>NW_023416312.1:76807961-79224256 GCF_014176215.1 Rousettus aegyptiacus | reverse complement strand
AAATTTTTAATAATCTATTTAAGAACCAGCTTTTTGTTTGATTGATTTTTGTAGTTTTTTTTTTTTAAGTTCTATTTCACTTTGGGCTTTTGTTTACTGTTACTTTTCCAATTCCTTTAGGTAGAGGTTAGATTGTTTATTTGAGATTTTTCTTATTTCTTGATATTGGCCTTATCGCTATGAATTTACCTCTTTGGGCTTACTTCAATGTGTCCTATAGATTTTGTGTTGTTGCGTTTATGTAGCCATTTGTCTCAAGTAACTTGAATTCTTCCTTGTCTCATTGTTAACCATTGATAGTTTAGGAGCATGTTATTTAGCCTCCATGTGCTTGTGAGGTTTTTTAGGGTTTTTTTTTTTCTGTAATGGATTTCTAGTTTCACACCCATTGTGAGGTAAAATGCTCTGAAAATATTAGTTTAAGTTTATCTGATTTAGTGTGTCATTTAAGACTATTGTTTCTTTGTTGATTATCTGTCTGGAAGATCTGTCCATTGATGTCAATGGTGTGTTAAAGTCCTTTACTATGACCGTGTTGCTGCAGATTCTCCCTTTATGTCTATCAATATTTGCTTTATATATTTAGGTGATTCCCATGTTGAGTGCATAATGTTTACACGGGTTATATCCTGTCATTGGATTAATTCCTCTCTCACAAAATATCCTTCTTTGTCTCTTATTATGGCTTTGTTTTAAAGTTTATTTTGTCTGATATATATATATATATATATATATATATATATATATATATATATATATGTATTGTTTATCCTAGCTTATTTAATTTTCATTTGCATGAAATATTTTTTTTTCCATCCCTGTTTCAGTCTGTGTGTCTTTCAATCTAACGTGGGTCAATGTTAGACAGCATATGTATGGCTCTTGTTTTCTTATCCAATTAGTTACCCTATTTTTTTATTAGAGCATTTAATCCATTTACATTTAAAGTGATTACTGATAGGTATATAGCTATTGCCATTTTGTTATTCATATTTATGTTGATTTATTCCTTTTCTTTTTCTTTAAGGAGCCCTTTTAACATTTATTGCAATGTTGGCTTGATGGTGATGAGTTTTTTTAACTTTTTGTTGTCTGGGAAGCTCTTTATCTCTCCTTCAATTTTAAATAATAGACTTGCTGGGTAGAGTAATCTTGGTTGTAGGTCCTTGCTTTTCCTCACTTTGAATAATTCATGTCATTCCTTTCTAGCCTGGAAAGTTTCTGTTGAGGAATTAGTTGATAGTCACTAGTTACTTGTAAGTAACTAGTTGTCTTTCTCTTGCTGCTTTTAGAATTCTCTCTTTGTATTTAACTTTTGGTGTTTTAATAATGATGTGTCTAGTGTGGGCCTTTTTGGGTTTAACATGTTTGGGAATACGTTTTCTGGCCTAGTATATCTCTTTCTTTCACCAGGTTAGAAAAGTTTTTAACTGTTATTTTTTTTGAATTGATTTTCAGTTCTTTGCTCTCTCTCTCTCTCTTCTCCTTCTGGTACTCTTATTATGCAAATGGTATGCTTGATGTTGTCCCAGAGGTCCCGTAAATTATCTCAATTTTTTTTTGGTTTTATTTCTGTTTTCGTTTTTCCAATTTTTGTGTTTTCTGCTACCTTGTCTTTTACCTCTTTGATTCAATTACCTGCTTTATCCAATCTACTATTGATTCCTTCTAGCATATTCTTTATTTCAGTTATTGGATTCTTCATTTCTGACTGGTTCTTTCTTATGGTTTCTATTTTTCTTTATGCTTACTATCTATTTCTCGAAGTTCTCGCTATGTTCCTTGAGTATCCTTATAGGTAGTATTTTGAATTTTGTATCTGATAGGTTGCTCACCTCCTTTTTCTTTAGTTCTTATTCTGGAGTTTTCTCCTGTTCTTTTATTTGAGACAATTTTTGGGGGGGCTGCCTCCCTGTGTTTGTTTTTATGTATTAGCTATATCTGCTATGTCTTCAAATCTTGTCAGATCAACCTTATATAGTAGGTGTTCTGTGTGGTCCAGTGCCTCAATCTCTTTGATATTATGCTCCAGGAGTGTCATTTGTGTGGGTTGTGTGTGCCCTCCTGTTGTATCTGAGCCTTGACTGCTATTGGCAAGTGAGAGGGTTGATTGGCTGTGAAGATTGGCTATGCCGACAGTGTATTAGTTATTGTGTGGGGGCTGGTTCCCAATTTGTTTGCCTGTTGAGACCACCTTTTGGTTGTGCCACTTGTGGTCTGAAACTGGTATTTTTGTGTGCTGGTTCTGGGGCTCTAGTGCAGGCCAAAGTCTGCTGCTGACTATTACCAGCCCAGAGTTACCTAGTAGGATCTACAAATTTATATGAAGTTAGTTGCTATCTGTCCTGCACCAAGAGGCCCATAAAATAGGCTTCATTTCAAACCGAGGCCAGCTGCCAACAGTACAAGACCTGCGGAAGTTTATCAAAATGCTTGGAGCACTACGAGGTCTGCTGCCATATGCCAACTGCCCATAAGGCTCAGATGCTAAAAAAGCCTTGGGCAATATGGGTTTTGGGTGGAGCCAGGTCTCAAGGAGTCATCAGGTTAATGTAGATTTAGGTTTGGTACCAGAGCTAAGCCTGGGAACACTTAAAAGTCTCAGAGCATACTGTGCTAGTTGCTACCCACCTGGGTCCCAAAGACTCCTGAGATTTGTCCACAAAAGACCATGTCAAGCTGGGGCTGGTTGTCTGCCACTTAAAGTGTCTCTGTCAGTGTGTGACCCAAGAAATGCTGATTGCTGCTTGAAGAGCCTCCTATGGTGCATGGGGTGGGGCTGTTTTTCAAACCACCAGAAGTGACTATAGCAGTATGTATGTTAGGTGGTGCAGGGTCCCAGGAAGTCACCAAGGTGAAGCGAGTGGTACTCACCAGGTTAATGCAAATTAAGGTTTGTCATCAGTGCTGAGCCAATTTACAAAATGACCTTTGCCACTTGCCTTGGGTCTGCATCATGATCCAGTACTGGTTCCTACCACCAAATGTGTCTCCAGTGGTGCATATGCTGAGGCTGGCTTTTTGCTGCTGAAAGAGTCTTCTGCAGTGGTTAGAGTGGAGCTGTTTTCTCATCCACTGAAAGTGCCTCGGGTAGTGTTAAAATTAGGTGGGGAGGTATCCAAGGGATTTACCAAGTTACAGTGAACAGAGTTCACCATGCTGATGAAGATTTAGATTTGACCGTGTTGGGGGAGGGCTCAACACAGGCAAGGTGGTGCCTATATGTAGGCTACATGGGAGGAGGCTCAGTATAGGAATAACTGAGGTTGTCCCTCTAGTACTTGCCCTGAAGTCACACAACTCAGTCTTTCCCTGTATATCTCTGGCACCTCCTGGTTCACCGTTCCTCTGCTAGGGCCCAGGATAAATGCATGCAAACTAGTAAGTCTGTGTACAGGCCCTTTAAGAGAATGTTGGGGTTTTCAACAGCCCTCCATCTCACCCCAATGGATAGAATTTCTGCTGATTTTCACAGCCAGATTTTGTGGAGACTCCTCTTCCCTATATGGGAACCCTGGGCTTGGGAGCCTGGTGTGGAGCTGGGACCCTTTGCTTCTCATGGGTGACCTCTGCAGCTGGTACATCCCTCCTGATTCTTCACTGTTACATGTGGGTGTGGTGCCAGCCTATTTTGCATCTCTGTCCCTCCTATCGGTCTTATCGTGGCCTCTTCTTCATACCCTTAGTTATAGAACTTTTGTTCAGCCATTCTTCAGGTGGTTCTCTAAGTTGATTTTTCTATAATTCAGTTGTAATTTTAATGTGGTCATGTGAGGAGGCAAGCACAGTCTTAATCTACTCCACCATCTTGCCTCGAACCTCGAAAACTGCTCTTAATTTATTGATCTTTAATTATAATCATTGACTTTTCCTCTAAGTCACAGAGGAAATAGTCTTCTCCCCCTCTGTATGTCTTAATGAGGTAGTGCAATTTTCTCACATTAACAAAATTTATATCATAATTACTGCACTTTAAATACAAAACTTCCATCTTCATTTATAGGTGTTTTGTTAAAATTATATAAATACGATATTATAATTTTGAATATTATAATTATGTAAATATTTTTTTTACTGTAGAGCCAAGTAACATGGCTAAATCAACATAAAGAACAGATATAGTCTCCTAAAGAAAGATGCTTCAAGCATCAAAGTCATTCATTTTTTTTTCACACTCCATTTAATGATCAAAATCCCACCACATTTTAATTTGGTTCATGCTTAGGTCATCACATCCTTATAGAGCTTCTTGTTTTTCCTGTCATAACAATTCAGCTTTTTTGTTTTCTTTTTTGGTTGTTGACAGAAGAAATGTATGCCTTATTTGCCCTATGACTAAGATCATCCATCTTCTTAAAATGTACTATTCTGAGACCTTATTATTCATGTTTTTTACAAATTTTACTTACAGTGAAAATACTGAAAACAAGAAAAAATACTTCATAGTTATGGAAATAGTGGAAAGTAAAATTAAAATATACATTTATTTAATCTTATGTTTAATAACATTTACGTTTAATTAATATTATGCATGATTTTTAGAAGAAATAATGAAAGAAAGAAGTATTGATTTTTAAGTGGGATTGGGGATAAATTTTTCCAACAAAATTGTGAGATAATATTCTATTATATTCTCATCTTGCATTTAAATTTCACAGCATGAAAATAAAGAAGGTAATTTTTGTAAAAATATTTGAAAGTTGTATTTATTTTCCAAAAGGATTCTCTTAATATTTTAATACTTAAATTATCTTCTTGTGAAACACCTACCATGTCATATTTATTAATTTTTCTCTTCTTTCAATCTTGAACTGATCTAATTCTAGTAAATATTTATATACCAGTGGCTCTATCCAGTGATTCTTAGTGTTTGCTAATAAAACTTTCATTATCTATGTGATATTTAATATTTTTGCAATTCATTTCACATTCAATTTGAATTTGTTTTATTGACTTTTAACTTTTTGTTCAAATTTAAATTTCCCTTGTTTTCTGAATACTGTCTTCTGATAGTCACCTGTTCTTATTTTATAAATGTGGGAAATTTTGATTCTCTCAAGAATATAATTAGAATAATTTTTAAAAAATTTTCTCCTAAATTATTTCTAGTTCTTTCAAGGTAAGTTGTGCTATCCTTTATGCTTATTATTATTATTATTTTTTTACAAATGTCTGATGATGTTTGGTTTTCTGTGCATATTTAAAAATGAGGAACTAGGTGGATTATTATAGGTCACTACTAAACAATTCTTCTGCCATTATCAAGATCTTCTATGGGCCTCGTTTCTTAAAATCGGATGTAAATTGAAACTGGTGGGTTATATTTTAAGGCTTATGGTAGAAAACAGGCACACAGTCACTCTTCTGTACACCAAAATAAAGATGGCTTTTCTGTCAGTTATCAATTACCATAACAAGAGCACTAATCTCATCCTAGTAGATCATTCACTTCTTTAGAAATTAGTACCTTGGTCTCTGCCTGCAAATGAAGGCTAGTATAGGTGTGTTGCTGACCAACACAGCCATTCTTTAAACTATTATTTTAAAAAATCCATCAATAATTATATATAAATAAATATATAAATAAATAATTTTATACATAAATAGAATTTATACAAATATATAAATATATTTATTTTATTAATGTATATAAATTAATAAAATATGTTTAATATATCAAAATGTATATTACATATTTCTAAACCACATACATAAACTACTGTCAATCTAATTATGAAATATTGATAAGTATAATATCTCTTATTTTTTAACAGAAAATAAGTAGAACTAGAAACTCTAATATTTTTTCTTCATATCACATGAAATCTCCTTGTGCACCCTTTGGGATGAGCACACATCACTTTGAAGACCACTGCTGTAGACCACCAAACATGTTGCTTTATAATTCTATTCCCATTCCACCTTTCTGATGAAAGCAGCTTAAGTTTGTTCTGCATCATTCTGTGCGTGCCCTGAGCTGTGGCTCTTGCCATTGTATATCATCCATCAACATACTCTCATTTTTTTTCCATCCCAGGATATGTATCAAAGCTCTGATCTTTGGATGCCTCTCCCATTTTCAGTGAGTTTATGGATTTACTACTTTAGTACTTCACTACTATCATTAGGGGAAATTTTTAAAAAAGGGAATACAAATGAGAACTGTTTATCATCTTGAACCAGATACCATATCAACTATATTCATTCTTACCTCTCATTATAGAACACCATTTGTATTTTTAGACTATAGGCATCCAGAAATCTGTCCGCAGGTAAAATCATTTTCATATCAATTAATATTGATAATAGTCCCATGAAAACTAGTATTACAACTCTAAATACAACTAGTAGGCCAAGTTCCTAAGTTATGATTCATTCGAAGTTAAACAGATTATAAAGAGTGATTCAAGTAGTGTTGAGACAAATGCATGGCATTAGGGTATTCTCTTGGATATAGATAGCTTTGTAACACAATATTTCAAATTTAAGATACATTATTAATGATTTAGACTGGTGTTAGTCTTCTTTATCAATTATAACTCCATTATGACAAGCCTCCTTTTTAATATTTAAGATCTTCTGTGCCAGTAGTACTTTAACAAAATACATTTGTTTTAGGCTTTCTGACATGACTTCACACTGAGATAAACACAATTAACAAGATCTATTTAAATTCTGGCTCTTTATGAATTGTTTATTAATGAGACTTTACGATTCTTTTCTTATTTTTTATTTTTGTAATTCAAAATTATTGAGGTGACATTGATTAATAAAATCAAATAAGTTTCAATTTTACAATTCTACAGTATTTTGTATATATATTGCATTGTGTGCTCACCATCCAAAGTTAGACTTCCTTCTGTCACCAAATATTTGACCCCTTTTACTCCTCTCTACCTCTCCCCTCCCTTTCTTCCTTCTGGTAACCACTAATACATAGTCCATGTCCATGAGTCTGTTTTTTTTTTTTTGGTCATGTTTGTTTGTTGGCTTCAATTTTATATCTTATATATAAATGAAATCATGCATTTTTTAAAACTTTTTTGTCTGACTTCTTCGCTTAGCATGATTATCTAGAGATCCATCCATGTCATTGCAAATGGCAACATTTCATCTTTTCTTATAGCCGAGTAATATTCCCTTGTATATATGTATCCCATCTTCCTTGTTCAATCATGTATTGTAGAATATTTTGGTAGCTTCCATGTCCCGGCCACCGTGAATAACGTTGCTATGAAACTGGGGTGCATCTGTCTTTGCTATGAAATTGGGATGCATAGAATACTTTGGTACCTTCCATGTTGTGGCCACCATGAATAAAGTTGCTATGAAATTGGGGTGCACCATGAATAATGTTGCTATGAAATTTGGGTGCATTGTGGATAAATGTTTTCAAATTTTAGGGTACATATCCAGAAGAGGGATGTCTGGATCATATGATAATTTAAATCCTAGCTTTTCAAGGAACCTCCATACTGTTTTCCATAGTGATTGTACCACTATGCAGTTCCCCCAGCAATAGATGAGGGTACCTTTTTCCCTACATCCTCTCCAACACTTGTAATTACAAGTCCTGTTGATGATAGCCATTTTAACAAGGATGAGATGTTATCTCATTATGATTTTGATTTGCATTTCTCTAATAGCTAATGAAATTGAGCATTCTTTCATATGTCTGTTGGCCATCTGTATGTCTTCTTGGGAAAAGTGTTTGTAGGGTCCTCTGGTTATTTTTAAATTGGATTGTTTTTTATTGTTGACTTGTATAGATTTTTGTAAATATATTTTGGATATTATCTTCTTATTAGAGGGGTCATTTGCAAATATAGGCATTCTCCCATTCAGACAATTCCTTCTTTGCCTTGTTGATGTTTATTTGTTTGTTCATTTTTGTTTTGTTTTGCTTTCGTTTGCTGTGCAGAGCTTTTTAGTTTGATGTAGTCTCATTCATTTATTTTTGCTTATACTCCCCCTGCCTTTGAGGTCAAATTCATAAAATCCTCTCAAAATCCAAGGTCCATGTGTTTAGCGACTATATTTTCTTCCATGCAATTTATTGTTTCTGGTCTTATATTTAGGTCTTTGATCCATTTTGAGTTAATGTTTGCATATGATGATAGACAACAGTCTAATTTCCTTCTTTTGCATGTGGCTTTATAGTTTTCCCAGCACAAGTTATTGAAGAGTCTTTCTCCATTGTATATTTTTGTCTCCTTTGTCAAAAATTATTTGTCCATATATGTGGTTAAAAAAAATCTATGTAAATTCTGGTTCTTTAGTAATTGTTTATCATTGAGATTTTAAGATTCATTTTTATTTCAAATTTTTTCAATCAGGGTTTTCATTTGCTGCATATTTTCATTTTTAAAAGTGGATCTGTTTGATCCACTTTTCAAGAAGACAATCTCTAACTTTATAAATTGATCCGAGAAACATCTTTCCTAAGCTTTTCGAAATGGGACAATTATGGAGAAGGAATATTAATTACAACATACTTTAAAGAGTAATGGATTAATAAATAAATTTAACATTCAGACAAATCATTTATGTTTTCTTTGTATATTTTTTAGTCTGATTTTAAACCATGACATGAGTTATCATCATGAACATACAGTATGTAGCATAACATATTACCTACTGTAGAAGTGACATGGGAGAGTAGATCAAACATTGGTTTTAAGAACAGTTAAATCTCAGTTCTACCATTTATAAGCTGTGTGACTTTGAGTGAGGCTTAACTATTATGAGTTTGAGTTTTCTCATATATAAAATAGGGATTATACATATCCCAGAATTACTCTGGTGGTTAAATGAAATGACATAAATAAAGATATGTAAAGTGACACAAGTACTGGCACAGAGTAGACTTTCGATGTATTGTAATTTATTTTCTTCTTTATCCTTTAAGTGGTATACTTGTTTGTCCAGACAAAAACAAAACAAAATGAAACAAAACAAATAAACAAAAACGTTAAGCCATGCCACCATATAGAGTTTTCAGGAACTCAGGCCAATGCTATACATATCATTTTAAATTTTAATGTTTTGAAAGTTTGAATTCTAGAACTCATCTGGAAAAAAATGTTTACAATGTACCTTTTTGCAAACCAGAGGAAAAATAAATAAATGATAATAAAATAGCATCCTGTAACGTAATACATGAAGCACAAACATAATGTTTGCTTTCTGAAGAAATCCAGAGAATAAGGAAGTCAAACAGTCAGAGGGGCCAACCAGAGACAACTATTTGAAAACACAGATTCTTTAGCCCATCTCAAACATATCAAAACAGCGTATTAGAGAATCAGTACCAGTACCAGTATGTTTTTAAAGATCTCTAAATTATTTTGATGACTAGCTTGGTTGGAAGCCACTGAAATAGGAATGCACTATAGTTAAATCTCTATACTGTAGCTCTCTATCAAATCAGATTGTCAGATGACTATATATTTAAATAATAGAAATACAGTTCCTCATGGGAAAGCCTCAATAAATACTGAGTTTCATATTTCACTTCTACTCTTATCCATGGTCACTATTGAAAGCTTATAATGATTGTTCTTGTACTTTTATTTTTTTAAATTATCTAAGGCAATGTTTTGTTGCCTAGTACTTCTTAATATGAAGAATCACACCAATACTTTACTACAAAGATGAAGGTTTAAACAGATAGTTTATCTTATCTGAAATTCTGTATTGCTTCTTTTAACTAGAGAATGGAAAGTTAATTCATTATTATTATTATTATTATTTACTTTTACTGCCAGGAAGCTAAATATCTTTCTCCCGTATCCACATCAACCTCAATCTATTATTGGTTGTTGCCTATTTTCCCTTGCTGTGATGATGATAATGCATCTGCAGCTCTTGCTTAAAGCCTACTAAAATATTTCTGAGGGAAAAATAGCAGAAATGAAATATAAATTAACTTTTTGGCACTGCAAACATCATAGACCTCACTAACTGAATTTTGCTGTATAAAGTCATGCTATGGTATTAACTTTTTGTGCTTCACTTATTTTTCTATAGAGATTGCTTGTAAACAAATGTCCTGATGGAATTTTCTGAAATTTAGAATTTCTGATACCACAATGTTATAGAACATGTTTAACAGAAGCCTATTTTTGTTTGCTCTAAAAGCCTCTTTATTAGCAATGCCATTTTTTTTAAAGAGCTTTATGACTTACTTAAAGAAATTGCCTTTGGTATATTATGATGCTATCAAGTATGCAACCAAAGAAAACTTTGGGAAATTTTGTTAAATTAAAAAAATACATATTGGTATGTTAAATACTTTTGTATATGTAATCACAGAAGTCATTTAACTTTGCTCTATATCAAAACTCCTTGACTACTTTGAGAAGAATAAACATGATATTATTTAACAGCTTAGGCCATGCCTACTTATTACCTTACACTTCAAGAATGTCATTGCTACTCTACCATTCCTTCCCTCTTCTCTCCTCTTCCCTCCCCTCAATTCTCTTCTCTCTTTTCCCCTACCACCATCTTTCTATTGTCACTCTCTCACTGCTGTTCATTCCCCTTTCTTTTTCCATTATATTCCACAATGACACTTATATTCTTTAATGAGGCTTAATACAAACTTAAGGATCAAGAGGTTTCTAACACTAACTCTAAAAGAATAATTACAAATTGAAAGTAAGCATTCTCAGGGACCTCAAATTTCCCAAAAGCAGTACTGGCCCTCTCTTGGATGTTGGGCCATTGATGTTTCTTTTCATTGTTATATTAAATATTTATACTGGAGAAATTTTGTCAAGTTCCTAATAAGCACAAAAGAAAATAAATACATTATGCTCAGGGCGATTAGTTTTACCACAAAGTCTACTACAGGGCAGCTGTTTAAGTGATCATTTTCTTGGATCGGTAAGGTAGACAGCTGTTTTTAGGGCATTTCTGTTCATTTATGTTCCTTTAAATTTTAAATATATTGCGCCATTTTCTTTTAAAATTTCAGCCTGGAGCCCACAATTCTATCATTAGAAAATTCTTCAGATCACTAGTTCAAAAAAGTATGTGTTCAAAATATGTATAACTACATATTCTAGGTATTTAAAACACATGAAAAACTACACACAATAAATTACCTTAATTCATCAGAGCTTAGGTAAGACAATTTTCAGCTCTATGTGACTGCAGTATATCCTCATAATTCCTGTGCAAGATAAATTATGGCTATTGACATACCATCATAAAACTATACAGTGTGCTTCACTTTATGCAAAATGTATATTAATGCCTGAATAGATGTGGCTAGGCATGTGAATTTCCACCCTCTGATACAATCATTAGATAGTAAGTATTAAAACATCTGGCCAACTCAATGGGAAAATTTTAAACTGGTAATTTTGTGTCATGTAGCTTAAACAGTGGGTTGATTTGACTTTCCGTTTTGCTATGGGTTGTTTGACTTTGTGTAGACAGAATTAGAAGCAATACAAGAAACACTTAAGCTTTTTTTAAATTAGATGATATGAAGCGTATTATTTTAACTAAATCAGCCAGTAAATTTAATAAACTGTTATAAGGTTAGCTCAGAACATAGCCCCTCCACATTCTCAAGAGACTGATAGCTGCCCAGCCAAAGAAGGCAGTATACAAAGAGCTTTAAGCAATGCCTACTCCCAAGGATGTTTTCTGCTGCTTCCATGGACGTTATCTGCTCCTGTAACCAAGCAGCACATCTTTCTGCCATTTGTCAGAGAAGGCAGTTTCTCCCCAATGAGAAAACCTCTCTCTCTGCTTGTATGCCTAAAAAAACTTTGCTTGCTCTTGGGCAACCCCTTTATTTCTGCAGCTTCGACCAACCACTGCTGAAACTTACCTGCCTTATGAGTAATAGATGGTTTTTCTCAACCCTCTGATCCTTTGGATGTTCTTCTGGAATATCTAAACTCAGGTGCAAGTTCCAGGCCTGGGGCTCTTGTGTTACAACTGTTAAAATAACTTACATAATGTAAATCTCAATGGATATGTGGTGATTGTTTTATAAATTTTTGTTTGTTATTTATTTTATTTTTACTTTTTACTGAAGACGATGATATTGGCATTGCTATAAAAATAACTTGTTTTTTTTCCAGGAGAAAGAGCTGGGAAAGAATTTCAACTAAGCCCTGAGAAAAAAATGGCATAGATGATAGAGGATCTGTTCACTTTCTAGAGACAAAATTAAAGTTGTGACAGAAACAAGGAGCAAACAGTAAGGAAAATCACTTGAGATCTAGATGAACAAGCCATACGACTAAAGAGAGAACTAAGAAATCACCCTGGAATGGCTGAAAGTAGGACAGGGTGAGGATGTAAGGTTGCATATTCCCAAGCGGCTGAGTAGGACAGAGGCCCTAGCAGCAGCAGCCAGCAACTGCAGATGACTCTTAAAGGGGCCATGTCTGGGAGCGGACTTTCATGGTGATGGGACTGTTTCCTCTGAGCACTAGTACTGGTTTGGCTGTGCAAGGGGCACCAAGGACTTACAGGGGGACACTGAGTTGTCTGAGGGAGGGCCAAGGCAAGACTTGCTCTGTACAGAAGTGCCAGCTGTATCCATTGTTCTTCTGCTGAGCCCTCCCTCCTCCCAGTGTGCTGACTGCATAGCAGAGACATCATCAAACTGGATAACAGAGGTAGCTCTGCCCAGAGGATTCCCTAAAGCTCCAACTCTCCCTTCTTGTAGGCCCAACCAAACCATATCCAGGTGTGTCCTCACTTAGTCAGGTGCCCCTTGTTGAGTAACACCTAGACTCACATTGGTGGCAGCTGGCCTCAGTTTCTTGTGTGGCCACTTGGGGCAACTATAAGTGCTGCATATGTGGATTGCTTGCTGAATCTTAACAGGTGTCTTCAGAGGGGTACAGGCTGGGGCTAAATTTGGCCTGCAGCTGAACCCCTCTCAGAACTGTGCCAGTAGACACCTACCATACAAAGCCACATTAATAAGACCAGGAGACTTAAGAGCTTTGCTTAGAACCTAGAAACAGTCACAGAAAGGCAACTAAAATGGGAAGACAAAAAAGCAGAAAACATATGAGAGAACACACTTGAAATCCAGATATAATGGAGTCAAGCAATCTAACAGATGCAGAGTTGAAAACACTGGTTATAAAGATGCTCAACGAACTTAGGGGAGCTGTAGAGAAATTAAGTGAGAACTATAACAAAGAGATAAACAACATAAAAATGGAAATTAAAATTATAAAAAGGAACCAGTCAGAAATGAAGAACACATTATCTGAGATGAGAAGTATATTAGATGGCATAAACAAAGTGAATAAAGAAGAGGATCAAATTACCTAAATAGAGGATGGAGAAGCCAAGGATACACAATAACAATGGCAAGAAAAAAAGAAGCCAAGGCTGTAATGATAATTTAAGGAGCCTATAGGACCCTATTAAATGTAAAAATATCCATGTCATAGGAGTACTGGAAAAAAAATAAGATTTCGAAGAGCTATTTGAATAAATAACGATGGAAAACTTCCCTAAGAAATAGACATAAGATATAGAAATGGAAATAGGAAGAAATAGACATAAAACGGCAGGAAGCTCAGAGAGTCCCCAAAACCAGGAACCAAAAGTGGCCCACGCAAAGACACATCATAATTAAAATGCCAAAGGATAAATACAAAAAAAGAATCATAAAAGCAGCAAGAGAAAGGAAGATAGTTACCTACAAGGGAGCACCCATAACACTGGCAGCTGATTTCTTAAAAGAAACTGTACAGGATAGAAGGGCTTGGCACAAAATATTCAAAGTGATGAAAATCCAGGATCTGCAACCAAGAATACTTTATCCAGCAAAGCTTTCATTTAGAATTAAAGGACAGATAAAGAGCTTCCCAGACAAAAATAAGTTTAGGGAATTTATCAACACCGAGTCGGTATTACAAGAAATGTTGGATGGACTTCTTTAAGAACAAAAGACATGTATCAAACACAAGAACAAAGAATGGTAATAACTACATTCTTATCAACAAATACCAAAAATGGAAAAGAATTAAGTGCTTTAACCAAAAGATAGGGTAGCTGAATTGATAAGAAAACTAGACCTGTACATATTCTGCCTACAGGAGACTCACTTCAGATTAAATGACATACACAGACTAAAAGGAAGGGGATGAAAAAGATATTGCCTTGATGGACCTAAAGTGTATTGTACTAAGCAAAATGTGTTGGATAGAGAAAGACAAATATTGCATGATTTCACATGCATGTGGAATCTAAAGAACAAAATCAACAATAACAATAGCAACAAAAACAGTAGTAAACTCATAGATACAGAAAAGATTTTGACAGTTACTAGATGGGATTGGGGTTTGGGGGGACAAAAAAGGCAAAGGGATTTAGAGGTCCAAATAGATAGTTGCAGAATATACATGGAGATGTAGAGTGTACCATGGGGAAGATGGTTAATGATGTTGTAATAAATATGTAAAGGGGAAGAGAGGTACTAGATTTAGTGATCTAGTGATCACTTTGTGAGTTACGTGGATCTCTGATCACTATGCTATACAATTGAAACTGGTATATGATTGTATGCTAACTATAATTGAAAAAAAACTCATTGAATTATACAATGTAAATACAAGCAACTAATTTTCTATTATCTTTCAACAAAATAAATAAAAAAGAATTTCAACAAAACTGCTCACACTTTCTTAGGAAGGTTAAAAAGCAGAAAATTAACTTTTTTAGGTATCTGATGTCTCTCTTTGTGACAGACAAAACAACTGCTGAATGGAATTCATCATTTGCCCCTTGTTATCATCATATAAACACTCACAGTTTAGGAAACAGTCACTAGAAGTGTCAACCTTAAAAAATAAAATTATTCTGTGTGTTAAAGTTCAGGTATTTCTTGTCTTATGACAACATATGATTTAAATTTAATATGTAATCATAATTTTGCTATAATATTTTGCAAATATTGGATATTTGCTCATTGTTTTCTCATAGCCAGTGGTGTTTGTTTATTATTTTTGGAAGATTAGTCTATTTTCATTAAAAGAAAGGAAATGAAAATAATATGTAATATAAAACTCCATTTCCCATAGTAGGCATATGATAAATATTTGTTAAGTATATTAATTATTCAGAATTTTGCTCAAATGTGGACTATTAATAAAATATTTCAGGAAAATACTATTGTAAATCATATTTAACAAATATGTTGATGTCTCAAGCCAAATAGTAAATTTTATACTCAAGAAAAATTCAAAGGAAAATTAATATGTGGGGCATATTAATGATGTTTTATTTGTCTTTGTTGAGTGAGTATTCTCATTTGGAGAAAAAAATAGATCAGTTATATAATTCTATTAAAAACAAATATATCTAAGCCTGTCAAACCAATATTTTCTAGAATAAAAATATATTTTGAACTATTCAGCAAAGTCTTAGTTGACTCTGTGCTTAATAAAGACAAAGAAAGTATCCCTAATCACTTTAATCTCTTACTAATGAACACATTATTGGAATGGAAGTACCATAATAGTTAATTTCAGAAATAAAATATAGAGTTTCAAATAAGTCTTTTATATTTTATTTATTAGTCATATTTTGCCTTTATCATTGATGTTAAATAATGGTTTACTGTATTTTATTATCATCTGTTTTAGGTGTGTAAGCCAGAATCCCTAGCTGGTTCATTCTCCTGGAGAGCACGATACCATCTTTTGTTTCTTCTACACATGCAAAATTTATAAAGTTTAATAAATATTGCTGAATTGAATGGCAAAAAGATGAATATTTACAAAATGTTCTCTGATTTGTACTATTGAAAGAGCACACTAGCAAATATATAAGCTCAAAAACACTAGATTTAGTTTTGTCAATAATAAAGTTGATTATTTTTCTGATGCATAGGCATCAGCTAAGACTGAGATAATCCAAAATATCCATTTAAAAATTAATTTTTAATCTCTTCAGTTGCTTTTTGAGATACGGTGATGAATAAAAAAATAATCTGATTTGTTTCAACTTATTTTCCTTGCGATTCTTGTACACTATCTTATAGATATGTTACTGAACAGTGAAATTGCCAAAGAGTGAACAATAGCAGGAAAATAAAATAGAATACATGAATAAATTTAAAAAAAAGCAAGGAGGATAGATACCTAAGAAATATTATTACCATATGAATGGGTATTATGCAGTAATGGATTTTAATTCTATAAGTTTGGCCCTATCTTTCAGTTTTCTGAAATAAAAATGCTCAGGGAAAGATTTGACCATATTTTCATCAAATAAAAAATCCATGTAGTTTTGTAAATGGAAATAACAGTTGCTTTATAACCAATGATAGTAATGTTATCTATGATTAAAACTTTATTTTTATATTAAAAATTGCAAACATAAAAAAGATAAATTTTTGGAATCAGAGAACTATTAAATTTACAAACACCATTTAATACATTGTCCTTGAAGTGAGTACAATGCCAAAACAAATATGGACAAATTCTTTCTTAGGTACCATAAGCACTACAATTAGAGATATACCAGTTTCACTATACAGAGCCCCGTATAAACACTCTTGTCAAGGTCATTTACTGCCTCCATATTAGATAAATGCAACTTCCTTCCTTCCTTCCTTCCTACCTTCCTTCCTTTCCTTCCTTCCTTCCTCTCCCTTCCCTCCCCTCCCTCCCCTCCCTCCCTCCCTCCCTCCTCCCTCCCTCCCTCCTTTCTTTCTTTCTTTCTTTCTTTCTTTCTTTCTTTCTTTCTTTCTTTCTTTCTCATCTTTTTTATTCCTCATCTTGATAAGACCCCTTGGTTGACTTTAATGGTTGGATAAAATTCTTCCTGAAATTCAACGTACTCTGGCTTAACACTATTCAAAGGTTTTACATGATGTTTAAAATAAAATCCATAATCCGTCATAAAGTCTATAAGGAATATGATTGGCCTTTGCTTACCACTAACACCTAATCTTGTGTTTCTTTCTCCCTTACTCACTATACGAGAGTCATTCTGGCCTTCTATTTTCTGAAATACAACAAGCAGGGCCTTTGTATATGATAATACATGTAGTACATCTTATTTCTACTCAGCACAGAATCTAGCACATAATGAGGTCTCAATAAAATATTTACATTTTTATTTATACTTCTTATTTATTAATATTTAATCCTCAAGTATTCTAGTCAAAATGATAAAATGAATAAATAAAGGCTGTGCATGTCTCCTCCCACAACCACATTAAAATTGCAACTAAATTATGGAACAGTGACCTTAGATAAATATATGAAGACTAGCTGGACAAACTATAACTGAGGAGATTAAGAGAAGGCCAGATCAAGACAAGGGAAACAGAAGAAAAAATAAATGAGATTACATCCAAATAAAAAGTTTTTGCAAAACTAAAATACCATCAAGAAAACAAAAAAGTAAACTACTGAATGGGAGAAGATATTTGCCATTTACACATCTGATAAGGAGTTAATATCTAAAATTTACAAATGACTCATACAACTTAATACAGATAAAAACAAGCAATCCAATTTAAAATGTGGGCAAAAGATCTGGATCGGTATTTCTCCAAAGAGAACCTAAAGATGGCCAATAGTCATATGAAAAGATGCTCAATGTCACTAATCATCATAGAAATGCAAATCAAAACCACATTGAAATATCACCTCACACTTTTCAGAATGGCTATCATCAATAAAAAAATGTGTTGGCAAGAATATATAGAAAAGAAAACCCTTGTGCACTGTTAATGTGATTGCAAATTGGTGCAGCCACTATGGAGAACAGTTTGGGGGTTCCTTCCAAAAATTAAAACTAGAACTATTTTATGACCTAGAAATTCCATTCTTGGGTATCTATTTGAGGAAAATGAAAACATTAATTCAAAAAGATATATGCACCCTTAAGTTCACGGCGGAGCTATTTATAATAGCCAAGATATGGAGTCTACTTCAGTGTCCATGAATGAAAGAATGGATAAAGAAGTGGTATGTGTTGTGTGTGTGTGTGTGTGTATATGCAAGAAAATATCAGTCAATAAAAAAAAATCTTACTATTTGCAACAACATGGATAAACCTAGAGGGTATTATGCTAAGTGAAATAAGGCAGACATGGAAAGAGTAATGCCATATGACTTCAGTTATATGTAGCATCTGAAGAACAAAAAACAAAGAAACAAAGTGGAAATAGATTTATAGATACAGAGAAGAAACTGGTGATTGCTATATGGGAGGGGGGATTTGGGAGATGGATGAAAAAGGTGAAGGGATTAAAAAGTACACATTGGTAGTTACAAAATAGTCATAGGGATATGAAATTCAGCATTGGAAATATTGTCAATGATATTGTAATAACTATATATAGTGTCAGGTTGTTACTAGAGTGATCAGAGGTATTATTTCATAAATTCTATCGATGTCTAACCATTATGTTGTATACCTGAAAATAATATAAAATAATATTGAATGTCAACTTTAATTGAAAAATAAAAATAAGAAAAAAACTTAAAAATATAAAAGCTTGTTAATAGCTAAAATAATATTTTATCTTCATAAAATTCTATGAAGTGAGTCATATTATTATTTTATTTAACAGCTAAGGAAAACTGGTGTAAAGACAGAGTGTGTAACTTCTCAGATCAAATAGCTAAGACATTAAGTCATGGGACTGGAATATAAACCCTGCAAGTGTGGCTTCAAATCCCAAACACTTAATCACCAGCCTATAATATTAGATAATATATTGATCCCTCTTTGTAGACTAAAATTATACAAGGCCACATAGCTAATAAACAACAGATAATAGTTATATTTGATTCTAAAACTTATTCTTCTTACTGGAAAAGAAAATGATGAATAATATTTATCAGCAAGAAAAATCTGTGTGGGCTAGCTTAATTTCACAAATGGACCTTAGCTAAGTAGAGAGTTTATTGAATGAATATCTATGTGATAGCTCTAAAGTTGAACAAAGGATAGATTGGTGGAATGTACGTAAACTGAACATTCTTGTTGAGGGAGATGGAATTGCTCTTACAAGCCTACAAACTACAGCTCATCCTATTCACAGTTTCACTGTGTGATTGCTTGTGAAGTTTGAAAGAAGGAATACGTTTTTACATTTAGAGTAAGGATTAAGGAGATGATAGGTATGTTGCTAATTAGCTTGCCTCTGCTTTTATAATCTGTTCTATAATCTATTATTTATAACAAGGATTACTTAGGTCTAATCAGTTGGCTGGCCATTTGGAATTCAGAAATAACAAAGCTGTCTCTTGTCATTCTGGAGATTTATGGGAATGCTGCTGCTATGTCTTCACTATCTTCCCCAAAATTGTGATGAAATTACTGTGAATTGCATTTAAAAGTTGGGGATTTGCATAGCTCATTCTCTGCATCATAAATATAAATACACTCCCCCCCACACACACACACATACACAGAAACACACGTATACACCAGCAAGCCAAAGTAAAGTTTAAAATTATCCCAATCATTATGTCTCTGAAGAAAAAGAGACATACATTTTAAAAGTACTAGGCAGGGATTTTTGCAGCTTAATGAATTTGACTCATCCCTAGAAAGCCACTGGAGGGCTTTAAGCAGAGAACTAACATTACGTGACTTAAACATTTCAACTGGTCCATTCTGACTGGTGTGAGAAACTTAGGTTGAGGTAGAGACACCAGTTAGGAGACTGTTGCGATAATATACATTCTGAATGATTGTGGCTTGGAGTAAATTCTGGTAGTCGAGGCAGGGAGAATTGTTGGATTCTGGATATACTAGTTTATTATTTACTTTGAAATGTTCAACTCCAAAGAATAGTTGAAAGAACTAAACGATAAATACTCAGCACTATTCGTTTAGATTCAGCAGCTATGACTTTTTGACATACATTTTGCTATCTTTCTTTTTCTTTACACACACACACACACACACACACACACACACACACACACTTCTGTTTTTGTTAAACCATCCAAAAACTAGGTTGTAGAAATCATAACACTTCACTACTAAACACTATTTCATCATGCATCTCCCACTAACAAAGACCATCTCTTACACAACTACAGCAGTATTACCTCACCTAAGAAAGTCAACATTAATTCAAAACATTATCCAGCATAGAGTTGCTACTAAAGTTAACCCAATTGTCCAAAAATGTACTCTATAGATTTTCATTTTCATTTATATTTCTTTGACTGAGGACCTGCACAAGTATTATACATTGTATTTGACTCTGTCTCTTTGTTCTCCCCCTATATAGATAAAGCCCTTCCACTTCCTTCTGTTTCTTTTTTTTTCTGGCATTGAATACGTTGAAGAGTCCAGACCAGTTGTCCTACAAAACATTCCACATTATGGATTCCTTTAACATGTGATTATGTTCAGGTCAAAAATTTCCAGCAAGAACACCTCACAGGTGATATTGCGTACTT
The DNA here is from genome assembly GCF_014176215.1 of Rousettus aegyptiacus. NCBI lineage: Eukaryota > Metazoa > Chordata > Mammalia > Chiroptera > Pteropodidae > Rousettus > Rousettus aegyptiacus. The sequence continues at coordinate 79,203,824 of NW_023416312.1, read as the reverse complement.
CTTAGTATGAAACATCAGGGTATACATAACTGTCTGGCTAGCTCATAACTGGAGAATCTAAACATGAATTCTTGGTTATAGTCATAGCTGCTAATTCTTTACATTGAAGAGGACAGTTTTCTCCTTATAATTAATAAGTATATTATTTTTATACAATGTGAATATCCTGTATGCTAACAATATTTCACTGAATAGTTTGATCACCCGATCATGATCTTTTCACAAATTAATCATTACACAAGGAGTTACATATAAGTGGTCCTTTAATCTTATTTTTTCTGCATTTATTAGCTGTTATTCTTCAGCAAAGAAATTTCCTCTCTGCATCTTTCCTCCCCCAACCTTGGCTTTTGTTATGGACTCATTATTTTAAAATGTGATTTTTTGTCATCATTTCTCTTTTTGATATGCAAATTATCTCAAATGTATCCAGAGGGACCCACTTCAAGCTGATTTCTATCTCTGTTTAATGTAAGCATGCCCCCACATTAATTTTTAGTGCATCCTTACTTTCTGTCACAAGTTTTTTTTTGAAAAGGAAACACAGAAAGGATAAACCATAAACTAATGAAAATGATAACATAGGATGAAGGGTAGAGGGAAACTTTTTAGAGTATATCTATTTATTTTTATGTATTTTTATTTTGACAGTATATAAACTTGTAAAAAAACTTACACAGTAAAATTAAATCAAGAACATGAATAAATCAGACTCAGATTAAAAACAAATTTTAAAAAGATCATAACAGTGTATCAAATAAATAACAAGCACACAAAGGAAAAAAAATCTTTATTCAGCTAATATTTAAAATAGTACTCTGGTTGTACACTGGCAGCGATATAGTCTAAACATAAAAAAATATTTTAAAAAATCTTGAACTTCACTCATCATGTTTGTTTGAAGAACTTGTATTGATTTAGTATTCTGAAATTGTGTATACTCTAGGAAAGAGAAAATATTTATGTTATTAAGAAGGGGGTTATCAATTTAAAATAAAGGAAATACACATATGGAATGGGGTACTTTTTAGCTCTGTCCACTGAAAAATCCTAAAAGCAATGAGATCTCAGGAGTAATGAGTATATATAGTAACAAGGTCTTAGTACTTAAATTACATTCCCCCACTGAAAGAAACCAAGGTTTCTTGAAGAAAAGGCTAGGTCCAGGTTTGAGGAGAAGAAAGTACACAGTTTTGAATAAATTTTTGAGGTATAATCCACTAGATTTGCAGAAAGTTTGGTTTCAGGTTAGGCAAGAAAAAAAAGTCAATAATGAATTCTAGGTTTCGGACTGATCAATTAATGAACTCAGCTGTTTACTGAGTTCAGGAATACTGCAAGAGGAGCATATATGGATGGGGAAAACAAACATTTAGCATGGCCATGTGAAATAGTCTATGTCCATTATACCTTCAAGAACACATGTTATTTGGGCCATAAAATATGTGAATTCAGGGAAGATATGTGGGTGGAGATATAAATTTAGAAATTGTTCACATATATATGATATTTTCATTTTCACAAGTTAGGGTCTTATTTGACCACATCTAGTAGCTGGAGTGAGTTTTCCTAGTACTTGTGATATTAACTCTCACTGGTAGTAAGTTGGGTGATACTTGCTGGAGATTTGACTCAAATGAATGGGTGGGGTGTACTTTCATAAAAGCCTCCCTTTAGTATGCCCAGGAATTTGCCTTGAAGATATGGCACTTCTGTGACTATTGTGGCATATTTTGTAGGGAAGTCCCTACCCAACAACCTCCAGCATTTTAAAATTAATTATCCCCTTGATTGTCACCATAAGATATCTAAGTTCTCATAGCTAATTATTTATCTCTAATTTTGGGTTTAGTCCAGATTCTCTTGTGAAAACTCATTTTCTAGCAGCCTCTATTCCAGTGTGTACTGTAGTTTCTTGTAGTTCCTTGGCCCTGTTTCCTTTGCCAAGCTGGTCTCATCTACCTAATAATATGTAGATATTTTTTAGAGCTTCTGGTTCACTAATGCTACCTAACAAATTTCCCAGTGTTGGTATTGATTTATTCTTATTTTATACTTCTGTTCTAATTTCAATAGAATTTCAGGATATAAACTGTTTAAAAATTGTTTTAATAATAATAATAATAATAATAAGAAGAAGAAGAAGAAGAAGAAGAAGAAGAAGAAGAAGAAGAGTTAATTTTATTGAGCAACACTTTCCTCTTTTATCCCTTAAAGTTAAACTCGCCAAACTTCCTATAATTGAAAATAACAATAAAAATAATAACAGACAATCCTTATATAGTACAGTACTTACTATCTTTTAGGTACTCATTAAGTATGTGGCATATATTAACTCATTTAATCTTAACACAATCCTGGAACTAGGTTCTACTATTTTTATATTTTACAAATGAAATTATGTCCCAATATATGTATTTCAATCATTTACAAATTATACACATGTACTAGTGTACTAATTATTAAATAGATCATAAAGCTCTACAAAAATATAATTTTAAAAAAGATTAAAATTAAATATAAATTCCAATATTTTCTTTCCATGTTTCAATGGATCATATTCACCAGGCCCTGAAATGTCTTCAAGTGATTGGATACTTATTTTCCTTTTTCCCCACCCCACTCTCAGTGCTCCCATCTCCCCTTTTCATCTCTACTTCAGCATCTTGTAATTCTTTCTCCCCCATCCTGCCTCCTACCTCACTGAATCCATCTCCTCCTCTTTCCCTAAACTCTGATTATCCTCTTTCTTATTCAAGCTTCCTTCCTTCAGCTTATTTTCTCTTAACCTGTTTATACTATACCTTCACCACGATGCTACAAATTCAGCCCCTGAACTCTATAAGCTAAGTGTACAGCCCAACCTCCTCCTAGCTCAGGACTTGGCTATGCATCCTCTAGGTTCCCAGAAACAAGCCTCTCTTCTCCCCAGTCTGTGAATTCTGCTGCTATGTACCCACCTTCAATCCCAGCCCTGCACCCATCTACCTGCCTGGATCTAAGGTTATGCTGACCTCTGAAGCCTTCTGTTGAGGTTCCTTGCCTCAGGCAGCAATGAGGTAGAGCTCATGAAGGTCCTGGGCCCAGGCCCAGGCCACATCCATGTTTGGGGAAGAGAAGGTCCTGGTTGCAGCAGGGGTACTTTCACTATAGGCCATGACTGAGGACTTGATGGCATTTTTCAGCTCTGGGGATTTTGGGAAGAAGCTGCACAGTATGATCTTCCATGACATGACAGTCAAGAAGGCTCAAGTGCTCTGTCAGAACAAGTAAGTAGAAGTCAAGACATTTTGAGACTATTCTATAAGAAGTTGTAGAGTTTGTCTAAAGACTGTGGGCCTAAGAAGGCATTGAGGTAAAATACTTGGTAATTTGCGTCTCTCAGGCTTTTCTAGCTAGGTTGTCATCTGGAAAGGCTCTAAATATGATTTGTTCCTGTTTGGCATACTTTGGCAATCTCCGAAAATGTGTACTTTTTTTTAAATATGGAGTAGCCACATTACCTCTCCAAGATCACTATTTTGAATGGGCTACCACCTTGAATTCTGCAGTGTTCTCTCGATTTAATTTCCAGTCACAATGGTGAAGTAAGTAAATGTGGTGCTTGTCTCTTCTCATGATCACATCAAAATTACAACTAAATTACAGAATAACCATCATTGAGAATCACCTGAAGTCTAACTGAATAGACATCCTACAACTAAGCACATACAGAAGCCACTTTGAGAATGATAGGAGGGGCAAAGACAAGGAATGGGCTAGTACCACACCTGCATGTGGCAGATAAAATTTAAGGGGGGTATCTCGGCTATGGAGGAACCCCTTGAGGAGTGAAGGATCTTGGCCCCATACCAGGGTCTCAAGCCCAGGGTACCAGTACTGTGAAGAGAAGTGCCCACAAATTCTGGTTGTGAAAATCAGTGGAGATTGTGGTTGAGTGAGACTAAGGGTGGATGGAGTCCCAGATGCTCCTCTTAAAGGGCCTGAACATGGACTTGCTTGCTGATGGACTCCTTCACTCAGAGCTCCAGCTCTGGGGCAGCAGCATAAAAGACACCAGGGATTTATGGGGCTGAACTGAATTGTCTGGCTTTAAGGCAAGAGCTGGAGAGGCAGCTTTCTCTCAGAAAAAAAAGTGCTGACAGAATTCATTACTTCTTTGTTGAGATCTCCCCCATTCCAGGGTGTGGACACTGGTGGCCACCATATCTGAGTCTCTATCAATGTGGCTAACACCATTGGCCCCACTATGGTGATTGCCTAAGACCTCGCCCCACCCAATTTGTGGGCCCACCCCACCTGCTTCCAAAACTTTCCAATGGAAACAGCCTGTCTTAGATCATGCTGTGGGAATTACTAAAACCTCTCAAAGGGTCAAAAAATCCAAATAAGCAGCATCTGGCTTTGGCATGCCCTGTATTTCTTGCTGAGCACACTAAAGCCTGGCACTAGCGACAGCTGGCCATGGTTCATAACATGGCATCTTGAGGCACCTCCAAGACAAGTGTATGTGGTGGCCATCTTTGGATTGCTCAGTGACTCATGCCAGGGAGCTATGAGCGGGGCACAGGCTGTAGGTGAAATTGGCTTGAGGTGAGGCCCCTCCCAGGAGACTCTGGACTAAAAACCTGGTGACCAACTTCACTGTCAGCTAAAGCACCACCTAGGGCCAAATCCAAGGATGACACACCCAAAGGAGGGATGATTGGACAGGCACCAGACTCCTCCTGAAGTGAATCCTGCTCCATAAGGGCAGCCCCTGTACAAAAGCTTCTCCATTGTAGAAGTATTAATTAGAGGATATTATTATGTTAAAAATGTGTTAAGCAAGCCCAGTAAACTATGATTGGTGAAATATAACCACCTTCTCACCGGGCATTCTATGGAACAGTTTTATTTATAGGTCATATATTGTAAACCTCTTTTAAAAATCATGCCCTCTGCATTTTATTTTATTATATATGCATATATATTGTATAGTATATAGTATATAGTATATATTTAGTATATATTATATATTATGGATTATATATATTTATATGTTATATATAATGTATAATTTATTTATTTTTGTGGTGACATTGGTTAACGAAATCAAATAAGTTTCAACTGTACATTTTAACAGTAAAGCATACATATACTTACACTGTGTGTTTTTAACCTACCATAGTTAAATTTATTTCCGTCACCACATATTTGATCCCCTTTACCCCACCCACCTCCCCCTCTCCCCCATCCCCTACCTTCTGGTAACCTCTAGTCTATAGTCCATGTCCACGAGTCTCTGTTTGTTTGTCCTGTTCAATTGTTCTTTTTAGGTTTATATCACACATATAAGTGAATCATGTGATTTTTGAACTTTTGTGCCTGGCTTATTTTGCTTAGCATGATTATCTCGAGGTATATCCATTTTGTCAAAAATGGCAGCATTTCATCTCTTCTTATGGCTAAGTAATATCCCACTGTATATATGTACCACAGCTTCTTTAGCCAATCATCTATCGTAGGACACTTCAGTTCTTTCCATGTCCAGGCCACTGTGAATAATGCTGCTATAAATATCGGTGTGCAAATATCTTTTCAGATATGCATTTTCAAGTCTTTGTGGTAAATACCAGTAGAGGGATTGCTGGATCATATGGTAGATCAATTCTTAGTTTTGTGAGCAACCTCCAAACTGTTTTCCATAACAGCTGTACCGATTTGCAGTCCCACCGGCAGTGTACGAGTGTTCTTTTTTCTCTGCATCCTCTACAATTTTTGATGTGCAAAAAGCAACCAAGACTCAACAAAAACAAGAGGGCACATAAACCCATACAACAGACAACTGGAGCATCCAGTTCAGGTGACCAGGAAGACCGTGCCACTGGGCCCCACAAGACACCTATTACATAACACCACTCTACTAAGACTGAAAGACATAGCAGCAGTAGTCCTACCTAATATGTAGAAACAAACATAGGGATGAAGCCAAAATGGGAAAAAGAGAAACATGTCTCAAATGAAAGAACAAATGAAAGTTGCATAAAAATAACTAAACAAAACAAAGACAAACAAGCTACCAGATACAGAGTTCAAAATACTGGTTAAAAGGATGTTTGATGAGCTCAAGGAAGAAGAGATAAACTCAGCGAGAACATAACAAAGAGATAGAAAATATAAAAATAATAATGATATGAAACATAAAGCAGAACCATTCAGAAATGAAGAATACAGAAACTGAAATGAAGAATACATTACAGGGAATTTTCAGATTAGATGAAGCAGAAGATCGAATCAGTGATTCAGGAGATGAGGTAGGGAACACCCAATCAGAACAGCAACAAGTATCTAAAAAATAAAGGTAGTTTAAGAGGCCTCTGGGACAACATCAAGCATACCAACATTTGCCTCACAGGGCTACCAGAAAGAGAAAAGAGAGAGCAAGGCATTGAAAATTTATTTGAAGAAATAATCACATAAAACTTCCCCAACCTGGTGAAGAAAATAGATATAGAAGCCCGGTAAGGGCAGAGATTCCCAAACAAGATAAACCCAAAGAAGCCACACCAAGACACAACATAATTCAAATGTCAAAGTTTAAAGACAAAGAGTGAAAGTTAAAAGCAGCAAGAGAAAGGGAGTTAGTTACCTAGAAGGGAGCTCACATAAGAATTTCAGCTGATTTCTCAAAAGAAATTTTGCAGGCCATGAGGGGTTGACGCCCGACATTTAAAGTGATGAAAAGAATAGACCACAACAAAGACTGCTCTACTCAGCAAGGCTATCATTTAAAACGGAAGGAGAGACAAAGAGCTTCCTAGACAAGAAAAAGCTAAAAGAGTTCATTACCATCAATCCAGTATTAAAAGAAAAATGTTTTTTTATTTATTATGGTGACATCAATTTTAAAAATACAGTAAGTTTCAAGTGTACGACCCAACAATAAGTCAAATATATATTGCACTGTGTATTCAACACCCATAGCTAGATTTCTTTCTGTCACCACATATTCGACCTCTGCCTTCCCTTCCAACATCTGTTATTACTTGTCCTGCTGATTATAGCTATACTAACAGGCATGAGATGAAATATCATTGTAGTTTTGATTTTCATTTCCCTAATAGCTAGCAATGTTGGATATCTTTTCATATATATTTGTTGGCCATTTGTATGTCCTCTAGGGAGAAGTGTCTGTTCAGGTCCACTGCCCATTTTTTGATTGGATCATTTGGTGGTGGTTGTTGTTGTTATTGAGTTGTATGAGTTCTTTGTATGCTTTGGATATTAGGCCCTTATCGGAGGTATTGCTTGCAAATATATTTTCTCATTCGGATGGTTGTCTCTTTACCTTGTTGATGATTTCTTTTGTTGAGCAGAAGGTTTTACTTTGATGCGATCTCATTAATTTATTTTAGCTCTTACTTCCTCTGCTTATGAGGTCAAATTGTCTTTGTGTTTCTGTTTTCTTGAGTTTGATATAATTTTGTGGATTTTCCCTCTCATTCTTCTTGTTTTATGTTATATACTTCAGTTTTTACTTATGGTGTGTGCTTACCATTGCAAATATGAAAAAGATAGTTATATATATATATATATATATATATATACAATCAAGAATTTTCTTCTGTGTGTACCTCATCTCCTTTCCTCTTTGCAAATATGAATCTTTGAATCCTCTCCTTTTCAGTCATCGTTGTTTCAGTTTGTCCCTATGTGTGCTAAACATTTATTACTACCATGTTATAGCAATTCTCTTCTTATTATTTAAGCTTATAATGACCTGTTCTTAGAAAGGGTTGTACTCTTCTGCTTCTATTTGCCTGATAGTCACTCTACCCCTATTTGTTATTGTTGTTGTTGTTGTTGTTATTTATTTTTAGGTGACCTTTCTTCTTTCAGTATTTCCTGTAATGCTGGCCTCTTAGTGGAGAATTCCCTCAATTTTTGTATGTCTGAAAAAGTTTTAATTTCTCCTTCATATCTAAAGAAGAGCTTAGCTGGATACATTATTCTAGGTTGGTAGTTCCTTTCACTTAATAGTTTAAATATTTGATTCCATTCCTTTCTGGCTTATAAGTACTGCGCTGAGAAGTTTGAGATAACCTAATGGGTTTTCCTTTGTTAGATACCATTTTCTTTTCCCTGGCTCCCTGAGAATTCTATCTTTGTCATTGATTTTTGATAACTTTAATACAATGTGTCTTGGTGAAGGCTTTTTGGGGATGAGATAATCGGATGTTCTACTGACTTCTTGAATTCCATGTTCCAGCTCATTACTTAGATTTGGAAAATTCTCATCAACTATTTGTTTGAAAATGCTTTCTAGTCTCTGCTCCTTTTCATCACTTTCGGTAATGCCCATTATTCTTATTTCCTCCCCCCTCATGGTATCAGCTAGCTCTTTTATTTCTATTCCATTATTTTTCATTCCTCTGTTTTCTCTTCTTCCTTCTGATTTATTTCTAGAGTTCTGTCTTTGATATCCTTTTCTCCATTTGGTCAACTCTATTTCCCAAGATTGCTATTTAATTTTTCTCCTCTTGCAGTGTTTTTTGTTTTTTTTTTTGTTTATTTGTTTTTTTGTTTTATCTCCAGAAGTTCTATTTGGTTCTTTTTGAGGGTTTCAGTCTCCTTGCTCTGCTCATTTAGCTGTTTTTCCAATTTCTGAAATTGTTGATATGACTCGTTTCAGAATTCACTGAGTTTTTTTTTTTTCAGAAGTACCATCCTGAATTCTGTCACTTAAGTTGCATATTTCTCTGTCTATAAGCTTGTTTTCTGGAGATTTTTAGTTTTCTTTCTGAGATACCTTGTCACCTTGGTTGTTCATGGTGTTTAATGGACTATTTCTCCTCCTGGGCATTAATGGAAGTGTATTCTGTTGTTTTTCCATAAAGAAGATTTATTATATAAAGGTTTCTCTTTAGCTGGCTGCAAAGAAGGGTCTTTTTTTTTTTTTTTTTTGGATTCCAGTAGGTGGTGTCTAAGCTTCTTGGGTCCCTGCTTAATATGGAGCCTAAGGTCTTTTATTTTCTTGTAGGTTTTAATCACACTCACTATTCTCAGTGTCAGTCCTTGTCAGTGTTAGCAACAGTTTTGTTAGCATTGCTCAGATTTTCTTTGGGCTCTGCAGTGATCAGTCTCTGAGAGTATGGAGGGATAGGGCCTCTAGGTTGGGAGTTGGGGGCTGCAGCTCAGCCTTGATTTTGCAACTGGAGCCAGCAGAAACCAACTGCTATTTCTCTGCAGTCCATCCCACTTCTCTGCTTTCTGCCTTGATGACTGTCTCCTTCTGATGACTGAATAGAAGTCCTGGCACTTCCTGGCATGGCTGATTAGGGAAGTAACTGCACCTTCCCCCTTCCCTCTCCTCCTGCAAGGAGCTCTAGCTGCTGGGAAAGGTAGCTTCTTTATTTGTCCCAGTCCACCGCCCAACATCCTGGGTTCTGACCTGTGGTAGCTCTTATGTGCAGATCCCACTCTAAGACATGCTGGTGTGCCGTTTGGGTGTTTTTTGTTCAGTTTTTTAGATGTTCAGTTTATTGTTGTTTCAAAGAGAGAGTTCCAAGGACAGTTCTCACTTCATGTTTTCCCTGAATCCTCTCCGCTTTCTAGAACACAGCTCTCACACCTCTGTTTTCCTTTTGTGTCCTGGTCTCTGCCCTGATCACTGGATTCCACCATAGTATATGCTGGCCATTCAGGCAGGAATATTCAGGGCTACAGAGATTGCACATCACTACCTGATTCCTCCTCTCTCCCCAATTCCCACAGGGATCTCTGGGCTGCATCCCAGGCACTCATCTCCACTCCTCTTCCTTTCCTTGTCCCTAGCTCAGCCAATTTGTGCTCCTTCAGATGCTGTGACGCCCAGATCTCTCACAAGTGTTTATGTTTGGCTTGGGATCTTCTGTGGGATTATAGCTGTTTAATTTGTTGTAATTTCAAGGAGAGAGATCAAGAGGACCCCTCATGCTGCCAAGCTTCTGACATCGCTTTTTTAAAATTACATTTATTCAAGTGATATTAGTTAATGAAATTATATGTTTCAAGTGTATGATTCAATAATATGTCATATATATATTGCATTGTGTTAACCAACCAATGTTAAATTTATTTTTGTCATCATATATTTGACCTATTTACCCTTATCTACCTCCCACACTCTTTCCCTCTGGTACACTAAATTGTTGTCCATGTTTGTGACATTTTATTTGTTTTGTTTGTTTATTGTTTTCATTTTTATATCCCACATGTGAGTAAAATCATATGGTTCTCAACTTTTTTTTATCTGACTTATTTCGATTAGCGTTTTAATCTCAAGATCCATCCATGTTGTCACAAATGGCATTATTTCATCTTTTCTTATGAGTAATACTACATTGTACACATAGTCATCTTAATACTTATAAAACAGAGAAATGTGTCCTTTACAAATATAAAACAGATTATCTACTCCCTATTCCCTAAAACAGATTATCTAAAGCAATTATAAAGTGTAATAATATGTCATTTTAATGATTAATCATTACCTTAAAATCATTGCCCCAATATATATGCCTTATTCTGCAGTTGCAACATTTGCAATTGATTCTCTCAACTAGATTCTAGCTATTCAACACTATTTTTGTAGTATTCTTAAGCAAAACTAGATCCAGAGTTTCTCGATAATTATTAATTGAGCAAATGTATAATGAAGAGTCTATTAAATAGGATCATAAATCTTGTACCGACCAATATGTCTTGTGCATTTTTATTTCTATAATGTGTTTTAAACCTATGCTAAGCATAACTTATGACTCATTAGAAGATTCTTCTTATGAAATTTTTTAATGGGAACATTTCTAACTAGAGTCTTTGTAAGTTTCCAGAGAAATGACTTTTCATTCTAAACTTGCAGCTATATGGCAACTTGAATCATTTAACATTGTGCCATGGTTTTGCTTGTGTGATATTGAAATGCTTCTGTAGTACTTCTAGGACTGCATTAAATAATGAATGTACTATGACATTGTAAGGAAACACAAGGATTAATGTTGATATAAAATTGTTAATGTTTGTAAAAATAAAAACATTGCTATGGATTTCTTATTTAGTCCTTGATATTTGGAACTTTGAAAGGGCTGGAGTTTCATTTTGTAACCTTAATATGGCATGACCAATTAAGCTTAGATTTCACAAGTATGTCTTTAAGAACCTTATAGGAAATCATAACAAAGGCTTCTTAACATTATGTGTGTGTGTGTGTGTGTGTGTGTGTGTGTGTGTGTGTGTATCTCAACATTCTATCTTCTGGGACATGTATTTTATTAATGATTTAATTTCTTATTTTCTACAGGATTTGAAGTTCCAATTAAAACTTTTTGGGGGGCCATCAAATTATTGCCTTTTAGTACTTAATCTTCCCAAAAAGCATCATAATTTATTTCAAAACAAAACAAGAACAAATAACGAGAAAAGTAATGAAATGCAGCATAATACATCTTTCAAAGTAAGAGAAAGTAGCTTTTTAAAAGAATCTGAGATCAGTGACATTCAGAAATTATTTGCTGAACACTAAATTTACTCAAGTGTGGCATCTCACTTTCATGTACTCTGTCTTCTGTTATGAAATGAACCACAGATTTATTTTTTTTCCCTTTTTGTGATTCCATTAGCCTAAGGTACTAGTTATTGATATCACTGATATAGCACAAATGGTAATGTTGATTGCAAAATGAAGCTTCTGCTTTATCTCATAGAAATTCTGAGATGTTGTGGTGCTAAAATGATGAATATAATTAACTTTCTTAAATTCCATCATAAAAATATATACACAATTTTAGGGTTATCCTCATAACACATCATGTTTATTTTTGCTCAGATCATTGGGCCATACTTAACAACTTTCTGGCCAATCCATCATAATATCTTTTAAATCTCATGTTGATAATTAAACACTTTTGAAATATGTAGTCTGACAGTTCTTCAGAGTGTTATGTTGCACTGAGTAACAATGCTTATGTCAGATAAATGATATAATCAGAGGTGTCCTTTAAAGATATAATATCAGTCCCTGAATCCAAAATGAACAAAACAGGTAGATATGAAAAGAAAGTCAAAGAGTATCCATGTTTTCTCTCTGTAGTCTCTAACAATGGAATACTTTCATTAAAGTAAAAACTTGAATTAATAATGATTTGCCACAAAAGTTATATCACCTCAAAATGAATTGATATGCAATGTTTATATGCATTCTAATTGGGACTGACTTTTTGAAGATGACAACTATCTTATGAATTCTGTATTGTCAAAGTATAAACAAGTAAAGCTATGTCTCTAGTAATGGTAAACTTATTAATTTTGTTACACCTCTTAACCTTAGAGTGGACTAAACTTTTTAATATCTCTATAAATTTTGTCATGTTTGGGAAGATTGAGAGATTCTATATTCGTCTTTGAATTTCGACCTTCAATTTAGGGTCTATCAAAGTGGCTGTGTTTATTGAGTGATGGAAGGGAAGGAGTAAGGGTGTAAAGGAGAGAAAAGTTATGTTTTACAGTAGTCAGGGAATTGATGTCTTGCCCTGTGTAAGCATGGCACTAAGGATTTTAAAAAATGTATTTTAGGTTAGGATTCTGTTTCTTATATTAGTATCCACTTAAGAGTTTGTTAATGAGCTATCTCATGTTCTTCAGTAATTTATCAACAGCCTCTTTAGTGTATTTATCTTTCATTTAAGCTCCAGATTATACCTTCTGGGAACATTAATAGGGAAAGTTGAACAACCAACATACTATGCTAATTTCTATTTGAATAAGTGTTTATTTTATTTTATTTCAAAAAGTCGAATTACATTCAGATTCTCCCTAAAAGTTTACTATAACCCTTTAAGTGTTTGTATCCTAAAAAAATAAATCAATTTATGTGAAATATGACTTATTATTATAAAAAATGTTTTCAGCACTCAGATATTTATTAGATATAATGGTAATTGGTTTATGTACTGTACATTTGTATATCTAGTCTTAAGATCTCAGACTAGTTGTTTGTTTCACTAATTCTCATAATTTTCTATGAGGTAAAAATAAATGTGACTGTCTTCCCTTTAGATGTGGTAAAGGACTACCCTGAGGCTACTTCTGCATTGAATCGTTGTGTGAATTCAGTCTATCAAAATATATATTGATCACATTCCATTCCAGGAAATGTCCCTAGGTTTATAAAAATGAACAAAACATTATCCATGTCTTCTCTAATCATATAATAATTGAGGAAGCCAAGTATATACATCACTTTAATACAACCTATTGAGCATTCTAAAAGAGAAATGTGTAGTATGATATCAGAAACCTGAAGAGGGCATTCAACCAGTTTGGGGAGGAAGTCAGACCAATGATGAAATACTTGAAGAGATAATGCCTAAGTTATCAAAGGTGAGTAGAAGACAGCCAGATGTGGAACTGTATGGAAAAGCAGGAATAGGGTGTAAAAGCACAGATGTGATTAAAGTGAAGGTCACCTCTCCTAATGTATGATATGACAGTGAAAAAGGAATGTTTCCTGAAGAAAAGAGGTTTCCTAAATGAGGTAAAGGATAAGAGAAGTTTGGAAGCATAAGTATGAATGAACCAAATAAAGAATTGAGAAAGAATGTTTTCTAAACAAAATAATAACATTAAAAGATTGTGCTTATAAGTTTGTTTAATGTCCATTTGCAGCCATCAGTCAAAAAAAATTAATGGTCCTTTTTTCATACATTGTCTACACTGTAAGTAATCAATGCATTGATTTCTACCTTTTCGAACTCTGAGTAAAGTCATATAAACAAAATAAATTTATGAGCTATCTCATTCAGACTCTCATTTTCTAGATGAAGAAATTGAGCCTCAAAGGGGTGCTATGACTTGTTTAAGGACGAGCTGTGTGTTACTTTCACAGCCATGGTAAGATCCAATACCCTCTATATCAGCAGAAAAACTTAAAAACAAGTATTTTAGTATTGCTTCCTTCAATTCCAGTGTGTTGCCATTTAGGTGCAGTAAGTCTAGAGGTTAAAAGTATTTGCTCTAGAGTCAAAATAGCCTTGCTTTCACCAAATTCATGCCAGCAGCTTTAGGGAAGTGATATCATCTCTTTTTGCTTCAGATCTCTTGTCTATAAAATGGAGGATAATAATGTAAAGTGCTTAGATTAGTGTCTAATGCATTATAAGCACTCTATAAATATATCATTATTATCTGTGTTTAGGCAATCAAATAATAGCATACATGTATAGATTGTAGTATGGACACTCTCTAAATTGATTTGACTATGCAAATCAGTTTTAAAAATTTATCGTAATGACTATCCCAACACCAGTTTTAACAAAACCTTTCTAATTTATGTATTAGGACTGCCATGTACACAGATTTCAAATTATATTATTCTTAATGATTATTAATGTTAAATATTTAACTAAGAAATTAAGTAATATGAAGTAATGATTAAGGTATATTAAAATAGGAATTGGAAATCTATTAACTTGAAATGTGAAAAACATTCCTACCCTAAGCAAAACTGTCTAAGAATCTATGTTTCCTATATAAGGATAGAGCAATAGTTATGTCACCTTGTATCTGATCCCAATTTTATGTTCCAGCACCCCTGTCATTTAAAAAATGCCACAGAATAAACCTGGAAGTAAAGTGATGTGAATTTCATACTCTAGGGAAACAACAACAACAACAACAACAACAACAACAACATTATCAGTACTACCTTGCATGTCAGGTGGATGATACATCGCCTGTGTTTATTTGGTAAAACAACTTTATTCTCAAAAAGTTTTGCTCTGATATAAATTTCCTACCCAGTGGATATTAGACTTTCACTACAGAGCTTTTTGACATTAGATATCTATATAACATGAAACATCTCGATGATTCCGAAGTCATTATGTTAACTGCTAATGAATTGAAACCTTTATATTAGTAATGTGGTTCATAAATCAAAGCAACATTTTATACACATTTATGTGATCCATAGCTATGCACACAGAAATTAAATTGAACTATTCTCTTCTTAGAACAAATATGAATTTGATTTGCAATTTAAATTACAAAGACTTAAAAAATTAGTTTGCTGTTTGGAAGTGCAGGTAAGTAATTTCTAAAATACAGAGGGCATAAACTTGGAGTTTGGGAGAACACGGTGGAATGAGAGACATCCTCAGATCTCTCCCCTTGAAACGACAATAAACTGAACATCTAAAACTCAACAAAAAAATCCTAAACTGTACAGCAACAAGTCTGAGCATGGGATCTGCACATAAGACCTACCACAGGTCAGAACCCAGGGTGTCAGGAGGTAGACTGGGAGAAATGAAGAAGTTGCCTCTCGCAGCCACCAAAACTCACTGTAGGAGGAGGGGGAGGGTAGAAGGTGTGGCAAGTTCCCTGAACAGCCCTGCTTGGGAATGCTCTGAGCTCCATGTGGCCAGTGGCAGGGTGAACTCATCAGGGTAGAAAGCAGAGAAGGGGGAGGGCAGAGAAACAACAGTTGATTTTTACCAGTGAAGGTTACAAAACCTAGGCTGAGCTGCACTCGCAACTCAATGTATAAGGACCCCTCCCCCCATACACTCCAAGAACGATCACTGCAAAACACAGGAGAATCTGAGTAAATGCTACAGAAACTGCTGCTACATTGACAGGTACTGAGACTGAGGGTAACTAACTTGAATAAATATCTACCAGAAAATAAAATGGCAATGTAAAGGCTTTATATAAAGCAGGTATCCAAGAGGCTTAAACACCACCTACTGGAAACAAAAAGAAAAGCGCTTTCTTTGCAGCAGGCTAAAAAGAGACCTTTATATAATAAATCTTCTTTCTGGAAAAAAATGCAGAATACATTTCCATTAATGGCCAGGTGGAGAAATAGTCCATTAAACACCATGAACAACAAAGGCATCTCAGAAGGAAGGATAAAATCTCCAGAAAATAAGCTTACAGACATAGAAATATGCAATTTAAATGACCGAAGATTCAGAATGGTACTTCTGAAAAAAAAAAAAAAAAACTCAGTGAGTTCTGAAACGAGTCATATCAACGATTTCAGAAATTGCAAAAACAGCTAGGTGAGCAGAGCAAGGATATTGAAACCTTCAAAAAGAACCAAACAGTACTTCCGGAGATAAAAAAACACAGTGCAAGAGGTGAAAAAATTAAATAACAAACGAGAGATAAAGTTGACCAAATGGAGAAGAGGATCAGTGATATCAAAGACAGAACTCTAGAAATAAATCAGAAGGAAGAAGAAACTGGGGAATGAAAAATGATGAAAGAGAAATACAAGAAGTAGACAATAACCTATGGAGAGGAAACATAAAAATAATGGGCATTATTGAAGGCAAGGAAAAGGAGCAGGGAGTAGAAAGCATTTTCAGACAAATAGTGGACAAGAATTTCCTAAAACTAAGTAATGAGCTGAAGCTTGGAATTCAGGAGGTCAACAGAACACCTAATTATCTCAACCAAAAAGGACTTCACCAAGATACATTGTATTATAGTTATCAAAAATCCATGATGAAGATAGAATTCTTGGGGCAGCCTGGGAGAAGAAAACGGTAAATTATAAAGAAAAATCCATTAGATTATCCTCAGACTTCTCAGAACAGACCTTACAAGACAAAAAAGAGTGGAATAAAATATTCAAACTATTAAAGAAATTACCAGCCTAGAATAATGTATCCAGCTAAGCTCTCCTTTAGATATGAAGGAGAAATTATGACCTTTTCAGACATATAAAAATCGAGGAAATTCTCCACTATGAGGTCTACACTACAGGAAATATAAAAATAGGTCAGCTCACCTAAACAAAAATAAAAAGAAAGAAAGAAGGAAAAAGAAAAAAGAAAAAAAAAAGCCTAATTAGAGTAAGGAACTACCAGGCAAATAGAAGTGTAAGAGTGTAACTCTTAATGAAACCAGGGCATTATAAGCTTAAGTAACAAGAGAATTGCTATAGCATGATAGTAATGAATGTTCAACATACATAGGGAAAAATTGAGACAACAATGACTGAAAAGGGGAGGATTCAAAGATCCAAATTCACCAAAGGAAAGGAGATAAGCATGCAGAGAAGAAAATGGATGACTGTATGTGTGTGTGTGTGTGTGTGTGTGTGTGTGTGTAATTTAATTATCTTTTACATGTTCATAATGGTAACCACACATCAAATACTTAGAACTGAAGTATATAACATAAAATAAGATCCAGAGGAAAAATCCACAGAAGCCAATCAAAATAAGGAAAACAGAAACACAAAGAAAAGGAAGCAATGGAAACACTGAGCTACAAGAAAGCAAAAGATAAAATAGCTATAAGAAGACCTCATATTTCAATAATCACGCTAAATGTTAATGAATTTGAACTCAACAGTAAAAAGACACAGAGTTGCAGAATGGATCGAAAAACACAACTCAGCCATATGCAGCCTACAAGAGACACATCTCAGCTCCAAAGACAAATATAGACTTGAAGTAAAAGGGTGGAAAATAATATTTCATGCAAATGGCATTCAGAAAAAAAACAGAAGTACTAGTACTAATATCAGATGAAATAGACTTCAAAATAAAATAGAGAAAGAAAGATACTGAGGGACATTTTATAATGATAAAGGGAATCATACACCAAGAAACATAATACTTATTAATATCTATGATCTCAATCAGGGAGCCCCAAAATATGTAAAGCAATTACTAACAGAACTAAAGGGAGAAACAGATCAAAACAGTATCATAGTAGGGGACCTAAATACCCAAATGTCGGATATGGACAGATCATCCAAAGAGAAAATCAATAAGGAAATAACATCCTTAAATGACAACATTAGACCAACTGGACATAACTGACATATGCAGAGCCTTTCATCCCACAAGAGTTGCTTATACATTCTTCTCTACTACACATGGAATATTTTAAAGAATATAACACATTTTGGGACACGGAAATAGCCTCAACAAATATGAAAGGGTAGAAGTAATACCAACCATATTCTCTGATCATAATGCTTTGAAACTGGAGATCAACTGCAAAATGAAAGCGGAGAGAACCACAAATACATGGAGATGAAACAACATGCTCCTGAGGAATAACTGGGTCAGAGAAGAAATAAAAAAGATACATAGAAACAAATGATAAAGACAGTACAGCTTATCAAAACTTTTGGGATATGGCAAAAGTGGTCATAAGAGGAAAGTCACAGGCCTATCTCCTAAATAAGAATGAGATCAAATAAGCAACCTAACATTTCATCTTTAAAAAGCAGAAAAGAAGAACAAATGAGACCTAAAGTCAACAGAAAGTAAGAAATAATCACAATTAGAGCAGAAATAAATGAAACTGAAAACAGAAAAAAAGAAAGAAAAAAATTAATGCAATAAAGAGCTGGTTCCTTGAGAAGGTTAATAAAATTGACAAACCCCTGGCTAGACTCACTAACGAAAATAGAGAAAGTACACAAATAAAGAAAATCAGGGGAAATTATGACTGACACCACAGAAATACAAAGGATCATGCTAGAATGTTATGAAAAAGTATATAACACAAAATTTAATAACCTAGAAAAAATGGACCGGTACTGAGAAAAATATAAACTTCCTCGACTTAATCGAGAAGAACAAGAAATCTTAATAGACCAATGATGAGTATGGAAATGGAAACAATAATCAAAAAACTACCAAAATGTAAAAGTCCAGGACCATATGACTTTACCAGCAAATTCTACCAAACACTCAAAGATTTAATACCAATTCTTCTCAAACTCTTCTAAAAAATCAAAGAGGAGGCAGTACTTCCCAACTCATTTTACAAGTCCAATATTACTCTGATACCAAAACCTGATAAGGATAACACACACAGAAAATAAAACTACAGGCCAATATCTCTAATGAACACAGATGCAAAAATCCTAAATAAGATACTAGAGAACCGAATACAGCAACATATTAAAAAAATTAAACCATGATCAAGTGGACTTCATCCCAGAGGTACAAGGATGCTTCAACATATGCAAATCAAGTAATGTGTTACACAACATAAGCAAATTAAAAAATAAGAATCATATGATTATATCAATAGATTCAGAAAAAGCCTTCGACATGATACAGCATCCATTTATGATCAAAACACTTAACAAAATCGCTAGAGAAGCAACGTAGCTTAACATAATAAAGACCATCTATGAAAAATCCTCAGCCAATGTTATACTTAATGGTGAAAATCTAAAACTCTTACTTCTAAAATCAGGAATAAGGAAGCAATTCTGTCCACTATCGCCACTGTTATTCAGTATTACATTGGAGGTCCTAGCAAGTGCAATCAGACAAGAGAAAGATATAAAAGGGATCCAAATAGGAAACGAGTCAAACTGTCATTGTTTTCAGATGACATGATTCTCTATAACAAAAACCCAAAAGGCTTCACAAGAAAACTACTAGAAATAATAAGCAAATACAGTAAATCTTCTGGATACAAAATCAATGTTCAAAAATTCATAGTGTTCCTATACTCTAATAAGGAAGTGTCAGAAAATGATATAGAAAAAGTATTTTTTTGCAATTACACCGAAAAAGAATACCTAGGAATAAATTGAAGGAAACATGTGAAAGACCTATATAATGAAAACTACAAGACCCTATTAAAAGAAATCAAAGAAGATACAAAGAAATGGAAAGACATTCCATGTTTTTAGATTGGAAGAATCAACACAGTTAAAATGACCATGTTACCTAAAGCATTGTACAGATTTAATGCAATCCCCATCAAATATCATTCGCAATTTTTAAGGAAACAGAAAAAAAAACTTTAGATTGGTATGGAAGCACAAAATACCCCAAATTGACAACACCATTCTGAGAAAAAAAGAACAAGGCTGACGGCATTGCTCTGCCCAACTTCAAATTATACTGCAAAGAAACAATATTCAAAACAGCATGGTATTGGCAGCAAAACAGACACATGGACAAGTAGAACAAATCCGAGAGTCCAGAATGAAACTCATTTATATGAGCAAATAATTTTCAGAAAAAAAATAAAAAGCGTACTGTGGAGAAAAGAAAGCTTCTTCAATAAATGGTGCTAGGAGACAGGAAAGCCACCTGCAAATGAATGAAACTAGACTGTTGTCTATCACAACACACCAACATTAACTCAAAATGGATTAAGGACCTAAATATAGGACCTGAAACAATACAATGCATAGAAGAAAACATAGAAACTAAACTGAAGGACCTTGGACTTACATAGGATTTTATAAATTTGGCATCGAAAGAAGGGAAGTAAGAGCTAAAATAAATTAATGAGATCGCATCAAAGTAAAACCTTCTGCTCAACAAAAGAAATCATCAACAAGGTAAAGAGACAACCATCCGAATGAGAAAATATATTTGCAAGCAATACCTCCGATAAGGGCCTAATATCCAAAGCATACAAAGAACTCATACAACTCAATAACAACAACAACCACCACCAAATGATCCAATCAAAAAATGGGCAGTGGACCTGAACAGACACTTCTCCCTAGAGGACATACAAATGGCCAACAAATATATATGAAAAGATATCCAACATTGCTAGCTATTAGGGAAATGAAAATCAAAACTACAATGATATTTCATCTCATGCCTGTTAGTATAGCTATAATCAGCAGGACAAGTAATAACAGATGTTGGAAGGGAAGGCAGAGGTCGAATATGTGGTGACAGAAAGAAATCTAGCTATGGGTGTTGAATACACAGTGCAATATATATTTGACTTATTGTTGGGTCGTACACTTGAAACTTACTGTATTTTTAAAATTGATGTCACCATAATAAATAAAAAAACATTTTTCTTTTAATACTGGATTGATGGTAATGAACTCTTTTAGCTTTTTCTTGTCTAGGAAGCTCTTTGTCTCTCCTTCCGTTTTAAATGATAGCCTTGCTGAGTAGAGCAGTCTTTGTTGTGGTCTATTCTTTTCATCACTTTAAATGTCGGGCGTCAACCCCTCATGGCCTGCAAAATTTCTTTTGAGAAATCAGCTGAAATTCTTATGTGAGCTCCCTTCTAGGTAACTAACTCCCTTTCTCTTGCTGCTTTTAACTTTCACTCTTTGTCTTTAAACTTTGACATTTGAATTATGTTGTGTCTTGGTGTGGCTTCTTTGGGTTTATCTTGTTTGGGAATCTCTGCCCTTACCGGGCTTCTATATCTATTTTCTTCACCAGGTTGGGGAAGTTTTATGTGATTATTTCTTCAAATAAATTTTCAATGCCTTGCTCTCTCTTTTCTCTTTCTGGTAGCCCTGTGAGGCAAATGTTGGTATGCTTGATGTTGTCCCAGAGGCCTCTTAAACTACCTTTATTTTTTAGATACTTGTTGCTGTTCTGATTGGGTGTTCCCTACCTCATCTCCTGAATCACTGATTCGATCTTCTGCTTCATCTAATCTGAAAATTCCCTGTAATGTATTCTTCATTTCAGTTTCTGTATTCTTCATTTCTGAATGGTTCTGCTTTATGTTTCATATCATTATTATTTTTATATTTTCTATCTCTTTGTTATGTTCTCGCTGAGTTTATCTCTTCTTCCTTGAGCTCATCAAACATCCTTTTAACCAGTATTTTGAACTCTGTATCTGGTAGCTTGTTTGTCTTTGTTTTGTTTAGTTATTTTTATGCAACTTTCATTTGTTCTTTCATTTGAGACATGTTTCTCTTTTTCCCATTTTGGCTTCATCCCTATGTTTGTTTCTACATATTAGGTAGGACTACTGCTGCTATGTCTTTCAGTCTTAGTAGAGTGGTGTTATGTAATAGGTGTCTTGTGGGGCCCAGTGGCACGGTCTTCCTGGTCACCTGAACTGGATGCTCCAGTTGTCTGTTGTATGGGTTTATGTGCCCTCTTGTTTTTGTTGAGTCTTGGTTGCTTTTTGCACATCAAAAATTGTAGAGGATGCAGAGAAAAAAGAACACTCGTACACTGCCGGTGGGACTGCAAATCGGTACAGCTGTTATGGAAAACAGTTTGGAGGTTGCTCACAAAACTAAGAATTGATCTACCATATGATCCAGCAATCCCTCTACTGGTATTTACCACAAAGACTTGAAAATGCATATCTGAAAAGATATTTGCACACCGATATTTATAGCAGCATTATTCACAGTGGCCTGGACATGGAAAGAACTGAAGTGTCCTACGATAGATGATTGGCTAAAGAAGCTGTGGTACATATATACAGTGGGATATTACTTAGCCATAAGAAGAGATGAAATGCTGCCATTTTTGACAAAATGGATATACCTCGAGATAATCATGCTAAGCAAAATAAGCCAGGCACAAAAGTTCAAAA
Organism: Rousettus aegyptiacus; assembly: GCF_014176215.1. Classification (NCBI taxonomy): domain Eukaryota; kingdom Metazoa; phylum Chordata; class Mammalia; order Chiroptera; family Pteropodidae; genus Rousettus; species Rousettus aegyptiacus. The sequence continues at coordinate 79,181,486 of NW_023416312.1, read as the reverse complement.
ATCACATGATTCACTTATATGTGTGATATAAACCTAAAAAGAACAATTGAACAGGACAAACAAACAGAGACTCGTGGACATGGACTATAGACTAGAGGTTACCAGAAGGTAGGGGATGGGGGAGAGGGGGAGGTGGGTGGGGTAAAGGGGATCAAATATGTGGTGACGGAAATAAATTTAACTATGGTAGGTTAAAAACACACAGTGTAAGTATATGTATGCTTTACTGTTAAAATGTACAGTTGAAACTTATTTGATTTCGTTAACCAATGTCACCACAAAAATAAATAAATTATACATTATATATAACATATAAATATATATAATCCATAATATATAATATATACTAAATATATACTATATACTATATACTATACAATATATATGCATATATAATAAAATAAAATGCAGAGGGCATGATTTTTAAAAGAGGTTTACAATATATGACCTATAAATAAAACTGTTCCATAGAATGCCCGGTGAGAAGGTGGTTATATTTCACCAATCATAGTTTACTGGGCTTGCTTAACACATTTTTAACATAATAATATCCTCTAATTAATACCTCTTTCCTCAACTATTCTTGTTAATTGTCTGTATGTGTCTATGCCTGTGTTCATGTGTATGTGTATATGTGGTGTGTCTACAAGTATGCTAAGTGGAGGGAGAGAGGAGGGGAAGGAAAAATAAGAGGAGAAGGAAGTGGTGGTGGTTGTGGAATAGGAGGGCAGAGAGGGAGAGAGAGAGAGAGTGGGAGGAAGAGAGAGGAAGAACACATACGGTTTTACTAAGAATTCAAGTAAGCGAAGTAGTGAAGTACCTCATTCTGAGCCCAGCCATCAAGATACAAATTAATAGGACTCTATTAAATTTTAATTTGAGGCTATACTTGAAAAAAGTTTCTGTAGTAATTTTTCTTTCATGCCCACTAAATAATAAATATATTAATTTATTAAAAGTGTAGTTTATTTCAAGTATAACTAAGTTCTTCAAATTTGGAATAAGTTTTGGCAAATGGTTTTTATTATATCTTGACATAATTCAAATAAACAGTTTATTTTCCCTACTTTTGATTCCATTTCAAAACCCTTCTTTTGGCTATTATTATTATTATTATTATTATTATTATTATTATTTTCTGACTTGATTTAAGATTCTTTTTAGTATCTTATCAAAGGATAAACAACATTAACTTTCTTTTACTGAGAAACTAAAGTTATATCTGCATTCGAAATTTTGTTATTGGAGTATTCTCTTACTTCAGCAAATATGTTTCTATTTGTACCATTATCTGTGTCATTTAGATCTACAAAAAATAAAATGTATGCCTGTGACTTACATGTTTATTTTATCTAAGGTTTCATCATTATAATGAAATGTAATAAAAAAAAATTAGCCCCTGGATTTCTCTCACAGTAAGTAAATATAGCCATCTTTTAGTAATATTTTCAATTTTATATGTACACCCCCAAGAAGGAAATTTGTGAACAGTAATTTGTCAGACTTTGTGATTACCTATGTCTTTTTTTTTTCCATGATTACCTATTTCTTAGACCTATTTGACTTCCACCGATTTTTCTCCAGCTTTTAAGATTTATTTTTATTTTTTTTGGAGGGGGATCTATTTTATTTCATTTTATTTCATTTTATTTCATTTTATTTCATTTTATTTCATTTTATTTCATTTTATTATGGTGATATTAGTTATCAAAATCCAGTAAATTTCAGGTATACAATTCAACAGTAAGGCATGTATATATATATATATATATATATATATATATATATATATATATATATACACATTGCATTGTGTGTTTACCTCCCATAGTTAGATTTCTTTCTGTCACCATATATTTGACCCTTTTTACCTCCTCTACACTCCTCCACCCCCCTATGCCTTACTCTCTGGTAACCACTGGTCTATTGTCCATGTCCATGATTCTCGGTTTGTTTGTCCTGTTTGTCGCTTTAAGGTTTGTATCCCACATATAAGTGATATGTGGTTTTCGACTTTTTCTGTCTGGCTTATTTCACTTCGCATAATTATCTTGAAGTACTTTCACATTTATAAATGATGTGCTTGAGAGATATGTTACAAGTATTGTTATATATGCAGTAAAGTGTTTTAAAAAATTATTCACTTTGCTTATGAGGTATTTTATTGTCCTTTGTGAAAAGTAACAAGCTATTTTGTCATAGACGAAAGATTGTAATTTGAGTGTTTACAGTGCAAACTTCTTCATAACTGAAAGCTTCTAGTGATTTCAATCTTTCTATCACCCATACAAATTCCACATCTACATATAAAGTCTTATTATAATAGATAAAGATTTATTTTTCAATTATTGTAGTAGTTTCTTTATTAAATGTCTCTGTTACCAATAATATTCCATCCTTTCACATCTTCCACCCCCACCCCCACCCTCTACCCAGCTCCCATCAGAAAAATTATTTGGTAATAAAACACCATTTCAGATTTTTGTATGGACTGGGGCTCTATATCACCTAATTTTAAATTAATTCTTTGATTTTCAACATACCATCCAAGATTAAGGACATTATATATGACGATTATTAATGTTTATACATTTGAATAAATATAGTGAATTTTGAGGGTTCATTTGTGGGGTGTTCTGTCATTAATGAATAAGACAGAGTCTTACAACAGAAAAACTATACCCTTGGAGTGAGCTACTTATATTAATATTTTGGAACTACTACAGTTCCATTTAGTAAAATGTTAACATAATAGTTTCACAGCAGGGAAAAATCTGACTTAATCTTTTTCCTAGCTAAAGAAACAGATTGGATAATGAAACATTCTTATTGACAACAGGAAATACCCTGATTCTTTTGCAATTACAGCATTCCTCTTAATCCAGTATCTCACTAGGTACTATCACTCTTGCAATCTCTTATTAGCCTGTATTAATTGGAGTTGTTCTTGCTCTCATTTTGAGAACTTAGAAATGAGAAATTATTTATTTTTGTAAATTTTATGTGTCATATCCATGTTAGAGACTGAAATAAAAATTTTTCATTGTAGATGATGTGTGATGTGTTTCTTAAACAATTTGTGTCACTATTCTCAGTCAATTCTTTTAACCACTAGCTAATTGTTTACAACAAATCAATGAAAATAATTACCAACTCGAGTCTAACACAAGGAAAGCAATAATAATAGATACATAGTAGATTCATCGTGTTTGTCATTTTACAAAGTATTTTCTCACCCATTGTTTCATTTGTTTCTCAGAACAACCTTGGAAGTAAGTAAGGTAGATATTTTTACCCCTGTTTTAGAGGTGTGGGACATAAAACTCAGAGAGGTTAAAGTAGTTCTCCAAAGTCACAGAGCTAGGAAATGGAAGAGCCAGGATTCTAATGCAGATATTTTGCCTCCAAACACAGTGATCTTATACTAAAATATAGTGCCATCCAAGAACTGATCATTTGTCTCTAAACAAATGACTAAGAATTCTTGTCAGAACAAAATATCGTTTATCAGATGATTTCATTTTAGTTAAACACAATTTATTCACAAAGCTACGGATAAAAAGAAACAAAATATTTAGAAAACGTGAGAAATTCAGTTTTATCTGAATATTTATTCTATCCTGTTATTTACACTCCAATGAACTTTCATATCTGTTATTTAGCTATCTAAGATGAATATTATTAACCATATTCTATATATGAGGAAACATACTCAGAGAGGTTTAATAACTTACCTCAGATTTCAGTTTGTAACTTCGTGGAGCCAGTATTCAAACCAATGTGTCTGTCTTCCAAGGCTTTTCTCCTTCTTAAGCTGTGTAAACAATCAAGAAAAAAATATTTTCTCAATGGTGGGAACCCATTCTCAATGTATACATATACCAAGTTATCACATCATACACTTTAAATGTATTACAAATTTATTTGTCAATCGTACCTTAATAAATCTGGAAAAAGTTATTTTGTTATTATATGTTTCCTCAAATAGGCACTATTTATATATTTCAAATATAAATGTTTTTGTTAAACGTACAGCTAACTCTAAATGAGATTTCTCAGATACTTCATCTTTCATAATAAGAGGTATTTTTCAGAGTTTGGAGTTTATAGGGAGGGACTTGATAAGCTTGAGGTGTATTCATACATTTATTCTATATTTTAGAATAAATGTGGAATAAGACTTTGCTGAATATTTCTGTGAAACACCGTGCTGGGCTCTGAGGATAGAGAAATGTTTAAACCATGGTTTCTTCCTTTAAAAATCTAACAGTAAATTTATTCATTCATTTATTAACGAAATATTTATTCAGCATCTATTAGAAAGGTTAGCACAAAAACGGTGTATATCTACTTCAATAGTTCAATCACTCATAAAAATAAAAGAAGGGACTTACTTTCTGACAGTTTCTAATAATTTTAGTTTTTCATTTTTAAAGTTCCATGACACCTTAAAAATATATGTTATAGTAGAATTACTTTTCAAATGCTCTTGATGAGCAATATTGCCTTCACCTGTTCATGCTTCATAATGAATGTACAGAGTAACCATCTGCCCCAATTTTGCTTAGTGATATAGTGTTGTCAAGACTGTTAATTACCAAGGTTAGAAGGATAGATTTGGGGATAGTTGAACTTCAATGTGACATCTTGGACCAATTTACACACAACATGTAATTGAGTCTTATAATAATATATGTATGTGGCCATTTTAATTTATCCCAATAATCTCTATTTTTCTAGTCAAACAAACAAAATGTTCTATGAAATCACCTACCTTCATGTCCAGAATTTTGTAAATCAGTAAGTCAAAAGCTCAGAGGAGATGAAATTAATCCATAATAAAAGCATTAGGCTGAAAAACACCGATAAGTATCTTCTGTATCCCTCTCTCTGTATAAAATTTTAACTTTAAATCTCTATTTTGTTGGCGAAGATTGTAAAATTAGATAATTTTTATCTTTATATGCTTCTGGTAATAATTTTATTAGTATGAAAATATCGAGATGCAGTAAATAAACTTAATGACATTCTAGCTTTTTTTTTTACCTTTGCTGGTGTCAATGTGTCAATAAAAGTTGAAATGTCTGATTCCTCCCAATCCTCAAATGCTTATAAAATGACACATTTCATTTACACTTTTAAAATGCGTATTTAATTATTTTCTTCTGTGAACATAAATATTTTTCTGCTGAGCGGATGAATATTGAGTAGGGTAATTTGCCAACTCTCTGTCGGAGAACTGGGATCTGGCATCCCCTCCACTTTCAAAACACACTCAAGCAAAGTTCCTCATTCACATAGGGCTCACATTAAAAAGAAAACTCAAAATATATTCAAACACCATGAGACCCCCTGCTTTATGTACTTAACGAAGGTCAGCAATCTTTCTCATGCCAAGGAAAGCATATGATTTCAATTTCAGAACATGATTTCATCTAAAACTTGCAAATATGTTTTTATTTGACTGGAAAGTTAAAGAAGAGTTGTTGTTTGCACGTGTTAACTCAGTATGTTCAGTAACATTTCTCTAACAGCTACAAAGTGTTGCATTCTCCATGATCTGTAATGTAATATTTGAGAAGTTATTAGGCTTTCAAAATGACATTTTGTATTTTGTGATAAAAGTTTTCCTACCAATCAGATGAAGAATATTTGAAACTCCATGGTAAATAGCAGTGTGTGGGGAAAAAAAACAACTTTATGAATATATACAAGAACAGCATGTTTATGTTCTTAATTTTATTACTGCAAATTTATTTTAATTTGTCTTTGGAACTCAGCAAAAATAGAAGAGGGTAATTGCAGGCAAGGAAACAAAAATAGCTAATTTAAGTGCATAAGTTCTGTAGCTGTAAATTAAGCTCTCAGTTTCAAAGTTTAGAGATTTTTAAAGTAAATCATTAGATCTCTCTCTAGTTAACAGTGACATGTTTTGTTTTGTTTTGTTTTGTTTTATCTTGTTTTTATGCTTTCTATTTCTGGACATGCCAATTTGCACAAAGAGAAGAGACCAAAGCAAATTTTTAAAACTTCTCCAATTCCCTTTGTGTGAACCACGGCTCCTATACACAGCCCAAAAGAGAAGCAGAGTGTTCCAGTTATTTTTTTTTCCTTTTTAAAAAAGATTAAACATTCTTTTATTTCATTTCTAAATAAAATTGTATACATTTAAGGTATATAATATGATGATTAGATATACATATACATAAGGAAATTGTTACTATGATATTCATTACAGCATTATTCACATTAGCCAGCCTATGGAAACAACCTAAGTGTTTGTCAATGGATGAATGGATAAAGAAGTTGTGATATATATGTCAATTTTTCACAACTTGGAAGACATTAGACTAAGTGAAATAAGCCAAATGCAGAAAGAAAAAATGCATTATCTCACTTACATGTGAAATCTAAAAAAGTTGAATGCATAGCAGCAGAGAGCAGAACAGTGGTTACCAGGGACAGGGAGGTGGAGGGAATGAGGAGATATTGGTCAAAAGATGCCCAAAAAAGGGACTTCAAAGTGATCAGTATAATCAAAGTTTTCAGTCTAGATGCCTAGTGTTTTTTTTTTTTTTTACGACAGAATGTCTTTACCTACTTTAATCCAATAAACTGAAAAATTTTAAATCTTAAATCATTAGTATTATTATTCAAATTTATTGCATGCCTACTATGTACAGTGCAATAGAATCCACTCTAGTCATATACAATATCAAACTAGTCTGAATGCAATTTTCTTGAAATTTTTAACCAGTCGTTTTGACATAATATGGACATCACCCAAGTTCTAGAGGTTCAAATTCTTTTATCTTTTATTATTTATTCTTGAAGATTTTTTGTCCCATTAATAATTTCCTAGAACATTTAGACATAAAAAATAGGACATCTACCTTCAAGTTTCCCACATGCATAAGGAATGATTTCCCAAATCATGTAAACTCCCTGTATTTCCACAATAACTTGGACAAACAAAGTGTGTCTACTTTCAAAAAGCAATGATGTTGGATTGAAAGGAAACATGGCAGAGTGAGAGACGTCCCCAGTTCTCTCCTCTTGAAACAACAATAAGCTGAACATCTAAAACTCAACAAAAAGCACCCAAACTGCACACCAGCACATCTCAGCATGGGATCTGAGCAGAGAGCTACCATGGGTCAGAATCCCAGTTGTCCGGCGTGGACTGGGAGAAATAAAGAAGTTGCCTCTGGAAACCAAGAGATCCCAGTAGGAGGAGGGGGAGGTGAAAAAGTGTAGTGAATTCCTACTGTGACTTCCCTATACAGTATTGCCTGGGAGAGTTTGAAAGTTGCACGCAGCTGTCAGAAGGGCACAGTCATCAGGGCAGATAACAGAGAAGCTGGACAGGACCACAGAGCAACAACAGTTAATTTCTACCTGCCCGGGTTGCAAAATAGAGGCCGAGCTGCAGCCCCAACCCCCAACTCAGAGGGCCTCTCCCCATACCCTCAGAGACTGATCACCACAGAGCCCCAGGGAATCTGAGCAAATACTATCAAAACTGTAGCTAAAACTAACAGGGATGGAAACTGAGAGTAGCAAGTGTGATTAAATATCTACAAGAAAATATAAAAGACATTTAGGCTTCATACAAAGCAGAGATCCAAGAGGTTTAGACGCCACCTACTGGAAACCAAAAGAAAAGCTCCTTCTTTGCAGCAGGCTAAAGAGAGACCTTTATATAATAAATCTTCTTCCTGGAAAAAAAACAGCAGAATACGTTTCCATTAGTGCCCAGGTTGAGAAATAGTCCATTAAACACCATGAACAACCAAGGTGACAAGGCATCTCATAAATAAAGAGAAAAATCTCCAGAAAATAAGCTTACAGACATAGAAATATGTGACTTCAATGACAGAGAATTCAGGATGATATTTCTGAAAAAACTCAATGGGCTCAAAAACCAATCATATAAACAAGTTCAGGAATTAGAAAAAAAAAAAAAAAACCAGATGAGCACAGCAAGGATACTGAAACCCTCAAAAAGAACAGAATAGATCTTCTGGAGATAAAAACACACTGCAAGATATGAAAAATGAAATAGTAAGCTTAGGAAATAGAGTCGAAAAAATGGAGGAAAGGATCAGTGATATCAAAGACAGAAATTTAGAAATAAATCAGAAGGAAGAAGAGAGAAACCGAAGAATGAAAAATAATGAAAGAGAAATACAAGAAATAGATGATAACACGAAGAAAGGAAAGATAAGAATACTGAGCATTATCGATGGTGAGGGAAAGGAGCAGAAACTAGAAAGTATTTTCAGACAAATAGTGGACAAGAATTTCCAAAAGCTAAGAAATGAACTGGACCTTAGATTTCAAGAAGTCGACAGAACACCCAATTACCTCAACCCAAAAAGGCCTTCATCAAGACACACTGTATTAAATTTATCAAAAATCAATGACAAAGACAAATTCTCAAGGCAGCCAAGGAGAAGAAAACAGTAACTTATAAAGGAAACCCATTAGATTATCATCAGACTTCTCAGAGCAGATTTTACAAGACAGAAAGGAGTGGAATCAAATGTTCAAAATAATAAGTGAAAGGAACTACCAGCCTAGAATAATGTATCCAGCTAAGTTCTCCTTTAGATATGAAGGAGAAATTAAAACTTTTCCAGACATAAAAAAAGAGGGAATTCTCCACTATGAGACCTCTACTACAGGAAATTCTGAAAGAGGTCAGGTCACCTAAAACAAAATGAAAAAAAAAACATAATTAGGAGTAAAGTGACTATAGGGCATATAGAAGCATAGGAGTGCAACCCTTACTAAGAACAGGGCAGTATAAGCTTAAATAATAAGCAAATAGCTTTAGAAAGATATTAATTAATGTTCAGCATACACAGGGACAAATTGGGACAACAATGACTGAAAAAGAGAGGATTCAAAGATTCAAATTCATAAAGAGAAATAGAGATAAGGCACCCAAGAAGAAAACAGAAACACAAGGACAAGGAATCAATGGAAACACCAAAATACCAGAGAGCAAAAGATACAGTGGCTATAATAAGACCTCATATTTCAATAATCACTCTAAATGTAAATGGACTGAACTCACCAATACAAAGGCAAAGAATTACAGAATGGGTCAAAAAAACAAACCCAACCATATAATGCCGTCAGGACACACTTCTCAGCTCCAAAGATAAATATAGATTCAAAGTGAAAGATTAGGAAATGATATTTCATGCAAATGGCATTCAGAGAAAAGCGAGAATACCAGTACTAATATTGGACTAAATAGACTTCAAAATAAAAACAGTAAAGAAGATACTGAGGGATAGTTCATAATAATACATAACAATTATTAATATCTATGCTTCCAATCAGGGAGCCCCGAAATATGTAAAGCAATTACTAACAGAAATAAAGGGAGAAACAAACCGAAACACTATTGTAATAGGGGACCTGAATATCAAACTGTCAGATATGAACAGATCATTCAAACAGAAAATCAATAAGGAAATAACATCCTTAAATGACACATTAGACCAACTGGACATAATTGACATATGCAGAGCCTTCTATCCCAAAACATCTGCTCATGCATTATCTGATAATGTTCATGGAACATTCAAGAATTGACTACATACTGGGACACTGACATATCCTCAACAAATATAAGAGGGTTGGAATCATGCCAACTATATTCTCTGATCATAATGCTTTGAAACTAGAGATCGACTGTGAAAAGAAATCAGGAAGAACCACAAATACATATAGATTAAACAAGATACTACTGAAGAGTAACTGCATCAGAAAAGAAATAAAAAGAGAGATCAAGAGATACATAGAAACTAATGATAATGATAGTACAACATATCAAAACTTTTGGGACACAGCAAAAGCGGTCATAAGAGGAAAGTTCATATGGTTACATGTCTATTTCCAAAAATAATAATGAGCCCAAATAACCTAACATTCCATCCTAAAACACTAGAAAAGGAATAACAAATGAAACATAAGTCAGCAGATGGAAAAAAAAATCAAAATTATAGCAGAAAGAAATGAAGTTGAAAACAGAACAAAAAAAAAAGACAATAGAAAAAATAAATGCAACAGAGAGATGGTTCTTTGAGAATGTTAATAAAATTGAGAAACCCCTGGCTAGACCACTAAAGAAAAAAGAGAAAGAACACAAAGAAACAAAATCAGGAATAAAAGATGGGAAATCATGATGGACATCACAGAAATATAAAGGATCATACAAGAATGCAATGAAAAAGTATAAAACACCAAATTTAATAACCTAGAAGAAATGGACCAGTACTTAGAAAAACACAACCTTACTAGACTGAATCAAGAAGAACTGGAAAATCTAAATAGACCAATCAGCAGTATGGAAATGGAAAAATCATCAAAAACCTACCAAAAAGTGAAAATCTAGGACCAAATGACTTCACCAGTGAATTCTACCAAACATTCAAAGATTTAATACCTATTTTCCTCAAACTATTCCAAAAAGTTGAAGAGGAGGCAATTCTTCCCAAAGCATTGTACAAAGCCGATATTACTTTCATACCAAAATCTGGTAAGGATAATACAAAAAAAGAAAACTATAGACCAATATCTCTCATGAACACAGATGCAAAAATCCTAAATAAGATATTAGCAAAATAAATATAAAAATATATTTAAAAGATTATTCAGCACAATCAAGTGGGCTTCATCCCAAAGACACAGGGATGCTACAACATCCGTAAATTAGTTAATGTGATACACCACATAAACAAATTAAAAAATAAGAATCATACAATCATATCAATAGATGTAGAAAAAGCTTTCAACAAGATACAACAACCATTTATGCTCAAAACACATAACAAAATTGATATAGAAGGAAAGTACCTTAACATAATAAAGGACATTTATGACAAACCCTCAGTCAACATTATACTTAATTGTGAAAAGCTAAAAATCTTCCCTCCAAGATCAGGAACAAAGCAAGTTTGTCCACTTTTGTCACCGTTATTCAACATAACATTTCAGGTCCTAGCAAATGCTATCAGAAAAGAGAAAGATATAAAAGGCATCCAGATAGGAAATGAAGAAGTCGAACTGTCATTATTTGCGGATAACATGATTCTCTACATAGAGAACCCTAAAGACTCCACAAGAACACTACTAGAAACAATAAGCAAATACAGTAAATTTCTGGATACAAAATCAACGTTCAAAAATCCTCAGGATTCTTATATTCTAATAATGAAGTGTTAGAAAAAGAAGTAAAAAAATATAATTCCTTTTGCAATTGCAATAAAAAAGAATATAATAGCTAAGAATAAATTTAACGAAAGATGTGAAGGAGCTATATAATGAACACTACGAGACCTTCGTGAAAGAAAGAAAGAAAGAAAGAAAGAAAGAAAGAAAGAAAGAAAGAAAGAAAAGAAAGAAAGAAAGAAGGGAGGGAGGGAGGGAGGGAGGGAGGGAGGGAGGGAGGGAGGGAGGGAGGGAGGGAAGGAAGGAAGGAAGGAAGGAAGGAAGGAAGGAAGGAAGGAAGGAAGGAAAATAGAAGCTATTATAATTAAATATGCATCCATATATTTAAAGATATGTAAACATATGTGAACAACATATTTTTAATTTAAAAAATATATATTGTGTACCCATGGATCCTGGTAAAGTTCCTGATACATAGTAGTTATTCACATAAGTGTTTGATAAATGTGATTGTCCTCCTCTTCTGGTCCTTCCATTACATCTTTTTGTAACAACAGAATGCCAGTTCATTGAAGGGAAAGACTTTATGTCTCATAAATCTTTGTATTTCCTACCATCTAATTCCTTCATAGCACATCACAGGAATGTAATAACACTTTGATGAATAAATACAATCATTAGTTATTAATTATTTACATTGCAATTTATCTTATTGCTCTCCCATTTTGCCTACTTTTTCTCCATTTTTCTCACAAAGATATCTGTGAGCAATTCAAATGCATGTTCCATAACAGAATTCTTTTGTTAGAGGGCATATAGTAAAGTGATTGTTTCTTCAAGTTATATCCCTCAAAAATAGTACAATAAGGTCTACCTGGAGCAAATTAGGATGTGAGCAAAGGTAGTATTATGTGTTTAACCATTTCCCCCTTCTATTCATTTCTTCTTCATATCCCTTTCATCTAGGCAGTCCTTCCTATCTTTGATTCCATTAATCGTGATGATAAAATGCCAATAATACTTTAATGTATATTCATGTTTTTATTGTTCAAGAGTCCTGTTGGGTGAGGAATTCCTGAAATAATCTCTAATTGTGTTATTTTTGATATTATGGTACCTAAAGCAAGGGGAAGACTTGTAGAAATACTGAAGTTTTCTTCTTTGTCCCTTAAATTTCAATATTTCCTTACTCTATATCAGTCTATGATAATTGTAACTTTCTAACTAATGTTGATTTATTTTGTTCAGCAATCACAGGTAAAAATTCAGGCATATATTTCATATGTTTTCTTTCCACGATTGAAGTAGCTTTTAAAAATATATTTTTTAAAAAAGTCAAAATCAGGATCAAGTAAGAGAAAAAGTGGAAAAGGTGATATAGTTGCTATGATTAGGTATCACATTTTTCTTGTGCATCCTAGCAGCTAAAGGAAATAATAAATAAATCATTTTACCTTACACTGAACGCATATTAGGTACCAGGAACTTCGATAGGTGTTTTGACATTACATTTATCTTCACAACAATCACGGTGAGTAGGTATTAAAATCCTCATTTTACAGATGAAGTTACTGCGGTTGGAAAAACTATCTTGCCCAGTTTCACAAAACTCCAGTCCTAAGTGGAATCGAGATTCAAATCAAGGATTCTCTGACTTTGTATCTTTCACTCTCATGTAGTTTTGATGGTGAGACAGGAGGGAATATAATAATTCCACAGATATAAAGGTTTTTTGGAATTAGATTTTAAAAATAATCTTCTGTGTGACATTGCATAAAGAGGATATTGAGCAATATGATGAACAATGTCCTTAATAACAGATTTATAATAAATGCAGAAGGAATATTCTTATAGCTGTTTGGCTATTTTTAATGACATTTGGTAACTGCCTAAAGCATAACACTAAAGTGTAAGTGAGTAAAACTGATTCAGCAAATATTAAGCTAATATGATCTTATGATATAGTCTTCTGGTTGCTTAAGGTTATTCAAGAATAAAACTAAAAGTATGTGAATCAACCTTCAGAGTGCTATTTTATTAGCAAGGTTTTGGATAGAAGCTGAATTCATTTGTTCATTCATTCAGCAAACATGCATGAGCCATCTATATGGCAGGCATTATACTAGGTTTTGGGGATATATATATATATATATATATATATATATATATATATATATGTTTCTACTTCAAAGAGGCTTGTGGTCATGTTAGAATTAGGCAAGCCAATGACTACAATGAAGTAAGTTAATTGCTGTCATAGAGGTTTGTTCAGACTGTACCAAAGACGAAGCCCTTAAACCTATCTGGCAGAGTTAAAGAGGTTCTCACAGTGGAGGTAATGTTTGAGATGAGACTTGGGGGATGAGTATGACTTTCCCAGGCAGACAAGGGAATGGTGGACAATCTACAGATAGATGTGTTTAGGTTATATTTTCTAATGATGTCTGGAGGGGCAGTAGTATATATTGCTCATTATAGGTAGATTCATAAGCTGAAGAAGTCAGGCACTAATAATAGCTATCATTTACTAATCATTTCCTCACATTTACTAAGCATTTGTTTATTAAGCACAAATATAAAGACAAAAAAGTAATTTTTCAGTGGGTAAAGTGAGGCAATGAGAGATCAAATAAGTTGCCTAAACCACATAGTTCTTTCAAAGGGCCCATGTTACCAATGTGATAAGGTTGTCAACTTACAAAAGTTGAGAAGCTTGACCAGTATTTGCATCCAGATGAAAGGGCATCCTACTTTCTCAAGGAGGTAATATGTGTGGATATCTGCAGGGGAAACTAGACTAGACTTTTTTAGGGATATATATTCATATTTATTCTAGTTTATCTGAACAAGTGATTCCCTCAGATGCCTAAGTTCTAACAAATCATGGCATAAATTGAGTTGGCCTAGAAAAATGATCAAAACAATAGTTAATAGGCACTTCATGATGGAAGAAAATTCATGTGAAATTTGATACAAAGCTAAGTTTCTTACTGTCTTACTATAATATATTAGTTGCAAAATGCTCTCCTTCCTGAGTATGAAGTAAAAAAATGAGTTCTATGCTTCTAGAAGCAATTTTGATTGGACGAGCTCAGTTTTGAAAGAAAAGTGCCAAAAACAATGGCCTTAGTATTTTATATAAATGTTGAGACACTCTAAGCAGAAGTTTGTTAAATGAGGCTACTCTAGTTCTTGACAGTAAAACCATGCCATCAATATAGAGATAGACACTAAACTTTTTTGTACAGAACATCTGCACAGGGAGATTCAATCTATCTATAAGTGATATCAAACCATTGAGTTACACATTAAAGACAATGGCAGCTAAGACATGACATTATTTCTCTCTTGAAACATTGAACTTTCAAGGGACTATGGCAGTCTACTCTGATTATTACATGGTATTAGAGTGCCCATTTAAAGTATTAGATGCTGTGATTCTACTTTAAACTTCTACCTAGGCTGATCCTTGGAGTTATGATGATCAACCACACCTGGAAACAGTCTTATGTCATTTGGGGCGGATGTCTTCACAGCTGAAAGACAACACAGTAATGGTTGACAGTAGAGTATTCTACTTCCAATCTAATTGTGAAATGTTTTTCTAGGGCTATCACACCAATTGATCCAGAGTTTTATAGAGATAGAGGGTTAACATTTTAGAAAATAGAGTGAAATATATTTTGAATAGATACAAAGAAAATTACAACTAAAGAAACTTAAGAGTAAACGACTTTGAAAGACTAAAATGTCAGGTAGCAAAGGGTCTTCCCTCTAAGCTATATTAAATTAGAGGTGTCTGATCACATAGTATAAAGAGTTGGGTTCTGACATACCAGTTAAACAAAAATTCAGAGTCTCTAAAATTTCAGTCAGCATTATCCAATACAGATTGAGAATTTCTATGACATTCTAGACACTGGAGATACACTAGAGAGCACAGTGAACTCTGCCTCTGCCCTCATGCAGCTTCTGTTCAATCCTTTAGTAGATACAGACATTAAAAGGAGAGTAATAGAAATTACCATGCAATTTCACTTACGGTAAATTACATGAAATATAGTTAAGGGGATCTCCATGTGTAATAGATCTGACCTAGTCTGGGGAGTCAAGGAAGGTTTCCCTAAGAAAGTTACCCCTTACCTAAAATCTGAAAGATGAGGGAGGAGTTAACAAAGAATCCATGAGGGGTAAAATAAGGGAAGACCTCACAGGTAGAAAACATTTCATGTAGAGAGAACAGCATGCAAAACAAAATCTGAAGCATGAAGTTATATAATATTATTGAGGAAATTAAAAAGAGCCAGTCCATTTGGAGCAAAAAAAAGTAATAATAAGAAAGTAGAAATGTGTCTGGAGAATGTTGGTCATATCAGGCTGGGCCTTGTAGGTCATGTTAAAAATTTTGGTCTTTATCCTAAAACAATAGAAAAATATTGGTTTATTTAAATCAGTGCAGTGACATGGCCATATTTGCATTTTGAAAACATCACTCTGGCTGCAGTGTGGAGAACTGAATAGAGGAGTGCAAGAATGGTTGTAGAAAAATCAATTAGGAGGCTATTGTAGTTGTCCAGTCAAGGCAAAACTGTGGCACAGGAAAGGGTGGTAGCAGTAGAGATGGTGAGATTTGAATGGATTTGAAAAATGTTAAAGGTGAATTTTGGACCTGAAGATAAGGAAGCATTATGTATCAAGGATAATTATTAGGACTCTAGTTTACACAGCTGGATGATGCTATCCATTAAGATAGAAAAAAATATAAATGATCAGGTGGCTGGGATTTGAAATAAAAATCTTGATCTTATACATGCTGAATTTGAAGTTCTGTTTTGATATGAAAAATGTCAAGTAAGAAGTTGGACATGTCAGTTTGGGATGGAGATAAAAATAATTAAGAGGCATTGGCACATATGATATAACTGAAGCTAGGTATAAGTCAGTATCTAAGTTAGGGAAAACAATAACTGGTTATCTACATCCAGTTAAGACATTACAGAGCCTGGAATAGAAGAAGATAATGCAGTGGCTGTACATACAAATGTAGTCAAGATGTCAAAATATCTTTAAAGATAGCCTTGTTTTACAACTATATGTAATATATCATAAATTGTTATGTAAACCTATTTCTGAAGACAGGTGCTTTTATATCTGAGAGTCTGCTTTAATCTATATAAAACCTGTGTTTGTAAGATCAGTAAATTTCATAAGCATAATCTCATTCATGTCTTCCTTTATGCGCCTGCCTGAGATTAAAGCATGATCCAAATACATTTTTTCCAGTAACTTCTGGACAATTTAACTACTATCAACAAGTGGTTATTGCCCTAAATCTAAGATCTCTATTCTTATCCAGGGGCGCATATTTATATTGACATATATTAGCATTAGAAACATCAATCTGGCTAGTTCATAGAATGAAACCTTCTAAACTATGCCTTGATAATCTACTAGCATGATATAAAACAAATGTTTCAACAATACGTTCTTCCCCTATGAATATTTATCTATTATTTGGAAAGATAATAGAGATTGATGATATGTATGTGAGTAGACAAGTAGTTAACTCTCCAAATATTTTATCTTTACATGTACCAGTTTTTAGTAATAGTGAGTTAGTGTGTGTTGCATTGCAGTGCACACTCAAAAGCCCTCATTACCAAGTTGGCTTACAAGTCATCTATGTAAAGTTCAAGAAGGCCAAAGAGGGGAAGCCATTAGTGTTTAATAGAAATTTATTAAGAGCTAATAATCTTCCAAACACTGTTCTTAGTAGTATACACGTATTAACTCATTTGATGGTCAAAACAACCCCAGGGCATAGGTACTATTATTATCACGTGTTTATAGATAAATGAATAAATGCAAAGGGAGTATATCAATTGACCTAGTTCCAAAGTTAGCAAGCCAGAGAACCAGAGTTCAAACTATGGTATATGGCCAAAAAGTCCACTGTCTTAACCACTACACTATAGTGCCTTCTATAAAATATATAACCAGTAGTGAATCCACCCTCTTATTAAACAAAGCCAAGCTTGGATTCTGACACATTCCTTCCTCTTAGAGAAGATGGAGAAAGGCAGGGCAGAGAGGAGGTCACGGGGTCAAAATTGCCTCCTTTCTTACAGTTATGCTTCTAGTAAATGAAATAATGTGGTACATTTTTCTTTTGTTCCCCCACAGCTTATGCTTTTAGTGGTGCCTTTATAGAGAGAAACAGCCTGCTCTAGCAGTTTTTACATTAGAGTTTGGATGAAGCCTCTCATCTGACTACAAAGTTCACAGCTGCTTATCTTAGGAGACTTGACAAGGTCATAGCTTGAAATGGTATGATTAAGTGAAAATTCATTCAATTTAATAATTCAAGAATAGTTTGCCTGTGTCTGTTAGAAATAATATGGAATCATTATCATACGTTATTTTAAAACTAACAACTATATTTTTTTGCATCTTATGTTTAATACTTGTTGATAAAGATAATGCAAAGGCTATACATACAAACATAGGCAAGGTGTCAAAAATATTTTTGAAGACAGCCTTGCTTTACATCTATATATAATATATCAGAAATTAATTGAAGACAGGTGTCTTTCTACCTGAGAATCTGTTCCAATCTATAAAGCTTGTATTTGTAAGATCTATTTTTTATAGAAAAATGTATAAAACAAAGTTTTAGAATTGAGTACTTCAAAAAAATTTGTTACTGTTCTTTCAGTGCCTTTGTCCTGAGACTATTTTAGTTTTAAAGCTAAAAATAGTAATGTTTTCAAGAAAATTTGAATCATATTTAGTAACCAAGCATACATTTAATGATACCACAGGGAAAAAACAGATATTCTTCCTTAACCAATTTTAAATTGGTAATCTAAATTGTTTTTTGGCTAGACAGATCTCTTCCTTCATTCATAGATTAGAAAGGTAGACAGCCAGATAGATATGCATAATAATGCCACGTAATTCGTTTGAAGTTATACAGATCTATCTATAGATCACTACGAATCAATTCAAACTCTTCACTTTGTCCACTCAAGTAATTTGATTTCAAAATATCTTCTAATTTTGGGGTATTTCATTTTGTTTTTATTCTTTCATTCTATTAATTTATCAGCAGGGCAATTACAAGTTTTATAAACCATTTAGTGTGTACCTAGAACTATGTGATGGTGCAAGAAAATAGGAAACATTACCTAACCTTTTAAAGGGTTTACAATATGATGAAAAAAAATCAAATGTATTAAATAATTAAAGAATAAGATGAGACAGTTCCTTGAAACCACTTTTATAAGCCTCCATCTAATGGAGGAGAATTAGGTATAGAGGAGATAGGTAGGGCTAATAAAAACTTATCTGGGGTTATGTTGGTAACAAAAAGCAGTAATGAATACAGAAATAGATTAGTACTAACAAAATGTTTACACTCATACACACAGTAGCCCTCATAGGTAACAAGGATACCTACTGGAGACCCCGATGTTCAGAAAGCTATGCAGCCATCTAAAATTTTATCATCATGCTATTGCATCTGCTGCTTTAACAATAAATGTACTGTTTACAATTTTATGTATTAGCAGACATTGTATTTTCCTAAAAATGAAAGCAATACGATGCAAATAAAGGTTCAAAATTGCAAGCTTATATACAAAAATGTAAATCAAAGTTTCTTGGCTCTGGTCTGGAAGTTTTACATGTTTAAGTAAAAAGCTGAAGAAATTTAAAAATTTGGACATAAATAAAATGTGTTTCATGTATTTTATTCTAGATGAAATTAACATACCTCATTTAGCAATACAAAATAGTAATCTGGATACTGACTGCAAACACATTATTATACATAAATATCACATGTTTATTTAATCAAAAAAAAATGGGAAGACATAATACCAGAGTTTTTAAATGTTTTTTATTTTTTAAAAAAAATGTAGTCATATATTGTTACTTTTTGTAAATATTAGTTAAAAGGAATTTCCAAAACAAAACAAAACAAAACAAATATATCTCAGAGATCTATTTTACCTTTGTCATACAGAAGTGTTGAACATAATTTGGATTCAGTATTTATTCATTTATTTTAGGAATTGTGGCTATTTTTCAACAGTGCATGAGACATATCATCTGTAAAACTTCCATGATACAAGGTAGTTTACAAGTTTTTTGGAAAGAGGGAAATAGAAAAATGATAATTATTAAATAATAGAGAATAGTCATCTATTCTCTATTAAAGCTTTGGAGTCAGACAGGGATTTGCAACCTGACTTAACTGTTTACTAGCTGTACTACCATGAGGGAGTCATTATTCTTTCTGGGCCTCAGTTCCCTCATTTTAAAATATGCCTATAACAATAGAATCTACCTCACAAAGTTATTGTGAGGCTCACTGTACATGAAGCATTTGAAGCGTTTCGCAGAATCCTTTAGCCCATGACACAAACAGGTTCTCAATAAATAATAACTGTTACAAGAGCTACTTTTGCAATTGAAATACGTTTGTACACACACGCGCACGCACGCGTGTGCGCATATACACACACAGGTGCACACACACACACACACACACATCTAGTTAGCTCTCCCAAAACGTTCAGCTTATTTTGTTCTATTGCAACATTAAATATGTGTCATGAAGTGTTACTATATAATATCCATTTTCTGAGGTGGAATTTAAAAGAAAAGCATTGTGGTATGTTAAGGTAAAATAATTTGTAGTTCGTTATTCTCTAATAATGCCAGTTTTAATTATGTTTTTCAGCATTTTTTAAATTATCATGTCACTCCCTACCCAGTCTCTTCACCCTCCTCTAGATGTGGCATTACACATGGAAAGGTATATGGGGTAGGAGTGGGCACTGCAATGCAGCCCCTGGACTGTTGTGGTCAGAAGTACCCATGATTTTTCTACTTGGAGTTTCCATAGTTGAGGTGAAGTTGCAAACAGAGCTGGGAGAAGGGGAAGGAAAACAACAACAAAGTAATTCTCATGTTCTCCCATGATTGGCTAGAAAAGTTAATTCTACATGCACCCACTCAGAAAACTCAGCTAGAGTAGGATGGGGGGTGGTGGTGCTGAGTTGGTTATCAGCCACCAGACACTTGTATCACTGCGTAATTGAGCATGCCTGGATGTCCCTTGCCACTGAATAGTCTGCTCTGAAGCTGCAGAACTGGATATGGACCATCCAGATTGTGATACTGGTAAACCCATACTCTGAACCCTTATATTTCATCAATGTATGTATGTGGTTACATCCTTCTGAAAAGTTTTTCACTATCAATGCCTATGGAAATCCTGTGCATCCTTAGGTCCCTGCCCCAATGCCTAAGGGAGCTCCCATGCATGATGGGGCTCAGCCCAGGCACCTCAGACTGACTATTCCTTCCTTGGAGCAGAGAGATATCTCTCTCCTCTTCCACTTGCTCCATGCCTGAGGGTTCAAGAGAACTCAACACCACGGAGGTTCAAGAGAACTCAACACCACGGAGGAGCACCCTTCTATTACCTCCCAGCCTCCAACTTCTCAATCCAGTCTTCTTGGTTCCTGACCCTATCCCTGGCGGAAAGTGAAGCCTATTTAACTATATTCGGAACACACCCCAAAAGGGTTCTGGCGCAGGAGTTCAGTGACCTCAATTTGAGAATTAAGAGGGGTGGGGAGAGGTTGAAAATGTATAACAGACGCCGGCGGAGGGGATGAGACCAAAGGGGCTGCAGAACAGACCTAAGGGAGAGGGTCGCCCAGCCTCTGCCGAACACCCTCATCACCAATCAGTTTCGCAAATTGTAGCAAAGGAGCTCCCAGGATTGCACCAAGTGCACATTTGTTTCTTCGACATTGTCCGGGCTCCTTCTAGCCTCATACTTTTAGTTTTCAGATTATAGTTAGGTATTTTAAGAAAGCTGGTTGGTTATTTTCCTGGGGATAATGAAACGCCCAGAGTAGGATATCAGGTGGTCTGGGCAGGCGCACTAGTTGTGTCCACGTGGAGAAGGCTGGGGCTCCTGGAGCGCCGGCCCTGGGTGAGTCTACAAAATCCCGCTCCATCCTTTACCTCCCGCCGCCCTCTGACCCCTCCCAGCCCAGTTTGTGCTACCTGTACCTCACGCCCTCTCCCCGCCAGCTCTTCCTGCTACCTCCGCTCCCTCCCCATCGGCCCCCGCGTTGACTTCGTCTCACACCGACTGCACTCCCGCCGCGCCGTGGGCAGCACTTCCCGCTCTTGCCTAGATCAGCACTGCCGCCCTCACCGCCGCGCTCCATCCGGCGCTCGGTTCACTCTTGCAGGCGTTACCCCGGGCCACGCTGTCCTCGCCTCCCTCGTTGCTGCCGCCGCGCCCGGACTCAGTAGGCTTTGCGCTGCCCTGTCGACCCTGCCTCTTGGCCCTTGAGAGCCCGCGTTCCCGCTTGAGTGGGAGGAGCCGCTGCCACCGCGAGTGCCACGCGCCGCCGCCAACACTGCCGCCGCCACTCTCCCGTCGCCCACCATGGCCCCGCAGCAAAACAGGTAGCAGGAAACGGAAAGCGCCAGCCATCGAGGTGGCCGCCGCGAGCTCGTCGTCGCAGGACTTGAAGGCGACGAATAGCGAGGGCCCACTGCTGCCCAAGAAGCAGAAACGACCAGCAACGCGGTGCTCGCTGGTGCACTACCTGAAAGGCCGCGAGCTGGGCGCGCAGAGCCACGAGGGTCTCCCGAGCTTCGAGGGCGAGCTGCGTGCCTATGCCGTGCGGAAGCTGCCCGAGCTGCTGCGCGAGAGCCAGCTGGCCCTGGGCACCCTCAACAAGGTGTTTGCTTCCCAGTGGCTGAACGCCAGGCAGGTAGTGTGCGGCACCAAGTGCAACACGCTCTTCGTAGTGGATGTGCAGTCGGGGCAGATAACGAGCATCCCGCTCATGCGGGACAGGGGAGCTGGGCTGGTCCGGATCCAGCCGAGCTGCGGCATCCACGCCATTGAGCTGAATCCCTCCAAGACGCTTCTGGCCACCGTGGGCGAAAACCCTAACAGCCTGGCAGTCTACCAGCTGTCCACCCTGTACCCCGTATGCCTGGGTGACCGTCAGGGCCATAAGGACTGGATCTTCGCCATCGCCTGGATGAGTAGTGACACAGTGGCTGTGAGTGGTTCCCGCGATGGCACTGTGGCACTGTGGAGGATGGATCCCGACATGTTCAATGGCAGCATAGCCTGGTACAATGACGGAGGGATCCTGGTGTACGCCCACATCCGTCTGAGGGACATGGAGACCATCCCTACGAGCCCTGGTCTTCAGTGGCAAGAATCAGGAGCTGGGAGCGGTGTCCCTGGATGGGTACTTCCACCTGTGGAAAGTCAGGAGAACCCTGTCCAAGCTGTTGTCCATCAGACTGCCCTACTGCAGAGAAAATGTGTGCCTGACCTACTGCGACGAGTTGTCTCTGTTCGCGGTGGGCTCCCAGTCCCACGTCTCCTTCCTGTATCCGCGCCAGCGCCAGCATAATATTCGACCCCTTTGCTCCTGAGAGGGTGGTATGGGCGTGCGCTCGTTGAGCTTCTATCAGAATATCATCACCGTGGGCACGGGCCAGGGCTCCCTGCTCTTCTATGACATCCGCGCCCAGAAGTTCCTGGAGGAGAGGGCCTCGGCCAGCCCTGACTCCTCCCTGGGGCCGACAGGGAGAAAGCTCAAGCTCACCTCTGGCAGAGGCTGGCTCAACCATGATGACCTGTGGGTGAACTACTTCGGCGTTATGGATAAGTTCCCCAACGCGCTCTACACCCACTGTTAGAACTGGCCAGAGATGAAGCTCTTCGTGGCTTGGGGGCCTCTCCCTTCAGGTCTCCATGGGAACTACGCAGGCCCCTGGAGCTAAGGATGGCTTCTGTGTTCTCCAAAAGCCCAAATTTTCCTTCTAGTCCCCTCATTTTCCTTCTTCACAGCTGTTTGTGCTTTTTAACTCTGTGGCTTTTGTCCTCGAGATGGAACTTGCCCAACTTACTTGTGTGGGGGTGGGGAGGTAGAGGGAGAGAGGGAGGGGTAGGCAGGCAGGCAGGCATGCAGAGAGGCAAAAGTCTTTTGGGCAATCAGCTTGGCTTTAAGATTTTTCTGCACCTCTCCCAATACCAACCATCTTTTTGCCTTTTCTTACAAAGAATTTTCTCTAATCTTTAATTATGTTCTCTCTTTGAGTGATTCAGGTATGCTCTTTCTCTGGACTTGTGCAGTCGTGGTTCCTATTACAATTCATTACTTTTACCAGTATTTCAACAGTATGTTCAGGTCTATTACACATTTCTGATGTGTGTGTGTTATTTCAGGAAATGTGCTAAAATGTGTCTTTTGGACTGGTTTGAGGAACTATCCATCATCATAACGGAAGATTTTTAGCCTTGCTCCAATTACGAAATTCATTTCAAATTCAAGATTGCCATCATTTTGGGGCATATTTCATTGGTATGTCGGAAACTCAGTGTTTGTTCTTTGTATATTATTGATGGCATAAAATACTTTAAAAATATATTCTTTTAGTTAAGAAATCTTACAGTATTGTTAATTCTATTAATCACAGTTTTGATTCTTCACTAGAAATTCAGCATCAATACCCCCAGTCCCTAATTCTTGTTTAGATCTTGTTTAGAGCTTCTATATTATGTCCTGCTTTCTTGAGCTAACCAAAACTGGCCGGTGTGTGACAGGACAATCAGGGAGGTTCTTTTTGGGGTAAATGTATATCTTTAAAGTTCAGGTAACATTATCCAGGCAACCATTTACAGAGAAAGGCTGACTGTAGTACTCAATGTAGGTGCTGTTGACAATTTTTTATTGTGTACATGGATAATTTTATCTTGATTGTGTTTGTGATGTATTGCAGAAAAAAATAAACGTGTTCTACATTTTAGCAATTAAATACTAAAATTTCTGAGTACTTGAACAGGCATTTTATTTTTTCTAATTTGTGCTCCTAGAGATATATTTATCAAAGTCAAAATCTTCCAATAGAGAAACTGAAGCTTAAACATCATTATGTGTATATTACTTTGTACTTTGTTTTTGAAAAGCAAACTTATGCTACTAACATGGGTTGAGATTAAATAACATCTTGGATACAATATCTAGATATACTTGCTATAGTTTAGGACAATTAGGTCTCATCTTGTGTTTTTAAGATTATTTAACAATTTTTTTCATTTACACAGATGTACATGTGCTTATAACTTCCTACTCTCATATACTGTGTATATGTGTGTGTGTATATATTACTTCCAGTGTGAGGAAAGGCATAGATGTATAGCATTTTTCCACAGATATTTCTAATTTTTTAGACTACAGCTATCAAGACTTCCCACTTGGTCTTTATGTTTGTTTTGTTTTTACAATTTAATTTAAGTAGTACATGCACATGACCAAAACAATCATACTTTATAAAAGGTGTACAGTGAAAAGTAAGTCTCAAACCCCAGGATCTCTGATCTATTGCCCATAGATCATAAGCAGTACCTTAGTGTGTATGTCCATTTAGAGATAGTCTGTACATAATACAAGTGTATATGTGTGTATACAATTGTTATAAAAATATCATGTGGTGCACATATCTGTGCCTTTTTTATTACAAAATCTTCAAGATTGATTCTTGAAGATTGATGCTTAATTCGTCTTAATTGTATAGTAGTACCCTGTATTGTTGGAACATTATTCATTGCACTTTTGATGAACATTTATACTGGTTTTTATTTTCTATCACTATAAATTATTCCACAGTGATTGCTTAGGTGCATGCATCTTTGTGTACATGTGTAAGTTTGACTGCAGGATAAATTCCTAGAAATGGAATTGCTGGTTCAATTTTATATTTAATAGTCATTGCCAAATTACCCTTCAAAGAGGTCCTACCAACTTAACAACTCAGAAATTATGTATGTATGTATGCTTCATCACACCTTTTCCAGTAATATGTCATCAAATTCTGTGCTTTTTGCCAATAAGACATCCACTTGATCTTGATCCTTTGTATCTAAGACACTGTGGCTGAGTTAATTTGATCTGTGGTCAAAGTAGCAAGTAGGATTTGAAACAAAGATCAAGAATATGAGAAAACGAGGGCAAGGAATAAAAATACTGTCCAGCCAAAGGAAGAGAACACCACAGTTTATGCTCACATATCTGGAGACGGATTACAAAGGACCATGTTCCTTAGATACTTAGCTAGACCTAGCAGGATTTCCTGGTTTATTGCATCCTAGATTCATTTGTATCCAATGCATCGGATTTCAATGAAGAAAATTCAAGGAGATAATGGAGCTTGAACTAGGTTATTTGAGGTGAATATGGAGAATGAGGAAATTATTAGAAAAATGAGGGAAAAATAAAATGTACAAACAGTTTTCGGTATTTCATGTGAAGGATAAAGAAAGCCAAAGAATTTAGGTGGATTCTAAGGTCTGGCTTGAATGTAAATGAATAGCGATGATGATCAACTCAACTGGTGACATATTGAATTTGAGATACCTATGTGACATCAGGAGAACATGCCCAATGAAAAACTGGCTGTATATCCCAGAATGAGATTTCTCACTGTTGGGAAGGTGAGTGACTTGAAACTCCTTTTAAGGGCAAGTGTGATAGAAAAGCCTATCAAGGATCTTAAAAAGTAATGAATAAAAATGGAGGTAGGAGTTAGAAAATAAAACAGGCTTATTTTACCCAAATGCCATAACCTCATCAGCCTAAGAATAAAATATTTCTTTAATACTAATTAATTTTTGAGTCTCCACCTCAGTCACAAAGGGCAGTTTTTCTCCCAAATATCCTCTCTAAATATTTACCTACGAGCTTATATCAGTCCACTGATTAAGCTTTTTCATTGGTCGAATACTGGAACCTTCTTGGAGAATGAAAAGTCAGACCTCAGCTACAAAATAGTACTCCACAGTTGTTTTCTGGACCACTGGTCTTAGCCTGATGGTCTGAAATATCTCTAGCACTCCCAACAGCCAACATTGCCAGCAGCTTCACAAAGGTGAAGTATCACCTCATTGTCAGCTGCTCCTGGCCCATGTTTGAGTTCTCACCTCGATGTCATAGACGCTGGTCTCTGCTAATGTTCCCAGGCTGCTGATAAAATGGGTGTCCAGTGGAGGATGCTCCTTTCTTCAGCATCACAAACACAAAGTCACACAAATAATTAAAAACAAAAAATAATAATCATAGGCACAGATTTATTAGGCAGACAAATGTGTAATATGATTGAAAAAATTATCAAAAGATAGAAATAATTACAGTTTTTAAGAAGAAATAAACTAGAACAAACCATTAACCCTAGAAAATTGTGAATTTTTTATTTTTCATATTTTTAACCAATAACAACCCTTTATTATAATTATCAAGTATTATGTACTATACACAGTTGGATGTTGCTATCCTTTTTCTCCCCATCTACTTTCCCCTCTCTCCTCCCCCCTCCCTGCACCCTCTTGTACCACTAGTCTATTGTCCATGTCCATGAGTCTCTGTTTGTCTTGTTCATTTGCTGTTTTTAGGTTTATATTCCACATATGTGATATCATGTAGTTTTCAAATTATTTTGCTGATTTTTTTAATCCACCCTTTCCTCCAGGAAAGTCACACATAAACATGTAATCATAAACATAATAGGCATGTTAGGACTGATGGTCTCACAAATTATCTCACATTGTCAAAGAATATTTCATTTTGAGCTGCTTCAAAACAAAAATTTTATGCTTTCCAATATGAGGGCAGCATAATATTTATTAATGATAAACTTGACTAAAATTGTGCAAAATGAAAACTGATTAGTTTTACATTTATAGATAAGTAAATACAACTCATTTAAACAATACTGAATATAATCCTTCAGCGTATTAAGAGGAAATTATATCATGGAAAAGTAAAGCTAGTTCCTTGAATGC
This sequence comes from Rousettus aegyptiacus, assembly GCF_014176215.1. Classification (NCBI taxonomy): domain Eukaryota; kingdom Metazoa; phylum Chordata; class Mammalia; order Chiroptera; family Pteropodidae; genus Rousettus; species Rousettus aegyptiacus. Next base: position 79,154,404 of record NW_023416312.1, on the reverse strand, counting down.
AGAATGCTCAGCATTTAGAAATCTATTATTACAATGTGTCATGTTAACAGGTCAAATGAGAAGACATGTGCTCATATCAATAAATTTCAATAAATAATTTAAGAAAACCCTACTACAATTTTGATAAAATCCATAGTAAATATGAGGAAATATATTCTTCATATGATGCGTGTTTGTGTGTATATGTTGTGTTGTTGTCTTTCATACCTGAACCAGAAACTTTTTTAATGGTACAACATTAAAGGAATCCCTACGAAAGTAAGGAAAAAAATAAGGATACTAAAAATCACCACAAGTATTATTATCATGAAAATTCTAGATACAGCAAGTAGAAACAATAGCAAAATAAAGGTTTAAATATTAGAAGGAAGAAAGTTATAATTATTGGCAATGATGTGACTATAAAAAAAATCCAAACATCAACTGAAAAATGTGAGAAAAAAATGAAATAATTTAGTAAGATGTTTAGTTTTGAAATTAATATGTAATAAATCAATACTTTTCTATTTTCACTTGTTTACTCATTTGGTAAATAATTCTTGAATGCTTACCATATACCAGGCACTGTTTTATGCCTATAGAGGAGCTAGAGATACTATGGTGAACAAGACAAGGAAGCCATGCCTTAATAACGCTCGTGGTCTCTTGAGAAAGAAAGAGATAATAGACATAATAAAGTAATAAATGTATGGTATGTCAGAGGGTTATCAATGCTAATAAAGTAAATCAGGGTAAAAAGAATAGAGAATTAAAATTCCAGAGGAGATAAAATGCATTTTATTATTTCTATAGAGATACAATTGACATACAACATTAGTTTCAGATGTACAACATAATGATTTGATATACGTATGTATTGTGAAATCATTACTATAAGTCTAGTTAATACCTATCACCACACAGTTACACATTTTTCTCTTGTGATGAGAACTTTTAAGATGTACTCTCTTAGCAACTTTCAAATATGCAGTACAGTATTATCAACTATAGTCACCATGCTGTATATTACATCCCAAGGACTCAGTTTATAACTGGAAGTTTGTACCTTTTGACTCACTTCACCCATCACCCATTTTTCATACCCCTCACCCCTGACCTTTGACAACCACCAATCTTCTCTATATCTATGAAGGTTTTGTTTGTTTCTTTGTTTTTTATTTGTTTCTTTGTTTGTTTTAGATTCCAAGAATAAGTGAGATCATATGGTATTTGTCTTTTGTTCTCTGACATATTTCATTTAGCATAATGCCCTCAAGGTCCATCCATGTTGTTGCAAATGGCAGCATTTCCTTCTTTTTTAATGGCTGAATACACATGCACACACACACACACACATACACACGCCACATTTTCATTATCCATCCATCTATCAGTAAAGACTTAGGTTGTTTCAATGCCATGGCTATATTAAATAATGTTGCAATCAACACGTATGTGGGTACAGATACCTTTTTATATCAGTACTCTCATTTCTTTGAATAAATATCTAGAAGTAGAATTTCTGGATTATATGGTAGCTCAATTTTTAATTTTTTGAGGAACCTCTATACTGCACCAATTTACAATCCCATCATCAGTGTATGAGAGTTCCCTTTTCTCCATATCTTTGCCAACACTTGTTATTTCTTATCTTTTTGATGATACCTATTCTCACAAGAGTGACAAGATGGCTCATTTTGGTTTTGATTTGCATTTATCTGGTGATTAGTGATGTTGAGCACCATTTCATGTACCATTTGGCTATCTGTATGTCTTTGGAAAAATGTTTAGTTCTTCTGTCATTTTATTTGGATTTTGCTTTTGCTTTTCAGTTATATGAGTTCTTTATATATTTTGAATATTAACCCCTTATCAGCAAGTAGTTTCTGCTATTCCATAGGTTGGCTCTTTATTTTTTTTTTTATGGTTTCATTTGCTGTGCAAAAACTTTTTAGTTTAATGTAGTCTCAAATCCATTCTGAGTTGTTTTTTTGTGTAAGGTGTAAGATAATGGTCTGGTTTCATTCTTTTGAACATGCCTATTCAGTTTTCCCAACACCATTTATTGAGAGACTGTCTTTTTCCCATTCTATATTCTTGGCTTCTTTGTCATACATTAATTGACCATATATAGGTGGGTTTATTTCTGGCCTCTATATTCTATTGCAAAAGAGAATAGGAGATAAAAATTTTAGGGAGATACAATTTTATTTTATTTATTTCTTTTTCTTTTTTATTTTATTAGTTTCAAGTATACAGTACATTGGTTAGACGTTTATATAGTTTATAAAATGATCCCCCTAATTACTCCTTATCTCCTCTGATTTTCCACCTAGCCAATATATTAATGCTAACTGTATTACCTGTGCTGTGCTTAGAGATATTCAATTTTAAATAAAGTTATTAGTGAAAGCCTGGTCAATAAACTGACATTTGAGCTGAGATTTGAAGAAAGTGACAAAGCGAGCCATGTAGCTGTATCGGAGAAGAGGATTTCCAGGTAGAGGGTATAGCAAATACAGTGATCTGAAGTGGGACCATGTCTGGTGTGTTAAAGGAGCAGAAAGGAGACCAGTGCGGTTGTATCAGAGTGAGTGAAGGAGGGAGTGGTATCGCTCTAAATGAGTTGAAAAACCAGGGAGCGTTTTGAACAGGGTATATATTAGAAGGAAACTTGGATGCTGTGTAAATAATATCACATAGTTTTTAGTGGGGAAAAGAAAGAAAGAGGGGAGTCAGTTAGTAGGTTACTGCAATAATCTAGATTAAGGTAATCTGCAAAATCACTTTTTTATGGTTATATGTTATATAACTATTTGTATAGCATATACAAAACTAATAACTTTAAAATTCAGTGGAACTTCTGGTTCAAAATGACAGACACCCCCTTCTAAGGATCTTATTTATAACATTAACAATGAAGTTAGTGTTATAAATAAGAAAGAGTTGCCATTATCAGATTTAATATCTTGACAATGTTCTGGAAAACAGAAAAGAAATAGAGTAACTTTGACAAATAAAGCTGAGCAGAATTACCATAAGCCTAAAATACAACTATGAGAATACTGTTATTTTATGGGAACCAATCATCATAGAGAGTCTCCCCCAAAGGTCCAAGCTATACTTTGACATACATCAGTAGCTGGAGTGATTTTTCAGGTAGCAAGCACAGTCAGAGAACTGTTCATGGAGGAAGGGCTTGGGTAATTTGGCCCTTCTCCAAATAATAAAATGGCATACAGTTGTTAAAATTCTGGAGTTGGTTCTTTATGTACTGACATAGAGAAGTAGCCTTGATCATGTTAGGTGAAATAAAAAAAGTTTCAAACCAGAGGCATATTGTAATCCAATTTTTGTTTAACCATTCAATTAATGGATTAGGGAGGAAGAAGGTGAGAGGAAGAAGCATACAGTATATATAAGAACATATACAAAAAGGTTAACTGTGTGTCTGAGATAGTATAATAGGGAACTTTCTTTATATTTTCCATATTTATGCAATGTTTGAAAAATCTATATTAACATGCACTCCTTTAGTAAACAAAAGGGAAAAACAATGAAGATACATTTTAAAAGGCCTGGTTGGGGTGGTGAGAAGAAAAAGAAGAAGGCAATGATTGATGGTGTGCAATGCAGCAAGAAACTAAAATAAGCTAAATTGAGAAAAATTTGTTTTATGTAATATGCAAGTTCAAGGAGGTCTTTTGCCAGAACAATTGCAGTAGCGACCGATGGCATATTCTCCAAGAAGGAATAAAGAATTCAGTGTGTCTCAAAATTAGGAATGGCACCCCTTGTCCCATTAACACCTGATGGGATTGTAGTTTTCTATTTCTTTTTTCTCATCTCCTCAAACCATTCAATTATGGATTAGGGTGAAATTTACATAGGCACTACCTTACAGTGTCTGTAGAATAATGACCTACATGATCCTGACTCACATGCAGAACAAAGAGAAGACGCGACTCAACACCTATCAATTTTAAGAAGTCATGTTGTTCTTTAATCTTTCTTTATATACATACATGTATGTATATATATATTATATTATATATGTATAGATTATATTATATATATGTATCTATATATCATATTATCAGAGATGAGAATAAATTTGTGTTTTATATATGTTATAATATATACTAATAATCATGATATATAATTATAATATAATTATAATATATATAATTCGTAGTCAAAATCTAGTATGAAGTACCTGTAATACTAGACACTGAATTTTTTTGCATATTCATTTTTTTCAAAACATCTCTGCTTATTCTATGACCATAGTTTTAGTTTGTCTTGGCATCTAAATGTTCTTTAATTTTCTCCAGTCCTGCATTCCCCACTATAGTTATGGTGGGGAGGGGGTGAATTTTAACTTTATATTCTCAGTCATTACTATAACACAAATCCATTCCCATGTCTAATAATAAGACTAGTCTTACATTATATTAATCTAACTGCTGACGAAAATGGGTCTCAGTTTTATTATTTATAGGAGGTAAGGAGAAAAATAATCACTCAGAACTTTATAAAGGTATATTGAGTCTGTAGCTAGAGTGGAAGAAATATTCATGAAGTCTTTTATTTTCTATATTATGACTTGAGCACTATTAATACATGGGAGAATATTTTTAGCACCTACCTTTCTCTTGTTATAAAGAGGACTTCTGAAATATAGACACTTTCACTTACAAAGGGTTATAGTCAATGCTTGAGTCTTCAATTAAATATCATAAATACTTAGCATTGGGATTATAAGGTGAAACAGATGTAATACCTAAAGTTGCTCATTTATCTTGCTTTTCACCAGGTTTTATCCAGTAATTAGTCATAATATTGACACACACCATAATAGCTGGTTGATGTAGGCTGTAAACAAATGAGTTAATTCATTGAAAAAGAATCATTCAAATGAATGACTTAGATTAATGTAGACAAAACCACCAAGTGAATACCAGTAATAATCCCCCTCACCCAACCCACCTAGTTATCTTGTATTTGGCAACCTGAGGATATAATGTTGCTCTGGAAAATCGAATAATATTCTTTATAGAATGAGATGAAAAACTGAGAACATAGATTAAATTATTCTTTTTGTAAAAAACAACTTCCATAAGTAAGGGAGCAGAGACATCCTTACAGGATCAGAACTTCATACTGAGAAGGCACATTAGATAGAGGCATATATTTGACCTTCAGGATCTCAATAGAATAATGATCCTTGTGTCACATCTATATAAGCAGTAGCCAATATTTCATCTTCACCTGCAAAAGTATTTTATTACTATGCCTACTTATTGTAGTCTCTATCTTTGTGGGTGTTCACATGTATAAACACTTGCATCCACACAGAGATAAACTATTTCAATGTGAGGAGCTCAAGATAATGTCTTATTAAAATCTTGAATCTTCTTTGTTTCACTTTAAAACTCTCCGTGGGTGACTCGCTCAGTCTCAAAAAATGAAAAACACAAGTCAAACTAATGGCAGAGCACTGCAGTCATCCACAGCATCTGTTATTGTTGTTATATTTTTTTCCAATTTGCTAGGCTGAGTATTGATTAATGACGCTACCATTCTTTGAGAGTAAACATTTAAAAAGATATTTAAGCTCAAAGCTATGTAATAACCAAGCCTTCAATTTACCTCAGTATTGTGAATGCTTCTCTGATAATAGCAATTAGCTTTGGCATTGTCAGTGTCAAACAACAAGGTACAAAGTGTATACTTACTGCTCATTAAGCTGTACTTATGAGAAATCAGGTAGGGGAAGTGATTACCTTTTGGAATATATACGAACCATTAAACTTTTCTTAACGCCACTTTGTATATCTAAAAAGTGGTAAATACATAAGGTGACTTGCTCATCTCTTATTATTATTATTTTTTAAATTTTATTTTATTGGCGAGGCAACCCTTGGTTGACCTCACAGATTGCAAGGCCTTTGTCAGTTTACAATCCCTTTTTTTAAATTTTTTATGCCTACGGCATCCGATCGTCCTAGGTGGTCTCCCATCCAAGTATTTAACCAGGCCCGACCCTCCTTAGCTTCTGAGATCAGATGGGATCCAGCTTGCTCAGGGTAGCATGGCCATAGACTTATCTCTTATTATTAACATATCTACAGAATATTTGGCCTAGAGCAGGATTAATGAATGATAAAATTGTATGGATCTATAAAGACTATTAAAGATCATCTAATATTACTCTAATTTTTAAGAATCAAGATATTTTTAATAGTGGTAATTTAAAATGTGGTTCCTGACTTTTAATTTTTAAAATAACAAAATGTAGATTTAAGGACAAAAATATGTTTTTACCACCTAAAATGAACTAAAATAAATTAATAGATGGAGTGGAAGCCTACACCGAACACTATAAATTTCCTTCTTGCCTCCCCAGAGGTAAACACTCCCTATAACATTTAAGCAAATGTCTGTACAATTCAAGATTTATATTGTTATTTTTATATTTATTTAACAAATACTAAAGTACTTAGTACGTGCCAGACAATTATTAACATTTTCCAAAGATTTGCTCATATAATCCTCATAGTAATCCACATTTTACAGATGACCATTTTACGAAAGAATAATTAAGTATCTTGCCCAAGATCATAAGAAGTGATGAGATGCAAAGCTATATCTAGAATCAGTCCATACAAATGCATGTTTTCATCTATAATGTATAGAATGACTTATTAATTTTGTGTTCTTTACAAAATTTACATAACTTACACATTGAACTTATTCAGTAGTTTGCTCTTCATTCACTGAACATTATGTGTTTGAGATCCTCTTATATGTGTTTATGTCTTATTTAGTTTGTTTTAACCACCGTGTACCATCTATTTATGAATATGCCACAATATATGTATTATATCAATGGACAATTGGGGTTTTACCAAATATTTTGTATTTCAAACTGTGTTGCAACACATACATTTAAAAATATTTTGTGATACATGCATGTGATAACTGCTCTAGATTTTTTAAATGTAGATGTGTACTCGCCATATCATAGAATGTATGCATTTTCAATTTGCTTTAAGCTGCCAAAACAGAACTCTAAGCTTGTTGTTATAACAGAAATTCTGATGACCTAGAAGATCCTGGTCCCAAGATATACATTCACTTTCTGCCAGCAACGCAAGCAATAATCTAGATGATATTGTTAAGGGATTTTGCAAATATAATTAAAATACCAAATCAGTTGATTTTATTTATTTATTTTTTTCTTGGTCATATCATGCTTAGTGTTAAAGGCAGAAAATTATCTTTTTTTTCCTTTGAGGCATAACTGATACACAACATTGTATTTGTTTCAGGTGTACAACATGATGATTCCATATTTGATTTTTAAATAGGGAGATTATCTAGGTGGGCCTGACTTAATAAGACAAACTCCTAAAAAGGACTGGACTCTTCCAGAAGAGAAAAAATATTGAAGCATGACAGGCTTTTGACTCAAAAAGATTCTTTGTTCTGGCTTCGAATATGGCGAAGTGACATGAATGGGATCTGGGAGAGGCTTCTGGTTGCTGATAGTGACCCCCAACCAACAACCAGCAAGAAAATGGGAACCTCACTCTTACATCCGCAAGGACCTGAATTCGGCCAATGACATGAACAAGCCTGGACGTATATTCTTCCCCAGAATTTCCAGACAAGAGAGAAGGCCAATATCTTGATTTCCTCTTTGTATGACTCTAAGTAGATGACCCAGGCTGCTAATCTACCTCTTTGTGAGGTAATACATTGTTATTTTTTAAGCTTCTCAGTTTGTGGTCATTTGTTAGGCAGCAATAGAAAACTAACACTGGCTATGTTAATTTTTACTTTCATAGGAAGCATATAAAATTATCTTTTACCTCATATCTTCACCAACACTTGATGTCTTTTCATATTTTAATTTTTGCCATCTGACAAAATATAATATTATTTTTTTTTAATTTGAATAGCCTGATTTACTAGCAACCGGATGATTTTATAAATGAAAGTTAAGCCAGAGTGAATGTGTTTATGTATAGAGCTAATTAAGAAACAGAAAAGAAATAAAAAATTCGAGTTAATTAAATGATATATGTCACTCTTCTGAAAACCCACTAAAAGAACTTTTATCTCTTAGTCATTCAATAATTATAAAGAGAACACGTTTTACATCTACATCAGATTTTATCATTGTCTACAGCTGAAGGACAATCCGAGAAAAAACATGGTTGAGATGAGGAAAGGGATAATGGTGCATTTCATTGCTTTTTCACAAAAGGTGTCTTGTTGACTACACTGTTACTAGTCACCAGAGCTGCCATTGTCAAAACAAACATGCATTGTTTCCTAATTTCCTTTTCATTAACAATTAAATAACAGAACACTATAACCTGAAAGAAGTATGTTCTTTGAATTCAATACTATATACAGTAGCTACTGTGTAATTGCTACCCAAGTTCCTGCTATGCTTTGCAAATACATACTAGAAAAATGTCCATCTTTGGACATTAGTGGTAGGAAGACCTCTGTAGATTACTAATTCATCAACTGAAGTTAATGTCACAGGTTTTTCCTTGATTATTTCTTCAATAAAATAATAGCACAAACATGATATGTTGTGTATTTTTTTATGTAAAAGTAAATATTGAAACCTCTGATTAAGTTAAAAATTAGGTGGTAAATACAGTGAAATATACAGATGTGTATATTGAATTGTACAGTTGAGATCTATATAATCTTATTAACCAATATCACTTAAATAAATTTAATAAAAAAGAAGTAGAGATATTATGATGTGTCTATCTAGATATATCAATTGCAACAAATGTATCACTCTGGTGGGAGAGGCCGTGTATGTATGGAACAGGGGATATATCAGAAATCTCTGTATCTTTTCAATATTTTTAAAAGTCATTAGATAAAAAAACAACCCAAATGTCCATCAACTGAAAATTAGATAAACTAATTATGTTACATTGGCACAGTTGTATTTTATCCAACAATAAATAAAAAGAAAGTATAATGCACGCTACAAATGAATGAACTTTGGAAAGATTATGCTAAGTGAAATAAGCCAGCCACAAAATTCTTTCTAGCACAGTGATATAAAATATATAAATAAATTAAATTCCCCAAACCACAGATCATGGAGCATCAAACACTGCTTAGGGTGGGAAGAGTAAAATAGCAGGCTCACTTGCCACATTTTACTCCCTTGCCTGTGGCAGAACTCTTTTGCTAATGGCACTTTCACACTGAACTGAAATATGATTTAGCAATCTATTTGTAAGAAAAGTTGAAACTGCTTTCTCATTCTGAGCCCAGGGTAATTAGGTAAGCCTTCCCAGAGGACTTGATGTTTGTACCACTAAGAAAGAATGAATAAGAAATCATTACTTCAAAAAATGAGAAGTACACTTCAGTCAGAAGAACTATTTGGGCAAGAACATAACAGTATACCAATGCATTGGGTTTTCAGGGTAAATAGTTTCATGTGTATGGAGGGTAAGGTATAAGTAGAAGAGTTAGATGAAGAAGTACTGCCAGGGACCAGACTATAAAGAAATTTGTAAATTATTTTAGTGATTTTATCTTATGGATAGGATGACCATGTAATATATCATCTGAACTAGAACACTTTGAGAGTGAAAGGTGGACCTACTAATGATAATGCCAGAACTATAAGGCATAAACTGGAATTGCCCCAAATAAACCTTATTTTAGGCAATGACGGACCAAAGAAGGATTTTAATCTGCAGAGTGACCTTGCACAAGGGCATGGAATAAAAGGTTGGTAGAAAATCAAAGGCCACTAATCCACTATGTGTGTCCATGAGTCTCTGTGTGTCATGTTTGTTTGTTGCTTCCAGTTTTATATTTCACATATGAATGAAATCATACGGTTCTCATTTTTTTTTCTATCTGACTTATTTCGCTTACCAGAGGGAAAGGGAGAGGGGAAGGTAGATAGGGGTAAAAGGGTCAAATGTCTGGTGACAGGAAGGAAATTCAACTTTGGGTGGTGAACACACAATACAATGCAATACACACACACATATGTAGTATTATTGAATTGTATGTTTGGAGTCTATTTGATTTTATTAACCATTGTCAGCTCAATAATTATTATAAAAACAAACAAAAGAACAAAACAAAAAAGAAAATCAAAGGCCTATTTTATTCAAATGTAGTTTTTCCATTGTTGATATTGTACAAATTTTTTAGATGGTCCCTGTTTTTGTTGAAGTTTTTCTCTACATTTTTGGTAATCAGAGTGATAGTTGTGCTAGCTATTTTAGATCATTGCTGAATTACTTCTGGATGAAGTGAAAAGGTATGCTTACTCCTATAATAATTAGGGCATCACAAGGTTCTATTAAGCAGGAAATTTAAGCGCAGGATAACCATAAACTTAACACACATAAAGAGTCCGGGTTATGTTATTCTGATTGGTGCAATAAATACAGACTAAAAACCAACCTCAATTCTGTGATCCTGTTCTTTTCTGTATAATTTTGTGAAATATAAATTGAATAAATAGCTGAAGTCATATAAAAATAAACAAAGGATGTTGTTCCTCTGAATAAATACCCTTTAATGAACTAACCCCAGTTGTGATATAATTTTTGATTTAACCATGTAAAATAGACATATGTTTTCAAACTACTCTAAGGTTTTTACTTTGGATGACAAATAGAAGTTTGTTTTTCCCATTTCTCATCATCTAAGATGACATTATATAGTTAAATATAACTTAAATTCACCATATAAATTTGATAGAGACCATTTTATAATGCAAACCACTAACAATGGAATAAATCCCAGCTTATTTTCCATAAGGTATGGTATTACAGTTTATGAATGTATTTGTACTTGATAAACCATTATTACAAGCAAGGAGGAAAAAAATGGAATCCATTTTCTTTAGATCCCATGGGTCTTCTTTTAATTTTTAATGAAATAGAGAAGATTTATTATCAATGGAAACAATAAACTAGTTTCGAAACTCAGCTTTGCAGAAAGATTTATTGATAATGTCAAAGACCTTCCAAAGATAATGGATTTGTAAAGGCGGTGTTGGTGAGAGAGAAAAGGGAAGGTATAGTAATAGTATTTAATTCTGAAAAGTAGAGAATGACCAAAAATTGGATTTTCAGGGTAAATAGTTTCAGGGTAACAATACATGATAGCACCATGCAATAGTCCCTACTTCAATATGAAATAGATAAAGAATTTTGGATGTTTAAAAGACCAAGCAATTTTCCAAGGCTAATAACTGTTAATGTGCCACCGTAGTTTCCAGGGGATTTGCTCAATATTTGGAAGTTGTCCTTTCGTGTTGTGACAGTCATCAATTTATACTTGATATGTTCATGGATGTTTGACTGAAATTTTTTTGTTAAATTTTTCAAATTGTAACAATTGAAGAAAAATCTAACTACAAATTTATGTTGACTCAATGAAAAGTTTGTCCTTATTTTTCCTCTTACACCTTTTCATATGCATATAGACTTTCAGTCATTCATTTGTTTATGCATTCATTATTCATGTAGAGACTATTATATGCAATAAAATGGACAAGGTGCTGTAATAAATAGTAAAATATGTATCTTATTTCTAATAATATTTACATAAATAAATTTAATACAAAATGGAAATTTTTGGGCAGATCAAGTGAAGTACATATAAAAGGAGAGGATTCAGGAAAGGTATTATAGAGAAGTTGGCATTTACGTGGACCATGAAGCTTGTGGAAGTAAGATTTGAACAAATGGAATTAAAAGAAAGGGTATCAGGTTCAGAAAAAAAGTCTAAAAAAAAGGAAAGACAATAGAAAAAGTCCAAAAACAAATAATATTTTCCTAAAAACTTTAGAGTTACTTTTGGTGTCTTCAAGTCGGTAGCTGGAGAGAAGTGTGAAAATGTGGGTTTGGGCCAAATTGGGCAGTGACTTGAAAGTGAAAATGAGATATTTAGAATTTGCTAAGCTTTAGCATATTATCTAAGGGTCTATTATTATTGTTGTTGTTTGTTTTCCAATGCAAATCATATTTAAATCAAGTTTATGGAGTCAGTTTATGCATAAAATGAACCCACTTTACAATCTGAAGAGTTTTGAAAATGTATAAAACCATATAACCCCCACTGCAATCAAGGCAAGAAACATTCTCAACCCCCTAAAAGTCTCTTCATGCCCCTCTGCACTTAAATTCCAACTCCATCTGCCAAATGGAGGTAACCTCTAATCTTCTTTTTGTCACTATAAATCATTTTGGCTATTTTTAAAATGAATATTAACTGAAAAATGCTATATATACACTTTTCTAAATGATCTCCTTAGCTCAACTTAATATTTTTTTGAGATTACTCCAAGTTTTCATGCAAATCATTAGATAATCCTTTTTATTCTTAAATAGAATTTCATTATATCAATATATCACAGTTTGAGAATCCATACCTGTTGAGCAACATTTGGATAGTTTCCAGATTTTGCCTATTGCATATAAAGTTTCTATAGATATTTGTGTACAATTCTTTGCATGGGCATGTATTTTTATTTTTCTTGGGTAAATACCTAAGTGTGGAAACTAAGTTATATGATAAATATATGTTAAATTCTCAGGAAACTTCCAGGATGATTTCCAGGGTGTGTGTACTGTGTGTCTGACAAGCAGTATGTGAGAGTTACAGTTGCTCCACATCCTTGCAAACTCTTGGTATTGTCAGTCTTGCTAATTTTAGTTATTCTAATCGATGTATAGTGGTATCTCATTGGGGTTTTAATTATTATTTCTCTTGTGACTAATAATATTGAACATCTATTTGTGTGCTATTTAATCATTTTTACATCTTTATTTGTGAGATGTTATTTAATTTTTTGCCATTTTTGTTAGGTTATTTATCTTTTCATTATTGGATTGTAGGAGATCTTTATATGTTCTTGGTTAGATAAATGTTCTACAAATATTTTCTCTCAGTATGTATTTTGCTTTTTCATCTTACTAATAGTGTGTTTTAAAGAGCATGATTTTTATTTTAATGAAGTTCACCTTATCAAGTTTTTTTTTTAATTTTGTAATCCCTGTCTTCATAACTTATATAAGGAATCTTTAGCTATTTCTAGTTTATGGAAATATAACATTTTATGATTAGAAGTTATGTTTTTCAATAATTACTAGTGTAATCTTTAGTTTTTATTAATTTTGTGTTAATTTTTATTTATGGAATGTGGTAAAAGTTGAGGTTTATGTTTTTACATAAGGATATCTAGTTGTCATAGCACCATTCATTGAAAATACTATTGTTTCCTGTATTAGTTTTCTACTTCTGCTGCAACAAGTTCTCACATACTTTAGGAACTTAAAACAAGACAAATTTATTATCTTACTGTCTGTAGTTTAGAAGTATGACATGAGTTTCACTGGGGTAAAAGCAAGGAGTAGGGCCATATTCCTTTCTGGAGGCTCTAAGGAAAAGTCCATTTCCTTGCTTCAGGTTATTGGCAGAACTCAGTTATTTGTGGTTTTAAGAATGAGATCCCTATTTTCTTGTTGATTGTTAGCTGAAGGTTGTCACCAACTTCTAGAAGCCATCCCTGTTATTGTGTCTCCCTTCTTCCATAGTGAATGCCAGCAATGGTTAGTCAAGTAGTACTCACACTTCAAATGTCTCCTGCCTCCTCTTCTGGCACATCTGACTGACATTTCTGTCTTATTCTGCTTTAAAGAATCCACATTTTTACAATGGGTTCATGTGGATTATCCAGGGTGATCTGTAACTTTAATTCTGTCTGCAAGGTCCCTTTGCCATGAAAGATAACACACACAGACATAGCATGAAGAGGAAAAGATTACAAGGGCTATGATCCTGCCTACAACATTTCCTTTTCAAATTACTTTGACACTTGTATGGAAAACCAAATACAGTTTAAAGTAATTCATTACAATTTCTTTGATTTTTTTTCCTTGCTGTAATGCACTGTATAGAACTTCCAGTATTAGGATGAATAGACATGGTGGGAGCTGACACTATTGCTGGTTTCCAATAATTAAGAAAAATCATTCAGTCCTTCTCTATTAAGTTCAGTGTTAACTGTAAGATTCTTGTGGATGTCATTTCCTAAGCTCAGGAATTTTCCTACTATTCTAATTGTATTAGAGCTTCTAGTCTGAGTAGGTGTTGAATTTTGTAAAATGTTCTTTTTGCATTTATTGAAATGGTCATGTTTTTTTTTAATTTTCATTCTGTTAATATGATAAAATACATTGATTTTCAAATGTTAAACCAGGCATACATTCTTCAGATATACTCCACTTGGTCACAAGGTATTATACTTTTTATCATTGCTATATTTGATTGCTAACAATTATGCCGTTAAGGATTTCTGTGTCTATATTCATGAGTAATATTTGTCTATAATTTTCCACTTTTAAATGTGTTTACATTTTTTTAAACTTTTGGTAAGGTTAATTTATGCTTCATTAAAATAGCTGGAATGCATTTCCTCCTCTCACATTTCCAAAAGAGTCTGTAAAGGTTTGATTTTATTTCTTCCTTGATATTTGATGGAATTCACAATTAAAACTACTATCTTGGCCTAGAGTTTTTTGTTTTACTTTGTTTTGCATTTTTGCAAGAAGGTATTTCACTATAAATTCCATTTCTTTAATAAATATATTTGTATTTTCTATGTTTTCCTGTGTCCTTTTTAGTAGTTTGCATCTTTCAAGGAATTTTTCCATTTCATCCAAGTTATCAAATTTATTGGTATAAATATTGTATTTATTCAAACTATCCTTTTATTCTTTTAAAATTTAGTGGATCTCTAGAGATAGTCTCCTTTCCATTTCTGATATTGATAATTTTGTTTCCTCTCTTTACTTGCAAATCCATTTAACTATAGGCTTATCCATTTTATTAACCTTTGATATTTTGGGGACAGAATTAGCTTCTGGTTTCCCCTATTTGTTTTCTCTGTCATGCTTCTCTTATCTTGATTCTTTCCTTTTATTTTAAGTTTATTTTGCTTTTTTATTTTATACATTCATAAGGAGGCATTTTAAATGATTTACCTTAGACGTTCTTCTTTTTTGGGGGGAGGGTGGTTGTTATTTACTTTTTTTTTCATCATGGCAACTTTGGTTAATGAATTCCAGTAAGTTTCAGATACACAATTCAACAGTAAGGCATACACCCACACACACGCGCGCGCACACACACACACGTATACATATATATGTATATGTATACGTGTGTGTGTGCATATGTGTGTATACATATTTACACACACACACACACACACACACATACACACACACATTGCATTATGTATCCACTAACCATAGTTAGATTTCTTTCTGTTACCACGTATTTGACCCCTTTTACCTGGTATGATACAGTGGGAGAGCTTTGCTGATTCTGACATAGTGCTCCCATAGTGCTCAGTCTTGGAGGACATGGAGGAGGAGCCCTCTGGGTTGGGGGATGGGAGTTACAGCTCAGCCTCGGTTTTGGAACCGTGGCTGGTAAAAATCAACTGTTGTTTTGCTGACCCGTTTTTCTGCTTTCTGCTCTGATCGCTGGGCCTTGCTGCCGGCCCTGTGGAGCTACCAGCTCTCCCAGGTAGGGCTATTCAGAGAATACTCCACACCTTCTCCTCTCCCCCTCCTCCTACAGGGAACTTTGGCTGCGAGGCAGCTTCCTTTTTTCTCTCAGTTCACCACCCGACACCCAGGATTTTGACCTGTGGTAGCTCTTATGCGCAGATCTCTTGCTTAGACGTGCTGGTTTGTAGTTTGTGTGTTTTTGTTGAGTTTTAGATGTTCAGCTTATTTTTGTTTCAAGAGGAGGGATCTGGAAATGTGTCTCACTCCAAAATCAAATATAACTTATTTTTATCATATTTTATGTATCATGGCATCATTCATCTGATCATTTAAATCGTATCCTCTCTAGAAGCCACTTTCATGTTTTATAAAAGGTAAATAGATTTCCATAACATAAATTAATTCCCAAAGAAAAATATCTAAAAAAATATTTAAACTCTCTTGAATTGAAAATTTTAAATGATACTTAAATTTAACTTTCTGGGTATGGGCTGGACAAAGGTATCAAATATAGAAAGATAATAATAAGAATATTGTCTTTTTGCATGCTTAGACTTTTATCTATTTGTGATAAAATCAGCCATTCAAAATATTTGGGTTTCATGAGATCATTTTGTGATCAAGATATGTTTTGCAATAGGGAATATATTGATAAATAATGTCAAAGCATATTAAAACCCCAGACTTAATTTTATAAAAATTAAGAGTAGCTGATTTATTTTTCCTATGCCTTTTCTATAACTCAGCTGCTCAGTGAAACAATAATTATCTTAGTTTAAAATCATTTGGCCATGTAATTCCTCGTTTCAAAAGCCTGTACTTTCTTACCACTACTTTGTAAAATTTCTCTTATTAAGTATCTCCGGTTTCCATCAGCTCTCACATTCCCACCTCATTATACTACAATTCACCAAATTTATTTTTAGATACTCTCTACTGTGATTTGCTCTCTAGCCAATAAAACTAACTCCTCATCCTAATAAAACTTTCCTACTTCTTTATATCTGTTTCCACAAGTTAACACTTAATTGTTTAGTGACCATTCTCCCTGGTTATATGTATACTTGATTTCTTTAAAATCTCGATTTAAAAAAAAAATTATATTGCAGGAATTCTTCCTTAAGTAGCACAAATCATCTCTATCTCTATTTTTATCTTTATCTTTATCTCTATCCCTATCACTATCTATATCTATATCAGTATATATATAGTGTAAATATATATATATATAGTATAACTATATCAGTATATATACAGTGTGTGTGTGTATACTGTATTTTTCTACCATTGCTTTATACAGATTGCTCTACATAACATTTATTTATACATTTATTTTACATTTATTATTGTCATTTTCACAATTGTCTCTCTTGGTAACTAATTATAACCTGCTTTCACTCTAGTTCATTTGTCTTTCTATATTGGAATTCTAAGGCACATTCGACTAGCAGAGCCTTCTCCATAGACAATATTATATCAAAGAGAGAGCAGTGGCTGCCCCGATGTCATAGCCTGCATTCCAGTTCTGATAGTAATATTATTACTGACAAATGATCTCTTGTTTCCAATCAACAGGGGCCATAATTGTGTTGTCCTTTGCAGATTTCCTTGAACTGCAAGTGTATTCTTTTGACCGTATTCTGTTAGCAGGCCACTCCCACAATTATTTACATTATTCTGTTTCCTCTATCCTTATAAAATCTGTTCTGTATTCCTAGAGATTTGGTGAGAGATCATTTTTCCCATGTGGCCCCATCCACTTTGACGGCAGTAGGCAGACATATTTAGAAAATTAGTCTAGACTCTACACAAAGTTAAAAAGTGATAAGTACCTTCAGGAAGGTACAGAGAAAATTATATAGGAGTTCAGAAAGTGGGCACTTGTAAGAAACTGTAAACTACAAAGATGTTGTCGATCAGAGTGCAAATGGTTATACACTCATTTAGAAAGTTATATGACAATATCATAAATTAAAAATCTGTTTACTTCATGACTCAGCAATTTACTACTAGGTATATACTGAAAAAAATGAAAACGAGCGCATGATTCCAAGGAAAGATTTGTACAGGCATGCTCTCAGCAACCTTATTGATAATAGCCGAAACAAGATAAAAACACTAAACCTAAATATCTATCAAGTGGGAAAAGATAAACAATTTGTAGTATAGTCACAAAATGAAATACTGTCGAGCAATAAAAAGTACAAACTACTAACATATAGAACATCATAGATGAATCCAAAAAACAGTATGTCAAACAAACAAACAAAAACAAGCCAGGCACAAAAGAGTGTATGTTGTATGATACAAATTACATGAGGTTCTGGAACAAATGAAGATAATTATGGTACTAGAAATCAGAAGAGTGATTAACATTGAAGAAGTATTGATTGGCAAAGGTGTTATCTGAAAAGCAGCTTCTGTGGATATGATAAAAATGTAATATTGCTCTAGATAATATTTACAAAGATATATACACATAGGTAAAATTTCTTCATGACATATGCTTTAACTATATATAAATTATACTTTAATAGACAATGCAAAAATACAAGCAACAAAAAGACAGATGTCTAAGTTAGAGGTGACTTCTACAATGTATAAATTATGGTAAATATCATAAATATATAATATATATATTTATTTTTAATGTTTTTCTTTTCTTCTAACATAGACTACTAAGGGCTTTCCTTTTTTAATTCTTATTTTTTATTTTTTAAATATATCAAAGTTTTGCTGCATTATCACTATTGGAATAGAGCTCCTGATGCCTGAAGAGACAAATGTTTACAACTCTTTTTTTCAAAAAGTTATTTATAGCTTGGCAGATGGTAAAATATTTATCTAAGGATTACTCAGTAGGAGATAGTTGATTATTTGTCTAGTTTAAAAACTTGACGTCTTTTCAATTTTGAAGTCTGTAGCATCATGGAGGACTATTTTTGTGGATGCATACATGACCATATTATGTATTTTTAAGGATTGTTTTGTAAGTTTTTATATTCTAAGGTTAACATATCTTAGTATTTTAAAACAAAGTAACAAATGCCATAGCACTGACAAAGTAACAACAAGTTCTGACTTGTTTGAAATGAGATCTCTCTATCTGTTCCCTCTACCCTCCAATTTCTAAGCTTTATGGAGTTCTTAACATTGAGATGAAAAGTATCCAACCATGTGAGTGTAGAGAGAAGTAAAAGATAAAGTAGGCTGTAACAAAATGCTCTTCTACAAGTGTGTCTTTGTCCAAACAAATTTTGCAGACTTATTTAAATGAACTCTGACATATCAAAATAATTAATAACAACTAACAATTGTATAGCAGTCTTGAATTTACATGGTGCTTTTTCAAGTTTTGTCTCATTTGGTAACCTATTTTATTTGGACAGGAACATTGAATGGAATGTTTTGCTTATAGAGAGTTTCCATACACCACAGTCTTGTAACTTGACTAGAATCATTATGGATACGGCAATCCAGACTTTAATTCTGACTATAGAAATATCTCTTTCCTTTTGGCTTTGAGGAAAATTGAGTAGTTCAACATAAATGGATTTTATAGATAACTATAGCTTATCATTTAAAACATTGAGATAATTGATTATAATCACTTTTAAGAGAAATCATAAAATCTACATAAAATTTTATCACCTTTTTTATAAGTCACATTTGACACGTTTTATAGTTATAAAGCAATACATGACCACATTATAATATTTATAAAATATGAAAATGTATAAAGAATAGAACAAAAAGAATCCTTATCTCTAAAGTTCTAAGATAAACGTTCTTAATATTTCAGCATGATTTTAGCCTATTTATAGTGAAATATATTTCTATCTGTATAAATATGGTACATAGTAATCTTAAATTTTATATACTGTTTGATCTTGCCTTTTAAATTAGTATTATATCTATATTTTTATATTATTCATATCTAGACATAAAAATTACTAATTGTAATTTTATGGGGGATTTTATTTTTTTATTTTTTTAAATCAAGATTATTGAGCTAACATTGCTTAATACAATTATATAATTTTCAGATGTACATTATAATTTGACATCGGTATATTCTATTGTGTATTTACCACCCAAAGTCCAGTTTCCTTCAGCTACCATATATTTGACACCCTTTACCTCATCTATCTCCCCTCTCCTCCCCAACTTCACTAGCAACCACTAGTCTATAGTCGTCTTGTGACCACTGGTCTATAGTCTATGTCCATGAGTCTCGGTTCGTTTGTCCTGCTCATTTGTTGCTTTTAGTTTTACATTCCACATATAAGTGATATCATGTGATTTTCAACTTTTTCTGTATGGCTTATTTCACTTAGAATGATTATCTCGAGATCCATCCATGTTGTTGCAAATGGCAGTATTTCATCTCTTCTTATGTTTGAGTAATATTCCATTTTATATATGTACCACTGCTTCCTTAGCCAATCATCTATCATATGATACTTTGGTTGCTTCCATATCCTGACCACTGTGAATAATGCTGCTATGAACATCGATTTGCAAATAACTTTTTGAACATATAGGTTTTCAAGTCTTTGGGGTAAATACCCAGTAGAAGAATTGCTGGATCACATAGTAGATCAATTCTTAGTTTTTTGAGGAACTTCTATACTGTTTTCCATAGTGACTGCACCAATTAGCAGTCCCACTAGCAGTGTATGAAGGTTCTTTTTTCTCTGCATCCTCTCCAACATTTGCTATTACTTGTCCTGTTGATTATAGCTATTCTAATGGATGTGAGATGGTATCTCATTGTGGTTTTGATTTGCATTTCCCTGATAGCTAGTGATGTTGAGCATCTTTTCATATATTTGTTGACCATTTGTTTGTCATCTAGGGAGGAGTGTCTGTTCAGGTCCTCTGCCCATTTTACTAATTGTAATTTTTATACACATTTTATCTATCTTTAAGGTAATTGCTAAGTAATTATATTATAATTTATTTAAATAAATACTTCATCAATTTTGTAATTATATTTATATTAAATATTAAGGATGCTTAAATTATAAATAACAGATTTCAATCTATTCTCATAAATCTATATACAATATTACATAATTTATAAGGGAAACTTGAACAACCACTTAAGTGAATAAAGAATGTATGCTATGTAAAGATAATTTTGTATATAGTTATTCTGTGAGTATTTGTATTTATCTAAAACATTATCTCAAATTTGAATATCTGTGAAAGATTAAAAATGGATACTGTCTAGAAGATTCTTAATGTTTCTTAGCATTCTCTGTATTTCTTAATATATTTCCTCATATTGAAATACAATAAACACAATTTCAGTGAAACAATAATTAACCTGAAGCTTCAGAATATTAGGTATTAAGTAGTAAAAGTAGAATGAGAAGGCCTTTGAAATTTTATGGAAAATGAACACATCTCTGTATTATGGAATCAGAACACTTCAAGGTGTCTTCTGTCCTTAATATCTTAGGAAATACACTATTAAAATGGGGATGACATCTGCATTTATATTAAATGATAGGTAGAAAGATAGCTATCTACTCAAATATATTTTATATGGTTCCTTCTCGACATTGAGAATGACAGGTAACAAATACCAACATTTGTGCTCTTTATGAAAAGAGACAGACTGGATAAAAATAGTCAAGTATGGTAACCCATTGAAGTGCTTAGAAAATGTGCATGTGATCAACCGTAAACCAGTTGTCTTTGTATTCTAGCACCAATTATTCTGAAAATTCTAATGTAATTTTCTCTAAAATTTCACTAAACTAAAATTTTCTTTTTTAAATTTTAATGTGGGCACAGTAATTCTACAATGTCCACGAGTACAAGAACCATGAGTATTTTATTCTCTCTTGTTTTCCTAGCACCAAGCAATAGTGTCTGACATTTAGATGGTGCTCAATAGACTCTTTTATTGAATGAAAAAGTGTAGATTCATTATAAAGTAACTGGAAAGTAGAACTAGGGCCTTAGGGGAGATTCAGTGTTGTAGTTATACATATGATAATCAGATACATTTTTATATTTATATTATAAAGTAATTGAAAACATGAAACTCATTTTTTTGAGTTTCGAATTATCTAATTTTATTACAGCTAAAATGTGATTATTTATAAAAAGAATTTTGGGGGCTCTGATTTCTTTCTTTCCTTATAAATCCTTGAAATTTATTCTCCTTTCAAGCTAAGGTCTTGAGAACAATTGTAGGCAGGATGTCAGAAACATGGCAGAGTGAGGGATGTCCCCAGATCTCTCCCCTTGAAACAACAATAAACTGAACATATAAAACTCAACAAAAATCACCCAACGTGCACACCAGCACATCTAAGCATGGGATCTGTGCATAAGAGCTACCGCAGGGCAGAATCTCGGATGTCGAGTGGTGGACTTGGAGAAACAAATAAGCTGCTTCTGACAGTTGAAGCTCCTTGTAGGAGGAAGGGGAGGAGAGAAGGTGTGGGGAGTTCCATGAGCACCCTTGCATGGGAGAGCTGTGAGCTCCATGCAGCCAGCAGCAGGGCAGTCATGAGGGCAGAAAACAGAGAAGTAGGAGTGGCAGAAAAGTGGGGACAGCAGAGAAGCTACAGTTGGTTATTACCAACTGTGGTTCCAAAACACAAGCCTGACATGCAGCCACCATTCCCCAATCCAGAGAACCACTCCCACTATATCCTCAAAGAATGAGCACTGCGGAGCCTCAGGGGAATCTGAGCAAAAGCTACTAAAACTGTTGCTAGCACTCACAGGGACTGTGACTGAGGGTAGTGAGTATGATTAAACATCTATAAGAAAAAAACGGCATGATTAAGAGTTTATGTAAAGCAGGGATTCAAGAGGATTAGATGTCACCTACTGGGAAAAAAAGAAAAAAAGAAAAATGCCTACTTGACAACAGGCTAAAGAGAGACTTTTATATAATAAAACTTCTTTCTGGAAAAAAATCAGAACACACTTACATTAATGCCCAGGTGGAAAAATAGTCCATTAAACACCATGAACGGCAAGGTGACAAGGTATCTCAGAAAGAAAGAGAAAATTCTCCAGAAAATAAACTTACAGACATAGAAGGATGCAACTTAAATGACAGAGAATGCAGGATGATACTTCTGAAAAAAAAAAACTCAATGAGATCCAAAATAATTTCTATCAACAATTTCAGGAATTATTTTTAAAAATCTAGATCAATAGAATGAGATTTTTAGCAAGGATAATGAAATCCACACAAAAAAATTAGAATTTCTGGAGTTGAAGAACACACTGAAAGAGATGAAAAAATTAAATAGCAAACTTGGGAAATAAAGTCAAACAAATGGAGGAAAGGATAGTGATATCGAAGACAGAAATCTAGAAATAAATCAAAAGGAAAAAGAGAGAAACTGAAGAATGAAAAATAATGGAAGAGAAATACAAGAATTACCTGACACCATCAGTAAAGGAAAGATAAGAATAATTGGCATTCTAGAAGCCTTGGAAAAGGAGCAGGAATTAATTAGAAAACATTTTCAGACAAATGGTTGATGAGAACTTCCCAACTCTAAGAAAAGAGCTAGAGCTTGGAAATCAATAAGTGAACAGAACACCCAATTATCTCAACCCCCCCCCCAAAAAGGCCGTCTACAAGGCACATTACATTACGGTTATCAAAAATGAATTTTGGGAGTGAAATATGTCCCCAGATCTCTACCAATGAAACAACAATAAGCTGAACATCTAAAACTAAAAACTAAAAATAAAAAATAAATTAAAAAAAACACCAAAACTACACAACAGCATGGTTGAGCCTGGGATCCATGCATAAGAGCTATCACAGGTCAGAAACCCCGGTGTCAAGTGGTGTCAAGCGGTGGATGGGGAGAAATAAAGAAGCTGCCCGTTGGATACTCCGGAGGTCTGTTCAGGAGGAAGGGGAGGGGAGAAGAAGAGGCAGGTTTGTGCAGAAAGTTCCCTAAACATTCCTGCCTGGAAAAGTTGTGAGCTCCCAGTGGTTGGCTGACGGCAGGGCCTAGTCATCAGGCCAGAAAGCAGAAAAGTGGCTGGCAGAGAAACAAAAGTTGATTTTTACCAGCCATGGTTGTAAAACTGAGGCTGAGCTGCAGCTCCCAACACCCCAACTTAGAGGGCCCCTTCCCCCATACCCTTAGAGGAAGAACAACATGGAGCCCCAGGGGAATCTGAGCAAATGCTGTGAAAACTGTTGCTAACACTAACAGGGACTGAAACTGAGGGTAGAGAGCGTGATTAAACATCTATCAGAAAATAAAAGGCATTTTTAAAGCTTTATATAAAGCAGGCATCCAAGAAGCTTAGGTGCCACTTATGGGAAATCAAAAGAAAAGTGTCTTCTTTGCAACAGGCCAAAGAGAGACCTTTATATAATAAATCTTCTTTCTGGAAAAACATCAGAATACATTTCCATTAATGCTCAGGCAGAGAAATAGTCCATTAAACATCATGAACAAAGTGACAAGGCATCTCAGAAAGAAAGAGAAAAATCTCCAGAAATTAAGCTTAAATACATAGAAATATGCAACTTAAATGACAGAGAATTCAGGATGGTACTTCTGAAAAAACTCAGTGAGTTCCAAACTGAGTCATATCAACAATTTAAGGAATTGAAAAAAAAAACAACTAGATGAGCAGAACAAAGAGATTGAAACCCTCAAAAAAGAATAGAATAGATCATCTGGAGATAAAAAAAAAAAAGTACTGCAAGAGTTGAAAAATGAAATAGCAAGCTTGGGAAACAGATTGGAGGAAAAGATCAGTGATAGCAAAGACAAAAATCTAGAAATAAATAAGAAGGAAGAAGAGAGAACCTAAAGAATGAAAAATAATGAAAGAGAAATTCAAGAACCAGCTGATAATATCAGGAGAAGAAGAATAAGAATAATGGGCGTTATCGATGGTGAGGAAAAGAAACAGGGATTTGAAAGTATTTTCAGACAAATAGTTGTCAAGAATTTCCCAAATCTAAGGAATGAGCTATAGCTTGGAATTCAAGAAGTCAACAGAACACCCAATTATTTCAACCCAAAAAGGCCTTAACAAGACACATTGTATTAAAATTATCAAAAATCAATATCAGAGACAGAATTCTCTGGGCAGCCAGGGAGAAAACAGACAAACAAACAACAAGAGTAACTTTTAAAGGAAATCCCATTAGATTATCCTTGGACATCTCAGCACAAACTTTATAAGCCAGAAAGGAATGGAATCAAATATTTAAATTATTAAGTGAAAGGAACTACCACCCTAGAATAATGTATCCAGCTAAGCTCTCCTTATATGAAGAAGAAATTAAGACTTTTCCAGACATAAAAACAATGAGGGGTTTCTCCCCTTCGAGACCTGCACAGTATTTCGGGAAATACTGAAAATGGTCAGTTCGGCTAAAACAAAATGAAAAAAAAATTAGAAGTGAAGTGACTATCAGGCAACTAGAAGCAGAGAAGTGCAAACCTTACTAAGAACAGGGCCTTATAAGCTTAAACAAGAAGAGATTTGCTATAGCAAGATAGTAATGAATGTTCATTGAGCCACATTGAGCCAAATATGACTGAAAAGGGGAGGATTCAAAGATCCTATTTCACAAAGGGAAATGGAGATAAGGCACATGCTGAAGAAAATGGACTACTATATACATATATATGTGTATATCTAAACATCTATATGTCTATCTATACATCTGTATTTATATCTATATCTATAATTTATATCTATATCTATCTAATCTATATATAACTGTCCTCAACATATTCATAGTGGTAACCATACACCAAAGATTCAGAACTGAAGTATATAACATATAACAATAAAGACCAGAGGGAATATCCACAAACCCGATCAAAAATAGAAATATAAAAGAAAAACAGATACACAAGGACAAGGAAGCAATGGAAACACCAAGTTACCAGAATGCAAGATATAAAAAAGCTTTAGGATAACCTCATATTTCAATAATCACCCTAAATATAAATGGAACGAACTCAACAATAAAGAGGCACATAGTTCTAGATTGGATCAAAAAACAAAACCCAACCATAAGCTGCTTCCAGGAGACACAACTGAGTTCCAAAGATGAATATAAAATCAAAGTGAAAGGGTAGAAAATGATATTTCAAACAAATGGCATTTAGAGAAAAGCGGGAGTAGCGATATTGATAGGGGACGAAATAGACTTAAAAAAAGGTAAAGAAAGATACTGAGGGACACTTCATAATAATAAATGGAATCATGCATCAAGAAGACATAAACTTATTAATATATATGCTCTCAATTAAGGAGCCCCAAAATATGTAAAGCAATTACTAACAGAACTAAAGGGAGAAACAGATAAAAACACTTTCGTAGTAGTGTCAGAGATGAACAGATCATCCAAACAGAAAATCAATAAGGAAATAACATCCTTAAATGACACATTAGACCAACGGGACATAATCAACATTTACAGAGCGTTTCATCTGAAAATAGCTGATTATACAATCTTCTCTAGTGCACGTGGGCCATTCTCAAGGATTGACTACATACTGAGGCACAAAAATAACTTCAACAAGTATAAAAGGATTGAAACCATTCCCATATAGTCTGATTATACTGCTTTAAAGCTGGAAATCAACTGAAAAAAAAGAAAGCAGAATGTACCACAAATACATGGAGATTAACATGGTTCTGATGAATGACTGAGTTAAAGAAGAAATAAAAAGAGAGATCAAGAAGTACATATGAATGATAATGATCGTACAATATATCAAAATTTCTGGGACATGGCAAAAGCAGTAATAATAGGAAAGTTCTTATCATTAGAGGCCTATCTCAGAATACAAGAATAAGCCCAAGTAAACAAACTAATGCTTCATCTTGAAAAACTAGAAAAAAGATGAACAAATGAAGAGTAAAATCAGCAGGAAAAATGAAATAATCAAAATTAGAGGAGAAATAAATGAAATCGAGAACAAAAAAAAAGAAGCAAAAGAAATGCAACAAAGAGTTGGTTCTTTGAGAAGATTAATGAAATTGACAAATCCCTGACTAGACTCCCTAAAGAAAAACAAGAAAGGACACTAACAAAATCCATGATGAAAGAGGAGAAGTTACAACAAACATCGTAGAAATACAAAAGATCACATGGGAATACTATGAAAAAGTATGTAATGCCAAATTTAATAATCTAGAAGAACTCACAAGTACTTAGAAAGATACAACCTTCCTAGACTGAATCAAGAAAAAGTGGAAAATCTAAAATATTTAGATTCAGCAGTATGAAAATTGAAACAATCATCAAAAACCTACCAAAAAATACAAGTCCAGGACCAGATGGCTTCACCAGTGAATTCTACAAAACATTCAATGACGATTTAACACCTATTCTCTTCAAACTTTTCATAAATCGAAGAGGAGGCAATACTTCTTATCTCATTTTTTTGAGGCCAATCTTTGCCTGATACCAAAACATGGTAAAGGTAATACAAAAGAAGAAAACTACAGACCAAAATCTCTCATGAACCAACATGCTGAAATTCTAATAAGATACTAGCAAAAAAAAAAAACAACACATATTAAAAAGATTATACATCGTGATCAAGTGTGCTTCACCCAGTGGCACAGGGATGGTTTACCATCCACAAATAGATGAATGTGATACACCAGAGGAACAAAATAAAGAATAGGAATCATGTGATCATATCAATAGATGCAGAAAGAGACTGCAAGATTCAGCATCCATTTATGATTAAAACAGTTAATAAAGTAGTTATGGAATGAAAGAATCTCAACATAATAAAGGTCATATATGACAAACCCTCAGCCAACATTACGCTTAATGATAAAAGACGAAAAACCTTTTCTCTAAGAGGAACAAGATAAGGTTGACCACTATCCCCACTCTTATTTGTTGTAACATTGGAGATACTGGTGAGTGCAATCAATCAAGAGAAAGAAATTAAAGGCATTCCCATAGGAAATGAAGAAGTTGAACTGTCATTACTTGCAGATGACATGGTTCTCTATATAGAAAACCCTAAAGACTCCACAAGAACAGTACTAGAAACAATAAGCTAATACGGTAAAGTTTCTGGATATAAAATCAGTGTTCAAAAATTCATAGTGTTCCTATACTTTAATAATGAATTGTCAAAAAAAGAAATAAAAACACAAAAGAATAAAATACCTAAAAATAAACCTAGTGAAACATGTGAAGGACTTATATAAATTGAATAAAACACAAAGAAATGGAAAGATATTCCATGTTTTTGATTGGAAGAATCAACAAAGTTAAAATGACCTTATTACATAAAGCATTATACAGATTTAAAGCAATCCCTATCAAAATCCTAACTGCACTTTCTAATAAAATAGAGCTAAAAATCATAATATTTGTATGGAAGCGCAAAAGACCCCAAATCGCCATACCATCTTGAAGGTAACAAAACAAAACAAAACAAAACAAAACAAAACAAAACAAACAAACCAAAAAACAGCTGAAGGAATTGCTCTGCCCAACTTCAAATTATACTACAAAGTGACAATAATCAAAACAGCATGCTATTGGCAGAAAAACAGACACATAGACCAGTGGAATAGAATTGAGAATCCAGAAGTAAGCCATCATTTATATGAGCAAATAATTTTCGACAAAGGAGCCAAAAACACACAATGAAGTAAAGAAACCCTCTTCATCAAATGGTGCTGAAATGACTGGAAAGCCACCTGCAAAAGAATGAAACTAACCTGTTGTCTATCACCACACACCAAAATTAACTCAAAATGGATTAAGAACCTAAATATAAGTCCCAAAACAATAAAATACGCAGAGGAAAACTTAGGAACTAAATTCAACAACCTTGGACTTGAGGATTTCATGAATTTAATCTCAAAGGCAAAGGAATTAAAAGAAAAGTAAATTAATAGGACTACATCAAAATAAAAGTTTCTATACAACAAAAGAAACTGTCAACAAAGTATAGACAACCATTCCAATGGGAAAATATATTTGCAAGCAACGCCTCCAATAAGGACCTAATATCCAAAATATACAAAGAACTCATACAACTCAGTAACAACAACAACAACAACAACAACAACAACAATGACAACAAAACAATCAAAAAATGGGCAGACAAACTGAACATACACTTCTCCCAAGGAGATATACAAATGGCCAACAAACATATGAAAAGATGCTCACCATCTCTAGCTATTAGGGAAATGCAAATCGAAACCACAATGAGATACCATCTCATACCTGTTAGAATAGCTTTTGTCAACAGGACAAGTAATAACAAGTTTCAGAGAGGATGCAGAAAAAAGGAACCCTCATACTCTGCTAGTAGGACTGCAAATTGGTGCAGCCACTATGAAAAAAAGTATGGCGTTTCCTCAAAAATTAAGAACTGATCTACCATATGATCCAGCAATCCCTCTCATGGGTATTTACCGCAAAACCTCAAAAACTCATATCCAAAAAGATATTCACACATCGATGTTCATAGCAGCATTATTCACAGTGGCCAGGACATGGAAGCAACCGAAGTGTCATGCAATAGATGATTGCTTAAAGAATCTGTGGTACATATATACAATGGAATATTACTCAGCCATAAGAAAAGATGAAAACTGCCTTTTATGGCAGTATGGAAAGACCTCGAGATAATCATGCTAACCAAAATAAGCTGGAAAGAAATTATTGTAAATTACACTATATCATTTATGTGTGAGATATAAACCTAAAAGCAATAAACGAACAGGACAAAGAAACACAGACTCATGGACATGGACAATAGACTAGTGGTTACCAGAGATGGGAGAGAGGATTTGGGAGGCAGATGTTGTAAAAGGTGCCAAATATGTGGTGACAGAAAGAAATCCAACTATGGAAGGTGAACACACATGCAATATATATGCGCCTTACTGTTTAATTGTACACCTGAAGTTTATTGGATGTCATTAACCAATATCACCATAAAAAATAAAGATGAAAATCAATAAAAGTATAAAAAATAAAAAAATAAAAGTATTTTTTTTAATTCTAGTTACATTTAATGTTTAATATTATATTAGTTTTGTTTGTACAGTATAGTTGTTAGATGTTTATATAACTTACAAAGTTATATCCCCCATAAGTCTATGATACCCCTGGCACCATACATAGTTATTTCAATATTATTGCCTGTATTTCCTAGTTTGTACTTTACATCCCAATGTCTGTTTTCTAATTGCCAGTTTCTACTTCTTAATTCCTTTTCCTTTTCACCAAGTCCCCCAATGCCCATTCCATCTGGCAACCATAAATTTGTTTTCTTTATCTATGAGTCTGTTTCTGTTTTGATTATTTATTTATTTATTTTTAGATTCCACATATAAGTGAAATCATGTGGTATTTGTCTTTCTCTTATTTCATATAGTATAATATCCTTTAGGTTCACCCCTGTTGTTGCAGATGGTAAGATTTTATTTTTTTATGGCTTAGTAATATTCAATTGCATTTATATATCACATCTTCTTTATCTATTTGTCTATAACCATGACCACTTAGGTTGCTTCCATGTCTTGACAATTATATATGAAATATTCTTCTTTGCCTCCTTATAGGGCATTTGTTTTAGAGCCTCTTTTGTCTTGTTACTAACCTAGCTTTTTGTTTTCATTTCCATTTTCATGAAAGAAATTTTTTCATCCTTTTACTTTCAGACTGTGTGTGTCTTTTGATCTGAAGTGGATCTTTTGTAGTCAGCATCTGTATAGGTCTTGTTTTGTTTCATCCATGCTAGCTTTTTAAAAAATATATTGTTAAAATTTTCTCAATTATATTTGGCATACAGTGTTATCTTAGTTTCAGGTGTACAACAGAGTGATTAGTTATTTGTGCAACTTATGAAGTGATCACTCCAATAAATTTAGTACCCATCTGACGCTATACAGACTTATTACAATATTACTAACTATATTCATGATATCTCCCTGACTTTTTTGTAACTATCAACTTGTACTTCTTAATACCTTCCCCTCTTGTACCCACCCCTTTAAACACCCTCCCATCTTGCAACCCTAAATATGTTCTCTGTGTCATGAGTTTATCACTGTTATTTATTTTGGCCCTTATTCTACATGTAAATGAAATAATATGACATTTGGCTTTCTCTATGACTCACTCCACTCAGCGAATTATCCTCTAGGTCTATTCATGTTGTTGCAGATGGCAAGATTTCACTCATTTTTATGACTGAATAATAGTTCATTATATAAATTGAATCATTTTATTTATTTATTTATTTATTTATTTAGATTGCCTCCATATCTTAGCTATTATAAATAAAGCTGCACTGAACATATGGATGCACATGTCCTTTTGAAGTAGTGATTTGGGGACCTTTGGATAAATATCTATAAGTGGGATTATTGAGTTCTTCTTTGTCTCTTGCTATAGCCTTTGTTTTAAAGTCTATTTTGTCAGGTATAAGTATTGGTAATCCAGCTTTTTTTACTGCTTGCTTCTTTCTGTTTTCATGAAACATCTTTTCCAGCCCTTTACTTTTAGTCTGTGTGTTTCAATCTGAAGTGAGTCTCTTCTAGGCAGCATATGTAGAGTCTTGTTTTCTTATCCATTCAACCACTCTACCTTTTAATTGGAGTATTTAATCCTTTTATTCATAGTAATTGTTAATATGTAGTCATTTCCATATGAATATTTTATATGTATATTATATATGAATATTATTTTATATATGAATATTATATATATATATTATTTTTTTTTCCTTCTTAAAGAAGTTCCCTCCAATATTTTCTGTAATACTGGCTAGGTGTGATGAACTCCTTACCTTTTTCTTCTCTGGGAAGCTCTTTATCTGTACTTCTATTCTAAATGATAGCTTTGCTGGGTAGAGTAGTCTTGTTTGTAGGTCCTTTCTTTCCATCACTTTTAATATTTCATGCTAATCCCTTCTGGCCTGCAAAGTTTCTGTTGAGAAATCACCTGACAATCTTATAGGAGCTCCCTTATAGTAAAGTATCTGCTTTTTTCTTGCTGCTTTTAAGAGTCTCTTTTTGTACTTAAATTTTTGCATTTTAATTATGACGTGTCTTAGTGTGGGCCTCTTTGGATTCACCTTTTTTTGGGGATTATACACAATTCCTATGGTTGTATGTCTTTTTCCTTCACCAGGTTAGGGAAGTTTTCCATCATTATTTCTTCAAATAGGTTTTCCATTCCTTTCTCTCTTCTCCTTCTGGTGCCCCTATGTTGGGAATATTGTTATGTTTGATGTCTCAGAGGCGTCTCAAACTGGTCTCATTTTTTAAAAATTATTTTTCTTGTTACAGTTCTGATTGGGTATTTTCTGCTATCTTCTAAGTTACTGATTTGATCCTCTGTTTCATCTAATCTGCTGATTCACTTTAATTTATTCTTTATTTCAGTTATTGTATTCTTCATTTCTGAGTAGTTCTCTTTTATTTTTTCCATTTCCATTTTTATATTTTCTATCTCTTTGTTAAAGTTTTCACTGAGTTTATCTACTCTTCCCCTAAGTTCACTATGCATGCATATAAATAATGTTTTGAACTCTGTCTCTGGTAAATTGGTTGTCTCCATTTTGTTTAGTTATTTTTCTGGAGCTTAGTTCTGTTCATTCATTTGAGACATGTTTATTTGTGTCTCCATTTCGGTTGTCTTCATATCTTTGTTTCTCTGTATCACAGAGAGCTCCTGAGTCTCTTGTCTTAGTAGAGTAGTTTATTTACTAGGTGTCTGGATTAACCCAGTGGCATAGTTTTCCCTAGTCAGCTAAACTGGGATCCCAAGGTGTGTCCCTTGTATAATTTGTGTGTGTACTCTTGTTGCAGTTGAGCCTTGATTGATGTTTGCACATCAGTGGGATGGACTGACCCTCAGGTTGATTGGTTGTGAGGATTAGTCAGTGAGGGGCTGACCCTACAAAGCAGGCTTCACTTCTGATTCCTTTCGGGTCTGTCCTCCTCAGATGCAGCCCTTGGGCTCCAGTTCTGGTCGAATAGGCCACAGTGCATGCTGGCCTAACAGCCTCCTGGCAGGGGCCCAGCCACGGGCTAAGTTCAGTTGCAGCCTATGCATTGCCTGGGAACAACTGGTAAGAGTCACCAGGAAATCTCCAGATGGCCACCAGCTGTGCTGGATTTAGAAGTGCCTCAATAAGCCAAGCCAGGAACCAAGACTGGCTGCCACTACTGCTAGTCTTGGGGCTGCTTAGCAAGAGGTACAGAAAATGCCAAACCCGACTCTACTTGTTTGGGTTTTGTAAACCTTTGATAGATTTCAGGAAAGTCTGCAGCATGAGCCAAGAAGGGACATTTGTACAGAAGGAAAAAAAAACTGGAAGCAGCTTGAGTGAGCCTGAAAGTTGGGAGGATAACGTGTCAGGGAATAACCTGGACAGAGTGACCTGTGTTAGTCAGGTTTATGGAGCTCAGATAAGGTGGTTGCCTGATCCTTGTGCCAGGAGTGGGGAGAGCTCAACAAAGGAATAATGGACTCTGCCAGCATTTCTATCCAGAAGAAAGCCACCTCTCCAGCACTTGCACTGAAACCAAATAATCTAGTTCTTCTCCGTATGTCCCTGATGCTTGCCAAGCAGCTGCTCCAGAGCTAGAGCTCAGCTCAGAGCAAGAAAGTCCTTCAGTAAGTAAGTCTGCCTGCGGGCCCTTTAAGAGGAATGTTTGCAACTTCTGCCACTCTCTTCTCACAGCACTCCATCTTACTCAGCCACAATCTCCACTAATTTCCACAGCCAGACATTGTGGGAACTTCTCTTACTGTCACTGGAACCCCAGGCTTGGAAGCCTGATGTGGGGCTTGGACAACTTGCTCTTCCAGGGAAAGCTCTAGAGCCAATATTTCTCTTGATCTTCAACTGCCACAAGTGGTTATGGGATTGGACTGTTTTGTGACTCTGTCCTTCCTACCAGTCTCGAGTTGCCCCCTTCTATATATCCCCAATTGTAGGACTCCTATTCAGCAAGATTTCAGGTCATTCTCAGTGACAGCTGTTGTGTAGTCCAGTTGTAATTTTGGCATGATCTTGAGAGGAGGTGAACATAGCATCTACCAACTACACCATTTTGACTGGAATTGTCCCAAAGACTTATTAAATAAAGTCTTAATCAATACTCTAGCTTCCCTAAAAAAGTCTCATTTAAAAAAATATGTTTATTCATTTAGTGCAACAGATATGAACTAAGACATTTTAAGAAAGCAGTATGATTTAACTAGCTAATAATGTTTAATATTTACAAAAGATATAGTAAAAATTTCAGATATTATGTAAGGAGGTATAGGACAGGGATCAACTATACATAGATATTATCTCAGGTAAGCTAGAATTTTCCAAAGTACTATGCTAGAATTTTACTAGTTTTGCTTGTTCTATCTCTGATATTCATAAGCTAGTGTCTATTTTTCTAGGAATCACCTTCAATGTAATGACTTTAAGAGTTATGGCTGCAGTAGATGGAAACCAAGGCAATGAGAGATTTTTTTTTGGCATTGGTTATTTTAAACTGAATACTACTTATGTGATTTGCACATATTGCATTGAAGACTTTGCTTAAATAAAGAAAAGAATTTTATAAATTTTAAGAAATTCTGGTCAAGATGGTGGGGTAGGTAAGCCCCGTCCATGCCTCTTCCCATGACCACATTAAAACTGCAACTAAATTGTGAAACAGTCAACCTGGAGAAAAATTTGAAGCCTAGCTGAACAGAACTGTAACTGCAGATATAAAGAGGAGACCACATTGAGACTGATAAGAGGGGCAGAAACACAAAATGGATTTTCCAGCACCTACGTGTGGTGTCTGAGATTTGGGATAGGTATCTGAGCTGCTGAGGTGCCTGTAAAGGAGAGAGTGATGCCTACCCCACACTGGAGCTCCTCCACCCAGGGTTTTAATATTAGGAAGAGGAGTCCGCATAAAATCTGTCTGTGAAAATCAGTGATATGATAAAGAGCTTCGAAGACAGAAAAAAGCAAAATGAATTTATCACCACTTAGTCGGTGTTACAAAAATTTTTGAGGGGTCTTCTTTAAGAAGGAGAAGAGGATGATGATGAAAACACAAATATAAATAACAAAATATCAATGACTATATATCTATCAATACTCACTTTAAATATAAAGGGATTAAATGTTCCAATTAAAAGACATAGGGTTGCTGAATGGATAAGAAACAAGACCCATATATATGGTATCTACAAGAGATCTACTTCAGATCAAAAGGTACACACAGACTGATAGTAAAGGGATGGAAATATATATTTCATGTTAATCGAAATGAAAAGAAAAGGTGAGGTAGCCATATATATATCAGAAAAAATACACTTTAAAACAAAAGCGACAATAAGAGACAAAGGACATTACATAATGATAAAGAGATCAATAAAACAAGAGTACATAACCTTAGTAAACTTTTATGCATCCTACATAGGAGCACCTACATACATAAAGGCAATATTGACTGACATAAAGGGAGAGATCAACGGTAATATAGTTATAATACAAGGCTTTAACACCACATTGACACCAATGTAGATATCTTGCAGATGATCAACAAGAAAACAGTGGCTTTAAATGGCACACTAGATTAATGGATTTAATTGATATCTTTAGAGTGTTTTACATCAAAGCAGCAGAATATACATTCTTCTCAATTATACATGGAGCATTTTCCAAGATAGACCAATGTTAGGCCACAAAACAAGTCTCAGTAAATTTAAGAAAACTGAAATCATTTCAAGTGTCTTCTATCTGACCTGTATGAAACTAGAATTCAATTACAAGAGAAAAACTGAAAAATACACAAATATATGGGGCTAAATAACATGTCACTAAACAATGAATGGTCAACAGTGAGATGAAGGAAGAAATTAAAAGATACCTTGAGACAAATAAAAATGAAACACAATGACCCAAAGTCTGTGAGACACAGTGAAAGCAGTTGTAAGAGGGAAATTCATAGCAACACAGGCCTACCTGAAAGAAAGAAAGAAAGACAGAAAGAAAGAAAGCAAGAAAGAAAGAAAGACAGAAAGAAAGAAAGAAGAAAGAAGGAAGGAAGGAAGGAAGTACTGACGGAATGAAAAACAGCAAATCAGAAATCACGCAATAAATCCCACCGCCTCACGCCAACATCCCTCCCCCCCCTTCCCTCCCTTCCATTACACTTCCGTCCAACCCCTTACTGCCCTTCCAAGGCACTCCCGTCCCTTCAGTCACGTCACAAGAAAAGAAAAGAAAATCTCAAACGATCTAACCTTACACTTAAAGGAAATAGAAAAAAAACAGTAAACAAAGTTCAAAGTGAATAGAAGGAAGGGAATAATAAAAATCAGAGCCTAAACAAACAAAAATAATAATAAAGTCTGCAAAAGAACAGTACAAAAGATCAGTGAAACCAAGAATAGGTTCTTTGAAAAGATCAACAATATTGATAAACCTTTAAACAGACTCATGATGAAAAAAGAGAGATGACCCAAATAAAATCAGGTGAAAGAGGAGAAATAACAACTGACTCCACAGAAATATAAAGGATTATAAGAAAATACTATGAAGAATTATATTGCATCAAATTAAACAACCTGAAAGTAATGGATACATTCCTAAAAATATACAATTTTCCAAGACTGAATCAAGAAGAAATAGAAAATCTTAACACACAACTTACTACTAGTAAAATTAAATTAGTAATAATAATTTAAAAAACTTTTAAGAAACAAAAGTCCTGAACCAGATGGCTTCACAGGTGAATTTTAGCAAACATTCAAAGAGAGTTAACACCTATTTTTCTCAAACTATTCCAAAAAATTTAAGAGGAGGGAAGGCTCCCAAGCTCATTGTAAAAGATCACAATTACTCTGATTCCAAATCAAGAGAAAATCATTACAAAAATAGAAAATTATTGGCCGATGTCCCTGATGAAGATAGATGCAACTATTCTCAAAAATCATTAGCAAACCAAATTCAGCAATACATTAAAATAATCATACATAATGATCAAGCTGGATTTACTTCTGGGATGCAAGATTGATTTAATACTTGCAAATCAGTTAATGTAATATGCTATATTAACAAATTAAAAGATAAAAATTATATTATCATATCAATAGAAACAGAAACAGTGTTGGATAAAATTTAGCATTCATTTATGATAAAAACTCTCAGCAAAGTGGGAGTAGAGGGAACATGCCTCAACATAAGAAAGGCCATATTTGACAACTCCACAGCTAGCATCATAGTCAATGAGAATAAGCTAAAAGCATTTTCTTTCAGATCAAGAACAAGACAAGGATGCCCACTTTCACCCCATTTATTCAGCATAGTATTAGAATCCTAGCCACAACAATCGAACAAGAAAAACTGGAATAGAATAAGTAAAACTTTTATTGTTTGCAGATAACATGATAATATATAGACAGAACCCTGAAGATTTCACCAAAAACTTAGAAATGAAATATTAATTCAGTACGATAACAAGATACAAAATTAATATACAGTAGTTGATCGTATTTATATACAATGATAAGGAGCTATCAGAAAGAGAGTTAAGAATACAATCTTACTTACAATTCCATTGAAAAATTCCTAGGAATAAATTTATCCAAGGACATAAAAAACTCATACTCAGAAAATTGAAGACATTAAATAAAGAAATCAAAAAAAGATACAAATAAATGAAAGCATATGCTGTACTCATGGATAGGAAGAATCAAAATCATTAAAATATTCACACTATCCAAAGCAATCCATAGATTTAATTCAATTCTTATCAAAATATCAATGACAATTTCTCAGATAACTAGAAAAAATAATCTTGAAATTTATATTGAACTATAAAAGACCCCAAATAGCCACAGCAATATGGAGAAAGAACAAAATTGGAAGAATCACAGTGCCTGATATCAAACTATACTATAGTAATCAGAACAGCATAATACTATTGTGAAAATAGACACATATATCGATGGAACAAATAGAGAGCCCAGAAATAAATCCATACATATATTTCATTTAATCTATGACATGGCTGGCAAGAATATACAATGGGTTAAAGATAGTCTCTTCAAAAATAGTGTTGGGAAAAATGGACAGATACATACAAAAAATGAAACTGGACCATCTTCTTACACCATATACAAGAATAAACTCAAAATGGATTAAAGACTTAAATGTAAGACCCCCAAACCATAAAACTCCTAGAAGAAAACATAAGCAGCAACCTCTCCAACATTGTTCTTACTAATATTTTTATGATATATATTTTGGATAAGGGAACCCAAAGAAAAAATAAACAAATGGAACCATACCAAATTGAAAAGTTTTTTTTCACAGCAAAGGAAACTATCTGAAAAACAATAAGACAACTTACTGAGTGGAAAAAGATATTTGCCTATGAGACAGCTGATGAGGGGTTAATATCAAAAATTTATAAAGAACTCATATAACTAAATACCCCCTCAAAAAAAACAATCCAATTAAATAATGGGCAAAAGACCTGAATAGACATTTCTATGAAGAGGACTTTCAGATCACCGACAGAGATATGGAAAGGAGCTCAATGTCACTGATCATCAGAGAAATACAAATTAAACCACAATGAAATATCACTTACATCTACTAGAATGGCTACCATCAATAAAAAACAAACAAACAAACAAACAAAACCCAGCAAGTTTTGGCAAAGATGTGGAGAAAAAGGAAATTTTTGTGCACTGTTGGTGGAACCACTGTGGAAAACAGTTTGGAGGTTTCTCAATAACTTAAAATGGAACAACTTATGACCCAGCAATTCCACTTCTGGGTATTTATCCAAAGAAAAGCAAAATGCTAATTAAAAAAGATATATGCACCCTATGTTCACTATGTTCAATACAGTGCTATTGATAATAGCCAAGATTTGGAAGCAATCTAAGTGTTCATCAGTAGATAATTGAATAAAGAAGTTGTGGCACATATATACAATGGAACATTACTCAGCTATGAAAAATGAAATCTCACCATTTGCAACAACATCATTCTAAATGGAATAAGTGAGACAGAGAAAAAACAAATACAACTTATTTCACTTATATATGAAATCTAGGGAACAAAATAAATGAAGAAATAACAGAAACAAACTCATAGATACATAGGACCAACTAGTGATTGCCAGATGGAAGTGGGGTTTGTGCGACTCGGTGAAAAAATTTAAGGGGTTAAGAAATACAAATAGATAGTAATAAAATAGTCACAAGGATGTGAAATACAGCATAGGGAATATAGTCAATGATATTATAATAACTACGTATAGTGCCAAGTGGGTACTAGACTAATTAGATGATCGCTTCATAAATTATATAAATGTCTGACCACTATGCTATACACCAGAAACTAATATAATATTGAATGTCAACTTTAACTGAAAAATAAAAAAATAGAAAAAAGTCTTAAACAAAATAGTGCAGCATTTGTCCATGTATATCTATATGTACATGAATATGTCTTTGTGTAAACCTTAGACATATAAATATTCATTTTACTAGTACTCTAGAGTGATTTGTATGCAGCATATTAAAACATGTCATCATTTGTCTAATTATTTTATAAGAACGCCACAATTGCCTTCTACACATCAGGAAAATGGTTTTCTGCTGCAGTGTAAAAGTAAATTTTGTGCTTATTTTTTATCCTAATGAGTTTTGCAGTAATAAGTGATTGTCATTTTTTGTTTTCAGTAAATATAACAGGATGGCAGGATGGCAGTTTGTTCATCACAACTTGATTAAATTTTATTTCATGACATTTAGATAATGAATGCTATTTTAAAATAAATGAGTATTTTAAAATAATGTTTTGGTATATTTTCTCATAAGAAATGTGTGTGTGTGTTTTGTGTGTTTTGTGTGTTTTGTGAAGATTTTCTGCTGCTGCCTTTGATACAGCTATCTCTCATTCAATGAAGTGGTTTTTTTATCCCTCAGCCATCTTTACATGTAATGAAATGTAAATATTAAACTGAGCTATAGATGCGAATGTCTACAAAACAAACTTCTGTCAATATATAGTGGGTTTTATGGTGTTGTTGGGGTATCATTGTATTATATTGCCCAACCTCCATTGAAATGCCAAGACTCAACATGAGAAATGAAGGGAAGCTTATTTCTTACTGTAGGGGACTCTTTTTTCAGCGTCCCAGTAAATATACATGTTGGTCACTTAGGTAAGGACAGTAACTTTTTTAGCACTGAGTATCCCTGAAAACCAACCAAGTAGCAACCCAGGGATTTTAAGTTCATTAAAAGTAACATAATGTATTATGGTACATAGTTTAGTTAATTCTGGCAGCAATCTTGTGAGGTAGGGATTTATCACTGTTTTGCTGATGAATAAACTATAACTCGGAAAGGCTAAAAACATTTCCCAAGGTTCTAGAATTAGTAAGAAAGGGCTGAGATTCCATCATTACCCTTTTACTGTAAAGCCTGTGTTTCCTATTCTATTCTGCGATGCCTCCCAGTAGTATTAACACTGTATTTAGAAGGCTAAATTTTAACTTTAAGCCTCTAAATGTATATCCCTTTCAAAATTGCTCTCATATTTACTCAAAAAAATCATTGTATATAAATGAACATTTGCCTTCCATTCAGTCTGTATCCCCAAAGGGAAAGAAAAAATCCCAAACGTCTTATTCTACAGTGAAAAACTCCACTACTATTTTGAGAATATACTTATTGTGTTGAATAGTTGGAATATTTCATAGGGTAACACACCAGTACTTTTTGCTCCATCTGTAGCTATATTTGAAATGTCAGCTTGAGTCATTTCTCTGTATTCTGAAAGATTGTGAGACCGTAGGGAATATTCAGAGATGCCAAACACATGCAATGTGGCATCCAGACCAACGGGAGTGATAAGTTAGTGACTGACATATGGCATAATGAGCTGAAGAGACTACTGGCAGATAGACTTGACAATTTGGGTAAAGCAAAAGAGCTTTTGGCAACCAACACAAAACATAAGGAAGGCACCGAAGGAGTATATTCCCTTCTGATGATGATGCCAACTTAGATTTAGCATATGATATGGCATATATGAGGCATACGGAACATAGGTAAGTGATATTCTTTTCTAAGTTATAGTATGGAAAAGATAGCTAATGTA
Source organism: Rousettus aegyptiacus (assembly GCF_014176215.1). Taxonomy (NCBI): domain Eukaryota; kingdom Metazoa; phylum Chordata; class Mammalia; order Chiroptera; family Pteropodidae; genus Rousettus; species Rousettus aegyptiacus. The sequence goes on along the minus strand of NW_023416312.1, from coordinate 79,113,657 downwards.
AGCAGAGAGTATTTTAGTTTTTTGGTTAATTAAACCCTTTTATGTGTGTGTGGGGGGGGGGCGAGGCATGTTTTTAATGCACTCAGTAATACACTTATGTTGTCAAGGTAAAGTATGAATTTATAAATTGCTTATTAATACTGTAAAGTTAATGTTAAACCTTACTACAGTCTTCATGAGTTAAGCAAATAAACTCCAATTGTATATTTTATGTTAGAAAACTCAGACATTCATACCGCTTAAGTGAATTGTGTGAATGGATTTTCTGAACTAGATTTTACTCTGAGACTACATGAAAGGAGGCACTCTTTTTCAGTTATGGATCATGGTATCTTTTTGTGTTCGTAATGTGCTATCAGTCTAAAAAGATAATGAGAAAAAGCCTCAATAAATATAAGAGGATTGAAATAATATCAACCATATTCTCTAATCATAATGCTTTGAAAGTAGAGATCAACTGCAGAAAGAATTCAGAAAGAATGACAAAACAACTTGCTACTTAAAAATAACTGAGTCTGAGAAGAAATAATAAGAGAACGAGAGATACATAGAAACGAATTAAATGATAGTACAACATATCAAAACTTTTGGAACATGGCAAAAGTGATCATAAGAGGAAAGTTCATATTATTACAGGCCTATCTCAAAAAACAAGAATGAGTGCAAATAAACAACCTAATGCTTCATCTTTAAAAAAAAGGCAAAAAAAAGGGAAGGAGAAGAAAAGATAAAGCCTAAAGTCAGTAGAAGGAAAGATCTAATCAAAATTAGAGATGAAAGAAATGAAATTGAAAACAAAAAAATATATATACATATAAAAATAAATGTAACAGATAGCTGCTTCTTTGAGAAGGTTAATAATATTGACAAACCCCTGGCTAGACTCACTATAGAAAAAAAAAAAAGAGAAAGGACGCCAATAAACAAAATCAGAGCTAAGAGAGGGGAAATTGCAGAAATACAAAATATCATACAAGAATACTATGAAAAACTATATAACACAAAATTTAATAACCTAGAAGAAATGGACCAGTACTTAGGAAAATAAAACCTTCCTAGGCTGAATCAAGAACTGGAAAATCTTAATAGACCAATAAGCAATATGGAAATTGAAACAATCATCAAAAACCTACCAAAAAGTAGAAGTCCAGGAGCAGATGGCCTCATCAGTGAATTCTACCAAACATTCAAAGAAGATTTAATACCTATTCCTTCAAACCCTTCCAAAAATTCAAAGATATGGCATACTTCCTAACTTATTTTATGAGGCCAAAATTACACTGATACCAAAATCTGGTAAAGATAACACACACAAAAAAACTACAGACCAATGTCTATCGTGAACAGAAATGCAAAAATCTTAAATAAGTGAACTGAATACAGCAACATATTAAAAAGATTATAGACCACAAACGAGTGGGCTTCATCCAAGAGGCACAGGGATGGTTCAACATATGAAAATTGATTAATGTGATACATCACATAAACAAATTAAAAAATAAGAATCATACGATCATATCAATAGATGCAGAAAAGGCCTTCGACATGATACAGCATTCATTTATGATTAAAATACTTCAAAAAATCGGTATAGAAGGAAAGTCCTTTAACATAATAAAGATGATTTATGACAAGCCCTCAGCAAACGTTACACTTAATGGTGAAAAACAAAAAACCTTCCCTCTAAGATCAGGAACAAGGCAAGGCTGTCCCCTATCGCCACTATTATTCAATATAACATTGGAGGTCCTAGCAAGTGCAATCAGATGAGAGAAAGATGTAAAAGGCATCCATATAGGAAACCAAGAAGTTAAAGTGTCACTGTTTGTGGGTGACATGATTTTCTATAGAGAAAACCTTAAAGACTCCATAGGAACACTACTAGAAACAATATGCAAATATAGTAAACTCTCTGGATACAAAATAAACATTCAAAAATCCATAGCATTTCTATACTCTAATAATGAAGTGTCAGAAAAAGAAGTGGAAAATATAATTCCTTTTGCAATTGCAACAAAAATAATAACATACCTAGGAATAAATTTAACAAAACAAGTGAAGGAACTTTATAATTAAAACTATAATACCCTATAAAAAGAAATGAAAGAAAATAAAAAGAAATGGAAAGATATTTCTTGTTCTTGGATCAGAAGAATCAACATAGTTAAAAAGAACATATTACCTAAAGCATTATACAGATTTAACACAATCCCTATCAAAATCTCATCAGCATTTTTTAAAGAGATAGAAAAAAAATCATCAGATTTGTATGGAAGCACAAAAGATCCCAAATTGCCAAAGTCACCCTGAGAAAAAAGAACAAGGCTGAAGGTATCACTCTGCCTGACTTCAAATTATATTACAAAGCAACAGTAATCAAAATGACATGGTCATGGCAGCAAAACAGACACACAGACCAGTGGAACAGAATTGAGAGTCCAGAAGTAAACTCATATTTATACGGATGTATATTTTTTGACAAAAATCCCAAAAACATACAGTTGTGAAAGGAAATCCTTTTCAATAAAGGTGCTAGAAAAACTAGAAAGCCACTTGTGAAAGAATGAAACTCGACTGTTGTCTATCACCACATGCCAAAATTAATTCAAAATGGATTAAGGAACTGAATATAAGACCTGAAACAATCAAATGCATAGAAAAAAAACATGGGAACTAAACTCAAGAACCTTGGATTTAAGAGGATTTTATGAATTTGTCCTCAAAAGCAAGGGAAGTAAAAGCAAAAATAAATGAATGGGACTACATCAAACTAAAAAGCTTCCGCTCAGCAAAAGAAACCATTAAGAAGGCAAAGAGACAACCATCTGAATGGGAAAATATATCTGCAAGCAACGCCTTCAATAAGGACTTAATATCCTAAATATACAAAGAATTCATATGACTCAATAACAACAAAAACAAATGTTCCAATTAAAAAATGGGCAGGGGAACTGAACAGACACTTCTCCCCAGAAGACATACAAATGACCAACAAACATATGAAAAGACGCTCAACATCGCTAGCTATTAAAGAAATGCAAATAAAAACCACAATGATACACCATCTCACACCTACTAGAATCATTATAATCTACAGGACAAGTAATAACAAATGCTGGAGAAGATGCGGAGAAAAAATAACCCTCATACACTGCTGGTGGAACTGTAAATTGGTACAGCCACTATGGAAAACAGTATGGAGGTTCCTCAAAAAACTAAGAATTGATCTACCATATGATCCAGCAACCCCTCTACTAGGTATTTACCCTAAAGACTTAAAAAATCATATCCATAAAGATATTTGCAGAGTAATGTTCATAGCAGCATTATTCACAGTGGCCATGACATGGAAGCAACCGAAGTGTCCTATGATAGATTATTGGTTAAAGAAGCTGTGCGAGATATATATATATATATATATATATATATATATATATATATATATATATATATATATATACACACACACACAATGGAATATTACTCAGCCATAAGAAGAGATGAAATACTGCCATTTGCGACAACATAGATGGAACTCGAGATAATCATGCTAAGCGAAATAAACCAGACATAAAGTGTCAAAAATCACATGATATCACTTGTATGTGGGATATAAACTTAAAAGCAACAAAGAAACAGGACAAACGGAGACTCATGGACATGGACTATAGACTAGTGATTACCAGAGAGCAGGGGTTGGCATAGGAGAGGTGAGGTAGATGGGGTAAAGGGGTTCAAATATAAGGGGTAAAGGGAGGGTGAAGTGGGTAAATGGGATCAAATATATGGTAGCTTAGGAAACTGGACTTTGGGTGGTAAACACACAATAGAACATAGAGATGTTAAAGTATAACACCTGAAAATTATATAATTGTATTAACCCATGTTACCCCAATAAAATAATTCAAAAAGTAAAAAAATAAATAAAATATTTGATAGCTTTGCTGCAAAAAGTATTCTTGGTTGTAGATTCTAGGTTTTCATCACATTCAATATTTTGTGCTAAGGCCTTCTCTCCTGCGTAGTTTCTTTTGAGAAATCAGCTTCCAGCCTTATGGGTGCTCCCTTGTAGGTAACTACCTGCTTTTATCTTATTGTTTTTAAGATTTTTCTCCTTGTATTTAAACTTTGGCATTTTAATTATGATGTGTCTTGTTGTGGACCTCTTTGGATTCACCTTTTTTGGGACTCCCTGAACTTCCTGGGTTTATATGTCTATTTCTTTCATCAGGTGAGGGAAGTTTTCCATTATTATTTTTTCTAATAGCTCTTCAACTTCTTGTTCTCTTTAAGGTAATCCTATGACACAGGCCATTTTACATTTAATAGTGTGCCATAGGTTCCTTAAATTATTATTATAGTGTTAGCTTCTTTTGTCTTATTCCAATTGAGTGTCTGTAGCTTCCCTATCCTCTATATTGGTGATTTGATCCTCTTCTTTATCCACTCTGTTGATTCTCTCTAATATATTCTTCATCTCATATAATGTAGTCTTTATTTATGACTGATTCTCTTTAGAATTTCTATTTCCTTTTTTAATGTTTTTTTTATCTCTTTTTTAAAGTTTTAACTGAGTTCATCTACATTTCCCCTAAGTTCATTTTCTTTATAACCAGTGTCTTGAACTCTGCATCTGTTAGATTTCTTGATCCCATTATTCCTGGATATCTATTCTGTTCTCTTGTGTGGTTTCTGCTTGTCTTCTCATTTTGGCTGCCTTTCTGTGTCTGTTTCTATGTATTAAGCAAAGCACCTAAGTCTCCCTATCATATTAGTGTGGCTTTGTGTAGTCGGTGTCCAAAGGCACAGTCCTGAGAGAGATACAACTGCAGGCTAAGGTTAGCCCCAGTTTGTGCCTCATCGGAGCCGTCTGTTAAGATCCAGCAAGCAATTCACAGATGCTGTGCTTATAGTTGCCTCAAGCAGCTAGGCTGAAAACTGCAGTCAGCTGCCATCAGTTGAGTCTTGGTGTTGGTGTAGCAGGAAGCATTGGACTCGCTGAGGATACAACTGGTTGTGGCTTGGGTGTGGCCATGATTTGGGGGAGGTAGAGTTTCAGGAAATTCTTTGGGCAGAGCAACCTATGCTATCCATTTTGATAATGTCTCAGCAGGTTCATCACCATGAAAGTTTTCTCATTGGCAAGGCCCCTTCAAGAGGCATTTGTAGTTGCCAGCTGTAGCTGCTGCAACCTCTGTCCCACTCCTCTCCTACCTTCTACTGTTTCAGGGTGATTTTTTATTTCTCTCCATTGTTGTAGTGCTTCTGTTCATCTACATCCCAGGTGTCTTTGTTTGCTGTTCGCTCCTTTTTGCTGTCAAAACTTTGATTTCATCACAAATAAATGAACAAAGCCTCTATCAACTATGCCATTTTCCCTCTCCTCTTGTCTGGTAAAATTTTTGGATCATAAGGATACATTTTAAAGCTCTGCAGGCATTTGGGATTGGGGAAATAGTAAAAATAATTTAGAAAAAAAAGGACATTGTCTCCAGATTTATCCTAAAGACAATATAACAACATTTAAATAGCTGTGTGGAAAAAGATTTGACATGTCTTTTATATTCAGACATGAAGACTTCCATACGTGAAGGTGATAGAAGTAAATCTTCATATATGGAAAGATTCAGAAAATATGCCACCCCAGTTAGACTTTTCATGTAAGTTATCTTAGGCCTCATTTCAGCCGATGGAGAGACTTTTTTAAACTCCACAATGTTAAAATGTCATAGAACTAGCAGAATTTTCTTTACTCAGTTTGGACATCACATTAATAAATTATAGTGAGACTATATGTTTTCAGGAAGATTCTGCAACCTGGAAATAGAGCTTGAAAGTGCAATCCTGTCCTCAGATGCTATTCTTCTTTCATTTCCACTACTTCTCTATGATGAGAAAATGTGTTTTTAAGCCATGTCTTTTATCTCACAGTTCAGATGGAATTTTGTCATGTTTAATGATAACTTACAAGAATTATCTGTGTTGTACTATTCTAGCACTTGTTCGCAATAGACAAACCATTTATATAGTCATTGTATCAGAACATTGTTCCAGGAGAATTAATGAATAACTTTTCCCCTCTACAAAATCATACTTGCTTAAAGGAATATAATGGGCTTATTCCTTATAAAAAAACTGAGTAATAATTTACTGCATCTTTAAAATTCATCGACTGTCTTGACTGATTGCTGCTACAGATTAATGCTTTGTAATCTACCACATCTAAATTCAGGTGTGATAATGATGATAATGCATTGAGTAATTATTAAAGTTATGGGGGTGGTTTGATAAATTTTAGATGAATCCTATTCACCAAAATATTTCATTTACACTGGAATGTGAAATCTTGTATAGAGAAAAGAAAGTACAGAATAAATGCAGGATTTTCAACCTCAGCTTCAACACCCTAATTACATTTAACATGATGGATATACAACATTTATTTATTCATTCAATAAATATTTATTGAAGAACTCTTATGCACAAAAAAACTATACAAGGACTTAGATACAGAGGTGTAATAATCTTGTCTGATGATCATCTTTTTTCCACTTTCTCATTCTTAGTAAATTTCTTCAAACACATTGTAATATTAAAACCCTCATCATTCTTCTACTTCAGTGACCTCCTGGATATAAAATACTCAAAATCCATGTCACAGCACAAAGTCAATCACTCCAATTCCACTCTTACTATTGTCTTCAATTCCCTAATCATGTTTATTTTCACTGATAATCTCTGATTTATAAGAGAATACATGATATATGTTGAGATTATTGATCAGAAAATAATGGCAAGCCAAATATTTATTTTACCAAAACAAAACAATACAAACATAAAATCTACTTCCTAGGGCTACATGTGCTTCAGAAGCTGGAACTGATTTTACCAATATTATGCAAAAATAAAATAAGGGCCAAAAATTGGGACAGGAAAAATATTCCTCTATTCTATTCATTGACGTTTTCCCATCTCTTCTTGGAATTTTGGAATTCGGGTCTTTGGTAGATTACATTGAATTCCTCTTTGTAAATATATGTGTAGCTTTTAGGGCCAAAATCTAAAAACTAACTTTAAAGGAACTTTTATTTGTTGAGATCATTCCTGCAAACACTACACAGGGAATTTTTACATGTTTACTCACATTTTCCAGTTATATGTGAAGGTCAGTTGGCTTCTACCATTGAAGAGTGATAAATGCGTGTGGGCATGTGTGTAACCTTCCCACAAATATAGCTTTATAGCTTTAAAGATGATGAATTTAGATCTCACTTTACTTCAGGAAAAAAAAGTCTCCTATTCAGGGTCACATACTATAAACTGAGGGTCAAGTGAGGCTGAAGAAAAGCTATGATATATATACACACAAGTTATTTTAAAGTGGTGAAATAATGGGTTCTTATGGACAACCAACAGAAAGTTAATAATTATAGAAAGAATAGATTTAAATCATTTATTGAAAGGTAAGGTCATTTTACTAGTTCTTTGTCCATGTTCTTCCAAAAGTTTCTACAGGAAGTTATATGCTGTAATGGGTAAGAGCAAGGACTCTGACACTAAGTTATTTGGGTGTGAATCTTCAGTAAGTCATTTCCCAGCTGTGTGACCTTAGTTTTTCACTTTCCTAATCTGTAAAATAAAGGAAAATATTATCTCTTCAAAAAATTTCTATGCAGCATAGGGAATGAATATATATTCACATATGTATAGATATAGATATAGATATAGATATGTATACACACACATATGAGAGAGAGAGAGTGCACTATTGCATTTACAGGTGTCACTAAAATTCATATATAAATTAAAACTTCAGAACAGTTATTATCACATAATAAGTGTTCAATATATGTTAGCTATTTTTATCTTATATTAGCAGTATTTTAAGTCAATAACTCTCTTTATTTTTTCCCTTCCACTTGGATGATCAAATGGTATGTATATATTTCTAGAAAGGCAATCTTTTTATTTTCCTCTTCAGAACTCTGTAGACATGTTAAAATTGTCTTCAACTGTTATTTATGAGATTTTTGATCTCAGTATGATCTTCAGTCCTCTAGAAAAAAAAAACCTTTTGTTTAAAAAAAATTCTAAATGTTATATCACTTTCTTGTTTTTCTTTTGTCCTCTCTGTTCATAAATTTTGCCAGTGGATGTTTAAGGATGTAGTGTCATTGATATTTGCTTTTTCATGTGATAGTGTTTTTTTAATCATTTGTCAGTTATTTATGTGTCTCTAACATTTCATTATCTTAAACTGAAAGTCTTTTTTATATCCATAGCTATTGAAGTATGTGAATTAAAATGTTTAGTTTTTATCATCATTATAGTTTCAAAATTACTCTCTTAAGTTTTAAGGTTTTTTGTTTTGTTTTGTTTTTTGTTTTTTTTGTTTTTTTTTTACATTTTGCATTATTGTGTACAGGCCTCAAAAAGTAATAGCACGAACATAAAAAACAGTGTTGGAAGTACTTCACCTGTATTCATTTATGCAATCCTCACAACAAGCTTATGAGATAGACATTCTAATCATTTTCTTTATTTTGCAGATGACTAAATTGAGCCATTGAAAAGTTATATAATTTGCTCAAGATAACACAGACATTAAATGGTAGAGCTGAGGTTTGAATCATTACAGTTTAGCTTCTGAGTCTCTCCTCTTGACGACTATGTTTCTGAAAAACATTTTCTCTTTCTTTCAATTTTATAAAGAGAGAAATTTACTCCCAGAACATTTATTTATGTCCAAGGTTAAAATATCAATTGCTAGTACTGCAGGACTTTAGATTTTCTCATTTTTCAAATATAGACTTGCCCTTCTGCTTTTGACAAGAAATCTATTAGTTATCTATACCCTTTGATTAGTCAATTAAAGGTGAAATAGAATATAAGTCATGCCACATTTACAGGTGGCACTAAAATTTATAAATTGTCAGCATCTGCTTCTACTCCAAATACCATGTCACTTAGAGAATAAGTACCTGATATGATTCAGAACGTTTGATGACTAACTTTTAACTTCCCTTACACTGACATTAAGAAATGGGAATGTTTAAATGTGCAGGTATTTATCTCCGCTCTTCATATATTGACCTTTAGAACTCATTACCAATTGCTTCTGACACTTAATATAATTGATAGCAATATCATATTAGTAGGGATCTTTCCTATGTCAACATTTTGCTCAAAGAATCCTGAAAACAATCTGTGGAAACAAGGCAGAGTGAGAGACGTCCCCAGGTCGCTATCCTTGAAATAACAATTAGCTGAACATTTAAAATACAACAACAAACACCCAAACTGCACACCAACATGTCTGAGCGTGGGATCTGCGCATAAGACCTACCAAACATCAGAACCCCTGGAGTCGGACAGCGGACTGGGAGAAATAAAGAAGGAGAGGGAGGGGAGAAGGAGCAGGGTGTTCCCTAAAAAGCCCTGCCTGGGAAAGCTGTGAGAGCTCTGGGGTCGGCTGGCGAAAAGGCCCAGTCATCAGGACAGAAGGCAGAGAAGCAGAATGGCAGAAAAACAACAGATGATTTTACTGACGTTGGTTTCAAAACTGAGGCTGAGCTGCAGCCTTCATCCACCAACCCAGAGGGCCCTCCCCCCATAGCTTCTGAGACTCAAGCCTGCGGAGCCCCAGGGGAAATATTTTCAATTTTTATTTGTGTGTAAATACCCAGAAGAGGAATTGCTGAGTCATATGGTAATTCTATTAATTTTTCAAGGAAACTCCATACTGTTTTCTAAAGTGTCTGTACCAGTTTACAATCCCATCATCAATGTATAAGGTTTCCTTTTTCCCTACAACCCCTTCTACATTTTTTATTCTTGTCTTGTTGATGATAGCCATTCTAACAGGTGTTAGATGGTGTCTCATTGTGGTTTTGATTTACATTTCCCTAATAGCCAGTGAATTTAGGCATTTTTTCATACGTTTGTTAGCCATTTGTATGTCTTTTTTGGGAGAAGTAACTATTCAAGTCCTCTACCAATTTTTTAACTGGATTGCTTTTTTGTTGTTGCTGTTGAATTGTATGAGTTCTTCGTATATTTTGGATAGTAGTGCCTTATCAGAGTTGTAGCCTCTTTGACTTGATATTTTTTGGCTATGCAGAAGCTTTTTATTTTGCTATAGCTCCATACATTTTATTTTTCTTGCTTTTACTTCCCTTGCCTTTGAGGTCAAATTCATACAATCTTCTTTAAATCCAATGTTCATGAATTTAGTACCTATGTTTTCTTTTATGCAATTTATTGTTTCAATCCTTATATTGAAGTTTTCGATCCATTTTGAATTAATTTTGGTGTGTTGTGAGAGACAACAGTCTAGTTTCATTCTTTTGCAAGTGGCTGTCCACTTTTTCAAGCACCATTTATTGAAGCGGCTATCCTTTTTCCATTGTGTGTTTTCGGCACCTCTGTCAAAAATTATTTGCCCATATATAGGGGGCTTTATTTCTGGACTCTCAATTCTGTCCCACTGGTCTCTATGTCTATATTTCTGCCAATACCATGCTGTTTTGATTGCTGTCGTTTTATAGTATAAATTGAAGAAGTCAGGCAGAGTGATACATCTAGTCTTTTTGTTGTTGTTGTTTGTTGTTGTTGTTTTCCTCAGGATGGCTTTGGCGATTCAGGGTCTTTTGTGCTTCTGTATAAATTCTATTGTTTTAAGTCTATTTCTTTTAAAAATGCCTCTGGGCATTTGATGGGGATTGCATTAAATTTTTATATAGCTCTGGGTAATATGGACATTTTAACTATGTTGATTTTTCCAATCTAAGGCCATGGAATATCTTTCCATTTCTTTTTGTTGTAATATCTTATATTTTTTAATGTATATATTCTTCACATGCTTCATTAGGTTTATTTCTAGATATTTTATTGTTTTTGTTGCAATTGGAAAAGGAATTGTTTTTTTTTTCATTTCTTTTTCTGATGATACATTGTAGTGTATAGGAACACTAAGCATTTTTGTATGTTGATTTGTATCCAGAAACTTTACTGTATTTGTTTATTGTTTCTAATAATTTGTTAGAAGGGTCTTTCTGTTTTTTTTAATATATAAATTATCCTGTCATCTGAAAAAAAGGTGATAATTTGACTTCTTCATTCCTTATTTACATGCCTTTTATTTCCTTCTCTTGCTCAGTTACTCTAGCTAGGACTTTCAACACTATATTGAATAACAGTGGTGGTAGCAGACAGCCTTGTCTTGTTCCTGATTTTAGAGGGAAGGCTTTCAGTTTTTCACCATAAGGTATGGATTTAGCTAAGGGTTTGTTGTATATAGTTTTTAAATGTCAAGGTACATTCCTTTTATGCTCATTTTATTTAAGTGTTTTAATCATAAGTGGTGCTGTATCTTGCCAGATGCTTGTCCTGCAACTATTGATATGATCATGGTTTTTTTTCCCCCTTTATTTTGTTTATGTGGTATATCACATTGATCAATTTACTTATGTTAAAACTTCCTTGTGCTCCTAGAATGAAGCCTATATGAACCTGACATATAATCTTTTTCAGGTATTGTTGTATTAGATTTGCTACTATTTTGTTTGGGATTTTTGCATCTGTATTCATTAGAGATACTCATTTATATATTTTTCTGTGTATGTTTTCTTTACCAGGTTTTGGTATCGGGGTAATGTTGGTCTCATTAAATAGGATAGCACGTATTACCTATACTTCAAATTTTTGAAAAAATTTAAGAACCAGTATTAAATTATCTTGAATGTTTGGTGGAATTCATCTGGTCCTGGAATTTTAAATTTTGGAAGGTTTTCGATTATTGCGTCAATTTCGATTATTGTTGATCAGTCTATTTATATTTTCCAGTTCCTCATGACTAAGTCTAGGAAGGTTGTATATCTCTCATTTCCTCTAGGTTATTAAATTTGGTGTTATATATTTTTTCACAGTATTCTTGTATGATCCTTTGTATTTCTGTGTTAACTGTCATAACTTCTCCCCCTTCATTTCAGATCTTGTTTATTTGTGTCCTTTCTCTTTTTTCCTTAGTGAGTTTAGCCAGGGGCTTGTCAATTTTATTAATCTACTCAAAGAAACAGATCTTTGTTGCATTAATTTTTTCTATTATCTTTTAGTTCTTAATTTTATTTACTTCATCTATATTTTTTATTTCTTTCCTTCGCTTGATTCTGTGCATCACTCGTTCTTCTTTTTCTAGATTTTTAAGTTGTAATGCTAGGTTATTTATTTAGGATTTTTTGTTTTTATTTTTTCTCTTCCAAAGTATGTTTGCATGTATGCATGTATGTATGTGTGTATGTATGTATGTTTGTATGTTTGTATGCATATATGTTTGTATTTTATTTACTCTACACCTTATGCTATACTCTAAATCCCCATCACTGTTTTGTAACTACTAATTCGTACTTCATCCCTTCACCTTTTTCACCCATCCTGCCAATCCCCTACCCAGATGGCAATCACCAATTTGTTCTCTGTATCTGTGAGTCTGTTTTTGTTTAGTTTGTTCATTTCTTTTGTTCCTTAGATTCTGCATATGTGATATCATGTAGTATTTATCTTTCTCTGCCAAACTTATTTCACTCAGCATAATACTCTCTATGTCCATCCACGTAGTTGAAAATGGTAACATTTCATTTTTTCAGTAGCTGAGTAATTTTCCACCGTATATATGTAACTATAACTTCTTTATCTAATCATCTATTGATGGGAATTTAGGTTACTTCCATATCTTAGCTGTTGTGAATAGGACTGCTGTGAACATGGGGTGCATAGAGCTTTATGAACTTGTATTTTAGTTTTATGTGGCCAAATACTCAGAAGTGCAATTGCTGGGTCAAAAAATAGTTTTATTTTTATTTTTTGAATCTCCAAATTGTTTACATAGTTGATGTACCCACTTGCAGTCCCAGTAACAAGGGACAAGTGTTCTCTTTTTTCCACATCCTTGCCAACATTACTTGTTTCTTGATTTATTGATGATATTGAAACTGACAGGTGTGAGGTGCTATCTTATTGTGGTTTTAATTTGCATTTCTCTGATAATTAGTGATGTAGAGCATATTTTCATATGTCTATTGGCCATTTCTATGTCCTCTTTGGATAATATATGTTCAGGACTTCTGCCACCTTTTTCTTTTTCTTTGTAGTTTCCAAGCATACTTTATTTTACCTAACAAAAAGTGGAAAATTAACATAACTTTTTTGTTAAAAATTAATGGGATAACATTGATCAACAAAATCCAATAAGTTTCAAGTGTACAATTCAAGAGTATGTCATGTATATAATTCATTGTGTTACTTTTCGTCACGACATATTTGACTCCTTATACGCCTATATAGCTCCACCCTCCCACCTTCCCTCAGGTAACCACTAGTCCACTGTCCAAGTCCATGAGGCTCTGTTTGTTTGTCATGTTTGTTTATTGCTTTTAGGTTTATATACCACATATGAGTGACATCTGTGATATTCAACCTTTTAGGACTGACTTATTTCTCTTAGAATGATTATCTCAAGATCCATTGTCACAAATGGCAGTATTTCATCTCTTTTTATATCTGAATAATATTCCATTTTGTGTGTGTGTGTGTGTGTGCGTGTGTACTGCCTCTTCTTTATTCAGTCACCTATCATAGGATATTTTCGTTGATTCCATTTTCTGACCACCGCGAATATTGCTGCTGTAAACATTGGGGTGCATATCTCTTTGTGGATAAATGTTTTCATGTTGTTGTTGTTGTTTTTTGTTTTGTTTTGTTTTGTTTTGTTTTGGTAAATACCCAGTAGACATATTGTTATACCATATGGTATCACAGTGTTTAGTTTTTAGGAACCTCCATACTGTTTTCCATAGTGGCTATACCAATTTTTAGACCCACTAGCAGTGTATGAGAGTTCCTTTTTTCTCTCCAACACATCCTCTCCAACACTTGTTATTACATGTGCTGTTGATGATAGCCATTCTACCAGGTGTGAGATGGTATCTCATTGTGGTTTTGAACTGCATTTTCCTAATAGTGAGTAAAGTTGAATATCCTTTCATATGTCTGTTGGTCATTTGTCACCTATTTCAGTCCTCTTCCTGTTCTTTAAATTATATTTTTTAAATTATATTGAGTTATATGAGTCCTTTGTATATTTAGGATAGTAGCTGCTTATCAAACATGTTGCTTGTAAATATATTTTCCCATTCAGATGGTTGCCTGTTTGTATTGTTGAGGGTTTCTTTTGCTTGCAGAAGATTTTTATTTTGATATAGTCCCATTCATTTGTTTTTTTTTTGCTCCCTTTGCTTTTGAGGTCAAATTCATAAATGCCTCTTAAATTCCAAGGTCCATGAGTTTAGAGGTACTATGTTTTCTTCTATGCATTTTATTGTTTCAGGTCTTATATTCAGGTCCTTAATCCATTTTGAGTTAATTTTAGTGTGTGGTGATGGACAACAGTCTAGTTTTATTCTTTTGCAGGTGGCTTTCCAGTTTTCCCAGTACCATTTATTGAAGAAGCTTTCCTTTCTCCTCTTATGTTTTTGGCTTTTTTATCAAAAATTATTTGCCCATTTAATATGGGTTTATTTCTGGACACTAGATTCTGTTTCACTTGTCTGTATGTTTGTTTTCTGCCAAAACCATGCTATTTTGATTATTGTCACTGCATAGTATAATTTAAAGTTGGGAGGAGTGATGCTTCCATCCTCATTCTCTTTTCTCAGGATGGCTTTGGCAATTTGGGATCTTTTGTGCTTCTATACAAATCTGATTTTTTTGTTCTATTTCTTTAAGAAATATCATTGGGATTTTGATGAAGATTGCACTAAATGTGTGTAATGATTTAGGTAGTAAGATCCTTTTAAATATGTCTATTCTTCCAGTCCAAGAACAAGAAATATCTTTCCATTTTTTTCATGTCTTCTTCAATTTTCTTTAATATAATCTTATAGTTTTCATTCTATAGGCTCTTTGCATGTTTCATTAGGTTTATGCCTAGGAATTTTATTGTTTTTGTTGCAATTGCAAAAGGAATTGTTCTTTTCATGGATGTTTCAGACACTTCATTATTAGAGTATAGTAACGCTATGGATTTTTGAATGTTGATTTTATATCCAGAAACATTATTGTATTTACTTATTTTTTCTAATAAGTTCTTGTGGAGTCTTTAATGTTTTCTTTGTAGAGAATCATGTCATCCACAAATAGTGACAGTTTGACTTCTTCGTTTCCTATTGGATGTCTTTTATATCTTTCTCTTGCCTGTTTGCACTTGCTAGGACCTCCAATGTAATATTGAATAACAGTGGTGATAGTGGACAGTCTTGCTTTGTTCCTGATTTTAGAGAGAAGGTTTTTAGTTTTTCACCATTAACTATAATGTTGACTGAGTGTTTGTCATATATGGTCTTTATTATGTTAAGTTACTTTTCTTCTATATCTATTTTGTTAAGTATTTTGATCATAAATGGATGCTGTATCTTGTTGAAGGCTTTTTCTGCATCTATTAATATGATCATGTGATTCTTATTTTTCGATTTGTTTATTGATTTGTATAGGTTGAACCATCCCTGTTCCTCTTCCTCTAGGATAAAGCACCCTTGATTGTAGTGTATAATCCTTTTAATATCTTGCTGTATTTAGGATTTTTGCATCTGTGTTCATGAGAGATATTGGTCTGTAGTTTTCTTTTTTTGTGTTATCTTTACCAGGTTTAGGTATCAGGGTAATATTTGCCTCATAAAATGAATTAGGAAGTGTTGCCTCCTCTTCAATTTTTTGAAAGTGTTTAAGGAGAATTGGTATTAAATCTTTGAATGTTTGGTAGAATTCACTGGTGAAACCATCTAGTCCTAAATTTTTACTTTTTGGTAGGTTTTTGATGATTGTTTTAATTTCCATATTGCTGATCGGTCTATTTAGATTTTCCAGTTCTTCTTGATTCAGTCTAGGAAGGTTGTATTTTTCTAAGTACTGGTCCATTTCTTCTAGGTTATTTAATTTTGTGTTATATGCTTTTTAATAGTATTCTTGTATGAACTTTTGTATTTCTGCGATATCTGTTGGAACTTTTTGTCTCTTTTAGACTTCATTTATTCTTCTTTATCTAGTTTTTTTTAGATAAAGCCTTTGATTGTTTATTTGTGCTCATTCTTGTATTTTGAGATAGGCCTCTAATGATGACAACTGTCTTCTTATTACCATCTTTGCCATGTCCCAAAAGTTCAATATGTTATACTATTGTTGTCATTTGTTTCTATGTATCTCTTGATCTCTCTTTTTAAAAATTTCTTCTATGACCCAGCCATTCTTCAGTATCATGCTGTTTAATCTCCAACTATTCGTGGTTCTTCCCTCTTTTTTATAGTTGATTTCAAGTTTCAAAGCATTATGATCAGAGAATATAATTGGCAGGATTTCATTTCTTTTATATTTGTTGAGGCTTGTTTGTTGTGCCAGTATGTGGTCAATCCTTAAGAATCTTCCATGTACACTAAAAAAGGAATGTATAAGCACCAGTTTGGGGATGAAATTCTCTGTAAATTTTAATTATGTCCAGTTGATTTAATGTGCCATTTATGGATATTATTTCCTTATTAATTTCTTTTTAGATGATCTGTCTATATCCAATAATGGAGTATTTAGATCTCTTACTATGATAGTGTTTTGATCATTTTCTACTTTTAGTTATATAAACAATTGTTTTCTATATTCCAAGACTTCTTGATTGGGAGAATAGATATTAATAAGTGTTATGTCTTTTTGGTGTATGATTCCCTTTATCATTATAAAGTGTCCCTCAATATTTCTCTTTACCTTTTTTTATCTTGAAGTCTATGTCATTTGATACAAATTCCATTATACCTGCTTTTCTCTGAATGCCATTTGCTTGAAATATCATTTTTTAGTCTTTCACTTTGAATCTATATTTGTCTTTGGAACTGAAATATGTCTCTCGAAGGGAGCATGTAGTCGGGTTTTGTTTTTCTATCCAATCTGTATGTCTGTGCCTTTTTATTGATGAGTTCAGTCCATTTATATTTAGGGTATTATTGAAATATGAGGTTTCCCTGTAGCCATTTTCTCTGTTGTTTTTTTGGCTGCTCAGTGTTTCCCTTTTTTCTTCTCCTTGGATATTTCTCTTTTTGTCTTTTTTTTTTAATTTGGTGGTGCTTGTGGATTTTTCCTCTAGTCCTTTTTGTTTTATATTTTGTCTGTTTTTTTTTTCATTTTTGGTGAGTGATTACCACTAAGATTATGTAAAGGATAGTTTTACACACACTACACACACATACACACACACATACACACTTTGTTTTGTAGTTGATCTCCAGTTTCAAATAATTAGGGTCGGAGAATATGCTTTGTACGATTTTAGTCTTCTCAAATTGTTGAGGCTAGTTTTTTTGTCTTAACATATGTTCATCTCTGAGAGTCTTCTATGTGCACTAGAGAAAAATACATATAATCTGGTGTTTTGGGATAAAAGGCTCTGTAAATGTTGATTATGTTCAATTAGTTGATATTAAGTTCAATTAAAGTTGATATTTCTTTATTGATTTTCTGTTTGGATGATCTATCTATAGCCGATAGTGAGGTATTTAGTTCTCCCACTATAACTGTGGTTTTGTCATTTTCTCCATTTAGTTATATTAGTAGTTGCTTTATATATTTTGGTGCTCCCTGATTGGGAGCATGTATATCAGGAAGTATTATGACTTCTTGATGCATTGCCCTCTTTGTCATGAAATGTCTATCTTTATGTCTCATTACCTTTTACATTTTGAGGTCTATTTTGTCAAATATATGTACACCTATACCCATTTTTCTTTGGATGCCATTTTCTTTGAGTATCATATTCCACCATTTCACTTTGAGTCTATATTTACGTTGCAGCTGAGTTGTGTCTCTTGAAGTCATCATATAGTTGGGTTTTGTTTTTTTGACCTAATCTTCTAATCTGTGTCATTTTATTGGTGAGTTCAGTCCATTTCCATTTAGGGTGATTATTGAAATAGAAGATTTTTCTATAACCATATTATCTTTTGTTTTCTGTTAGCTCTGTGTCTCCATTATTTTTTTTTTGTTCTTGTGTTTCTGTTACTTTAATTTTGTGGTGTTTTATGATTTTTCCTTTTTGTCTGTCTTGTTTTGTTACATGTCTGTTTTGGAGTTTTATTTGATGTGGTTACCATTAAGTTTATCTAAAAGAAAGCTTCCTATATACAGTAGTCTTGCATGCACCTTATCTCCATTTCGCTTTGCAGACTCAGATCTTTACTCCCTCTCCTTTTCTGTTTTCATTGTCTCAAATCATTCCTATTTATGCTGTATGTTCACTTCTAAGTTGCAGTAGATGTTATCTTCTCTTTTTAAAGCAATTTTTACCTGTATTCATTATGTAATATTTAAGCATATAATACCCTGTTCTTAATAAGGTTTTCACTTTTCTGTTTGTCTGCCTGTTAGTCATCCTACTCATAGCTATGCATTTTTTGTCTTTTTTTTCACATAGAATGACCATCTTCTGTACTTCCTGTAATGCAGCCTTGTGGTAGAAAATTCCTTCAGCTTTTATATACCTGGAAAGATCTTTATTCTTCCTTCATATCTAAATGATAAATTTGCTGGATGTATTATAATTGGCTGGTAATGTTTATCTTTTAATAGTTTGAATATTTGGTTGCATTCCCTGCTATCTTTTTAAGGTTTGTGCTAAAAAATCTGATGATAAGCTAATGTGTTTTCCTTTATAAGTTACCACCTTCTTTTCCCTGGCTGCTTTAAGAATGCTTTCTTTGTCATTACCTTTTGACAATTTAATATATTGTGTCTTGGAGAAGGCCTTTTTAGGTTGAGATAATAGGTCTTTTTAAATGTTCTGGAATATTCCATTGTATATATATACCACCTCTTCTTTATCCATTCATCTGTTAATGGAAAATAAGATTGCCTGCGTTATTATAAATAATGCTGCAGCATACATATGAATTTTCATGTCCCTTCAAAGTAGTGTTTTGGGTTTCTTCAGATAAACACCCAGAGAAGAGATAACTGGTTCTTTGTCTTTTGTTATTGCCTTTGTTTTAAAATCTATTTTGTCTGATATAAGTATTGTTACCATAGCTTCTTTGTTTATTTTTTCCATTTTCATGAAACATTTTTTTTGTATCCCTTTACTTTCAGTCTGTGTGTTTCAATATGAAGTGAATCTCTTGTAGGTAGCAAATATATGTGTTTTGTTTTCTTATTGATTCAGTGACCCAATCTCTTGATTTCAGCACTTATCCATTTACATTCAAAGTAATTCTTGATAGATATATAGTTATTGCCATTTTATTATTCATATTTTTAATCCTTTTGCTTTTTTTTTTCTTAAATAAGTCCTGTTAACATTTCCTGTAATACTGTCTTGGTGATGATGAACTTCTTTAGCTTGTTCTTATCTGAGAAGTCCTTTATTTGTCCTTCAATTCTAAATGATAGCATTGCTACATAGAATAATCTTGGTTGTAGGTCTTGCTTTGTATTACTTTCAATATTTATGCATATCTGTTCTGGTTTGCAAAGTTTCTGTGGAGAAATCAGCTGAGAATTTTATGGGAGCCTCCTTGTAGGTAACTAAATGTTTTCCTCTTGCTTTTAAGATTTTCTTTGTGTCTTTAACCTTTGCCATTTTAATTATGATGTGTCTTGGTGTAGGCCTTTTTGGGTTAATCTTGTTTGGGACTCTCTGTGCTTCCTGATCCTCTAGGTCTATTTTCTTCAGCAGATTAGGGCTGTTTTCCATCCTTGTTTCTTCAAATGGGCTTACAAGTCTATGCTCTCTCTCTTGTTCTTCTTGTATCTCTATGATGTGAATGTTGTTGCACTTGATGTTGTCCGAGACATCCTTTAAATTATTCTTTTTATTTTTTAGGTTTTTTTTTTCTTATTGCTGTTTTGATAGAGTGTTTTATGCTACCTTATCTTTAAAATATCTGATTTGATCTGCTACTTCATCTAATCTACTGTTAATTTTCCTAAGGTATTCTTCATTTTAGTTATTATATTATTAATTTCTGACTTTTTAAAATTTTCTTTCCCAATTTTATGTTTCTTATTTGTTTGTTGATATTCTCACTGAGATCATCGAGCATCTATGTCTCTAATATTTTGAAAGCTGCATCTGGTGGTTTGCTTGTCTCCATTTTGTTTATTTCTTTTTCTGGAGCTTTGTTCCATCATGTGGGGCATGTTTCTTTTTCTCTTTATTTCAGCTGCCTTCCTTTATTTGTTTCTATGTATTAGGTACAGCTCTTATGTCTCCTGATCCTAGTAGAATGTAGTAAATGTCCTAAGGGACCCAGTGGCACAGACTTCCCTGGCCAGCTGAGTCATTTGCTCCAGGTGTTTCTTTTGTGTGGGCTGTGTGTGCCCTCCTGTTGCAGTTGAGCTTTGGTTGTTTGCATGTCAATGAAATGGATTGACCCTCCAGCTGATTAGTTGTGAGTACTGGCTATGACTACAGTGGAGGAGCTTTTGGATAGGTGTTTACTCCGTGGAACAGGATTTTCTTTAGTAGGGCTCTGGCACCTGCCCAAGTCTTCCTTTTGGGCGTGTCCTTTGTTGAAGTTATTGGGTGTCATCTAAAGCATGCCACTGGGTGTGTTGGTTCTGGGGTTTCTTTGGAGGGGCTCTGTTGTAGACCAAGTTATGCTTCTGCCTGTATCCTTCTTGGGTCCACATGGTATGAGCTACAAAATGATCTGCAGATGGTCGCCACCTGTGCTGGACTTAAAGGTTATTGGCAGAGGTTTAAGCTTTGAACAGAGGCTGGCTACTGCTAGTGCTGGGCTTGGGGCTGCTTAGATTGAGGTTCTGAGTCTGCTGAGACTAGATTCTACTTGTCTGTTATTGGTGAACCTCTGGGATATTTTAGGAAAGTCTGCAGCATGAGCTATGACAGGATTTTATGGAAAAGCCACTGAAAGAGGCTTGGGTGGGCCCCCAATTTGGATGGTGGTGTCTCAGGGGATCACCAGGGCAGGGCAAACATTGTTCGATAGGTTGATATAGACTCAGATATAGCCCCTGCCTGTGTTCTGTAAACTGGGTGGGGGCACAGTTCAACAAAGGAACAATACCCTCTGCCAACGCTTCTGTCTGAGAGAAAGTTTTCCTCCAGCCTTTACCCTGAAGCCAGACAACTCAGTTCTTCTCCGCATGTTTCTGACATGTTTCACGCAGCTACCTCAGAGCTGGAGCTTAGAGGTTGTGAGTCCTTCTGTGAATACATTCAGATGCAAAACCCCAATTGGAGTTCCCAAGACTCCAGCAGCTTTCCGTATCACTCACCCACAATTTCTGCTAGTTTTCACATACAGAAGTTATGGGTCCTTGCACTGCTGCTATGGTCTGGGCAACCTTGTGTGGGACCTCCACAGGTGAGATATATCTTCACATTCTCAACCACCACAGTCTTGAAGTTGCTCCTTCTGTACATCCTTAGCTATAGAATTTCTGTTCAGCTAGACCTTAGGTAACCCTCATTGATGGTTGTTCTATAGGTCCGTTGCAACTTGGATGTGATTGTGAAAGGAGGAAAGCACAATTCACTTGCTCTGTCATCTGGACAGAAACTCTAAAAATACCTTTTAAGGTTTTTCCAGAGCACATCTGTACCTCAAAGGAGTCCACCTATAAAATTGTTATTGTTTTGATAATTTACTAAAGGTTTTCCTACTTAATACCTTTTATACGTTTTTTATCACCTGTCTTTTCTTATATTGTATATTTTATAGGCTATAGATATTTTTTTTCTATTTTGTAAATATCTAAACTGGAAAATATATTTTTGCCTAGACTTAAAAAATGCTAATGTCAGTAATCTAGGAGCTGTGACCAAGTGTTCTGGTAACTACTTTATCTTCTGAACAGAGTTTCAAAGGTAAAGAAAATTTAATTTATGTCCAAAATTTTAATTGGGTGTTTCAGTGTAACATCTTTAATTACACTGGCATTCCATGACTATCAATCAAAGTCATACATGCCATGGAGAAATTTCCATTGTAGACCAGGCTCCATTACCACACTTTCTAAAAATAAATTATTTCTTTCTCTGGAAATAAAGGACTTTTATTTTTTTGTTTTATAGATGTAGCAGGTTTTGATACTATATGCCTATGCCAAAAGAATTTTAAAAAGCACCAAGTAAATAAAATTTTTATCAATTCCAGTCAAAATCAATGGCTTCCAATAGCATCCAGGGCCTTTGCTTGCTGTTTCATCTCTTGAATTATGAGTTGCATTTGACTTTGAAAAGAGAGTATATAATGCTGAATTCAATGTGAAATTTTTGTCATCCGCTTCTGCTCTTTTGCTTAATGTCTTAAAAAATCTTGATGAACGCAAATAGTTGAATCATATAACATATCTGATAAAATGTGGATAATGGTGGCTACATGGCGTACTGATGAGAAATTATGGTGACATTAAAACTGTAAGAATGTTTATCCCCTCATCACTTTCTCCTAACCAAGGATCCTGATTAGTACATCTGTATATTTTATATTTCCAGGCGTTAGATCCATTCTACCTTATTATTTTTTCTACTAATTATAAGGATGCTCAGTGAACTTAGGGAAAAAGTAGATGAACTCAGTGAGAACTTTAACAAGGCAATAGAAAACAAAAAGTAGAACCATTCAAAAATGAAGACTACAATAACTGAAATGAAGAATACATTAGGAGGACTTAAGAGAAGATTAGATGAAGTGGAGGATCGAATTAGTGATTTAGAAGATAGGTAGCAGGAAATACCCAATCAGAACAGGGACAAGAAAAAATGATTTTAAAAAATCGTGATAGTTTAAAGGATCTTTAGTACAACATTGAGCATATCAACATTTGCATCATAGTGGCATCAGAAGGAAAAGAGAGAGAGCAAGAAATTGAAAACTGATTTCAAGAAATAATGACTGAAAAATTCCTTAACCTGGTGAAGGAAATATAAATACAATCCCAGTAAGCAAAGAGATTCCCAAACAAAATGAACCCAAACATGTCTTCGCCAAGACACATCATGATTAAAATGCGAAAGGTTAAAGACAATGAGAGAATCTTAAAAGCAGCAAGAGAAAAGCAGTTAGTTACCTACAAGGAAGCTCCCATAAAAATGTCAGCTTATTTCTCTGCAGAAACTGCAGGCGTGAAGGGTTGGCACAAAATATTCAAAGTGATGGAAAGCAAGGACCTGCAACCAAGATTATACTACCCAACAAAGCTATCATTTAGAACTGAAGGACAGATAAAGAGCTTCCCAGGCAAGAAAAACCTAAAAGTGTTCATCACCACCAAGCCAGTATTACAGGAAATGTTAGAGGGACATCTTTAAGAAGAAGAAGTAAAAACAACAAAAATGAAAAATAATATATATATATATGAATAATAAAATAGCAAGAACTACAGATCTAGTAATGATCACTTTAAATATAAATGGATTTAATGTTCTAATCAAAAGATAGGATGACTCAATGGATAAGAAAACAAAACCCTTACATATGCTGCCATCAAGAGACTCACTTCACATTGAAAGACACACACGGACTGAAAGTAAAGGGATAAAAAATGTTTCACAAAAATGGAAACAAACAAACAAACAAAAAGCTGGATTAGCAATACTTATACCATACAAAATAGACTTTAAATCAAAAACTATAACAAGAGACGAAGAAAGACCCAGTTATCTCACTTCTGGGTATTTATCTGAATAAACCCAAAACATTCCTCTGAAGGGACATGAGCATCCATATGTTCACTGCAGCATCGTTTTTAGTAGCCAAGATATGGAGGCATCCTGGGTGTCCATCAATGGATAAATGGATAATGAAGAGGTAGTATGTATATTCAAAGGAATATTACTCAGCCATAAAATAGGATGAAATTTTGTCATCTGCAACAACATTAATTGACCTAGAGAGTATTGTCTTGAGTGGAATAAGTTAAACAGAGAAAGACAAATGTCATATGTGGAATCTATAGAACTGGATAAACAAACAAATAACAGAAGCAAGCTCATAGATACACAGAGCATTTAGAGAGTTGTCAGGTTAGGGGGTGGAGTGATAGGTGAAGGCAGAATTAAGGGATTAAGAGGTATAAATTATTAGCTACAAAATAATCAGGATATAGAATATAGCATGGAGAATATGGTCAGTAGAAGAATCAGCATAGTTAAAATTATCTTACTACCCAAAACAATATAAAGATTTAATGCAATCCCCAAAAAAATCCCAAAATCTTTTTTTTTAAAGAAATAGAAGAAAAAACATCAGATTTGTGTGGAAGCACAAAAGACCTTGAAAAGACAAGGCAATCTTAACAAAAAGAGCAAGGCCAGAAGTGTCACTCTTCCTGACTTCAAATTATACTACAAAGCAACAATAATCAAAACAGCATGGTCTTGGCATGAGAGAAGGAGGCAGGTCCCGAGGAGGAGGAGCACTATCCCAATTAAGGTCTTAGAGCCATAAAAAGGTGTTGAACCAGACTCCAAAGAGGTTACTAGGGTCCCATCCTGATGAGACGTTATCTTCATGCTTCTGCTGAGTGACCAGTCAGCTTCTGGTGTGACCAAAGTGGGGCCGATGTCTTACCCTTGGTCTGCCAGCACAGTCAATGTTTTCTTCTGGAGGGATACCTTGAGGGGCTCAGAAGAATCTGGAATACATCCCCACTCTGTAGATGAGGGTTTAAGTCTGCAGTGATGTATCCAGGGCATTATTTCAGCAACCTTAACTGCAGTAGGGGTAGACAAAGTGACAGTAAAGGGGCCTCTCCGCAGGGTTTTTAAAGGCTGAATGTTCCACTATTTTACCCAGATAGAGTCTCCTGCTTAAAGAAATGAACTTCGGTGATTAAACTGACAGAGAGCCTTTCTCTAACCCATTGATTGAAAGTCTGAAAGGCGGTCCCTGGGGCCTGAAGCTGTCATCTCAGAGTCAATTCACCTATTTCCTTGAGGTCTCTTCAAAGTCCTTTGATGAGTGGTGGTGGCTACCCATACAGGCTGTCATAGGGTGAGAACTCAGTATTCTTGGTTGGGGTCAACCTGATTATTAATAGTGCCATGGAGAGGACTTTGTCTCGATATAGATGTGTCTCCCAACATAGTCTTTCCAAATGAATCTTAAGGGTCTTGTTCATGCACTCCACCTGTCCTGAACTCCGTGGTCAATAGATAGCATGTAATTTCCATTTAATATTTAAATTCTTGGCTAGTAGCTGAAATATTTCTGCTACAAAGGCTGGCCTCTTATCTGAGACAATGGTAATTGGTAGCCCAAATTGTGGAACAATTTCTCAGAGGAGCAGTCTGGCTACTTCTCAGGCCTTCTCAGTCCAGAAGGAGTAAACCTCTACCCAATCATAACAAGTGCATAAAAAGATAAGAGATACTTGAGGTCCTGTGATCAAGGCATTTCAGTGACATCTACTTCAAGTTCCTCAAAGGGGGTGCCACTGACACTTTGGGCCCCTGGTGGGGCACATGGCCTTTGCCTGGGGTTGTTGTGGGCAAAAACTTTGCACCGTTCACACACCACTCGGGAGATGCTAGAGAGCCAGGGGACGTAGATGTACTGGCCCAGAGTGGTTTCTAGAGCAGTGCAACCAAGGCAAGTCCTTTGGTGAGACTGCTTGACAAAAGCTGAGGCTAGCATTCCAGGGATTTCAATTCACTCATCTTTGAATTTCCACCATCCACTGGGGAGGAAGCTCCACTCTTTAGTCTTAAACCAGCCTTCTCCTTGAGGCGAGTACTTGGGGTCCCATTCATCTAAGGGACTGGGGAATAGGAAATCAGTTAGAGCTGTAGGCCTGGCCATCTCCTCGGCCACTGCCAGTTTGGCAACATAGTGTGCCCTGCGGTTGCCCTGGGCCATTATGATATCTCCTTTTTGATGTCCTTTGAAGTGAATGACTGTTACTTTCTTGGGGGCCCACATAGCATTTAAGAGATCCAGAATTTCCTTTCCATATTTTATGTCTTTTCCCTCAGAATTGATTAGACCCTTCTCTTTGTATAGGGCTCCGTGTACATGGAGGGCGGTGAAGGCGTACTTAGAGTCATTGTATATGTTAGCATACATTCCTGCTGCCAGCAGCTGAAGGGCACAGGTCAGGGCAATAAGCTCTACCTTCCATGCTGAGGTTCCCTTCTGCAGAGATTCTGCCTCTGTGATGGAATGTAGGGTTACCACAGCATATCCTGCAAGGCATTCTCCTCCCCTCACAAAGCTGCTACCATCAGTGTAATATTCAACATCAGGGTGCTGGAGGGGCTGGTCTGTCACGTTGGGTCAGCTGGAAAACACTTCATCTATAACTTCAATACAATCGTAGTCTGGCTGGCCAGGTCCAATGGGTAGGAAGGTGGCTAGGTTCAAGGTTCATACTACTTCTAGGTGGATGTGTGGATTCTCACACAGCATTCCTTGGTAACTGAGCATCTGGGCGTTGGTGAGTCAATATTGTCCCTTGTACTCCAGTAATGTTATTACTGAATATGGCACTCAAACTGTCAGTTCTTGCTCCATAGTCAGTTTGTCAGCCCCTGACACAAGAGGAGGGTGTGTGTGTGTGTGTGGCTGTGAGTGTTTGCAAGCAGGGCAGCCAGCACTGGGCAACATACTCGAGCTGTTTGGAGAGATAAGCCATGGGATGGTGCCAAGATCCTAGCAGTTGGGTTAATAGTCCTACTGTGACACCTGAGTGCACATGTATGTACAGAAAGAAAGATGTGGTTTAGGTTGAGAGTCCTAATCTGGGAGCATTAGTGAGCGCCCATTTGACTTCTTCAAAGGCCTTCTGTTGTATAGGTCCCCAGAGCAGGGGCTCCCATTCTCTCCGCTTTGTGGTTTTGTAGAGAGGTTTAGCTAGGATGGAGAAATTACGTATCCAGATTCTTCAGAAACCAGCTGTTCTGAGGAACATGCGGACTTGTCTCCAGGTGGTAGGGATGGGACTGGAACAGACCATTTGTTTCCTTTCTAAGCCAAGTTGGCATTGTTTCTGAAACAGGTGGAAGCTGGGGTATTTAACTCTTTCTTGGCATATTTAAGCCTTTCTTTTAGAAACTTTGTAACACGCTTTTCAGAGGAGATTGAGTAGATGTTTTCCTTCCATGCATCCTCATAGGTCTTTCCTGCCAAGAGCAGGTCATCTACATACTGGAGCAACATACAGCTGTGTTGATCTGCCAGGAAGGCCTTTTAATCTGAGGCTAGAGCTGTTCCAAAGATGGTCAGGGAGTTTTTGAACCCCTGAGGCAGTTGTGTCCATGTCAACTGGCCCTTGTCTCCACTTTCAGGGTTTTCCCATTAGAAGGTAAAGATTGGCTGACTCCGAGAAGCCAGGCAAATGCAGAAGAAGGCATCCTTGAGGTCCAGACAGGTGAAATAGGTTGTCTCAACGGGGATGAATCCTAGGAGGGTATATGGGTTGGAGACAACAGGGTACAGGATGACAATCGCCTGGTTACCTGATTGTAAATCTTGCACTGGCCAGTATTCATAGGTCCCTGGCTTCTGAACTGGCAGGAGTGGTGAATTCCAGGATGATTGGCAGAGACAGAGAATGCCATACTTTAGAAGTTTGTTTAAATAATTTTGGATCTCCACTTGTGCCTTATGGGGGATGAAATATTGTTTCTAGCAGGCTGACTCAGCTCTTGGTTTTAACTCTACCACCACTGGAGGAATATATTGGGCCAGTCCTGGAGGGTTGTCTTCAGGCCACACTCCAGGAACTTTGAAGAGGAGCTCGGGTTCCTGTTGGGACCCACCCATGAGACTATATAGGTGCTACTCTTCTCCTTGGGGAATTGTGAGTGACATAATCCTTGCTTCTGGCTTCCCCAAGGTTAGGGCTATTTGGCCACATATATCAAAGGTAATCTAAGCCTGTAGTTTTCCTGAAAGGTCTCATCCCATCAGTGCCATGGGGCAATTGGACAGATATAGGAATTCATGGATGACTTCTCATCCTCCTAGGTTGCACCAGCAGGGCTGTAGGAAGGGACAATGGACTCATTCCCCTGTTGCTCTCATAATGGTAGCTTGTCTTTGAGAAAGAGGACCCACAGGCCGAGTTACAACTGAGTGTTCATCCCTGTTGTCGACCATAAAGACAATAGGTCAGCTCCGACTATCATTTGAACCATAGGCTCCTGGGGGTCTAGCAGAATGGAGCCTGGTATAGCCTAGTGCTGACAACACAGGCGTATTTTCTTTCAACTGACCTTGGAAGGGTGCCAAGGCTCAGGCTAGGACTCTACAATTCTCCTCTAGGCAGACTCTCAACCAAGGGGGTCATGTGTGAACTATTGTTTCCCAAGAATTTATATAAGGGAATTGGTCTGGGTGGCCAGGTTGACCAATAATGCTTTGAGAGACCTTTGCAATGCCTTCCCTGTAGAGAGATACCTCTGCTGGCCACTCAATGCCAAAAGAGGGCCAGCTGATCTCACAAATGATATAGAATTTCTGTCAGGTGAGTTTAACTCCATATTCTCCTGAACAACCCTTTTTGAAATTCTTAAGCATACAACCTAAAAGTGTCTGTTTACTCTGTTGTCCACCAATCCTGCCACTCGTGGTCAGTGACACACATGCACTTAGACACATACTTCGCCCATCTCCAGCCGCTACCCTCTCAAGTATCTTTTAGGTGCCTCTTATCACTCGAATCACTGGAGTAGACTCCTCACAGAGATCCAGTGACACCACCCTAAGCTGTATGAGGTTCACCATGGACCCGCAGATAGGAGCTCAACTCTTATTTTGTAGTCATTCCACGTCTGAGTCACACACAAAAACACACCAGACGCCGTCCATCCTCCACCCTATGTATCTGAGAGGCCACAGTTTCCTCTAACAAATGTAATCGGGCGACCTCAGGAGTTGATCAGACTCCCTTTCTGTCCTCTAGCAGACAAGCTGTTTCTGGGACCTGGATCCTTACTACTCAGTCATGCGGTGCTCCTTGGCAGGTTCTTGGTCTTCTCCGGGTTCTGTTGTGCTCTTGGAGCCACAGTACCGGTTGGCGGGAAGAGTTATTTTTCCCTACAGAAAATAGGTATGCTGGCATGCCAGACCCCGAAGACAAGGGAAGTGAAAAACAGCTGTCTCTGCATCCCGGACAAGCCCCAAGAAATGCTGGGGGGGGGGGGGCGGTTCTTGAACACAGAGACGGGACACTGAGGCTATAAGCAGGAAGCGCCATTTACTGATGCCAAAATTGGCTCAGCAGATTCTTATCCGAAGGCTGAGCCTTGATTGTAACATGGCAGGCAGTTTGATACAATCTTGTACTTCTGCATTCTTACACAGCTATATGTATTCCATATAAGGAATAAACAGTTTTTGGACTGGGATGTGGAGGGTGCAATCAGGAACTAACTCCTGGGATGTGGAGGGTGCAATCAGGAACTAACTCGTTCGAGCAGGAAATGGTCAGGCTCAGTATCGAGAAAAAACTTGGTAAAATAAGTTGAATTTGATGATGTAATCAATGTGAGAAATGAGAGAATGTGAGGCATCAAGGATAATTTCTGGTTTTCTGGTCTGTGCAAGTAGATGGAGGAAACACTGAAAGAACAGATTTGGTGAGGGACATAATGAATTTTACTTTGGGAATGTTTAGTTTGAACTTCCATAGAGCTATCAAATTGGCTGTATCAGGTAGATAATTGGATATATGAGTCTCAAGTTCATAGAGGGGATCTGAATCTGGAAAAATATATTAAATTATTTGGATAGATGATAGATTAGATAGATAGATGATAGATAAATGATGATGATAGATGATAGATGGTTCTTGAATTTAGGTAATATTAATGTAGGGAGGAGACAAGAGAATTAAAAATGTTAATCATGCTACATTTAGAGACTGCGATGTGCTGATCAGCACTGCAGCCAGGCCAGGAGGACACCTTCAGAACAAAGGAAGATTTCTACTGGGATTTCTACCACCCCTTTCCCCACACCTGTGAAGGGGAAACAAGAACCAAGAGTCATTCCCTGTGGCTAAAACAATGGGGAACCTATGGATTAAAAGCTGGGAACTGCCAACAGGCCTTTTATTCTACATATTCTTACCTTTTCACACTGCATACTCCTCCTCTTCCTTACTGTATGTCCATATCAAAGGAAATTGGTTAATGAAGTCTTTTAAACTATAACTCACAGGAGCTAAAGAATGATATAAACTTAATTCCCTGAACACTCAGCCTCCTACTAGCTTTCTTCATTTCTCTTGGTCCCTCTCACTCTCTGTCTCTGAGAAAAGACCACACTCTGTCTGTGGAGTGTTACCCCCTTTTCTAATAAGCTTTTCTTTTGATTCTAACTTTGGCGTGAGTGTGTGTGTTGTAGTCTTTCTACATTCTCCACCAAAGGACCTTCTTCTTCTCTTGGTTCCTGACGCCCCCTCCCAGTCAAAAAAATTCACCTTGTCTTACACCAAGATGTTTGGAATTATCTGATATCAAATGATTGGAAAAAAATCTATGGAGACTATAAATGAAATAGAGAAGGTGAAGTCTATATGAGAAAAAGAAAAATAGGTAAAAATGAATAGGCAGTATGATTTCGAAAAAGAGAAAGAAATATTTTGTGATGTAGGAAGTAGCTGAAAAAAATGTCAAATTCTATTAAGAATACAGAAGAATTTGATGATTATGGGTTGCCATTTTCAGAGTGCAGTGAAAGTTTATTGAAAGTAGAAAAGTGAAGATCTTGGGCAATGATGCACAGT
Organism: Rousettus aegyptiacus; assembly: GCF_014176215.1. Lineage (NCBI taxonomy): Eukaryota > Metazoa > Chordata > Mammalia > Chiroptera > Pteropodidae > Rousettus > Rousettus aegyptiacus. Next base: position 79,082,874 of record NW_023416312.1, on the reverse strand, counting down.
ACATATCAGACATGGAAGTGCCATAGCGAACTGATGTTTGGGTGGTTCCCAAGTTAAATATTGACAACAAGGAAGTGTGGGAGAAACGTTGATGTACCGCTAAAAAAATATATAAAATTTTTGCTTCTCCATATACAAAAAATTTAGTGTACTAATTTGAAAGGCTAGAAATTAAGCAGTTGGTTAACAATAAATAACCTATACTACCACAGTTTAATTCCTTTCAGGCCTGGAGTTCTATATGAGTTCCAATTATGTCTTCCATTGAGCAAATGTAATGTTTGGTGTTTTATTAAAGAGATCTATCTACAGTTTTAAATGTTAACAAGTCTTAAATATGTGGTCAAATTATCAAGGTGTTTAATTATTCTTTGCTTTCAACTATGAAGAAAAAGTTAGCCATGGTTAAAAACTTTATTTCTCTCATGGGTAGTTTCTTTTGCTTGCTCCCTTTCCCCCATATATGGATCACACATTCCTGCCTGTTTCTTTTTTGTCTCACATTTTTTTTGTTTAAAACTGGACAACTAATGTAACATGTTATGATAATTCTGTTTACTGTTCTCCCAACTATGGGGGTTTTATTAGAATGATTGTTCACTTGATTGGTTTTTTGACCTGGATGGACTATTTTTATGAAGTCAGTTTTCCCTCAATGTGAAGCTTTTGGTGTTGGTCCTTAGCCTTTTAGGGTGTGCAGTCATGCTGAAAAACAATGGTTTTCCTTGGGCTCTCTTTGATTGTCTTTTTCCATGACCATACCTACCTATTAAGGCTTGCTGATTTCACTGTTGTTTTCAACAATACCATGAGATATAAATTGCTCAACAGACTCATATATTCAAATTCAATCTCTTTTGAAGTGATAATTCCTGAGGTCCTGTTTGAGATATGTTCTGACCCTAGGAGGGTTCTTGCCAGCTGTCTCTCAGATTTCCTCCTACAATTTAGTTAGCCTACAGTTTAGCCAATATATCTAATGCATCTGCCAATAACCTCGCAATTACCTTTTACTACAACCTCCACTGTTTTTTACAATGCTCCTAAGGCTCCTCCACCCTTTATTATATGCGAAGACATTTACTTTTTGGAATGACTGAAGCTCTCTATTTTGTGGCCTCCTGCTTCCTCAGCCAAATATCTTAGCTGGGTGTGGAGATGAGTTTGGGGACAATGGTGATCTTCTCTCCGAGTGATTCCCTCGAATTATGAGCACTAGCTTGAGAGTGGCAGCAGCAGGAGTTGAATCAAGGAAGATCTGGGCCCCAGTGTTCTAGGGATATTGTTGAAGATCTTCCAATGCATAAATGGGGTATCAGTAAAAGAAAGGTGCTCCCATCTCTCAGCCACAATGACTTAATACTTAGCCTCAGCAATAGGTCTGGGGGCAGGATGAGAAATACTGATTTCCTACCCTTTCTGGGAAGATAGCTCTCTGACTGGAAATAAAAGGTAAAGGTAGCCCTGTGTTCTTGTCTGTACCAATATGGAGTAAATTTTTATCTTACAGTATTTTGAGTGGGGAGAGAAAGGACAGGTCTTAGTTCAAATACCATAGCATGCTTCCTAGGTGAGCTCAGTCTAGGGCTTATCATCTGACCTGTCCTAGGAATAATTATCCTTTTGTGAGAAAGAAAACCCAGAAGATCTTTGGATGGCTTTACATGTTAGCATGACAAAGTAAAATCAAGAAAAGGGCAAAATCTGAAAATATTCATTCTTCCCACTGGGATATTTTCAAGTGTTACAATAGCACATGAGGCTGAGTAAGAAGTGTCACTTAAAAAGCAGAGATCTCTTACAGTTTTGAAGTGCTTGGAAGATAAGGGATCTATTGGAAACAGAGTTGTAAAGTACATGTCAGATATCATTATTGAGATAATGGAAACTTTGAATGGATTGAATCTAATTAAAGCTGCAATCCAGAGGGAGAAAAAAAATGACGTAGATGATGGAGGCTCTGTTCACACTTCTGGTGACTAAATCAAAGTTGTGACAGAAACGAGGAGCAAGCAACAAGGAAAATCACCTGGGTTCTAGATGAATGAGCCATACAATTATGGAGAGAACTAAGAAATCACCCTGTAATGGAAGAAGATAGGACAAGGCAAGGACTTGAAGCTGCCAAGTCTCAAGAGGCTGAATGGGATAGAGGCCATAGAAGCAGCAGCCGGCAGCTGCAGACACCTTTTAAAGGGGCCAGGTTTGCATGTGGAATTTTGTGGTAAAGGACCTGCTCACTCTGAGCACCAGTGATGGTTTGGCTGTGTAGGAGGCACCAGAGACTTAAAGGGGTACAGTGAGTTATCGGAGTGAGGGCTGGAGGCAAGACTTACTCAGTACAGAAGTGCCAGCGATATCCATTGTTCCCTGTTGAGTCCTCCCCACTCCTAGTGTGCAGATGCAGCACCACCAAAGCAGAGATGTCATCAAACTGGATAACAGATGATGTTCTGTGCAGAGGATTTCCTGAAACTCCACCTCCCCCTACTCATGGCCCCACCCAAGCCACATCCAGGTGTGTCCTCATTTAGTCAGGTGCCCTTTGCTGAGCAGTGCCTAAACTCACACTGCTGGTAGCTGGCCTAGGTTTCTACTGTGGTTTCATGAGGCAACTCTAAGCACAGCATCTGTGGATTGCTTGCTGAATCTTAACAGGTGGCCCCAGAGAGGCATGAGCTGGGGAAAACCTTGGCCTACAGCTGAATTCCTCTCAAGACTGTGCTGCTGGACACCTACCACACAAAGAAGCACTAATAAGACTGGGAGACTTAAGAGCTTAGTACATAGAAACAGACACAGAAAGGCAACCAAAATGGGAAGATAAAGAAACATAAACCATATGAGATAACAGAACAGAGATCCAAATATAATACAGTCAAGTAATCTAACAGATGCAGAGTCCAAAACACTAGTTATAAAGATGCTCTATAAACTTATGAGAAGTGTAGATGAATTCAGTGAGAACAGTAACAAAGAGATAAAAAAAAACATAAAAATGGAAATGGAAATCACAAAAGGGAACCAGTCAGTAATGAAGAATACATTATCTGAGATAATATATATGTGTGTGTATATCTATATCTATCTATCTATCTATCTATCTATCTATCTCTATCTATAGAGTGGCCGAATTAAAAAAAATAAAAACAAGACCCCTACATACACTACATTGCCTTGATGGACATAGAGGGTATTGTTCTGATTGAAATGGGTTGGAGAGAGAAAGACAAATATTGCACGATTTCACATACATGTGGATTCCAAAGAACAGAATAAATGACAACAATAAAAGTGGAAATAAACTCAGATACAGAGAATATTTTGAGGGTTACTAGATGGGAGGAGGTTTGGGGAGACCACAAAAAAAGACAAAGGGATTAAGAGGTACAAATTGATAGCTGCAGAATAAACATGGATATGTAGAGTGCAGCATGAGGAAGATGGTTAATAATGTAATAAACATGTAAGGGGGAAGCAGGGTACTAGATTTAGTGAGGTGATCACTTTATGAGTTATGTGGATCTCTGATCACTATGCTATACAACTGAAACTGGTATATTATTGTATGCTAACTATAATTGAAAAAATACTCATTGAATTGTACAATGTAAATATAAGCAACTAATTGTCTATTATATTTTAATAATTGGAAAAAATATTTTGGATCTAGTGTGTCATTAAAGCTGCTGTCCATGTTGATTTTCTGTCTGGAAGATCTGTCCATTGCTGTCAATGGCATGTTAAAGTTTCCTACTATGACTGTATTTTTGTTGATATATCCCTTTATATCAGTCAATATTTGACTTATATATTTAGATGCTCCTATGTTGTGTGCAAAAATGCTTACTAGGGTCAATTTCTTTTGTTAGATTAATCCCTAATCCTTTTATCATTATATATATATATATATATATATATATATCCCTTATTATAACTTTTGTTTTAAAGTATGTTCTGTCTTATATAAGTATTGCTATCTCAGCTTTTATTTTTCTTTTCACTTGTATTAAATAGCTTTTCCATCTTTTAATTTTCAGTCTGTGTGTTCTCTTGCCTACAAGAGACCCATCTGTAATGGGTCTCTTGTAAACAAGATATGTATGGCCCTTTTCTTCTTTATCCACTCAGATACCCATGTCATTCATTGGAACTATTAATTGATTTATATTTAATGTAACTATTGAAATGCACATTTTCCCCATTTTATTCTTCATATTTTTTAAACTTTTTTTTCTATTTACAGAACTTCCTTGAACAATTCTTGTAATACCAGCTTTGTGGTGACAAAATTCTTTAGCGGTTTCTTGTGTCAGAAGCTCTTTATCTCATATTTAATTATAATTGATGAACAATACAAACAGAGACTCATGGACATGGACTATAGACTAGTGGTTACCAGAGGGTAGGGGATGGAGGAAGATAGGAAGTTAGACAGGGTAAAGGGGGTCAAATATAGGTGGGTAGGGAGAGAGTGAAGTGAGTCAAAGGGATCGAATATATGGTAGCTGAAGGAAACTGGACTTTGGGTGGTAAACACACAATAGAATATACAGTAGTCAAATCATAATGTACACCTAAAAATTATGAGATTGTGTTAACCAATGTTACCCTAATAAACTTAATTTGAAAAAAAAAGATTTAAAAACTCATAATTGATAACTTTATTGGGCAGTGTAGTCTTGGTCGTAGGTTCTAGTCTTTCATCACATTGAATACTTCATGCCTATCCGTTCGGGACTACAAAGGTTCCTCTTAAGAAATCAGCTGACAGTCTTATGAGAGCTCCCTTTTAAAGAACTAGCTGATTTTTTTTTCTTACAGCTTTTAGCACTCATGACGTCTATAAGTTTTGGCATTTTAATTATTATGTGTCTTGATGTGGGCCTCTTTGGGTTCATCTTGTTGGGGACTCTCTGAGTTTCCTGGGCTTGTATGAATATTTTTGTTGCCTGGTTAGGGAATTTCTCTACTATTGCTTCTTCAAAGAGGTTCCCAATCTCTTGGTTTCTACCTTCTCTCTCTGATACCCCTATGATGTGAATGCTGTCATGTTTGATGTACCAGAGATCCATTAAAATGTCCTCATACTGAAAAACTTGGCAGAGTGAGAGATGTCTCCAGATCTCTCCTCTTGAAACAACGATAAGATGAATATCTAAAAAAAAACACTCAAACTGCACAACAGCATATCATATCTGAGAGAGGGATCTGCATATAAGAGCTACCACAGGTGAGAACCCCAGTGTCAAGCAGTGGACTGAGAGAAATAAAGAAGCTAATTCTTGCAGCTGGTGCTCACTGTAGGAGGAGGGAGGAGGGAAGAAGGTGGTGGTGAGCTCCCTGAATAGCCCTACCTGAGAGAGCTGTGAGCTCCAAGCGGCCGGTGGAAGTGCCCAGGCATCATGGCAAAAAACAGAGAAGTGGAGACTGCAGAGAAGCAGGGATGGCAGAGAAACAAACAATTGATTTTTACCAGCTGACTGAAACTGAACCACGGTTCGCATTCCCAACACAAAGCACCCCTCCCCCCACATACTCTTAGAACAAAAAAAAACAGGGAACTCTGAGCAAATGCTATGAAAACTGTTGTTAACACTGACAAGGACTGAGATTGAGGGTAGAGAGCGTGATTAAATATCTATAAGAAAAAAAAAATTATTAATGCTTTATATAGAACAGGGATCCAAGGGGCTTATACACCACACACTGTAAATCAAAAAAAAAATGCTTTTGTTGCAACAGGCTAGAGAGACCTTTATATAAGAAAATTTTCTTTCTGGAAATAAAAAGAAAAACAGAACATACTTTCATTAATGCCCAGGTGAAAAAATCGTTTATTAAACACCATGAACAATCAAGGTGACATGGCATCTCAGAACAAAAGAGAAATATTTCCAGAAAATAAGCTTAAAGGAATAGAAATATATGACTTAAATGAGAGAGTATTCAGGATGGTACTTCTGAAAAAAACTCAATAAGATCTGAAAAGATTCATACTAACAATTTCAGGAATTGAAGAAACAAATAGATGAACAAAATGAATTCTTCAGCAAGCAGATTGCAACTCTCAAAAACAACTGAAAAGAACTTCAGGAGATAAAGAAAACACTGCAAGAGATGAAAACTGAAATAGCAACTTTGGAAAATAGAGTCGACAAAATAGAAGGAGATTAGTGATATCGAAGACAGAAAGCTAGAAATAAATCAGAAAGGAGAAGAGAGAGACCAAAGAATAAAATAAAATAATGAAAAGAGAAACACAAGAATTATCTGATGCCATTAGGAGAGAAAACATAGGAATAATGGGCATTCTTGAAGGAGAGAAAAAGGGGCAGGGATAAGAAAGCATTTTCAGACAAATAGTTGATGCTAATTTCCCAAATCTAAGGAATGAGCTGGAGCTTGGAATTCAAGACGTCATCAGAACGCAATTATCCCAACCCAATAGGCCTTCACCAAGACACAGTGTATTAAAATTATCAAAAACCAATGACAAAGACAGAATTCTCAGGGCAGCCAGGGAGAAGAAGTTGGTTACCTATAAAGGAAAACCCATTAGATTATTGTCAGACTTCTCAGCACAAACCTTACAAGCCCAAAATGAGTGGAATCATATATTCAAACGATTAAATGAAAGTAACTACTAGACAAGAATAATGTATCCAGCAAAGCTCTCCTTTGGATATGAAGGAGAGATGATGACCTTAACACACATACAAAAATTGAGGGAATTCTCCACTACGAAGTTTGTGTTATAGGAAATACTGAAAGACATCAGTTCATCTAAAGCAAAATGATAAAAAAATACACAATTAGGAGTAAGATGACTATCAGGCAAATAGAAGCAAAGGGGTGCATCCCATACTAAGAACAGGGCATTAAAAGCTTAAACAATAACAAGGGAATTACTATAACAAGATAGTAATGAATATTCAGCATACATAGGGAAAAAAGGAGACAACAATGAAGGAAAAGTAGAGGATTCAAAGATCTAAATTTACAAAGGGGAATGGAGATAAGACACACATGGAAGAAAATATGTAAGGAAAACATTTATTCCTTACATATTCGTAATGGTAACCACACACCAAAGATTCATAACTAAAGTATATAATATAAAACAAGAAGAAGCAGAGGGCAAAACTACAAAAGCCAGCAAAATAAAGAAAATAGAAACACAAGGAAAAGTAAGCAATGGAAACACCGAGCTACCAGAAAGCAGAAGATAAAATGGCTATAAGAAGACTTTATATTTCAATAATCACCCTATATATGAAGGAACTGAACTCACTAATGAAAAGTCATGAAGTTGCAGAATGGGCTAGAAAACAAAATCCAACCATATGCTGCCTTCAGGAGACATATCTCAGCTCCAAAAACAAATATAGACTCAGAGTGGAAGGGGATTTTATGAATTTGACCTCAAAAGCAAGAAATGTAAAAGCTAAGATAAATAAATGGACTGCATCAAACAAAAAACTATTGCTCAGCAAAAGAAATTGTCAACAAGTTAAAGACTCAACCATCTGAATAAGAAAATATATTTGCAAGCAATGCCTTTGATAAGGGCCTAATATCCAAAATATGCAAAGAACTCACATGACTCAATAACAACAAACAAACAAACAAAAAACAAATGATCCAGTCAAAAAATGGACAGATGACCTGAACAGACACTTCTCCCTAGAGGATATACAATGGCCAACAAATATTTGAAAAGATGTTCGACATGGCTAGCTATTAGGGAAATGCAAGTCAAAACCACAATGAGATACCATCTCATACCTGTTAGAATAACTATAATCAACAGGACAAGTAATAACAAATGTTGGAGATGATGCGTAGAACAAAGGAACCCTCATACACTGCTGGTGGGACTGTAAGTTGGTATACCTACTATTGAAAACAGTGTAGAGTTTCCTGAAAAAAACTAAGAATTGATCTACCATATGATCCAGGAATACCTCTACTGAGTACCCCAAAGACTTGAAAACGCATATCCGAAAAGATATCTGCACACTGATGTTAATAACACCATTATTCACAGCAGCCAGGACATGGAAGCAACCAATGTGTCCTACTATAGAAAATTGGCTAAAGAAGCTGTGGTACATATATACAATAGAGAATTTCTCAGCCATAGGAAGAGATGAAATACTGCCATCTGCTACAATATGGACGGACCTTGAGGTAATCATGCTAAGCGAAGTAAGACAGACAGAAAAAATTGAAAATCAGATGCTATCACTTATATGTGGGATATAAACCTAAAAGCAACAAAGGAACAGGACAAACAAACAGAGACTCATGGACATGGACAATAGACTAGTGGTTACCAGAGTGTTAGAGGAAGGGGCAGTGGAAAGATATATGGGGCAAAGTTGGCAACATTTGGTAACAGAAAGTAATCTAACTATGGGAGGTGAACACACAATGTAAATATATAGCCTTACTGTTAAAGTATATAGCTGATGCTTATTGGATTTCATTAACCAATGACATTATAAAAAATAATTAATTAAAAAATAAAATAAAAATTAGGAGACGAAGCACAAATTAAGCCTAAAATCAGCAGAAGGAAAGAAATATAAAAATTAGAGCAGAATTAAATGAAATTGAAAACAAAGACAAAACAAACAAAAATTAGAAAAAATAAATGCAAGAAAGAGGTGATTTTTTGAGAAGTGTAATAAAATTGATAAACCCCAGGCTAGACTCAATATAGTAAAAAGAGAAAGGACAGAAATAAATAAAATCAGTAATGAAAGAGGATAAATGAGGATAGACACCACAGAAATACAAAAGAACATACAAGAATACTATGAAAATGTATATAACACCAAATTTCATAACCTAGAAGAAATGGACATGTACTTTGGAATATACTACCCTCCTAGACTGAATCAGCTCGATAACAACAACAACAACAACAACAACAACAAATAATAATAATCCAATCAAAAAATTGACAGAGGACCTGAACAGACATTACCCCCAAGAAGACATAGAAATGGCCAACAAACATATGAAAGCATGCTCAATATTGCTGGCTATTAGGCAAATGAAAATCAAACCACAATGAGATACCATCTCACAGCAGTTAAAATAGCTGTTATCAACATGACAATTAATAACATGTGCTGGAGAGGATGTGGAGAAAAAGGAACCCTTATACACTGCTAGTGGGGCAGCAAATTGGTACAGACACTATATGAAAAACAGTATGGAGGTTCCTCAAAAAACTAAGAATTTTCTTGGAAGCTAAGCAGGGTAGGGTCTGATTAGTACTTGGATGGGAGACCACCTAGGAAGACCAGGTGCCATAGGTGTAAAACAATAAATAAATAAAATTAGGGATTGTAAAATGACAAGTTCCTTGCAATCAGGAGGTTGACCTCGCCTGAAAAAAAAAAAACACCTAAAAATTGATTTACCTTATGATCCAGCAACCACTCTCCTGGGTATTCAGATATTGTAAAACACTGAAGTGTTTTACAATAGATGCGAACAAAGTAGCTATGGTACATGTATACAATGGAATATTATTCAACCATAAGAAGAGATGAAATACTGCCATTTGTGACAACATGGATGGACCTTGAGATAATCATGCTAAGCAAAATAAGCCAAACAGAAGAAGTAGAAAACCACTTGAAATCACTTATATGTGGGATGTAAACCTAAAAGCAACAAATCAACAAGACAAACAAACAGAAACTCATGGACATGGACAATAGACTAGTAGCTACCAGAGGGTAGGAGGTAGGGGAGAGGTACACCAAGGGGTCAAATATGTGGTTGCAGTAAAAAATCTAACTATGGACAGTGAAAAAAAATACACACATACACACACATATAATGTGTATATATATGTGTGTATATATATATATATATACACATATATATATATATATATGTATGTATGTATTTTTAAGGAAAATTCTTCAAGCAGAAGAAAAGTGATAGTAAATGGAACAATGGAACTTTGGTCAAAAAAATTGTAAGAACCTATCAATACTAGTAGAGTATGCATATGAAAACTATGCCTGAAAATACATGAAGAAAACATAACTGAAAAGTTAAATAGAAGTATCCTCATTATATTTAGATATTTTATCATATCAATCTTAGTATCTGATAGAAAACTAGATAGTAAGGATATAGAAAACTTAAACAACACTACCAAAATTATATCTAATTGGTATGTATAGAATATTCAACAACAACAGAATGAAGATTATTTTCAAATACAAATAGAATATTCTGCAAGACAGGTCATATTCTGGAACATTAAATTAGTTTAATAAATTTATTTTATTTTTTAATTAATTTATTTATTTTAATTAGTTTCAAGTATACAGTACATATAGTTTATAACCCCCCCAATTGTTGCCTTCCTCCTCTGACTCTTCACCTAGCCAATGTATTAATGCTAACGGCATTTTCTATGCCATGCTGCCCATTCTTGTGACCATCTATAAGCTCCTAATTTGTACTTCTTTTACTCTTCACCCCATTCTCCCAGCCTCCCAAACCTCCTCCCCTCTGTCTGTCACCAAATTTTCCACTATATTTGTGAGTCTGTTTTTGATTAGTTTGTTCTTTTTGTTACTTAGATTCTACATATAAGTGAAATAATATTTTTATCTTTCTCTGTCTGACTTAAATACCTTGTAGGTCCATCAAAGCAATATCTTTTTCCATCCCCTTCCTTTTAGTCTGTGTGTGCCTGTTAATCTGAAGTGAGACTCTTGTAGGCAACATGTAGGGGTCTTGTTTTCCTATCCATTCATTCACTTTATCTGTTAGTTGGGGCACTTAATTCTTTTCCATTTGAGGTACTTATTGATAGAATTGTAGTTGTTACCATTCTTTATTCCTGTTTTTGATAAATGTTTTTTTATTCTTCTTAAAGAAGTCCCTCCAAAATTTCCTGTAATACTGATGTGAGGATGATAAATTTCTTCAGCTCATTTTTGTCTGGGAAGCTCTTTATCTGTCCTTCAACTCTAAATGATAGCTTTTATGGATAAAGTATTCTTGGTTGTAGATCCTGCGCCTTCATCATATCGAATATTTTGTACCAAGCCCTTCTGTCCTGCATAGTTTCTTTGAGAAATCAGTTGTAATTCTTATGATTGTTCCCTTTTATTTAACTATCTGCTTTTTTCTTGGTGCTTTTAATATTCTTTCTTTGTATTTAACCTTTGGCATTTTAAATATGATGTGTCTTGGTGTGGGTTTCTTTGGATCCCTGGTTTTTGGGATATATGAGCTTCCTGGGGTTTTATGTCCATTTCTTTCAACAGGTTAAGGAAGTTTTCCATCATTACTTCTTCAAACAGCTGTTCAAAATCTTGTTTTCCTTCAGGTACGCTAATCGAACAGATATTTTGACCTTTAATAATGTCCCATATGTTCCTTAAATTATTTTTATAGTCTTAGAATCTTTTTCCTTGCCATTCTAATTGAGTGTCCTTGGCTTTGCCATCCTCTAGACAGGGTTTTTGATCCTTTTCTTTATTCACTTTGTTTATTCCTTTGTTTATTCTATTTAATATACTTGTCCTCTCAGATAATGTGTTCTTCATTTCAGACTAGTTTCCTTTTATAATTTCCATTTTCATTTTTACTTTTTTTTATCTCTTTGTTGAAGTTCTCACTGAATTTATTACAGTTCCCAAAAGTTCATTGAGCATCTTTATAACCACTGTTCTGAACTCTGCATTTGTTAGATTACTTGACTCCATTATATTTGGATCTCTGTTTTGTTCTCTCATATGGTTTGTGCTTCTTCATCTTCCCATGTTGGCTGCCTTTCCATGTGTGTTTCCATGTATTAAGCAAAGTTCCTAAGTCTCCTGGTCTTATTAGTGTGGATTTGTGAAGTAGGTGTCCAGTGGTACGGTCTTGAGGGAGTTCAGCTACGGACCAAATTTAGTCCAAACATCTGCCCCTCCAGGGCCACATGTTAAGATTCAGAAAGCAATCCACAGGTGCTGTGCTTATAGTTGCCTCAAAAGGCCTCACCAAAAGCCAAGGCCAGCTGCCTCCAGTGTGAGCCTACATGCTGTTCAGCAAGGAGCACCTGACTCACTGAGGATACACCTGGAAGTGGCTTGGGTGGGGCCAGGAGTTGAGGTAGATGGAGTTTCAGGGAATCCTCTGGGTAGAGCAACCTCTGTTATCCAGTTCGATGACCTCTCGGCTATGGCAGTGCTGTGTCCACGCACTGGGAGGAGTGGAGGGCTCAAAAGGAAACAACGGATACTTAAGACACTTCTGTATAGGGTGAGTCTCACTTTGCCCCTCACTCCTGGTAGGTCCCTGGTGCCCCCTGTGTGCAGCCAAATGGACACCGGTGCTCAGAACAAGCAGGTCTGTCACCACAAAATTCGCTCACAGATGCGGCCTCTTTAAGTGGCATTTGCTGTTGCTGCTTCTGCAGCCTCTGTCTCACTCAGCTGCTGGAGACCGGGTAGCCCCACGTCCTCACCCCATCCTACCTTCTGACCATTGCAGGGTGAATGCTTGGATTTCTCCATAGTTGTACGACTTGTTCATCTAGATCCTAGGCAATTTTTCCTTTCTGCTTTCTCCTTGTTTCTGTCACAACTTTGATTTGGTCACTAGAGGGATGAACAGAGCCTCTATCATCTATGCCATTTTTCCTCATGTCAAGGTTAATAAATTATAAAGAATTAAAATAATATAAATAATATTCTCTGACCACAAGTGAACCAAACGAGAAACTAAGAACAGAATTAAAATCCCTAAATATTTAAAATACAAACATGCACTACCGCATTCCTTTGAATCAAAGAAGACCATGGAAATTAGAAAATATTTTGAACCAAATTAAAATGAAAACATATCTTATCAAATTTTTGAGATGGTTACCAGAGGGAAGGGGGGAAAGTTGGAGGCAGATAAGGGTACAGAGGACTAAAAATGTGATGACAAAAGGAAATTTAACTTTGGTCGATGAACACACAATTCAATATGTGTGTGCGTGTGTGTGTGTATATACACATACACGCATACACAAACCTAAATATAATTGTATTAACTGATGTCACCTCAATAAAATTAATTAAAAATAAATTTTAAACAAAATTAAAATATAGTACTCAGAAGAAAGTTTGTACCATCAACAGCTTACATTAGACAAGAATAAAGGGATAAAGCAATTACCAAAGTGTTCACTAAAGAAACTAGAAAAGTAAAAGAAAATTAAGCCAAATAAAGCAGGTGTGAAGAAAAAAAATAATAAAGACAGAAAAAAATGAAATAGTAAATAAACATACAATGCAGAAAATCAATAACTCAAAAAGCTTATTCTTTGAAAGGATCAACAAATGTAATAAACTTCTAGCCACAATTATGAAGAAAAGAAGAATAAAGACACAAATTACTGATATCTGGTGAAAGAGGGGATAGCAACACAGGAACTACAGAAATCAAAAGGAATATTAAAAAATATTACAAACAATTTGTAATAATATATTTAACAATTTAGGTGAAATTGAAAACTTCTTTGAAATATACACATTAGAAGTTCGCTCAGATTAAACAGAAAACCTGAATAGATTTATATCTATAAAATTAACTGAATAATTCATAGTATTCCCACAAATTATTCTCCAGGTCCATTAAGCTACCCTAGTAATCTATCAAGCGTTTAAGGAAGTAATACCTATTCTACACAAAGCCTTCCAGAAAATACGAGGGAGGGTAAACATCCCAACTTATTTTATGAAGCCAGCAATAACCTAATACCAAAACTGGGCAATACATTACAAGAAAAGAAGCTACAAACATAGATTCAAAATTATGTAATAAAACTTTAGCAGATTGAATTCATTATTATATAAAGGCTTTAATATAGCATGCGTCATTGTAATTCATACCATAAATTCAAGGTTAACTTTCAAAAATTAATCACTTTAATTTTGCACATCATAATTGGGGAAAAATCATATGATTATCAAAGTATATGGAGAAAGCTATTTGAAAATTTTAATACCAATATATGATTTTAAAAGTCTCAGGAGATTGGGAATACAAGAGATTTTTTCTCAACCTCATAAAAAGGCAACTCTGGAAACTTGACAGCCTACATCATACATATTGCTGAAAGAATTAATGCTTTTACCCTGTTAGAGAACAGTTCTAAGATATTTGAACTTATTGCCTCTGTACAACATTATATTGAATGTTCTATCCAGTTTAATAGACAAAAAAAAGACTCTTAAATTTAAAAAGGTGTCAAGCTCTTTGTTTCCAGTAGACAGGTTTACCTACATAAAAATATTAAGTAATCTCCTGCAATACTACTGGAAAAAAATAACGAGTTTAGCATAGTCACAGGATAAAAGTTATATAAAACTTAATTGTATTTCTATATATTAGCAACAATCAGGAAGTGATTGTTGAAGAAAGAGATTAATTCGGAAAAAATTATTTGAAAAAATAATGTTTGACAATTTCCCAAACATGAGATTTTCTTGTCTGAATTCTACTTTCCTTCAAGAATATTTTCCAGTTTTCCTAGTGGGAAAATTCACTTCTATTGTGCCCAATAGACAACTTTCTACTCATTTTATAGACTAACTCCATTGTTATGATTATTTACAAAAAGCAAATCTAAATAGAATTTCACTTTGCTTTCTATTCCAGGAAGGACAAATTTGGAGCTTTGGGGAAAAGATCTTAGAGGTGGAACCCTTTTTTGTGAATCCAGAGTAAGCTGAGGTTTCTCTAGAGTTATATGTTTAGTCTCCCAATTTTTCTGCCCATATCTCAGTGTTTGTACATCACTGACAGGACATTAGCATAGATAACCTGATTTTGAGTGTAAACATCTCTGAGTAATAATCTAAAAATACAATGATTTTATATTTTCCATAAAACAATTATCATAAGACATGGAATAAGCTATGAAGAGTCAGGTAACAAAACTGGGTTTTAGATGACACAGAGTTAGGTTATATGTACAGGGCTAGTTTTCTCCAAAGGTTTTAATCTTAAATTTTTATATCTTTATGCTTCAAAATAGATAAATTAATAACAAAACAATCAATTCCAGGCTCCCAATTTGTTTAAAGCAGTGAATATCAACCACAAATTTGCTAGTTGTATTTGGGGGCAATGAATGACCATGAAGGTCAGAAAAGAGAATTGACATAATATGACAAGATAGTCACACAAATGAACAACAGCACATGCACAGTGAGGGTCAAGGTAGTAATTTCCAAGTAGGGGGCTTTATCTTCCAAGGGAGACAATAACATGCCAATATGTAAGAAGCCTGCATATCCCACAAATCATAGGTTAGGTTGATTATGGGTTCAAAACTTTCATAAAAGTGAACAAAACTTTTTAGAAATGTCAAAACCTCTCTCTTCAAATTTTTCATCGTTCCTGGAGTGACCACAAAAGTTTACAACTATAGATCAAATGGTTTATGTTGTCAGAACATTCAGTATAGCAATCTTTTATTGAATACCTAATTATATTTTAGGCACTGAAAATGTTAGCACAGAGATTCCAGGGAAGTAGATTTGATTAATTCTGATTTGAGAAATCTGGGTGAGCTTTAGAAAAGAGTTGACATTTGTACTGAACTTTGAAATACAGGCAGATATTTCAGGGACTGGTGTCCCAGGAAAATGGTGCATTTTTGGAAGATACACAGAGCTGGAAGAAAATAAGCATATTCAGGACTGGGGTGCGACCAGAACTATGTTTTCAGGGCTTAACTACAAAGGAGATACAAAGGATGGAGGAAGCAGTTACAAAAAAGGAAACTACTTTTTAAGGTATTAAACATTTTAAACAGTCTATAACATTTTCCTTGAGCTTTTATTATATCTACAGATGATAGATTCATATTATGTCAAGAAGCAGGGATTTTGGCATTCTTATAATCTTGAGACTTGTCTATTAACAGTAATAGAGATTAAGTATAATCTTTTTTCTACAAAACTTTCTTTGATGTCATGTCACAAGAATAAATGAACTTTGCCTGACCTTTTATTTTTATTCAATTCATCAAACATTTATTCAATGTCTATTATGTTCCAGGAGAGATAAGTAAAGCAGATTCCTGACATTTTCAAGGTTCGAAATAAAGTCAGAACACTGACATGTCAGTGGGTGAGTACAAAAGAGGTATTTGGGTGCTGTAATAGAATAGATAGTTATGGAAGCACTTAGGAAGAACTGGCTAATGCCGCCTTTGAGAAAAAAACAAGCTTCACAAATCAGGTAACATTTTATTTAAATTTAGGGGCTTGTGCATCTTTTTTAATCCAATTGATGAAATATATGTTTGTTTAAAGGGAGAGAATAAGAGACAAGTGGATAGGAAGATACCAATGATCAGCGAGTTCTAGTTTGACATATAGAATAGAAATCGGGCCTTTGAAGTAGAGGGGGAACCATGTACACAAAGACTTGTGAAGATCCTAGAGTATTAGAAAAATAGCAAGACATTCAATGTGTCTTACCTGTTGCATGCAATGAATAAATGGCCTAAAATAAATTGTACAAGGTCAATTGGGGTCAAATAATGACAGTCCTTGAATGCCCAGGAGTTAGACTTTCTTGCAAACATAGGGAAATAAGCAGATATTTTTCAGAAAGGAGAAATATTATTAATCTTACACTCCCTAAAAATATAAATTAATAAAATAAATGTATCCATGCTGCTGGAACAATGGATTTAATAATAATGGTGTCAAGCTTGTTCTTAACTACATGGGTAGTTTATAGCTGTGGTTTCCCAGCCATCTACATCTATGCTGTATTATACCTTTGGCTGCCACAAAGCTATACTTCAAGAAAATCTTTAACCAGTATCTTTGCCCTATCTTAAGCATTACCTTCTATAGATTACATTAAGTGTCAGAATTCACATAATTCAGAAATTTATGGAAGGAGCCAATACGATAGTCATCTAGTGCTTTTGCCAGACCTGTCCCTAATGTTTGTGAGATCCAGAACAAAAGTAGAAGTGGAAGCTCATATATACATAGATATCTAAAATGTTTAAATAAAGATTCTAAAATATAAAATATTAAATAAGATATTCCATACTCTCCTATGTTTACAAATCTTCCTGCACAAAGATTTGGAAAGACAGGATCAAACTGAGAATTCTTGGATTCTTTACAATTCCATATAAGCATGTGGGTGAGTTTTCAATTTCATCTTTTCACTAACAGCTACATTCAGCATTAAAAGTCCTCACGTGTGAAAGATTAAATATGCAAACAATGGCCAGACCATAACATGATAATAGACTGCTGATCCAAAAACTGCAGAAAGCAGCCTGGGAAGTGAGGGGGACCAAGGTTTTGCCAGCCAAAAATGTCTCTTTTGGGATATTGATCTTAAGCCGGTTGTTAAGAAACAAAGTCTCAGAAAGAATCTTTCCCCCCAACTTCCTCCCTAAAGCAATTCAAATAGAAAAACCTGCTGCAGGAAGGGAACCTTAGCAGAATCACCTTAGCCTAATTTGAATTAAGTATGGTAGACAGAAACAAATCTAGCAACGCCTGTTTTTTGCCTTCTGTCTCACTGTTTCTTGGTTGTCTACCAAGAATTTATGTTCTGCTCTTTCTCAGCCAGATGATTTCCCAATAAAAATCCTATAACTCGGCTACCCTTCTTCTTTGTCCAACATGGCATCATAAGCCTCAACTGCCCAATGTGTTTTAGGTCTCATATTTATGACACTCCCAGCATGTACATCCATAATAAACTTGTACACTTTCTCTTGTTAATCTGTTTCTGTTATTTTGATTATTAGCCCAACTAGAAAAACTTATAAGGTGGGAGGAAAATTATATTTTATATCCCCATAGAAGTGAAGACATAATCACTGCAGCTATCAGCCCTGAATAGGCAGTACTTAATTAGTAACTGCCAGCTTCCTCCACTTCCTATTCAGGACAGATTAGAGAAAACCAAATATGCTTCCTAAACCAATCAATATTAAGCTGCCCTGTTTCTAATTAACACATCTGAAACTTCCTCATACAAATAACCTTCCATTATAACACACCTGAAATCTTTTCTTTTTTCACAGTAAAGCTTTCCTACTCTGCCTGCCTTTGGGTCACTGCAAGTAAAGTAAAACGAAAGTAAAGGTGACCGACTTGCTATAGTAAGTTCTGAATAAATAGCTTCTGTTTGTTCTCAGTTGAGTTATCTTCGTTTATTTTACATATGTGAATTCTGACTCTATTTTAACCTTCAGGGCACGACGATGTTCATGAAAAATTATCAACTATATGTAAAAGCATAACATTTTTTTTTCTCATGTAATTCAAAAAACAAGACGGCTAAGTACCGACATAGCTTTACTAGGTTCAAAGTTATGTTGGAGAAAAACTGGCAATTTTAGTTATTTATTTTTTCTCTCTTTTCTCTTTATTAAATTTTTTTTCAATTATAGTTGATATGCAACATTATATTAGTTTCGGATGTACAACATAGTTATTATACATTTAATATCAATCACCCTGATAAATCAGTACATCTCTGACACCACACTAATTATATTCCTTATGCTTTATTTATATACTTGTGACTTTTTTTCGATGAAAATTGACAATATTACTTTACATTACTTTCAGCTGTATGGAATAGTGGTTAGACATTTATATAATTTACAAACTGATCCTCCTGATTCGTCTACTATCTACCTGGCACTATACATAATTATTACAATATTATTGACTATATTCCCTATGCTATACTTCACATCCCAATGACTATTTGTAATTACTGACTTGTACTTCTTAATTCCTTCACCTTTTTCACCCAGGTCCTAAACTTTCCTCCCATCTGGAAACCATCAGTTTGTTCTTTGTATATATGGGTCTGTTTCTTCTCTGTGGTTCATTTAATTTGTTCTTTAAATTATACATGTAAGTGAAATCATTTGATATTTGTCTTTTCATGTCTGACTTATTTCGCTTAGCATAATACCCTCTAGGTCCAACCATGTTGTCACAGACAGTAAGATTTCTTTATTTTATGGCCAAGTAGTATTTCATTGTATATTTGTACCATAACTTCTTTATTTAATCATTTATACATGGACACTGAGTTTGCTTGGCTACTGTAAATAAGCCTGTAGTGAACATAAAGGTACATATGTCTTTTCAAATTAGTGTTTTGGATTACTTCAAATAAATACCCAGAAGTGGAAATGCAGGGTCATAAAGAAGTTCTCATTTTAACTTTTAAGTCACCTCCAAACTGTTTTTCTTAGTAGCTGTACCAATTTGAAATTCCACTAACAAAGCACAGGGTTCTCTTTTCTCCACATCTTCTCCAATACATATTATTTATTGATTTGTTAATGATGGCCATTCTGATAGGCATGAAGTAATATCTCACTGTGATTTTAATTTGCATTTCTCTGATGATTAGTGATGTTGAGCATCTTTTAATATGTCTGTTTGTATTTCCTCTATAGAGAAATGTCTATTCAGGTCGTGTGTGTGTGTGTGTGTGTGTGTGTGTGTATTTGTGTATAAACATACATACATATATATGTATATATATTAGCATTTTACTTATTAGTTTCAAGTATATAGTACATTGGTTAGAAATTTACATCATTTATGAAATGATATCCCTGATTATCACCCCTCTGACTCTACTCATAGCCATTATATTACTGCTGACTACATTTCCTATGTCATGCTCCCCATCCCATTTCCACCTATGAACTATTAACTTGAACTGCTTTAACCCTTCAACCCTTTCTCCCGGCCCCCCAAACCACCCCCCCTCTGGCTGTTACCAGATTGTTCTCTATATTCGTGAGTCACTTTTTGACTTGTTTGTTCTTTCTGTTCCTTAGACTCCGCATATAAGCAAAATCACATGAAATTATCTTCATCTATCTGACATTTCACTGAGCATAATAAACTCTAGGTCTAATCATGCCATGTGGTAGGATTTCATTTTTTGTATGGCTGAGTAATATTCCATTGTATATATGAACTGTAATTTTTAGACATATTTTTAAAAATTTATTTAAATTAGTTTCGAGTATACAGTACATTGGTTAGACATCTATATAGTTCATAAAATGATCCCCCCACTTGCTCCTCCCCATCCCCATGACAAAATATCAACTATTAATTTATACTTCTTTAACTCTTCATCCTATTCTCCCAGTCCCCTAACCCCCCTTCCCTCTGTCTGTCATCGAATTGTCCACTATGTTCGTGAGTCTGTTTTCATTAGTTTTTTTTTCTTTTCATTTCTTAGATTCCACATATAAGTGAAATCAAACAGTATTTATCTTTTTCTGTCTGACTTATTTCATTCAGCGTAAGAATCTCTAGGTTCATCCATGTTGCAAATGGTAGGGTTTCATTTTTTAATGGCTGAGTGTGTGTGTGTGTGTGTGTGTGTGTATACACATACACACATACATACATATATATATATCATAATTTGATACATATCACAATTTCTTTATCCAATCATCTATTGATTGGCATTTAGGTTACTTCCATATCTTGGCTATTGTAAATAGCCCTGCTATGAATATAAAGACGCATAGAACTTTACTAATTATTGTTTCGGATTTCTTTGAAATATCTAGAAGTCTAATAACTGGATCAAAAGTAGATTCATTTTAAAATTTTTGAGGAACCTCCAGACTGTTTTCCATAGGGGCTGTATGAATTTTCAATCCTACCAACAGAGTATGATGGTTCCCTTTTCTCTACATCATCACCAACACTTGTTGGTCTTTGATTTATTGTTGACAGACATTCTGACAAGTATGGGGTGATATCTCATTTCGGTTTTAATTTGCATTTCTCTGATGATTAGTGACCTTGAGCATCTTTTCATATATCTATAGACCATCTGTGTTTCCTGTTTGGATAAATATATATTCAGGTCTGACCCTTTTTAATTGGATTGTCTATATTTTTTGTTGTAGAGTTGTATGAGTTCTTTATATATTTTGGAAATTAACTCCTTATCAGATGTGTCATAAGCGAATACCTTCTCCCATTCAGTCAGTTGTCTTTTCAATTTGTTGATGGTTTCCTTTGCTGTGAAAAACCTTTTTTTACTTTGATGTAGTCCCATTTGTTTATTTTTTCTTTTGTTTCCTTTGCCTGATGAGCAATATCTGAAAAGAAATTACTGTTAGCAATATCAGAGAGTTTACTGCCTATGTTTTCTTCTAGAAGTTTTATGGTTTCAGGTCTTATATTTAAGTCTTTAATCCACATTGGTTTTATTCTTGAACATGGTGTAAGAAGGTGGTACAGTTTCTTTTTCTTTTTCTTTTTCTTTTTTTCGCATGTATTTGTCCAACTGTCTCAGCATCATTTATTGAAGAGACTGTCTTTACCCCATTGTATATTCTTGTCTCGTTTGTCATATGGTAAATGAGTGTATAGGCATAGATTTATTTCTGGGCTCTCTATTCTGTTCCATTGATCAGTGTATCTGTTTTTATGCCAATACCATGCTGTTTTGATTACTGTAGACTTGTAGTATAGTTGAATAAGGTAGTATGATACCTCAAACTTTGTTGTTTTTTCTCAAGATTGCCATAGCTATTCGAGGTCTTCTATGGTTCTATATGAATTTTAGGATTATTTGTTCTAGTTCTCTGAAAAATGTCATTGGTATTTTAATAGGGATTTCACTGGATCTATAGATTGCTTTGAGTAGTATAACCATTTTAATTATTTTTATTCTTTCTATCCATGAGCACGATATATGCTTCCATTTATTTGTATCTTCTTCAATTTTTTTTCCATGACATAAATTTTTGAGAACAGATCTTTTACCTCCTTGGCTAAATTGATTTCTAAGTATTTTATTGCTTGTGATCCGATTCTAAATGGGATAGTGTTTTTTAAATTTCTCTTTCTGAAAGTTAATCATTGGTGTATAAATTGCAACTTGCTTCTAAATATTAATTTTGTGTTCCGCTACATTACTGAATTCATTGATCAATTCTAACAGCTCTTTGGTGACATCTTTGGAGTTTCTATGTTTAGTATCATGACATCTGAAAATGATGACAGTTTTCCTTCTTCCTTTCCAATTCGGATGCCTCTTATTTCTCTTTCTTGTCTGATTGCTGTAGCTAGAATTTCCAATATATTGTTGAACAGAAGTGGTGGAAGTGAGCATCTTTGTCTTTTTCCTGATCTTAAGGAAAATGCTTTTAGCAATTTTCCATTGAGTGTAATTTTAACTGTAGGTTTGCCATATCTGGCCCTTTTTATGTTGAGGTATGTTTTCTCTATTCGCACTTTGCTGAGAGCTTTTATTATAAATGGATGCTGGATTTTGTCAAAAAGCTTTTTCTGCATCTATCGATATGATCATATGATTTGTATCTTTCAATTTGCTAATGTGGTGTATCACATTAATTGGTTTGTGCATATTGCACCAACCTTGCATCCCCAAAATAAATCCCACTTGCTCCTGATGTTTTTTTTAATGTTTTGCTCAATACGGTTTGTTAATATCGTGTTGAGAATTTTTGCATAAATGTTCATAAGAGATATTGGCCTATAGTTTTCTGTTATTATAATGTTCTTGTCTGGTTTTGGAATATAGTCAAGGTTGTCTCATAAAAAGAATTAGGGAGATTTCCCTCTTCTAGAATTTTTTTCAATTTGAGAAGAATAGGCGTTAATTCTTCATTGAATGGTAAAATTCATCTATGAAGCCATCTGGTCCAAGACTTTTATTTTAGGCAGTTTTTTGATTAGTGTTTCGATTTTGCTGGTGGTAATTGGTTGGATCATATTTTCTGTTTCCTCTAGAGTCAGCTTTCAAAGATTGTATGTTTTTAGGAATGTATCCATTTCTTCCAGATTGTCCAATTTGTTGGTATACAATTGCTTGTAGTATTTTTTGATGATTCTTTGTATTTCTTTGGAGTCCATAGTTACTTCTCGTTTGTTTCTGATTTTATTTATTTGGGCCATCTTTTTTTCTTCATGAGTTTGGTTAAAGATTTATCAAATTTGTTTATCTTTTTAATGAACCAGCTCTACATTTCATTAATCTTTCATATTGTTTTTCTAGACTCTATATTATTTACTTCTGCAGTGATGTTTATCATTTCCTTCCTTCTGCTCACTTTGGACTTTGTTTGCTGTTCTTTTTTTTAGTTCTTTTAAGTATAAAGTCAGATTGTTTATTTGAGCTTCTACTTGTTTCTTGAGGTAAACCCGACTTGTAATGAATTTACCTCTTAGGACTGCTTTTGTTATGTCCCGTAGATTTGTAGTCATTGTGATTTTATTTTCATTTGTCTCTAGGTATCTTTTGATTTCTTCCTTAATATCATTGGTAACCCATTCATTGTTTAGTGGTATGTCATTTAGGCTCCACATGTTTATGTGTTTTCCAGGTTTATTTTTGCAGTTGATTTCTGGTTTTATACCACTGTGATTGGAGAAGACACTTGATATTTCAGTCTTCTTAAATTTACTGATACTTGTTTTATGGCCTAACATGTGGTCTATCCTGGAAAATGTTCCATATGCACTTGAGAAGAATGCATATTTTGCTGCTTCTGGAGGAAATGCTCTAAGAATATCTTTTAAATCCAACTGGTCTAGTATGTCTTTTAAGCCCACTGTTTTCTTGTTGATTTTCTGTCTGGAAGATCTGTCCATTGATGTCAATAGGGTGTAAATTCTCCTACTATGAGTGTATTACTGTTGATTTCTCCTTTTATGTCAGTCAATAATTGCTTTGTATATGTAGGTGTTCTTATATTGGGTGCATATATTATTGCTAGTGTTATATCTTCTTGATGTATTGCTTCCTTTATCATTAAGTAATGGTCTTTTTGTCTCTTATTATAGCCTTTGTTTTAAAATGTACTTTGTCTGATATAAGTATTGCTACCCTGGCTTTTTTTTTTTTCATTTGTGTGAAATAACTTTCAGTCTATTTGTGTCATTTGATCTGAAGTGGGTCTTTTGTAGACAGCATGTGTAAGGGTCTCATTTTCTTATCCATTTAGTACCCTATGCTTTTTCATTAAAGCATTTCATCAAAGTGGTTATTTCTATGAGTTTCTTTATCCTTTTTTATTTTTAATAGTCCCTTTAACATTTCTTGTAATACTGGGTTGTTGGTGATAAATTCCTTAAGCTTTTTTTTCTGTCTGGGAAGCTCTTTATCTCACTTTACATTTTAATTGATAGCCCTGCTGGGTATAGTATCTGTGGTTGTAGTTATTTGTTTTTCATAACTTTGATATTTCTTGCCAGTCCCTTCTGGCCTGAAAGTTTCTGTTGAAAAGTCAGCGGATATTCTTATGGGAGTACTCTTGTAAGTAAATAGCTTCCTTTTTCTTTCTGCATTTAAGATTCTCTCTTTGTCTTTGATTTTTTGGCATTTTAATTATGATGTGCCTTGGTGTGGATCTGTTTTAATTCCTCTTTATCCGTCTCTTTGTGCTTCCTAAACTTTTATGTATGTCCTTTTGTCAGGTTAGGGGTTTTCTGTCATTATTCTTTAAAATAGATTCTCAATCCCTTGCTCTTTCTCTTCTCTTTCTGGTACTTCTACGATGCAGATTTTATTTCATTTCATTTCATATTGTCCCAGAAAGCTCTTAAACTACCTTCATTTTTTTTCCATTTTATGTCCCGATTGGGTGTTTTCTACTACCTTGTCTTCCAGCTCACTGATCCAATCTTTTCCTTCATCCAGTCTTACTGTTGAATTCTTCTTGGGTATTCTTGATTTCGGTTATTGTATTCTTCATTTCTGACTGGTTCTTTTTTATGATTTTATGTTTTTTTTTTGTTTGTTTTATGCTTACTACCTCTCTGTTGAAGTGCTCATTGAGCTTATCTGTTCTACTCCTAAGTTCACTAAGTATCCTTATAACCATTATTTTTAACTCTATCTCTGGTAGTTTGTTTTCCTCCATTTCATTTAGTTTATTTTTGGAGTTTTCTCCTGTTATTTTATTTATGGCACATGTCTTTGTTTTCTCATTTCGTTAGCCTCTCTGTGTTCATTTCTGTATGTTAGTAATATTTGCATCAACTCTTAGTTTTGGCTAGATGGCCTTTATGTGGAAAGTGTCCTGTGTGGCCCAGTGGTGCACTCTCCCTGATCACCTGTGCCAGGCAGGGCTCTGGACATGATCTTTGTGTGGGTTGTGTGTAATCTTCTGTTTTAGTTAAGCCTTTATTGGTGTTAGTACATCAGTGGATGGGATTAATGCTTGAGCTGACTAACTGGGAATTGGTTGCAACCACAGGATATGAGTTGCTATGTGGGAGCTGACCCCACTGAGTGGGATTTGTCCTAACAGGCTTGTGTACTTGTTGAGACCACCCTTTATATATACTACTTATGGGGCTATTCAGGTGTTGTTCTGTTGTGGTCTAGGACCAGCCACCCAGTGTGTTGATTTTTGTGGCCCTTGGGAGGAGCCACCTGTAGGCCTAAGTCAGCCGCTGCCTTTGATTGCTCAGGGCTACCTGATTTGAACTACAAAGCATACGTCAATGGTTGCTGCCTATGATGGATCTTCTTCAGTGTGACTCCTTTATATCATCAGAGATATGTGTTACGATACAGCTGGATTTCAGGTGATTCAACACGTTGATTATTTTA
Source organism: Rousettus aegyptiacus (assembly GCF_014176215.1). Lineage (NCBI taxonomy): Eukaryota > Metazoa > Chordata > Mammalia > Chiroptera > Pteropodidae > Rousettus > Rousettus aegyptiacus. The sequence goes on along the minus strand of NW_023416312.1, from coordinate 79,057,209 downwards.
TAATTTGGTTTAATTTTAATGCAGTCCTGAGAGAAGGCAAAATCATGTTTTTACCTAGTTCGCCATCCTGACCAGAACATGACTATTGCCAGTCATCCATTTTTTAACTGGATTGTTTGTTTCTTTGTCGTTGAGTTGTATAAGTTCTATATCAATTTTTAATGTTAACCACTTATCATATTTATCATTGATGAATATCTTCTCCCATTCAGTAGGTTTTTTTGTTTTGTTTTGTTTTTGATGATTCCTTTGCTGTGTAAAATATTTTGGTTTGATTTAGTCTCATTTGTTTATTTTTTCTTTTGTTGCCCTTGACTGAGTATATCAAAAAAATAAAAATAATAAATATCAGAGAGTTTACCACATATGTATTCCTCTGAGAGTTTTATGCTTTTAGTTCTTCATTTAACTATTTAGTCGATTTCATGTTTATATTTGTACATGTTGCAAGAAGACGTTCCGTTTTTATTTTAGCTTCTGTCAATCCAGTTTTTACCAGAACATTATTGACTCTCTTTACCCCATTGTATATTCTTGCCTTCTTTGTTCTAAATTAAATGATCGTATAGCCATGGACTTATTTCTAGGCTCCGTATCCATTGAGCTATGTGTCTATTTTTTATGCCAGTACTATACTGTTTTGATTACTTTAACCATGTAGTATAGTTTGATATCAGATACCATGATATCTCCAACTTTGTTCTTTTTCTCTCAAGATTACCATGGCTATTCAAGGTCTTTTATGGTTCCATATAGATTTTAGGATTATTTGATCTAGTTTTGTGAAAAATGTCATTGATATTTTGATAAGTATTTCATTGAATCTATAGATTGTTTTGGGTTGTGTGAGTATTTTAATTATGTTATTTTTATCTATCCATGAACATGGTAAATGCTTCTATTTATTTGTATCTTCTTCAATTTCTTTCTTGAGTATCTTATAAATTTCTGAATTCGGGTGTTTTACCTCCTTGGTTAAATTTATTTCTAGATATTTTATTATTTTGATGCAGTTATAAATGGAATTGGCTTCTTAATTTTTCTGTCTGATAGTTCATTACTGGTGTAGAAAAATGCAATTAATTTTTGAATATTAATTTTGTATTGTGTTACTTTATTAAATTCATTTATCATATTTTGTTATCTTCAAACGATGATAGTTTTACTTATTTCTTTCCAATTTAGATGGCTTTTATTTATTTTTCTTGTATGATTGCTGTAGATAAGAATTCCAATACTATATTGAATATCAGTGTGAAGTGCATATACTTGTCTTTTTTTGATCTTAAGGAAAACACTTTTTGCTTTTATCCATTGAGTGTGACATTAGCTTTGGGGTTGTCATATAAGGTCTTTATTATGTTGGGATATGTTCCCTCTATTTCCACTTTGCCGAGAGTTTTATCATAAACGGATGCTGGATTTCATTGAGTGCTTATTCTTCATCTATTTATATGATCATAAAAGTTTTATCCTTCATTTTATTTATGTGGTATATCACGTTAATTGATTTGCAGATACTGAACCAACTTTGCATCCCAGGATTAAATCTCAATTGCTCATGGTGTATGATCTTTTTAATGTATTTCTGAATTTGGTTTACTAACATTTTGTTGAGGATTTCTGCATATATGTTCATTAGCGATATCAACCTATAAGTTTTCTTTTTTGCAACGTGTTTGTCTGCCTTTGTAATAAGAGTAATGGTGGCCTTCTAAAAGGAGCCTGGGAACTTTCCCTCCTCTTAAATTTTTTGAAATAGTTTGGGAAAAATAAGTGTTACTTCTACTTTGAGCGTTCAGTAAAATTTACCTGTAAAGTCCAGGACTTTTACTCAGTTGCTTCAGATTTTGTTTCTTCTTGACTCAGTCTTGGGAGATATTATATTTCTAGGAATGTGTCCTTTACTTTCCAGTTGTTTAATTTGTTGGCATACAATTCCTTGTAATATTTTCTTATAATTTTTCATATTTCTGTGGAGTCAGATGTCACTTCTCTTTCATTTAAGGTTTTTATTTATTTGGGTCCTCTCTCTTTTTTTCTTCAATAGTCTTGTTAAAGATTTATCAATTTTGTTTATCTTTTCAAAGAACCAGATTTTGGTTATATTGATCTTTTGTATTATTCTTTATTATTTATTTACTTATTTGTTTCATCATATAAATAAACATTTTATGTTGTATTTTAAATTTATTTTAAATATTTTTTTAAATAAAATTTGATGACATTGGTTAATAAAATTACATATATTTCAAGTGTACCATTTAATAGTATGTCTCATGTATATTGCATTGTGTGTTCACCCCCCAATTTTAAATTTCCTTCCATTATTATATATTTGACCTCTTTTACACTTATATACCTCTCCCCTCTTCTTCTTCCCTCTCGTAACTGCTAAACTGTCCTTTGTGTCCATGACTCTCTGTTTGTTTGTCTTGTTCATTTGTTGCTTTTAGTTTTATATTCCACATATGAGTGAAATTACATGGTTCTCAACCTTTCTGTATGACTTATTTCACTTAGTATGATAATTTTAAGATCTATCCATGTTCTATTATCTTTTTTAGAATATATCTGATTTATTTCCACTGTGCATTTTATTATTTTTTTCCTTCTTAATCACTTCCATCCTTCTTTTTCTAGTGCCTTTAAGTATAAGGTCAGGTAGCTTCTTTAAGATTTTTGTTGATTCTTGAGGTAGGCCTTTATTGCTTTGAATTTCCCTCTTAAGACTGCTTTTGATATGCCCCATAGATTTTGTGTGTTGTGTTTTATGTTCATTCATCTCAAGGTATCTTTTGATTTCTTCCTTGATCTCATTGTTAACCCATTGATTGTTTAGAAGCATGTTTATCCTCCATGTGTTTGTGTGCTTTTCTGTTTTTTTTTCCTTTTATTGTATTCTCATTTCTTACCATTGTGATCAAAGAAGAGGCTTGATATAATTTCAGTGTTTTTAAATTTATTGATATTTCTTTTGTGGACAACATGTGGTTTTTCTTGGAAAATGTTGCATGTGAACTTGAGGAGGATGTATATTCTGCTGTTTCGGGTGAAATGCTCTAAAAATATAAATTAAATCTATCTGGTCTAATGTGTCATTTAAGGCTGCTATCTTGTTGATTTTCTCTCTGGGAGATCTGTCCGTTGGTGTCAATGGGGTGTCAAAGTCCTTTACTATGATTGTATTACTGTCACTCTTTCCCTTTATGTTGATCAATATTAGTTTTATGTATTTAGGCACTCCTCCATTTGATGCATTAATGTTTATAAGGGTTATATCCTTTTGTTGATCCCTTTATTATTATAGATTTTTAAAATCTATTTTGTCTGATATAATTATCACTACCCCAGCATTATTTTCATTTCCATTTGCATGAAGTCTCTTTTTTCATTCTTTTACTTTTAGACTGATTTTTTTTTTCTTTTCATTGAAATGAGCCCATAATAGAAAACACAAGTATGGGTCTTGTTTTCTTATTCATTCAGCTACCCTATGTCTTTTGATTGAGGTATTTAGGGAATTTACATTGAAAATGATTATTGTTAGATACATAGTTGTTGGGTTTCATTATTCATAATTATGTTCTTCTTTTTTTCCTTTCTTAAAGGAGTCCCTTTAACATTTCTTGTAACAGTAGTTTGGTGATGATGAATTTCTTTAGCTTTTTATTGTCTGAGAAACTATGTAACCCACCCTCAATTTTAAATTGTAGTATTACTGATAAAGTAGTCTTTGTTGTAGGTGCTAGCTTTTCATCACTTTGAATATTTTGTCCCAATCCTCACTGGTCTGCAAATTTTCTGTTGAGAAATCAGCTGACAGTCTTAAAGGTACTCCCTTGTAGGTAACTATATCCCTCTTGCTTCTTTAGGATTCTCTTATTTGTCTTTAACCCTAGTCATTTTAATACTGATGTATTTTGAGTGGTCTTTTTTGGGTTCATCTTGTTTGGAATTTTTGCACTTTTGGGGCTTGTATGTCTATTTTCTTCACAAGTTTATGGAATTTTTCAGTTATTATTTCTTCGAATAGTTTTTTGGTCCCCTGCTCTTTCTCTTGTCCTTCTGGTACTCTCATTATGCAACTGTTATGCTTGATGTTATCCCAGAGATTTCTTAAAATATTATTATTATTATTTTGCTGTTTCTATTGAGTATTTTCTGCTACCTTGTCTTCCAAATTGCTGATTCAGACCTCTGTCATGTAATCTGAGGTTGATTCTTTGTATTGTAGTCTTCATATCGGTTATTATATTCTTTATTTCTGACTGGTTCTTTATGTTTTTTATATCTTTTGTATGCTTCCTATCTCTTTATTGCAGTTCTCACAAAATTCCTTAAGCATCCATACAACTAATCTTGTTTTTTTAATTTGTTTACTTTGTTTTGTGTTGTTTTTCCTTTTTATTCGATACATTACTTGTCTTCATTTTATTTAAATATTTTTCTAGAGTTTTATCCTGCTTTCTCATTTGGGACACATTTCTTTATTTCCTCATTTTGGCTGCCTCTCTAGGTTTGTTTTATATATTATGTACATCTTCTGCATCTCCCAGTCTTGGCTGAGTGGCTTTATGTAGTAGGTGCCTTTTGTGATCCAGTGGTACAGTCTCCCTGATCACCTGAGGTGGGTGCTCCAGGAATGTCTATTGTATGTGTTGTGTGTGCCCTCCCGTTGTAGTTGAGCCTTGATTGCTGTTAGCAAGTCAGTGAGTGGGACTGACTTTCAGGCTGACTGGTTGTGATGATTGCCCACACCAACAGCATATGAGCTGCTATATGAAAGCTGACCCCACAGTGTGGGATTCACCGTAGTGGGCTAGTGTGCTTTTTGAGACCATCCTTTGGGAGTGCCACTTTGGGGGCTAATGAGATAGTGCTCTGTTGTTTCTCTGAAGCTGACCTCCAGGTGTGTTGGTCCTGGGGCTTCTTAGGAGGGTTTCTCATACTGGCCTAGATTAACCATTTCCTGTGACAATCCTGGAGCTACCTGGTAGGGGCTCCAAAGCCATACATGGTTTGTTATTGCCTGTACTGGACCTGTGGGTACATGGGAGAAGCCATGTTGTGAACCAAGGTTGGCTGAAACTAGAATCCAGCCTGGGGAAGCTCAACAAAAGTCCCAAGTGTTTCCAAGGCCTGATGCTGCTTGATAGATGTTCATAATGCTCAACTGCTGAATGAACCTCGAGTCTATGCAAGTTGGGTGAGGCTGGGTCCCAGGGAGTCACCAGAGTAGAGAGAGTGGTATTCACTAGGTTAATGTAGATTCAGATTTGTCACAAGTTTCAAGCCTCAGGCTACTCACAGAAGTCTAAGAGCCCACAGAGTCCAGGCTTCACCTACATCAGACCCATAGATCCATGAGAGTTGTCCAAGGAAGACTGAAGCATGGGTCAGAGCTGGTTTTCCACCACTGAAACTGCTTCTGATAGTGCACAATCCAAGTCTGGCTGTTTGCTCCTGAAAGAAACTGCTGCAGTGTATAGAGTGGAGCTGGTTTCTGGGCTTTTGAAAGTGCCTCCAGTGGTGTGCAAGTTGGGTGGAGCTGAGTCCCAGAGTGTCACCAGGGTAGAGCAAGTAGATCTCACCAAGCCAAAGCAGATTCAGTTTTGACCATGTTTTGGGTGCATTCAACATAGGAAAGTTGGCACCCATGTGTATGCTACATTGGAGGAGGTCTTAACACGGGGATAATGGGAGCTCCATTCAGCCCTCACCTTGAAGCCAAACAACTCAGTCTTTTCCCATTTGTCTCTGGTACCTCCAGAGTCACCATCCCTCTGCCAGAGCCCAGAGTGAATGCCTACAAATGAGTTAGTCTGTGCACTGTTTCTTTAACAGGATATCTGGGTTTCTACCAGCCTTCTATCTCATAAAGATAGATGGAGTCCCCACTGATTTTTACAACCAGATGTTGTGTGGACTCCTCTTCCCTGCAATGGAACCCTGGGCTAGGGAGTCCTGGTGTGGTGCTGAGGCCCCTCACTCCTTGGTGGGCCCTTCACAACCAAGATATCCCTTTCAATGCTCAACTTCCACACAGGGGTGTGGAGTCTGCGTGTTTTGCATCCCTGCCCCTCTTACATGTTTCAACTGGACTCTTATTTATATCCTTAGTTATTGGAGTTATGTTAAGCTAGTCTTCAAATGATTCTCCAGGTTGATTACTCTATAGCTTATTTGTAATTTTAATGTGGTCATGGGAAAAGGCAAGCCCAGTGTTCTTTCCACTTGATCAACTAGCAATTTTAAATGAATTCTTTACTGCCATCAATTCTAGTATTCAAAGCTTCTTGTAAAATATGTCTGTGGTTTGAGGGAAAAAATGTTTTCCTTTTTTTCCCCTCCGGTCGGAGAATTAGTAGTCTGAGAATTATGGAAGGGATAATATAATCACAGTTCTGAGAAACTTCTTACTTTAGCTATTGGTTTTGAATTGTGTTTTTATATGAAAGGCACTTAGGGAGAATTGGTGTGATAGGTGCAATATAAATGAGAAACATTTTTAAAATACAGTTCTAGAGTTGATAACAAAATTTCTACTATTTTGTCATTGTTTTATTTTGTATTATTTTGTTGTTCTCATTGTTTTCAGTAAAGATAATCTTGAGGACAATTTAAGTTTAATTTTTCTTGCGGCACTAAGTGCATCAAAAGCTCTTCTGCAGACCCATGGATTAAAATCATTTTTTTATTTTCTTCAAATTAGGGCAGGTAGCTCCTAAATGATAGCAGAAAGCTTTCACTTTAATCACCTGTGAGCACTTCCCATGGCTACGTTTGGATTTTTATGAAGAATTGAAAGAATCCTGGCAATGATACTCCAATGGGAAGAGAAAAATTATGAAAACAACTTTGCCAATTCTGATTCTGGCTGAGCTAGGACATTAGTGTTTAGAATCAAAGATACAGCATGTTGGATAAAGGAATACCTGATGAGCAACTTTCTATTGTTCTAGAATCATTGTCAGCAGAAGGTACAGAAAGTTCCAATTGAATGAATTGAAATCTTGTTATAGAAGTAACGTTTCTGTGGGTTATTTTGTTTTTCAAAAGGTGTCTAAAATGTACCTGGCCTTTTATGATTAGAAAAGAACCTCCACAGATTGAAAGAAACATCTCTTTTGTGCTCTATAAAATATGTATGTATGCTAGGTCTCCAATTATTTTGAAAAATAAATTCTCTCCTTGATTGGTAAATAAAATGCAGTATGGATCCCTCCTTGAAAGTAAACTTGACCATCTATAACTATAATCAACTGGTCATTAAATGTAAAGGATAATTACAACTTCATAGAAATAGTTATTTACTAAATTGTACATTAAGAGACTACAGAATGCTTACTAAAATGAAAAGATTTTTTACCTTTTTTCCCCAGTATCTCACCCTTTCTATAGCTGAAACAACTGTCACTAAGAAAATATGTAATTTACTTAGAATGGAATTTCCAGATGTTGGTCCTCCATGTGATTGCCAGATTCTTCTTGAAATTAGGTCGAAATATTCATTGTAATAGAGAAACTGCCTCAATATTAAAAAAAAAGCAATTGCAAATGATCTTTAAGAGAACAGAACCATGTTGGAAAAACTGTGACTTTGGGAAAAATCATTTTTCCTCTATTCTCAGTATCTCTATCTTTGAAACCTTGATGATGTAAAATTGGGTTTCTTAGTTTACAGCATAATTATAAGGAGATATGAAGTAAAATTATTATTTTTATTTGCTTTCCTCATAAGAACACACTGCACAAATCCAAAGAATCAATAGAATAGAAAGAATGATACACTGAATCAAACCAACAATTTCTACAATGCCAAAAAAGACATTCTTTTCCTATACAAACTAAGAAGAATTTCAAAACATTATATTCTAAATATTATTATTTTTTCTAATAGCACACTGTAAACCTATCATTCATTATTCTTTTTAAGCCACCCTAGACTTATTTTCTTTCTTTTTCTTCTTCCTTTTTTCCTCCTTCCTTATAATTATTTTGCTATTTCCATATTTCTTCCTTCCAACATTTACTAAGAACCCACTATTCTGAACAATAGAAAAATAGAGGAGAAAAAAATGGAATGCTGGAAGGCTTAAAGAAAATAAAATATAATAGGAAGCTATAAATATTTTATCTTGACTGTATCTGGAGGGTGAGTAAGGGAGTAGTGATGAGATGAAGCTAGAGAAGTGGGTAAGGTACTCTCTTCAGGGTTTTCTATTTTATTCCATAGGAGATATAGAGATAATGAAGTATTTTACCTAGAGGAAAAAGATAGTTTTGAACATCTTAACTCTGTTAACTGTGAGAAGAAAAGTGAGGTAAGTGAAATGTTTGGTAGGAAATTCAGTTATGGACTATTTCAAGAAATTCACTGACAGATGATAAGAATTTGAGCTGAGATTGCTGCAAAGGAGATAGTGAAGAGGGAACAGAATTGAGACATGTAGAAGGAAGAACAAAAGAAACTGATAGACTGTATGTAGGATGTGAGATAGAAGGAGAATTTGAGGATGATTACAGAAGATAGTGCAGTTTGGGGAGACAAAAGTGAGGACAGTTTTACACATGTTAAATCTGACCTATCAACTATTTGTAAGAAGAAAACCCGTAGGAAGATAGTATCTCAGTGTTTTCACATAGGCTGTTTCCTCACCATGAACATTTAATCTCTTGGTCTGATTAAATCTTAGTTATTATTTAAGTTTCATTAATATAATTGCTCAGAGAGGTTGAGTCCTTTCTCTGTTTTTGTAACTCTCATAGCATTCTATATTTTTAATCTTACAACTCCTTATTTTTCATTTACATTTATTCCAATATTTAACATTCACCTCACCCACGGTAGAATACATGAGAACAAGGGTAATGCATCTATATTCTTTCTGCTGTATATGCAGTATATAGAACAGTGGTTGTTATAGAATAATAATTATTGAATAAATAAGTCTGAGTTAAGGTGAGGGGAGAGCTCTGCCTAAAGTTTGGTATAGGGTATCAACATAACTGCTGATAGGTGGTTGATAAAACAAAGCCACAAGATTAGATGGAATTGTCTAAGTGCATTATATAGAATGGGATAAGCACAAAAGACAAAAGAAGTTTAAAAGCAAATCCCATGATGCAGGAACTTTGACTTGCTCATATATGTATCTACAGAGGTTAGAATAGGATCTGGAATATGGAAAGCCATCATATACTTGTTGAATGAATGAATGAAGTAAATCTACATTTAAGGGCCTGAGAACTTGTTACATTTGTGGAAATTATTATCATGCTTCTCTTACATCTTCCTCTGTGCAAAAATTTTCTGGGCCCCTCTACTATTCCTGCTATATACTTTCCTGATCCTTTACTTCTTAGTCTCCTGTCCTCTCAAAAGACCATGTGACTTATAAAACACCTATTTACCACAACTTAACATTCACAGTGTGGTCTGACCAGTGGAAGAGGATGAACTTTTTTTTTTGTTGGAACTTCCACATATGTAAATCCAGGCTATTTCACTATTTTCATAACAATATGTGTTTCTCACATTAACTGAGTCAACAGAATATTCCATTTTACAAATGCAGCTCTTATAGAGTTTTACTCTTCTCCTATACTTTTGCAGTTAATTTTTATGACATAGTAAGGGCCATCATTTTAGTCTGTCAGATTTTTAATACTAAATTTTGGTTCTATATTATTGCTATGTCAAGCTATGCCATCCAAAAACTTGATTTGTTTATCTATGTTCTTTGTCTGAAGTTTTTGATGAAATGGAAAGGATTAAGTCCAATATCTGAACCACATAGTTCTCTACTAGAGACAACCATCCAGATATAAATCCCACCTATTAACCAATATCATTCATGCATATTATGAAGTCTCTTAATCCACATCTCTCTAACTCCACATTTGTGTGTAATAAACCATTATTGAACAACTATTATTTACAAAACAATATGATGGCCTGGATATTTTGTGAAATTTTCTTAAAAGTGTGCCTGAAATTATAATTCATTATGTCTATGTAATCTACTTAATCTACTTATTTACCAATAATAGCATATTTAATTGCATTGATATTATAAGACATTATACTCTATAACTTGAAACTCTTGGCTCTTCAGTTAATTATTGCCATCAACATATGCCACATATACATATAACATGTTTTGAGGAAAGATGATACATAATATAACAAAGCTTAATTGATTTAAGTATCATTGATTCTTTTTTTTTTCCATGTTAGGATTATGACACTCTAGTGAAGGAGTCAAAAAAGTCATTAGGCTTCAGAAAGAAGAATGAAATGATAAAGATAAAAATCACCTACTACGTTGTGTTGTCTAGGATCTTCCCTGAGTAGCATAGAGCCAAACCAAAAGGAAGAATGCGAATAATAGATGTCTATCAGGGATAGATCCTTTGCTTGGAAACTGACCTCCAGTAGTTCTAATAGTCACAGTCGATTAGAGTCTATTAGAGTATCTGGTAAGATTTATCTCAAAGGATGGATATTTCAGAAAGCCATCAAAAGGTACCAATTTCCAGAAGAGTAAAGGTTATTCTTTGAAATGTTGAACCTTTATTTTTTTGAAAGCCTTTATGTCATGGACTTAGTTACATATTACTATTTTATTTATTTATTTATTTATTTATTTATTTATCTATCTATCTATCTATCTATCTATTTATTTTTTATGGTGACATTGGTTAATGAAATCCAATAATTTCAGCTGTATACTTTAACAATAAGGCATATCTATATCTATACCTATATCTATATCTATATCTACATCTACATCTACATCTACATCTATCTATATCTATATCTATATCTATATCTATATCTATATCTATATCTATATCTATTCCACTGTATGACCACCTACCAGTTAGATTTCATTCTGTTACAACATATTTGAATCAGTTTACACCATCTACTTCCCAACTTCCTCTATCTCCTATCTCGTGGAAACCACTAGTCTATAGTCCATGTCCATGAGTTTCTGTTTGTCCTGTTCATTTGTTGCTTTTAGGTTTATATACCATATATACACATGATATCATGTGATTTTCACATTTTTCTGTCTGGCTTATTTCGCTGAGCATGATTATCTCGAGGTCCATCCATGTTGTCTCAAATGGCAGTATTTCATCTCTTCTTATGGCTGAGTAATATTCCATTGTATATATGCATCACTGCTTCGTTAGCCAATCATCTGTCCTAGGACACTTTGGTCGCTTCCATTTCCTGGCAACCATGAATAATGCTGCTATGAACATCAGTGTGCAAATATCTTTTCGGATATGAGTTTTCAAGTCTTTGGGGTAAATACCCAGTAGGATTGCTGGATCATATGGTAGATCAATTCTTAGTTTTTTTGAGGAAGTTCCATACTGTTTTCCATAGTGGCTGTACCAATTTGCAGTTCTACCAGTACTGTATGAGGATTCCTATTTCTCTGCATCCTCATGTTCTGTTGATTATAGCTATTCTAACAGGTGTGAGATGATATATTATTGTGGTTTTGATTGGGATTTCCCTAATAGCTAGTGATGTTGGACATCTTTTCATATATTTGTTGGCCATTTGTATGTCCTCTAGGGAGAAGCATCTGTTCAGGTCCTCTGTTCATTTTTTGACTAGATTATTTGTTTTTTTGTTATTATTGAGTCATATGAGTTCTTCGTATATTTTAGATATTAGACCCTTATCAAAGACGTTGCTTGGAAACATATTTTCCTATTCGGCTGGTTGACTCTTTACCTTGTTGACAGTTTCTTTTGCTGAGCAGAAGCATTTTAGTTTGATGTAGTCCCATTCATCTACTTTGCTTTTACTTCCCTTGCCTTTGAGGTCAAATTTATAGATTCCTCTTTCAGTCCAAGGTCCTTGGGTTTAGTTCTTATGTATTTTCCTATTCAATTTATTGTTTCCAGTCTCATACTCAGTTCCTTAATCCAATTTGAGTTAATTTTGGTATGTAGTGATAGACAACATTCTCCTTTCATTCTTTTGCAGGTGGCTTTCCAGTTTTTCCAGCACCATTTATTGAAGAGGCTTTCTTTTCTCCACTGTATGTATTTGGCTTTTTTGTATAAAATTATTTGCCCATATAAATATGGGTTTCATTCTGTACTCTTGATTCTCTTCCACTGGTTCATGTGTCTGTTTTTCTGCCAATATCATGCCATTTTGATTACTGTCACTTTGTAGTATAATTTGAAGTCAGTCAGAGTGATGCCTCCAGCCTCGTTCTTCCCCCCCCCCCCCAGGAATGGCTTTGGTGATTCGGGGTCTTTTTTGCTTCCATACAAAGCTGGGGATTTTTTATTCTATTTTTTTTAGTGACAATTGGATTATGATGGGGTTGCATTAAATCTGTATAATGCTCTAGGTAATATGGTCATTTGAACTATGTTGATTCTTCCATCCAAGAACACAGAATATCTTTCCATTTCTTTGTATCTTCGATTTCTTTTAATAGAGTCTTCTAGATTTCATTATATAGGTCTTCCACATGTTTTGTTAGATTTATTCCTAGTTATTTTATTCTTTTTGTTGCAATTGCAAAAGGAATTTGTTGTCTACTTCTTTTTCTGACACTTCATTATTAGAGTATAGGACTGTTATGGATTTTTGAATGTTGATTTTGTATCCACACACTAAACTGAATTTGCTTATTTTTTCTAGTAGTATTCTTGTGGAGCCTTTTAGATTTTCTGCATAAAGAATTATGTCTTCTACGAATAGTGACAGTTGCCTTCTTCATTTCCTATTGGAATGACTCTTATATCTTTCTCTTGTCTGATTGCCCTCACTAGTACTTCCAATGTAATATTGAATAACACTGGCAATAGTGGATAGCCTTGCCTGGTCCCTGATTTTAGAGGGAAGGTTTTTATTTTTTTACCACTAAGTATAATGTTGGCTGAGGGTTTTGCCATAGATGGCCTTTATTATCTTAAGGTACTTTCTTTCTATACCAATTTTGTTAAGCATTTTGATCATAAAAGGATGCTGTATCTTGTTGAAAGCTTTTTCTGCATCTATTGATAATATCGGGTGATTCTTATTTTTTAATTTGTTTATGTAGTACATCGCATTAATAGACCTGCATATGTTGTACTATCTGTGTGCCTCTAGGATGACACTCATTTGATCATGTCATATAATCTTTTCAACATGTTGATGTATTTGGTTTGCTAATATCATATAGTATTTTTTGTTTGTGATATCTTTACAAGGTTTGTCCTGATAAAATGAGTTGGGAAGTATTGCTTCCTCTTCTATTTTTTTGAAGAATTTGAGGAGAATAGGTACTAAATTTTCTTTGAATTGTTTGGTAGAATCCACTGGTAAAGCCATCTGGTACTGGACTTTTTTAGGGGGGGCAAGTTTTTATGATTGTCTCAATTTCTATACTGCTGATCAATCTATTTAGATTTTTCAGTTCTTCTTGATTTAGTCTAGGAAGGTCATATTTTTCTAAGTACTGGTCCATTTCTTCTAGGTTATTATTTTGGTGTTATATACATTTTTATAGTATTCTTGTATGAGCCTTTGTATTTCTGCAGTGTCTGTCATAATTTCTCCTCTTTCATCCCTGATTTTATTTATTTGTGTCCTTTCTCTTGTTCCTTTTTAGTGAGTCTAGCCAGGGGTTTGCCAATTTTATTAACCTTCTCAAAGAATCAGCTCTTTGTTGCATTTATTTCTTCTTCTTCTTTTTTCAATTTTATTTATTTATGCTCCAATTTTGTTTATTTCTTTCCTTCTGCTGCATTTAGGCTTCATTTGTTCTTTCTTTTCCAGTTTCTTGTGATGAAGCATTAGATTGCTTATTTGGGCTCATTCCTGTCTTTGGAGATAGGCCTGCAATGATATGAACTTTCCTCTTATGACTGCTTATGCTGTGTCCCAAAAGTTTTGATATGTTGTGCTATCATTATGTTTCTATGTAGCCCTTTGTCTCCTGTTTCATTCATCAGTAGGATGTTGTTTAATATCCTCTGATTCATTCATTAGTAGCATGTTGTTTAATATCTATGTATTTGTGATTCTTCCTGCTTTCTTTTTGCATTTGATCTCTAGTTTCAAAGCATTATGCTCAGAGAATATGATTTTTATGATTTTAGCACTCATATTTTTTAAGACTATCTTTTTGTCCCAGTATGGGACAAAAGAAAGTATGCACAGCTGTTTGGGGATGAAAAGCTTGATAAATGTCAATTATGTCCAGTGGGTTTAATGTGTTATTTAAGGACGTTATTTCCTTATGGATTTTCTGATTAGATGATCTGTCCATATTTGACAGTGGGACATTTACCTCCCCTATTATAATAGTGTTTTGGTCCGTTTCTCGCTTTAGTTCTGTTAGTAATTGCTTTACATATTTCAGGGCTCCCTGATTGGGAGCATAGATATTAATAATTGTTTTGTCTTCTTAAAGCATGATTAACTTTATCATTTAGAAGTATCCCTCAGTATTTCTCTTTACCTTTTTAGATTTGAAGTCTATTCCATCTGATATTAGTACTGCTACTCTCACTTTTTTCTGAGTGCTATTTGCTTGAAATATCATTTTCCACTCTTTCACTGTGAGTCTATATTTGCATTTTGAGCTGAGATGTTTCTCCTAGAGGCAGCATATGTTTTTTTTTTAATCCATTCTGCAACTCTGTACCTTTTTATTGATAAATTCAATCCATTTACCTTTAGGATGATTATTGAAATATGAGGTCTTCTTATTGCCATTTTTCTTTTGCTTTCTAGTAGCTCGGTGTTTCCATTGCTTCCTTGTCCTCATGTTTCTGTTTTCCTTATTTTTTGTTGGCTTTTGTGGGTTTTCCCTCTGGTTCTTCTTATTTCAGGTTATATACTTCAGTTATGAATCTTCTGTGTATGGTTACCATCATGAATATGTAAAAAAATGTGTGTGTGTGTGTGTGTGTGTGTGTGTGTGTGTGTGTATATATATATATATATATATATATTCATCTATTTTATTCTGCCTGAGCCTTATCTCCATACCCCTTTGTGAATTTGGATCTTTGAATCCTCCCCTTTTCAGTCATTGTTGTCTTATTTTAACCCTATGTATGCTGAATGTTAATTACTATTTTGCTATAGCAATTCTCTTATTATTGTTTAATACCCTTTCCTTAGTAAGGGTTGCACTCCTGTTTTTATTTGCCTAATAGTCACCTTACTCCTGATTATGCTTTTTGTTTTTTGTCATTTTTGTTAGGTGAACTGACTCCTATCAGTATTTTGTGTAGTGCAGGCCTTGTAATAAAGAATTCCCTCAATTTATGTATGTCTGGAAAGGTCTTAATTTCTCCTTCATATATAATGGAGAACTTAGCTGGATACATTTTTCTAAGCTGGTAGTTCCTTTCACTTAATAGTTTGAATATTGATTCCACTCCTTTCTGGCTTGTTAGATTTGTGCTAAGAAGTCCAACAATAATCTAATGGGTTTTCCTTTATAAGTTACTGTGTTCTTTTTCCTGGCTGCCCTGAGAATTCTGTCTTTGTCATTGATTTTTGATAATTTTAGTACAATGTGTCTTGGTGAAGACCTTTTTGGATTGAGATAATTGGGTGCTCTGTTGACTTCTTGAATTCCAATGTGCAGCTCATACCTTAGATTTGGGAAAGTCTCATCAACTATTTGTGTAAATGCTTTCTAATCCCTGTTCCTTTTCCTTGCCTTCAATAATGTCCAATATTCTTATGTTTCCTCTCCTGATTGTATCAGCCAGTTCCTGTATTTCTCTTTCCTTATTTTTCATTCTTTGGTATCTCTCTTCTTCCTTCTAATTTATTTCTAGATTTCTGTCTTCAATATCATGATCCTTTTCTCGATTTGGTCGACTCCATTTCTCAAGCTTGCTATTTCAGTTTTCAACTCTTTCAGTGTATTCTTCATTTCCAGAAGTTTGGTTTGGTTCTTTTTGAGGGTTTATATCTCTTTGCTCAAGAACTCATTCTGCTCATTTAGTTGTTTTTTCATTTCATGAAATTCTTGATATGACTTGTTTCAGAACTTACTTAGTTTTTCAGAAGTACCATCCGAATTCTCTGTCACTTAAGTAGCATATTTCTATGTCTGTAAGCTTATTTTCTGGATATTTTTTCTCGGTCTTTTTCTGAGATGCCTTGTCACCTTGGTTGTTCATGGTGTTTAATGGACTTTTTCTCTGACTGGGCATTAATGGAAATATAATCTTCTCCACCCCCCATAACTACTTATCATACAAAATTTTCTCATTAGCCTGTTGCAAGAAGACACTTTTGGTTTGGTTTCCAGTAGATGGTATCCGAACGTCTTGGATCCCTGCTTCATAAAAAGTCTTAGTAATTTGTTTTTTTTTTCTCATAGATGTTTAATCATGCTTGCTACACAGTCTCAGTTCTTGTCAGAGTTATCAACAGTTTCAGTAGCTTTTGCTCAGATTCCCCTGGGATTTCTGGTGTTTGGTCTTGGAGGATATAGGGGGAGGTGCCCTCTGGGTTGGGAGTTGCTGCTGTAGCTCAGCCTCGGTTTTGTAACCATGGCCAAAAAAATAAGCTGGTCTTTCTCTTCCATCCTCTACTTTCTGCTTTCTGCCCTGATGACTGGGCCCTACCACCGGCCTCGTGGAGCGCACCGTACTCCCAGGCAGGGCTATTCAGGGAACTTGCCTCATCTTCTCCCCTCCCCCTTCTCTTACAGGAAGCTCCTGCGGCTGAGAAAGGAAGCTTCTTTCTTTCTCCCAGTCCAATTTCCGACACCTGAGATTCTTACCTTTGGTAGCTCTTATGTGCAGATCTCATGCTCAGATGTGCTGGTGTGCAGTTTGGGTGTTTTTGTTGTTGTTGTTGTTGTTGGGCTTTAGATGTTCAGCTTATTGTTGTTTCAAGGGGAGAGATCTGAGGACGTCTCTCACTCTGACATGTTTCTCCATACTTCATATTATTTATTTTTTTTAAGTTAAGTCACTTAAGCACTAATGCAGGTCTGATAATGAAAGAAAAAAATAAATGGTTTTAGAAAGTGCTAAGGAATTAGAGGAGAAATTACATTAAAGTAGTAAATACCATTCTGTAAAGCTTACCACTTTGGTTCAGATACAATATTTAAAATATCAATCAATTACTTGACAATAAAATAAAATGTACAATGTCCTATAATTTATATGTAATTAAAAGAATTAAACTTTATTTATTTTTTGCACCCTCCCCTTAAAAAATTCATTCAGCATTTTGCCATTCTTAATTAGTTTTATGATGAAAATGAAAACCAAAACTGTTTTAGCAGCAGGAAAGTTACTTTTATGTTTCAGTGGTTATTTCTAATGATTATGCAAATAAAATGACAAATTTGATATTTTTATTCCTCTGGTTGTATCTTGAATCTGCAGGATTCCCAGGTTGGGGTTTAGTACCAAGTCATGTTGCACCCACTTTCTTTGTAGTGTGTAATGAAGGAATTTTGTGTGGGGAAGAGTTAAAACCTAAGTTCTGTCTGATCAGGCCATAAGGTGTCCACTGAAGGTTTTTAAGCAAAGAACTCAACAGAGATAATACTTCACACAGTCGAATGCAAGAACAAACCATAAACTTTAAAGCCATATCAAAATCTGTGTTAAAAGTACCTATGACAGATTGAGTTCTGGTCAAGATGACAGAGTAGGTAAATTGATGATCTTGCACCCTCTCATGATCTCATCAAAATTATGACTAAACTACAGAATAACCACCACTGCGAATAGCCTGAAGTCTAGCTGAACAGAAGTTCTATAATTAATGATATACAGAAGAAATAATATTGAGACTTGTAGGAGAAGCAGAGAAACTGACACTGCATCCAAATGCAGCAGTTAAAAATTGGGAGGGATATCTCAGCTATGGAGCTTTCACTTGAGAAGCAAGGGGTTTCAGCCCTAAACCAGGCTCCACAGCTCAGGTTTCTGGTGCCATTGAGAGAAGTTCCCCAAAATTCTGGCTGTTAAAATCAGCATATATTGTGGCTGAGAGAGACAGAGGGAGGCTGGAGTCCCAAGTGCTCTTCTTAAAGGACTCATACATGGACTTAGTCACTGACAAACTCACTCCCTCTGAGCTTCAACTCTGCGGCAGTAGTGCAAAAATTTCCAGAGCCAAATAAGGTAGAAGTTAACTGATTGGTTTCAGGGCAAGAGCTGGAGTGGAAGCTTTCTTTAAGCAGAAGTGCTTGCAGAATCCATCGTTCTTTTGTTGAGCACAGACAGACATAGGCAGCAACCATATCTAAGTCTTCATCATCCTGGCTAACACCCTTTATCTGCCCTAGTGATGCTGTAAGGCTCCACTCCTCCAAAATTTTCAGCCCAGCCAAGTTGTTTCCAGTGGTTTTTCCATATAAATGGTTTGTCTTGTTCATGCTGCTATTTTCTAAAATCCGTCAAAGGTTCATGACCTCAAAATAGGCAGCATCTTGTCTCGGTGTGCTCCATACCTCTTTATAAGCAGCTCCAAGCCCAGCACTAGCAGCATGTGATCTCTTTTTGCACCTTAGTTGCTCTCAGGAACCCCCAGGCCCAGCACAATTGGAAACTATCTGCAAATCACTTTATAGCTTATACTAAATGACCCTAGGCAGAATACAGGCAGAAGCTGAACTTGGCCTGCAACAGAGCCTCTCAAACTAACACACCAAGTCGCTAGCTTCAGACCACCCCAAAGCATCACCTAACCACCGTCACAAAAGACACACCCAAAGGACGGACTAGGCAGACACCACAGCCCTGTTAAAGCAAATCCTGCTTTATAGGGTCAGCCCCTGAACAACAACTCCTCCACTATAGGTCCGGCCAATACTCACAAGCAATCAGCCTGAGAGTCAATACCTCCAACTAACATGCAAACAATAACCAAGGCTCAACTACAACAGGAGAGCACACATATCACACACAAGGGACCCATCTGTAGTACCCAGTTCAGGTGACCAGGGAGACTGTGCCACTGGGCCCCAAAGGACACCTACACATAAGACCTCTCTCCTAAGAATGGGAGATATGTTAGATATACCTAAGAAATAGAACAAGCACAGGGAGAGGGCCAAAACTGGAAAACAAAGAAACATATTCCAAATGAAAAAAAAAAGAAACAGAACAAAGCACCAGAAAAAGAACTAAAGAACTAAACAAAATAGACACAAGGAATCTACCTCATTCATAATTCAAAACACTAGATATAAGGATGCTCAATGATCTCAGTGAGAACTTCGACAAAGATATAGAAAACATAAAAATGAAAATAGAAAACATTAAAAAAGAACCAGCCATAAATGAAGACTACAATAACAGAAATGAAAAATACATTAAAGGCAATCAACAGTAGATTAGAAAAAGCAGAGGACTGAAACAGCAACTTGAAATATAAGATAGAAAAAAATAATCAGAATAGCTAAAATAAAATGGAATTTAAAAAAATGAGAATAGCTAAGGGATCTCTGGGACAACATCAAGCATAGCAACATTCACATTATAGGATACTGGAAATAGAAGAGAGCAGGGAATAAAAAACCTATTTGAAGTGATAATGACAGAAAACTTCCCTAACATGGCGAAGGAAATATACGTACAAGTCCAGGAAGCACAAAGAGTCCCAAACAAGAGGAACCCAAATAGATTCACACCAGGACACATCATAATTAAAACACGAAAGTTTAAAAACAAAGATGGGATCTTAAAAGAAACAAACGAAAAATAGTTACTTAGAAGGGAGTTCTAATAAGACTGTCAGCTGATTTCTCAACAGAAACTTTTCAGGCCAGAAGTGATTGTCATAAAATGTTTAAAGTGATAAAAAGTAAAGACCTACAACCAAGATTAATCTACCCAGCAATGTTAGCATTAGCATCGAAGAATAGATAAATCTCTTCCCAGACAAGAGAAACTAAAGGAGTTTACTGCCAAAGTAGTAGTCTGGGAAATGTTAAGGTACTTCTTTAAAAAGGAGGAGGAGGAAAATGTTAAAATATTCATAATAAAATTGCAATAACTACATATCTGTCAATAATTTATTTAAATGTAAATTAAGTTCTCTAATAAAAAGACATAAGGTGTCTGAAGATAAGAAAATAAGACCCTTACGTATGTTGCCTACAAGAAACTCGTTTCAGATCAAAAGACATACAGACTTAAAGGAAAGAGATGGGAATAGATAATTCATAAAAATAGAAACAAATAGCCAGGGTAGCCATATTTATACCAGACAATATAGGCTTAAAAAAAAGCTATATAACGAGAGACAAAGAAGTACCCAATAATCCCACTTCTGCTTATTTATCTAAAGAAAACTAAAACACTACTTTGAAGGGACATGTGTATCTATATGTTCATTGCAGCATTATTTACAACATCTAAGATATGGAGGCAACCTGAGTGTCCATCAATCAGTGAATGAAAAAAGAACAAGTGGTACATATATACAATGGACTATTACGCAGCCATAAAAAGGAATAAAATCTTGTCATCTGCAACAACATGAATAGGCCTAGAGGGTATTATACTGAGTGGAATAAGTGAGATAGAAAAAAACAAATGTGTGATTTTATTTATATGTGGAAGCTAGAGAACAGGATAACCAAACAAAACAGAAACAAGTTTATAGATGCAGAGAGCATTTTGATGGCTGTCAGATGGGGAAGTTGGGGGATTGGTGAAGGAAGGATGGAATTAAGTGTTACAAACTGATAGTACAAAATAGTCATGGGGATGTAGACTATTGCATGGGAAATATAGTCAGTAGTGTTATAGTAACTATGTTCGGTGCCAGATGGATACTGGATTTATTGAAGTTTTCACTTTGCAAATTATATAAATGTCTAATCGCTGTGTTGTATTCCTGAAACATAATATTATATGTCAATAATGAAAAAAATAGTTTAAAAAATACCTTTGACACATAGGTCTCACTCTTTTCAATGCAGCATTATTCACAGAGGCCAAGACATGGAAACAACCAGTTTCCTTTGATAGCTTATTGAATAAAGAAGATGTGGTACATATATACCATGGAATATTACTCAACCATAAAAAATGATAAAATACTGCCATTTGTGGCAACATGGATAGATTTTAAGATTATCATGCTAAATAAAATAAGTCAGACTGAAAAAGCTGAGAACTATATGATTTCATTCGAATGTGGGATAAATAACTGAAAGCAACAAACAAACAAGACAAATGATGTTGCTCCGTTAAAGTCAACCACTAACATTCTGTCAACTACTAAATAATTGTAACAAAACTGATGATGGAACTATAATTGGAAGTTCCTACAGTAGATGATAGGCACAAAAAACCTGTTTTCTTTTTGTTTCTTTCTGTTCTTTCAGTGGATGGTGTGTGTGTTTCTGTGTGTGTATGTGTATCACTTTGCTTAATTAATATATACAATGTCATTTGGCTCCTTTTCATACATAGAACATACCATTAAAGATGTTTTCGATGTATAAACAGAAGCCAAATGACATTGTAAAATCTGATTGGAGAAGGCCAAGTTCTTGACTATGTAAAGTGAAGGTAGCAAATCAGTTATTATATGAAAAAAAAAATGTTAGGACTGATGTTTACTGATTATGTGTGATTACGGAGGGACTTTTTGAAGATTGGATGATTTTCTCGGAAAATCTCATTGATAACAGTTTTATTATCAGAAGACCCATAGACCTTTTATTTCTTTGAAATTTATAAGTATATGCCTATGTTTATCCATGTTTTTATTGAAATATATTTGACATATAACACTGTATAAGCTTAAGGTATACAATATTGTTGACTTGATACATTTATATATTCTAATATGATTGCTGTTGTAGCATTAGGTAAGACCTCTATCATGTCACATAATTATTATTTAGTTTTGTGGTGATAATAATTAAGATCTAGTCTCTTAGCAAGTTTGATGTCTATCATACACTATTGTTGTCTATAATCATTATACTGTGCAATAGATCCCAGGACTTATTTATTTATCTACTAGTTACAGGTCGAACCCTTAAAAATAGCTTTTTCCACCATTTCCCAGCTCCTTGTTTCTTTTTTTTATGATGATTTAGGTTAACAAAATCCAGTAACTTTCAGGTGTACAATTTAGCAGTAAGGAATATGTGTGTGTGTGTGTGTGTATTGTATTGTGTGTTCACCACCCATAGTTAGATTTCTTTCTGTCACCACATATTTGATGAATTTTACCCACTCTATCTCCCTCTTCACCCACATCCTCTGGTAACCACTACTCTATTGTCCATGCCCATAAGTCTCTGTTTGTTGCTTTTAGGTATATATCCCACATATAAGTGATATCATGTGATTTTCAATTTTTTCTATCTGGTTTATTTTTCTTAGCATGATTATCTCGAGGTCCATCTACATTGTCGCAAACGGCAATATTTGATCTCTTCTTTTTCCTTTAATTTATTTATTTAAATTAGTTTCAAGTATACAGAACAATGTTTGACTTCCTCTTCTTATGGCTGAGTAATATTCCATTGTGTGTGTGTGTGTGTGTATCACATATTCTTTATCCAATCACCTATTGTATGACATTTCGGTTGCTTCCATGTCCTGGCCATCATGAATAATGCTGCTATGAATGTTGGTGTAAAAATATCTTTTCAGATATGGGTTTTCAAGACTTTGGGGTAAATAACCAGTAGAGGGATTTCTGGATCATATGGTAATGCAATTTTTGCATTTTGAGGAACATAACATAATGTTTTCCATAGTGCCTATACCAATTTGCAGTCCCACTAACACTGTCTAAGGGATCCTTTTTATCCCCATCCTCTCCAACACTTGTAATTACTTGTCCTGTTGAGAACAGCTATTCTAACAGGTGTGAAATAGTGTCTCATTGTGGTTTTGATTTGCATTTCCCTAATAGCTACCGAGGTTGAGTATATTTTTGTTTGTTGGTCATATGTATGTATATCTTGTTGGGAGAAAGAAGTATCCAGGTCCTCTGCAATATTTTTTAATTGGATTATTTATTTCTTTGTTGTTACTGAGTTGTATGAGTTCTTTTTATATTTTGGATATTATCGGAGGCTTTGCTTGAAAAAATATTTTCCTATTTGGATGGTTGTTTATATACCTTGTTGAAGATTTATTTTGCTGAGCAGATGGTTTTGAGTTTGATGCAGTCCCATTCATTTATTTTAGCTTTGACTTTCCTTGCCTTAGAGGTCAAATTCATAAAATACTCTTTAAGTCCAAGGTACAGAAGTTTAGTTCTTATGTTTTCTTCTATGCAATTTATTGTTTCAGGTCTTATATTCAGGTTCTTAGTC
Source organism: Rousettus aegyptiacus (assembly GCF_014176215.1). Lineage (NCBI taxonomy): Eukaryota > Metazoa > Chordata > Mammalia > Chiroptera > Pteropodidae > Rousettus > Rousettus aegyptiacus. The sequence goes on along the minus strand of NW_023416312.1, from coordinate 79,033,885 downwards.
CATTTTGAGTTAATTCTGTTGTGTGGTGATAGACAGCAGTCTAAGTTCATTCTTTTACAGGTGGCTTTTCAGTTTTCCCAGCACCATTTAATGAAGAGGCTTTCCTTTCTCCACTGTATGTTTTTGACTACTTTGTTTACAATTATTTGCCCATATATAAATAAGTTTACTTCTGGATTCTTGATACTATTACACTGGTCTGTATGTCTGTTTTGCTATTAATACCATACCGTTTTGATTATTATTGCTTTGTAGTATATTTGAAGTTGAGCAGAGTGATGGCTTCAGCCTCATTGTTTTTTCTTTCAATGGCTTTGGCAATTCGGGTTCTTTTGTGGTTAAATACAAATCTGATGATTTTTGTTTTATTTCTTTAAAATATGCCAATGGGATTTTTATGGGGATTGCATTAATTCTGTATAATGCTTTAATTAATAAGGTCAAGTTGACTATGTTGATTCTTCCAATCGAACAAAACAGAACATCTTTTCATTTCTTTTTATCTTCTTTGATTTCTTTTAATAGGGTCTCGTAGTTTTTATTATGTAGGTCCTTCACATATTTTGTTAGATTTATTATTAAGTATATTATTATTTTTGTTCCAGTTGCAAAAGGAATCATTTTTTTCCACTTCTTTTTCTGATATTTCATTATTAGAGTATAGGAATTCTATGGATTTTTTGAACATTGATTTTGTATACAGAATATTTACTGTATTTGCTTATTGATTCTAGAAGTGTTCATATGGAGTTTTTAGGGTATTCTATATAGAGAATCATGTCATCCCCAAATAGTGACAGTTTGACTTCTTTGTTTCCTATTTGGATGATTTTTATATCTTTCTCTTGCCTGATTGACTTACTAGGACCTCCAATGTTATGTTGAATAACAGTAGTGATAGTGGACAGCCTTGCTTTGTTCCTAATCTTAGAGGAAAGATTTTTAGTTTTTCACCATTAAGTATAATGTTGGCTGAGGGTTTGTCATATATGACCTCTATTATGTTAAGGTTCTTACCTTCTATATCAATTTTGTTAAGTGTTATGTTCAGAAATGGATGCTGTATCTTGTCGAAGACTTTTTATTCATCTATTGATATGATAATATGATTCTCATTTTTTATTTGTTTACATAGTGTATCAACGTTAATCGATTTTTGTATTCTGTATAATGCTTTAGTTAATAAGGTCAAGTTAACTATGTTGATTCTTCCAATCGAAGAAAACAATATTTTTTCATTTCTTTGTATCTTCTTTGATTTCTTTTAAGAGTTTTGTAGTTTTCATTATATAGGTCCTTCACATCTTTTGTTAAATTTTTACTAAGTTTATTATTATTTTTGTTGCAATTGCAAAAGAAATTTGTTTTCCACTTCTTTTAGAATATAGAAATGCTACGGAGTTTTGGACATTGATATTGTATTCCTACACTTTACTGTATTTGCTTATTGTTTCTAGTAGCATTTTTGTGGAGTCTTTAGAGTATTCTATATGAACAATCATATTATCTGGAAATAGTGACAGTTTGTCTTCTTCGTTTCCTATTTGGATGCATTTTATATCTTCCTCTTGTCTGATTGCATTCGCCAGAACCTCCAACGTCATATTGAAGAACAGTGGCGATAATGGACAGTCTCGCCTTGTTCCTGAACTTAGAGGGAAGATTTTCAGTTTTTCACCATTAAATATAATGTTGGCTGAGGGTTTGTCATATACGACATCTATTATTTTAAGCACTTTCCTTGTATACTGATTTTGTTAATTGTTTTAGACATAAATGAATGATATATCTTGTCGAAGGCATTTTCTGCATATATTGATATGATCATATGATTCTTATTTTTAAAATTTTTTTTACATGGTGTATCACATTAATCAATTTGCATATGTTGAACCATCCCTGTGCCTTTGGAATAAAGCCCACTTTATCGTGGCGTAATATCTTTTTAATATGTTGCTGTATTCGTTTTGCTAGTCTCAAATTTTGGATTTGTGCCTCTGTGTTCATGAGAAAATTTGGTCCGTAGTTTTCTTTTCTGTGTGTGTTATCTTTATCAGATTTCGCTATCAGGGTGAGATTAGCTTCAAAAATTGAGTTGAGAAGTATTTTTTCTACTTCGATTTTTTGGGAACAGTTTGAAGAAAATAGGTATGATATCTTCTTTGAATGTTTGGTAGAATTCACTGGTGAAGCCATCTGGCCCTGGACTTTCACTCTTGGCAGTTTTTTGATGATTGTTTCAATATCCACACTGCTGATAATTCTATTTAGATTTTCTCATTCTTTTTGATTCAATCTAGAAAGATTGTATTTTTTTAAGTACTGGTACATTTCTTCTAATCATTAAATTTGGTGTTATACACTTTTTCATAGCATTCTTATATGATCTTTTGTATTTCTGAGATGTCAGTCATAATTTCCCCTCTTTCATCCCTGATTTTGTTTATTTGTGTCTTTTCTCTTTTTTCTTTAGTGAGTCTAACCAGGGCTTTGTCAATTTTATTAACCTCTTCAAAGAACCAGCTCTTTCTTGCATTTATTTTTTCTTTTGTTTTTCAATTTTATTTAATTCTGCTCTAATTTTGATTATTTCTTTCCTTCTGCCGACTTTAAGCCTCATTTGTTCTTTCTCTTCTAGGTTTTTTTTTTAAAGATGAAGCATTAAGTTCTTTATTTGGGGTTGTTCTTGTTTTTGGAGATAGACCTCTAATGATATGGACTTTCCTCTTATGACCATTTTTGCCACATCCCAAAAGTTTCGCTTGTTGTACTATCATTTTAATTCATTTCTCTGTATCTCTTAATCTCTCCTTCTTAAATTTCTTCTCTTTTAATTTCTTCTCTGACCTAGATATTATTCAGTAGCATGTTGTTTAATCTCCATGTATTTGTGGTTCTTCCTGATTTCTTTTTGAACTTGATCTCTAGTTTCAAAGCATTATGATCAGAGAATATGGTTGATATGATATCAGCCCTCTTATATTTGTTGAGGCTATCTCAGTCCCAGTATGTGGTCAATCCTTGAGAATGTTCCATGTGTGCTAGGAAGAAACTATAAGCAGATGTTTTGTGATGGAAGGCTCTGTAAATGTCAATTATGTCCAGTTGGTCTAATTTGTCATTTAAGGTTGTTATTTCCTTATTGATTTCCTGATTAGGTGATCTGTCCATATCCAACAGTGGGGTATTTATGTCCCCTACTACGATACTGTTTCGGTTTGTTTCTCCCTTTAGTTCTGTCAGAAATTGCTTTACATATTTTGAGGCTCCCTGATTAGAAGCATAGATATAAATAACTGTTATGACTTCTTGGTGCATGATTCCCTTTATTATTATAAAGATTCCCTCATTACGTTTCTTTACCTTTTTATTTTGAAGTCTATTTCATCTGATATTAGATCCACTGCTCCCACTTTTCTCTGAATGCCATTTGGCAGAAATATCATTTTCCACCCTTTCACTTTGAGTCTATATTTGTCTTTGGAGCTAAGATGTGTCTCCTGGAGGGAGCATATGGTTGGATTTTATTTTATTTTGTATCCATTCTGCAACTCTGTGCCTTTTTGATGGTGAGTTCAATCCATTGACCTTTAGGGTGATTATTGAAATATGAGATCTTCTTATAGTCATTTTATCTTTTGCTTTCTAGTAGCTCTGTGTTTCCATTACTTCTTTGTCCTTGTGTTTCTGTTTTCCTTATTTTTGTTGGCTTTTGTGGGTTTTCCCTCTTGTTCTTCTTGTTTTATGTTATATTCTTCAAGTCTGAGTCTTCTGTGTATGGCTACCATTGTGAATATGTAAGGCACAGTTTTATGTGTATATAGTCATCTATTTCCTTGGGTGTGTGCCTTATCTCCATTCCCCTTTGAGAATTTGGATGTTTGAATTCTCCCCTTTTCGGTCATTGTTATCTCAATTTCTCCCTAGGTATACCAAATGTTCATTACTTTCTTGTCATATCAACTCTCTTCTGCTTATTTAAGCCTATAATGCCTTTTTCTTAGTACTAGGTGCACTCCTCTGATTCTATTTGCCTGATAGTCACTTTATTCCTAATTATGTATTTTTTTAACATTTGTTTTAGGTGAGTTACTGACCCCTTTCAGTATTTCCTGTGGTTCAGGCCTTGTAGTGGAGAATTCCCTCAATAACGTATGTCTGGAAAGGTCTTAATTTCCCCTTCATGTATAACAGAGGTTAGCTGGATACATTATTCTAAGCTGGTAGTTCTTTTCACTTAATAGTTTGAATATTTGATTCCACTCCTTTCTGGCTTTTAAGGTGTGTGCTGAGAAGACCAACTGTAATCTCATGGGTTTTCCTTTATAAGTTACCATTTTCTTTTCCCCGGCTGCCCTGACAATTCTTTGTCTTTCATTTTTGATAATTTGAATAAAATGTGTCTTGGTGAAGGCTTTTTGGTTTGAGATAATTGGGTGTTCTGTTGACTTCTTAAATACCAAGGTCCAGCTGATTCCTTAGATTTGGGAAATTCTCATCAACTATTTATCTGAAAATGCTTTCTAGTTCCTGCTCCTCTTCCTCATCTTTGATAATGCCCATTATTCTTATGTTTTCCCTCCTGAGGGTATCAGCTATTTCTTAAATTTCTCTTTCATTACTTTTCATTCTTCAGTTTCTCTCTTCTACCATCTGATTTATGTCTAGATTTCTTTCCTCAATATCACTTATCTTTTTCCCTATTTGGTAGACTCTTTTCCCCAAAATTTCTATTTCCTTTTTCAACTCTTGCAGTGTGTTCTTCATCTCCAGAAATTCTATTTTTTTTTGAGGGTTTCAATCTTCTTACTCAAAACTCATTATGCTCATCTAATTGTTTTGTTGCTGTTGTTTTGTTTTGTTTTTTGTTCATTTGTTTGTTTGTTTTATTCTGAAATTCTTGATATGACTTGTTTCAGAACTCACTGAGTTTTTTCAGAAGTACCATCCTGAATTCTCTGTCATTTAAGTTGCATATTTCTATGTCCATAAGCTTATTTTCTGGAGTTGTTTCTTTTTCTTTCTGAGATGCCTTGTCACTTTTATTGTTCATGGTGTTTAATGGACTGTTTCTCTGACTGATCATTAATGGAAATGTAATCTGCTTTTTTTTCCAGAAAGATTTATTATATAAAATTCTCTCATTAGCCTGTTGCAAAGAAAGAGCTTTTGGTTTGGTTTCCTGTCTAAGCCTCTTGGATCCCTGCTTTATATAAAGATTTAATAATGCCTTTTCATTTTCTTGTAGATATTTAATTATGCTTGCCACCCTCAGTTTCAGTCCCTGACAGTATTTACAACAGTTTTGATTGAATATGCCAGGTTCCCCTGGGGCTCCGCGGTGTTTCATCTTGGAGGGTATGGGGATGGGGTCCTCTGGGTTGGTAGTTTGGGATTTTGGCTCAGCCTCGGTTTTGCAACTGTAGCTGGTAAAACTTAGCTTATGTTTTTCTGTCCTGTTTCTCTGCTTTCTGCCCTGATGAATGGACTCTGCCACTGGCTGCATGGATATCACGGTACTCCCATGCAGGGCTCTTCAGTGAACTTACCACATTTTCTCCCCTCCCCCTCCTCCTATACATAGCTCCAGTGGCTATGAGAGGCAGACTCTTTTTTGCTCCCTATTCACCACCCGACATCTGAGGTTCTCACCTTTGGTAACTCTAATGCACAGATCCCATGCTCAGACATGCTGGTGTGCAGTTTGGGTGTTTTTTGTTGAGTTTTAGATGTTCAGCTTATTGTTGTTTCAAGGGGAGAAAACTAGGGACACCTCTCACTCTGCCATTTTTCTCCAAAGCTCTTGAAAAAAAAATAAAAGTTTTAAAAATAAAAAAAAAATGTAAACATGCCATTGATTAAGAAGTTTAGAGTGATGAACAGGCCTTTAAAAATAAAATGCCTGATTCATGATTATAAATGTAAATTTTATAAGCCAGTCTGTGACTACAGTGTATCCAAACCACATTCAATTAAATGCCCAGGAATGCACAGAAACATCTGCTCAGCACATGTTCATTTCAATAGTAATTTATGTAGTCAAACAAGAAAAAATATATAACATTGTATTTGTTTCAGTACTTATTAAAATGTTATTTCTTTCTCATTCAATTTAAATACTTATAACAAAAAAGCACATCAGTTGAAACTGCTTTTTTAAAAAAAATCCGTTATCATTTTATTTACTTAGATGAGTGAATCAGGATTTTCTGCTTTTAAACAAAACAAATACAGAGGTAAATTGGATGCTGAACTAGTGGTGGGACTTCAAATTTGAACAGCCACTATGGAAAACAATATGGACCTTCCTCAGAAAACTAAGAATTGATCTACCACATGATTTAGCAATTCTTCTACTGGGTATTTACCCAAAAGACTTGAAAATATATATCCAAAAAGGTATTTGCACACTGATGTTCATAGCAGCATTACGGTGGCCAGAATATGGAAGCAACTGAATTGTTTTACAATAGATGATTGAATAAAGGATCTGTGGCACATATATACAATAGACTATTACTCAACCATAAGAAGAGATGAAATACTTCTGTTCGTGGCAACACCGATGAACCTTGAGATAATCATGCTATATGAAGTAAACCAGACAGGAAAAGTTGAAAATCACATGATATCACTTATATGTTGGATATAAGCCTAAAACATGAAACAAACATGACAAACAAACAGAGACTCATGGACATAGAGAATAGACTAGTGATTATCAGAGGTTTTGGTAGGAGGGAGAAGGTGGATTGGGTAAAAGGGGTTATATGCTTCAATAAAAAATCTAATTATGTGAGGTGAACATACAATGTAAAATTATATATATGTATATATATACACATACATATATATATATACACACATATATATGTGTGTGTGTATATGTATATATATATAAAATGTCTTACTCTTAAAATGTACCACTAAAAATTACTGGATTTTGTTAACCAATATCACCACAAAAATTTTTAAAAATTAGAAACTATTGTTCGTTTATGACAACATTGATGGACCTCGAGATAATCATGGTTAGTGAAATAAGCCAGAGAAAAAAAGTTGAAAATCACATGATATCACTTATCTGTGGGATATAAACCTAAAAGCAACAAATGAATGGGACAAACAAACAGACTCATGGACATGGACAACAGACTAGTGGTTACCAGAGGATAAGGAGGAGGGGAAAAGGGAGAGGTAGATGGGGTAAAAGGGGTCAAATATGTAGTAACAGAAAGAAATCTAACTATGACAGGTGAACACACAATTGAATATGCCTTAATGTTAAAATGTACAGATGAAACATCAGATTTCGTTAGGATATGTCACTATTTAAAATAAGTAATTTTTAAAAATTAAATAATAAACAAATAAATTGGATTCTAATACATGGAAACAACCTAATTATTCCAACCAAATGAATTCAAATTTATTGTCATAATAACTATATACTGATGGATTTATGTTTTTATATTTTATTTATATTTATGTTTTAACTAAGTATATATTTATATTTCCAAGTACACTTACATTTGCATTTATATTTATATTTACATTTATATTGTATGCCCTGAGAATCACTGTTACGTTTAATTTGAAAAAAATATGATGAAGAAGCTAGATTAGTCTAACTCCTATGAACAACCACAAATGTCCCATGAGACCTAACTTCTAGAGCAGGATGCATATTGAGATATTTCTAGGAGCAGAATCAAAATTGAGCAACATGTGCAACATAGGGATAATTAAGAAAGAGAAGCTATATAAAGATGAGGAAAGAGAACAGAGCTGGAAAATCTTAGACAGCAAGCAGTAATATTTTCGAACACTATAAGAAAACAACAGGAGAGTTAAAGCCTATTGAGTTTTCAAGAACTTGCCTTAATTCCACCTCATTTTTTAAAAATTCAAGAAAATAGATTTCAAATAAAAATGAGCAAAAAAAATCAAGATTAAATCCAGTTCATATTTATTATAAAATAATAATAAATGGTAAGAATAACTTTCCTACAAGCAATAGCACTTCAGAAAACATGCCCAAAAAGCAGATCAAAACTGTAATCTACATTTTCAAAATAAACAAGAAGGTTTAAGAAAATAATACAATATATTAAAAATAATTATTAAAAAACTCAGAAAGAAGATGAAAGGACTGAAAAAGATTAAAAGTAAACAATAAAATTGGTTTTGAAATGAAACTGTCTTCAGAAGGAGGATGGGAGGGAATAAACAAAGTTAATTTATAAAGAAAAATAGAAGATAAAAAATGAAAAAAATTAAAATAAAGATGTGAAAGAAAGTGAAAATATTAAAAATAGGCAAGGGAGAATGGACATACGGTTATTAGATATTAGATATCCTTGATGAAGAAAAGCAATGTAAGGAAACAGAACAAAACTAAAAACCCTAAATCAAGAAAATGTTCCTCAAAAAAAAATTGGAAACTGCATATTGGAACAGCATACTGAGTACATAAAAATACTGCATAGAACTACGAACACAATGAAAACAAACAAAACAGAAAGAAGCTCAAGATTCAAAGAGCATTTTGATGGTTGCTGGTGTGGGTGGTGGTTTTGGGTATGTGAAAAAAAAGCACTCATGCAGAAAAGAAATTTAAGTTATCATGAGAATTTTGACAATAATGCTTTAAGCCAGAGGGATCTATAGTAACATTTTTAAATATTAAAGGAAGAAAATGTATACCAAGGATTTTATATTCAGCAAAACTAAGTTTCAGCTAAGCAGACATAAGCTTTTACAAAACTACAAGAACTCAGATAATATTGCACTCATGAATCCTGCCTGAGGACTCTAGTAGGGAACAAGCTTCCACAATCAAAATGACTAGAGAGATCTTAATATAAGGATAGGTTGTAAAAACATTAAATATTTAGTTACCTGTAGATCTAAGACTACATGAGTACTAAGAGAGAGAGAGAGCATTTTATTATGGCTATATATTTTGACAATACAGATAAAATATAAGTATTTTTTTAAATAGATGGAAAATCGAGTACATGTAAATTATTTTAATGGTTTCAGTATCCATTTTTGAGACAGTAATAGTACTGTTATTTTGAGACTAGTGTATATGGAATTAGAGATTTTAAAAATGAGTAATTACAGCATATTCTATTTTTATCATCCTCATGTCATGTCCCTAAGGAGCAGGATTTTCAGTGTAGAAGAAAAGAGAGATAGGAATTAAATTCTACAAAATTGAATGTAAATAGAATACACACAGACATATCCATATACATACATACATATATACATGTATATACACATACATATGTATATGGCATCTACTTAAGAATTCATATTGATACTGCTATCACATTCAAGAATACATATGCTTTAGAATCTAGATGGATAAAAGATCTAGGTACCATCCCAACTGAGTAGTGGCAAACAAGCCTAGTGCCCAGTTTGTTCTTGAAATATTATTCCTCACTATTAGAAACCAGGGTTTCTGATTTTAAAAAAGATTGAAATCATACCAAGCATATTCTCCGACCATACTGCTTTGAAACTAGAGTGCAACTGTAGAAAAAAAAAGTGGAAAGAACCACAAATATGTGGAGAATAAACAACATGCTACTTAAGAACAACTGCGTAATAGAAAAATAAATGGAGAGATGAAGAAATACATAGAAAAAAATGAGAATGACAGTATAGCATATCAAAACATTTGGAGCACAGTACAAACAGTAATAAGAAGAAAGTTCATATCATTATAGGTCTATCTGAAGAAACAAGAAAAATCCCAAATAAACAAACTAAAATTATATCTTAAAAACTAGAAAAAGAAGAACAAATGCAAAGTAAGTGAAAGGTAGGAAATAATAAAAATTAGAACAGAATTAAATAAAATCGAGAACAAAAGACAATAGAAATAATTCATGTAACAAAGAGTTGGTTCTTCGAGATGATCAATAAAACTGTCAACCCCCTGGCAAGACTCACTAAGGAGAAAAGAGAAAAGACACAAATAAACGAATACAGTGGCGAAAGAAGAGACAGTATGAATAATACAACCAAAATAGAAAGTATCATATAAGAATACTATGAAAAATTACATGCCACAATAACTTAGTAACCTAAGAGAAATAAATAAGTTCTTTGTAACATACAACCTTCCTAGACTGAATCATGAAGAACTGGAAAATCTAAATAGACCAATAAACAGTATATAAATTGAAATGATCATCAAAAACATCCTAATAAGTAAAAGTCCAGGACGAGATAGCTTCACTAGTGAATTCTGCCAAATATTCAAAGAAGATTTAATACCTGTTCTTCTCAAACTTTTCCAAAAAATTAAAGAAGAGATGATACGTTCTAACTTACTCTATGAAGCCAACATTACCATGATGCCAACACCTAATAAAGATCTCACACACACACACACACAAACACACACACACACACACACACAAACTATAGTCCAATATCTCTGATCAATACACATGCAAAAATCCTAACCAAAATACTAGCAAATTGAACATAACAACACATTAAAAAGATTATACATCATGATCAAGTGGGCTTTATTCCAGGGGCACAGGGATGGATAAACATATGCAAATAGATTAATGTGATACACCACATAAATAAAATAAAGGCTAAAAATCATATGATAATATTAATGTATGCAAGAAAAGCATTTGACAAGACACAACATCTATTTATGATTAAAACGATAAAATGGGTATAGAAGAAAAGTACTTCAACATAATACAGGCCATATATGGCAAACCCTCAGCTAACATCATAATGGCAAAAAACTAAAAACCTTCCCTCTATGATCAGGAATAAGACAAGGCTGTCAGCTGTCACTGCTATTATTCAATATAGTATTGGAATTCCTAGCTAAACCAATCAGGCAAGAGAAAGAAATAAAAAGCATCCAAACAGGGAAGGAAAGTCAAATCACCACTTTTTCGAGATTATATGATTATATAGAAAACCCTAAATACGCCTTTAAAAAACTATTAGAAACAATGAAATGGGAAAAAATTGCTTTTTCAATTGCAACAACAAAATAATACTAAGAATAAACATAAAGAAGCATGTGAAAAACCCATACACAGAAAACTATAAGACATTTTAAAAAACTGAAGAAGACACAAAGAAATGGAAAGATATTCTGTTCCTGGATTGGAAGAATCAACATGGTTAAAATGGTCTTATTACTCAAAGCATTATACAGATTTAATGCAATACCCACCAAAATCCAAATGGCATTTTTTCCTAAGAAATAGAATAAAAAATTATCTGATTTGTATGCAAACACAAAAATCCTTGAATAGCCAAAGCAATCCCGAGTGGGGAAAAAAATGGCTAGAAATATCACTCTGCCTGACTTCAAATTATACTATTAAGCAACAATAATCAAAGCAGCAGGATATTGGCAGAAAACAGACACATAGACTAGTGGAACAGAATTGAGAGTCCAGAAATAAGCTTCTGTATATATGGGCAAATAATTTTCAAAAAAGGAGTTAAAAACATACAATGGAGAAAGGAAAGCCTCTTTAAAAATAGTGATGGGAAAGTTGGAAAGCCACCTGAAAAAGAATGAAACTGAACTGCTATTTGTTACTATTAACCAAAATTAACTAAAAAAAAATAAAAGACCTGAATATAAGGCCTGAACTAATAAATTGCATAGAAGAAAACTTAGGTACTATACTCATGGTTCTAGGATTTAGAGAATTTTATTAATTTGATCTCAAAGGCAAGGGAAGTAAAAGTAAAAATGAATGAATGGGACTACATCATACTGAAGAGCTTCTGCATAGCAAAAGAAATCATCAACAAGGCAAATAAGCAACCATCAGAATGGGAGAAGATATTTGCAAACAACACCTCCAATAAAGAGCTAATATCCAACATATACAAAGCACTTACACAAATCAATAGTAAAACAAACAAACAATCTAATTAAAAATGGGCGGAGGACCTGAACAGACACTTCTCACAAGATACAAATGGCCAATAAACATATGAAAAGATGCTCAAGTTAACTACTATTAGAAAATGCAAATAAGAATCACAATGAAATACTATCTCACACCTGTTAGAATGGCTATCCTCAACAAAACAAGTAATAACAAGTGCTAAAGAAGTTGTGGGTTAAAAGGAACCCTTATACACTGTGAGAATGTGTATTGGTACAACCACTATGGAAAACAGTATGGAGATTCCTCAAAAAAACTAAGAATAGAATGTTGGGAGCCATTTCAAGGCAGTATGAAACTGCCAGTAAAGCTAGGAGATTTGCAGAGTTGGCAAGCCGTGCAGTTTGCTAGCTCAGGAGGAGGTGCACCTGGCTTGGGGGAGAGAAACTGAATGTCCTTTGACCATGGGAAAGAGTATGTTAAGATAGCTTCAAGGTTTCCTGAGTAAATGGCAGCAATTGTTTGTATACTTAGAGGTTTTTGCTTCTTACACACTCTGTAGGGTATAAATATGCTGTGCTAAATAAACTCGGGGCCGCTTGGTATTGACTGGGGGCCCTCCTCACTCTGTCTCTTCTCTCTGTTTTTTTCTCAATCCTCACTCCCCCTCTCAGGTGCTGTTTGACTTTAGCCAACTGGCTCTGGCAATAGAATTACCATATGAACTGGCAATGCCTCTTCTGAGTATTTACCCAAAACACTTGAAAATATTTATCCACAAAAATATATGTACCCTGATATTCATAACAGTGCTATTTATGGTGGCCAGGAAATGAAACAACCAAAGTGTCCTCTGATAGATGACTGGATAAAGAAGCCGTGGCACATATATACAATGGAATATTATTCAGCCATAAGAAGAGATGAAATATTGTCATTTATGACACATGAATAACTCTTGAGATGATCATGCTAAACGAAACCAGTCAGACAGAATAAGTTGAAAACCACATGATATCACTGACACATGGGATATAAAACTGAAAACAACAAGGAAGCATGACAATTAAACAGAGACTTATGGACATAGACAGTAGATTAGTTGTTACCGGAGGGGAAAGAGGAGAGTGGGGAGGTAGATATGGTAAAAAAAAAAAAAAAAAAAAAAACAGGAATTCTTGGAAAAAATGATTGATTCCAGATTTAAATAAATATACAAGGTGAGCCTGGAAATTCTTGTACTGATAGATAGCAAAGAATCTCCCAAAGACCAGTGGGTTCAATGGACTTAGGAAGCAACTTGAAAAGACTTCCGCTGGCCAAAATGGGGATAATACGAACTTTGGTAGTAACAACAAACAACAACAACAACAACAACAACAGATTGAACCCCATGAAATATGTTTAAATGCATGAGTTATACCATTTTTAAAATAATTAGTCACATTCTGCCAACTCTGTCTTCTATACTGTATTTTACAACAGTAAAAAAACTTGTAATATACAAAAAAAAAAAGAGAATCACTCACTTTTAGAGAATGATAGGGAAACACTTCATTAGCTTGAAAAATGATAAATAAAGGGAAAGAATCGAGGATTTCTATTATGTACTATACCACTGGTTAACCAAATGGGAAATGAGGGGAATTATCTCCTTAAAAAAAGTATCCAAAAATTGAGTAAGAAATTATATATTTAGAATATTTCATATTTTCAAGCCCCTATAAATAGATAGATATAGGCATTAAGTATCAATGACTGCTATCATTACAAAAAGAGACACGGTCATTTTGTGCCTCCTATCCTTTTGCCGTATACTATCTATTAACTTGGCTAAGTTGTCGGGAGCCATTTTGAGGAAAACAAGACTGTTTGTTAAGCAGGATGTTTTTGCAGAGTCAGTCAGCTGTGCAGTCTGCTGACTCAGGAGGAAGTGCACCTGGTGTGGGGGTGGGAAACGGAATGTTACAGAGTTTCCGTAATTGTTTGTTATTAGAGGTGTTTTGCTGTTTATGCATTCAGTACGGTATAAGTATGCCTTCCAAAATAAACTTGAGGCTGCTGGGTATTGACTGGAGGCCCTCCTGAATCTATCTCTTGTCTCTGTCTTTTTCTCAATTCTCACTCCCCACCTTGGGTGCTATTCGACCTAGGCTGGCTGGCTCTAGCACTAAGTGATCAGATATGAGACTGATCTAGTCTTTGTTTTAGTCTTTGTTTTAGCTGTTGATATCCAAGAAACCGAACAGAGAAACATGATGAATTTCACCATGAGTAAGCAACATTAAGCTCTAGACAAACTCACACAGATCTAATGCCCTGAATTCTTTAATGAAAAAATTGTAAAGAAATGAAAATGTTAGAAACCACTAGAGACTTAGAGATATATCAAAATTAGAAAAACTAGGCTAGATCTTTGGAAACATAGCAGAGTGAAAGACATCCCCAGATCTCTCCCCTTGAAACAACAATAAGCTGAACAAAAAACACCCAAACTGTAAAACAGCATGTCTGAGTGTGGAATCTGCACATAAGAGTTACCGCAGGTCAGAACCCCCGGGTGTCTGGTGGTAGACTGGGATACATAAAGGAGCTGCCTCTTGCAGCTGCCAGACCTACCTGCCAGAGGAGGGAGGAGCAGCTTATTCCATAAACAGCCATGCTTGGGAAAGCCATGAAATCCCCACAGCTGGCAGCAGGGTGCAATCATCAGGGCAAAAGGCAGAGAAGTGGGATGGCAAAAAACAACAGTTGATATTTACCAGCGGTGGTCGCAAAACCGAGGCCGAGCTGCAGCCCCCAACCCCAAAAACAGAGGGTACCTCCAAGACCAAACACCGTGGAGCTCCAGGGGAATCTGAGCAAATGTTACCAAAAGGGTTGTAAACACTGACAGGAAATGAAACTGAGGGTACTGAGAATGATTAAATATCTATCAGAAAATAAAAAAGGCATTTTTAAGGCTTTATATAAAGCAGAGATGTGAGAGGTTTAGATGCCACCTACTGGAAACCAAAAGAAAAAGGCCCTCTTTACAGTAGGCTAAACAGAGACCTTTACATAAAAATATCCTTTCTGGAGGAGTGGGGGAAGCAGAATACATTTCCATTAAAGCACAGGTAGAGAAATAAATAGTCCATTAAACACCATGAACAACCAAGGTGACAAGGCATCTCAGAAAAAAAAAAAAAGAAAAAGCTCCAGAAAATGAGCTTACGGACATAGAAATATGCAATTTAAATGACAGAGAATTCAAGATGGTACTTCCAAAAAATCTCAGTGAATTCTGAAATGAGTCATATCAACAATTTCAGGAATTTATAAAACACTTAGATGAGCAGAGCAAGGAGATTGAAACTCTCAAAAAGAACTAAATAGAACTTCTGGAAATACACACACACACACACACACACACACACACACACACACACTGAAAGAGTTGAAAAATAAAAGAGAAAGCTTGGGAAATGGAAGAAAGGATCAGTGATATTGAACACAGAAACTAGAAATAAATGAGACAAAAGAAGGGAGAAAGCAAAGAATGAAAAATAATGAAAGAGAAATTCAAGAACTAGCTGATACCATCAGGAAAGGAAACATAATAATGGACATTATTAAAAGTGAGGCTAAGGAGGAGGGACTAGAAAGCATTTATAGAAAAAATAGCTGATGAGAATCCCAAATCTAAGGAATGAGCTGAACCTTGGATTTCAAGAAGTCAACAGAACACCCAATTATTTCAACCCAAAAAGACCTTCACTGAGACACATTGTATTAAAACTATCAAAAATCAATGACACAGACAGAATTCTCAGGGCAGCCAGGGAGAAGAAAATGGTAACTTTTAAAGGAAAACCCATTAGATCATTGTTGGACTTTTCAGCACAGACCTTGAAAGCCAGAAAGGAGTGGAATCAAATATTCAAACTATTAAATGAAAGGAAGTATCAGCCTACAATAATGTATCCAGCTAAGTTCTCTGTTATATATGAAGGAGAAATTAAAACCTTTCCCGACATACATAAATTGAGGGAATTCTCCACTACAAGGCCTGCACCACAGGAAATACTGAAAGGGCTCAGCTCATCCAAAACAAAATGTTAAAAAAAATACATAATTAGGAGTAAAGTGACTATCAGGCAAATAGAAGCAGTGGACTGCACCTCTTACTAAGAAAAAGAAATGATAAGCTTAAATAAAAATAAGGGAATTATTATTATTAAATAATAATAAGAAAAAGGCATTATAAGCTTAAATAATATGAGAATTAAATAAAATAGTAATGAAGGTTCATCATACATAAAGACAAACTAAAATAACAATGACTGAAAAGAGGAGGATTCAAAAATCTAAATTTGCAAAGGGGAATGGAAATAAGGCATGCACGCCTTTACATCTTTGTAATGGTAACAACACACAAAAGATTCAGAACTGAAGTATATAACATAATACAAGAAGAACCAGAGGGAAAACTAACAAAAGTCAACCAAAATAAGAAAAATAAAAACATAAGGGCAAGGAAGCAATGGAAACACAGAGTTACTAGAAAGCAAAAGATAAAATGGCTATAAGAAGACCTCATATTTCAATAATAACCCTAAAGGTAAATAGATTGAACTCACCAATAAAAAGGTCAGAGTTGCAGAATGCATAAAAAAATAAATAAAACCCAATCTTATTCTCTGTCCAAGAGACACATCTAAGCCTCAAAGACAGATATAGACTCAAAATGAAAGGGTAGAAAATGATATTTCAAGTGAATGGCATTCTGAGAAAAGCAGGAGTAGTGGATCTAATATCAGACAAAATAGACTTCAAAATAAAAAAAAGGTAAAGAAAGATGCTGAAGGAAACTTCATAATGATAAAGAGAATTGTGCACCAAGAAGTCATAACACATATTAATATATATGCTCCTAATCAAGGAGTCCAAGAATATGTAAAGCAATTTCTAACAGAACTAAAGGGAGAAACAGACCAAAACACTACTGTAGTAGGGGACCTAAATATCCCACTGTTTGATACGGACAGATCAATCAATCAGAAAATTCAATAAGGAAATAGCGTTCTTAAATGACACATTAAACCAACTAGAGAAAATTAATATTTACAGAGTCGTACATCCAAAAACAACTGCTCATAGATTATTCTCTAGTGCACATGGAACATTCTCAAATATTGAGCATATACTTGGACACAGAGATAGCATCATCAGTAATAAGAGGGATGAAATCATACGAACTATATTCTCTGATTGTAATACTTTGAAACTAGAGGTCGACTGCAGAAAGATATCAGAAAGAACCACAAATACATAGAGATTAAACAACATGCTACAGAAAAATAACTGAGACGGAGAGGGAAGAAAAAGAGAGATCAAGAGATACAAATAAACAAATGATAATGATAGAACAACATATCAAAATTTGGGGACATGGCAAAAGTGGTCATAAGAGGAAAGTTCATATAATTACCAGCCTATCTCTAAAGATAAGAATGAGTCCATATAAACATCCTAACACTTCCTCTTAAAAAAAACTAGAAAAAGAACAAATGAAGCCTAATGTCAGCAGAAGGAAAGAAATAATCAAAATTAGACCATAAATAAATAAAATTGAAACAACAACAATAAAACAATAGAAAAAATAAATGCAATGAAGAGCAGGTTCTTTGAGAACATTAAAAAAGTTGACAAACCCCTGGCGAGATTCACTAGACAAAAAAGAGAAAGAACACAAACAAAATTATGAATGAAAGATGGGAAATCGTGACTGATATCACAGAAATACAGAGGATCATAGAATACTATGAAAAAGTATATGACACCAAATTTAGTAACCTAGAAGAAATGGACTGCTACTTAGAAAATTACAACATTTCTAGACTGAATCAGGAAGAACTGGAAAATCTAAATAGAACAATCATCAAAAACCTATGAAAAAGTAAAAGTCCAGGACCAGATGGCTTCACCAGTGAATTCTACCAAACATTCAAATAGTTCAAACTCTTCCAAAAAATCGAAGTGGGGGCAATCCTTCCCAACTCATTTTATGAGGCCAATATTACCCTGATACCAAAACCAGGTAAAGATAACACACAAAAAAGAAAACTGTAGACCAATATCTTTCATGAACACAGATGCAAAAATCCTAAATAAGACACTAGAGAACCGAATACAGCAATATATCAAATTGATTATACAGCACGAACAATGGACTATATCTTATAGGCACAGGGATGGTTCAACATATGCAAATTGATTAATGTAATACACCACATAAATAAATTCTAAAATAAGAATCATATGATCACATCAATAGATGCTGAAAAAGCCTTTGCAAGACACAGCATCCATTTATGATCTAAACGCTTAAGAACAACGGTATAGAAGGAAAATACCTTAACATAATAAATACCATCTACGACATACTCTTAATCAACATTATACTTAATGGTGAAATTCTAAAAACCTTACCTTTAAGATCAAGAAGAAGGCAAGGCTGTACACTATCGCCATAATTATTCAATATAACATTGGAGGTCCTAACAAGTATAATCAGAAAAAAGAAAGATATAAAAGACAAATAAGAAACGAAGAAGTCAAACTGTCATTATTTGCTAATAACATGATTCTATATATAGAAAACCCTAAAGACTCCCCAAGAACACTACTAGAAACAATAAACAAATACATAAAGCTTATGAATACAAAATCAACGTTCAAAAATCAACAGCATTCCTATTCTCTAATAATGAAGTATCAGAAAAAGAAGTAGAAAAAATAACTCCTTTTGCAATTGCAACAAAAAGAACAAAATGCTTCGGAATAAATGTAATGAAACATGCGAAGGACCTATATAATGATAACTGCAAGACCCAATTAAAAAAAAAATCAGAGAAGATATAAAGAAATGAAAAGATATCCTATGTTTTTGGATTGGAAGAATAAACACAGTTAACTTGACCTTATTACCTACAGCATTATACAGATTTAATGCAATTTCCATCAAAATCCTATCAACATGTTTAAAAAAAAATCATCACATTTGTATGGATGTACAAAAGGCCCCCAATTGCTAAAGCCATTCTGAGAAAAAAGAATGAGGCTGGAAGTGTCACTCTGCCTGACTTCAAATTATACTACAAAGTGACAATAATCAAAACAGTATAGTATTGGCAGAAAAACAGACACATGGACCAGTGGAACATAATCAAGAGTCCAGAAGTAAACCCATATTTAAATGGAAAATAACTTTCAACAAAAAAACCAGAACCATACAATAGAGAAAGAAAAACCTCTTCAATAAATGGTACTGAGAAAACTGGAAATCTGCCTGCAAAAAAAAAAAATGAAACTAGACTGTTGTCTATTGCCACACACCAAAATTAACTCAAAATGGATTAAGGACCCGAATATAAAACCTGAAACAATAAAATGCATAGAAGAAAACAAGAACTAAACTCAAGGGCATTGGATTTAACAAGGATTTTATGAATTTGACCTCAAAAGCAAGGGAAGTAAAAAATAAATGAATGGACTACATCAAACTAAAACCCTCAGCTAAAGAAATCTTCGACAAGGTAAAGAGATAACCATCCAAATGCAAAAATATATTTGCAAGCAACACCTTCGATAAGGACCTAATATCTTAATATACAAAGAACTCATAGGACTATATAACAACAAAAACCAAATGATCCAATCAAAAAATGGACAGAGAACCTAACAGATACTTCTCCCAAGAAATACAAATGGCCAAAAAATATATGAAAAGATGCTCAGCATCGCTAGCTATTAGGGAAATGAAAATCAGAACCATAATGAATACCATCTCATACCTGTTAGAATAGCTTTTATCAACAGGACAAGTAATAACAAGTGTTGGAGATTATTAGGATAAAAGGGAACCCTCATACACTGTTAGTGGGACTGCAAATTGGTACAGCCACTATGGAAAACAGTATGGAGTTTCCTCAAAAAACCCCTATGAATTGATCTGCCACATGATCCAGCAATCCCTCTACTGGTATTTACTCCAAACACTTGAAAACCCATATCCAAAAAGAAATTTGCACATTGATGTCTATAGCAGCATTATTCATGGTTGCCAAGACATGGACACAACCAAACTGTCCTATGATAGGTGATTGGTTAAAGAAGTTGTGGTACATATATACAATGGTATATTACTCAGCCATAAGAAGCGTTGAAATACTTCTTTTTGTGTCAATGTTGATGGACCTTGAGATAATCATGCTATGCGAAAGAAGCCAGACAGAAAAGGTCGAAAATCACATGGTATCACTTATATGTGGGATATAACCCTAAAAACGTCAAACAAACATGACAAACAGAGACTCATGGACATAGAGAATAAACTAGTGGTTATCAGAGGGTTTGGTGGGAGGGGGGAGGTGAATTGGGTAAAAGGGGCCATATGTTGTGATAGAAAGAAATCTACCTATGGGAGGTGAAGACACAGTGTAAATGGATATATAATGCTTACTCTTAAAATATACCGCTAAAACCTACTGGATTCCGTTAACAAATGTCACCATAAAAAAAAAACACTAATTAATTAATTAAAAAAATAGAAACTGTTCCTTACTATCCCAAATGTTGCATTTACTAAGAAGACCACACATCACGTATTTCAATTATATTTAAGAACAAAATAAAGTAACATCTAATGAACCTAAGGAAAATGTGAGAGTGATATTTCATCAAAAAGAGAATATCAATAAAAATTAAAACCAAATAGAAATTCTGTATTTGAAAATTATACTAACTGAAATGAAAATTTCAGCAGGGACATTTAAAGAGAGATTTGAGCAGGGAGAAGAAAAAAATAAATGAACCGAAGATAGATCACTTGAGATTATCATGTTTGAGGAACAGAATGAAAAAGACTGAAAAAAAAGTCTCAGAGCTTTGTGAAATATCATCAAGAATACCAAAATAAGCATAATGAGAATCACAGAAGTACAGGAGAGAAATGGGCGGAAGGAATATTTGACAAAATAATGGATGAAAATTCACTAAACCTCACAAAAATCATTAATTTTTGCATCCAGAAAGCTCAATTCATTCTAAGTAGGAGAATTTAAAGTGACCCACAACTAGATTTATCAGTCAATTTTCATAAAACAAAGATTTAAAAAGAATCTTGAAAAAAAAACAATGGAGAAACTACTCATCAGTCACAGGAAATTCTCAATAAGAAGAGGTCTGGTTAAGATGGTGGGGTAGATATATGCTGTAGATGCCTCCTCTCATGTCTACTTTAAAAGTACAACTACATGATGAAACAGTCAACCTGAAGAATGATCTGAAGACTAGCTGAGCAGAACTTCTGTAACTAGGTTATATAAAGAAGAGATCATAGCAAGATCTCTTGGTAGGAGGAGCAAAAATGCAAAAAGTGATGGTGGATGAGCATTGGGAGGGATAGCTCAGCTGTGGAGGTCCTCCCAGAGGAGCAAAAGGCCCAGCACCACAGTAGGAAACCGTGGCCCAGGGTCCAGTGCCAGGAAGAGGAGTCCCCACAGCATCTAGCTGTGAAAACCATTGGGAATTACAGCCATTCAGGCAAGACAGGAGACAACTGGAAATGCATATGTCCACTTAAATGGCCTGTACACACACTCACTCAAGCCACTCACCTTGATTTGATGGAGGAAGAGTATCTTGAGAGGTGCCACAGACATACAGGGAAAAGCTAAGTTGTGTGGTTTCAGGGCAAAGGCTGGAAGAACAGCCACCATTGTCCCTTGTTGAGCCCTCCTCCTGTGCAGCCTGCGAGCTAGTGCCATCTTCCCCGTGTTAAGTCCTCCCCACACACAGCCAAAACTGAATCTGCATTAGCCATGTGAGATCCACTTCCTCCACCCTGTGTCTCCCTGATACCTGACTCCACCAACTCAAATTACCTGTGGCACTTTTGTTGCTGGGCAACAAGCTCTCATTACACTCAGTGGGAGAATCCTTCAGCAGCAACCATTATGCCTCTGCTCATGCACCTCAGGAAACACATTCAGTAGCAGGAAACTGGCCCTGGCTATAGATGAAGTATTTTTTAAACAAATCTCAAAAGGGTATAAGGAATGCAATGGCTGGCTTAACTGTGAGCTGAGACTTTTGTAAATGGCCACAGGCTCCTAAACTGGGGAACACATCTTGCCTCAACCTGGTGACTCCTTGGGACCCCATCTCATCCAACTCTGGTACCTCCCAAGACTTATTAATCTACTAAAGCTTACTGGCAGCAAGAAGGCAGCCTCAGGCCTGGGGGTGCCCTGGACCTTTTGTTGAGTTGACCTTGGCCCATCACTTGTGGCAATTGGCCTCAGTTCACTGCTTGGCCTCTTCCACATACCCTTAAGTTAACCAAAGGCAGAGACCAAACACAGATTTCTTTGTAGCTCTTGCCAAATAGTCCCAAACCACTCAGAGGAAGCAGCTGACCTTGACTTTCATGGGAGCCACTGCCATTGTTCTCCAGAACCAACAAAACAGAGGCTGGTATTAGACTTCACTGTAATACCAGTTGATTAGCCTCACATTAACACACCCAAAGAGTAGTCACAGCAGTCACAAGAGCCTACTGGAAAAAACCCCAACCCATGGGAATAGCCACCAAACTACAGCTTATAGACTGTAGGTGTGGCTAATCTACACAGTCAGCCTGTGAATCAATACTACCCAATGACATGCCAAGAGCAATCAAGGCTCAATTACAACAAAAGGGCACACACAAACCACACAAGAGTTGCTCCCAAAGAAACTGTCACAGGTGATCAGAGTGACAGCACCAGTGGGCCACACAGGATACCTGTTACATAAGGCCACCTGAGTAAAACTGGGAAACATAACAGATCTACCTAATACATAATAACAGACAAAGAGAGGAAGCTAAAATGAGAGAACAAATAATCATGTCCTAAATGAAAGAATAGGAGTAAACTTCAGAAAAAAATAAAATAAAATGTAGGGAAGCAACCCACCAGATACAGAGATCAAAACAATGGTTATAAGGATGCTCAAGAAACATAGGGGGAGAATAGATGATCTCAGTGAAAACATAAAATATATATATTAAGCATAAAATGAGACGTAGAAACCATAAATAAGAACGAGTCAGAATTGAAGGCTACAATAGTATAATTCAATTGTAGATTTGATGGAGCAGAGCATCAAATCAGTAATTTGGAAGACGAGGTAGCAGAAAACACCCAATCGGAACAGCAAATATAAATAAATAAATAAATAAATAAATAAATAAATAATGAATGAATGAATGGATAAAACTTTTAAAGATGAGGATAGGTTAGAATCCTCTGAGACAACATAAAGTAAACAATATTTGCATCATAAGAGTACCAGAAAGAGAAGAGATGATGTAAGAGATTGAGAACCTATTTAAAGAAATAATGGTGAAAATCTTCCAAAACCTAGTGAAAGAAATAGACACATAATTCGAGAAATTATAGAGAGTCCCAAACAAGATGAACCCAATGAGATTCACATAAGGGCATATCATAATTAAAATGCCAAAGGATAATGATAAATAGAGAATCTTAAAAGCAACAAGACAAAGGCAGCTAGTTACTTACAAGGATATTCCCTTAGGTGTTCCAGATGATTTCTCAACAGAAATGTTGCAGGTCAGAAAGGATGGGCACAAAATATTCAAAGTGATGTAAAGCTATGACCTATGACCAAGATTATTCTACCTAGCAAAGCTATCAACTAAATTCGATGGTGAGACAAAGACCTTCCCAGACATGAAAAAGCTAAAGAAACACACCACCACCAAGCCATTATTAAAACAAATGCTGAAATGACTTCTTTAAGAAGAAGGGGAAGAAAAAAAATATATAAATGTGAATAATAAAATAGAAAAAAATAACTGTATACCTATCAATATTCACATTGAATATAAGTGGATTAAACGTTCCAATGAAAATGCACAGGATAGCCCAATGGATAAGAAAGCAAAATGCCTATATGTGCTATCTACAAGACACCCACTTCAGATTGAAAGGCACATAGAATTGAAAGTAAAGCCATGGAAAAAGATATTTCATGAAAATGGAAATTTAAAAAAATGCTGAGGTAGCAATACTTATATCACACAATATAGACTTTAAAACAAAAGCTATTATAAGAGACAAAGGCTATTATAAGAGACATTACACAACTAAAGTTACAAAAGAACGTAACCTCAGTAAACATTTAAGCATCCAAATAGGAGGGCCTAAATATATAAAGCAAATATTGACCAACATAAAGGAAGAAATCGACAGTAATATACTCATAGTAGGAGACTTTAACATTACACTGATAGCAATAGACAGATCTTCCAGACAAAATCAAAAAGGAAAAAGCGGTCTTAAATTACACATAAGACTAGATGGAGTAAATTGACATTTCTAGAGCACTTTACCCCAAAGCAGCAAAATATGCATTCTTCTCTAGTTCACATGAAACATTTTCCAAGATTGACCACATATTAGGCCACAGAACAATTCTCAATAAATTTGAGAAAGTTGAAATCTTATCAAGTATCTTCTCTGACTATAATGGTATGAAACCAGAAGTCAATACAAGATAAAAACTGGAAATTATAAAACCAAAATAACATGCTACTAGATAATAAATGGGTTAACTAGGAGAGCAAGAAATACATCAAAAGATATCTTGAGACAAATGAAAATGAAAATACCATGACTGCAAATTCCTGGGTCACAGTGAAAGCAGTGGTAAGAGGGAAATTCATAGCAATACATGCTTATCTCAAGAAAGAAAAAAAAATCTCAAATAAACAACCTAACTTTAAACTCAAAGAAATTAGAAAATATCAGCAAAACTGAACATGAATAGAAGGAATGAAATAATAATGAAAAAGAAACAGAGTAAAAATAAACAAAATAGAGTCTTTAAAAAACATAATAAAAACGTTAACCGAACCAAGAGCTCATTCTTTGAAAAGAAAAAAAAAATCAATAAACCTTTAATGATGAGACTCATGAAAGAGAGAGAGAGAGAGAGAGAGAGAGAGAGAGAGAGAGAGAGAGAGAGAGAGAGAGAACCCAAATAAATAAAATCTAAAGTAAGAAAAGTGACTACTGGCTCCCAACAAATCTGATTATCTGGAAAAAAAGAAAAAGGATACATTCTTAGAAACATACAATCTTCCAAAACTGAGCCAAGAAGAAACAGGAAATCTGAACAGAACAATTACTACCAATGAAATTATTCCAGTAATCAAACTATTCCCAGTAAACAAAACCCTTAAAGCAGATAGGTCCGCTGATGAATTTTACCAAACCTTCAAAGAAGAACTAATGTCTATTTGTCTCAAAGTGTTTCAAAAAAGTTTAAGAGAATGGAAAGCTATCAAACTCATTTTACAAGGCCACCATTTCCCCGATTCCAAAACCAGACAAAGACATTTCAAAAGGAGAAAACTATAGGCTGACACCACTGATGAACATAGATGAAAAAAACTCAATAAATATTAGCAAACCAAATTTAGCAATACATTAAAAAGATCATACATCATGACCAAGTTGGATTTATTCCTGGGACATGAGGATGGTTCAAAATCTGCAAATCAACTAATGTAATATACTACATTAACAACTTGGAAGATAAAAATCATATGGTCATATCAACAGATGCAGAAAAAGCATTTGAAAAAAAAGCCAGCATCTATTTATGTTAAAAAACTTATAAAAGTGGGAATAGGGGGAGTATACCTCAACATAATAAAAGCCATATATAACAAACCGAAAGCTAACATCATACTCAACAGTAAAAAGCTGAAAACATATTCCTTAAAATTAGGAACAATACAAAGATGTCCACTTTCACCACTTATTCAACATAGTATCAGAAGTCTTAGCCACAGCATCAGACAAGAGAAAGAAATAAAAAGACATCCAAATTGGAAAGGAAGAAGTAAAATTGTCATTATTTGAAGATGACATGTATCTGTACATAGAAAACTATAAAGATTCACCAAAATATTATAACTGATCATCGAATTCAGTAAAGAGGCAAGATAGAAAATTAATATTTGGAAATTAGTTACATTTTCAATACACCAATAAGAAACTATCAGATAGGGGGAATTAATAAAATCCTATTTACAATTGCATCAAAAATAAAATAAAATAAAATATCTAGGAATCAGTTTAACCAAGGAGGTGAAAGATTTGTACTCAGAAAATAATGTCATTGTTTTTAAATTGAAGAAGATATGAATAAATAGAGACATATATTGTACTCAATGATAGGAAGAATTAACATATTAAAATGTCCATATTACAAAAAGTAATCTATAGATTCAGTGCAATACATATCAAAATACCAATGGCATTTTTCAGATAAAAACAAATAATCTTAAAATTGATATAAAACTATTAAAGACCACATTGGCCATGGTGATTTCGAGAAAGAAGAAATAAGTTGGAGGTATCACACTACTTGATAAAAAACTATACTACAAGGCTATAGTGATCAAAACAATATGATATCGGCATAAAATCAGACACATAGATCAATGGAATAGAATAGAGAGAGCCCAGAAATAAATCCATGCCTGCATGATCATTTAATCTATGACAAAGAAGCAAGAATATACAATAGGGTAAATATGGTCTATTCGATAAATGGTACTGGTCAAACTGGACAGATACATGCAAAGAAATGAAACTGGACCACCTTCTTGCGCTATTAAAACAGAAACTCGAAATGGATTAAAGACATAAATGTTATACCTGAAATTCTAGAATTTCTAGAAGAAATTATAGAAGAAATCATAGGCAGTAAAATCTCTGACATTCCTCTTAGTAATACTTTTTTTTTTTTCTGATATATCTCCTCAGTCAAAGGAAAGAAAATGAAACATAAACAAACTGGACTACATTAAACTAAAATATTTTGCTCAGCAAAGGAAATCATTAACAAAACAAAAAGGCGACTTACAGAATGGGAGAAGATGTTTGCTGGTGATACCTCTGATACGAGGTTAATGTCCAAAATTTATATATATATATATATATATATATATATATATATATATATATATATATATAACTCAATACTCTCCCCCAAAATGGGCAAAATACCTGAATAGATATGCCTTTAAAGAGGAAACCCAAGTGATTAATAAGTATATGAAAAAATGCTTAATATTACTAATCAAGAGAGATGTGAAGATTAAAATTGTAGTAAGATATAATCTTACACCTGTCAGAACAAGAAGTTTGGCGGCAGATAGGGAGAAAAGGGAGCACTCGTGCACTGTTGGAATTGCAAATTGGCACAACTACTATGGAAAACAGTATGGATGTTTCTCAAATAATTAAAAATAAAACTACCTTATGACCATGCAATTGCACTCCCATGTGTTTATGAAAATAAATCAAAACAGTAATTTGAAAATATATATGCACCCTTATATTCATGGCAGTGCTATTTACAATAGCCAAGCTATGGAAGCAAGCTCAGTGCTCATCGATAGATTATTGGATACAGATATATAATAGAATGTAATTCAGACATAAAAATTAATGAAATCTTGTCATATGCAGCACATGGATGGACCTAGAGAGTATTATACTTAGTGGAGTGATCATATAGAAAAAAAATGCCCTATGATTCTACTTACATGTGGAATTTAAAAAAGCAAAATATACAAACAGAACAGAAACAAAGTAATAGACAGAGAGAACATTTTGGTGGTTACCAGAGGGAAGGGGATTTAGGTAGTGGGTGGAAAAGGGGAAGGGATTAAAAAGTTCACATTGGTAGTTAGAAAATAGTTATGGAGATATAAAGTATAATATAAGAAATATAGTCTATAATATTGTGATAACTATATGGTGTCAGATGCTTGCTGGATTTGTCAGTGTGTTCACTTTGTATGATATATAAATGTCTAATCATATTGTACACGTGAGACTAATACGTTGCATGCCAATCATAATTGAAAAATTTTAAAAATATATATGGGAAAAAAGTAAAACAAACAATGAACAATAATACATTATAAATGTATTTTTGCTTGCAAGTTTCTTTTTCTGATTTACAAGCCACAAGGTAGTGTGTCCCAGGGACTAGAGAGAGGGGAGAATAAGGAATGTTTAATGAAAGTATGGGATTTCTTTCTGTCATGATGAAAACATCCTGGAAATAAATAGTAGTGATAGTTGCCCAACTTCGTGAATATTGTAAAAACCAGTGTATTGTACATTATTAAAAAAAAATAAACTACCGAATTGTAAATTTTAAAAATTAAATGCATGAGATTTTTGCAAAACTGTAAATTTTTGGATGGCTCTATTGG
Organism: Rousettus aegyptiacus; assembly: GCF_014176215.1. NCBI lineage: Eukaryota > Metazoa > Chordata > Mammalia > Chiroptera > Pteropodidae > Rousettus > Rousettus aegyptiacus. Next base: position 79,005,625 of record NW_023416312.1, on the reverse strand, counting down.
GGGCCACAAAAGGGAAGAAAATGAGGCTTGAGATGTAGTCAAATCAGAAGGTATTTGAAATTTACCCATAGGGTTTGGGGAGCAACTGAAGAATTTTTATCAGAGTATGAAGGTAATTGCATTTTTTAAAAAATAATTCTAGAACATCATTTCCCTAATTTAATTTAAAAAAGAACATTTCTTAAATAATAATGCATTGACAGAATTCTGAAGAGATGCTGAACAAAAATACATGCTTAGCTTAAAGCAAAAAACAAGAAATCTCAGAAAAGATTGTTGCATGAAATGATGAAAATATAATTCATAATTCTTTTAAAGCAGAATATGTTAGATATTATAATTTTATACTTAAAAATATTGGCATAATATTTATAATACTCTATTTTATTATAAAACATGACATTAAATAGTAATAATTGAAGCATAGGAGCAGGATTTTTATTACTATCCACAACTGCTTTTATTAGAAATAAAGTATTGAGTTTTTGAGTCCTATTCTTATATGAGTACAACATCAAGTACGCTCATATATTTTGTTTTCCTTGTAGAACACATAAAAAATCCCATTTATTACTTGAACTTTGTGACCAAAGAAAAATCCTAAGACTTATGTCCCATAGTATTCAATTATTCTTAAATTATTATATCTTGTATTACTTTTCTGCTGACATTTTTAAATAAAAATGTCTAATTTTTAGTATTCCAGCTTTTCACTTGTTTGATTCAACTATAATCTACATGAAAATAGTTTTCTAATATATATGGAAACAATTTAATGGAAAAGTTTTTAATATAATAAATATTAAACTATAGCACAAATAAATGTTGAAATGATTAGATATAAAAATACATAGCATAGATAAACTTCCATCAAAGAGATAAATCAATAATATGAAAATTGGCAAAAAGGTTATCTATGCATTCTTGTGTAGAGTGACTATCATTACATTCAGCCATTCCTTCTTAAGTAGAGAGGTAGATTATCAAATAACACAAATGATCTGTTTTAAAATGCTTATTATATTGCTTTGCTATATATTTAATGTAAATTTAAGAAGAAAAATATCATTAAATTTAACTCTTTTGTAGGAAAAATACTATTACCACCTCATAGTATGTTGCTTTTGCTTGTAAGATGGTTAAGAAAATTTTATTTAGGATTATCCCCAATTTCTATCTCAAGTGAAACTAAGAAAACCAGAAGAGATTTGAAAGCAGAGTTAAGTTCAGTTCTTCCTGTGGGTTTGATGTTCCTGTGAGACATCCAGGTGGATAGACCAAGTAGGCAGTGAATAAGCATGTATAGAATTGAGGACAGATTTGAGCTGGATATATAGATTTTGGGGTCATTAGAATATGTGATAAAAACATTATGTTAAGCAAAAGAAGCCAGACAGATAAAAGTATATATACAGAAAAATTAAAAACAGTTTTGTGCTTAGCAGAATCATGTAGTGGTTCTGGAGAACATAGAGATAGGAATAGAGATGGGGAAAATTTGAAATTAACTACATGAAGAATTGTCTGGGAGCAAAGAACCTGTGGGAGCAGGGAAATGGAAATATTTTATATTTCATTTGGGACAGTTGTTGCTCAAGTGTATACAATTGTCAAAACATCAAACTAAACAGTTAATATCAATACACTTTATTGCATGTTGACTATATCTCAATAAAGAATAATTCTTCATTCATATATCATATCTTCATATTTTTCTATTCTTTTTAAATAATATTTTTAATTTTTCAATTATAATTGGCATATGATGTTTTATTAGTTTCAGGTGTGCAACATAGTGATCAGACATCAGTATAACTCTTCTTTTCTTATCCATTCAACCACCCTATCTTTTGATTGGTTCGTTTAATTTTTTTTTATTTGAAGTATTTATTGGCAGATAAGTAGTTATTGCCATTTTATTATTCATATTTTGATACTTTTTTTTTCTCCTTAAAAATGTTCCTCCAATATTTCCTGTAATCCTGGCTTGATGGTAATGAACTCCTTTGGCTTTTTCTTGTCTAGGAAGCTCTTTGTCTGTCCTTTGGTTCTAAATGATAGCATTGCTGAGTAGAGCAATCTTGGTTATAGTTCCTTGCTTTAATCACTTTAAATGTTTAGTGTCAATCCCTTCTGGCCTACAAAGTTTCTTTGGAGAAATTGACAGTCTTATGAGAGCTCTCTTGCAGATAACTGCTTTTCACTTGCTACTTCTAGGATTCTCTTTTTGTCTTTCACCTTTGGCATTCGAATTAGGATGTGTCTTGGTGAGGGCCTCTTTGAGTTCATCTTATTTGGGATGCTTTGAGCTTCCTGGGTTTGTATGTTTATTTCCCTCACCAGGATAGGGGAATTTTCAGTCATTATTTCTTGAAATAGGTTTTCAATTCTTTGCTTTCTCTTTTCTCCTTCTGGTATTCCTGTGATGCAAATATTGTTGCACTTGGTGTTGTCCCAGAGCCCCCTTAAAGCATCCTCTTTTTATTGTGGATTCCTTTTTTCTTGTTATTGTTCTGATTGGATGTTCTGCACTACTGCATTCTCTAAATCACTAACTAGATCTTCCATTTCATCCTATCTGTCAATTTCCTCTAGTATACTCTTTACCTCAGATATTGTATTATTCATTCTGACTAACTTCCTTTTATGTTTTCCACCTCCATTATTATGTTTTCTATTTCTTTGTTAATGTTTGCCCTTAGTTCATCTACAGTTATGTGGAGAGCGGGTTGTAAGCAGACAAGGTCCTTGCAACCTGCAAGGGCAACCGAGGGTTACCTCACCTCAGCACACTCCTGAGAATGAGAAAGTATAAACATAGCCGTAGGCAGGCAAACAAGCTGAAGGCCATGAGAAGATACGGCTTGGGGAAAGCAGGAGAAACAGTGTTGTTATAACTAAGGAAAACTGCTTATGTCAATGAGTATGTTCTTGTATAAGAGCAGCTTGCAAAAATAAAACTGGGTCATTGTCCATCATCAGTAAACAGTGAACCTCCCGATCCCCACTTTCTGTCTTCTTTCTTTTCTCAATCTTCCACCATTCCTACTTATCAGGAGCCATTTTGAGGAAAACAAGACCGTTTGTTAAGCAGGATGTTTTTGCAAAGTTGGCCAGCTGTGCAGTCTGCTGACTCAGGAGGAAGCGCACCTGGTGTGGGGGTGGGAAACGGAATGTTACAGAGTTTCTGTAATGGGTTGTTACTTAGAGTTGTTTTGCTGTTTACGCACTCAGTAGGGTATAAGTATGCGCTGCAAAATAAACTCGAGGCTGCTGCAGCTCTGACTGTACACCCTCCTGAATGAACTTTTCTGTCTTCTTTTTTTCTCTTAGGCCTCACCCCCCTCTTTCAGGTGCTATTCGATCTCTGCCGGTGGGCTCCGGCAAGTGGCACCCGAACAGGGAGTTGAAAGCTTGGGACGGAATGTTGAAGAGAACATTGAGGTGAAGACCGCCACCGCAGGAAAAAGGGGTCCTCCCAGTATAAAGCCGAGTAAATGGCAGAGGTGAATGTGGTGGAACAGTCTGGGAGTAAGAAAGACACCGCGTGAAGGGAGCACTCAGAAAAGTAAGGGTTGCAGCAGTGTTTGTAAATACATAGAAAGAGAGGAAAGTCGACTTAAATAAAGACTAATGGGAAATGGAAACGGCCGCATGCTTTTTGTACATATGCTTAAGAATATGCTCCAGACTAGAGGAGCTAAGGTAGGGCATCAAAAATTGTGTAATTTCTTAGATTTTACAGAAAACGTTTGTCCTTGGTTCCCTGAGGAGGGAACAGTGTACTTAGAAACATGGAAAAAGGTAGGAGAAAAACTATAAGATTATTATGATGTCCACGGACCTGGCAAAGCGCCTGTAGATACCTTTGGTTTATGGACTTTAATTAGAGACAGTTTGGATCCTAGATATAAAAGGGATAAGACCGGGAAACTATTATAAAAACTGTGTTAGAACCAGGTCCTTATTTGCAAATGAAAATCTGGTAGAAAAGGAATTTTAAAAATTGTATTATTGAAAGAAAGACACTCTTGTAGTCACAAATTTACATTGCTCAGGTTTCATTATTGTGTGGTAAAGGGTTTTTTCTCTAACTTGAAAATTAAAAACTATTAATGATTTCTTTTTCTTTTATTAGTTAATTAGTCTAAAACTTAGGACATTTTAGCATAGAGTCAACAGTGAATATAACGTGATTTTGTATTAGAAATAAGAAAAGTAATGACTAAATTACAAAATTCAGTGCTTTTTAAGGTACCTTTATATTCCTGTTTTTGTTGACCGGTCACCAGGGGTCCGTGGAGAGACTGGACGCAGTCCTATCTCCCGGACCATGGCCAGGCTGTGGGATGCCGCCTCCTGTGCCCTGTTGTCAAAGTCTGTTTATCATCTTTGGTCTTGTCTAGGATGTAGGTGGCAAACTGTTCTGGGTCCACCTACACCCCAGTAATTGTCCTTGTCTGAGTGTCTGTTTTGTGTTCTTTGTTTTGTGTTCTCTGCGCAAGCAATGGGGGGAACCTGAGATACCCCGAGGCAAAGGCTACATCCATCTGTATGGGAAGGCCCAGATTTTGTGGTGAGAGTAAATGACACACACCTGTTAGATCAACCATCAATGGGAAAGATACAAACACAAACTAAAACAGAGTTTAACTATACAGGCTCTGGAATGAACTACCAATCTGTTTCTCCAAAAAATAAGACAATACCCGAATGTTTAAATGTTTCTAGGATTTCTTTGTCTGAAGGAGCTCAGATTGTGCGCCTTTGTGCACCAGGTGGAGGAGAAAAAGTTGAAGAAGCCCTTCCCCCTCCACAATCGCTCTCCCCGTGCAGGAAGAAGACACGTGTCAACAACAAGATTCCATTATGGAGGAACTATTATATGGACAAACCAGTCAGGTATAATGTGTCAGGGGCAGATCGACATGTTATAGACTGGTCTGGGAATCAGGGTAACAGCACAAGGGAAAAGAGTCTGTCTGCTGGTTTATGATGGACAGATGATGGACTTCCACAGACTTACAAATGGAAGCTTGCCGCTGCTATGGACATGGTTATTAGTGGGAGCAACAGCTCTGTATCTATAGACAGAGCAAAAAATGTGCTGGCATGTGTAACTTAATATTAAAATCACCATAGCGGATAAGAGATTTAATGTTACTTGTAATAATTGTATTTTGACCAATTATGTTTCTTCCATTTTTGATGGAACTACTGTAATGGTGCTCCATAAACCCTCTTTTGTTATGCTTTTAGTTAATGTCACTGGGCTTTTGTGTGGTTATGGGTTTATGTCTGCTTCCTCCTTTGTTGAAGTATTTCCTCAGCTCCTTCTTGAGGATCCGTGCAGAAATGCATGGTCTCAGGCTCCAAGCTCAGCTTTGAGCAGGTTTGATCTCTCCTCTAGCAGAGGCTGGTAGTCAGTGACAGGTAAGAATCCTCCAGGGCTGGGACCAACCTAAGACAGGGCATGGATGCCAGAGATTCATGTGCCAATGACGAGTAAGTTTCATGATTAGTGGAGGGTTGCCTAAGACAGGCACAGTCTTTCTGCACCATAGCTGGGAAAGCTTTGGCATTTTAAAAAAATAAGAAAAGGGGGAGATTTCGGAAGCCATTTTGAGGAAAACAAAATTGTTCGTTAAGCAGGATGCTTTTGCAGAGTCAGTCAGCTGTGCAGTCTGCTGACTCAGGAGGAAATGCATCTGGTGTGGGGGCAGGAAACGGAATGTTTTTTAAATCGCTACAGAATTTCTGTGATTGGTTGTTATTTAGAGGTGTTCTGCTTCTTACCCACTCAGTAGGGTATAAGTAAACTCGAGGCTACAGCAGTGAGACTGTATGCCCTCCCGAAGAACTTTTCTGTCTTCTTTTTTTTTCCTTAGGCTTCGCCCCCCTCTTTTAGGTGCTGTTTGATTTCTGCTGGCGGGCTCCGGCACCTACTCAGGTTTATTTTCCAGGGCTGCGCTGGACTTGGCAGAATTTACCACTTGCTAGATGCGGCACTCTTTCCCTAAGTTCATTGAGCATCCTGATAACCAGTGTTTTGAACTCTGCATCTGATAGGTTGCTTGTCTTCAATTTGTTTAGTTCTTTTTCCATAACTTTGTTCTATTCTTTCATGGTTCTTCGTCTCCCCATTTTTACTGCCTTCCTATGTTTGTTTAATAAACCACTGGAGACAGCTTGGGTGTGCCCACAGGTTTGGAAAGGCAGAGTCTCATAGAGTCACCTTGGCAAAGTGACCTGTATTATCCAGTTTAATGGAAATAAAATATGGTGGTCACCTGCATCTACACATTGGAAAGTGGGGAGGATGACTCAACCAAGACAAAATGGATACTGCCAGTACATCTGTCTGGAATAAAGCCACCCCTACAACCCTCACCCCAAAGCCAGACAACTCAGTGTCTCCCCAAATATCTCTGGCACTCCTCAAGCAGTTGCCCCAGTGCTGGAACTCAGAGTAAGTGAATCTGTCAGCTAGTCAGTTCATGTATAGGCCGTTTAAGAGAAAAGTCTGCAACTCTTGTAGCCCATCTCACTCACCCATAATCTCTACTGGTTTTCACAGCCAGAGGTTATGGGGACTTTTCTTCCTGGCATTGGAACCCTGGGAGCCCAGTGTGGAGTTAGGACCCCTTGCTCTTCAGGTGGGGGAGGGGACTCTACAATCAAGATAACCCTTTCAATTCTCAACCACCACATATAATTTTAGGTCTGGCGGTTTCTATCAGCCTCAAGGTGACCACTTATATATGTCCCCTGTTGTAGGACTTCTATTCAGCCAGACTTCCGGTGACTCTCACTGATGGTTGCTTTGTAGTTTCCTTGTAATTTTGGTGTCATCACAAGAGGAGGAGCATACAATATCTACCTTCTATGCCGTAACGGCCAGTCTCTTCTAGCATATGTTATTTGAATTCATGAGAGTTGATATGGTCAGAAGGAGTGTAGAATCAGAAAAGTGAAAGATCTGAAAATAATACTGAATAATGCCAAAATTTGTATAAGAATATGTCTACAAAAAAGAAAAATCACTGAGGTGATCAGAGAGATAGGTAAATAGCCACCTATTATTATTAGGAGAAGGAATGAATAAGTTTTTATGACTGACTAAAAGTGAGGGGTAAAAAAGATGTATAACTCCAAAATGACTCTCAAGTCTCTAACTTAAGCAATTCTTTGCGGAAAGTAGAGCATGAAGGTATGATTCCTTGACATATGGAGCAGAAATAGATTTGTAAAGGAAATTCTTAGTTAATTTCTGGACATATTGAAGTATATAAAAGCTGTCACTGAGGAGGAAAAGGGGATTAATGAAAAAGATGTTCATCTGGTATTCAGTGGTTTTACACACATTCAGGCTTATGTTTTAAATATTCTTAACTGTGTTTTCTTCCATGGGTGCATCAGTCAGTCATCTGCTAACTTTGCCTTGGGTCAGGGAGTAAAGTTAGAATATCTCATCTCTGGTTTTTATTAATTCCATAAGGTGCAACCTGATTTACACTGATTATCGCCATGATAGCTGATGTTTGTGTAACATTCTTATGCTTTAAAATGTATCTATTTATCCTATTTTGTTTTTACTTATTAACCCATTATTTCCTAAGTTATTTACCTAAGTTATTAACCTAAGTTATTACCCACTTCTTGATTTACATTAAAAAAGATATACTGTGATTTATTCTATGGGGAGTTCTGATACTATAAATCAGGCCCTATGGATTCTCTATTGAGCAATTAATTTATCAAATGCTCCTTTACTTTATTCACAAAACAAATATTTTAATAACTAAAGCAAGAAGTTAAATCATTCATTGTACTGTCACTTGGGTTTTATATTATCTGGCTATTAGAATGAAGAGGATAGTCTGAAAGTCCCATGTAAATAATATATTTAAAGTTGGTTTATTGTCATTGAAGGAACTTTTCTCTAAGCCAACAAAAGATGCATGAATTATACTCATATATATGTATGTCCTACAAGCTTGAACTTTACATTTAATTATTTTGCAGTTTCTAAAAATAAAAGCAGTTTTAAGTCTGTGTGTTTGTATATTTGCTGACAGACCTATTTAATATTTGTGAGTCTGTTTTTTATTAGTTTATTCTATTTGTTCTTTAGATTCCACATATAAATGAAATCATATGGTATTTTTCTTTCTCTGTCTGACTTATTTCACTCAATGTAATAACCTTTAGGTCCATGCATGTTGTTGTGAATGGTAGGATTTCTTTTTTTTAATGGCTGGATAATACTCCATTGTATATATGAACCATAATTTCTTTATTCAATTTTCTGTTGATGGATATTTAGATTGCTTCTATATCTTGGCTATTGTAAATTGTGCTGCCATGAATATTGGGATGCATGGATCCTTGTGAATTATTACTTTGGTTTTCTTTGGATAAATACTGAGAAGTGCAATTGCTGGATCAAAATGTATATCAATTTTAATTTTTTTGAGAAACTTCCAGACTGTTTTCCATAGAGGCTATACCAATTTGAAATCCCACCAACAGTGTAGGAGGTTTCCCTTTTCTCCACATCCTCGCCAATACTTGTTGTTCTTTGATTTATTGATAATAGCCATCAGACAGGTGTGGGGTGATATTTTATTGTGGTTTTAATTTGCATTTCACTGATGGTTTGTGACCTTCAGCATATTTTCATGTTTATTGGCCATTTGTATTTCCTCTTTGAAGAAATATATGTTTAGGTCTTCTACCCATTTATTAATTGGCTTGCTTGTTTTTGTTGATGAGTGATATGAGTTTTTGATATTAACCCTTTAACAGATGCATGATAAGCAGATATCTTCTCCCATTCAGTTGATCGTCTTTTCATTTTGTTAATGAATTCCTTTGCTGCACAAAAACTTTTTAGTTTGATGTAGTCCCATTTATTTATTTTTTCTCTTTTTTCCTTTAGCCTAGAAGATATTTCTGAAAATAAATTCCTAGTAGTAATAGAATGATTACTGCCTATGTTTTCTTCTAGAAGTTTTATGGTTTGGGGTCTTACATTTAAGTATTTAATCTATTTCAAGTCTATTCTTGTATGCGGTGTAAGAAGGTGGTTCAGTTTCTTTTCTTTTTCTTTGCATGTGTCTATCCAATTTTCCCAGCACCATTTATTGAAGAGACTGTCTTTACCCCATTGTATATTCTTACCTCCTTTGTCATATATTAAGTGAATGTATAGGTGTGGACTTATTTCTGAGCTCTCTGTTATGTTCCATTGATCAATGTATCTGTTTTTATGCCAGTATCATGCTGTTTTGATTACAGTAGCCTCAAACTTTGTTCTTTTTTCTCAAGATTGTCATGGCTACTTGGGATCTTTTACGGTTCCATATAAATTTTAGGATTATTTGCTCTAGTCCTCTGAAAAATTCCATTGGTATTTTGATAAGGACTACATTGAAACTATAGAATACTTTGGGTAGTATGACCATTTTAATGGTGTTGATTCTTCCTAACTATGAGCATGGTATATGCTTCCATTTGTTTGTATCTTCCTCAATTTCTTTTTTCAATGACATCATTTTCTGAGAACGGACCTTTTATCTCCTTGGTTAATTTGATTCTCAGGTATTTTATTATTTTTGATGAAATTATAAATGGGATTTTTTTCTCTTTCCATAAGTTTATCATTGGTGTATAAAAATGTCACTGACTTCTATATATTTATTTTGTAACCTGCTACTTTACTGAATTCATTGATCAGTTCTAACAGTTTTTTTTTGGTGAAATCTTTAACATTCTCTATGTTTAGTATCACATCATTTGCAAATAATGAAAGCATTACTTTTACCTCTCCAATTCAGACACCTTTTATTTCTCTTTCTTATTTATTTTTCTTATTTCTCTTAGCAATGGCTAACACTTCCAATACAATGTTGAAGAGGAGTGGTGAAAGTGGTCATCCTTGTCTTATTTGTGACCTTAAGAAAAATGCTTTTAGCCTTTCCTCATTTAGTATGATGTTAGCTCTAGGTTTATCATATATGGCCTCTACTATGTTGAAGTATGTTCCTTCTATTCCCACTTTGCTAAGAATTTTTATTATAAATGGTGATCAATTTTATTGAATGATTTTTATGCATATACTGATATGATCTTTTGGTTTTTATCTTTTGATTTGTTAATGTGGTGTATAACATTAATTGATTTGCAGTTATTGTACCAAATTTGCATCCTATGAATAAATGCAAGTTGAGCATGGTATATGACTTATTTAATGTATCACCGAATTCATTTTGCTAATATTTTCTTGAAAATTTTTGCATCAATGTACAGAAGAGATATTGGCCTATAGTTTTCCTATTTTGTAATGTTGTTGTCTGGTTTTGGAATTAAGGTAATGTGGCCTCATAAAAGGAGTTGGGAAACCTTCCCTCTTCTTGAACATTTATGAACTAGTTTGAGAGAAATAGGCGTTCATTTTCTTTTTTTTCTTTTTTTTAAATGTCTGGTAAAACTTGCCTATGAAGCAATCTAGTCTAGGACTTTTATTTCATGGGAGGTTTTTGATTACTGATTTGATTTTTCTGATGGTAATCAGTCTGTTCAAATATTCCGCTTCTTCTTGATTCAGTCTTGGGAGATTGTATGTTTTTAGGAATGTATACATTTCTTCCAGATTGTCTGATTTGTTAGCATATAGTTGTTCGTAGTATTTTCTCATGATCTTTTGTATCTCTGTGGTGTCTGTAGTTATTTCTCCTTTTTCATTTCTGATTTTATTATTTGAGTTCTCTCTTTTTTCTTTGGTGTGTCTATTTAAGGGTTTGTTAATTTTGCTAACCCTTTCAAAGAACTTGCTCTTGGTTTCACTAATCTTTTGTATTGTTTTTCTAGACTCTATTTTGCCTATTTCCATTCTGATCTTTATTATTTCCTTTCTTCTACTCACTTTAGACTCCCGTTTGCTGGTCTTTTTCTAGTTCTTTCAAGTGTAAGGTTAAATTTTTTACATGAGCTTTTTCTTGGTTCTTGAGGTAGGCCTGTACTGCTATGAATTTCCCTCTTAGGACTGCTTTTACTATGTCTCACAGATTTTGAATTGTTGCATTTTCTTTTTAATTTGTCTGTAAGATGATCAGAGGAGACGGCTGATATGATTTCAAACTTCTTAATTTATTGAGACTCGTTTTATATCTTAACATGTGGTCTATCCTGGAAAATGTTCCATGTGCACTTATGAAAAATGTATATGTTGCTATTTTGGAGTAAAATGCTCTGAAAATGTCTATTAAAGTCATCTGCTCTAATGTGACTTTTAGGCCCATTGTTTCCTTGTTGATTTTGTTGTCTAGAAGATTTGTCCATTGGTGTCAATGGAGTTTAAATGTCTCCTACTATGAGGATATTATTGTTGATCTCTATTTTTATGTCAGTCAAAAATTGCTTTATGTATATAGCTGCTCTTATATTGGGTGCATATATGTTTACTAGGGTTGTGTCCTCTTGATTTATTGACCCCTATTTCATTATCTAATGCCCTTTTTGTCTCTTAATTATAGCCTTGGTTTAATATAAGTATCTCATATAAGTATCACTACTCCGGCTTTTTTTTTTTCTTCATTTCCATTTGCATAAAATACCTTTTTCCATCTCTTTACTTCCAGTCCGTGAGTGTCATTTGATCTGAAGGGGATCTCTTGTAGACAACATATACATGGGTCTTGTATTCTTATTCATTCGGCTACTCTATGTCTTTTGAATGGATCATTTAATCTGTTTACACTTAAAGTGATTATTGATAGGTACATAGTTACTGCCATTTTATTATTTATATTTATTTGTTTTGTCCTCCTCTTTTTTTTACAATAGTCACTTTAACATTTCTTGTAATACTAGCTTGTTGCTGATGAATTCCTTAGGCATTTCCCTGTCTTGGAAGCTCTTTTTCTTGCCTTTTATTTTAATTAAAAGCTTCTCAGGGTAGGGTATTCATGTTATAGTTTCTTGTTTTTGACAACTTTCAATATTTCTTGCCAGTCCCTTCTGGCCAGAAAAGTTTCTATTGAAAAATCAACAGGCATTCTTATTGTGGTACTCTTATATGTAACTAGCTGCTTTTTTGTTGTTGTTGTTGCTTTAAAGATTCTCTCTTTGTCTTTGAACTTTGGAATTTAATTATGATGTGTCTTTGTGTGGGTCTGTTTGAATTCCTCTTCTTTGGGGCTCTTCGTGCTTTTTGAATTTGTATGTCTAATTACCTTTGCCAGGTTAGGGAAGCTTTCTGTCATTACTTCATCAAGTAGATTCTCAATCTCTTGTTCTCACTTCTCCTTCGGATACTTCTATGATGCAGATGTGGTTATGCTTCGTGCTTTCCCAGAAGGTTCTTAAACCATCTTAATTTTTTTAAATTCTTCTTTTTCTTGTTCTGATTAGGTATTTTCTGCTACCTTGTTTTCCAGTTCACTGATTTGATCTTCTGCTTTATCCAATCTACTGTTGAATCTTTCTAGGGTATTCTTCATTTTGGTTATAGTATTCTTTATTTCTGTCTGGTTCTTTTTTATGGTTTCTATGTCCTTTTTTATGCTCACTATCTCTATGTTGAGGTTCTTATTGAGCTCATCCATTCTCCCCAAAGTTAATTGAGAATCCTTATAACAATTATTTTGAACTCTGTCTCTAGTAGGTTGCTTACCTCCATTTCATTTAGTTTATTTTTGGCGTTTTCTTCTATTGTTTCATTTATGGCATATTTCTTTGTTTTCTAATTTTATTAGCCTGTGTTCATTTCTATGTTAGGAATATTTGTTTCAACTCTTATTCTTGGCCAGATGGTATATGTAGGAGGTGTCCTGTGTGCCCCTGTGGAGCACTCTCCCAGATCACCTGTGCCAGGACTCTGGACATAACTTTTCGTGTGGGTTGTGTGTAATCTTATGTTGTAGCTAAGGCTTTATTGATGTTAGTACATCAGTGGATGAGATTAATATTCGGGCTGACTAACTGGGAATTGGCTGCAACCACAGGGTATGAGTTGCTATGTGGGGGCTGAACTCAATGAGTGGGATTTGCCCCAGCAGGCTTGTGTACTTGTTGAGACCACCCTTTGTGTGTACCACTTATTAGACTGGTCAGGAGTTGCTCCATTGTAGTCTAGTGCCAGCCTCCAGGTACACTGGTTTTGTGGTCCCTTGGTAAGGTGTCACCAGTAGGCCAAGGTCAGCTGCTGTCTTTGATTGCTCAGCGCTACCTGGTGGGAGCTACAAAACAATCTGCAGATGGTTGCTGCCTATGCTGGATGTTTAGGTATGTGGAAGAGACAACACTGTAGGTGACAGTCCAACCATCTCCATTACCTGGCTTAGGATAGTTTAAATGAAGTACCAGTGCTTCTCAAGGCCCAGCAGTGCCTGTTAGTTTTCTGTCCATCTCTGGAAGTGGAAGAGTCTCTGGGTGATATGTGTGTTGGATGGTGAAGGACCCCAGGAGTCACCAGGATCTATTGAGCAAATTTCCCCCTGCCACTGCAGTGTCAGTTTACATGCCAGCTATGTCTTTGTGGCTCCCTGTACACATTTCTAATTGTAGTAAGTTCAGCTGCTGCCCACCTTGGGCCTGCAAACTACCAAGTTCTGTTTAAGAATTACTGAAACTCGTGGGTGTGAGTGTGTGGCCTGCAACAGAAAGTTTCTCCCAGATGAATGGGCTGCACAAACTGTGCTGTTGTTTGCTGTTGAATTCATGACCCAAGGAAAGCACAGGATGGGACTGGGCTTCCTGGGAGCAGACTTGCCACAGGTAATTTATAGGTTAATTGGGGTGTCATCTCAGTGAGATACAAGGTCATCAGGCCTATACAGCATCAGATTTGCTGCCGGCTCTTGGACTGCAGGATCCCACCAAAGTCACATATCACTCACTGCAAGACATACTGTCCTCTGTGATGGACCCACAAAACCCCTGAGATCTTCCCAAGCGATATTGTATTTTGTGCTTGCAGCAGTGATCTTCCAATCACTGTATTCCCTGAACTTTACTCACTTTGCTGGCCAAGGTCTATTGATTGTGCAGAATGCACAACCCCAGAGAAGGGCAGGGTGGGGGAGGCAACCTGTCAATGGGCTGCAGGCACTTTGTGGCTGCAGTGAAATGAGATCTCAGTGAGACAAGGGCCATCAGGCCAATACAGCCTCAGTTTTTCTACATCTGTGCCTATGCATTCCTGCTGTAGTCACAAGTCACAGGGAGACCAGATGCCATCTTAGGTGGTCCCGCAGATCCCTATAATCCTCACATGTGATTTTGCAGCTCTTACAGGCAGTAAATGTTTGCCTGCAACTGATTTCCCTGCAATGCCTGCACTGTGCTAGCCTGTGTTGAATGTGAGACCTGGGGGAGGGACAGGACAATAGAGATTGACAGTCAATGGGTCGCCAGGGGTACCTGTGGGTTGGGTGGTGCAGGGACTCAGGGAGACAATGGTTATAAGTCAATACAGCCTCAGTCTTATTGCAAATTCAGTAACCCTTTGCAAGTTCCCACAAAAATCACCAATCACAGCAAGACCAGCTGCTGTTTGGGACTGGCTCACAGATCTGTGAGATCCACCCAGGTTTGTGTTGGCAACAGTGATCTGCCTGAAACTATCCCTGAAATGTGTGCTCACAGTGCTGGCTGCCTACTGTTTGTGTTTGGCTTTGAAACAGTGCAGGGAATGGCACCCTCCCAGCAGTAAAAGCCCTGAGCAATCTGCGTGTTAAGTGGGGCTGGCTGATCTCCTCAGGCCAGTGCTTCTGAATTGACCCTGTGGGAAGGTCTACACAGTTGGGCTGGTGAGGTCTGTAGATTTCCCCATAGGGGCCCCTGACTAACACACAGTGGGATCTGCCTATCCAGTCCTCGTTCTGGCACCAGATAATACAGTCTTTCCCCGTATGAATTTTGTGTGGACTTCTGACTCACCACCAATGCCACCAGTGAGTGCCTGCAAGTCAGAGAGCCTGTGCATGAGCCCTTTAAAGAGGTGTCTAGGATTTCAGTCTCCTTCCATCTCACCCAGATAGCCAGAATCCCCTCTGGTTTTACAGTTAGAGTTTTGGGGAACTCTTCTTCCCTGGGCTGCGACCCTGGGATGGGGAGCCCCCAAATGAGGCTAGAACCCCTCCCTCATGCAGAGGAGCCTCTGCAGCCTTGCTCTTCCTCTTGGTGATTCTCCACACGCTGATGTGGGTCCAGCACGATTCGTAATTTTGCCCCTCCTACTGGCTTCAATGTGGCTCCTTTATATTAGCAGATGTACATGTTACAATCAGCTGGACTTCAAGTGATTCTCCATGTTGATTATTTTGTAATTTGGTTGTAATTTCAATATAAACCTGAGAGGAGGTGAGCCTTGCTTTACCTAGTCTTCCATCTTGCATATCACCTTTTTATATACTGTCTTTCATGATACATTATAGCATATATAGAATTTGAATGGAGATATATATGACAATGGATGCATTGTACATTATCAAAAAAAAAGTCTGTTCTGTGTCTGAAAGTTCAGAATAAAAGTCAAATTTTTTTTTATTGGGTGGCCTTTGAAAAGATTGTCTCTGATAAATTAGTAATTATCTAATTTCACATAAGCCTTGATAGAAGCTTCATTTCGTAGCCTTTCTTCAGTAAAGAACAGCTTAAAAATAACATTACTTTTATGTCAATATAAGTCACTTGATATGTTTATTATCATGATGCAATCAATGATAAGGTTTAAGGGAAATAAAAAAATTATATCTAAAAAATTATAAAGTGATTATCAAATGATTTAAGCCATGAAAATATATTTTAATTTATAAATCAATTTCCAAATAGATTTCAAAAATAGAACCCTTATATATTATTCTGGTAAAAGCAATGAATTGGCAATTCCATCTTCAGTAGGTGGCAGAAAATACTTTCTTGTTGCAATACTGCTGAAGCATTACCAAAGAAACTGAGGACAGCTTGAAAGCTACTGGATAAAAAGGTACATGTCTACCTAGAATTATATGCTTAGATTATGGAGTTTAGTTTTTATGAGGTGAAGTTATAATAAGTAGTCTGGCTACATATATAACAACAGATTTTTTATCAGCTCCCTTCTTTAACATTGGTATTTCTCATCTTAAAATTATTTTTTATTCAGAGTCAGGAACCATATGCAACTTTGTCCTGATTGCTGACATCACCTATCACTAGTAAATTAGGTACAATTTCATCTTAATATAGTAGGCAATTTGAAACCACCTTTATTTCTGTCAGCCCAGATATATGTAAATGTGAGTGAACATATTTTTGTTGTTATTTCTGCTTTAATGATATTTTAATAGGAACAGCTATGATAACACTTATATGATGCGTGCTATTTATCAAACTGTTTTCTAAGCACTTATAATATTCAAAATCCTATGAGCTTGATGCTATTGCTATCTCCATTTTATTAATGAGTTAGTGAAGGATAGAAAGGTTCAGTAACTTGTCTTGAGTCATACAGCTAGTAAGTGGTGGAGCTGAATCCAGGGAATCTGATTTCAGAGACAATTTGCTTATCCATTGGGTCGCATTCCACAGTTTTTAGGTTAGCCTTATCACATCCCAGAGCTTAGACAGTTAAGAGTCAATTCAGGTATTTTATATACACTCGGAAGTCTTCCTTTGCATCCCTTAAACCACTCTTTTTGCTCAACTCCTATAAAATAAGTGTATCTCTGCCATTGCGTATCTCCTTCCATGTTATGTATCTGTAGTATAAGAGACAGCGAAATCTTTAAGGACAGAAATTATGTCTTATTTATCGTTGTATTACTAGAGGGATTTTTGTGGTTTTGTTTTTTGTTTTCTGGTGTTTTTTTGTTTGTTAGTTTTAGCACATGGTCTGACACTGTTTAGGTACTTAATATTCAATGAACTAAGCTAAAATTAATGATAGTGCATATTTCATGAAAAATTACCATTAGCTCACCCAATGTGTAAACAACAATCTATTAAGTGCTTATGATATTCAAGACACTATACTCTATATTTAATACACATATTATTCCTTTTTATTCTTACAACACCTGTGAAGCAAATATTACTATCATTTTACTCACAGAATGAGGCTCAAAAGTACTGAGTTGCTTACCTATTAAGTGATAGACTCAAACCCTAGTCTCTCCAGCTCATAAGGCCTATACTCTTTACATATTACACAGGTTCCAAGAGAGACTTTTGATGTAAATTCTTCCATGATTCCTGACACTGCATTTTTAATGTCAAAAGTTATATCCAATCTTCTGGATATTGTATATAACCTTAATAACTAAGAAACTGAGACTAATCAGAGGATCAAGTAATTTTAGATAGTGGAGTAAGTCCAGAGAAGGACACATTGAAGTCATTAGGACAGTGTATATATGAACCTTCAGAACAACAAAATACACTTATTGATAGTGATAACCCCTTTTGCATCCATCTTTTTTCCCTTTATCTTTATTACAATTATAAATAAAATATATTTATTCATGTTAAGGATAGAGAAAGTTGTATTTCATCCATAGTAAATTAAGAATGGGGGGGGACATTTACTCAAAATGTGTTTTTTATTAAAATTTTTACTTTTCAATTATAGTTGGCATACAAAATTATATTAGTTTCAAGTGTACAATATAGTAATTACACATTTACATAACTTATGAAGTAATCGCACCGATAAATTTAGCACCTATCTGACACCACACATAATTATTACAATATTATTGACTATATTTCTTATGTTATACTTTACATTTCCATGGTTAATTTGTAATTACCAATTTGTATTTCTTAATCTCTTCCCAATTTTTCACCAACCCCTAACTCCCGTTTCATCTGGTAACCCTCAAAATGTTGTCTGTATCTATGAGTTTGTTTTATTTTATGTACTTATTTTGTTCTTTAGAGTACACATGTCAATGAAATCATAATGCATTTGTCTTTCTCAGTCTGACTTAGTCTTCTCAGCACAATACCCTCTATGTCCATTTATGTTGTTCCAAATGTAAAGATGCTGTTTATTTGTTTGTTTGTTTATTTATATGGCTGAATAATATTCCATTGTATATATTTGCCACCTCTTCTTTATCCATTCATTCACTGATGGACATTCAGGTTGCCTTCATATCTTAGCCATAGTATATAATGCACCAATTAACATATGGATACACATGTCACTTCAAAGTAGTATTTTGTATTTCTTTGGATAAATACCCCAAAGTAGGATTACTGAGTCCTTCTCTATTTCTTGTCACACCCTTTGTTTTAAAGTCTATTTTGTCTGGCATATGTATTGTGACCTCGTTTTTTTTTTTTCATTTTCATGAAATATCTTTTTCTATTCCTTTGCTTCAGTCTCTGTGTGCCACTTGATCTCTTGTAGACCACATATGTAAGGGTCTTTTTTCCTTATCCATTCAGCCACTTGATCTTTTAATTGGAGCATTTAATTATTTTTTCATGTGAAGTAACTGTTAATGGATATGTAGTTATTACCATTTTATTATTCATGTTTATGATACTTTTTTTTTCTTTTTAAAGAAGTCTTTTCAACATTGCATATAATACTGGCTTGGCAAGGATGAAATCCTTTAGCTTTTCCTTGTCTGGGAAGGTCTTTATTAATCCTTCAGTTCTAAATGATAACATTGCTGGGTAGAGTAACCTTGCTTGTCATCACTTTGAATATTTTGTGCCAAGCCATCTGGCCTGCAAAGTTTCTGTTGAGAAACTGACTGACAGTCTTATGGGAGCTCCCTTGTAGGTAACTAACTGCTTTTCTCTTGCTGCTTTTAAGATTTTTCTATTTGTCTTTAACCTTTGGCATTTGAGTTATGATGTGTCTTGGTATAGGTCTCTTTGAGTTCATCTTGTTTGGGACTCTGACCTTTCGAGGTTGTATGTCTAATTCCTTCACCAAGTTAGAAAAGTTTTCCATCATTATTTCTTGAAACAGGTTTTAAATTCCTTGCTGTCTCTCTTCGCCTTCTGGTACCCCTATGATGCAAATGTTGGTATGCTTGATGTCCCAGTGCTGCCTTACACTATCCTCATTTTTTTGTGATCTTTTTCTTTTTACTATTCTTATTGGGTGTCCTCCACTACCCTATCATCTAAATCACAATTTTAATCCTCCACTTTATCTAGTCTGTTTATTTTCTCTAATGTATTTTTTTCGGATATCATATTTTTCATTTCTGACTGGCTCCCTTTTATGTTTTCCACTTCCATTTTTATGTTTTCTATCTCTATGTTAAAGTTCTCCCTGAGTTCATCTACTCTTCCTCTAAGTTCATTAAGCATCCTGATAACCAGTGTTTTGAACTCTGTGTCTGATAAATTGCTTGTCTCTATTTTGTTTAGTTCTTTTTCTGTAGCTTTATTCTGCACTTTCATATGGGACATGTGTTTTTGTCTCCCGGTTTTGGCTGCCTCCTTGTGTTTGTTTCTATGTATTAGGTAGGTAAGGTACCCAAGTCTCCTGGTCTTAGTAGAGTAGTTTTATGTAGGAGTTCTGTGGGACCCAGTAGCCAGATGCTCAAGGTGGTTCACTTGTATAGGTTGTGTGTGTCCTCATGATATAGTTGAGGTTTGGTTGCTCTTTGCACATCAGTGGGAGGGACGAACCTGGGGCCAGATTCATTGTGAGGATTGGCTGTTGAGGGACTGACCCTATGGAGGAGGATTTACTTTAGCAAGGCTCTACTGCTTGTTCTGTCTGCCCTTCAGGTGTGTCCTCCTCAGATGCAGCCTTGGGTGGTGCTTCGGTACCAGTCAAAGCAGGCCTCTGATTCTGCTGGCTCAAGGGCCTCCTGGGAGAGGCCCAGCTGCAGGACAAGTTCCCTCCCTGCCTTTACAATTCTATGGGCACCTGGTAAACATCACCAAGCAATCTGTAGATGTCTGTCATCTGTCCTGAGCTCATATGTGCCTCAAGAGGCCAAGCCAGGAACTAAGGTTAGCTGCAATGAGTGCCAAGTTTGGGGCTGCTCAGCAAGAGATATGGAGCATGTCGATGTCACATGCTGCTCTTTTGGGTTTTATGAGCCTTTGAGTGACTTTAGCAAAGTTTGCAGCATGAGCCAAGATAGGCCGTTTGTATGGGAAAAAAAACTGGAGGCAGCTTAAGTAGGCCTGCATTTTTGGAGAAGCAGGGTCTCAGGGAATCATCTGGGTGGAGCGACTTGTGTTAATCATGCTGATGGAAACTCAGATATGGTGGCTATGTCTGAGACGGCATGGCTGGGATGGGGGAAGACTCAACAAAAGAACAATGAATTCTGCCAGCACTTTTGTGTAGGAGACAGCCACTCCTCCAGCCCTTGCCTGGAGGCCAGGCAACTTAGTTTTTCCCCATTTGTCCCTGTCACTCCTCAAGCAGCTGTCCCAGCACTAGAGCTCAGAGAGAGTGAGTCTGTCAGTGAGTAAGTTTGCACATCAATCTTTTTAGAGGATCATCTGTGACTCCTGCAGCCCTATTCCTCAATCAGCCACAATCTCTCCTGGTTTTCACAGGCAGAGATTGTGGACAATTTTCTGCTTGCCACTGAAACCCTGGGCTGGAGAACCCAGTGTGTAGCTGGGACCATTCACTCCTCCCTGTGGGACCTCTGCAGCCAAGATAACCCTTCCAATTTTCAATCACCACATGAAGTGTGAGACTGGCCTATTTCATGTTTCCACCCCTCCTACCAGTCTTGAGATGACCTTATATATGTCCCCAGTTGTTGGACTTTCTGTTCTGCTTGAACTTAGGCTACTTCCAGTGACGTTGTTCTGAAGTTTTGTTGTAACTTGGAGAAAAGAGGGAAACATTTCTCATGTTCAATATTCAGTGGGAACATGAGTGTAATTAAAGACTTGAGCAATCCCTTATCCAAAGCAGAGATAAGGATAGAAGAAAATTTAACTTTGGATGGTGAACACACGATGCAATATACTATGACGTGCTATTAAAATGTACACTTTAAATTTATATAATTTTACTAACCAATCAACTCTGTGTGCATATGTCTTGCACAGATCGTGCATAAGTACAAACAACATTATATAAACAAGTATTAGTATGGGAGTTGAAAAATAATGTTAATTCTTTAAAGAAAACATACGCAACTAAAGCTCAATTGATTAAAGGTTGCCAAACACTTTTTAAAATTCATTCATTCATTCATTCACTCATTCATTTTTTTATGATAACATTGGTTAATGAAATCCAGTAAGTTCAGGTGTACATTTTAACAGTAAGGCATATATATTTACATTGCGTGTTCACCTTCCATAGTTAGATTTCTTTCTGTCAGCACATTTTTTACCTCTTTAATCCCACCTACCTTCCTGCTCCCCACTCTCTGGTAAACTACTAGTCTAGTGTCCATGCCTGTGAGTCTCTTTTTGTCCTGTTCATTCATTGCTTTTTGGTTTATATCCCACATATGAGTGATATCATGTGATTTCAACTTTTTCCTGTGTGGCTTATTTTGTTTAGCATGATTATCTCGAGGCTCATTCATGTTGTCAAAAATGGAAGTATTTCATCTCCTCATATGGCTGAATAATATTCCATTTATATATGCACCCAAGCTTCTTTAGCCAATCATCTGTCTTAGGACTCTTTGGTTGGTTCCATGTTCTGGCCGCTGTGAATAATTTGGCTATGAATATTGGCGTGAAAATATCTTTTCAGATATGGGTTTTCAAGACTTTAGGGTAAATACTCAGTAGAGGGATTGCTGGATAATATGGTAATTCAATTCTTAGTTTTTCTGAAAAAAAAAAAAAAAACGCCATAATGTTTTCCATAGTGGCTGTATGAATTTACAGTCCTACCAACAGGGTGTGAGGTTTCCTTTTTCTCCACATCCTCTCCAGCACTTGTTATTAATTCTGCTGTGATAACAGCCATTCTAACAGCTATGAGATCATATCTCAATATGTTTTTTATTTGCATTTCCCTAATAGCTAGCAATGTTGAGCATCTTTTCATATACTTGTTGGCTATTTCTGTCTTTTGGGGAGAAGCGTCTATTCAGGTCCTCTGCTCATTTTTTTAATTGGATTGTTTGTTTGTTTATTATTGAATTGTATAAGTTCTTTGTATATTTTGAATATTAGGCCCTTATCAGAAGCATTGCTTCCGATATATTTTCTCATTTGTATAATTGTCACTTTACCTAACTGGCAGTTTTTTTTTTTTTTTGCTGTGTAGAAGCTTTTTAGTTTGATGTTGTCCCATTCATTTATATTTGCTTTTATTTCCTTTGCCATTGAAGCCAAATTCATAAAATCCTATTTAAGTCCAAGGTCCTTGAGTCTAGTTCCTATATTTTCTCCTATGAATTTTATTGTTTTGGGTCTTATATTCAAGTTCTTAATCTATTTTTGAGTTACCTTTAGAGTGTTGTGATAGATAAGAGTCTAATTTCATTCTTTTGCAGGTTGCTTTCCAATTTTCCCAAAACTATTTACCAAAGAGGGTTTTCTTTCTCTACTGTATGCTTTTGGGTTTTTTTTGAAAATTTAAAGCCCATATAAGCATGAGTTTATTTCCAATCTCTCCATTCTGTTCCACTGGTAGGTGTGTCTTTTCTTCTGCCAATACCATGGTGTTTTGATTACTGTCACTTTGTAGTATAATTTGAAGTTGGGCAGTGTGATGAATCGAGACTCATTCTTTTTTTCTCAGGATGGTTTTGGCAATTTTGGGCCATTTGTGCTTCCATACTAATCTGACAATTTTTTATTCTATTTCTTTAAAAAATTGCTGATGAGATTTTGATAAAGATTGCACTAAATCTTATAATGCTTTAGTTAATAAGGTCATTTTAACTACATTGATTCTTTTAATCCAAGAACACGGAATATCTTTCCATTTGTTTATATCTTCTTTGATTTCTTTTAATAGGTTCTTTGAGTGTTTATTATATAGATCTTTCACATGTTTTGTTAGATTTAGTCCTAGATATTTTGTTATTTTTGTTGCAATTGCAAAAGAAATTAGTTTTCCACTTTTTTTTTCCCTGACACTTCATTACTAGGGTATGAGAATGCTATGGATTTTAGAACATTGATTTTGTATCCAGAAACTTTACTGCATTTGCTTATTGATTTTAGAAATGTTCTTGTTGAGCATTTATGGTTTTCTATATGGAGAATCATGTCATCTGGAAGTAGTGCCAGTTTGACTTTTTCATTTCCTATTTGGATGGCTTTTATATCTTTCTCTTGCCTGATTGCACTCGCTATGACTTCCAATGTTAAAATGAATATCAGTGGCGATAGTGGACAGCCTTGCCTTGTTCCTGATCTTAGAAGGAATGTTTTTAGTTTTTCACCATTAAGTATAATGTTGGTTGAGGGTTTGCATATATGACCTTTATGGTACTTTCCCTCTGTATTGATTTTGTTATTCATTTTGATCATAAAAGGATGCTGTATCTTGTCAAAGGCTTTTTCTGCATCTGTTGATGTGATCATATGATTCTTATTTTTTAATTTGTTTATGGAGTATCACATGAATCAATTTGCATATGTTGAACCATTATAAAGCCCACATGATTATGGTGTATAATCTTTTTAATATATTGCTGAATTCAATTGAATAGTATCTTATTTAAGATTTTTGCATCTGTGTTCCTGAGAGATATTGGTCTTTGGGTTTCTTTTTTTGCATTACATTTGCCAGGTTTTGGTAGCAGGTAATATTGGCCTCATAAAATGAGTTAAGAAGTATTGCCTCCTCTTTGATGTTTTAGAAGACTTTGAGGAAAGTAGATATTAAATCTTCTTTGAATGTTTGGTCAATTCGCTGGAAAAGCAATCTGGTCCTGGACTTTGACTTTTTGGTAGATTATTGATGATTGTTTCAATTTCCATAATGGTGATCAGTCCATTTAGATTTTCCAGTTCTTGATTCAATCTAGAAAGGTTGTATTTTTCTAAGTAGTGGTCCATTTTTTCTAGGTTATTGTATTTTGTATTATATATTTTTTCATAGTACTCTTGTATGATTCTTTGAATTTCTGTGGTGTCTGTCATCATTTTCCCTCTTTTAACCCTGATTTTGTTTATTTGTGTCCTTTCTCTTTCATCTTTAGTGAGTCTAGCCAAGTGTTTATCAATTTTATTAACCTTTTCTTAGAACCAGCTCTTTTTTGAATTTATTTTTTCTTTTGTTTGCATGTTTTCAATTTTATTTAATTTTGCTCTAATTTTGATTATTTCTTTCCTTCTGCTGACTATAGGCTTCATCTCTTCTTCTTTTTCTAGTTTTTTGTTTGTTTGTTTGCTTGTTTGCTTTTTTTTTGAGAAACATCAGCTTGTTTATTTGGGCTCATTCTTGTTTTTGGAGATAAGCCTGTAATAATATGAAGTTTTCTCTTATGGCCGCTTTTGCCATGTTCCAAAGTTTTGGTACATTGTACTATTATTATCATTCATTTCTATATATATATCTCTTGATCTCTATTTTTTTATTTTTCTCTGACTCAGTTATTCTTCTGTAGCATATTGTTTAATTGACATGTATTCCATCTTTCTTCTTTCTTTTTGCAGTTGATCTCCAGCTTCAAAGCCTTATGATCAGAGAATATAGTTGGTACAATATCAATCCTCTCATATTTGTTGAGGCTATCACTGTGTCCCAGTATTTGTTCAATTCTTGAAAATGTTCCATGTGTACTAGAAAAGGCCACATCTTTAACATATTTTTAATTTAGTTTACATTATATATGAAAGAAATGTGAAAATAAAAATTATATTTATAAGAAAACTTCAAAGGTCAATAAAATGACTATAAAATACAATAGAATTCCAATGATAAATTTTGTAATGAAGAACATTTTCATTTAAATTTGAAAAACTATTATGAAGTGTAGTGCTTATTGAAGACTGACTATATATATCCATCCATTATAGGTTCGGCAGGAGAACTGAGCAAGTATTTATATTTGTGAAATAGCTAAGATAACTAGCAGATGAAGCAGAAAGTGTTGAAGTGAATTTCATGACAATAAATCCTTGATGGCATGATACGGCTTCATCTCTGTCAGAAAAATTGACATCTGTGTGTTACACTGGGGAATTTCTTACAATCAGTGATGATTATGAGAGAGAGCAGATGAGGAAGAAGAAAGAAAAGGAGGAGAAGCAGAAGGAGAAAGAGAAGGAGAAAACGATGATGACAAGGCAGTCCTTTACTTTGAAGACATTTCCAGAGTCGTTTTTACCCTTTTTGAATGCTTTTGCACATTAATGGCAAGGATTGTGCTCTTTTTGCATATATGCCGAAGGAAGTTGTATTCAAATATGCAAAGATATGGTTAGGTTAGTTGCCAGGTAGCTTGTATAGTTCTGTTGCAAGAAGCTCCCTATGGAATTTTTTTCTCTCTTCAAGGCACAAGGAAGATATCATATGACCAATGCTACTAATTCCAGGAAACATATTTTCTCATCTGAATCTCACTAGGCAGAGATGATGGGAAGGACCCATTCATATTAGTCTAGATATCCGGGACTCAGTAGATAGTCTATAAATATTTGTTGAATAAATTAAATCAAAATAATTCCAGAAGAAAAGAGAATATTTCTCTAAATTTTTATATCTTCTGTGGTTCAATAAGAAAACTGAGTTAGATGTTTGTGCAGAATACTAAAGTGTCATGTATTAGGGATACTTATTTTTTTTTAACTAAATGTTAATAGACTCTTTAGGACTTCCAAATTCAGAAATAACTTTGCATGTGATACAGTTGAGCTTCCTAGACATCTGAAGAAATTGGCTGTATGATAGGTGCTTAAAAATTCAAATTCCAGGACTCCAGTAGGTCTAGAATAAGGCCCAGGAATTTTTGAGTTCCTCAATTATTTTATTTTACTTTATTTTATCTTATTGTTTATCTTTTTTATCAAGTTTAGAAACAATTGGTAAAATTATAAAGCTAAGAGAAAAAAAATATACCAGAAAGCATTTATGGCCTTGAGTTGAAAAAGAATATTTAACAATCCTCAAAAAGCATAAATTACAAGGTACAATACCTGATGGAATTATCTATAAGAAGTGAATTTTTGTTTAAAAATAAATATCAGTCAGATAGTGAGAAAATGTATGCAACATATAGAATGGATAGGGATTAACATGGAATATACAAAGAAGTTCTGCAAATTATTAAGAAATAGAGAAAATATAACAAAATTAATGAAGAACAGATAATTGAAGGAAGGAGAAACTTGTTGGTTACTAGTATACAGAGATGTTTATACTTATTGTTAATTAGAGGAATTTGAATTAAAGCAATTAATTCAACCAACTTATGAGCAGCAAAAATATGTCAGCTGAATATAACCAAGTATTGTCTAAGATGTGAGGAACTGTTGCACTGCTTGCAGAAGTGTAAAAAGGACAGCTATTCTAGAGAATAACTGGGTAAGACTTAGTGAAATTATGAATATGCACATCACATGATCCATGCTTTAGTATACATCATAGAAAAAGTTTAAAATAAGGTTATGTATGTATATATTACCATATTTACAGCATTATTTGTGGAATTGGGTCTTTGGAGGCAGCTCTTGGTAATCACAAGAGGAACAAATAAATATGTTAAATACACACCATGGATTACTAAAGAGTAGTCGCAGCAGTAAACCAGGTAATATGTTTTGAAATATAGTTAGATCTTTAAAGGTATGTGTCAAAAATCATTTTGATTTCTATTTCTAGCATTAAATGAGGTCCTCCTGGAACTTATCCACCCATAAATAACATCTGCTAATTATGAACAAAAAAAATTAATGAAAAGGCAAATTAATAAACAACAATAACATCAGCAGAAACTAATAAGATTAATGTACTTAAAAGTTATGAGAACCAGCAGACTCTGAAATTGAAAAGGGTTCACATTTGGAAGAAGTATTAAGCAAAGATGAGTATTTAACTTTTATGTCTTTTATCCTTCGGATAGGTTAAAACCTCCAACATGAGAGGTATCTACAATGGTGTACTGTAGACAAATCACAAGGGCTTGTGAGAACTGATGATGAGCTTCACTTTCTAACTCAATGTTCAGTGAAATTCATAGTTTGAAATTGGCTTCAGTGGGAATTTTCAACCACGGAAACCAGAAAATACTAAAATCAATATTTTCTTTATTTTTTTCAGATATCCAGTAATTAAGTATTTACAAGTACATCTTGAGTATTTAAAATTGGATTAAAAAGCCCACAGTCTTTCTGGCTTTTCCAAAAACCCCGGAGACAATCTTTGGGGCAACCAGAACCAGTAGAAAGTGATGTGGGAAATTCACAAAGGAGAGAAACAGAGGAGAGCGCCATATTCTGTGCATAAATTCTGTTTAGATCTCTGCTGGTCCCAGAATTATGTACATGCACAGCAGATAGCAGACAGCTGAAAGTAGCCTAGATAAGAATGCACTTCAATTTGACCTCCTGCCCAAGAGCCAGTTTGCTATTTGAGGCTAACCAAGTTAATTGCTAATAAAACAAAAATAACTCTTTAAAGTTATAAAACAGAATCCAGTGTCTCCTCATAAAAACAATTCTAAATAATCCATAATTCAAATAAACAATCACATGGGAAATTTAAAGATATTTTAAACTGACTAATAATGAAAATATAACATTAATATTTGCGGATTGCAAAATATGGCAAAATCAGGAGGGTGCTGAACTGGCTTCCTCCCATAGACACACTGAATCTATAGCTACACATGTAATAAGTCTCTCTGAAAAAAATCCATAAATTACTTGATTGACTCCTGAGAAGTGAGTGGCATTATCTATTCAAAGTGCTGGGGAAAAATACTGTCAGTCATCCAAGAATACTCTACCTGGAAAATCTATCCATAATTGAAGGAGACATAAAGTTTTTCAAACAAGCAAATCCGTAGGAGATAATCACAACTAGACTAGCCTGATGAGAATATTAAAGAGTCTTCTTCATGTTGAAATGTAAGAGTGCTGATCTGTAATAGGAAAACATATGAAAGTATAAATTCAGAATACTCTAGTATTATAATGATGGGGGGTAAATCAACAATGTCTAGAAAAAAATGAAAGACAAAAGTATTAAAAATAATTGTAACTATAATAATTTGTTAATGAATACACAGGTAAAAGATGTAGATTATAATATCAAAAGCATAAAATGTTGGGGGGGATACAAATTTAGAGCTTTAGTATGTGTGTAAAGTCAAGTTGTTATCAGCTTAAAATAGATTGTTATAAATACAAGATGTTTTATGTAGCCTTATGGTAACCACAAAGCAAAAACCTATGGTAGATACACAAAAGATAAGGAAAATAAAATCTAAGCATGTCATTAGAGAAAATTTATTGATTTCACTTAAGTAGTGTTCATAAGAAAATTCTTAGCTGTAAATACATATATTAGAAAGAAAAGAAATTTATAAAATCAGTGACCTAAGATTCCAACATAAGAAGGTAGAAATACAATAAAGTAAATTAAGAAAAAAGGAAATAATAAAAATAGGAGCAGATGTTAAGGAAATAGAAATTTAAAAAACAAACAAACAATAGAACAAAATAGCAAAGTCCAGAATTGTTTCTTTGAAAAAGCAAGAAAATTTGTAAACCTATTGTGAAACTACTCAAGAAAAAGTAGAAAACCCAAATTATCAATATCAGGAATGATAGATGGAACATTTCTAAAGATCCTACAGATATTAAAAAGATAATAAAATGATATTATCAACTTTATATAAATTAATTTGACAATGCAAGTAAAAGAAACAGTTTTTTAAAATATACAATGTATCAAATTTGGCATAGATTAAACTAAATATCTTTTTTCTTGTCACCAAGTCCGTTTATGACTCGTTTGTCTCCGTGCTTTAGATACTTGCAGATTTTTAATTTCTAAATATGAAAATTGTGCTTCTGGGTAGATTTTATGATTTATCAAATAAATAAATCTTGCCCTGTTCAAACATATGATATTTCTAAATTGCCTTCAAATGCTTGGCTTTTCTAAACTAAATATCTCAATAGCTCATATCTATTAATAAAATTGAACTTGTTATCAAAAAAAGTTCCTCAAAGAGAATGCAAGGTCAAGATGATTTCACTGTTTAATTGTGTCAAACATTAAAAAAATAATGTCGATCCTACATAAACTCAGAAAATGTGAGAGGCCGGATACACTAATAACAAATCTGATAAATATATTGCAAAATTTCAACTCAATAATAATTATGTAAAATACAGTAAAAATAATCAGACAAAGCATTCAAACATACACTTGCCTAAAGAGGATTTATAAATTTTCATAATCACATACTTTATCAATGAAAAGATGCAAATCAAATCTACAGCTATTGGAAGTCTTAGCCACTGCATTCAGACAAGAAAATAAATAAAAGGCATCTAAATTGTAAAGTAAGTAAAACTGGTATTACTTGTAGATGACATATTATATATAGACGACCCTGGAGATTTTATCAGAGACCTCTAGAACTGATAAATGAATTCAGTAAAGCAGCAGAATACAAAATTAGTACTCAGAAATCAATTACATTTTATATATAGATAATGAACTATCAGAAAGAAAACAAATTAAGAAAATAATTTAATTTAAAATTGCATTAAATGCAATAAAAATACCTTGGAATAGATTTAACCAAGAAGGTAAAATACCTATACTCAGAAAATTATAAGCCATTGAAGAAGATACAAATAAATGGAAGTAGGTACTATGCTCATGGATAGGAAGAAATGACATCGTTATAATGTCCATACTACCCAAAACAATCTATAGATTTAATGCAATACATATCGAAATACCTATATTTTAAAAAAAACTAGAACAAATAATACTAAAATTCATATGAAATTACAAAAAAAAAGCCACAAATACACATGGCAATCTTGAGAATGAAAACAAAGTTGGAAGTATGACACTACCTGATGCCAAACTATACTACAAAGTTATAGTAATCAAAACAGCATGGTATTGGTATAAAATCAGACACATTAATCAATGGAAAAGAATAGAGAATCCAGAAATAAAGCTTTGGTTATATGGTCAATTAATCTATAAAAAAATAGGCAAGAATATGCAATGGATAAAGACAATATATTCAATAAAAGGTGTTGGGAAAATTGGAGAATGACATGCAAAAATAATATAAACTAGATTACACTCTTATACCATATACAAGAATAAACTCAAAATAGATTAAAATCTTAAATATAAAACCTGAAACCATAGAACCCTTAGAAGAAAACATAAGCAGTAAACTCTCTGACACTGCTCCCGGTAATATTTTTTCTTTTATATCTTCTCAGGCAAGGGAAACAAAACAAACAAACAAACAAACAATTGAGACTAAATTGAACTAAAAATATTTTTCACAATAAAGGAAACTATCAAAAAGAAAAATGAAAAACAACATACTGCATGGGAGAAGATATTTGCCTATGATGCATCTGATAAGGGGTTAATATCCAAAATTTATAAAAGACTCAAACAACTCGACAACAACAAAAAACAAACAATTGAATTTAAAAATAGGCAGAGGCAAAAATAAATCCACACTTTTATGATCATTTTATCTATGACATAGGAGGCAAGAATATACAATGGGGTAAAGACAATCTCTGCAACAAATGTTATTGGGAAAACTGGACAGATAAATGTAAAGAAATGAAACTGGACCACCTTCTTACACTATATACAAGGAAAACTCTAAATGTATTAAAGATTTAAATATAATACCTGGAACCATAAAACTTCTAGAAGAAAGGACAGGTAGTAAACTTTTTGATATTGCCATTAGAAATTTTTTGCTGGTATGTCTCCTCAGACAAAGGAAACAAGCAAACAAAATAAACAAATGAGAACACGTAAAACTAAAAACTTTCTGCACAGCAAAGAAAACTATCAAAAAAAATGAAAAGACAACCTACTGCTTGGGAGAAGATATTGGCTTAGGGTACATTTGACAATGGGTTAATATTCACAATTTATAAAGAACTCATACAACTCAACAACAACAACAATAACAAAATCAAACTATCCAATTAAAAAACAGGCAGACGTCCTGAATAGGTATTTACCCAAAGGGGACATATAGATGGCCAATAGACTTATGAAAAGATGCTCAAGGTCACTAACCATCAGAAGAATGCAAACTAAAACCATAATGAGATATCTCCTCACACCTGTCAAACTGGCTATCATTAAAAAATTAAACAAAAAAAAACAAGTATTGGTTAGGATGTGGAGAAAAGGAAACCCTCGTGCAATGTTGGTGGGATTGCAAACTGATATAGACACTATGGAAAACAGTTTGGAGGTCCTTCAAAAAATTAAAAATAAAACTACCTTATGACCCAGCAATTCTACTTCTGAGTATTTGTCTCTGTGCCCCCCAACCCCTGCAAAACAAAGCAGTAATTTGAAAAGATATATAAACTTATATGTTCATTGCAATGCTACTTACAATAATCAAGATATGGAAGCAACCTAAGTGTCCAACAATTGACTATCAGATAAAAAAGTTGTGGTACATATATACAATGGAATATTACACAGACATAAACTAATAAAATTTTGCCATCCGTAACAATGCGGATGAACCTAGAGGGTATTATGCTAAGTGAAATAAGTCAGACAGAGAAAGACAAATACTATATGATCTCACTTATATGTGAAAACTAAAGAACAAAATAAATGAACAAACAAAACACAAACAGACTCATAGATTCAAAGAACAAATTAGTGATTGCCAGATTTTTTTTGGGGGGGTGGGTCTGGGTGGAAAATGTGAAAGCATTAAAAAGTATAAATTGTTAGTTATGAAATAGTCATGAGGATATAAAATATGACATAAGGAATATGATCAACAATGTTGTAATGATTATGTATGGTACCAGGGGGGTACTAGACTAATTGGGGGATCACTTTGTAAATTATACAAATGTCTAACCACTATGGTGTACACCTGAAACTAATATAATACTGAATGTCAACTCTAATTGAAAAATAAAAACTAAAACTAAACAAACAAAAACAACAAGTGGGAGTGATGTCAGAAGCATGGCATCTTGATCTCTCCTCTTGATATTCCAACAAGTTGAACACCTACAACTCAACAGATAACACCTAACCTGCACACAAGCATGTCCAAAAGTTCTGCTTATCAGATGGCCTAAAAGTGGGCAAATCATATGTGTGGGGAAAGAAAGGGAAGCAGATACTGATGAACACAGCCAAGAGCTCCCTGAAAACAAGGTAGAGGGTGGAATTACATGATGTTTTTTGACACTTTGAAGCCCTGAAGTGTCCTGAGTAATCAGCATATTTCATGTGATGGAGCCCAGTAATCAGGATAAAGAGCAGGGCAGAGACCAAGTGTGGAGGGGTGACATCTGTGTCTTAGCGATTGACTTTTCCAGGCAGAAAGCTGAGTCATAGTGCCTAGTCACCTTCCCCCACCACCCCAGAGCATGACCTCCCTATCTTCCTGTACTCTCCCCAAACAAGCACCAAGCCCAAGGGGGCTCTGCAGCAACCAGAACTAAAACACACACTGCAGCCAGTGTCAGTGACAGGAGCAAAAAAAAAATAAAAATAAAAATAGAAGCAAGGCAGCTAAAGCTTGTGGGCCAAGATTGCCAGAAGGAAAACGGCCAACACACCCCACCCCCACCCAGTCAAGCTGACTTGGAAGGAAGCAGTGGAATATTCAATCAGACTGTTGGGGAAGTACTGGGACTTCATGGCCTTTTCAGAGGCTCAGACTCTGATTACCGTTCACATTCTCCCATGGAGGCGAAGCCCATGGAACAAGGCAACCTTGTCACAGAATAAAAATACACCTTCCCAGAGAATAAAGGTCATTTTTAACCTCAAAGCAGAGATCCAGAAGGCTTGGGCAGTGCAGGAGACATGGGCGCCATCTACTGGAAATCAAAAGAAAATCTCTTCCTTTTAACCTGCTAAAGAGAGATCGCTAACAAATTCTCTTTTTACCCTTTTCTCATTTAGAAAAAAAGAAATGCAGTTCACTGTCAGAATTCATTTAACATCATACGTAAGAATGCTATGTTTCTTTAGAATTTGACACTTTCAATGAGTGAAATTTATTTCGTAACTGGGAATACCATTACTAAAAACAGAATGCTACAAATAGAATGATGTCATTTGTTTCTAAAGACTATTGATATACTAGAGGATTGTGAAAATAATAATAAAAGCAAAATATTTTGTGGCAAACGTTGGGGGTAAGATTAGGATTGTAATCTGTGAGTTACCTCAGGGTAAATGCTGCAGCTGCAAGCACCACTGGTGAGTATTCTGGGGCAAACAGGAAATGGGTTAAGAAAAAAGCAAAGAATATACCCATTAATGCTTAGCTGAAGAAATAGTCCATCAAACACCATAAACAACCTAAGTGATATGACAGCTCAGAATAAAATGTACATAATTAAAATAAACTTAAATACATAAAAATATAAGATTTAAATGACAGAGTTTTCGAGATTACACTTCTGAAAAAATTCAATGAGATGCAAGAAAATTCTAACCAAAGAGGATAGAAACAAAATCAACAAACAGCAGGAATACTTTACCAGGGAGACTGAAACTGTAAAAAGAAACCAAACTGTAAAAAGAAACCAAATAGAAATTTTGAGATGAAAAAATCATTAAAACTAATGAAGAATGAAATACCAAGCTTAGGAAATAGAGCTGACTAGATGGAGAAAATAATGAATAATATCAAAGACAAAAATCTGGAAATGATGCAGCTGGAAGAGAGAAATTTGAAAGTGAAAAAAAATTGAAAGAAATCTATAAGAACTATCCAACACCATTGGAAAAAAACAATATAAGAATCTTGACTATATTGAATAGGAATTTTCCACTCAAATGACTAAGCTTGTAATCAGCTCTTTGTTCTGCTTCTGTAAACATGCTTGCTGCAAAGGCTGAAGGGCAGGGTGACCTTGAGATCAACTGAAGACGCATCCTCTCCTTTGCTTGTTCTGTCTACATAATAGATGGGACCTTTTTTGCTTGTTCTGTCTAGATAACAGATGCATCTCCTTTGTTTGTTCTGTCTAGACAACAGATGGAACCCCTTTGCTTGTTCTGTATAGATAACAAATGTATTGTCTTTGCTTGATAAACCCTACAAAAGTAAGGTTACCCCTGAACTCAGGGCCCAGATCTTCAGAGTGCTAGCTTTTCTGAAACCACTGGCATAATAAACCTCAGTTCTCCAACTCTCTGAGTGGTGCTTGGTTTCTTGCCGGTCTGATTTTTCTGCAACAATACTAGAAGACAGGGAGAAAAGAACAGAGACCCTATTTGAACAAATACTTTATGAGAATTTCCCAAACCTATGCAAAAAAACTGGATCCTCAAATCTAAGAAGCAAACAGGACACCTAATTATCTCAATCCAAAAAGGTCTTCTTCCAGAAACATATTAAAAATAACAAAAATTAATGGTAAAGGAAGAATTTGCAAGGTAGCCAGGGAAATGAAAGTGGTAACTTATAACGAAAAACCAGTTAGATTATCAATGGATTTTTCAGCACAAATTTTACAAGCAAGGAGGGAATGGAACCAAAAATTTGAGCCATTTTAAGAAATTACCAGCCAAGAATAACATATTTAGCAAAGTTTGTCTTTAGATATGAAGGAGAAATAAAGACTTTTTCAGACATAGAAACTGAGGGAATTTTCTACCTAATGCCTTCATTACAGGAAATACTGAAGGGGGCCATTCTAACTAAAACAAAGGACAAAAATACATAACTCTGTGTAAGATGAATAGCAGCTAGACAGAAACAGGAAAGTGCAACCCTTATTAAGAACAGGGTATTATAAGCTTAAATACTACATAATGATTAAAGGTAAAAAAAAAAAACACTTTAAAAAGAAGACAATGGCTACTGCAACATAGAAATGAATATACAGCATAAATAAAGATAATTTGTAACAAGAAAAACAAAAAAAGAGGAGAAAGTAAAATTCCAGTCTATAAAGGGAAATGGAGATACATAAAACTTTATTTTACAAAAATGTAGTGGTAACAACACATAAAAATAAATAACTGAGACATGTAGCACTAAACAAGAGAGAACAGAGGGAAAAATCATAAAACACCACCAAATTAAAATAACAGATGAAAACACAAAGACAAAGAATTAATAGAAACATCAAGCTACCAGAAAACAAAAATATAAAATGGCTATAAGAAGAGGATCTTTGGTCAAGATGGCATACATGTTAGACGCTATGCACACCTCCTCTCAAAATCACATCAAAATTATAATGAAACTAGAGAACAACCATCACTGCGAGTTGCCTGAGGTTCAGCTGAACAGAAGTCCTACAACTGAGTACACATATAAGAGATCACCTCAACACTGATAGGAGGAATGGAGATGTGAAACCAGGCCCAAGGTTCCAGTGCCAGAGAGAGAAGTCCTCACAATCTCTGGCTGTGGAAACCAGTGAAGATTGTGGCTGAGTAAGATGAAGGACTGTGGGACTCGCAGACTTTCCTCTGTGACAACAGCAAGCATAATAACGTTTGCCTCATAAAGGTACCAGGAGAAGAGAGCAAGAAATGGAAAATCTATTTGGAGAAATAATGATGGAAAATTTCCGAAACCTGGTGAAGGAACTAGACATACAATAGTAGAAAGCTCAGAGAGTCTCAAACAAGATGAACTCAAAAAGACCTACACAAAGAAACATCATAACTCAAATGCCAAAGGTTAAAGATAAAGAGAGAACCTTAAAAGAAGCAACAAAAAAGCAGTTAGTTACCTGAAGGCAGCTCCCATAAGACTATAAGCTAATTTCTCAACAGAAACTTTGCAGGCCATAAGGAATTGGCACTATGTATTCAAAGTGATGACAAGCAAGAATCTACAACCAATATTACTTGACCCAGCAAAGCCATCATTTAGAATAAAAAGATAAAGAGCTTCTTAGACCAGAAAAAGCTAAAGGAGTTCATCACCATCAAGCCAGTATTACAGGAAATTTTAGAGGGACTTCTTTAAGGAGAAAAAATGTGTCAAAATATGAATAATAAAATGGCGATAACTATATATCTATCAACAAGTACTTCAACTCAAAAAGAAGAGTAAATGCTTAAATCAAAAAATAGGGTCACTGAATGGATAAGAAAACGAGACCATTGCATATGCTGCCTACACTTCAGATCAAAAGACACACATGAACTGAAAGTAAAAAGATGGAAAAAGTTATTTCATGGAAATGGAAGTCAACAAAAAATCTGAAGTAGCAATACTTATATCAAACGAAATAGTGTTTAAAAAGAAAGGCTATCACAAGAAACCAAAAGCGATCTAGTAATACCACTTCTTGGTATTTATTTGAAAAAATTCAAAATATCATTTTGAAAGGACATGCACATCTATATGTTGATTGCAGAATTATTTACAATAGCAAAGATATGGAAGAAACATGGGTGTCCATCAATGGATGAATGGATAAAGAAGAGGTGGTTCATATATACAATGGAATATTACTCAGCCATAAATGTAAACAAATATATAAAGGAATAAAATCTTTACATCTGCAACATCACAGATGGACTTAGAGGGTATTGTGCTGAGAGGAATAAGTGAGATAAAGAAAGACAAATGCTAAAAATTGCACTTACATGTGGAATCTAAAGAATACAATAAACAAAATAGAAACAAACTCATAGATACAGAGAAAACTTTGAGGGTTACCAGATGGGAAGGAGGTTGGGGAATGGGTAAAATAGAGGAAGGGATTAATAAGTACAAATTGGTAATTACAAAATAGTCATGGGGATGTAAATATAGCATAAGAAATATAGTCAATAATATTGTAATAATTATGTATGGTGTCAGATGGGTACTAGATTTTCCAGGGTGATTACTTTGTAAGTAATATAGATGTCTCATCATTATGTTGTTTGCCTGAAACTAATATAATATTGTATGACAATTATAATTGAACAATTAAAAAATATTAAAACAAAAAAAATTGTCATTACGACAAAAAGAATAAAATACTTAAGAATAAACCTATTCAAGCATGTGACAATACTATAAGACATGATTAAAAGAAATTGAAGAAGACAGTAAGAAATGGAAAGATATCTGTGTTTAAGGATTAGAACAGTCAACATAGTTAAAATGTTCTTATTACCTAAAGCATTATACAGATTTAATGAAATCCCCAACAAAATCCCAATTGTATTTTTAAATAAAATTTTTAAATAGGACAAAAAATTCATCAAATTGTTTGGAAGCACAAAAAACTCTGAATCACCATGGCAATCCTGAGAAAAAAGAACAAAGTCTGAGTTATCACTTGGAATTTGTAGTATCAAATTATACTACAAACTGCCAAAAATTGTTAACAGCATGGTACTGGCAGCAAAATACTCAGACCAATGGAACAGAAGTTTTAGTCCAGAATTAAACTTACGTATATATGGGTCAATAATTTTTTGACAAAGGAGCCAAAAACATACAATGGAGAAATGAATGCTCCTTCTTTAAATGGTGCTGGGAAAATTGGAAAGCCACATTCGAAAGAATGAAACTAGACTCCTATCTGTCACAATTAACCAAAATTAACTCAAAATGGATTAAAGACGTGAATATAAGATCTGAAAGAAATAAATTGCATAGAAAAAAACATAGGCACTAAACACATGGATCTTAGATTTAAGAGGGTTTTATGAATTTGACCTCGAAGTCAAGGGAAGGAAAAACAACAACAACAACAAATGAATGGGACTATATCAATCTAAAAAGCTTCTGTACAGCAAAAGAAACCATCAACAAGACAAAGAGGCAAACAACTGAATAGGAGAAGATATTTGCAATAATACTTCTGATAAGGGGCTAATATCCAAAATATACAAATAACTCATATAACCCAACAATAAAAAAAATTCAATTAAAAAATGGGCAGAGGACCTGAACAGACATTTGTCCTAAGAAGACATACAAATAGCCACAAGACATATGAAAAGAAGTTCAACTTCACTAACTGTTAAGGAAATGCAAATCAAAACCACAGTGAGATACCATCTCCCACCTGTTAGAAAGACTATCCTTAGTAAGACAAGTGATAACAAGTGTTGGTGAAGATGTGCAGAAAAGGGAACCCTCATGCACGATTGTTGGGATTGCAAATTGGTACAGCCATGATGGTAACCAGTTTGGAGGTTTTTCAAAAAATTAAAAATAGAACTATCTTATGATGCAGAAAATTCACTCTGTTTTCTTTTACTTGAAGAAAACCAAAACAGTAATTCACAAAGATATATGCACCCGCTATATTCACTGCATTGCTTTTTACAATAGCCAAGATATTGAAGAAACATAGGTGCCCATCAAAGAATGATTGGATAAAGAAATGGTGGTACATATATACAATGAAAAATTACTCAGCTATAAGTGTTTAATCTTACCATTTGTGACAACATAAATGTATCTAGAGTGTATTATGCTAAGTGAAATAAGTCAGAGAAAGACAAATGCCATGATTTCACTTATGTATGGAATCTAATGAACAAAATAAATGAAGAAACAAAACAGAAAGTGACTCATAGATCCAGAGAAAAAACTGATGGTTTCTTGATGGGAAGGAGGTTGGGAAAAGGGCTAGGTAAAAATGTTGAAGGGATTAAGAAGTATAAATTGTAGTTACAAAATAGTCAAGGGGATGTAAAGTATAGCATAAGGAATATATCATAACATTGTAATAACTATGTATGGTGGGCACTAGATTTATCTGGGTGACTACTTTGTAAATTATGTAAATACCTAACCACTATTCTATACACAAGAAACTAATACTAAATAATATTGAATGTCAACTTTTATAATAATAATTTTTTAAAAAGCTACTACTACTGACTCTTGCATCTGACTACAATTAAAATGACAAACATCCCCAATGTTGCTGTGAATGTAAAATAGTATAGCCACTTTGGAAATAGCTCTGATAGTTTTTTTTACACATCCACCTATACTACCCCTCAATTTCACTACTAAATACTTCTCAAAATAAATTAAAGAATATGAAAAATATATCCATGAAAAGAGTTGTACAAGGATTTTCATAACAAACTTATTTACAAGAGCCAAAAAGTAGAAACTACCCAATGCTCATCAATAGGGGAATGGATAAGCAAATGACAATTTGTTTACATTGTAGAATAATACCTAGTGATTGAAAAAAGACAGAAATTCTGAGTGAAATAAGCCTTACACAAATGACAACATAATATGTGATTTTATTTTTATGAAGTTCTAAAATAGATAAAAATTATTTTATATGCCAAAAGTTAAAAACAATGGTAGTCTTGGAGGTTGGGAGTAGAGATTTATGTGGAAGGAACATAAGAGAAATTTCTGATAGTGGTAATGTTCTACATCTTTAGTAAAGTTTGGATTATAATGATGTATGAATTGTCAGAAATATACACTTAAGATTTGTGTTTCACTTATATAAATTTTAAATAGAAAACACTGTTAATAAATATTGAATCCTAGCTGATATATTTTCAGAAACATTTAAGGTGAAGTATACTTATGTCTAGAATTTATTTGGGATATTTCAAAGTAAAATTAATTAATAGGTAAAATTTGAAAAGATGGATAAACCATGTCCAGTAAAGTATTACTGATAGATTCTAAATGGTGGATATGTGTTTACTCTAAAATTTGTTCAAATTCATTGTATGCTTGGAAATTATAAATGCATTTTTAATTATTATGTAATGAATTAACATTGAAATTTTAAAATAAAAAATGTTAATAAGTAAAAGAGGATATTATGTATCTTATAAAATTAGAAAGCTTCATCCATGTCATTTAAAAGGCAAGAACTGTCTTTTAAAGCTGAATAATATTCCATTGCTTATACATACCACAATTTTTTATCTATTAATTTGTCAACAAACACATTGTTCCTATTTCTTGGCTCCTTGGAATAATGCTGCAATGAACATGGAAGCACAGATATCTCTTTGAGATTGTGACTTTATTTCTTTTGTGTAAGTACCAGGTGATGAGTTACTGGATCATTAGATAGCTCTAGTTTTAGTTTTTTGAAAAACCTTCGTACTGTTTTTTATAGTGGCTGTATCTATTTACATTCCTATCTACAGTACACAAAGGTTCCCTTTTCTCCACATCCTCACCAACACTTGTTATCTCTTTTCTTTTTGATAATTGCTATTCTAATATATATGAGGTGACATTTTATTGAGGTCTGGATTTGGATTTGCATTTATCTGATGATTTCTGATGTTTGCTTTTTCATATATCTGTTTCTAGAGGAGATAATGGTAAAAAAGAAAAAAAAATGCATAATCTCACTTACTTGTGGAATGTAAAAATATCTAATACATTGAAGCAGAAAGTAGAATGATAGTTACCAGGTACAGTGATGTGGGAAAAATGAGGAAATGTTGGTGAAAGTGTACAGTTGTAGTTATGTAAGATGAGTAGCCTAAAGATTTAATGTATAACATGATGGCTATAGTTAATAACACTATACTGAATACAGGAAATTTGTTGAGAGTAGATTTTGGGTACTCTCATCACACACAAAAAATAGCAGCTACGTGAGGAGATGATATTTTGATTAGCTTAACTGTGGTAATCATTTCACTATATATACATATCAAATCATCATGTTGTACACCTTATATATAGTTTTTGCTTTTAAACTTTTTAAAAATTAGAAAGTTTGTTAAATTAAAAAAATTAATGAGCTCTATATCACACTACCATTTAGTATATTAAACATATACACACAACATCGATAACATGTTATAACACGGCAAACATATTCAAGGGATTATATTAAACATATTAAAGTGAAAGCCTATGGGTGGATTGCGAATGAAGATCAGGAATAAATAGGGTGAATAAACAAGAGAGTTGCCTTGTATAGATAGATGACAAGGGTGCATCATGAATACACCAACTCTCCACACCGAAAGTCCCAGAAAAAAATAAAGAATATCTAATGAGAAGTAATTTACTTTAACAGTAGATATAGACATGTTTTTTTTTCGCAAAACAAGGTTTGAAAACCATTTCAAAGTCAGCGTTAACAAATGCACAAATATTAATGTTATCAGTCTAGCCATGTTGTAGCTTGTCTCTTTTGTATTACTTTAAAATTATATTTCTATTTAATTTCATTCATGATTTTAAAATATTATATAATATGACTCTAACCCTAATTAAAATTTCTAAGATATAGGGATAATTTATGTTACTAATCTACCAAAAAAAAGGGAGAAATAGACGAAGCA
This sequence comes from Rousettus aegyptiacus, assembly GCF_014176215.1. Lineage (NCBI taxonomy): Eukaryota > Metazoa > Chordata > Mammalia > Chiroptera > Pteropodidae > Rousettus > Rousettus aegyptiacus. The sequence continues at coordinate 78,964,269 of NW_023416312.1, read as the reverse complement.
TCCTCAACATGGATTGAAACAAAAACACTTTTTTTCCCCTTCGTTTTCAAGTTAAGTGTGAAAATTAGGACCAGGTCATTTAGTTTAGTACCATTCTTATGTAAAATTTTATATAAAGACAAGATATGGTGTTCCTGCTGTTTTAACATATTTTCCTTTTTGTATAGAGTATTAGCTAAGAAATTTAGTGTCTGATTAATACAATAAGAACAGTATTCTCCTTTTGCTTAGAAAATCCTATAACTAAAGTGTTAGTTTCTCTGACCATCAGTCTATGATGAGAATAATATATAAATAGATGTCTTTAGAGAGCTGAGTAGTCACTGGCAATAGGCAATCATCTCCTCTTGATAAAATTACGTAGGCTATGTGTTTTTATGTGTACACATTTCTGTAGTTTAATTTATAAATAATTTGTAATTTATTTTGTTAGAATTTGTTTTATTTTCTTTTCTCATAATATTGCTTTACAAAAAAGATAAGCCAATCAATACCTCTCAATTGTACTATGTTTTATGGAAATTACAAAGGAAATAGAGGTCATAACCCTACCCTTGTGGAGGTGCTCAATCTAATGGGGGAGATTAGATAAACACAAATAAGCACAGGTAATGGAAACATAATTAGCCATAGTTATCGAAACATATCTTGGAAAAACACCTTATAATTATATTTAGAAACAAGATCCAAGCTGTTTAATAGCTCTCCCCTTTAACTCCTGGTATTGAGGATACAGCTATAGATTAAGAATAAAAAAATATGGATTTTGGTTCAAACTCCAGTCAGGTGGCCTTAAGCAAATTAGCATCTGAGTTTTAGCTTCCTCAAAAATACAGTATAGACATTAGTATTTTCTCTGTTGACCTCAAAAATTATGAGGATTAAGTGATAAAATAGATGTGAAGTGAAAGTGTTTTTTAAACTGGGAATATATATGCATATTTGAAAAAATAATTTATTTGAGCTTTTTAGTTACACATGCCTGTCATTTCCCCTAGAAAGCCCATACCTCCCACTTTGCCAACTTAAGTAACAAATCAACTCACATTCTATCTTCTAAGTGAAGCCTATGTATGGTCTTTCCATCCTCTGACCCCCTTGAGTACTTACCACTTGTTTCCTTTCCTCAGACTGCCAATCATTATTAATTAGCTTTTTATATGCATTGTCTTTTCTGCTTTCCCAGACTATAAGCAGTTTGAGATTTCTCAGATATATTTGAGATTTCTCAGATATATCTTAGTTTTCTGCAGTGCTTAATATAGTTACTCAACATGGAATGATTCAATACATATTGATTGATTATGGAATGGGTCGTTCATTTATTTGGCAAATATACTGAGTACCTACTCTGAATCAGGTACTGTACTGTTCTAGAAACCAAAGATATAACCCTTATCCTCATGGAACTTAAAGCTAAATGGGAAAGTTTATATATATATATATATATATATATATATATATATATATATATATATATATATATAAAATTGTGTATGTATATAACAGTATATGTGAGTATGTGTGTGTATTTTTTCTGGTAGTTTAAATACTTGAAAAAATACTTAATATTTTAACAAAAATGAGAGGGAAAAGAATTTAATATGATGATGTCTTACAGTGGGTGGGGTGCTCTTTTAGATAGGATAATCAGGAATGTCTTCCCTGAGGAAACATTTGAGCAGAGAGCTTGATGAAGGAACAAAAAATGTGAAGACCTAAAATGAATGCATTTCCAGCAGAAGTGTGTACTCCATCAAGCTTTCCCTATTAATTGCAAATCAAGTCCACAGGAAGTGGTTGCTTTTGTAAATGCACAACTTTATTTTTGTACGGTCTATACATTCACTTATTTTTTTCTTCAACAAATATTTATAAAGCTGCTACAATGTGGCAATCACTGGATCTATAATGGATTGCAAAAACACACACCATTCTTTTTTATGGAGCTTTTGTGAGGTTGACTTTCTTTAGTTCTAAACATGCAGATTGAGTATATTACTACAAATCGCAATGATGTCTCACCACCTGGTCTAGGCTAAAAGTACTTGATAAATTGATGCAACCATTGTAGAGAAAATCTAGCACTACTACACAAATGTAGTATTATACATATTCTATTTACCAGTGATAATTTTCCTGAATGACATCTCAATGAAATTTTCACACAGATACACATGGGAACATCAATGCAAAGTTATTTGTAATGGTAGTGAGTAAAAGCAACTTGAATATCCATTACTTCAAAAGTGAATAAATAATCTATGGTAGACACACATTTATCGTGGGAGATAATGCAGTAGTTAAAAACTGGTTAGATAAGATATAATTTACCTTACTCTCACAAAATAGTCATAGTATAAGTGTTTTAAAGCTGACATAACTCTGTGGTTTTCAGCATTCGGGGTCATTATATTATTTTTCTCTGCTATCCTGAAAATATAGCTTCTATCCTGTGGCCTAAAATGCCTACTCCATTCCTACCATTTGTCTAAATTCCAGTCAGCAGAAAAAAGATGAGATAAAGAGAGGACATTTATATTTCCTTTCAAGGGAGTTGCATATGTCACGTCTACATACATCCCATTGACCAAAACCAGGCTTTATGGCAACATTTAGCTACAAAGTAGGCTGAGAAATGCAATCTTTTGTGAAATATTCAGAGTCCAGCTAGGGTTTTATTATTATAGAGAAAATATAGAATAGTTATTGAGTGAACAATTCATACTTTGTGCATGGCATGAAACATGTTACATTCTCTTTTTTATACTAAGTCTTTGAACCCTTGTGTGTATTTCACACTGACAGTGTATCTTAGTTTGGACTAGTCACATTTTAAGTGCCCAATATTGATATATGTCTAACCCTAATCATATAAAACGACACATTTCTATATAGAACTTATCCATTTACTCCTAGGATTTTAATCCACTACCCACAACTATAATTTCTCTGTTGGTTTTTGTTGCCCACTAAGATCTCCAAAATATTCCATTTTATAGTCAGCTTGGGGGCATTCATTTAGCAATAATACTTATATTAGCACTTTCCTGCACCAAAAGTAAATGTCTAATCAAGAAACATCTCCTTTTACCTTCAAAATGAAAACCAAAACTAAAACTAAAACAAATAATAAATTATACCACTACCCCAAAAGAAAACAAAGACAAAACTTATTGAACATTTATCATTTTATGCATAAATTGTGACTTACAATCTGATTTTTGCCACATACTTCATAAACCATTTTAATAGATTTATTACTTCACATATGTTCACTTATACAAGAAAATGTGCTTAGCCAAAATAGTAAGGGCATAGAGTTTGTACAGTCTACATTTTTATGGTTGTCATTGTTTTGATCAATTAATCATAGGGAGAGAATATGACAGTACGTAGAATATGTAGAATAGTGATGAGCTAAGGGGTCAAGAAAGTTGCAAGCCAACTGAGGTTTGTTTGATAAAATCAATCATTTTGAGGTACATTATTTTTTAATTATTTCAAATTACTTGATAGGGTACGATAGGGTACAGTTAAAACCTATGGAGAACAAGGGGATCATTCATGCTGTGATTCTTGCTGAAAATGTAAAATTTAATTATAAAGAATTGTGAGTTAGAGAGAAATTGACACAAATAAAAGAGCCATATTTCTTCGAGAGTTTTTACAAGAGTAGAAGAATGTTATGTTTATGTAAAGTAAAGATGTCTTATCATTTTTAGGGGTGTCTTCTCCTTCAATTGTTGCTCACAGTGGTCTGTAGTGAGCTATTCACAAACTTTAGTTTCCCTAGTTTCCTTCATGACTACTTTTAAGATAAATTACTGGGAGGAAATGTACAGTGTGTGACAAAAAAACAAAATTTATTATTACATAGTTGCCTTCCCTATTTGGTTATTGAATCTTAAAAACTTGTCTTAATTAGCACCTTATTCTATTAATTGATCATACAAGTTCTAAACTATATAAGGAGGGGATTTTACTGCTAAAGTTAGTAATAAGAGTTTACACAATCCAGTCTCTCCTGCATTATATACTGTTTATCTAACACAATTTTGACCCTGAAGTTGAGTACTTCTGATATTTATATACCATGGAAAGTATGTCATAAATCAACCAGGATGATAGGACAGAAATTGTGTGATATTTCCCATTAAAATATAATTATTAAATGTCATTTTAGATCACTTAAATTTTCTTAATATAATCCATATTTAATTAAGGAAATAGTACACTTTGAAATTTAACTATTATTATTTTTTAAATTTATTCATTTAATTTTTTATAGTGACATTGGCTAATGAAATCTGGTAAGTTTCAGCTGAAGATTTTTAACAGTAAGGCGCATATATATATATATATATATATATATATATATTACATTGTGTGTTCACCTCACATAGTTAGAATTCTTTTTGTCACCACATATTTGACTCCTTTGATATTTTATTTTTTGATTTTTCTTTAAGTATGATGGAAATATTTGCTAAACTAAATATTTTGCATAATAAAAAATAACAAACCCAATTTCAGTGAAATCATTATTATACTTGAATTTTAAAAAATACTTGATTTCTAGTATATTTATATTTTGTTTGCATTGAAATTAAGAATTTTTGGATTCCTCTAAAAACTAATAATTTTTTATAAATGGTAAACTACAGCAACCATATGTTCTTTTTAAAGTATTTATTGAATCACTCTTTTATACAGACACATCATACCAGCCTTCCATACTCACAGGATTCTTATAATCTATCTGTGGAAAAGCATATGCAACTAAGAGAATCTTGAACTATGAACAAATAATACAAAGTACACATAAATGTCAAGAAATACAAGAAAAGGAAATCCATGTGCATTGAATTTTATCAGAGAAAATTTTCTGAAAAATCTTTGAAGAAATAATGGGTATGGATTGGTTATACAAAAGATGTTACAATTTGGCCTGATGCTACATAAAGACAAATGGAAATTATGTACAGTATACATTTGTTCATTATATATTTTCTGATATTTTCTTCTTCTGTGCATATAAGTATTTGCCCAATTAAATATATATGTTAAACAAATCCTTTGGCTTAGAAAGTAATAGGTGAAGTTATTTAATTTACCCTCCTAACTATCCATTCTTACCATATTTTTTCAATCTAGAGCCTAGAATATAACATTATTTCTGAAAATTATTTTTATTGCTTCTAAGCATTATATTTCTGCAAAATGTTTATGATGATGTTAACATTATTTTCTTTCTATTTTGAGAAGAAAATGGACAACTTGGTCAGCTTTTATTGTAACAACTTGAATGTGAAATATATTTCCATGCTTTTTAATAATGGATTTGCTTACACTGTGAATTTTGATTTTCAGTCAAAATTATGTATTTGCTGAAATTATTGAGTGTGTTAAGTACTGTCCATTGACTCTTAAGAAATAATGTTTACAATCATATAAAAGCTTTATTGAAAGTAATATAATAATAATTAAAAATAGGTTTAAAATATTATTTGTATAGCCAGTGTTAATTCACATAAATTATATTGGAACACTATCATAGCATGCTCCCTCATTTTCTAGTTAAGTTATATCAAAGGCCATCTTTAAAGTTCTTATAATTTTTCTTTAAGTACACTGTTATACAATTATTGTGACCAAAAATGTAATTATTCACACATGGACAAATATATATAGTAGTTTCTTTTTTAACCTAACTGAAGCACTTGAAACTCTATACCATCATGTGAAAAAATACAAATGGTTATCTGAAACAAAAAAAATTTAGAGAAAAGTAAATAAAAATATTAGATTAGAGGGATCTAATATATATTAGAAGGAGATTTGACTTTGGATGGTAAACCCACCATACAATTCACATATGATGTGTTATTGAATTGTATACTTGAAACCTGTATAATTTTATTAACCAATGTCACCCAAATAAAGTTAATAAAATAAATTAATTAATTAAAATATTTGAATGATATACTTGGATTTTAGTTCTAATAATTAAATTTCATATTTAGATAGTAGACTATAAGTTTGATTTACTAACATGTACGCACCCTGGAACATGATTTTTAAAATGTATGTATGATTTTACTTTGTATAATTTTGCAAGTCTCATTTTTGACAAACAGTTAAACTTCATTAAAGTTAATTAGTAAAGTTGTTAGACACTGTACTTAGGTATGTTTTCCAATTACAAGGGAAACATGAGTTACATTTATAACACATTATTGAAGTGATCTAGAAAAACATGTATGAATCTATTTTTATGACATTCTGGCAGAGTTAAAGATCCCTTAAATAGCAAAATCATCTTATTAGACATATGCAAGCTTTAAGCTAATTATATGTATTCTAATGATAGGATAAAAGTATTATTATTATGTTGTTGCTTGATGTGTAGGTAATCAGACTTTTAATGGATGGCTGCTCTACTTTCATCTTTTATGATTGCAGAAACATATATGATTATAGGAACTTCGACCCTTACCTTTATAAAAATAGAAAAAAATATGACAGTCATTACCAACCATTTATTCAACACATATTTGCTGAGTACCTACTTTTCACAAGAATCTCTGTGACACAAAGACAAAGAAAAAAAGACCATAACCCACAAGAAGGTCATTGCCTAATAGTGTAGATTACACACACACACACACACACACACACACACTAATAATTGCACTATAATATTACATGTATGACGATCAAGTATGATAAAGACCTGGTGAAATAGTATATATTGCTATTGTTTTGATTTACATGCCTGAATGATAACACTAATTTTCAAAGTATTAGACTGTCAAATAGAATATTATTTTATACATATTGCACTGTTTTCTGGGAATGTTTTAGATGAATCGAGTGCCTACTATGTGCAATCAAATTAGACAATTAATTTAATTTTATCTTAATCTGTGACCTTGTTTGAGGACACAAAATTAAAATAAAAAACACTATCTTATGATTTTCCTGCATTTTCTTTATCCTTCTATAGTTATCAAGTTTGTATTTTCCGTCCTTGCTCCACATTCTCTATTTTACACACTTTTGTTCCTAATGTTGAAAAGGTGTTTTTTAAATCCTGTTCATTAAAGCAACTTAAAAATTGCAAACTTAGTGAAGAGAGCATTGTACATAAAACTTAATCACAGCAATAATAGCACTATTATAATAAGATTTCAGAAATTTCTGAATAAGGTACCTCCTGTGGCAACCAATTATGACATTAAAATATGAATATGAAACCATTTCCTAAGAGTCTCGCAAGAAATAGTAAAGCGGGCACACTGTTTCTACAAATATATTGATTATGACTAGTTTACCCTAAATAGGTGTCTTCTTAGCCACTATCCTCCACTGAGTGAAATTTCTGCCAAGAGCCCTTAATCAATTAGGCAATATAATAAGGTCTAAGCTAAATACCTGCTATTTGCGAGGATGTTTTAAAACTCTTGGCATGGATTAAGTGTTATTAGATTAGGTGGCTTATCTAGAATGGGTAAATTTTGAGGAAAGAAGCAAAAATACAGCAGTAAAAAAAATAGTAAAAAAGCTGTTTGGGGCAACTATGATGGAGAATCTTTCTTTTACAAAAAAAAAAAAAACAATTTTCTGATTTGAATTTGAACACTACTATGAGAGAATAATATCCTTTGGTAATTCAGGATTACCATAAAGTCCCATCAAGGCAGTTTCTTAAACAAAAGAATGCATCTCTTAAAATAAAACATTCCATTATTCTAGGAGATAGAAGTGGATACAGTGTTTCCTTCATATCAGGAAACCTAATCAGCAATGTCAAGTGTCAGGTTGAGGAGTCTTTCCTATGTGAAGAACTTCGGCTTTATATTAATATAAGCCAGTGCCAATGAATACTTAACAAATGTGCTACTATTACTTCATCCTATCATCAAATCATGGAAGTTGTTTCCTCATAGTCAGGATGAATCCTTAGAATATTTTCCAACCCAACACTTCAAGCAGCAATTACCAAATGCTTAGAGGTGACGCTTGATAGAAAACTTATTTTTCACCCCAGGAGTAAGATAACCTCATGAAAAAATAAGTGCATTGTGAATGCAAAATGTATTTATACAATTTAAAGATACACAAAGCCAATTTAACTGCTTTATTTCTTTAGAAATTAACAATCTAATATTTCTGAAGGGTCCCATCCATTGGATGACAGTGTCAGAGATGGCTAGAAAGACGAAAACTACTAAATCATTTAAACTAAATATTAGTTTAAACTAAGACTAATACCGATTCAATAATGCCAGTATTTTCTTTATATGACTCATTTGTGCTTGATGAATTCAGAAAACTCCATAGTCCTTTAGAGTTCTTCCACTCTTTTCCTACAAGATAGAATATGGATATTTTAAGAAGTGGTATGCTCATGCAATTTCATTGTGGTGAGGACTGATCTCTGGATTATTATCAGTCACTGCTGAAAGTGACTGAGCTGGTCTGTTCTCTGGACTGTTAACTACTAGGATAAGATGAATCTCATTTGATCTTCTAGGGTGATGTACTAAAACCTACCTATAGAGCTCATGGTCCAGTCATTTTTTCAAAGACTATATGTTCTCACCAAAAACAATAGTCTCCTTCTACTGGCTGCAGGCCTTGGGCTCCCCACTTCCTCCTCACCTGCACTCACAGCATCCCCAAGGCACCTTACTGGAATATAGTTGAACTTCTGAATCTTTTGTACCTATGTAACCTGGAGAACCAGGAACATTGCCTCAGCCTCATTATATAATTATATATATATATATATATATATATATATATATATATATATAGATAGATAGATAGATAGGCACTCGTCAATTATATATATATATAGGCACTCATCAATTTTATATATATATATATATATATATATATATATATATATATATATATAGGCACTCATCAATAATGCTGTACAATTTATCTCTTACCACATTGGAAATGCTGTGTGTGCTGCTTTTAGAAACTTGCAGCCCTTCCCTTGTCTTGGTCAGCTTGGGCTGCCACAACCAAATACCACAAACTGAGTGATTTAAATAACATAAATTTATTTTCCCACAGTTTTTAAGACTGGGAAGTCTGAGATCAGGGTGCTAGCAGATTTAGTTTCTGCTGAGGCCTCTCTTGTTTGTAAGCAGCAAACTCCATGCCGTGTCCTCAAATGGTCTTCCTTTTATGTGAGCACTTAGAAGGAGAGAGAGAGAGAGTAAGAGTGAGAGGGGGCAGTGTGGAGAGAAAGAGGAAGGGGTCTTCCTCTTCCTATAAAGCCATAAGTCCTATCTGATTCAGGCCCCACCATTATGACCTCCAGTAACCTTAATTACCTCCTAAAGACTTCATCTCCAAATATAGTCACAATGAGGATTAGAGACTCAACATGCGAATTTGGGAAGCAGGGACACAATTCAGTCCACAACATCTACTATACCTAAAAAAAATGGGGCACTAGCCCTGATACCTTCTAGCTCCTTCATTCACACTGAGATGTTGCTAAAGACTTACCCTCCTACACACACAAATTCATAATTTGAAGTTGGGAACCTGACATGTGACTTTATCAAAATGACTCTATCTTGTTATCTCCAGAATCTCTTAGGATGTGATAGCAGAAATTCCACCTTCTGTCTATTAAGTACTTATTTCTTGTATTTGGGTCAAAGGAAATAAGCTTCAGGTTTTCTACTTACTCAATATCATATATTGCTTATTCTTAACTCAATCTCATGACCACAACTTGATGGCAAGGTGTAAAAGAGAGATTGGCCTACCAATAAATAAACACAAGTTAGGAGATATTTCAAAAATATTTTACTTACTAATAAGAGTGTATCATTCTTCCTTAATTATAATTCTCCAGGGGGAAGAAAAACAAGCTTAATTATTGTCGCTGTTGTTGTTGTTCTCCTATACAAAACTTAATGCAGTGAAGAGAATTATCAGTGCCTCTTAGATAATTTAGTAGATGGGATTACTATATAAATAAAATTTATGTAGAAGCATGAGCTGAGACTTCTCTTGTTTGTAAATAGTGAACAAAAATTTTGTCAGGTCAATGTCTCACAAGAAATATTATTTACTATGAAACAAAAAATTAAATATTATGTCCCAGACAGAAAGTATAAAAACATTATTTCCCACATGTAATTTTTAAAAAGAAATATTTGTGCTATATAATATATTAAATGTGCCTAGAAAGTACTTCCAAGTTGTACATGAAGTTTAATAATTATAGGTAACATTTTTTGAGTATTTACTGTGTGCCAGGCACAAAGCTAAGGGAATTATATACATTATATAATAAATACTCAAAATAATACTATTAGGAAGAAACCATTATTCTTATTTAATAGGTAAGGAAAAAGATCTAGAAAGTTTCCAAGGTCAAACAATTATTCGATGAAAGATCCAAGATTTAACTAATGTTTATCCAACTCTGAGCTAGTCTTTTTTTCCAGTTTTATTGAGATATAATTGGTATATACCATTGTATTGGTTTAAGGTGTAAAACATAATGATTTAACATATGAGTTTTTTGCCAAACAATTACCACAATAAGTTTAGTTAACATCCATCACCTCACATAGTTCCAAATGTTTTTTTTTCCTTATGGTGAGAACTTTTAAGATATACTCCCATAGCAATTTTCAAGAATATAATACAGTATTGTTAACTATATTTGCCATATTGTACAGTAAATCCCTATGACATGCTTATCTTATAACTGGAAATTTATACCTTTTGCCCACCTTCGTCCATTTCCTCCACCCCCCACCCCCCACCCCTGGCAATCACCAATCCATTCTCTATTGCTACGAGTTTGTTTGTTTGTTTTAGATTCCACATATATTTGTCTTTCTTTGTCTGACTTGTTCCACTTAGCATAATGCCCTCATAATTTCCTTTCTTTTATAGATAAATAATATTCCATTGATATATATAGTACACAAGGGTTCCATTTCACCACATCCTTGCCAACATTTGTTATTTCTTGTCGTTTCGATAGTAGCTATTCTAACAGGTGTGAGGTGTTTTATTGTGGTTTTGTTTTGCATTTACCTGATGATTAGTAATATTGGGAATCTTTTTATGTACCCTTTGGTTATTTGTATGTCTTCTTTGGGAAAATACCCATTCAGTTCTTCTGTTCATTTTTAAATCAAATTGTTTGTTTGTTTTTCCTGTTGAGTTGTATGAGTTCTTCCTGTATTTTAGATAGTAACCCTTTATCAGACATATGGTTTGAAAATATTTTCTCCCATTCCATAGGTTGCCCTTCCATTTTGTTGATGGTTTCATTTGCTTTGCAGAAGCTTTTTAGCAAAAATTTTGATGTATGTTCAAAACTAAAAATTCTAGAAGAAAACTTTGATTCAGAAAAGTGTGCAAAATTCAAAAACAGCTAATATTTTTGGCTTAAACTAATCCATTTTTACTGTCAAATATTAACATCTATGAAAATATTAATAAGAGAAACCTTATCATTTATTTTTATGTTAGCGTAATTGGACTAGCTCCTTTCTTGAGAATAGCTTTCCTGAGTCAGGTGAAGGACGAAGAGAGTATGAGGTCACTGAATTACAGGAACAATTTGATCATGAGCTGATACCATCAAATAGTGAGAAGTCCACAGATAATTTTTTAAAATCTGGGTTTTGGAGGCTTGGAAGACAGCGACCAGCACTAACCTTAGTAAACTAAAACTTAGAAGACTGACTGTTTAACTGTTACAGCTTCTTAGCATGAAAAATAAAGCTGTGGTTTTCATTTTATTTTGGTGGTTTCTTTTGGAGAGTGATGGAACTATACAGTAGTACTATAAAATTACATCACGTTTACTCTGTCCCAATATTTTACATTCTTTATTAATCTTCCTAACCTCCCTACTTGTCTTTGATCATATTAGTGGGTCTAGTGTGTGTAATAAATTACCCCCCTGTGAATTATCAAGTTTACTGCTTAGGTCTTGATCCCTGTTGTGCTTCCACTGATCATAGCATTGTCTCCTGTGTCCCAGGCAAGCCTATAAAGTTGGTCTGATGAGTGTTTCAGCAAAGGCTGTTTGAATTTGGAACAAGTTTAATTAAGACTCTCAATATAAGAGTAGTACAGGCCTGGCTAAAAAACTTGCTAATGTGAAATGCTATTACCAGGATATCAAGGGAATCAGAGAAGCAAGCGCATGGAATTATAGCATACCATATAACTAGTGACCACCCAATTAGACTAAAATCATTAGTAGGAAGAGTTACTACTTAACCTAAAGTATCTTTAAAAATGGAGGTAGCAAGTGGGGAATTATTTATAAAAGGACATGTTTTCAGAAAATGGATTTCAACACTTTTTGAAGAAAGTAGTAAAATTATATGGATTAGTTGTTCAATAAGTTCATACTGGACCTTGCTACTATAGGAAATAGATTTAGGTGTGGAGAAAGAAGCCCATAACAAGGTATATTTCTTTGATTCTTGCACGGAAGAAAGATGTACTCCACCAAAGTCATTATGGGAGAAAACTATACTCTGATCATTAACATATGTGAGGAGAGGAGGAAGAACTTTATCTCTAATACTCACATGAAAGACTTCTTCATACAAATTTTAAAGCAGTCTCAGATCTAGAGAATGAAGAAACAAACTAACTAGAATTGAAGAATGCTATTTTTTTCTCCCCATTTGACTAGTACAGACTTACGTATTTACTTCCCAATGTATGATCGTATATTTTTGCACTTGCCAAAAATAGAACATATAAAACAATGCATTTATTCTTCAAATTAAATATTGAAAGATATAAACTAGATTATCTAAACCCATTTTTCAGATATTTATTTTTCAAACCACTGTCCCACGCACCTGTTTTTATCTCTTTCTTTCTGTCAGCATTCTCCTTCTCACCATATATTCACTTTCTTGAAACAGAGCATTTGTGTAAGCTGCTTTTAGTATTTCTACAAAATCAGAAGGAGCATTTCCAGGCTAACTTCTGTAATTGTTTGACCTTGCTGCTTTTCCAAACATAAATGCTTTATTCTCTGTAGAACTGCTGGCAGTATAAGAAACTATCAGTCAATTTTACAGATGCTACAAACACTTCAATTCACTACAAAGTTAAAAATGTCATAGTAAATCTCACATTATGGGTTCTATTTTCAAATAATTGACATAGAGGGAATCAATACAGTGGATAAACAAGCATTATTTAGGCCTATCTCTTGCAGGCAATTGGATTTATGGGTGAAAAGAACCCAGAATATCAAGCCGTGACATTAGTGACACCATAACAAGACTCATAGTCAGAATTTTCAGGATCCAGCTTAAGAAATGTAAAATATTGTCATTTAGTACAGGGTTGAAGTATACTTTAGGGAAGATATAGGCATAGGTAGGGAAAATATTATTCTTGCTATCAGTCATATTCACTCTATTGTTTACATCAGAATGATAATTAAAATTTTAATAATCTAACCCAAATCTCAGTTTTGTAGGAACATGAATATTTATTATTAGTTGCTCATTGTACAATTCAATGTTTTTTTTTCAATTATAGTTGGCATACAATAATATAGTTGTTTCACTTGTACAGCGTAGTGATTAAAGATCTATATAACTCACAGAGTGATCACCCCACTAAATCAAGTAACCTTCTTTCTTCTCACATGTTTATTGCAACATTGTTATCTACTTACTTTATGCTACAGTTATGTCTCCCTGTCTGTTTTGTAACTATCCTATTGCACTTATTAATCACTTTGTCCCTTTTCACAATTCTCCCCAAAACCCTTCCCATAGAGTAGATCTCAAAATATTCTCTCTATCTATGAGTTTATTTTCATTTCGTTCTTGTCATTTATTTTATTCTTTAGATTCCACATGTGCATGAAATCATGCAATATTTGTCTTTTTCAATCTGACTTATTTCATTCAGCACAATGCCCTCTAGGTCCATCAAGGCGATATCTTTTTCCATCCCCTTCCTTCTATTCTGTGTGTGTCTTTTAATCTAAAGTGAGTCTCTTGTAGGAAGCATATGTAGGATTCTTGTTTTCTTATCTATTCAGCCACCTTAACTTTTCGTTGGAGCTCTTAATTCTTTTCCATTTGAGGTACTTGTTGATAGGAAAGTAGTTATTACCATTCTCTATTCTTGTTTTTGACACATGCTTTTTTCTTCTTAAAGAAGTCCCTCCAATATTTTCTGTAATACTGGCCTGGTGTTGATAAATTCCTTTAGCTTATTTTTGTCTGGGAAGCCCTTTATCTGTCCTTAAACTCTAAATGATAGTTTTGCTGCATAAAATAATATTGGTTGTAGATCCTGAGTTTTTATCATATCAAATATTTCATGCCAAACCCTTCTGTCCTGCATAGTTTCTCTTGAGAAATCAGCTGTCAGTCTTATGGGTGCTCCCTTATAGGTAACTAACAGCTTTTCTCTTGCTGCTTTTAATTTTCTTTCTTTGTATTTAACCTTTGGCATTTTAATTACAATGTGTCTTTGTGTAAGCCTCTTTGGGTTCATCTGTTTGGGGAACTCTCTGAGCTTTTGGCGTTGTATGTCTATTTCTGTCACCAGGTGAGGGAAGTTTTCCATCATTATTTCTTCAAATAGCTCTTTAACTTCTTGTTTTCCTTCATGTACCCCTATGACATGGATGTTTTTACATTCAATTGTGTCCCATAGGCTCCTTAACTTATTATTACAGTGTTGGCTTCTTTTTTTTCTTTCTGTTCTGATTGAGTGTCCTTGACTTCACCATCCTCTATATCAGTGGTTCGATCCTCCTCTTTATCCACTTTGTTGGTTCCCTCTAATAAACTCTTCATCTCAGATAATGTGTTCTTCATTTCTGACTGGTTCTCTTTTATAATTTCCATTTCCATTTTTATATATTTTTTATATATTTGTTAAAGTTTTCATTGAGTTTATCTACTCTTCTCCTAAGTTCATTGAGCATCTCTAGAACCAGTTTTTTGAACTTTGCATCTGTTAGATTGCTTAAATCCATTATTCCTGGATCTATGTTCTGTTCTATCATATGGTTTCTGCTTCTTTGTCTTCCCATTTTATCTGCCTTTATGTATCTGTTTCTATGTATTAAGTGGAGCTCCTAAGTCTCTCAGTCTTATAATAAGTGCAGTGTTGTGTAGTAGGTGTCCGGTGGCACAGTCCTAAGAGTGGTTCAGCTGCAGACCAAGTTTATCCCCAGCCTATGCCCCTCTGGGGCCCACCTGTTAAGATTCGGCAAGTAGTCCACAAATGATGTGCTTATAGTTGCCTCAAGAGGCCATGCCAGAAACTGAAGCCAGCTGACACCAGTCCGAGTCTTGGAGTTGACTCAGCAAGGAGCACCAGACTTCCCAAGGACACAACTGGATGTAGCTTGGATTGAGGGAAGCAGAGTTTCAGCTATGGCAGCCAGTGCTGCATCTACACACTGCAAGAGAGGAGGACTCAACAAAGGAACAATGGATACTGCTGTTTCTTCTACCTGGGAGATATCCTCACCTCTGGCCTGCACTGTGACAACTCAGTGTCCTCCTGTAAGTCCCTGATGGCCCCCGTGGAGCCAACCTGGAGCTGGTGTTCAGAGTGACCAAGTCCATCACTGTCAAAATCCACTCATGAACACAGCCCTTTTAAGAGGTGACTGCAGTTGCCAGTTGCTGCTGTCACTACCACTGCCATAGTTTCTTTCCTACTCAGCTGCTCGGTACCCAGTAGCCTCACATTTTTACCCCCTCCTACCTTCTACTGTTGCTGGTTGATTACTTATTTCTCTCTCTGGTTGTAGTGCTTGTGTTCATCTAGATATCAAGCAACTTTCTTTGCTGTTTGCTCTGTGTTTCTATCACAACTCTGATTTGATCTCAAGAGGAATGAACCAAGCCTCGATTATCTCTGTCATTTTTTCCCTTTGAGACATAAATTACTTTTCTTTTTTGAAAGCACTTTAGAAAATATTGAGCTTGCTAGTTTGTTTTTTAAAAGCAAATACAACTAGCTTGGATGATTTTTTTTTTTACTAAGTCCATGTATAAAATAACCATCATTAGTCTATTCCTACAATATCCAAGGGTACCTTTATTAACTGCTTCTCTTAACATAAAAAGCAAATTGCATGCAATGTAATGTCTTCTATATCTGAGTGCAAATTCAATATACAATATAGAACCTGAATACTTGTATGAGATAGAACATATGAAATGAACTTAAGTTGTATATGTACATATAACTTACCCATGAAGACTCAAAAATACAGCATTCATGTGGATGTGCAAACACATGGACCAAGATTCAAATATCCTCCAAAAAGAATATTTCATACTAGTCTCTATCTGCTGCATTCAGATTATTATATCACATTGCCTCCCTCTAACCTTCCTTTCCATTGTTTAAATGGTTTATCCAATTTTCGTACCTCAATTTTATTCTCTCCAGTTAAAATATCTTTCATATCACTACGAACTCTTTTTTTTAACTGGCAAGTGTATTTATTTTTTAATGCACCGTTTATATAATTTGTTCTCTGAAGAACCTCTTAACTCTCATCCACATTAACAGAATTAATCCACTGTACACCATGACTTAGTTTATTACAGAGGAAGAAAAGTGCATATCTCTATTTTATCAATTATCACTTTCTTTTGTCATTATTTATTTTTGTATCTGTCATCTCAAGTAGAACATGAGTACCATGAGTGTAGAGATGGCTTTTTTTATATTATATTCTCAGTACCTATTAAAGACCTTGGCACAGAGTAGGTACCTAATAAAAGGTCAATAAATTAATGAATGCGAAAAATGCTGTGTTTTCCAATAAGTGCAATTAATAATTCTTTAAACAAATCATGGTTTAAGAGAAAAAATCATTGAAGAAAAAATCTACATCTATTTCTAAGGTACATAAAAGTATCTTTGCCATTTCCTCTACTTTATGTATTAGCTACACCTTCGTATTATTAATACAGCATGTAGTATAACAAGCAGAGAAACTTTTCTTTGTAACTCTGCTTAGAAATATCTGGTATGTAAGTAGTTAGTGATTTTGAATTATTTGAATTTAATAATAATATTGTGAATTTATTTTTGTCAAGTGCAGCTTTTTTCAACAGGTATTATTTACATGCACACTGTGTAAAAGTGTATTACTTAGGCATCTTTAACATACGTTGACATGAACTGGTTAAATTTTTTCATTACATCTAATTTTAAATTAAGTTATTATCTGTACAATATGTATTGAAGCTATATAGAATGCATCCTGAACTAAAACACTAAAAGAATTTTTAAAATAGGACATTTTAAAATATAAAAATGAGAAGTAATAAGCAGGACCCTAAAAAAAGAAGAATCTTCTTCAAAGATTTTGGGAGAGAGTTGACATAGAGAAGATTTTTAAATGAAAATGTGCTGTTTGATGAGCTCATGAGTGAAGAAAGAATATCAATGTGTTGTCCAGCAACTTCTCCTCTAGCAGCCTAGTAAGGGGATGAAGTAATTCCAAAACACTAGTTTAAGAAGAGTGAATAACTCTCAATTTTCCTAAGCAGGTAGAGGGGAGAAATGACATGAATGATTGATATTTAAGAAAATAATGCTTGAGGAACTTCCAGTCAACATAGAAGAGTAAGAGGATACTGTGCTTGCCTCCTCCCATAATCACATTAAATTACAACTAAAATATAGAACAATCAACCTGGAGAACCATCTGAAGACTAGATGAACAAAGGTCATATAACAAAGATATAAAGAAGTCACCTCAATATTGGTAGAAAGGGCAAAAAGGTGAAATTGGCTGACCCCGCACCCACAGTCCAGAATAGCAGTCCAGAATGGGGAGGGATATGTCAGCTGAAGAGGACCCCCTGAAGAATGAGGAGGTCACAGCCCCACACCGAATTCCTTGGCCCAGAAAATCAGTGCCTAGAAGAGCAACCCCCACGATATCTAGGTGTCCAATCAGCAGGGATTCCATGTGTCCAGGTGAGAAGGAAGATGGGTGGAAACCAATCCATCCTTTTAAAGGGCCCACACATAGACCCTCTCATTGCAAGATACAAATACTAGGCTCTAGTTGAGAGACTATGGCTCAATAGGTGCCAGGGACATACAGGGAGACATAGTTTGGTGGCTTCAGGGTGAGAGCTAAAGAGCAATACACCACTGTCCCTGTGTTTAGGCCTCCTCCTGAGTAGCCACTGGTAGATGCCATTTTTCCTGTGTTGAGCCCTCTTCCAAAATGGCTAAATCAGAATCTTCATTGGCCTGGTGAGCCCTGTTTACTCCACCCTGGTGATACCCTGAAACTTCACTCCACCCAATTTGTGAATTTGTGCACCACCAGACTTTTTTTTTTGAAAGCAGGTAGCCATTGTTGGCCAGCACTGCAATTTTTCTTGGATAACTCTCAGGAGTCTGCAGGTATCAGGTAGGCAGCAGCTGGCCTCGTTGAGATCTGAGAGTATTGCAGAGCAGACCTGGACTAATCACAGATGCCAAGTCTGAATCGCTTGTTCCACACTGGTGAAACCCTGATACCCTAGCCCATTCAATTTCCAAACCCATCCCACCAAAATCTTTTTCAGTGTTTGAGACTTATGGACAACTAGTGAGCAGTGGCAGGCCTAGAAGTTCCCTAAGCCTTTCGCTAGACCAAAAAGACTGAGCCACTAGACACTCTAGGGCATGTACTACATAAGGTTACCCTGTGAAATTGGGGAACATACCAGACCTTCCTAATACATAAAAACAAAGAAAAAAGCAGCTAAAATTAGGGGAAAAATATATCCCAAATGAAAAAAAAAACAGGAAAAAAATGGAAAAAGAACTGAACAACATGGAGGCAAGCAATCTACCAGACACAGAATTCAAAGCAATGGTTATAAAGATGGTCTAGAAACTTAGTGAGAACTTCAACAAAAAGATTGTAAACATAAAAATGGACATAGAAATCATAAAAATGAACCAGTCCTAAATGAAGAGTACAATAACTGAAATAAAGAATACACTAAAAGAAATCAAGAGCCAATATGAAAAAGAGAATACAATCAGTACTTTGAAGATAAGTTTGCAAGAAACGCCCAATAAAAACAGCAGCAAGAAAAAATAATCCAAAAAATGAGGATATTTTAAGAGACCTCTGAGACAACATCAAGAATAACAGCATTCACATTAAAGGGATACCAGAAGGAGAAGAGACAGAAAAAGAAAATGAGAACCTATTTAAAGAAATAGTGACAGAAAACTTCCCTAAACTGGTAAAAACATAGACATATAAGCCCAAGAAGCACGGAGAGTTCCAAACAAAATAAACCTACAGAGACCCACACAAGGACACATCATAATTAAAATACATAAGGATAGAGACAGAAATGAAATCTTAAAAGTAGCAAAAGAAAAGCAGTTAGTTTACTACAAGGGAGCTCTCATAAGACTGTCAGCTGATTTCTCAAAAAGAACCTTGCTGGCCAGAGGATTTGGCAGAAATTGTTCAAAGCTATAAAAAACAAGGAACTATGACCAAAACTACTCTAGCCAGAAAGGCTATCCATTAAAATTGAAAGACAGATAAAGAGCTTCCAAAACAAGTAAAAGCTATATGTTTTAATCACCACCAAATCAATATTACAAGAAATATTAAAGACACTTCTTTTAAAAGAAGGGGGGAGAACAAAAATATGAATAATGAAATGACAATAACTATGTATCAATTATCACTTTAAATATAAGTAGATTAAAGGCATCAATCAAAAGACATAGGGTAGCTGAAAAAATTATAAAACAAGACTTATACATATGCTTTTTACAAGAGACACACTTCAAATCAAAATACATATATGGGCTAAAAGCGAAGAGATTGAAAAATTATTTTAATGCAAACAGAAATTTAAAATATATATATATATATATATATATATATATATATATATATATATATATATCTAGGGTAGCAATTCTTATACCAGACAAAATAGATTTTAAAACAAAAGCCATAATAAGAGACAAAGAGGGGTATTACATGATGAAAAAAATCAATCCAACAAGAGCATATAATCCTTATAAACATTTGCATACCTAAAAGAAGAGCACCTAAATACATAAAACAAATATTAAAAGACAAAGAGAGAGAGAGAGATTGACAGTAATGCAATCATAGTAAGAAACATTAACACACCATTGAAATCAAAGGACAGATCTTTCAAAGAAAAAATTAACTAGGAAACAGTCAACTTATATGATATATTAGATAAGATAGCTTAATTGACATTTTTAGAGTATTTCACATCAAAGCAGCAGAATATATATTCTTCTCAAGTGCACATGGAACATGTTTCAAGATAAATCACATGTAATACAATAAAAGTAGTCTCAAGAAATCTAAAAATCAAATCAAACCAAGTACCTTCTCTGACCACAATGGTATGAAACTAGAACTCGATTATAAGAAAAAAAAACTAAAAAAAAAAAAACACAAACAGATGGAGGCTAAATAATGTGCTACTGAAAAATGAATGGGTTAACAATGATATTGAGGAGGAAATCAAAAGACATCTTGAAACAAACGAAAATGAAAATCCAATGACCTAAAATTGATGAGATGTAGCAAAAGCAGTTCTAATGCAGAAATTTATAGCATTACAGGCATGCTTCAAGAAAAAAGAAAACTCTCAAATAAACACTCTAACCTTACAACTAAAGAAACTAAAAAATTAATAACAAACTAAGTTCAAAGTGAGTAGAAGAAATGAAATGATAAATATCGAAATTGAAATAAACTAAATAGAACCTAAAAAATACAAAAGATCAATGAAACCAAGAGATTGTTCTTTGCAAAAATAAACAACATTAATAAAACTTTAACCAGACTCATTATGAAAAAAAGGATAAGATTCAAATACATAAAATCAGACATGAAAGAGGAGAAGTGACAACTCACACCACAGAAATATAAAGCTGTATAAGAAAACACTATGAAAAATTATATGCCAATGAATTGATTATCTGGAAAAAAAGTATAAATTCCTAGAAATATATACTCTCCTAAAATTAATCAAGAAAAAAACAGATAATCTGAACAAACCAATTACTACTAACAAAATCAGATCAATAATCAAAAATTTTCCACAAACAAAAATTTTCCCTGGACTGGAAGGTTTCACAAGTAAATTTTACCAAATATTCAACAAAGAATTAACACTTATTTTTTGAAACTATCCAAAAACTCAAGAGAAAGGAAGGCTCTCCAAGATTCTGAGGACACCATTACCCTGATTCCAAAGCCAGAAAAAAACATTACCAAAAAAAAAAAAATTATAGGCCAATATCCCTGATTAACACATGTGCAAAAATCCTCAGTCAAATATTAGCAAATCAAATTTAGCAACACATTATAAAGCTCATATACCATGATCAAGTGAGATTTATTTCTCTGATGCAAGATTGGCTTAATGTCCATAAATCAATTAATATGATATGCCACATTAACACATTGAAAGACAAAAATCATAAAATTATATCAATAGATCCAGATAAAGCATTTGACAAAATCCAGCATCTATTTATGATAAAAACTCTCAGCAGTGTGGGAATTAAGGAAACATATCTCAACATAAAAAGGCCATATATGACAAACCTACAGCTAACATAATACTCAATGGGGAAAAGCTAAAAGTGTTTTTCTTAAGATCATAAACAAGGTAAAGACTTCCAATTTTCACCACTTATATTCAACATAGTATTGGAACTTCTAGCTACAGCAATTAGGCAAAAAAGACAAATTAAAGGCATCCGATTTGGAAAGGAAGAAGTAAAACTGTCATTTGCAGATGACATGATACTATATAGAGAAAACACTAAGGATTTCACTGCCCCCCCCAAAAAAAACTGTTAAAACTGGTCAATGAATTCAATAAATTAACAGGACATAAAATTAATATTCAGAAGTTGGTTGCATTTTTATACACTAATGAATATAAGAAAGAGATATTAAGAAAACAATCCCATTTACAAATGCATCAACAACAATAAAATAGCTTGGAATACTTTTAACTAGGATAATAAAAGATCTATATTAAGAAAATAATAAGTCATTGAAGAAAGTAATTGACAAAGATACAAACAAATGAAAGCATATACCATGCTCATGGATAGAAAGAATTAACATTGCTTAAATATCTATACTACCCAAAACAATCTATAGATTCAATTCAATCCCTATCCAAATGCCAATGGCATTTTTCATAGATCTAGAACAAATAATCCAAATATTACATGGAACCATAAAAAGACCCTAAGTAACCTCTGCAATATTGAGGAAAAAGAACAATGTTGGAAATTTCACACTATCTGATATCAAACTATATTACAAAACAGTATGGTACTGCCATAAAAAGACACATAGATAATTAGAACAAAATAGAGAGTCCAGAAATAAAGCCATACTTATGTGGTAAATTGATATATGACCAAAAAAAGGCAAGAATAGACAATAGGATAAAGACAGCCTATTCAATTAGTGATCTTGGGAAAACTTGCGAGAAACATGCAAAGAATGAAACTAGGATTAAGCAAATGGCTTGGATGGTAAAGGCTTTGTCCATCTCCTCTGATTGCCTCTTGCAACTTCACCAGAGTTGTGATGGAATCATGGAGCAAACAGAAAGCAGAGTCACCTGGGGTCTGGATGAACAGAAACTCTAAAACTAGAGACAGAAATAAAAAAATCACCCTGCAACCTTAGGAGGTAGGTAAGGGCAGAGACTAAAGACTGCCAGTTGAGTGAGACAAAGGCTATGGCAGTTGCAGTTGACAGGTACAGATGTTCCTCTTAAAGGGGCCCTGACTGTGATCAGATTTTCACAGTGATGAACTCACTTGCTCTGAGCATCAGCACCGAATCAGTTGCTCAGGGGTACCAGGGACTTACAGGAGGACATGGATATGTCACAGTGAGGGCTAGAGATGAGGCTTTCTCCCAGGCAGAAGTCTTAGCAGTATCCATTGTTCCTCTGTTGAGCTCTCTCTCTTCCCAGCATGTGAACACAGCATTGCCACAGTTGAGATGTCATCAAACTGGATAATAGAGTTTGCTCTGTCAGGAAGATTCCCGGAAACTCTGCCTCTCCAAACTTGTGACCTTACCCAAGACACATCCAGTGGTGTCCTCAGCATGCCCTGTGCCCCTTATTGAACAGCTCCAAGCCTCGCACTGGTAGGACCTGGTTTCAGTTTCCGGCATGGCCTCTTGAGGCAACAATATGCACAGCATCTGTGAATTGCTTTCTGAATCTTATACCAAGTGGCACCAGAGGGGCATAGGCTAGGGCTAAACTTGGCCTGCAGCTGGACCCTTCCCAGGCATGTGCCACTGGACACCTGCTACACAAAGTCATCCTAATAAGACCTGAAGACTTAGGAACTTTCCTTAGTATATATAGAAATGGACACAGAAATGCAGCCAAAATGGGGGAGACAAAGAAGCATGTTCCATATGAAAGAATAGAAGAGAGCTTCAGGAAAATTGGAGCTAAGCAATCTAACAGATGCAGAGTTCAAAACACTGGTTATAAAGATGCTCAATAAAATTAGGGAAAGAGTAGATGAACTCAGTGAAAACTTTAAGGAACAGATGAAAAAAACATAAAAATGGAGATGGAAATTATAAATGGGAACCAATCATTAATGAAGAATACAATATCTGAGATGAAGAATATATTAGAGGGAATCAACAGAGTGGATGAAGTGGAGGATCAAATTACCGATATGGAAGATGGGGTAGTGGAGGACATGTAATCAGATCAGCAATCAGAAAAAAAATCTAAAATGATTAAGATAATTTAAGGAGCCTTTAAGACAACATCAAACATAACAACATTCGCCTTATAGTGGTACCAGAAAGAGAGAGAGAGCAACAAGTTGAAAACCTATTTGAAGAACACATTATCTGAAATTAAGAGTATTTTAGAGGGAATAAACAACAGAACTGATAAAAACAGGATCAAACCACTGATATAGAGGATGGGGAAGCCAAGGACACTCAATCAGAACAGCAAAAAAAAAAAAAAAAAAGCCAAGACTATAATAATAATTTAGGGAGCCTATGGGACACAATTAAATGTAATAATATCCATGTCATAGGGGTATCTCATAGAAAACAAGATGTTGAAGAGCTACTTGAAGAAATAATGATGGAAAACTTCCTTAACTTAGTGAAGAAAATGGATATACAACCCCAGGAAGCTCTGAACGTCCCTCCGAAAAACAAACCCAAAGAGGTCCACACAAAGACACGTCATAATTAAAATACCAAAGGTTAAATACAAAGAAAGAATCTTAAAAACAGCAAGAGAAAAGCAATTAGTTACTTATAGGGAGCACCTATAAGACTGGCAGCTGATTTCTCAAAAGAAACTTTTCAAGAAAGAAGAGCTTGGCACATAATATTTAAAGTGATGAAAACCCAGAATATACAACCAAGAATATTTTATTCAGCAAAGCTATCATTTAGTGTTAAATGACAGATAAAGAGACTCCCGGACAAGAAAAAGCTATAGGAGTTCATCACTACCAAGCTAGCATTACAGGAAATGTTGTAGGCACTTCTTTAAGAAGAAGAAAAAAGATGTAGCAGAAATATAAATAAAGAATTGTAATAACTACATATCTGATGCAGGACAGGGTAAATTTCCCTGATTTGGTGGGGGGAGACAAACTCTGTGCCAAGAGAAGAGGTTTCATAGAAAGAATTAAACACACACACCAAAGTTAGAGTCAAAAGGAAAATTTCTTAGAAAAGGGATAACACTGCATAGAGTGTGGTCTCCTCTCAGAGAAAGAGAGTGAGAGAGACCAAGAGATACTTTGAAAGGCAATGATTCGGGAGGCAGAGTATTCAGAGATTTCAGTTTACATATCATTCTTTAGTTCCTGAGAGTTATTGTTTAAAAGACTTTATGAACCTATTTTCGTGGATATGGACATACAGTGAGGAAGGGGAAAGGTATATATAGCATAAAAAGGCAAGAATATGTAGAGTGAAAGGCCTAGTGGAAGTTCCTAGCCTTTAATCCATTGGTTCCCCATGTTTTTAGCCATAGGGAATGACTCTCAGTTCCTGTTTCCCTTTTACAGATGTGGAGAATGAGTTGTTAGTAATCCAGCAGAAATCTTCCTTTATTCTAAAGGTGTCCTCCTGGCCAGTCTGCAGGGCTGATCAGCACATTGCGGTCTCTGAATGTGGCTTGATTAACATTTTTAATTTTTTATATCCTCCCTACTTTATATCTATCCATAATTATTTCAAACGAAAAAGAATTAAGTGCTCCAATCAATAGACAGGGTGGCTGAATGGATAAGAAAACAAGACTCTTACACAGGCTCCCCATAAGAGATCCTTCAGATTAAAAGACACATGCAGACTAAATATAAAGAGATAGAAAAAAGATAGTTCATGATGGACCTAGAGGATATTGTGCTGAATGGCATAAGTCAGATAGAGATAGATAAATATCACATGATTTCACATATATATGGAATCTAAAGAACAAAATAAAAAATAACAGTAATCAGCCCATAGAAACAGAATATTTTGAGGAAAACTAGATGGGAGGGGGTTTGGGGTGCTGGTGAAAAAGGACTAAGGGATTAAGAAGTGCAAATAGATGGTTATAAAATAGCCATGGAGATATAAATATAGCATAAGAAATATAGTCAATAATATTGTAATAAATATGTAAGGGAGCAGAGGGGTACAAGAATTATTGGGGTGATGACTTTGTGAATTATAAAGATCCCTAATCACTGCTGTACAATTGAAACTAATGCATTATTGTATTCCAAATGCAATTGAATAAAAAATTGAACTGTACAATGTAAATATGAGCAACTAATTGTCTATTACATTTCAATAAAAATTAAAATAAAGTGAAACACTCTTTACACTATATAAAAACATAAAACCAAAATGGATTATATGTGTAAATGCAATATCAAAATCATAAAACTACTAGAGGAAAACATAGGCAGTAAACTCTCTGACATTATTCTTTGTGATACTTTATCTGATATGTTGTGTTGAGCAAGGAAAAGAAAACTAGATAAATGTGTTGATATCAAAGAAAAAAGTTTTTACACTATAAAGAAAACAATTAACAAAACGGAAAGACAACATACTAAATGGGAGAAGACATTTACCAATGATATGCCTAATAAGTGGTTAATATCTGAAATTTATATAGAACTCGTGCAAAAACACCAAATAAAGCAAGGAATTCAATTAGAAAATAGGTAGAAAACCTGAATAGGTATCTATCCAAAGAGGAAATACAGACTATCACTAGACATGAAAGAATGCTTAACATTACAAATCATCAGAGAAATGCAAATTAACCCAATGAGATACCACCTCACACCTGTCATAATGGTCATCATCAATAAATCAACAAATAACAAGTCACAAGGATGTCAAAAAAGGGGAACCCTCGCACACTGTTGGTGAGATTGCAAACTGGTAGAGACTTTATGAAAAACAGCTTAGAGGTTCTTGAAAAATTAAAACTAGAAATATTATATGACCCAGCGAATCCAATTCTGGGTATTTATCTGAAAACAAACAAACAAAAAAAACTAATTTCAAAAGATTTATACATATCAGAGTGATGTAAGAAGTATAATGCCATGAGAGGTCCTCCCCGATTTCTCCCCTTGAAACAATAAGGAGCTGGACACTTACATCTAAACAAATAACACACAACATGATCACAAGCACTTCTGAGAGATCTGCACATTAGAGCAACAGAAGATTGCATTTCCATTAATGCCTAAGCAAAGATATAGTCCATCAAACAGTATGAATAACTAAGGCAAAAAAAAAACAGCTCAAAAAATTAAGAAGTCTCCAGAAAATAAGCTTAAAGATATGGAAGTATGTAATTTAAATGGCAGAGAATTCAAGACTGCATTTCTGTAAAAACTGAATGAGATGCAATACAATTCTGGCCATCGGTTCAAAGAACTTAGAGACAAAATCAATGAAGAACAGGAATACTTAATCAAGGAGATTCAAACTCTAAAAAAGAACCAAATAGAAGTTCTGGAGATGGAGAACTCACTAAAAAAAGATGAAGAATGAAAAAAGCTAAGTTAGAGAACAGAGCTTACCAGATGGAGAAAAATATTAATGATATCAAAGACAGAAACCTGGAAATAATACAAATGGAAGTAGAGAGAGACATGAGAGGGAAAGAAATCGAAGAACTCTACAAGAATCATCAGAAAAAGCGACGTAAGAATAATGGGTATACCAGAAGGAGAAGAGAGGGAGAAGAAAACAGAGCATATTCAAACACGTGATGAGAATTTCCAAAACCTATGAAAAGAACTTGATCTTCAAATCCAGAAGCAAACAGAACACTTAATTATCTCGACCCAAAAAGGCCTTCTTTGAGACATATTATATTAAAATTGTCAAAAATTAATGACAAAGAATTCTAAAGGCAGCCAGGGAAAAGAAAACAATAATCTTTAAAGAAAAATCCATTAGATTATCATCAAACTTTTCAACAGAGACTCCATAAACTAGAAGGGAATATAATAAAATGAGTTCAACCATTGAAGAGAAAAATTACCAGTTAAGAATAATATATCCAGGACATGGTTCCATAGTGTAGAGGTCAGCATGTCTACTTTACACGCAGAAGGTCCTGGGTTCACACCCTGGTGGAGCCACGGTCCATGGTCTATGGCCATGTCACCCTAAACAAGTCTGTTGTCTGATCTCAGAAGCTAAGCAGGGTCAGGCCTGGTTAGTACTTGGATGGGAGACCACCTAGGAAGAGCATGTGCTATAGGCATAAATAATAATAAATAATTAGAAAAGGAATAATATATGTAGCTTTTGAAAACATGGCAGAATGAGAGACATTCCCAGATCTCTCCCCTTGAAACAACAATAAGCTGAACATCTAAAATGCAACGAAAAGCATCCAAACTGCATACCAACATGTTTGGGCATGGGATCTGCACATAA
The DNA here is from genome assembly GCF_014176215.1 of Rousettus aegyptiacus. Taxonomy (NCBI): domain Eukaryota; kingdom Metazoa; phylum Chordata; class Mammalia; order Chiroptera; family Pteropodidae; genus Rousettus; species Rousettus aegyptiacus. The sequence continues at coordinate 78,936,212 of NW_023416312.1, read as the reverse complement.
GAGCTGCTACAGTTCAGAAACCCCAAGTGTCAAGTGGTGGACTGGGAATAATAAATAAGGTGCCTCCTGCAGCCGCTGGAGCTCCTTGCAGGAGGAGGGGGTGGGGTGAAAGAGAGGCGAGTTCCTGCGGCAAGTTCCTTGAACATACTTGCCTGGGATAGCTGTGGCCGCAGGGCCCATAAAAGGGAAGAAAGCAGAGAAGCAGGAGAGGACCACAGAGGAACTTCAGCTGATTTTTGCCAGACTTGGTTGCAAAACCCATGCTGAGCAGCAGCACCCAACCACCACCCCAGAGGGCTCCCCCCCATACTGCAGAGCCCCAGGGGAATCTGAGCACACACTACTGAGACTCTTGAAACTGACAGGGACCGAAACTGAAGATAGTGAGAGTGATTAAATATCTACTAGAAAGTTAAAAAAAGATTATTAAGACTTTATATAAATCAGGCATCCAAGAGACTTATAAGCCACCTACTGGAAACAAAAAGAAAAGTATGCAACAGGCTAGAGGGAGACTTTTATATAATAAATCTTCTTTCTGAAAAAAAAAATGCAGAATATAGTTCCACCAATGCCCAGGTGGAGAAATAATCCATTAAACACTATGAACAACCAAGGTGACAAGGCATCTCAGAAAGAAAGAGAAAAAACTCCAGAAAATAAGCTTACAGACATAGAAATATGCGAAATAAATGACAGAGAATTTACAATGGTACTTCTGAAAAAACTCAATGAGATCCAAAACAACTCAAATCAACAATTTCAAGAATTGAAAAAAAAAAAAACACCTGGATGAGAAGAGAAAGGAGACTGAAACACTTAAAAAGAATGAAATAGAACTTTTATAGATGAAGAACAAACTACGAGAGTTGAAAAATGAAATAGCAAGCTTGGGAAATCGAGTCGATCAAATGGAGGAAAAGATCAGTGATATCGAAGACAGAAATCTAGAAATAAATCACAAGGAAGAAGAAACTAAAGAATGAAAAATAATGAAAGATAAATCAAGAAGTAGCTTATACCATCAGGAATAGTAAACAAGAATAATGGGCACTATTGAAGGCAATGAAAAGGAACAGGGACTAGAGAGCATTTTCAGATAAAGAATTGATGAAAATTTCCAAAACTAAGTAAGGAGCTGGAGCTTGGAATTCAAGAAGTCAACAGAACACCCAATTATTTCAACCCAAAAAGGCCTTCACCAAGGCACATTGTGTTAAAATTATCAAAAATCAATAACAAAGACAGAATACTCAAGGAAGCCAGGGAGCCAAAAATGGGAACATATAAAGGAAAACCCATTAGATTATCCTGGGACTTCTCAGTGCAAATCTTACAAGCCAAAATGGAATGGAATAAAATATTTAAACTGTTAAGTGAAAGGGACTACCAGCCTAGAATAATGTAACCAGCTAAGCTTTTCTTTAGATATGAAGAAGATTCAGATTTTTACCAGACTTACAAAAATTGAGGGAATTCTCCATTACAAGGCACAGGAAATGCTGAAAGGGGTCAGTTCACCTAAAACAAAATGACAAAAAGAAATATACATAATTAAGAGTAAAGTGACTATTGGGAAAATTAAACTATAGGAGTTCAACTCTTACTATGAACAGGACATTATAAGCTTAAATAATAAGAAGAGAATTGCTATAACAAGATAGTAATGAATATTCAGCATACATAGGAACAAATTGAGATAACAATAACTCAAAAGGGGAGGGTTAAAAGATTCAAATTCACAAAGGGGAATGGAGATAAGGCACACACAGAAGAAAATGGACAACTGTATATATATATATATATATATATAATTATTCTTTGCATGTTCATAATGATAACCACATGTCAAGGATCCAGAACCTTTGTGTATAAAATAAAACAAGCAAAACCAAGGGAAAACCCACAAAAGCCAAACAAAATAGAGAAAATAGAAGCATAAAGACACGGAAGCAATGGAAGCACCAAGCTACCAAGAAGCAAAAGATAAGATGGCTATAAGAAAACCTAATAGTTCAATAATCACTGTAAATGTAAATAGATTGAACTCACCAATAAAAAGGCATGGAGTAGCAGAATGGATCAAAAAACAAAACAAAACCTTATGATGCCTTCAGGAGACAAATCTCAATTCCAAAGACAAATATAGACTCAAAATAAAAGGACGGAAAATGATATTTCAAGCAAATGGCATTCAGAGAAAAGCGAGAGTAGTGGCACTAATATCAGATAAAATAGATTTCAAAATAAAAAAAAAGGTAAAGAAAGATACTGAGGGACACTTCATAATGATAAAGGGAATCATGCACCAAGAAGACATAACACTTATTAATATCTATGCTTCCAATCAGGGAGCTCTGAAATATGTAAAGCAATTATTAACAGAACTAAAGGGAGAAGAAGGCCAAAACACTGTTGTAGTAGGGGACCTAAATACCCCACTGTTGGATATGGGCAGATAATACAAACAGAAAATCAAATATGAAATAACATCCTGAAATGACACATTAGACCAACTGCACATAATTGACATTTACAAAGCCTTTTGTCTCAAAATAGCAGCTTATATAGTCTTCTCTAGTGCACTTGGAAAATTCTCAAGAATCGACCACATACTGGGACACAGAGATAGCCTAAAAACTGTAAAAGGTTTGAAATCATACCAACCATATTCTCTGATCATAATACTTTGAAACTAGATATCAACTGCAGAAAGATATCAGAAAGAACCACAAATACTCAAATACACAAATCTTTTAACCCTCCCCTTTTGGGATTAAGCCACATGCTACTGAAGAATAACTAGTTCGGAAAAGAAATAAAAAGAGAGATCAAGAGATACATAGAAATGAATTATAATGACAGTACAACATATCAAAACTTTTGGGACATGGCAAAAGCGGTCATAAGAGGTAAGTTCATATCATTACAGGCCAATCTCCGAAAACAAGAATGAGCCCAAATAAGCAACATAACACTTCATCTTAAAAACAAAAACAAGAACAAAACAAAACAAAAAACTAGTAAAGAGAGAACAAATGAAGCCTAAAATCTGCAGAAGGAAAGAAATAATAAAAATTAGAGCAGAAATAAATGAAATTGAAAATGAAACAAAACAAAAAACGATAGAAAAAATAGATGCAACAAAGAGCTGGTCCTTTGAGAGGGTTAATAAAATTGGCAAACTCCTGGCTAGACTCACTAAAGAAAAAAAGAGGACACAAATAAACAAAATCAGGGATGAAAGAGGGGAAATTATGACTGACATCACAGAAATACAAAGGATCATACAAGAATATTATGAAAAAGTACATAACACAAATTTAATAATCTAAAAGAAATGGACCAGTACTTAGAAAAATACAACTTTCCTAGACTGAATCAAGAACTGGAAAATCTAAATAGACTGATCAACAGCATGGAAATTGAAACGATAACCAAAAAACTACCATAAAGTAAGAGTTCAGGACCAGATGGCTTCACCAGTGAATTTTACCAAACATTTAAAGAAGATTTAATACCTATTGTTCTTAGTCTTTCAAAAAAATCAAAGAGGAGGCAATACTTCCCAACACATTTAATGAGGCCAATGTTACTGATACCAAAACCTGATAAAGATAACACAAAAAATTAAACTGTAGACCAATATCTCTCATGAACACAAACACAAAAATTTTAAATAAGATACTAGCGAACTGAATACAGCACAATATTTAAAAGATTATACACCACAATCGAATGGGCTTCAACCCAGAAGCACAAGGATGGTTCAACATATGCAAATTAATTAATATGATACACTACATAAACAAATTAAAAAATAAGATTCACATGATCATAGCAATAGATGTAGAGAAAGCTTTTGACAAGATACGCCATCAATTTATGATCAAAACACTTAACAATATCAGTATAGAAGGATAGTTCCTTAAAATAATAGTTCATATATGACAAAAACTAAAAACCTTCTCTCTAAGACCAGGAACAAAGCAAGGCACTATCGCCACTCTTATTCAATATCACATTGGAGGTCCTAGAGAGTGCAATCACACAAGATAAAAATATAAAAGGCATCCAAATAGGAAACAAAGAACTCAAACTCTTCACTATTTGTGGATGACATGATTCTCTATGTAAAATACCTTAACGACTCAACAAGAACACTACTAAAAACCATAAGTTAATAAAGTCTCTGGATAAAAAATCAATGTTCAAAATCCATAGCTTTCCTATAATCAAATAATGAAGTGTCAGAAAAAGAAGTGGAAAAAATAATTCTATTTGCAATTGCAACAACAAAAAAAAAACAAAATAAAATACCTAGGAATAACTTTAACAAAAATGTGAAGGATCTATGTAATGAAAACTACAAGATTCCGTTAAAAGAATAGAAGGTACAAAGAAATGGAAAGATATTCTGTGTTCTTGGATTGGAATAATCAATATAGTTAAAATGACCATATTACCTAAAGCATTATACAGATTTAATGCCATCCCTATCATAATATCACCAGCACTTTTTAAAGAAATAGAACAAAAATTCATCAGATTTCTGTGTAAGCAGAAAACACTCCAAATTGCCAAAGCCATCCTGGGAATAAAGAATGAGGCTGGAGGCATCACTCTGCCCAACTTCGAAGTATACTACAAAACGACAGTAATCAAAATGACATGGTATTTGCAGCAAAACAGACACATGGACCAGTGAAAGAGAATCGAGAGTCCAATTGTAAACCTTTATTTATATGGGCAAATAATTTCAAAAAGGAAGTCAAAATCATACAGTGGAGAAACATAGCCTCTTCAATAAATGGTGCTGGGAGAACTGGAAAGCTACCTGCAAAAGAAAGAAACTAGACTGTTTTCTATTACCATCCACCAAAATTAATTCAAAATAGATTAAGGACCTGAATATAAGACCTGAAACAATACAATGCATAGAAGCAAACATAAGGAAATATGTTATAAGATTAAGGAATTAAACTCAAGTATCTTGGACTTAGAAAAGTAAAAGCTAAAAAAAATGAATAGGACTTCATCAAACTAAAAAGCTTCTGCTCAGCAAAAACAAAACAAAGCAAACAAACAACAAAACAACAGCAACAACACCAACAAAATGTAAAGAGAGAACCATCCAAATGAGAAAATATATTTGCAAGCAACACCTCTAATATCCAAAATATACCAAGAGTTCATACAACTGAAGAAAAACAACAACAATTAAATGATCCAAACAAAAAATGAGCAGGAGACCTGAACAGACACTTCTCTCTAGAGGACATACAAATGTCCAACAAATATATGAAAAGATGCTCAACATGAATAGTTATTAGGGAAATGCAAAATCAAAACCACAATGAGATACCATCTCGTACCCATTAGAATAGCTGTAATCAACAGGACAAGTAATAACACATGTTGGAGAGGACGTGGAGGAAAAGGAACCCTCATATCCTGCTAGTGGGACTGCAAACTGGTACAGCCACTATGGAAAACAGTATGAAGGTTCCTCAAAAAACTAAGAACTAATCTACCATTTGAGCCAGCAATCCTTCTACTGGGAATTTACCCCCAAAACTGGAAAATCCATATCCAAAAAGATATTTTCACACCAATATTCATAGCAGCATTATTCATAGTGGTCAGGACATGGAAGCAACCAAAGTATCCTACGATAGATGATTGACTAAAGAAGATGTGGTACATATATACAGTGGAATATTACTCAGCCATAAGAGATGAAATACTGCCATTTGCGATAAGATGGATGGACCTCGAGATAATCATGCTAAGCGAATAAGCCAGACAGAAAAAGTTGAAAATCACATGATATCACTTAGATGTGGGATATAAACCTAAAAGCAACAAATGAATAGAACAATCAAACGGAGACTCATGGACATGGACTATAGCCTAGTGGTTACCAGAGGACTATAAACTAGTGGTTACAGTGGGGTTGAGAAGGAGAAAGGAGGTAGAAGGGATAAAGGGGGTCAAATATAGGGCTTAGGCAGAGGGTGAATTGGGTAAAGGAGATCAAATATATGATAGCTGTAGGAAACTGGACTTTGGGTGGTAAACACACAATAGAATATACAGATGTTAAATGATAATATACACTTGAAAATTATATAATTGTATTAACTAATGTTACCACAATAAACTTAATTAAAAATTTACAAAAGAATAATATATCTAGTAAAATTCTCCTTTAGATATGGATAATAAATAAAGACTTTTTCATACATACAAAAGTGAAGGGAATTTTCTAACACAAGGCCTGCATTACAGAAAATAGTGAAGAAGGTCATTCTACTTGAAACAAAAGGACAAACAATACATAACTATGTCTTAGTTGACTAACAGGCACATAGAAGTGGAAAAATGTAACCCTTATTAAGAACAGGACATTATAATTTTAATTATTACATAAAGGTTAAGGGAAAAGAAAAAAAAAGCTTTAAAAAGAGAAGAAGACAATAGCTACTGAAACATAAAAAGGAACATACAGCATAAAGAGAGATAATGTAAGTCAAAAAATACTGAGAAAGCGAGGAAGTAAAGATCTGAATCTGCAAAAGCAATGGAGATAAGACGTGTACAGAAGAAAAAAGACTACTGTATAAATGAAACTTTCTTTTACATAAACTTAATGATAACCACACACGAAATCAAGAACTGAGGCACACAACAGGAAGCAAGAGAAAATAGAAGGAAGCACCATAAAATACCACCAAATTAAAATGACAGAAACACAAGGATAAAGAAACAATGGAGAAACCAAGTTACTACAAAAGAAAAAATGGCTATAGGAAAATTTCATATTTCAATAGTCACCAAGTAAATGGACTGAACTCACCAATGAAAAGATACAGAGTAACAGATTTGATCAAAAAACAAAACTCAACCATATTCTGCCCTCAAGAGACAAAGAGACACATCTCGGCCGCAAGGACATATATAGACTCAAAGTGAAAGGGCAGAAAACGATACTCCAAGCAAATAACATCCAGAAAGAAAGTGAATGTAGCCGTACTTACATCCGACAAAATAGACTTCAAGATAAAAAAGTAAGGAGACACAAAGATGGACACTTCATAATAATAAAGGGACAATACACCAAGAAGACATAACACATCAATATATGTGCTTCCAATCAGGGAGCACCAAAATAAAAATAAAAATAAAAAGAAGGAACTACTACAGAACTAAAGAGAAAAGCTAACAGGAAATATTTATAGCAGGGGAACTATATCCTTCGCTGTTAGCTATGGATATATATTGAAAATAGAAAGTAAATAAAATAATATTCTTAAATAACATATTAGACCATAATTAATATTTACGGAGTTTTTCATTTAAAAACATTAGATCATATATTATTCTCTAGTGCACATGGAACATTCTGAAGGATAGATCATATGTTTAGGACATAAAATTAGCCTCAACAAATATAAGAGGACTGAAATCATATGAACCATATTCTCTGATCACTATCTTTTGAAGTTGGAGATCAACTCTAGAAAGAAAGCAGGAAAAACAACAAGTACATGGAGATTAAACAACATGCTACTGTAGAATGGCTGAGTCAGAAAAAATAAAAAGAGACATCAAGAGATATATAGAAATGAATGAGACTGATAATACAACTTATCAAAACTTTTGGGACACAGCAAAAGCAGTAATAAAGGGAAAGTTCACATCTTTACAGGCCTAGCCCCCAAAGCAAGAACAAACCCAAATAAACAACCCAACATTTGATCTTAAAAACTAGAAAAAGATGAGCAAAGGAAGCCTAAAATTAGCAAAAGGAAAAAAAATAATCAAAATTAGGCAATAGAAAAACTAATGCATAAAGCATTGGTTCTTTGAGATTAGAAAATTGACAGCCCCCTAGCTAGACTCAATATGAAAAAAAAAAAGAAAAGATACAAATAAACAAAATCAAGGATGAAAGAGAAGATGTCATGACAGATACGCCAATATGCAAAGACTCTTACAGGAATACTACAAAAAATTATATGTCACCAAATTTAGGAATCTAGAAGAAATGGACATGTTCTTGAGAATATACCACCTTCCTAAACTGAAACAAGAAGAACCTGAAAATCTAAATAGACTGATCAACAGTATGGAAATTGAAACAATTATTAAAAACCTCCCCAAAAGTAAAAGTCCAAGATCAGATAGCTTCAGAAGTGAATTTTACAAAACACTCAAAGGTAATTTAATACCTGTTTTCCTCAAACATTTCTAAAAAATTGAAGAAGTGATAGTATTTCCTAACCCTTTTATGAAACCTACATTACCCTGATACCAAAACTTGCTAGATAACACAAAAAGAGAAAACTGTAGACCAATCTCTCTCATGAACACAGATGCAAAAATCCTCAATCAGTTACTAGTAAATCGAATACAACACATTAAAAAGATTATATGCTGTGATCAAATGAGCTTTATCCTAGGGATACGGGGATGTTTTAACATATCAAATCGATCAATGTGATATATCACATAAACAAAATAGTACAAAAAATATATAATCATATAAATAGATGCACAAAAAGCATTTGACCAGATATAGTATCTACTTATGATTAAAACACTTAATAAAATAGATATAGAAGAAAAGTACCTCAACGTAATAAAGGCCATATACTACAAACCCTCGGTGAACTGTATACTTAGTAAAGAGAAAGAAAATCCATCCCTCTAAGATTAGAAACAAGAAAACACTGTCCACCATCACCACTGTAATCAATATAGTATTGGAAATCCTAGCTAGAGCAATCATGCAATAGAAAAAAAAATAAAAGACAACCATATGGGGAATGAAAAATTCAAGTTGTCACTTTTTGCAGATGACATGATTCTCTCTAGAAAACACTAAAGAATCCACTAAAAAAGTCCATTAGAAATAATCAAAAATATATTAAAGTTTCAGGATGTAAAACCAATGTACAAAAATTTATAGCATTCCTATACACTCACAATGAATTTTCAGGAAAAAAATGAAAAAAAATACTTTTTCAATTGCAACAAAAAAGTAAAATATCTGAAAATACATCTAATGACTCAGATGAAAAGCTTATACACTGAAAACTATAAGATATTATTAAAAGAAATTGAAGAATGGCTATCATCGATAAATCAAAGATGAAGTGCTGGCAAGGATGCGGAGAAAAGGGAACCCTCATACATTCTTGGTATGATTGCAAATTGGTACAGCCACAATGGAAACAGTCTGGATGTTTCTCAAAAAATTAAAAATAGATATACCTTTTGACCTGGCAATTGCACTTCTGGGTATTTATCCAAAGAAAATCAAAACAATAATTTATAAAGATCTATGTACTCCAATATTCATGGCAGCACAATTTACAATAACCAAGATATGGAAGCAACCTAAATGCCCATCAACAAATGATTGGATAAAGAAGTTATGGTCCATATATACAATGGAATATTACCCATTAAAAATGAAATCCTACCATTTGCAACGACATGGATGGACCTCGAGGTTATTGTGTTGAGTGAAATAAGTCAGACAGAGAAAGAGAAATACCATATGATTTCACTTATATGTGGAATCTAAGGAAAAGAACAAACTAATCAAAAACAGATTCCCAAATATAGAGGACAATTTGGTGACAGACAGAGAGGAGGGGAAATTAGGAGTCTGTGAGAATGGGGTGAAGGGTTAAATAAGTACAAATTAGTAGTTGATAGATGGTCACGGGGATGGGGAACATGGCATAGGGGATGCATTTAGCATTAACATGTTGGCGAGGTGAAAAACCAGAGGAGAGAAGTAGCTATTAGGAAAATCATTTTATAAACTATATAAATGTCTAACCAATGTATTGTATATTTGAAACTAATTAAAATAAATAAATTTAAAAAAAAGAAATTGAAGAGATACAGTGTAATGGAAAGATATTCTGTGTTCAAGGACTGGAAGAACAGTCAAAATGACCTTATTATCTAAAACATTATACAGATTTAATGGAATCCCCATCAAAATCCAAATGGCATTCTTTAAAGAAATAAAACAAAAAATCATCAGATTTGTATGGAAACACAAAAGGCCCCCAAATAGGCAAAGCAGTCTTGAGGAAAAAGAACAAGTCCAGAGGTGTCATTCTGTCTGACTTCAAATAATGCTAACAAAGTGACAAATATTAAAACAGCACTTTATTGGCAGAAAAACAGACACATGTACCAATGGAACAGGATTCAGAGTCCAGAAGTAAACCCTGTATATATGATCTAATAATTTTTGACACATGAGCCGAAAAAGGCAATAGAGAAAGAATGAGGCTCTTCAATAAATGGTGCTGGGAAGATCTGGAAGCCACATGTAATAGAATGAAAGTACACTGTCATCTGTTATTACACACCCAAATTAACACAAAATGGATCAAAGATCTAAACATAAGGCCTTAAAAAATAAATTACATAGAAGAAAATATAAGTACTAAAATCACAAAACCTGGGTTTAGAGAGGATTCTATGAATTTTACCTCAAAATCAAGGGAAATAAAAAGAAATAAATGAATGAGACTATATCAAACTAAATTGCTTCTGCACAGCCAAAGACAAAGAGGCAACGCCTTCAATAAGGGGCTAATATCCAAAATATATAAAGAACACATACAACTCAACAATAAAAAAATACAATTACAAAATTGGCAGGTACTTCTCTTGAGAAGATATACAAGTGACCAACAGACATATGAAAATATGCTCAACATCACTAGCTATTAGGGAAATGCAAATAAAAAATACAATGGGATACCACCTTACACCTATTAAAATGGGTATCATCAACAAGATAAGCAATAACAAGTGTTGAAGAGTTTGTGGGTAAAAAGGAACCATTTCACACTGCTGGGTTGAATATAAATTGGTACAGCCAATATGAAAAACAGTACAAAGTTTTCCTCAAAAAATTAAAAATATAATTACCATATGACTGAGCAATCCTTTTTCTGAGTACCTACCCCAAAATTTTGAAAACATTTATCCATAAAGATATATGCATCCTGATGTTCGTAGCAGCATTATTCACAGCAGTCAAGACATGGAAACCAACAAAGTGTCCTTTGATAGATAATTGGATAACAAAGCGGTGGTATATGTATACAATGGAATATTACTCAGCCAAAAGAAAAGATGAAATACTGTCATTTGAGACAACATGGATTGATCTTGAGATTATCATGCTAGGTGAAGTCAGACAGAAAAATCTGAGAACCATTTGATTTCACTCATGCGCGAGATATAAAACTGAAAGTAACAAACATGACTAACAGAGACTTGAACAGAGACAGTGGATTAGTGGTTTTCAGAGGGAAGGGAAAGAAAGAGTTAGAGAGGGGTAAGTATGGTGAAATATTTGGTGGTGGAAGGAAATATACCTTTGGGTGGTGAACACACAATGCAATATACATATGCTGTATTACTGAATTGTACATTTGAAACCTATTTTATTTTATTAACCAATGTAACTCCAATAATTTTAATAAATGAAAAAGAAAGATTTATGCACCTCTATGTCCATTGCAGCATTATTTACAATAGCCAAGAAATGAAAGTAATCTGAGTGCCCATCAATAGACATTTGGATAAAGAAGTGGTACATCTATATAATGGAATTTTATTCAGTCTTAAAAAAATAATTAAATTTTACCATGGGCAATAAAATGGATGAACCTGGAAGGTATTATGCTAAGGGAAATGAGTTAGGCAGAGAAAGACAAATACCACATGATCTCACTTATATGTGGAATCTAAAGGACAAAAATTAACACAGCAGAAAGACTCATAGATACTGAGAAAAAACTGGTGATTGCCAGATGGGAAGGGTGTGAGGGCTGGGTGAAAAAAGTGAAGAGATTAAGAAGTTCAAACTGGTAGTCACAAAAGAGTCACAGGGATGTAAAGGAAAGCATAGGAAATATAGTCAGTAATATGGTAATAACTATGTATAGTGCCAGGTAGGTATTAGGCTAATAGGGGAGATCACCTTGTAAATTATGAAAATGTCTAACCACTATGCTGTTTACCTAAAACCAATGTAAGATCATATTAAATATCAACTCTAATAAAAAATTTTAAAAAGGGGGAGGCAATTTGAGGGGAAATAAGTTTATTCTTCTAAGTATAAAATAAATAAGTATAAGGATGTAATATACAGCATAGGGAACATAGTCAATGTTATTGCAATAGCATTGCACAGTGTCAGATAGTTGTTGGACTTATGGTGATCTCTTCTTTATGTATATATTGAATAGCTGTAGTGTACAATTGAAACCATTACAAGATTGTATGTTAGTTGTATTTTAATAAAAATCTTTTAAAAGGAGAAAATAATGCTTGATTTTAATCCAAAGCATAGGAGAAATTGTTCAAAATTAATTTATTCTTTTAAAGATTAACCCTCTAGTGCTGCCACTGTTAGAATCTACTTGAATATACTTCCTCATGGATTCTTCATTGTTTTCATTCATCATATTTGGAAAAAGAAATAACATTAGTAAGTTATTTTTGTATGAGTACTTCTCCTTTCGGTCATATTAGTGATGTTTCTTCCTTCTTGTTATTTCTTAAAAATAAATAAATAAGTAAAAAATATCTTTCTATATAGCAACTCTTCACTTTCTATTGCAGAGCAATGCTCCTGTTAATGAAAATTGATTTTTGTGTACTTGCTGTTATATAGTAAGTCATTCCCGAGTATAAGCTCAGAGAGAGATTAATCTCTAGCTTTATGCATAGAATTATATGGAAATGTTAATAATGAACTTGAAATGCTATCAGGTGAACTTCACTCAAATTGAAAATGATTTACTAGCATCTTCCTACATTATCATCTGCTCCCCACCCCAAACACATCTTGAAATGTTCCTGGAGAAAGAAAGTCTATACATTAATTATATTCAGTTGTACAATTTCAAAAAACTCAATTTCAACAAGCCAAACATATGAAGAGAATAAGAATAGATAATGATAAATAATGACTGGTTGTTTTAACATCCTGTTGTTCTCTTTGTTTTGACATGAAAAAAGTAAATCATATTTGTAGCGTTACTTTAAATTAGCACCAGATAATATTGAAAATATAGTTTCTTGTTATACACACAATACAAAGCATTAAGACCCAATATTCTAAGGCAGGGCCCATATGTAGCATCTTTTCATATATGATAGTAATGTCTTTTTTCATTGATGGTATCTATGAACCAGAGAAAATTTATCATATGAGATCTAATGGAATGATTATGTGCTTGTTTCTTATGATGATTAAAATTCTGATGTACTATATATTTTATATGCTAAAATAAAAAATATTTCTATGTATTTTAATTATATATTTGTTAGAATGTAAACATATGAGAGCAGAGATTTTTCTTTCTGTCTTGTTAATTCTTACAATACCAATACCTACAAGAATGTTTGATATATGGAGGTTGTTAAAAATAAAAATTTTTGAATGAATGAAAGCACAAATAAATGTGAATATCTTTGCTTGAAATCAGTGCCATTCAAGTTATAGGACCTATCTTTTCTTCACCCTTAACACTCACAGCATTTTCAAATATCACATATGAAAATACGATTGTTCTTCCATCTGTACTGCTATTTTACTATCCCTCTAGCACATTTTATTTAGTCTTAACTTTATGCATTTTTTTTGTTTTATCCTCCACTCGAATTTCCTTTACTCTTCATCTCTGCCAGTCTATGTGTCTTCTTCCCTTAAATAGCTGTCCTAATACTCTAAATCCTCTAATCATCCTTCCTAACATCTTCTCTGTGTATCCTCTCAATCTATCTATCCTATCAATCTGTCTATCCTATAGTATATTTTTTGGACTAAAAATGGTAGGTGGTTTAATAAATGTTAAATCACAATTCATTAATCTAAACTATTTTTTACCAACTGAAATGGAAGAACCTTAAAAGGAAGAATCAGTTTTCACGTAACACCACTTCAGTTTTCCACCTGGTAGCAATTTCCAACAGATGTAATTCCCACGCCTTTATGTTAGTGTATTATGTATTTTCCTTCTTTCTTTTTCCCTCGGTTACACCATTTCTTACTTTTATGCCCTTTTTCTAGTTCTTTTTCTTTCTCTCTCCTCACTTTCCACCCTTCTTCCTCAAAACATAACATGTTTTAAAAATGTCAAAATGTTTCAAATATATACTTCAAAAATAAAGTTTATTTAATTTTTTCCACTAAGGATGTAATACATGTTAATTATGTAGATTTTAAAAGCACATTAAATATAAACACTACTAATAGTTTATTACTGGGAATATCTTGGATTATTTCTTCCATATATTTAGCATAATGTTAAAAACAAACAGACAGAGATTGAGGGGGGAAAATGGCGTAGATGATAGAGATTTGTTCATCCCTCTTGTGCCAAATCAAAGTTGTGAAAGAAACATGAAACAACCAGTAAGCAACGTCACCTGAGATCTAGATGAACAGAAACACTACAATTAGGGAGAGAAATAATAAATCGCCCTATAACAGTATAAGGTAGGAGGGAGCGAGAATGTGAGGCTGCCTGGTCCTGAGCAGCTGAGTGGGAGAGAAGCTGCAGTAGCTTGTAAAGGGGCTATGTCCACGAGTGGACTTTTGTAGTGATGACCCACTTATTCTGAGCACCTGTGCCCAATCAGCTGCTCAGGGGGCACCAGGGACTTATAAAGGGATGCTGAGTCATTGGAGGGAGGATGGGAAGTCAGGCTCCCTTGCAGACAGAAGTGTTCCTCTGTTGAGCCCTTCTCCCTCCCAGTGTGTGGACTCAGTGCCTGTCATACCTGAGATGTCATCAAACTGGGTAGTTTGTTCATCTAGACCCCAGGCGACAATGCTTGCTTATTGTTCCATGATTCCATCACAACTTCGATGTGGTTATAAGAGCCAATGAATAAATCCTCTAACACCTACACTATTTTGACTCTAGGACTCATTCTATTTATCTTAAAGCATAAACTTGAAGGCAGTATTTTTTTCATCTTAGATGTATTCTATACACTATTTAATCGAAATTTAATTATCGTGTTTGTATGGCCTCGTGGGAAAGTTATATAATGATGATTGTTGATAATGAATCATATCTTGTGTTTTCTAAACCAATTTATATTTTATGCTAACATCATGATGCCATATTTTCTTTAGAATTAATGTATTGTTTAATACAGTAAATAGTAAAGCACTCTAATTATTCTTTCCACATATATAAATGTTTTCTGTGTGAGGTGGTCATTTAATATATAGTTTTTTTTTGTTTTTTTTTTTGTTTTTTATCAAGGCGTATATAGAGATAATTCAATAATAGCTATATCGGTTGTTTAGAGTAGGGTTATTCACTGAGGTATGACAAAGGAGGTCAATGTAAGGTAAGTTTGAGATATAATTATATTTCATTTGATACAGCCAACCTAGAAGACTTTTTAAAGCAGAGTTTGTCCCTATGTCAGTGTTTAGATGATTCATTAAGGGAAAACTTATTCCTCATCTCAGTTAAATGTCACCTTCTGGAGGGCTGTTCTTTATTTGACCACTATATCAGAACCCTTCTTCCATCAGAAGACCTGAATAGGGTTTGGAACACAATGATGGACTCTTCATTTCAGCCGCCTGTTACTATGTCGCTTTGCCTTTTGACTTTAATCCTGTCTCCCAGCTTCTGTAGTTTTGGCCAAGTGGCTTATTGAGCTTCATGCTCTCTTGCTCATATCCTGATACATATTTTTCTTTTCCTAAAAAATCAATAATAAATATAGTTCTGGTATATTTTTTGCCAGAAATTACTTTTAACTTCCATTTAAATTAGGAAATATCTTCATCTTTGTTATATCTTATGTCTTAGCATTTCTCTGAACTTAGTTTGCAGTTTTGAATATCTGCAGGACTCTTAAAGCTTTCTTTCATAGAATAAGGATGTTTACAAAGCAGATCTGCTGGTTCTGAATAAAAGTTATATCTACAGACCCAAGATCACTAGAGGAATAGGTTGTCTGAAGGCTTACCAAACCAATAGACAGGGCCCAATTTGTTTTATGACTTTCTTCACTAGAATCCCAGGGCCAGGTGAAAGTTTTAGATTGGAAATTTTCAAACATTTCTTTTTTTTTCCTATAAGGAAAAATTGATCTTTAAAATGAACATTTTCTACTCTACAATGAAAGACTTTAAAATAAATGACCCCTAGTCCTAAATTACCTAATAGTTCCAATTTCTTTTTACTTTCCAGGAATTCATATTTCACCCAATTGTCACATGATCTTCCAATATAAGTGTATGGACCATGAAACAACAAAAACAGAAAGCTACCAATAAAATCTCCTAAATAAGTCTAGAGATCATCCCTGTCTATCATGTTTATTATAATCATTGGGAACTTTGAAGGAAATTTTCTCATCGAACTGCAGAAAACTGGTCATGCTCCAGAAAACAGGTAACTGCAAATATGTTTATGTAACCCTTTTAATAATAATGAGGTAAGGATGATGTATATATGAGGTGGGAAAACTTACCTAAGTGATTTAAGTTTATAATATCAAGTTGCAAAAAGCTATAAATAAAAATTGGGATTAGATTACATTTGTGTTTGTTATTTTATATCCAGATGTCTGGTTATACTTATGTTACCAAGTACCCTTTTTCTAAGAATATCCCTCCCCAAACATGCTATAAATTAATTTAAAAATCTCCTTCTTCATCTGAAATATTTGCATTTATCATGTGAATTTTTTCTGATACTATAAGGTATGCATCACTGCTTTCAGTCTCCATTAACGGGGTGAGACAGTATTTGCTATTCGTGCCATTGAGTGTAGGAAATTGTTGAAACAAGGAGTTTATTTATTTATAGTCAGTCTGCAGTGACTTGGCCACTGAAAACTTCCATAACTGGTGCATTATTCAGGAACTAGTTACCTTTCCATTTTTCGGATATTGTCTATTTATAATGGAATTGGATTTTTAGCTCCATTTAAAAAAATAATAACACTCTGAAAATTTAATAATGACTAATACAATGTCCTGACATTACCCAGATTGTATCAAATTGCATTTAAAAATATATATCATGGATAAACCCCATTCAGTGGAATATTCTGTAGTCTTAAAAAATTGTTCTTCTACACAGGAATGAATGCCCATTACGTTATATATAGTGTTTCCTTTCTAGATTTGTGTGTTTAATCTTATCTGCATTTTTGGTTCAAAAAAGAAACCTACGAAATTATTATATAAAAATCGATACATGATTCTTATGAACATGCTTCTCAAATTCTGAAATTTGGAAATACTATATTCAATACATTTTTCAAAATTTTGTCTAATACACACACACACACACATATATACACACATGACATTAATTCATTTATGTTATAATTAACATAATTCAAGCTTTGAGGATGAAAATAATTATTCTAAGTTTTAATTAACCAGAAGCAGATTGTTAGTCTATGCCTCATACTGTCCTTGCAGATGGTCTGAGAAAACAGTGAAGATCAGGGGAAGCATGCCCAATGACCAGCTTCTGACTGAGTAGGAGTACTACCCAGCCACAGCTGTGGACTACACATCTAAAAGGCAAACTGCTCATGCACTAGAGCCCTGCTAAAAGGAATCCTGCTCTGTAGGCTCAGCCCATGCATAACAGCTCCTTCACTGTAGTCATAGTCCTCACAATCAGTCAGCATAATGATGCACAAACAGCAACCAGGGCTCACCAACAATAGGAGGGCATGCACAAGGGACACACCTGGGACACTCAGACCAGATGGCTAGGGAGGCTGTGCCTCTGGGCCCTACAGAATATCTACTACATAAGGCCACTCTACTAAGATGGAGACATGGCATATCTACCTAATACATAGAAACAAACATGGGGAGGCAGCCAAAATTTGGAAAATGTTTTTTGGAACACAAAGAAACATGTTCCAAATGAAAGAAAAGAACAAAACTCAAGAAAAAAAAACTAAACAAAATGAAGACAAGCAGTCTACTAGATGCAGAGTTCGAAACATGGGTTATAAGAATGCTCAATTATCTCAGTGAGAACTTCAATAAAGAAATAGAAAACATAAAAATGGAGATAAAAACATAAAAAGAATCAGTCAGAAATGAAGAATACAATAACTAAAATAAAAAAAATGCATTAGAGAGAATCAATATTATTTACATAGAGTAGAAAATGGAATCAGCAATTTGGAAAACAAGGTAGTAAAAAAACACCCAATTGGAACAGAAAAAAATTAATTAAAAAGCTGAGGATAGTTTAATGGACCTCTGGAAAACATCAAATTTAACAACATTCACAGCATTAGGGGTACAAGAAGGAGAAGAGAAATAGTGAGGGAATGAGTAAGGATATTTGAAGAAAATATGATGGAAAACTTCTCTATCTTATAAAGAAAATAGACATGCAAGTCCAGGAAGCACAGAGAGTTACAAACGAGATTAACCCAAAGAGGCCCACACTAAGATACATCATAATTAAACTGTGAAATGTTAAAGACAAAGAATCTTAAAAGAAGCAAGAGAAAAACATCTAGTTATCTACAAGGGAGCTACCATAGGACCATCATCTGATTTCTCAACAGAAAACTGGCAGTCCTGAAGGTATTGACATGAAATATTCAAAATGATGAAAAGCAAGGACCTATAACCAAGGTTGTCTTATCAAGTAAAGTTATCATTTAGAATTGAAAGACAGATAAAGAGCTTCCCAGACAAGTAAAAGGAATTCATCAACACCAAATCTGTACTACAAGGAATGTTAAATGGACTTCTTGATAAAAAAGAAGAAAAAAATTCAAAAATATGAGTAATAAAATGACAATAATTACAACTCTATCAATAATTACTTTAAATGTAAATGGATTAAATGCTCCAATTAAAATATGTGGGGTGGCTGAATGGATTAAAAAAGAACCTTACATATATTGCCTAAACAAGGCTTACTTCACTGGGAGTGAGGGGACGGAGAAAGATATTTCATGAAAATGGAAAGAAACAAAAAAGGTTGGGATAGGAATACTTATACCAAACAAAATAAATTATAAAATAAAGGCCATAACAAGAGACAAAGAAGGACCCAGTAATCCCACTTCTGTGTATTTATCCGATGAAACCCAAAACACTATTTTGAAAGGATATGTGCATCTATATGTTCATTGCAGCATTATTTACAATAGCCAATGGAGGCAACATGAGTGTTCACCAGTGTGTGAATGGATAAAGAGGTAGCACATATATACAATGGAATATTACTCATTCACACAAAAAAAATAATGAAATCTTGCCATCTGCAACAACAAAGATGAACCTAGAAGTTATTGTGCTGCATGGAGTAAGTCAGACAGGGAAAGTTAAATGCCATATGATTTCATTTACATGTGGAATCTAAAGAACAATGTAAATGAATAAATAAAACAGAAACTCTTAGATACAGAGAATATTTTGAGGTTTGCCCAAAGGTAGGGGTTTTGGAGGATGGTTGATAAAAGAAAAAGGTATTAAGAAGTATAAATTGCTAGTTACAAAATAAATAGTCATGAGGATATAAAGTATAAAATAAGGACTGTAGTCAATAATATTGTAGTCAATAATATTGTAATAATTATGTATGGTGTTAGATGGTTACTAGTTTTTATCAGGCTGATCACTTTATAAGTTACATAAATGTCCAATCACTATGTTGTACACATTAATATAATAATATTATATGCCATCTGTAATTGAAAAAAATTCTTAATTATTTTTAAAAACTCAAATCAAATACAAAATATTTATGATGTAATAAAAAAGTGACATCCACCAAGTTGATGTGCAATGCTCTTTCTTATACATGCACACACATACACATGTATACAAAATGCAGAAATGAGTATTTATTCTCTGTTCCCCAAACTCATAAAACTAAAAATGATTGAGCTAAAATAATTTTGAATATTTGAAATTACAATAATTCTTGTGTAGTCTGTTCGAATGGAAAAGTTATTGTTCAAAACACCATGAGACATAGGGGACTTTGGATAAAATACTGGAGGAAGGAAGGGAGAATGAAGGTAAAAGGAAGCAAAGTAGACAACTATGTTTATTTCATAGTTTTTCCTAGGACCACACTTCAGGGATGAGGTACAACTGGTATTATTTTCAAGTCATTACCTCCTTTTAACTATGTAGGTTTTTCAGACTGCAGGACCATAATCCAAACCAGAATATCACACTTTAAAGTAACCTTGAAGAGTTCATTTGTTTTCTTTTACATGTGAAGATAGCAGATAACATTCCCCCATTTAGTTCTTTTTCTCTTTCAGGAACAATATTTTCTGACCTAATTGGAGATTTCTAGCTCTAATTCTTCCATGACTTAAGCTTCAGCTAATATAAAGAATGAAATATTGCCTTAATTTTAAAATTTCTTTGCTTTCACTGATTTGTTGCTACTATATTATCCTTTTAAATTTTAGTATGTTAATAAACATTAAGACAACCAACCAGCTGTTTAAAATTAGAGTAGTGTAGAATAAAAAATTTTGATGTACAATTATGTCAAGTTTATTTATAACTCAGTCATAAGAACTCAGTAATAAAATGTTATTCAGCAAAACTAAGTATTGTTCCTAGTTTCAGGTCTCATTGTATTTTTCAAGTTTTAGTAAAAAACATAAATTTGTTCTCATTTTGTTCGAATAAGGATTAGATAATTTCCGCAAAAACACTGTCCCTAGATATTTAATTCAACCCTTTAAATAACAGAAGACTAGGAGATAGCAGCTGCTTTGAGAAACACTTATCATCTCAACTGGTGAGGGTGTGTTGTGGGACATTTTGGAAAAGATATAGAACTTGCACTGCTTCAACATTTCCCCTCCTGAATCAGACAAGCTTCTGTTTCAAAAAATATATATACATCACAGAATTTTATGGTATATATTTTTGAGATAACTTGAAGCACATAGGCAAGGGACTCATAAAAATGGTTCTAAGTACTTCTTGCCCTAAAATTCTGTAATATATAGTTTTATATTATTATAATTAGAAGTAGTTTATGTTATCCAGACATCAGTAATGTATTGTATATAATTATATTGGTATATAAATATATATCTCAAATATATTATTTTCACTAAAATTTATAACTACATAACACCCCTCAAGCTCCTAAAGTCTACAAAAACTTTCCTTGCCATTAAATCAAATCTTAGCAGATTTCATTGCTTTTTTTATCGGAAAGAGATATATAAATCATGTAGTTCCATCCCTTGAGTTTACCAGTAAGGAGGCTGGATCTCACAGACCTTCTTGGGTTAAGGTAGTATCATGGCTCAAATATGTATTTCTTGTTCTTCAATCTCCTATACCATGCCGTCTCTCCCAAATTTCCTATACATCTTTGCAAACTGTTAAATCTTTTTTCTACCTTTTATCCCTCTTCTGAGTAAAACAATCAAACAAATAAAAATATTTTGGTCTCAAAGATTAACTTTTAATATCTAGTACCACAATTTTCCAAATAATGAGAAGTACTAAGAGGTTGCCTTCTTTGCTCTCTCCTGAACTGCTTTTTTTTAAACTTTTTGTTTGTTTAAATTTAATATGATCACATTGATTAAGAAAATTCAATAAGTTTCAAGTATATAATTCAACAGCAAATGTGTGTGTGTGTGTGTGTGTGTGTATTTGTGAGTCAACCACCCATAGTTAGATTTCTTTCTACCACCACATATTTGAACATATTTGACCCCTTTTACCTCATCTACCTTCCTCAACCCCACTACCCTCTGATAACCACTAGTCTGCAGTACATGTCCAAGAGTCTCTGTTTGTTTGTCATGTTTGTTGTTTTTAGATCTGTATCTCACATATGTAATATCCTGTCCTGCTTTTACCAACTGTAATTCCTACCATACAGCTTTTGACTCAATATATATTACTTGAGAGGAGTAACACAACAATATTATCAATTAATAACCTAAATCAAAGTATCTCTTTAGATTAGGTAAATGTCATTTTTCTATTACTGTATGACACATTACCACAAGTTTTTGACCTAAAACAATAATAATTTATCATCTTACAGTTCTCATAAGTCAGGGTCCTGAGTTAACTGACTTAGGTATGTTCAAGTTAGGCTCCTGAGTTAATTGAGTTAGATATATTCAAGGTCTTACCAGGCTGAAATCAGTGTTGGCAAGGGACTGCAATCTCATCTGAAGCTTGAAGTGCTCTCCTGAGGTCACATGGCTTTTGACAGAATTCAGTTCTTGGGTTGCAGAACTAAAGTCCCCATTTTTCTGCTTGCCACCAGCTGTGGAATCATCTTATCTCCTTGAGGTGGCTGGCCATTCCCTTCCTTACGGATGTCTCCAAAACGTAACAGTCTTTTTTCATTCAAAGTCAATAAGAAAATCTCTCACTTGCTTTAAATCTCTAGTTTCAAGAAGAACACAGGTTTTTTTTTAGCTCACCTGGCTGAGTACGGCCCACTCAGAATAATCTTCCTTTTTACTAACTCAAAAGTCAACAGATATGGGACATTGAATACATCAACAGAATCCTTTCACCTTTGTTACATAATATGACCTAATCATGAGAGTAAAATCCATTGTATTTCCAGTTTTTTCCCAACTCAAGAGAAGGAGATTACATATGGTATGTATACCAGAGGGCAAGAATCTTAGGGGTCATCTCAGAATTTCTCAGAATTCTGCTAACCACAATAAATATTTACAAAGAAATCAGGAGAAGATAAGCAGTGGATGACTAAAGGGTAAAATGAATAATGTGCATATGTTTAGGGAAGATGGCCCTGATAAGTCCTTACCTGCTAACACTCATAATCAGGGCCAACCAGACTTTAAATAACTTTAGCTCTTCTATGAATCTTCTCTAAGTTCTTAGGGTAATTTCATTAAATAAGTACTTATTAAAAGAAAGATATTTATAAGCACTTACCATGTACTTTTACAAATTTATTTTATTTAACCCCTGTAAAACTTGAAAGATGCTTTTATCTTTTAAAGACATTATGCTTGTAATATGTTCAAAGTAACATAACCATTTAAAGAGAGTAGAGCTAGACTTGAACTCAGGTCTTATGCTTGTAATTCCACTACATTTCTACTAAACCAAAGTTTCCATAGCTTAATTTGCTCTGTACATTAGGTTTCACTAGCACAGTTAGGGTACTACCAACATATGGTATAATTCCTGCCCTCATGAAATATAATATTTAGTTGGCCATATAGCCATCTCATGAGAAACCATATATACTAGTGCAAAACAGTTTAAGAATAAATGTGAAGTGAATACTAGTTAAGTCACAGACATGTTTGTAGTACCATAGCATACAAAGCATACCATTATTATAGCTTTCATTATTCTCTTCTTTCCTCATTATTCTCTGTTTCTACATTAGACCATGAGCTACTTGAGGACAAGGGCTGAATCAAAATCTGTTTGTATTCACAAAAGTTAACACAGTACTTGTTACATAATAACATAATAGGCTCTTAACTGATATCTGTTAACGTTAATTATTTTCTTACAGAGTAATTTGTATTTACTATAATTGTATTAATTTTTATTGAGCATGTACTTTTTTACCAGAAATACTAGGTTATACTGAGAAACTATTAAGTTTTAGTCGATATTTAGACAGGAGATTTAAAATCTAGAATGAAGTTTTATTCTGAAAAGAAATACTGTCAAAAATTATTTGCCCTTATATAGAGAGGTTTATTTCTAGGCTCTCAATTCTGTTCCACTGGTCTAAGTAACTCTTTTCTGCCAAAACCATGCTGTTTTTATTATTTTCACTTTATAGTATAATTTGAAGTCAGGTAGAGTGATACCTCCAGCCTATTCCCACCCCCCACCCCTCCCCTCAGAATGGTTGTGGTTATTCAAGGTCTTTTGTGATTCCATACGAATCTGATAATTTTTGTTCTATTTCTTTAAAAATTATCATTAGGATTTTCGTGGAGATCATATTAAAACTGTATATTGTTTTGGGTAATATGGTCATTTTAACTGTTAATTCTTTCAATCCATAAATATGAATGTCTTTTCATTTCTTTGTGTCTTCTTCAATTTCTTTTAATAATTTCTTATAGTTTTCAGTGTATAGGTCCTTCACATGCTTCATCAAGCTTATTCCATACCAATAAATTTAATTTAAAAAAGAAGAAACACTAAAGAAAAAGTAAGAAAAAATACTTTTTTGTGTGTGTTTTACCTTAGATATTAATGAAACAAAGAAGACTAAATTGAGATCTCTGTCTTTGACAGACTTGTAGTCCTATAAGAGAAAGAGCAACAAAAAGAAATTATCATAGAAAATGAAGAATATGCCAATAGAGTGGCTACTGTGGTAGCACTGAGGAATAAGTGGCTGTCTCTGCTTGGAAGAGTATAAACAAATGTGTTTTTGTCAGTTTTATGTCAAGATTTTACAGAAAATGACATTGTCACTTTAAGTACATTGGCATAAGTAGGGGGTTATTTGAGAGCAAAGCAATATATGTTGCTTTACATTTCAGCTTCTAAGACAAGGGAACCATAATAAGAAATAAAATATTGTATACGCATAGGGAAATGGTCATTCAATTAAATGAAAATTATTTGAAATGACCCAGTTTTATTACTGCCACAGACAGACTATTCTAGAAATGGTAAATACCCCATATAACAATCAATACATGTATAATTTAATATATACTATGTTTTATGTGTGTAAATAAGTCATTCCATATACAAAAAGATATGGAAGATTTTATAGTAATCTAAGCGCTGATTACTTAAATATATTCCATATTAAATAACAAAATCATAAAACTAATCCTTGCTAATTACAATTTTTAAGTCTGTTATATGGGAAGACTTTAGTAAAATAAGGTCATGTAAATTATATAACAAGAGTCAAATCAGATACTCCGATAACTGAATATGACAGAAGAGGGATTACATGGAAATAAATGGACACAGCGTGACTGATCCTAATGAGGCATCTATTTTTTATTCTGCAAATGTTTTAGTTTGTAATTAATCATTTTGTAAAATTATTTTCTTCTGAATGCCAAAAGAAGAGGTTTCTTTTTCTACCTTCTGAACATTCATATCATTTTATCGCATCACTATTCCAAAATAGTGGGAGATAAAGCAGCACATTTTAAACACACTAAGTGTGATTGTTATTGCTACAATATAAAAACAAATGTGTCTTTCCATATAATTTATAGAAATTTTTAAAGTTGATTTTTTGATAAAATGAGCTTGGATTGACTAATAAAACCTTGAGTACAAAATATACAATTACCCCTTTGGAACTTGAAGAAGTTGTTTATTTACTTTTATTTATTTTTATTTTTTTAGAAGTAAAGTATGCTTTATTTTATTTTTAAATTATAAGTAGTTTTTTACCCACAGCTATTTTATTTATTTATTTTTTATTTTATGGTGACATTCGTTAATAACCATTAGTCTGTTGTCCATGTCTGTAAGTCTCTGTTTGTCCTGTTCATTTGTTGTTATTAGGTTTATATCCCATATATAAGTGATGTCATGTGATTTTCAACTTTTTTTGTCTGGCTTATTTCACTCAGCATGATTATCTCAAGGTCCATCCATGTTGCCACAAATGGCAGTATTTGCCACAAATGGCAGTATTTCATCTCTTTTTATGCCTGAGTAATAGTACATTGTATAAATGTACCAGAGCTTCATTATCCAATCACCTATTGTAGGACACTTCGGTCACTTCCATGTCCTGGCCACCGTGAATAATGCAACTATGAATGTTGGTGTGCAAATATGTTTTCAGGCTTGGATTTTAAGACTTTGGGGTAAATACCAAGTAGAAGAAATGTTGGATGGTATGGTAGATCAATCTTTAGTTTCTTGAGGAAACTATACTGTTTCCCATAGTGGCTGTACCAATTTGCAGTCCCGCCAGCAGTGTGTGAAGGTTCCTTTTCCTCCACATCCTTTCCAACATTTGTTATTACTTCTACTGTTTATTACAGGTATTCTAACAAGTGTGAGATGACATCTCATTGTGGTTATGATTTGCATTCCCCTAATAGCTAGTAATATTGAGCATGTTTTCATATGTTTGTTGGCCATTTCTATGTCCTCTAGGAGAGGTAAATGTTCAAGTTCTCTGCCAATTTTTGATTGTATTGTTTATTTATTTTTGTTGTTGTTATTGATTTGTATGAGTTCTTTGTATATTTTTAATATTAGGCTCTTATCACAAGAATTGTTCGCAAATATATTTTCTCATTTGGATGGTTGTCTCTTTACCTTGTTGATGGTTTCTTTTCCTGTGCAGAAACTGTTTAGTTTTATGTAGTCCCATTCATTTATTTTCGATTTTACTTCTTTTGCCTTTGAGGTCAAATTCATAAAATTCTCTTTAAGTCCAAGGTCCTTGAGATTAGTTCATATGTTTTCTTCTATTAATTTTATTGCTTCAGGTCTCATATTCAAGTCCTTAATCTATTTTGAGTTAATTTTGGTGTGTGGTGATAGACCAAAGTCTAGTTCATTCTTTTTCATGTGGCTTTCCAGTTTTTCCAGAGCCACATCTCGAAGAGGCTTCTTTTCTCCACTGTATACTTTTTACTTTAATACAGAAAATTATTTGCTCATATAAATATGGGTTTACTTGAAGACTCTTGATTCTATTACACTGGATTGTGTGTCTGTTTAACTACCAATACCATGGCATTTTGATTATTGTCACTTTGTAGTGTAATTTGAAGTCGAGCATAGTGATACCTCCAGCCTTGTTCTTTTTTCTCAGGATGGCCTTGGTGATTAAGCGTCTTTTGTGCTTCAATAGAAATCTGATTTTTTTGTTCTATTTCTTTAAAAAATGATGATGCTATTTTGATAGGGATTGCATTAAATCTGTATAATGCTTTAGGTAATAAGGTCATTTAAACTATGTTGATTCTTTCAATCCAAGAGCCTGGAATATCTTTCCATTTCTTTGTGTCCTCTTTGATTTCTTTTAATAGGGTCCTGTAGTTATCATTATATAATTACTTCACAAGTTTCATTAAATTTATTCCTAGGTATTTTACTCTTTTTGTTGTAGTTGCAAAAGGGATTATTTATTTATTTATCTTTACTTCTATTTATGACACTTCATTATCAGAGTATAGGAATGCTATGGAGTTTTGTACATTGATTTTGTTTCCAGACACTTCACTGCATTTGCTTATTGTTTCTAGCAGTGTTCTTGTGGAGTCTTTAGGGTTTTCTAATAGAGAATCTTGTCATCTAGAAATAGTGACAGTTTGACTTCTTTATTTCCTATTTGGATGCCTTTTATGTCTTTCTCTTGCCTGATTGCCCTCACCAAGACTTCCAATGTTAAATTGAATAACAGTGGCAATAGTGGACATCTTTCTCTTGTTCCTGATCTTAGAGGGAAAGTTTTCAGTTTTTCACCATTAAGTATAATGTTGGCGGAGGGTTTTTCATATAAGGCCTTTATTACATTCAGGTCATTTCCTTCTACACCAATTTTTAAAGTGTTTTGATCATAAATGGATAGTGTACCTTGTCAAAGGCTTGTTCTGCATGTATTCATATGATCGCATGATTCTTATTTTTTAATTTGTTTATGCGATGTGCCAAATTAATCATTTTGCATATGTTGAACAATGTCTGTGTCCCTGGGATGAACCCCACTTGATTGTTCTGTATAATCATTTTAATATGTTGCTGTATTTGGGTTGCTAGTATCTTATTTTGGATTTTTGCATCTGTGTTCATGAGGGATATAGGTATGTAGTTTTTTTGTGTGTATTTGTTATCTTTATCAGATTTTGGTGTCAGGGTACTATTCACCTCCTAAAATGAGTTGAGAAGTGTTACCACTTCTTCGATTTTTTGGAAGAGTTATAGGAGAACAGGTTTTTAACTCTTTGAATGGTAGAATTCAGTGGTGAAGCCGTCTGGACCTGGACTTTGAATTTTTAGTAGGTTTTTAATTATAGTTTTAATTTCAATACTGCTGATTGTTCTATTTCAATTTTCCAATTTCTTGATTTAGTCTAGGAAGGTTGCATTTTTCTTAGCAGTGGTCCATTTCTTCTAGGTTATTAAATTTGATGTTATATATTTTCCCATAGTATTCTTGTATGATTCTTTCTATTTCTGCAGTGTTTTTCATCATTTCCCCTCTTTATTCCTGATTTTGTTTATTTGTGTCCTTTCTCTTTTTTCTTTAGTGAGTCTAGCCAGGGGCTTGTCAAAGAACCAGCTCTTTGTTGCATGTATTTTTTCTATTGTTTTTTTTTGTTTGTTTTCAATTTCATTTATTCCTGCTCTAATTTTGATTACTTCTTTTCTTCTGCTGACTTTAGGCTTCATTTGTTCTTCCTTTTATAGTTTTTTTTTTTAAGATGAAGCATTAGGTCCTTTTTGGGGGCTTGTTCCTGTCTCTGGAGATAGGCCTCTAATGATATGAACTTTCCTCTTATAATCACTTTAGCCATGTCCCAAAAGTTTTGATATATTGTACTATCATTACCATTCATTTCTATGTATCTCTTGATCTCTCTTCCTTCTTCTCATTCATTTATTCTTTAGTAGCATGTTTTTCAATCTCTATGTATTTGTGATTCTTCCCACTTTATTTTTATAGTCTATCACTAGTTTCAAAGCAGTATGATCAGAGAATATGGCAGGTATGATTTCAACCCTCTTGTATTTGTTGAGGTTATTTCTGTGTCCAAGTATGTGGTCAATTCCTGAGAATGTTCCATGTGCACTAGAGAAGATTATATAAGCAGCTGTTTGGGGATGAACATCTATATAAATGTCAATTATGTCCAGTTTCTCTAATGTGTCATTTAAGGATGTGATTTCCTTATTGATTTTCTGTTTGGATGATATGTCCATATCTGACATTGGGGTATTTAGGTTCCCTACTATGATAGTATTTTGGTCTGTTTCTCCCTTTAATTCTGTTAGTAATTGTTTTACATACCTCAGGGCTCCCTTATTTGTAGCATAGATATTAAAAAGTGTTATATCTTCATAGTGCATGATTCTCTTCATCATTATGAAGTGTCCCTTAGCACATTTCTGTACATTTTTTATTCGAAGTCTATTTCATCTGATATTAGTAACACTACTCCCAGTTTTTTTTTTTTTTGCATGCCATTTACTTGAAATATCATTTTCCACCCTTACACTTTGTGTCTATATTTGCTTTGGAACTGAGAAATGTCTCCTGGTGGCAGCATATGGTTGAGTTTTGTTTTATGATGTAATCTACAACTCTGTGCCTTTTTATTGGTAATGTCAGTCTACTTACATTTAGGGTGATTATTGAAATATAAGATATTTTTATAACATTTTTTTCTTTTGCTTCTGGTAGCTCAGTGTTTCCATTGCTTCTTTGGCCTGTATTTCGGTTTTCCTTATTTTGGTTGGTTTTTGTGGGTTTTCCCTCTTGTTTTTTTTTTTATGTTGTGTACTTTAGTTCTGAATCTTTGGCATTTGGTACCATTATGAATATATAAAAATAGTTTTATATATATATATATATATATTTCCCTTCTGCATGTGCCTTACCTACATTCCCCTTTGTGAATTTGAAATTTTGAACCCTCCGCTTTTCAGTGATTGTTGTCTCAATATGTCCCTATGTATGCTGAATATTCATTAGTATCTTACTATAGCAAATCTCTTCTTTTTTAAGCTTGCAATGTCCTGTTCTTAGTAAGAGTTGCACTCCTCTGCTTCTATTTGCCTAGTAGACACATTACTACTAATTATGTATTTTCTTTGTCATTTTATTTTAGTTGAGCTGACCTCTTTCATTATTTTCTATAATGCAGGCCTTGTAGTAGAGAATTCCCTCAATTTTTGTATGTCTGGAAAGGTCCCTATCTCTCCTTCATATCTAACAGAGAGCTTAGCTGGATACATTATTCTAGACCAGTAGTTCCTTTCACTTAATAATTTGAATATTTGATTCCACTCCTTTCTGGCTTGTAAGGTTTGCGCTGAGAAGTCCAATGATAACCTAATGGGTTTTCCTTTATAGTTTACAGTCTTCTTTTCCCTGGCTGCCCTAAGAATTGTTTCTTTGTTGTTAATTTTTGATAATTTTCATACAATGTGTCTTGGTAAAGGTCTTCTGGGGTTGAGATAATTAGGTGTTCTGTTAACTTCTTGAATTCCAAGCTCCGGCTCTTTCCTTAGATTTGGTTATTTCTCATTAACTATTTGTCTGATAAATGCTTTCTAGATTCTGCTCCTCTTCCTTCCCTTCAAGAATGCCCATTATTCTTATATTTCCTCTCCTGATGGTATCAGCTAGCTCTTGTATTTCTCTTTCATTATTTTCATTCTTTGGTTTCTCTTCTTCCTTCTACTTATTTCTAGGTTTCTGTCTTCAGTATGACTGATCCTTTCCTCCATTTCATTGATTCTATTTCCCAAGCTTGTTATTTCATTTTTCATCTCTTGCAGTGAGTTCTTTATCTTAGAAGTTCTATTTGTTTTTTCCCCCCGAGGGTTTCAATCTTCTTGCTAAAGAACTCATCCTGCTTATCTAGTTTTTTTTTTCAACTTCTGGAATTGTTGATATGAATCGTTTTGGATATCATTGAACTTTCTCAGAAGTACCATCCTGAATTCTCTGTCTTTTAAGTCGCATATTTCTATGTCTGTAAGCGTATTTTTTGGAGATTTTTCTCTTTCTTTCTGAGAGGTCTTGTCACCTTTGTTATTCATTGTGTTTAATGGACGATTTCTCTGCCTGGGCATCAGTGAAAGTATATTCTGCTTCCCCCCCCAAAAAAAAATGTTTTATTATATAAAGGTCTCTCTTTAGCCTGTTGCAAAAAAGACATTTTTCTTTTGGTTTCCAGTAGGTGGCGTCTAAGCTCGTTGGATCCCTGCTTTATATAATGTCCTAATCATGCCTTTTTTTCCTTACAAATGTTTAATCATGATTCCTACCCTCAGTCTCAGCTACTGTCATTGTTAGTGACAGTTTCAGTAGTGTTTGCTTGGATTCCTCAGGGGCTCCTCATTATTGAGTTTTGGATGGAAAGTGGGGAGGCTCCTCTGGGTTGGAGGTTGGGGGCTGTGGCTCAGCCTCAGTTTTGCAACCACAGCTGGTAAAAATCAACTGCTGTTTCTTTGTCATCCCCACTTTTCTGCCATCCTCACTTCTCTATTTTCTGCCCTGATTACTGGGCACTGCTGCCACCGCCGCTGCATGAAGCTCACAGCTCTCCCAGGCAGGGCTGTTCAGGGAATCTGCTGCACCTTCTTCCTTCTCCCTCCTCCTACAGGGAGCTCTGGCTGTCAGAGGCAGCTTCTTTCTTTCTCCCAGTCCATTGCCCGACACCCAGGTTCTGACCTGTGTTAGCTCTTATGTGCAGATTTCACACTCAGATGTCCTGGTGTGCAGTTTGGGTGTTTCGTTGTTGTTGTTGTTGTTGTTGAGTTTTAGATGTTCAGGTTATTGCTTTTCCAAGGGGAGAGACCTAGGACATCTGTCACTCCTCCATATTTCTGACATAACTTTGAAGGAGTTGTGTAAATAAATTTATTGAGAAATTTTATAGTAGTTGGAATTATAACCAAACTCAAGGATGGTGTAGGTGTTTTTATTTCCCATTTAACCTAACATCTATTATACTACCTGAAAGTTCTCAAAAATATTTGATGTGGTGAAGGAAAGGATAAATAAATGTGTTTTTGGCTGACGAATTCATAATGGGTTTTGGATTTGTTTAAAAAGCCAAGGATATCTTAGACATACTTCCAGGCTTAAGAGTTAAGTTTTATGGAGTATAAATGCTTGTTCTACCACAAAATATTAGACCATTATACCGACCATTTCCATTTCCGTTGTTCATTGCTTATATTCTTCGGTTCTCAATTTTTTTCTTAAATTTAAGAGCAGCAGAGGTGTAGAATATCAGAACTATACTAGCCCATATCCCATAGAACAAAGAACCAATGAGAGGGTTCTGCCAACTCCAAAATATGTCAATTATAATTATAAATTGTGGGATAAAAAAGACCACCAGGCTAGTCTGTTGACCCAGATTCACATATGGACAGAAAATTTGTTTATTAGCTGTCCCATACATTCCCCATCACACACACTCTAGACAAGGATCTATAATAACACTTTGGGTCTTTGAGTATCAAAATCAACGTATATCCTGGGTACAACAGTCTTTTAAATGTTGAATATTCCCTTTTCCCCAATGTACAATTACAAAAACAAATAGTGAGAATGATTGAGGAATCAATACCATGTACACTTGCTCGATGTTAGAGATTTTCCTCATGGAGACTTAATATCCCCCTCAGTCAGTGCGTCTTAGACTGAGAATTGGCTTACTTTTCAAAACTAGGATTGTGACTTATATTGAAGCTGCTGGCCTCAGCCTCATAATTATCCATATTTGATTATCTGGGGGGTGGGTATATATAGATTAGGCAACATCATGTTTGACTGTCCATCTATATTGCCTCCAGGATTACTATATTCCACTATTCAATACGAACCCTGCATGTAGCAGCCACAGGTTTGTATTATACTTTACATAGTATTGGGATTTGAGAAAGAGCCATTATTGGATCATTTTATAAACTATATGCCTAATCAATGTATTGTATACTTGAAACTAATAAAATACATTTAAAAAGAAGGTAATAAAAGATATAATACAAAAATAAATAAATAAATAGATGATAGATAGATAGATAGATAGATAGATAGATAGATAGATAAAAAGCTGCCACTTTAAGGGGAAAAAAAACCTTGATTCTTGTTACTGTGCTTCAAAGAGCTCCTTTGTCTAGCCATCCACAGTCAGATACCAATGTTTAAAGCCAGATGGCTAGGGAGGCTGTGCCTCTGGGCCCTACAGAATATCTACTACATAAGGCCACTCTACTAGCATTTGTTCTGCTATTTCTACTTGCAGCTGCCATGTTTCAACTCGCTATACAATAGCTGCTAACCACATGTAATGATTTTCTGAGAAATATTTATTAAAATGTCTGAAAAAGGAGATTATATTTTTAAAAAAGAAAACTCAGAAAGTGATAAACTATGCTCCTTCTGAGCATATATGAATAAAGAAATACTTTTGTCCTTTAATGAATCAAGGTTGTCCACCATATCTTAAAAACAAATGGGAAGAGGGCAATAGAAGCTAATTTTAATTGTTTCTCTAAAAACTTTTAAAATTCTCACTGTTTGTCTTTGATTTTTTCTTAGTTCAAATAATATCTCACAAATATTAAGTAATTTGAAAAATTCTCACTATGGCAATATGGTTATTCGAGTGAGAAATTAGCATTTTAAGGGACTTCCAGGCCTACAATGAAATGTTTCTTATAACCATCTCTTCACCATTAAATTGGATTCACTTTCTAGTCAGTCTTCTTTCATGCAAAATTATCACACATAATTAGCTTACTCAGAGACTTGCTCTATCCAATTTGGCTGTCATTTTTTTATACAAAGTATATTATAACTTGAAGGGTCAGAGAACTTCATAATTATAACTGCAAAAGATTTCTATAATGATAATATCCTTCCCTTAATGGAAATGAGTTTTAGTTTTAACTAAGGTATAGCAAACCCAGAGAATATATATGGTTGAGGAATGGAGTGGGCACAATTGAGTATCTGTCTGAAATAAACTATCCCTTCTTCTCTATAAATTATTTTATTCTGAATGGATCATTACATTGTTTTTCTTTTTTTTTCTTATGTAATCATAATTTTATAAAATTGATAAACAATGCCTACGAAATGTCCACAACATTTTAACATAAGCTTTCCTAAATTCTTGACTTGGACAAAAATTCCTTGGGAATAATTGAAAGAAAGATATAGAGTATTTTGTAAGAAAACCAATGCAGAGCATGGAGAAAACAGTGTAGAAATAGTTGAGGGGTAACTCTGTAAATGAAAATAATTTTTCTGGAGCAGGTCATACTTTAAGTAGGATGTGTAAGGTATGAAATAAAAGCCTTATCAACACTATGGAGTTTTAACTTCTATCAACAAAGGGTAGACCTTCTAAATGTTTTCCTCCTTTGGAGACCTGGCAATACTTGCCAAAAAGAATATATACTTAAAACAGGAAGAAGACAAAAGTTGTGACCTATACAGTATAAATAGGAACACGTATGATAGAAAAACATATATATTAATATGAATTTGGCAGGATCCAGTGGGAGAATCATTTAATAGAAATAACCAGTCCATAAAAGAATAAGATATTTACTGGGGAAAATATCTTGATGGCAAATGGATAGAAATGGCAGTTTATCACAATTTATCTCTGCTAGGTTGGACCATGCTGCCTAACATAAATAATAAGCTCATGTTCATGATGTTGCTGCTTGTTGAAAGAGTCACACAAACTCAGATCTTTACTTCTGCATTCCTTGTATATCTCTGGCATATCTGCTTGGTAGAAGCTGGTCATATGACAACACTCTGGTTAAAAAAAGGGATACTAGAATTTATTTAAAATTCTACAATGAAAGGTGACGTTAGGAAACTACTCGAATTGGAAGGGGGTTTTCAAAAGATATTGGGCAGCCACAAATTGTATAGTTCCTCTATGGAAATAAAGATATTTTTCAGGTTGACAGTGAACGGAAGTATCTGGACTAGATCTGTGCAGGAGTCCTAGAAAACCAACTTTCTAGAATGGAACAGGAAGATAGAAGATTCCAGAAAGGAGATGTTTAGGAAAAAAATAAAATTGATCAATAAATTGATGAGACTGATCTCTCTTTAGGCCTAGTAGGGACTTTAAATTTTTGCTAGAGCATTTATGTAGACCTGATAGGTATGCAGACAATATAGTAAATGACAAAAAATGAGACAACATTTATCTTCATGGATATATTTAAAGTAATTCAAAAAGAAGATAAAATCATTGCTTAGCATTGAACCACATTTAAATAATTATAACAACATAAACATTTAACAATGACAACACAAAGTGATGTATTATGAGGATGGTTGGAAGGAAAGTGGGGAAAAGGATCTGGGGGAAGAGTAGGGCAAAATAACTTGAGATCACTAAGCCTTCTTCACATTAAATAGAAAGGCATGCAATGTCTCTGAGAAATTAAGAAAAATAAGTAAAAGTGTATCATTTATAAGTGGAAAAGTTAATCCTATAAGAGTGAAGAAGGAATGACTGAGATGAGAGTACTAGATCCAGGTTTGCTTACAAATGTTACTGTATTATTTGTTTTTAAGCTATCTTCATATAATATTTTGGTAAAAATAAATATATGTTAAAATAACAAAAATTACATACATAATCCAATGCAGAACACCATCATAAAAATCTACAATATTAGTACAATAAGTTAATGTTATTTTTTATATTGTTTATTGGGGTAACATTGATTAATACAATTACATAATTTTCAGGTGTACATTATAATTTGACATCTATATATTCTATTGTGTGTTTACAACCCAAAGTTGAGTTTCCTTTAGCTACCATATATTTGATCTCCTTTACCCACTTCACCTTCCCCATAGCTCCTTATATTTTACACTCTTTACACCATCCACATCATCCTCCTCTCCCACCCCATACCCTCTGGTAATCACTAGTCCATGTCCATGAGTCTGTTTGTTGATCTTGTTCATTTTTGCTTTTAGATTTATATCCTACATATAAGTGATATCATGTGATTTTCAACTTTTTCTGTCTGGCTTATTCACTTAGCGTGATTTTTTCTTTCCTTTTACTTTGAGTTCATATTTGTCTTTTGAGCTGAGACATGTCTTCTTAAGGCAGCATATGGTTGGGTTTTGTTTTTTGATCCATTCTGAAAATCTGTGCCTTTTTATTAGTGAGTTCAGTCAATTTATATTTATTGAAAGATAGGGTCTTTTTATAGCCACTTTACCTTTGCTTTCTCATAGCTCAGTGTTTCCATTGCATACTTGTCCTTGTGTTTCTGTTTTCTCTATTTTGCTTGGCTTTTGTTGGTTTTACCTCTGGTCCTTCTTGTTTTGTGTTATATACTTAAGTTCTGAATCTTTGGTTTGTGGTTACCATTATGAATATTTTAAAAATAGTTATATACAGTCATTCATTTTCTTCTGCATATGCCGTATCTCCATTCCCCATTGTGAATTTGGATCATTGAAGCCTCCCCTTTCAGTCATTGTTATCTCAGTTTGTCCCTATGTATACCGAATTGCTGTGGCAATTCTCTTCTTATTGCTTAACCTTATAATGCCCTGTTCTTAGTAAGGATTGCACTCTTTTGCTTCTATTTGCCTGACAGTCACTTTATTCCTAATTATTTTTTTTATCACTTTGTTTTAGGTAAGTTGACTTCTTTCACAATTTCCTGTAGTGCAGGCCTGAAGTGGAGAATTCTCTCGTTTTTTTTTTTTTTTTTTATCTCGGAAAGGTCTTAATTTCTCCTTTGTATTTAAAGAGAGCTTAGCTGGATACATTATTCTAGGCTAGTAGGTCTTTTCACTTAATAGTTTAAACATTTGATTCCATTCCTTTCTGGCTTGTAAAGTTTGCACTGAGAAGTTTGAGGATTCTAATGGGTTTTCCATTATAAGTTACCATTTTCTTCTCCTTGGATGCCCTAAGAATTCTGTATTTGTCATTGATTTTTGATAATTTTAAAACAATGTGTCTTGGTGAAGGCCTTTTTGGGTTGAGATAATTGGGTGTTCTGTTGATTTCTTGACTTCCAAGCTATAGCTCATTCCTTACATTTTGGAAATTCTCGTCAACTATGTGTCTCAAAAAGTTTTCTAGCCCCTTCTCCTTTTCCTCACCTTCAACCATGCCCATTATTTTGGTATCGGGTATTTTGTATTTCTCTTTCATTATTTTCATTCTTTGGTTTCTGTCTTCTTCCTTCTGATTGATTTCTAGATGTCTGTCTTCGATATCACTGATGCTTTCCTTCATTTGGTTGACTCTATTTCTCAAGCTTGCTATTTAATTTTTCATCTCTTGCAGTGTGTGTGTGTGTGTGGGGTGTGTGTGTTTATCTCCAGTAGTTCTATTTTGTTCATTTTCGGGGTTTCAGTCTCCTTGCTCTACTCATCTACTTGTTCTTTCAATTCCTGAAATTGTTGATATAACACCTTTTGGAATTCACTGAGTTTTTTTTTTTCAGAAGTACCATCCTGAATTCTCTGTCATTTAAGTTGCATACTTCTATGTCTATAAGTTTATTTTATAAAGGTTTTTTCTCTTTCTTTCTGAAATGTCTTGTCACCTTGGTGTTCATGGTGTTTAATGGACTATTTCTCTGCCTGAGCATTAATGGAAGTGTATTCTGTTGTTTATACAGAGAGAAAATTTATTATATAAAAGTCTCTCTTTATCCTTTTGCAAAGAAGGTGCTTTTCTTCTGGTTTCCAGTTGGTGGTGCCTGTCTCTTGGATCCCTGCTTTCTATAAAGACTTAATAATGCCTTTATACAATGTCTTTATTTTACTGTAGATATTTAATCATGTTCATTACCCTCAGTTTTAGTCTCTGACAGTGTTAGCGACAGTTTTGGTAGTGGTTGCTCAGATTCCCTTGGGGCTCCGCGGTGATCGGTATAGGAGGGTATGTACATAGGGGCCTTCTGGATTGGGGGTTGTGAGCTGTGGCTCAGCCTAATTTTTGCCATCACCACCAGAAAAAAAATCAACTGTTGTTTCTCTGCCTTCTACTTCTATGTTCTCTGCCATGATGATTGGGCCATGCTGCTGGGTGCATAGAACTCACAAACTCTTCCAGGCATGATTGTTCA
Organism: Rousettus aegyptiacus; assembly: GCF_014176215.1. NCBI lineage: Eukaryota > Metazoa > Chordata > Mammalia > Chiroptera > Pteropodidae > Rousettus > Rousettus aegyptiacus. The sequence continues at coordinate 78,898,345 of NW_023416312.1, read as the reverse complement.
GGGAACTCACTACATGAACTCTCAAAAACTTCTCCCCTCCCTTTCCCTCTTCTCCTACAGGGAGCTCTGGCAGCTGTGAGAGGCAGTTGCTTTATTTCTGCCAGTCCATTGTGGGACACATGGGGTTCTGACCTGTGGTAGCTCTTACGTGCATATCCTACACTCAGATGTGTTAGTATGCAGTTTGGGTGTTTTTTATTGAGTTTTAGATGTTCAGCTTTTGTTGTTCCAAAGAGAGAGATCTGGGGACTTTTCTCACTTCACCACATTTCCTCAGTATCTGTCAGTTTCTGCTACTTTGATACATGTACTTCTTATAGGTTTTTCCTATTTTTTCCATCATTACATTATAAATATGCATGCAATGTTATATCATGCTTATTTATACAGTATTAAAACCCAAGATTTTTTCCATGTTTAACCTATCTGCATCCATCACCTTCAATGACCTGCTATCACATTAAGTATATTCTCATTTAACTAGTCCATTATTCTTTGCCTGTTAGCTCATATTTAATATTTATCATCAGAGATAATAATAAAACAAAAGACTTTGTACATATAAAAATGTAAAATATTTTCCACGGGATAGATTCCAGCAGCATGGTTACTAGATTTAAACATTTGATTTAATAAGTGAACTCATGATAAATATGGGCAACAAACCTAGTATAGTATCTAACACAGTTTTCAGTGATTATTAAATATTTACTTCCATCTCCAAATAACACACGATTCCAAACTGCGTTATGAAAGAATAGAACCAATTGACAAATCATCAGTGATGTAATAAAATTTTTATAATATACCCAACAAAAAGTAATCTTAATATTCATTCATTAAACAAATATGTATTCAAGCTGGTAGAGTAGGTAAACACTGTGCATGTCTTCTCTCATGACTGCATCAAAATTGCAACTAAATTATAAAACAGTGATCCTGGGGAACCATCTGAAGACTAGCTGAAAAAAAGTCCTATAAATAAAGATATAAAGAAGAGGATGCATTGAGACTGGTAGGAAAAACAGGGATGTAAAATGAGCAGGTCTCATGCCCAAGTATGGTGGTGGAGCATCAGGGGAGATATCTCTGCTGTGAAAATTTCCCTGTAGGACCAAGAGGGCCCTAGTTCCACACTGGGACTCCCTGGCTTAGAATTCCACTGCTGGGAAGAGGAGTTCCCACAAAATCTGACTGTGAAAATCATTGGTGATTCTGACTGCCTTGGTGAGATGGAAGGCAGCTGGAAATGCAGACATCCCATCAAAGGGCCTGTGCGCAGATCCATTTTTTCACAAGCACTTACCTTGGGCTCTGGCAGAGGGATAGCAGCTCTGGAGGTGCCAGGGACATGCAGGAAAGACTGAGTTGTGTGGCTTTAGAGAAAGAGCTAGAGGGGCAGCCATCATTGTCCCTTTATTGAGCCTGTTTCTTGGGCAAACTAAAGGTGCACTCCGTATTTTCTGTGTTGACCGTTTTCATTTACATGGCCAAATATAAATCATCATTGGCCTGGTGAGATCCTTCTGCATCAACCCTGTAACTCCCTGACACCCTATGCCACACAAATTTGAAAATTGCATGGCGGCAATTTCATTGCCAGGCAACCAGCCCCATCTTTGCCCTCACCAGTTGGCTCCTTCTGCAACAATCAACATACCTTGGCTTTCACAACTTGAGAGACAATTTCAGTGGTAGAAAACCAGCCTTGACTTGACCTGTAGTATTTCTTGAAAAAAATCTTGGGGGCCTGCAAGCCTTGGTGGATAGCAGTTGGCTTCAGTGAGATCCAAGACTTTATTAGTGGGCACAGGCTGACCACTGGTAACAAATCTGAATCTGCACTAACCTGGAAAACAGCACTTGTCCTGCCCTGGTGACTCCCTGGAGTATTGCCTCATCAAACTCCTATACCACCCAATGTTCTTTCAGCTGCTGAGAATTACGGGCAGTCAGCAGGCAGTTTCAGGCTTTAGGTGTCCTTGCTTACTCAAGCATGATACTGGTGGCAGCCGACCTTGGTTCACCTCATTCCTCTCCCACGTACCTCCAAGTCCAGCACAGACAACAACCAACCACATATAGCTTTGTAGCTCCTACCAGTTAGCCCTGAGCTAGGCACAGGCAGTGGCTAACCTTCACCTGCAGGGCATCCCCACCCAAGGGGCTCCAGAACCAAGATACCAAGAGGCTGACATTATAACTCAACAGAGCACTATCAAATTAGCCCCACAAGTGGCACACCCAAAGGATAGTCTCAACAGGCACACAAGCTCGTTGAGGTGAATCCCACTCCATGGAGTCAATTCCTACACAGTAGCTCGTAAGTTATGGGTGGAGCCAATCATCACAGCCACACAACCTGAGAGTCAATCCCACTCCGCAATGTGCCAGCAGAAATTAAGACTCAACTACAACAAAAAGTATACATAAACTACACAAGGAATACACCTGGAGCATCCAGCCCAAGTGATCAAGAAGACTGTGCCACTGGGCCATGCAGGACTCCTACTACATAAGGATACCAGGCTAAGGCTGGGAGATATAGCAGATCTATCTAATACATAGATATAAATATGAAGAGGAAGGCATAATGACAAAACAAATAAATATGTTCCAAATGAAAGAACAAAAGAAAACATGAGAAAGAGAACTAAATAAAATGGTGGCAAACAACTTACTAGATACAGAGTTTAAAACACTGGTTATAAGTAAGCTCAATGAACTTAGGGGAATAAAAGATGTTCTCAGTGAGAATTTCAACAAAGAGATGGTAAGCATTGAAAAAAAAGGAAACCATTAAAAACAGTCATAAATGAAGAAGACAATAATTGAAATAAAGAATCAACTAGAAGGAATCAACAGTAGATTAGGCGAATCAGAGGATTGAAAGTGTTTTGTCAGACAATGGAGAAGAAAACACTTAATCAGAACAGTGATAAGAGAAAGAATTCAAAAATATAAGGATAGTTTAAGAGGCCTCTGGGATAACATCAAGTGTGCCAACATTCACATCATAGAGCTACCAGAAGAAGAAGAGAGAGAGCAAGGAATTAAAAAAAAAAACTGTTTCAAAAAATAATGGCAAAAGTCTTTCAATCTGCTGAAGGAAATAGACAAAAAGGTCCAGGAAGCACAGAGAGTTACAAACAAGATGAACCTGAAGAGTCCCACACTAAGACACATCATAATTAAACTGTGAAATGTTAATGACAAAGAGAGAATCTTAAAAGAAGCAAGAGAAAAACATCTAGTTATTTACAAGGGAGCTCCCATAAGACTATCATCTAATTTCTTTAACAGAAAACTGGCAGTCCTGAAATATTCAAAATGATGAAAAGCAAGGACCTACAACCAAGGTTACTTTACCCAGGTAAATTATCATTTAGAATTGAAGGACAGATAAAGAGCTTCCCGGAAAAGTAAAAGCCAAAGGAGTTCGTCAACACCAAACCAGTATTACAAAGAATGTTAAAGGTACTTCTTGAAGAAAAAGAAAAAAAAATCAAAAATATGAGTAATAAAATGACAATCATTACAAATCTATCAACAATTACTTTAAATGTAAATGGATTAAATGCTCCAATTAAAATATGTGGGGTGGCTGAATGGATTAAAAAAGAACCTTACATATATTGCCTAAAAAAGAGTTACTTCAGATTGAAAGACACACACAAACAAGGGGTGAGGGAATGGAGAAAGATATTTCATGAAAATGGCTTATACCAAAAAAAAATAAACTTCAAAACAAAGGCTATAATAGGAGACAAGAAAGGACCCAGCAATCACACTTCTGGGTATTTAGCCAATGAAACCCAAAACACTACTTTGAATGGACATGTGAATCCAGTATTCTTTGCAGCAATGTTTACAATAGCCAGGATATAGAGGTAACCTGGATGTCCATCAGTAGATGAATGAATAAAGAAGCAGTGGTGCATATATACAATGGAATATAACTCAGCTGTAATAAAGAATGAAATTTTGACATCTGCAACAATATAGATGGACCTCAAGAGTATTGTTCTTAGTAAAGTAAATCAGACAGAGAAAGACAAATTTCATATGATTTCATCGATATGCAGAATCTGTAGAACAGAATAAACAAACAAACAACAGAAAAAAGCCCATAGATACAGAGGGAATTTTGATGGTTGATGTGTTGTGGGAGGAGGGGGGAATGGATGGATGATTGAAGGTGGGAAGGTATTAAGTGGTATGAATTGATAGTTACAAAATAATTATAGGAATGTAGAACAAAGCATGGGAAATATAGTTGTATTGTAATAACTGTGTATGGTGTCAGGATTTATTGGTGTGATTACTTTGTAAGTTATATAAATGTTTAATCACGGTGTTATACACCTGAAACTAATATTGTATGTCAACTATAATTGAAAAAAATACAAGATTTAGAATTTTAAAAATTTGAAAAGAAAAAAAAATATGTCATTAAGTATTGAGTTCTTTTCATCTTTTTACTCCATCTTCAGTGCATCCGCTTTTGTCCCTTGACTAACTCCCCTCATAATTTCAGGACCTCATTAAAACACAAGCCTTAAGCAGGGAAGCTATTTTACTCCTTGGGTTTCTTTAAAGTTAAATAAACTTTCCCCAAGAGTACGCACGTGCACACACACACACACACACACACACACACACACACACACACACTATACTTTGATTCATATATTACTGGCTAGAATTGTGCAGTATACTTAATTCCTAGAAGAATATCTGATAAAGGAAATGGCGGTAACCCTAATTAGTTTAGTAAAAATGCATGGTCTTGTGAATAAGGGTGAATTTTGAATAAATCCAACCCTGCCAGCAAGAAAAAGTACAAGTGCAGATTCTGAGTAGCAATCAAATGTCTGCTATAAAAGGGGAAGAGAAGAAGCCAATCTGGAGAGAGAGATCCCATATCAGAAACTGATATCTAAGATTCTGGCTATTAATTTTCCTGTCTGAACTATCCAATTGAGTTAATAAACTCAAAAGAAAACTTGCTTTTATCACTTAGTATATTGCATTTCTAAAATTCATCTATGTTTGGGTAATTGTAGTTCATTTTTTATTTTATTTGTTCAATTAGAGTTGAGATTCAATATTATTTTATATTAGTTTCAGGACATTGGTATAGAATTTACAAAATGGTTCTCCAATTTGTCTAATACCCATCTGGTACTGTACATAATTATCACAATATTATTGACTACATTCCTTATGCTGTATTTCACATCCCTATGATTATTTTGTCACTACAAATTTGTGCTTTTTAATCTCTTCACCTTTTTTCACTTAGCCCCCCTACCCCCTCCCATCTGGCAATCAACAGTTTGTTCTCCATATAGATGAATCTGTTTCTGTTTTGTTTGTTTATTTATTTTATTTTTTAAATTTCACATATAGTGAGATCATATAGTATTTGTCATTCTCTGTCTTATTTATTTCACGTATCATAGTACCCTCTAGGTTTATCCATGTTGTTGCAAATGGTAAAGTTTTATTTTTTGTGGCTGAGTAATAGTCCACTGTATATATGTATCATATCTTCTTTATCCAATCATCTATTGATGGGCACTAAGTTTTTTAGTTCATTGATTTTCACAACTATATAATATTGTATTGCACAGCTGTACTACGATATATTTTTTTATCCATTCTTTTGTTGATAATCATTGGTTTGTATGAAGTTTTGTGCTGCTAAAAATAATGGTGCTATGACCCTTCTTTTACATCTATAGGATTTCCACAGTTTAAATAATAGGCTAATTAATGGGCCATTAGGTTGTGAATGTTCAAACTAATTAGATAATGTTATATAACAGGAATATAATGATGCCATTTTTATGAAGCTCCAAAGCAAGCAAAATTAAGTAATATATTTTAAGTCAGTCTTTCATATGTGATAAATTCACTTTTAGAAAAAAAATAATTGAAAGGCAAACTTAAAATTTAAAATAATAATTTCCCCTGGTTGGACATGGGAAGGAAGCATGCCCTTAAGGTAAGGGGCAAATGGACAAAAGTAATTCATGAAATTTCACTCTTGAGGTTAGGCGGTGAGTTCACAAGAATTTTTCTTTAACAAAATCAAGCATGATAACATAAAAGCATACTATGCTCTATTGTAAATTTCAAATATTATTTATTTTTTAAATATGTTTTTAAAAACTCAGTGACAATTGCTTCAAGAAAAATCAGGTTCATGAACAGCTTCCACTTTGGTATTTACTAAACTTTAAAAAATACTCCATGGTCAATTACTGTTCTCAGAAACTTCTCTGGTCCAGTTCTGCTGAGTGGTTTCCTTCTGTTTGTCAGTACTAAGCCAGCTTAGAGCCAACAGAGTGAATATGTGTCTGAATCCATTCCTACATCAAAAGCCATTATCTCTAATCCATTAATGCATTTAAATAAACATAATTGCACTAGGTTAAATATGGAAGTGTCAAGTATTTTGGCAAAGTTATCTAATAGCAGCATCCTTGACCATCCAATGAAGTTATCAGTTAATTTACTGACTTTATTGTCCAAAGATCTTGGGTATTAGAGACTTGAGAATCTACTTCTAGAGAAGCGTGGGAAGGAACTGAAATATCTGCCTTTTACTTCAATCGGATAGTATGGTTATACTAATTTTTGTTTTTGCAAGTTGTAGTTCCTGGGGCTATTTTACTTTTACTTTTCAATGCCTCTTGAGGATTTCCTGGAATGATCTAAATTGAATATGTACTAAGCTAACAGTCATTATTTTTTCTTTAAACCATCTTTATGTTCATCATCGATATCTTAAATTTATATATTAATTATATAAGAATTACACATTAATTACATATGAATTAATTACACATGAATTAATTACACATGAATATATTAATAAATATATCTGAGATTTTCTCCTTCATAAATGTAGATGTTTACCAAAAAATAATTCCCTGTGATCACTGCTTTTGCTGTCTTACAAGTTGTGGTGCTCTGTGCTTTCATTTTAATTTCTAAGTATAAATTTTTCTTGCAATTTCTTATTTGACTCATTAGCTGTTTAAACATCTGTTGTTTAATTTCCACTTATTTGTGATATTTTATTAATTGCCTTCTGATATTAATTTCTAATCTCATTCCACCGTGGTCAAAGAAATTTAGCATAATTTTAATATTTTATGATTACTGAGATTTCTTTTTTGACTAAATATAAGGCCTATCCTTCAGAATATTCCATATCCACTTGAGAGGAAGTCTATTTACTTTGAGTGAAGTGTTCTCTATATTTCTATTAGGTCTAATTGGTTTATACTGCTGTTCAAGCCCTTTACTGATCTTCTGTCTGGTTGTTCTATTATTAAAGTGCAGGAATTTTGGACAAGATGACAGAGTAAGTAAATGCTGTGTTTACCTCCTTTCAAGACCACAACAAAATTACAACTAAACTACAGAACAGTCATTATTGGGAATCACCTGAAGTCTAGCTGAACAGAAGTATTACAACTGAGGATATAGAAGAGAGGCCACTTCAACACTGCTAGGAGGGATGGAGACATGAAACAACTTGGTCCCCATACACCCCTTTGATGGTTGAGAATCAGAAGGAATGTCTTGGCTGTGGAGGTCCCCTTGGAGGATCCAAGGGCCCTGGCCACACACTAGGCTTCCAAGGCCAAGTTATTAGTGACAGGAAGAGAAATCTCCACAACTTGTGGCTGTGAAAACCAGTACTAGTGAAGATGTCAACTTACTGAGATGGAAGGCAGCTGAAGTTGCAGACATTCCTCTTAAGGGGCCCATGTGCAGACTTACTCTCTGATGAACTCACTCACTCAGACATTCAGCCCTGGGGCAGCTGCTTGAAAAGCATCAGAGACATACAGCTAGAGACAGAATTATCTGGATTTAGGGAGAGGGCAGCATTATCCCAGACAGAAGTGTGGGCAGAATTGATTGTCTCTTTTTTGAGTCCCCCCCCCACCACTTCCAGTATGAAGACACAGGTGGCAACCATATCCGAGTCTCAGTCAACCAGACTAACACAGTTTTCCCCACCCTGGTTATTCCCTGAGACTTCACTGCGCCCAAATTTTAGACCTACCCAAACCTCATCCAGTGGCTTTTCCATACAAAGTACCTGTCTGGCTCATGCTCCAGAGTTTATTAAAATCTTTCAAAAGTTCACAAACTTCAAAAATCAGCATCTAGCCTCAGAATTCCCTGTAACTATTGTTGAACAGCTCCAAGCCCCAAATATGTCACTAGCAACAGCCAGCTTGGTTCACAGCTTGGTCATTTGAGGCACTTCTAAGCCCAGAATGATGGTGGTCATCTGTGTATTGCTTTGTGACTCTTGTTATTGCCAACAAGAGCAGAAGCTACAGCTAAACTTTGCCTGAAGTGAGGCCTCTTCCAGGAGGCCCTGGAGCTGACACACCCAGTGGCAAGCTTAGAGCCTAGCTAGAACACCACCCTGGGATGCATCTAAAGATGACACGCCTACAGGGAAAATTCAGCAGGCACCAAAGCCCTGCTAAAGTGAATCTTGTTTTGTAGGGTTAGGCCCTCACTGGCCAGTCCTCACAAAAATAACCTCATGGGTCAATTCCTCCCAGGGATGTGTAAACAGCAACCAAGGCTCAATTACAACAGGAGGGCACACACAGTCCATACAAGGGACACATCTGGAGCCCCAGCTCAAGCAATGAAAGAATACTCTACCACTGAGTCCCACAGGGCAGCTAGTAAAGAAGTCTACTCTCCTAATACCTAGAGACATAGCTGATCTACCTTCTACAAAGAAACAAACACAGGGAGGCAGTCAAAATGGAGAGACAGGGAAACATGTCCTACATGAAAGAACAGAACAAAGCTTCAGAAAAAGAATGAAACGGAATGGAGACAAGCAATCTATAAGATGAAGAATTCAGAGTACTAGTTATAAACATGTTCAGTGAACTCAGGGAAAGATCAGATGAACTCAGTGAGAACTTTAACAAAGAGATATAAAATGTAAAAAAAAGATATAGAAAACATAAAAAGAACCAGTCAGAAAGGCAGAATACAATAAATAAATAAAAGAATATATTAGAGGAAAACAGCAATAGTTAAGATGAAACAAAAGATCAAATCAATAATTTAGAAGGCAATGTAGCAGAAAACACTCAATCAGAACATTAAATAAATAAATAAATAAATAAATAAATAAATAAATAAATAAAATAAAAAAAAAAACAACTAAAGATAATTTAAGGGGCCTATGGAAAAACATCAAGCATACTGTTTGCATCATAGGAGAATCAGAAGAGGAGAGACAACAAGCCCAGGAAGCACAGAGATTCCCAAAGAAGGTGACCCTAAAGAGGCCCACACCAAGACACATCATAATCAAAACGCCAAAGGTTAAAGACAAAGAAATAATTTTAAAGCAGCAAGAGAAAAACAATTAATTATAGCCAAGAGACTTCCCATAAGACTGTCAGCTGATTTCTCAACAGAAACTATGCAGGCCAAAAGGAATTGGCAGGAAACATTCAAAGTGATAGAAAGCAAGGATCTGCAACCAAAATTACTCTACCCATAAAAATTGTCATTTAGAATTGAAGGACAGATAAAAAACTTCCCAGACAAGAAAAGGCTAAAGGAGTTCAACACCACCAAGCTAGCATTACAAGAAATGTTAGAGGGTCTTCTTTAAGAAGAAAAATAAAATAACAAATCTGAATAATAAAATGACAATAACTATACATCTATTAATAATTGCTTTGAATGAAAATGAGTCAAATGCTCCAATCCAAGGGTGACTGAATGTATAAGAAAACAAGACCCTTACATATTCTGCCTATGAGAGACTCATTTTGGATCAAAAGACACACACAGACTGGAGAAAAGTGGATGGAAAAAGATATCTCATGAACATTGAAACAAACAAACAAACAAACAAACAAAAAGCCTGGGGAGGCAATAGCTATATCAGGCAAAATAGACTTTAAAACAAATGCTATAACAAGTGACAAAGAAGGACCCAGTAATCCCACTTCTGAGTATTTACCTGAAGAAACCCAAAACACTACTTCAAAGGGACACGTGCATTCATGTTTATTCCATTATTATTTACAATAGCTAAGCTAGGGAAACAATCTTGGTATCCTTCAATGGATAAATGGATATAAAAGAGGTGGTACATATATACATGGAATATTACTCAGCCATAAAACAAAAGAATAAAAGCTTGTCACTTGCAAAACATGGTTGGACATAGAGTGTATTGTGTTGAATGGAGTAAGCAAGACAGAGAAAAACAAATGCCATATGATTTTGCTTATATGCAAAATGTAAAGAACAAAATAAAAGAACAAATAAAATGGAAGCAAATTCATAGATACAGAGACCATTTTTATGGTTGTCAGATGGGAGATGGTTTGTGGGGGTAGGTGAAAAAGGGGAGGGAATTAAGAAGCACAAATTGGTAGTTACAAAATAGTCATGGGATGTAATGTATAACAAAGGAATACAGTCAATGATATTGTAATAACTATGTATGGTGTCAGACAGGTAGTAGATTTATCGGGCTGATTAATTCATAAGTTATATAAATGTTTAATCACTATGTTGTAAAACTGAAATTAATGCAATATTGTATGCCAACTCTAATCAAAAAATTTTTTTAATTATTTAAAACATAAAAATAAATAGCAAATCAAGAATTGAAATAGACTACTCTAGAATTATTTCTGTCTCAATTCTATCAATGTTTATTTCATATATTTGAGGCTCTTTTTATATTTATATGCTTATAAACATTAATATTGTTGATGAATTGAAAGTTTCATCAATACATAATGGCCTTTTTTTGTCTCTTGTAATGACATTTACTTAGTCTGTTTTGTCTTTTGTTAATATGAACACCCCAGTTCTTCTTTGGTTACTATTTGCATGGGATATCATTTTTCATTCTTTCACTTTAAATCTATTTGTGATTGTAGATATAACTGATACTATTATAGACAACATACAGAGTGGTGGCTTTTTTTTAATTCATTCTCCAGAGTGAAATCAGAAACATGGTGGAGATAGAGATGTCCCCAGATCTCTCCCCTTGAAACAACAATAAGCTGAACATCTAAAACTCAACGAAAAATACCCAAACTGCACACCAACATGTGTAAGCGTGGGATCTGTGCATAAGAACTAACACAGGTTAGAACACCAAGAGTTCAGTGGTAGAATAGGAGAAATGAAGAAGCTGCCTCTTGCAACTGGAACTCCCTACAGGAGCAAGCAGAGGGGAGAACATGAGGTGGTTACCCTGAACAACCCTGCCTGGGAGAGCTGTGAGCGCCACACAACCAGCAACAGTGCCCAGGCATTAGAGTAGAAAGCAGAGAAGTGGGGGAAGCAGGAAAATAGGGATGGCAGAAAAGTGGATATAGCAGAGGAGCAAAAGTTGAAAAAGCCTCAGCCTCTATCCCCCAACCAAAAAGGACCCTCCCCCATACCCTCTAAGACCAAAAACGGCAGAGCCCCAGGGGAATCTGAGCAAACACTACTGAAAATATCACTAACACTAACAGGGACTGAGACTGATTGTAATGAGTGTGATTGAATATCTACAAGAAAAAAAGGCATCGTTTATACTTTATATAAACCGGGGATACAAGAGGTTTAGATGTGATCAACTGAAAATCAAAAGAAAAACACTTTCTTTGCAACAGGCTAAAGAGAAACCTTTATATAATAAATATTTCTGAGAAAAAAGCAGAATACACTTTCGTTAATGCCCAGGCAGAGAAATAGTCCATTAAACACCATAAATAAACAAGGTGACAAGGCATCTCAGAAAAAAATAGAAAAATCCCCATAAAATAAGCTTGCAGACATAGAAATATGCTGCTTAAATGACATAAAATTGAGGATGGTATTTCTAAAAAAAAAAAAAACTCAATGAAATACAAAATAATACACATCAGCAATTCCAAGAATTGAAAAAACAACTAGATGAGCAGAATGATTTATTTACCAAGGAGACTGAAACCCTCAAAAAGAATAAAATGGAACATCTGGAGATGAAGAAGACACTGAAAGAGATGAAAAATGAAATAGCAAGCTTGGGAAATAGAGTCAGCCAAATGGAGGATAGCATCAGTGATAACGAAGACAGAAATCTAGAAGTAAATCAAAAAGAAGAAGAGAGAAATCAAAGAATGAAAAATAATTAAAAAGAAATAAGGGAACTATTTGACACCATTAGGAGAGGGAGAAAAAAATAATGGGCATTCTTGAAGGAGAGGAAAAGGAACAAAGATTAGAAATAATTTTCAAACAAATCATTGATGAGAATTTTCCAAATCTAAAGAATAAACTGGAACTTAGAATTCAAGAAGACAAGAGAACACACAATTATTTTGACCCAAAAAGGCCCTCTCCAAGACACATTTTATTAAAATGATCACAAATCAATGACAAAGACAGAATTCTAAGGTCAGCCAGGAAGAAGATGGTAACCTATAAAGACAAACCCATTAGATTGTCGTTGGACTTCTCAACACAAACCTTACAAGCCAGAAAGGAGTGGAATCAAATATTAAAACTATTAAGTGAAAGGAACTATCAGCTAAAAATAATGTATCCAGCTAAGCTCTCCTTTAGATATGAAGGATAAATAAAGAACTTTCCAGACATACAAAAACTGTGGGAATTCTTCACTATGAGGACTGCATTACAGAAAATACTGAAAGGGGTCAGCTCAACTAAAACAAAATGATGAAAAAAAATACATAATTAAGAATGAGGTGACTAATAGGCAAATTAAAGCAGAAAAGTGCAACCCTTACAAAGAATAGGCATGATAAGCTTAAACAATAAAAGGACATTTTCTATAGCAAAATAGTAATGAATGTTCAGCATATATAGGGACAAACTGAAACAACAACAGCAGAAAAGGGAAAGATTCAAAGATCCAAATTCACAAAGGGGAATGAAGATAAGGAACACATGAAAGAAAGTGGACTACTATATTTAAATAACTATCATGCACATATTTATAATAGTAACCACAGACCAAAATTTCAGACCTGAAGAATATAACATAAAACAAGAAGGAACAGAGAGAAACCTTGTAAAAGCAAAACAATATATAAAAATAAACACACGAGGACAAGGAAACAATGAAAACAATGAGCTAACAGAAAGCAAAACATAAAATGGTTATAGGAAAACCTATAATCACTTGAAATACAAATGGACTGAAATCACCAATAAAAAGGCACAGAGTTGCAGATCAGATCAAAAAACAAAATCCAACTATAAGCTGCCTCCAGGAAACACATCTCAGTTTCAAAGGCAATTATAGACTCAAAGTGAAAGGGTGAAAAATGATAGTTCAAGCAAACAACATTCAGAGAAAAGCAGGACTAATGGTACTAATAACGGATGAAATAGACTTCAAAATAAAAAGTGTAAAGAAAGGTACTGAGGGACACTTCATAATGATAAAGGGATATATACACCAAGAAGACATAATATTTATTAATATTTCTGCTCTCAATCAATGAGCACATAAATATATGAAGCAATTACTAACAGAACTAAAGGGAGAAACAGACCAAAACACTATCATAGTAAGGTCCCTAATTCCCCACTTTTGGATATGGACAGATCATGCAAAGTGAAAGTCAATAAGGAAATGACATCCTTAAATGATGCATTAGACCAACTGGACATAACTGACATGTACACAGTCTTTCATCCAAAAACAGTTGCTTAAACATTCTTCTTTAGCGAACACAGAACATTCTCAAGGAATGACCACATACTGAGACACAGAGATAACCTAAACTAATACAAGAGGTTTGAAACCATACCAACCATGTTCCCTAATCATAATGCTTTGCAAATGAAAATCAACTGTAAAAAGAATGTGGGAAGAACCACAAATACATGGAGAGTTAACAAAATGCTACTGAAAAATAACTGGGTCAGAGAAGAAATAAAAAGATTTCAAGAGATACATAGAAATGAATGGTAATGATAGTATGGCATATCAAAACTGCTGGGATACACCAAAAGCAATGATAAGAGGAAAGTTCCTATCATTACAGTTCTATCTCAAAAAACAAGAACGAGACCAAATAAACATTTTGTGACAACATGGATGGACCTCGAGATAATCATGCTGTTAAATAAGCCAGACAGAAAAAGTTGAAATTCAAATAATATAATTTATATGTGGTATATAAACCTAAAGCAGGACAAACAGAGAGTCATGGACATGGACAGTAGACAAGTGGACATAGAAGGGGAAAAGAGAGTCAAATATGAGGAGATAAGGAGGAGGGTAAAGTGAGTAAAGGGAATCAAATATACAGTAGCTGAAGTAAACTGGACTTTAGGTGGTAAACACAATAGAATACACAGATGCCAAATTATAATATACACCTGAATATTATATAATTGCATCGACCAATGTTACCTCAATAAACTTAATTTTAAAAGAAAAAAAAAAAAGAAAGAACAAATGAAGCCTAAAGTCAACAGAAGGAAATAAATAATGAAAATTAGAGCAGAATTAAATGAAATTGAAACAAGCAAAAAAAATAGAAAAAATAAATGCAACAAAGAGCTGGTTCTTTGAGAAAGTTAATAAAGTTGACAAACCCCTAGCTAAACTCATTAAGAAAAAAAGAGAAAGGAAACAAATAAACAAAATCAGGGATGAAGAGGAGAAATTATGACTGGCATCTCAGAAATACAAAGGATCATACGAGAATACTATGAAAAAGTATATAACACAAAATATAATAACCTGGAAGAAATGGACCACTACTTAGAAAAATGCAATCTTCATAGACTGAATCAAGAAGAACTGGAATATCTAAATAGAACAATCAGCAATATGGAAATTGAAATAATAATTAAAAACCTATCATAAAGGAAAAGTCCAGAATCAGATGGCTTCATCAGTGAATTCTACCAAACATTCAAAGAAGATAAAATATCTATTTTTCTCAAACACTTCCAAAAAATTGAAAAGCAGGCAATACTTCCTAACTCATTTTATGAGGCCAATATTACCCTGATACCAAAACCTGATAAAGATCACACATACACACACACAAAATACATACCAAGACCATATTGCTCATGAACACAAATGCGAAAATCCTAAATAAGACACGAGAGAACTGAATACAGCAAAATATTGAAAAGATTATACACCAAGTTCAAGTGGACTTCATCCCAGAGGCACAAGAATGGTTAACATACATAAATTATTTAATGCGATACACCACATAAACAAATTTAAAAATAAGAATCATATGATCATATCAATAGATGCAGAAAAAGTCTTTGACAAGAAACAGCATCCATTTATAACCAAAACACTTAGCAAAATCGGTGTAGAAGAAAGTACCTTAACATAAGAAAGGCCATATATGACAAACTCAGTCAACATTATACTTAATGTTGAAAAACTAAAAACCTTCACTCTAAGTTCAGGAACAAGACAAGGCTGTCCATTATTGTCACTGTTATTCAATATAACATCGGAGGTCCTAGCAAGTGCAATCAGGGAAAAGAAAGATATAAAAGCCTTCTAAATAAAAAACTGTCACTATTTAAAGATGGCATGATTCTCTATATAGAAAACCCTACAGACTCCACAAAACACTACTAAAACAGAAGTCAATACAGTGAAGTTTTTCGATACAAAATTAATGTTAAAAATCCATAGCATTCCTGTATTCTAATAATAAAGTGTCATAAAAAAATGGAAAAAAAATAATTCCTTTTGGAATTGCAACAAAAAGAATAAAACACCTAGAAATAAATCCAATGAAACATGTGAAGGACCTACATAATTAAAACTATAAGACACTATTAAAAGAAATTGAAGAAGATACAAAAAAAAGGGAAGATATTTTGTTTTTGTTTTTGTTTTTGTTTTGGATGGGAAGAATTAACATAGTTAAAAGGACCTTATTACATAAAGCATTGTACAGATTTAATGCAATCCCCATCAAAATCCCATTGACATATTTTAAAGAAATAGAACAAAAAATCATCTGATTTGTGTGGAAGCACACAAGACCCCAAAACATCAACACCATCCTGAGATTTTTTGTAGTATACTATTTTTATTTCCTTCTAATTTTGTTTTGCATATATTTTATTTATTTTTGTAGTTGATGTCCTAGAATTATACTTAATATTTTGCAATTTATTTTTTAAAAACCTATTGAACCAATACCAGCTTAACTTCAATAGTATACAAAAATTCTATTTTTGTATGTCTCATGTCCCTATGTTGTTATTGTCACAAATTGTATTTTTGTGTATTGTGTGCCCATTAGCATCGATTTTTGCTTATATTTTTATGAATTTCTCTTTTAAATTACATTAGAAAAAAGAGTTACAAACCAGAACTACTATAACTAATATTTACCAGTGTTCTTTAGTAGTTCATATGGCTTTGAGTTACTGTCTAGTATCCTTTCGTTTCCGCCTGAAGTACTTTCTTTAACATCTTGTACAGCAGTTCTACAGTGACAAATTGTCTCTCCACTTCTGTTAATCCAAGGTGTCTTGATCCTTGGATATTTCTACATTTTTGAAGGATTGGTTTCCCTAATATGGAATTCTTAGTTGACAGGTTTTTTTTTTTAGGACTTTAAATATGTCATCTTGCTGCCTTCTGTACTTCATGATTTTTAATGAGAAATCTGCTGCAAATCTTATTCGGACTTCCTGTTACCTGACAAATGATTTCTCTGTTTCTTCTTTCAAGATTCTCTCTTTGATGTGGCTTTCAAATTTTGACATTAATATATCTATATATACATCTTTTTGTATTTATAATACCAGAATTCATCCAGGTTTTCTTGGTGTATAGATTAATGTCTCATAAAATTTAAGAAGTTGTTTCTTCATGTATTGTTTCTGCTCCTTTCTTTTTCTTCTTTCTTTAGGAACTCTCATTATGAATATATTGGTATGCTTGATGATATCTCACATATCTCATAGGCTCTGTTCTTTTTTCTTCATTCTTTTTTCTGCTCATAACTCAGTGATTTCTATTTACATATCTTCAAATTTGTTGCTTCTTTCTTTTGTTGCTTAAACTGCTGTTGAACCCTCCACTTAATTTTTCATTTTACTTATTTTACTGTAAATCTCCAGAAGTTTCATTTGATTCTTTTTTTATATAATTTTGCTCTCTTTACTGATATGCTCTATTTGTTGAAAAAAATTGTTCTCTTAGTTTTGTTTATTTCTTTGTTTGTGATTTCCTTTAGCTATTTAAGCACATTTAAGACAATTGATTTAAAGTTTTTGGTAAATTGAATGTCTACTTCTTCAGGGAAACTTTCTGTTAATGTCTTATTTTCATTAGAATGATTCATACTGCTTTTTTTCTTTGCATGCCTCATTATTTTTGTCAAAAACTAGAGTTTTGGATATTATAATTTGGTATTTCTGGTAAGCAATGTTTCCCCTTCTGAGGTTTTGTTGTTATTTGCTGTGTGTTGTAGATTTTTGTTCGTTTAATGACCCTCTATATTTCAAAGGTTACGTTTTTATTATGCTTGGTTTATGAAATCTTGGTTCCTTTAGTGGTTTCATGGAGATTTACTTAGAGCAGAGAGATAAAAGGAAAAAAAATATATATATATTCCAGTCTTTTCAGAGTGCCTCTGTTTTGGGGCACTTTTTTAAGGCTTAATCAGGTCATTTGTGACTTTATTTTAGCTTTCATATCCTGGCTGTACTGAGCCTAAACACCACAATTGAAAGGTTAGAGTCATTTCAGGTTTTCTAATCATTTTTTTTTCTGCCCTGGGCATTCACTTGGCTTTCTAGATTTCCTGTTACACAAGAGAACATTTCAAAGCCCTTATTCCTCAAAGTAACTCTTTCTCCAGTACTTCTACAAGTTTTCACCATGTCGATTTTATGCCCCAACTTTAATCTAGTGTTCCCCGTGTGGGAGCAATTATTCATTTGCCTTTCAATGTGTTCGAGAATTTCTTCTGCTTAGCTGTTTCTCTGCCTTGAGAGAATTCTGAGTTACATGAAACAAAAGCAAGTGTCTTGCATCAGACTTTTAGGGAACCCCCAGACAAGTTAAAACAGAAAAACACAACTCTTTAGGAACAAAATTCTCTGTTTAAGAAGCAGGCATCTACAACTGGAAATTTGGCTGCCCTCTTCAAAATTGCTGCTGTTTCAATATTATCAATATTTTATAGATATATACTCAGAGGTCTAGGCTAAAGTCTAGAGAGGTTAAGTTAATTTCCAAGGTTTCACCAGTAGCAAGTGAAAGTGACAGTATTTTAAATATGAGTCTCTCTTATTTGTGAAATTATAATATTTCTTGCTGTGTGTTTTCTTACATGCCCATCTAATCTACATACTTGGTCAAGCTAAATTCAGTATATGTTCTTTCCCTCTTTTCCGTAAAAACTTGGTCTCTGATTTAAGTTTCATCCTCAAGAGCTCTGTTCACATAGTCCACTGGTAACTTCTACTATATTTATATTATCTACCATTTCCCACAGGTTTAGTTTCTCCTATGTTCATAGTCTGGCTTGTGAACTACTCTTCTAAATTATACTGGACACACACTTTAATAGTATAGATTGTTGTTCTATAATTTAACTTTCCTCATGTATCTCTTAATATTCAATAGCAGTTTTATTCTCTGATTATTTGACTTTATCCAGTTTTCTTTCTCATTCAATAATACCATATTATTTGTCAGTTGGTCCTTTATAATCCATTTTATGTCCATTAGCTTTTTCTGATTTTTCTTCTTTTATTCTTTTCCTCTGTACTCTCACAAAATTTGATTCAAAATTTTGTCATTTGCACCACCGATCCAATTATTTCCAATGTGAAGCCTGTATTATTATTAGAGCATTTTTTCTTTAGCATGCATAGACTTTTGGCACATACCAGTGATTCAACAAATGCTAATTTCTCTCTTGAGGTATGAGACAAAGCAACTCAAATGCACATTTGGGTATGGTCCATTGGAAGCATCTTGACAAGAATCTCATTTTAGAAAAAGTATGAGAGAAATGTTAATTAGGGATGCAACCACACTGCCTGAAAATTTCTGAGACAAAGCATGCTTCAAGATGTAGCCTTTTGATGACCACTAAAGTGCTAATACATCAACAATGGAGTAGGTTAGGGCAGCAACCTGAGTTAATTTAAGAGTTAGGAGAAATGGCTATGTAAGGCCCAGAAAATAAATAAACTTAGCCTATCAGAAGAAAAGATTGTATCAATTTCTGCCAGGTTCAAAGATGAATTTCTATTTTTTTCAACCTGATTACATACATAGAACTCTTCCCACATCAATTTTACAGGGAACTCAGGTTGGAGATTCCTGGCACCTATACACATTCTACTATCTTTCCAGAAGAGTATACTATAATCAATTAAATTAGAAAGCATTTCATTACACTTAACCCTACAACTAGACTAAATATAAATTAAACTTTTTGTGATTTGCATGGTACTTTACAGTCTTGCAGTGCTTCAAAGTACTCACTGTAATCCTAAATTCTAACTACAATATATGGAAGTTCCAGGTAGTTCAACTTAAATAAGTACTAATTTTATAGCCACCTAATTGACTCTGGAAATTGGCTTTCATTAGGGTGCATTATAGCTTCTATACTAATTATTTATGTCATTCTTAAACAAAATCCATGTTTCAATGTTTCATAAACTGAAAATTTCTCTAATATCACTTGAACTAAAGTTCAGATTTTATAACATGAAAGTGACTGGCAAAAAAATATTTGAATGATGCGAATAAAATTTCAAATTAACTTTAAGTGTTTTATTTTTAACATTCTAGTTTATTAATAAAGGGTAAAAGAGTGAGAACATACTTTATCTTTAATCACAATTAAAACCAAAAACACATATTCATGAAATTTTTTGAGCAAAATATACTTTTTTTCATTTAAAAATCTAATTTTTACATAATGATTTGTGTTTTAGTAATTTCCATATCAAAACTTCAAAGTAATCATTCTAGGTATTCTGATATAGAATCATGGCATAAGCTTCCACTTGCATAACATAAAACCTATGCAAATTGTACTTAAACTCTTATTCTTACAGGAGATCACTTTTCCCATGTGTCTTCCACTTTTAATTACGACTGAGGAGTCAAAAGCTTAAAGTACCCCTGAGAGTACAATAAAATAATTTTAATGTAGAACAAATACAATATAAATAGAAAAGGCAGATTTTATTAATTTTATCTAGTGTAAGACTACAAAAATATATTTCCTATGGCCAACAGCATTTTGCTTTACATTTCTTCCTTTCAGATGTGCATTTATTTATTGAGTTGTTATTTTGTGATTACAGGGTATTTTTATCTCACGTTGGCAGGAGTCCAGGCTAACACAGTAGGTAGAATTTGGAACCCTGTAGTTCAGGGGGGTTTAATGAGTTTGAAACACCAAGTAACTAAACACTTGAATGAACTATACTTTCCTTGGCTGAATTCTGGCAAATGTGTCTTATTTCAGTATTCATAGGATCGTAGCCAGGTTGTGAGTGTATGGTTTTGAAAAATAACAATCCTGCCAACCCAGAGAATCTTTTCCTCAAAATGTAGAACAAACAGAATGACTTATTGAATAAGCATATCCAAACTACAATGTGTCATAAATAAGCCAAATAAATTTCACTCTATTCATATAAGCAAGTGGTAACTATCTATTATGTACATTAGTTCTCAAGTTTTTTCTAACAGGACTTAACATCGTCATTTGTTACACATTCTCTCATAAAGCTCATCTTAAGTTTAGTTGGAAACGAAGGTAACAATTTTTTTTAGTTAATTGCATTTCTAAAAAGGTATATTAAAACATCTCTATGACAAACAGATGGTTACAGGTCAGAGAAAGGTGCTTAACTTAAACTCTCACTGTGACAGGAAGGTACAGGTACTATCTTTGTAAATGTTTATTTATAAAGGAGATTTACAAAGGAGATGATTCCCAGACACTTAAAAATAACATTCTTAAGCTGTAAACCTTGCAAGAATGGTTACTAAGCCTCTAAGAAATGTACGTGCATATCAGAAAGTTAGAGTAGAGAAAGAATTCATGACTACTATTTTTTTCATTAAAAGTCTGCAAGAATAAAAGGATGGAGAGAACAGTTCTTTTTACAGTTTGTTACATGGAAAACTAAGCTTTTATTTATCTCCATAATAAGTAAAATAGCAAAGTGCAGGCATCTGAAAAAACTTTCTGCACTGACAGTTGGTATTATCAGGGATTGAGTGGGAATCCCAGTGGATTTGAATGAATGAAACAGACCAGAATAGCATTGTGAAAGTTCACAAAGGTAAATTATTATTGGAACTAAAGTCCACAAATGTAGGCCAGAATCTATATGCTAACCTAAACAAGTTCAGTGCTTGCTAAAACAGAAGTTTTAAATAGGATCAAAAGTCTAATATAATAACTAGTATGTCCAAGATACAATTAAAAATTATTCATTACACCAAGAATCAAAAAACCCCACAATCTGAATGAGAAAAATAATCAACTGATGATGAATCATGTTAGAATTATCTGAAAAACTTTTTTGAGCAGCAGTCATAAAAACACTTCAACAATCGATTAAAAATTTTCTGAAACCAAATAAAAATAGATAATCTCAGAAAAAATGAAAGTTGTAAATCAAATTCAAATGGAAGCTATAGAACTAAAAAATGTAATTAGCAAAATAAAAAAAAAAAACTTTACTCAGTAGACTGGAGATGACAGAGGATAGAATCAGTAAACTTGAAGATGAATCAATAGAGTTTATTCAATAGGGACAATGGGGAAACTAGACTAAAAATACTTCAATGATCTATAGAACAATAACAAAAGACTTAACATTTTACAATAATGAGAGAGAAAAGAGAGTGGTACTGAAAGAGTAATTAAAGAAACAATGACAGAAAACTTTCCAAATTCAGCAAGACATAAATCCACAGATATGAGAAGTGGAGTTAACTCCAAATAGAATACACATAAACAAAGTCATGCAAAGACCCATCATAGTCAAACTTCTGAAAAATAAAAATGAGAAAAAAAATTAAGAATGCTGTCAGCAAAAATGGTAGAGTATGTAGCTCCATGAGTTTGTCCTTCCACAGAAACACTGGAAAATCAAGCAAAACAGAATCAATTTTGTCAAAATTATTGAAAGCAGTTGGAGATTTACAAGGGATAAATACTGAATCAAGAAAAAGCCTACTTAAAAATGGTAAGAAAGCTATGAGCTATTTTACTTGTTCTTATTCATGTTCCTCTCCATCATAAGAGTAGTCTTAAGATATCTGCCTAAGTTTCTAGGATGAGACCCAAGTCCCTGGTTTCAGGAGTAGCAAAGTATGTTTTATTTACAGATCATTGATTTTATCTTTACTAACCTGTCTGAATGCTGCCTGAAAAAAAAGTTATTTATATTGCCTAACACAGAAGTTTCTCAGGGCAGAAAAAAAGACAACAAGCATGCTTCCCTCAGAAAGAGCAAAAGGCAAATGAATAACATGCCGATACCTGAAGCAAAAGGTTACAGCTGAAGCAAACAATAAATACACCAAAAACAAGGGGAAAAAGGCCAGGGAAAGAGATTCTTTAGAGAATTAGAGCAATGAATCATACCTCATGTTATGTAAAATTTCCTGGGCAAAGAAATCAAAGAAAGAGGCTGAAAAGGTCAGCATTACAACAACAGTTTATTAAGGGGGATTGCATATGTGGTGCATCTTGGGCAGTGGCAAGATTACATGGATATCCTCCATGCCATGTGGCAGGCACTAGGGAGTTATATAGGACAGGCAGGATGGATAGGAGTACTGGGGCATGACCCACCCAATGAAGGGGAAAATACCTTACATAGTTGTTCAGGGCAGGGTGAGGGACTGTTCCAGGAACAAGCATGCCTGGGGGCACTGGGGAGGTGTAAGACATATTTTCTGAAGGTGTTTACTTGAAACAATCTCCATTATGACTTGGATCTACTGGATCTAGCATGAGGGTCCAGCAGTGGTCAGGCATGGTCAGGCAGTAGTTACATCTTGGAACTGTCTCTACTTCACACTTAATATTCCAGGGAATTTAGAAAGTCATGTATATGCCCAAGGAGAGATGTACACTCAGAAAAAACCTGAGAAGATCCTAAGATTTCAGGTTCAGTACAAGCTGGAAATGAGAACTAAGATGGAATTGTAAATAAATTAACAAGGCATTGAAAGAATACTCCAGCACAATGGAAGCAACCGAAGTATCCTTAGATAGATGATTGGATAAAGAAGCTGTGGTACATATACACAATGGAGTAGTACTCAGCCATAAGAAGAAATGAAATCTGCCATTTGCAGCAACATGGATGGACCTCAAGATAATCATGCTAAGCAAAATAAGCAAGACAGAAAGAGTCGAAAATCACATGATTTCACTTATATATGGGATATAAACCTAAAAGCAACAAACGAAAAGGAAAAACAAACAAGAGACTAATTAATACAGAAAATAGACTAGTGGTTACCAGAGGGTAGGAGAGAGGGTGGATAGACGAGGTAGATGGGGTACTAGGGTGTCAAATATGTGCTGGCATAAATAAATCTAATTATGGGCAGTGAACACACAATGCTATATGTAGATATGACTTACTGCTGAATTGTACACCTGAAACTTACTGAATTTCATTAAATAATGTCACCATTATAAAAATAAATAAAAATTAATTAAAAATAAAGAATACTCCAAGCACAAAGCCAATCTGCAAAAGCTAGGAAAAGGTTTCTCTTTTTTTTTCTTTTTATACTTCCTCCTCTTTTTTTACTTGGCTGTTGCTATTTAAATAAATCTTTCTGAAAACATAAAGTGAACACAGTCTAAAGGAGCATAGACCTAAGAGAACACACATGATAAATAATAGATATTAAAAAATACGAAAATAGATGGGAGACCACCTGGGAAGATCAAGTGCTGTAGGCATAAAAAAAATACAAAAATACATTTTAAAAGTCATAAATAGTCACAGGAAGAGGAAGCCTGAGGAAGAGGAAGACTCTTAATTCACAGTTACCATATTATAATATTAAAAATGTCTGGTTTTCAACAAGAACAAAAAAACCAAAGCATGGAAAGAAACAATAAACGATGGCCCATTCAAAGAAAAAATTAAGAGAAACTATCCCTGAGGAGATAAATACATTGAATTTAGTAGAAAAAGGACTTTAAATTACCCGTGTAAATAGGCTCAAATAGCTAAAAGAAAATATATGCAAAGAATTAAAGAAAACCAGGAGAATAATGCATAAACAAGTAAAAAAAAATAGCAACAAAAAATAAAAATTACATAAAAAGGAGGAAACAGAAATTATGGAGATAAATGTTATAGTGACTAAAATGCGATCTCACTAACAGCCTATACTAGCAGATTTGAGCAAGCAAAAGAAAGAATCAGTAAATTTGTAGATATGCGAATTGAAGTTATCCAGTCACTTGTATTATACACAAGATTCTCAATAAAATTATCAGAATTCTCAAAATTATTCACGGAGGACAGAAGACAGTGGAATGAACTTGGGGCCAAAGAGGCAGCTAGATAAAGTGGAGATCATCTTTTCCCATTACTGCATTAAAATTACAATGAAATCATAATACAATCAAGTTGGAGAATTACCTGAAGACTAAGGAAACATATCACATACAACTGAAAATATAAAGAAAAAGACATATCAAGAACTGTAAGAGGAAAGGTAATTAGAACCATGGTGAAGTGAGAGACATCCTCAGATCTTTCCACTTGAAACAACAATAATCTGAACATCTAAAACTGAACAAAAACAACACCCAACCTAGACAGCAGCAAGTCTGAACGTGGGACTGCACATAGGAACTACCATAAGTCAGAACCCCAGGAGTCAGGTGCTAGAATGAGCAAAACAAAGAAGTTGTATCTCTTGGCCAAGCTTCCTGCACAGGAGCACTGTGAGCTCCATGCAGTGGCAGTGCCCAGAAATCAAGGCTGAAAAAAAAAAACAACGAAGTGGGGCTGGCAAAGGAGCAACAGTTGATTACTACCAGCTGCAGCTGCAAAATTGAGGCTGAGCTGCAGACCCAATCCACAACCCAGAGGGCTCCTCTTCCCATATCCTCTGAGACTGAACACCACGGAACCCAAGAGGAATCTGAGTAAATCCTACTGAAACTGTCATTCACACTAAAAGGGACTGAGACTGAGGGTAGTGAGCATGATTGAATATCTATAAGAAAAAAAGGCATTATTAAGACTTTATGTAAACCATGGATCCAAGAGGCTTAGATGTCGCCTACTATAAACCAAAAGAAAAATGCCTTCTTTACAACAGGCTAAAGAGACACCTTTATATAATAAAACCTCTTTCTGGAGAAAGAAAAAAAGCAGAATACACATTCATTAATACCCAGGTGAAGAAATATTCTGCTAAACACCATGAATAAACAAGGTGACAAGGCATCTCAGAAAGAAAAAGAAAAATCCCTAGAAAATAAATTACAGACATAGAAATATGCTACTTAAATGACAGATTATTCAGGATGGTACTTCTAAAAAATACTCAATGAGATAAAAATAATTCATATTGATAATTCCAAGAGTTGAAAAAAACAACTAGATCAGCAGAATTAGTTTTTAGCGAGAAGATTGAAACCCTAAAAAAGAATCAAATAAAACTTCTGGAGATAAAATGACACTGAAAGAGGTGAAAAATGAAACAGTAGACTTGGGAAATAGAATCGACCAAAAGGAGCAAAAGATCAGTGATAGCGAAGATAGAGATGTAGAAATAGGTCAGAACAAAGAAGAGAGAAACCAAAGAATGAAACATAATGAAAAAGAAATACAAGAAATAGCTGATATCATCAAGAGAGGAAACAAAAATAATGGGCATTCTTGAAGGGGAGGAAAAGGAGCAGGGATCAGAAAGCATTTTCAAACAAATAGCTGTCGAGAATTAACCAAATTTAAGGAATGAGCTGGAGTTTGGAATTCAAGAAGTCAACAGAACACACAATTATCTCAAACAAAACAACCTTCTCTAAGACATATTTGATTAAAATTATCAAAAATTAATGACAAAGAAAGAATTCTTAGGGCAGCCAGGAAAAACAAGACAATGACCTATAAAGGAGAACCCAGCATATTATTGTCAAACTTCTCAGCACAAACCTTATGATTCAGAAAGGAGTGGAATCAAATTTTCAAACTATTAAATGAAAGGAATAATGTATCCAGCTAAGCTCTCTTTTAGATATGAAGAAGAAATAAAGACATTTCTAGACGTACAAAACTTGAGGGAATTCTCTACTAAGAGGCCTGCATTGCAGAAAATACTGAAAGGAGTCAGCCCACCAAAAACAAATTGACAAAAAAAAAATACATAAGTATGAGTAAGGTGACTAGCAGGAAGATAAAAGCAGAGGAGTACAACACTTACTAAGAACAGGGCATTATAAGCTTAAACAACAAGAAGAGATTTGCTATAGCAAGATAGTAATGAATGTTCAGCATACAAAGGGACAAATTGACACAACAATGACATAAAACAGGAGGATTCGAAGATCCAAATTCACAAATAGGAATGGAAATAAGGCACATGCAGAAGAAAATGGATATATATAACTCTCCTCTACATACTCCTTATGGTAAGCATGCATCACAGATTTAGAACTGAAATATATAGCACAAAACAAGAAGAATCAAGGGAAAACCCACAAACCTAACCAAAATGAGAAGAAAAAAAACAGACATATGAGGATGGAAAGCAATGGAAACACCAATCTACCAGAAAGCAAAAGATAAAATGGTTACAGGAAAACCTCATATTTCAGTAATTACCCTAAATGTAAATGTACTTAACTCACCAATAAAAAGGTATAGAGTTTCAGATTGAATCACAAAACGAAATCCAACCATATGCTTCCTCCAGGACATACATCTAAGTTCCAAAGACAAATATATACTCAAAGTGAAAGGGTGGAAAAGGATAATTTGAGCAAATGGCATTCAGAGAAAAGTAGGAGTAGCAGTAATAATATAAGATGAAATAGACTTCAAAGAAAAAAGATAAAGAAAGATACTGAGGGCCACTTCATAGTAATGAAAGGAATCATGCACCAAGACATAACAATTATTAATATCTATGCTCCAAATCGAGGAGCCCTGAAATATATAAAAGAATTACTAACAGAACTAAAGGCAGAAGCAGACCAAAAGATTATCATAGTAGGGGACCTAAATACCCTACTGTCAGATATGGCCAGATCATCCAAACAGAAAATCAATAAGGAAATACCATCCTTAAATCACACATTAGACCAACTAGACACAATTGACATTTAGAGAACTTTCCATCCCAAAACAGATGCTTGTACATTCTGCTCTAGTGCACATGAAATATTTCAAGGATTGACCACATACTGGGACACAGAGATAGCCTTAACAAATAGAAGAGGGTTGAAACCATGCCAACTATATTCTCTGATCATAATGTTTTGAAGATGGAGATCACTGTAAAATGGAAGAAGGAAGAAGCACAAATACATGGAGATTAAACAACATACAACTGAAGAATGACTGTGTCAGAGAAGAAATAAAAGTGTGATCAAGGGATACATAGAAACAAATGATAATGATTGTACAACATATCAAAACATTTGAGACATAGCATTCATAAGAAGAAAGTTTGTATCATTAGAGGACTATCTCCAAAAAGAGGAATGAGCCTAAATAAACAACCTAATGCTCCATCTTAAAAAAAAACTAGTAAAGTTTTATATCATAAATATCTGAAAAATATATATATAGACCAACATTTAAAAAGTTGAAACAAACCTCGAAAACCTCCCAAAATCTAAAAGCCTCAGATTGACGGTTTCACTAGTCCATACTACCAAACATTCAAAGACTTAATATCTGTTCTTTTTAAACATTTTTGAAAATTTAGAATAGAGGCATTACTTCCTAACTCATTATAAGAGGCCAACATTATCCTGATATCAAAACCTTATAAAGATAACACAAACATAAAGAAGTTACAGACAAATACATCTGGCGAATATGGATACAAAAATTCTAAACTAAATACTAGCAAATAGAATACAACAAAACATAAAAAAGTGGACTTCAATCCACAGGGGTGGATTACCATATGCAAATCGATTAATGTGATACACCACATAAACGAAACAAAAATTAAAAACCTTATGATTATATCAATAGATGCAGAAAAGTCTTTGGCAAGATACAACATTCATTTATGATGAAAACACTTAATAAATAAAATGTCTATAGAAGCAAAGTACCTTAATATAATAAAGGACAGATATGACAAACCCTCACATAACATTACTTGATGTTAAAAAAAAATTGAAAACCTTTCTCTAAAACAGGGAACAAGACAAAGCTGTTGAATATAGTGTTGGAATTCCTCTTTAGAGCAATCAGGCAAGATAAAAAAATAAATAAACGGCATCAAAATCAGGAGTGATATTGCCAAATTGTCACTTTTTGCAGGTGACATGATTATATATAATCCTAAAGACTCCACTAAAACACTATTAGAAATAATAAACAATTATAGTAAATTTTTGAAATACAAAATCAATGTACAAATTCCATAGATTTTTTGGAAAAAAAATGGAAAAAACAACTTTTTTTGCATTTGTAACAAAAAGAATAAAATACATAGAAATAAACCTAATGAAGCCTCTGAAGGTCCTATACACTAAAAATTATGAGATTATTAAAAAAATTGAAGAAGACAAACTTTTTTTTTTAATTAAACAAGACAAAAAGAAATCGAAAGATATTTCATATTCATGGATTGGAAGAATCAACATAGTTTAAATGGCTTTATTACCTAAAGCATTATACAGATTTAATGCAATCCCCATAAAAACTCCAATAGCATTTTTAAAGATATAAAACAAAAAAATTGTCAGATTTGTATGGAAGCACTAAAGACCCTGAATAGCCAAAGCAATCTTGAGGGAGACAAAAAAAAAAAAAAAAAGAACAAGACTGGAAGTATCACTCTGCCAAAATTGAAATTATACTACAAAGATAAAATAATAAAAACAGCATGGTATTGGCAGAAAAAAAAGAGAGACACAAACCAATTGAAGAGAATTGAGCCCAAAAATAACCCCCATAGACACAGGTATATAATTTTGACAAAGGAACCAAAACCATAAATTGCAGAACGAAAAGCCTCTTTAATAAATGGTTTTAGGAAAATTAAAAAGTCATATGCAAAAGAATGAAACTAGGCTACCATCTGTCACCATACACCAAAGTTAACTCAGAATGGACCAACCACCTAAATATAAGACCCGAAACAATATATTGCATAGAAGAAAACATAGACACTAAACTAATAAACCTCAGATTTAGAGATTTTATAAATTTGCCCTTAAATACAAGGGAAGTAAAAGCAAAAATAAATGAATGGCACTTTATCAAACTAAAAACTTCTGCATAGCAAAAGAAACTATCAATAAATCAAAGAGGCAATCAACTAAATAGGAGAATATATTTGTAAACAGCACCTCTGATAAGGAGCTAATATTCAAAATATACAATGAACTCATACAACTCAATAACAAGAAACAGACAATCCAATTAAAAAATGGTCAGAGGACCTGAATGAACACTTCTTCCAAGAAGACATGCAAATGGCCAACAGACATAAAAGATACTCTACTTCATTAGCTATTAGAGAAATGCAAATCAAAACCACAAATAGATACCACCTCACACCTGTTAGAATAGCTATCATCAACAAGACAAGTAATAACAAGTGTTGGAGAGATCATGGGGAAAATGGAACCCTCATACACTGCTGGTGAGAATGTAAATTGGTACAGCCACTATGGAAAACAATATAGAGATTCTTCAAAAAATAAATAAATAAAACTACCTTTCGACCTAGCAATTGTCCTTCTAGATTTTTGTTCAGAAATAAAAACACCCTATTTTGTAAAGATTGAACCACCTGTATGCTCACTTCAGAGCTATTTATAATAGCCAAGATATGGAAGCAACCTAAGTACACATGAATAGGTGATTAGATAAAGAAGTGGTGGTACATATATAAAATGGAAAATTACTCAGTCATAATAAAAAAATGAAATCATATCATTTGCATCAGCATAGGTGGATCTAGAGTTTATCATATTAAGTGAAATAAGTCATACATAGAAAAACAAATACCATATGATCTCAATTACGTGTAGAATCTAAGGAGGAAAGGAAGTGAACAGCTAAAACAAAAACAGACTCACAGATATAAAGAACAAACTGATGAGTATGTAGTGTTGGGGGCTGGGTTAAAAAAAATGAAGAGATGAAGTACAAACTAGTAGTTACAAAACAGTCATGAAGTTGTGGAGTACAGTATAGGGAATAAAGGCAATAATATTGTAATAGCTATGTATAGTGCCAGATGGGTACTAGAGTAATCAGAAGGATCGCATCATAAATTATATATTTGCCTACTCATTATACTGTATACTTCAAACTCCTAAAAATGTGACAAATGATGAAGGCAGTAGAATGACAATTTTAAATTTTTCGAAGGAAAAAATCAGTCAAGAATACTATTTGTGACAAAACAATCCTTCAAAAAGAAAAGAAAAATTAATACATTCCCAGATGAAAACACAAAGCTGAGGGAGTTTATCACGAGTAATCCTATACTACCAGAAATGCTAAGGGAATCCATCAGGCTGAAATAAAAGGACACTAGACAGTAACTGAAAATCATATGAAGAAATAAACAACACTGGTAATTATTACTATTTTCCATATGATTTAAAATGCATATATGCAGAACTATAAACAAATATGCAGAAGTGCAATTGCTGGGTCTATGTTAATTGTCAATCAATGATTAAAAATGTAACTGATGAAATAATATAAAGGGGAAGAAATGGCGCTGCATGGTAGCAGAGATTCTGTATGCTATAGAAGCAAAGTTGGTATGTATTCAAACTAGAATGTTATAACTTTCATAAATTTAGTATATCAATTGTAAGACTCACAGTATACACTAATAAAGATATTAAAATCTGAACAAAAGGAAAACTGGATTAAAAAACCCACAATCTAACTATAGTCTGTCTACAAGAGAGTCAATTTGGATCCAAAGATACAAATAGTTTGAAAGTAAAATAATAGAAAAAGATGGTCTATGAGGATGATAAAACCTACTAGAACATGAGAATTAGAATTTTTATAATAAAATAATAACCTAAGTAAAAAGAAATTATAAGAAAAAAAACAATGCAGCATATTGATAAAAGTGCCAATTTACTGAGGATTAATGACTGTAATACATACACATCGAACGAGAGAGTTATAAAATGTGTAAAGCAAACATTGATAGAATTAAATAAGAAATGGATAGTTCTATAATAGTTGGAGATTTTATAATGCCATCTTCAATGACAGAAAGAAAATCTTGACAGAAGATCTGTAAAAAATAGAGGAATTGAAAGACACTGTAACCCAACTAGAAGTAACAGACATAAATAGGACACTCCACCCAACAAGAGCATAATACACATTCTCAAGTGCATATAGGCTATTTTAAATAATAGATCAAATGTCAGGCAAAAATATGTCTCAATACAAATAAAAATTGAAATTATATTACTCTATATTATGATAGAGTAAAATTAGAAACAAAACAGAAGAAAAAAGAAAAACAGTATACAACTAAATGTTGTCTACAAGAAACACACTTTAAATATAAAGACACATAGATTTAAAGCAAATAGATGAACAAAGATATATAGTGCTAAAACTAATTAAAGAAATCATGAATAGACATGAATTTTAAACAGAACAGACTTTAGAGATAGGAAAGTCATCAGGGACAAAAAGAGGCATTACATAAAAAGATCAACTCTCAAATAAGACATAATCCTTAATATATATGCACTTAACATCAAAAACACACCTTAAGAAATCTGAAAGTACAGAGATTAAACAATGTCTGTTCTCAGACAACCATGGAGTTAAACTAGAAAGTAATAGCAGATAGTTAAAAGAAATCCCAGAATAATTGATAATTAAACAACATACTTTTAAATAACATGTGAGTTAAAGAATAAATCATAAGAAAACTTAAAAATATTTTGAACTGAAGAAAATGAAAACACAATTTGTGGGAGACACCAAAAGCAGAGCTTAGAGGGAAAATTATAGCATTGGATAAATATATATCAAAAGAAGAAATATTTAAAATCAATAATATTAGCTTCTACCATAGAAAACTAGAACAAGAAGTGCAAATTAATTCCACAGTAAGCAGAAGATAAGAAGTAAATACCAGAGCATAAACAAAAGTAATTGAAAACATAACATCAATAAAGAAAATCAACATAACCAAACATTGGTTCCTTTAAAAACTCAATAAAATCAATAAGTCTCTATGGAGTCTGACTTTAAAAAAAGAAGAAGAAAAAGAAGAAGAGAGAAGACAGAAATTTAAATTATCAGAAATGAAAGAATTTAGCACTACAGATTCCATGGACATTAATGATAATAAAGGAATACTATGAACAATTCTTTGTATACAAGTTTGATGAACTAGATTAAATGAAGCAATTCCTTGAAAGATACAATGTGATAAAACACACAAGAAAAAATAAAAAATCTGAATAGACCTTTATCTATTAATGAAATTAAATTAATAACAATAACTTTCCAAAACAAAAGACACCAAGCTCAGATGGGTTCATTGATAAATTCCATCAAACATTTAAGGGAGAAAGTATACCAATTCTTTACAATCTGTTTTAGAGGATAGAAATAGAAGGTATAATTTTAAATTAATTCTATGAGGACAGCATTCCCCTAATACGAAGCTCACACAAAGACGTTATAGGAAAACTACAAACTAATATATCTCATGAACATAGATGTAACATTACTCAATAAGATACTAGCAAATATCTTATTTCAAAAACATATAAAAAGAATTATACACCAAAACTAAGGGGACTTATCCAGTTATGCAGGGCTGATTCAACATTTGATAATCAATAAATGTAATCCATCAGATCAACAGGCTAAAAAAGAAAAATCACTTCATTATATCAATAGGTGCAGAAAAGCATTTCACACAATTCAACACTGATTCATGATAAAAACTCAATAAAGAATATTAAAGAGAAACTTCTACTTGATAAAGAATATATATTTAAAATGTACAGTTAACATGGTACTCAATGCTGAGAAATGAAGCTTTTCCACTCAGATCGAAGATTCCCCTCTTACTCCTCCTTTTAAACATCATACTAGAAGTTCTAGCTAATTTAATAGGACAAGAAAATGAAATGAAAGATATACAGATTAGAAACAAGAAAAAAAATATCTTTGTTCACAGATAGCATAATCATCTGTAGAAAATTGAAAAGAATCAACAACAACAACAAAAATAAATAAATAAAATCTGGAACTAATAAGCGATTATAGCAAGGTTACATGATACAAGGATAATATAAAAAAGTGAATCACTTTCCCATACGCCAGCAATAAAAAATAGAATTTGAAATTAAAAATGCAATATCATTTACATAGGCATCCTCCAAAATGAAATACTTAGGTATATTTCTAACAAAATATGTATGAGATTTGTACGAAGAAAATTATAAAACATTGATGAAAGAAAAGAAAGATAAACTACATAAATGGAGATATATTCTAGGTTAATGGATAAGAAGACTCAATATTGTCAAGATGTTATTTCTTCCCAAACTGATCCATAAATCCAATACGACCCCAATCAAATTCCCTACAAGTTATTTTGTAAATATCAAAAAAAAAAATGAATCTAAAATTCGTATGTAGAGACAAAAGGTCCAAGACGGCCAACACATTATTGAAGAAGAAAAACAAAGTTAGAAAACTAAAACAACCTGACTTCAAAACTTACTATAAAGCTATAGTGATCAAGACAGTATGGTATACAAATTTACATCAAGACTTAGGCAGTATTGAACAGACTGCCTGGGCCAGGTGTTGTCGGATGTCTACTAACCTCAGCTCCGAATGATTCAGGGCCAAGTATTCACAGTGGGGCAGCCATCGTTGTAAGCAGGCTTTCTAATCCCAGCAAAAGCGGCCAGCCCTGTAAATTACATTTCCATTTCCAGCGGGTGACCAATGCTGCAAGCCACATTTCAACAGTAGGGTTAGGCAGATCGCTGCTGCCAACATAAACTTGGGTGGATATTGGGGACCTGTAGGTCAGTCTCATACAGCAGCTGCTCTTGCTGTGATCTGGGTCTATAGCGAGAACACCCAGGCACAGAAGTTGCAGTTTTAAGGCTGTATTGGCCTAACGGACCTTAGCGCCTT
The DNA here is from genome assembly GCF_014176215.1 of Rousettus aegyptiacus. Lineage (NCBI taxonomy): Eukaryota > Metazoa > Chordata > Mammalia > Chiroptera > Pteropodidae > Rousettus > Rousettus aegyptiacus. The sequence goes on along the minus strand of NW_023416312.1, from coordinate 78,863,905 downwards.
GAGATCTTACTTCTCCAAAGCCACAAAGTGCCTGCAGCCCATTGACAAGCAGCCTCTTGTGCCCTGCTTGGCTTTGGAGTTGAGCAGTTAAAACAAACAACAGATCTTGGCTAGCACAGTGAGTGCATTTTGAAGAAAACATTTGTGGACAGACCACTGCTGCCTGTACAAGCTACAATATCTCTTAAGGGGATTGCAGGGGTATGTTTTGGCCTGACAGCCCTTAATTCCCTGAGTTCCTGCCCCATCCAGCACACAAAGTGCCTGCTGCACATTGAAAAGCAGCTGCTCCTGCTCTGGGGTAGTGCATTTAGGCCCAGAGTTGGCAGCAGTTGACCTTGCTATGAGTGGAAACTTATACAGCAAGCCACAGAGACAGCGTGGGCACAAAAACTGACACTACAGTGGCAGGGAGAAATTTACTCACTCGGCCAAGGAGACTTTCAGTGTCTCTGTGCCACTCAACATGCATATCACCCAGAGGCTCATCCAGTTTCAGAGACTTACAGGCAACTGATAGGTAGTATCAGACCATGAGGAACACTAATCCCTCTGCTAAACTGCCATAGGTCAGGGACGGGGGATAACCAAGAGCTGACTACACCACTGTCTCTTCCACTTACCTATAGATCCAGCATAGACAACAACCATCAGAAAATTTCTTTTTAGTTCTCACCGGGTAGCCCTGAGCAATCAAATGCAATGGTTGACTTGGTCTCTGGAGGTGCAACTCTCAAGGGGACACAACACCAACGCATCTGGAGGCTGGCGCCAGACCACAAAGGAGCAACTTCTGTTTAGTTCAAGTAGTGATACACACAAAAGGTAGTTGCAATAAGTACACAAGCCTGCTAGGGCAAATTCCATTCAGTGGGGTCAGCCCCCACACAGCAACTCTTATTCTGAGGGTGTAGCCAATTCCCACAATTAGCCTGAATGTTAATCCCACCCATTGATCTACTAACAACAATAAAGGATTAATGACAACAAAAGATCACACACAACCCATACAAAGGTCACGTACAGAGCTCCTGGCACAAGGGATCAGGGAAAATGCACCACTGGGTGACACAGGACACTTTCCACATCAAATCATCTGGCCGAGGCTGAGAGATGAAACAGATATTCTTGACACATAGAAAAGAATACAGAGAGGCTAAGAAAATGAGAAAACAGAGAAACATTCCACAAATGAAACAAGAGAAAACTCTAGAAAATAAACTAAATGAATAAAATGGAGGTAAGCAACCTACCAGAGTCAGAGTTCAAAATAACGGTTATAAGGATGCTCAAGGGACTTATGGGGAGAATGGATGAGCACAATGAGAGCATAAAAAAGGACATAGAAACCATAAAAAAGAACCAGACAGAAATGAGGAATATGATAAGTGAAATGAAGAATACAATAGAAGAATTCAATAGTAGATTGGATGAAGCAGAAGATTGAATCAGCAAATTGGAAGACAAGGTAGCTGAATACACCCAATCAGAACAACAAAAAGAAAAAAGAATTAAAAAAAAAACAAGGATAGTTTAAGAGAGATCTGGGACAACATGAAGCGTAAAATTATCTGAATCATGGGAGTATCTGAAGAGGAAGAGAGAGCAAGGGATCAAGTCTCTATTTGAAGAAATAATGACAGCAAACTTCCCTAACTTGGCAAAGGAATTAGACATACAAGTTCAGGAAGCACAAAGAGTTCCAAACAAGAGAAATTCAAACAGATCTACACCAAGACACATCATAATTAACATGCCAAAGGTCAAAGACAAAGAGAATTTAAAAAACAGCAAGAGAAAGGAAGCTGATTACTTACAAGGGTACCCCCATAAGAATGTCTGCTGATTTTCCAATGGAAACTTTGCAGTTCAGAAGGGAATGGCTAGAAATACCCAAAGTTATGAAAGACAAGAATCTACAACCACAGATACTCTACCAAGCAAGGCTTTTGATTAAAATGGAAGGTGAGTTAAAGAGCTTCCTAGACAGAAAAAACCTTAAGGAATTCCTCACCAACAAGCCAGCATTACAAGAAATGTTAAAGGGTCTTCTGTAAAAAGAGAAAGGGTAAAAAAGAAAACAGAAATAACAAATATGAATAATAAAATGACAGTAACAGTATACCTATCAATAATCACTTTAAATGTAAACAGATTAAATGCTCCAATCAAAAGATACAGGGTAACTGAATGGATAAGAAAACAAGACCCATGCATATGCTGTTTACAAGAGACCCACTTCAGATCAAATGACACAGACTGAAAGTAAAGGGATGGAAAAAGATATTTTACGCAAATGAAAATGAAAAAAAAAAGCTAGGATAGTGATATTTATAAGAGATGAAATACATTTTAAAACAAAGGCTATAATAAGAGATAAAAAGAGCATTACATAATAAAAAAGAGATCAATAAACCAGGAGAACATAACCCTAGTAAACATATACGCACCCAACATAGAAGCACCTACATACATAAAGCAATTATTGATCGACATAAAAGGACAGATCAATATTAATACACTCATAGTAGGAGGCTTTAACTCCCCATTGACACCAATGGGCACTTCTTTCAAGCAAAAAATCAACATTGAAACAATGGGCCTAAAAGATACACTGGACCAAAGAGATATTTTCAGAGCATTTTACCCCAAAGCAGCAAAACATATATTTTTCTCAAGTGCACATGGAACATTTTCAAGGATAGGCCACATGTCAGGACACAAATCAAGCCTCAATACATTTAAGAAGATTGAAATCATATCAACTGTCTTCTCCCATCACAATAATATGAAAGTAGATATCAACTACAATAAAAAATACTGGAAAATACACAAAAACATGTAGATTAAATAACATGCTACTAAACAATGAATGGGTCACTAATGAGAACAAGGAAGAAATCAAAAGAGAGCTAGAGACAAATGAAAATGAAAAACACAACAACTCAAAATTTATGGGACGCAGCGAAAGCAGTCCTAAGAGGGAAATTCATAGCAAAACAGGCTTACCTCAAGAAACAAACAAACAAAAAAGTTCAAATAAACAATCTAACCTTAAAATTAAAATAACTAGAAACATAACAGCAAACAAATCCAAAGTGAACAGAAGGAAGGAAATAATCAAAATCAGTGCAGAAATAAATGAAAGAGTCTAGAAAAAGAATACGAAAGATTAATGAAACCAAGAGCTAGTTCTTTGAAAAGATAAACAAAGTTTACAGACCCTTAGCCAGACTCATAAAGGAAAAAAGTGACTCAAATAAATAAAATCAGAAATGAAAGAGGTGAAATAACCACAGAGTCACAGAAATACAATGGATCATAAGAAACTACAATGAGCAATTATACGCCAACAAATTGGACAATCTGGAAGAAATGGACACATTCCTAGAAACATACAATCTCCTAAGACTGAGTCAAGAAGAAACAGAAAATATGAACCTACCAATTACCATCCACGAAATAGAATCAGTCAAAAAAAAAAATATCTCCCAAAAAGCAAAAGTCCTTTACCAGATGGCTTCATGAGCAAATTTTACCAAACAGTCAAAGAAGAATTATCACCTTTTCTTCTCAAACTATTCCAAAAAATTCAAGAAGTGGGAAGGCTCCCTAATTCTTTTTATGAAGCCACCATTACCTTGATTTCAAAACCATGCAAAGACATTACAAAAAAAGAAAACTATAGGCTGATAGCTCTTATGAAAATTGATGCAAAAATCCTCATCAAAATACTAGCAAAGCAAATTCAGCAATACATTAAAAATATCATACACCATGATGAAGTTGGATTTATTCCTGGAATGAAAGGTTGGTTGAATATCTGCAAATCAATTAATGTGACACATTGCATTAACAAATCAAAAGATAAAAACCATATGATCATATCGATAGATGCAGAAAAAGTGTTCGACAAAATCCAGCATCCATTTATGATAAAAACTCTCGGCGAAGTGGGAATAGAGGGAACATACCTTAACATAATAAAGGCCATATATGACAAACCTATAGTTAACAACATACTCAATGGGGAAAGGCTAGAAACATTTTCTTTAAGATCAGAAACAAAACAAAGATGCTCACTTTCATGACTCCTCTTCAACATTGTATTGCAAGTTAGCCACAGCAATAAGACAAGAAATAGAAATAAAAAGCATCTGAAATGGAAAGGAAGAAGTAAAACTCTCGTTATTTTCTAATGGCATGATACTATATATAGAGAACCCTGAAGATTCCACCCAAAAACTGTTAGAACTGATCAATGAATTCAGTAAAGTAGCAGTTACAAAATAAATACTCAGAAGTCAGTAGCATTTTTATACACCAATGATGAACTTTAAGAAAGAGAAATTAAGAAAATAGTCCCATTTACAATTACATCAAAAACCATAAAATGCCTTGAAATCAAATTAACCAAGAAGGTAGAAGACCTGTTTTCAGAAAATTATAAGTCGTTGAAAAAATAAATTGAAGAAGATACAAACAAATGGAAGCATATAACCTGTTCATGGGTAGGAAGAATCAACATTGTTAAAATGGCCATACTACCCAAAGCAATCTATAGATTCAATACGATCCCTATCAAAATGCCTATCAAAATACCAATGACATTTTACAGAGAGCTAGAATGAATAATCCTAAAATTTATGGAGCCATAGAAAACCCCAAATAATGATGGCAATCGTGAGAAAGAAGGAAAAAGTTGGAGGTATCACACTATCTGATATCAAACTATACTGCAAGGCTACAGTAATCAAAACAGCATGGTACTGGCATAAAAACAGATACATTGATCAATGGAACAGAAGAGAGAACCCAGAAATAAATCCACGCCTATACGCTCACTTAATATATGACAAAGGAGGTAAGAATATGCAATGGGGTAAAGACAATCTCTTCAATAAATGGTGTTGGGAAATTGGACAGATACATGGGGAAAAAAGCTGAACAATCTTTCATAGTATACAAGAATATGCAAAATGGATTAAAGATTTAAACTTTTAGAAGAAAACATAGGCAGTAAGCTTCCTGATATTACTGACAGAAATTTCTTTTCAAATAGATCTCCTAGGGCATGGGAAATAAAAGAAAATATAAGCAAATGGGACTACATCAAACTAAAAAGTTTTTGTGCTGCAAAGGAAACCTCTAATGATACATTTGATAAGGGGCTAATGTCCAAAATTTATAAAGAACATAAAGAACATATACGACTCAATGACAAAAAAAAGTCCAATTAAAAAATGGGCTGAAGATGTGAACAAATACTTCTTCAAAGAGAAAATACAGATGGTTAGCAGAGATAAGAAAGGATGCTCAAGGTCACTAATCATCAGAGAAATGCAAATTAAAACCACAATGAGATCTCACCTCACATCTGTCAGAATGGCTATCATCAACAAATCAAAAACCAGAAAGTGTTGGCCAGGATGCAGAGAAAAGGGAACCCTCACACATTGTTGGTGAGATTGCAAATTGGTACAGCCGCTATGAAAAACAGTATGGAGGTTCCTCAAAAAATTAAAAATGGACATATCTTTTGACCCACTAATTGCACTCCTGGGTATTTATCTAAAAAAAATCAAAACAATAATTCATAAAGATCTATGCATCATAATATTCATGGCAGCACAATTTACAATAGCCAAGATACGGAAGCAAACTAAGTGCCCATCAGCAGACAATTGGATAAAGAAATTATGGTTTATATATACAATGGAATATTACTCAACCATTAAAAAAATAAAACCCTACCATTTGCAACAATATGGATGGACCTAGATGTTATTATTCTGAGTGAAATAAGTCAGATGGAGAAAGAAAAATACCATATGATTTAACTTATATGTGTTGTCTAAGGAGCAAAAAGAACAAACTAATCAAAAACAAACTAGCAAATATAGTGGATAATTTGGTGACAGATAAAAGGGGACGGGGGTAGGGAGGCTGGGAGAATGGAGTGAAGGGTTAAAGAAGTACAAATCAGTAGTTGGTAACTGGGCATGGGGAATATGGCAGACAGAATGCAGTTAGCATTAATAAAATGGTTAAGTGGAGGGCCAGAAAAGGGAAGGAACAATTGGGGGGATCATTTTATGAACATCATATATGTCTAACCAATGTACTGTATACTTGAAACTAACTTAAATAAATAAATTTATTTAAAATATATTATCAAATTAAGATTCAATTTCAATACAACCAACTCCCTATTATGTGAAAAAAAAGACAGCATGGTGTATATATATGCAGATAGATAAATGCATTGGAACCAAGAGCACAGAAATAGACCCACAGAAATATAATCAACAGATCTTTGACAAGGAAAAGGCAATACAATGAATTCAACAAATAGTACCGAAATAACTGCACATATGTATAAAAATTAATATAGACACAGACCTTACACCTTTCACAAAAATTAACTCAAAATGAATACAGACATAAATGTAAAATGCAAAAATGAAGAGCTCCTAAAATATAATATAAGAGAAAACCTAGGTACAATAATGACTTTTTAGATACAATGCCAAAGGCACAATTCGTGAAAGAAATAATTGATAAGAAGGACTTCGTCAAAATTATTTACTTCTAGTTGATAGATAGTCATGGGGATAGGGAGCACAGCATATGGAATGCAGTCAGCAGTAATGTAATGGCTATATGTAGAGCAAGAGGGAAGGTAGGGTAATCAGGAGGATTGCTTCATAAACTCCATAAATGTCTAATCAATATGCTATATACTTGAAACTAATAATAAAATAAAATTAATAATATTAATAATAATATACTTTTATTATGCAAAAGACAATGTTAAGAGAATGAGAAGATAGGCCACAGACTGGATAAAATATTGCAAAAGACACATGTGGTAAAAGACTGCTATTTAAAATACACAAAAAAACTCCTAAAAATAAATAAGAAAAAAATGACCTGATAAAAAATGGGCCAAATATTTTAACAGACAGCTCACCAAAAATGATATGCAGATGAAAAGTAACATAGGAAAAGGTGGTCCACATCATATGTCATCAGGCAAGACAAATTAAAACAACCATGTGATACCCCTACACACCTATAAGAATGGCCAGAATCTGGAACACTAAAAACCTCAAATTAAGAGAAGGATATGGAAGAATATCAGCTCTCATTCATTGTTGGTCGGAATATAAAATGATACAGTGACTTTGGAAGACAGTTTGGTGATTTCTTACAAAACTAACCATATAGTTACCATATTATCCAGCAATCAGACTCTTTGGTATTAACTCAAAGAAGGTGAGAGGTTATGTCTTCAAAACAATCTGCACATGAGTGTTTATAACAGCTTTATCCATAACTGCCAAAACTTGAAAGCAACCAACATATTCTTCAGTAGGTGAATCGATAAACTTTGAGATATCCAGACAATGGAATATTATTGTTATTTAAAGAAATAAGCTATTAAATCCTAAAAACAAAACAAAACAAACAAACAGAAAAACACAGGTTGGAAACTCAAATGCATATTGCTAGGTGAAAAAAGCTAATCTGAACAGACTGCATACTGTTGATTCTAACTATATGGCATTCAGGAAAAGGCAAAACTATGGATACAGGAAAAGATCAATGGTTGACTGTAATTGGTAAGAGAGGGATAAATAGGCATAGCACAGAGAACTTTTAGGGCAGTGAAATACTTTTTATGATACCATAATGAAGGATACATGGCATTATACATTTTCAAATCCATAGAATGTACAAAACCAAGAATGAACCCTAATATAAGCTATGAACTTTGAGTGATTATGCTGTGTTAATGTAAGTTTATCAATTGTAACCAGTGTACCACTCTGATGTGGGATGTTAATAATGTGGGAGGTTTTGTATATGTAGAAGCAGGGAGTATATGGGAAATCTCTGTACTTTCCCCTTAATTTTGCTGTGAACTTAAACTGCTCTAAGAAATAGTCTATATGTCTATATCTATATATCTCTCTATATATCTATATCTAGATATAGATATTATAGTATATATTTACCATATATTAATATTTTTATTTTTATATATTTATCAATTTTTATTTTATTTTCAGTTATTTTTATTTAATATCTATTTCCATGTATATGTAAGTCATATATGTATATTTCCATGTATATGTAAGTCATATATATATATGTGAAGTACTCATATATGCTAAGACATGGAGGAACCTTGGAAAAACATTATGCTGAAGTGGAAAAAGTCAGACACAAAAGCTCACACATGTATAATTTTAGTTATATTAAATATTAAGAATAGATAAATCCACACAAACAGAAAGCAGATTGGTGGCTGCCAGCCTCTCTAGCAAGACAATAATGGGTTGTAACTGCTTATTATATGTAGAATTTCCTTTTAAGGTGATGAAAATATTTTGGAACTAAATAGAAGCAGTGTTTTCACAACATTGAGAATGTACTAAATGTTACTGAATGTCAACCTTAAAATAGTTAATTTCATGTTAATTTTGCTAAATAAAATAATAATTAAAAATTAAAGGCATCCAGAGAGGAAAAATGCATTACTTATAAAAGAAAAACTATTTGAATATTGGGATTTTTCATCTGCAATCATGCTAAATAAAAGAAAGGGGAACAATATTTAAAGTGCTGAAAGAAAAGAACTGTCAACAGCTAACTATTACATTGCGAAGTATCCTTAAGGAATAAAGAAAAAATAAATATGCTTTCAAGGGAAGGAACACGAAGAATATGTTGTAATAAGATCTACCCTTAAAGAATGGCTAAAGGAACCTTACCAAACATAAAGACAATGATAATAGATTAAGACTTGATCAGTCACTGATGAAAGAATAATGGTCTGGGTGAAAGACAAGTAAACATAATAGACTATACTTCACATAAATTTATTTAGTAATATTTCATGGTTAAAGAAAAAATTACAGGACCAACTTATGTGGTATTCAATGTACACAGAGAAAATATTTAATATAATTATATATTAAAAGTGGGGAAGTTATAGGAATCATAAGTAGAAGTAAAGTTTCTATACTTCATTGAAAAGTTAAAAATTTGAATCCAGTAGAATGTGACAAGTCATATATTTTTGTGGTAATACCTAGAAAAACCACTAAGCAACTTGTGTGCGAAGATACTCAACAACACATTAAAGAGAAGAGTGCCAACGATATTTTCATGGTCTGAAATATAAAGTGGAGGAAATTTTCTAGCTTGACAAAAAGACCAGCAGTAATATTAATCAGAAATACACCACAAAAGTGACAAAATAAAGAGCTGTTGATCAGTAAGTTTTATATCAAGTCAAGGGAAGAAGAAATTAAAGTTGAAACACAGTAGTAATTACAATGAGCTTTGAACCTTCAACTTTTCTCTGAAAATTAAGATCAAGAGGGAAGCCAATACATCATAGGCATGAGTATAGTTGGCATTAACTGAGTCCATGGGCTTCTTAGGTTGTTTATAAGGCATATACAGAAGAAATCTATTGCCATTAGAATCAAAGTATATTTAACAGTTAAAAAAAAACTTTAAGACAAATTATAGTTGAGGCTCTGTATTAGTAATTCTATACAATTATTCCTTGAAGTGCCATTAGACCTCATGTAAAGTTGAAAATAAAATAATCTCTAATAATCTATGAAGTTTTGTACATTTTTCTATTTTGCAGCTGTAATAATATAGAAAATACATAATAGAGAGCAAAAATGTGGGGAAGGGGTAAACTAATTTTTACATGGAGATATCATGTTAGAATTATTTCAACTATTGCCACTAGTCTATTTTAAACACAAAGTAAATGATCTATGAATAATAAAGGTTTTGAAAAGGAGTCTTTGGTGTCATATTTACAAACTTCTAACAAGCAGAAATTGATTTGTCTAGTCAAGTTGTTTAAAATAGACTTTATTAAGATGTCGTGTGCCTACAAATAGCATGCTCAAATTGTTAAAATGAAGTTTCTAATTTCAGAAGGCCTAGAGCACACCCCCAAATTTTCATGTCTAACAAGCTCCCAGGTGATGCTGATAATCACAGATTTTACACCGCAACAGTAGCAAGGGTCTAATAAACTAGGAATATGGTACTGATAAGGTCAGAGTTTTAAATTCTATCTCTATATTGGCCAGTTAACTTGTGGTAAAAAGAAACAGCATAAAATCTAGACTGAGGTTGAACAGTTTTCAATCCCAGATCTTTCACTTCTTAACTTTGTGATCTGTACAAGAGACTAACTCTCTCTCAGCCACAGTCTGCATTATCTTCCACCTCTAGGGGATTTCATGAAAGTTAAATGAGATATTTCTAAAATCCTTGAAACATATTTGATACTAAGCAAACATTAGATCTCTTCCCCTTCCCCTCCTAACCATGATAGATTACATTCCTAACTGAAAGGCTTTTACAAGTCATTGGTACAAAGATGATTGGATCTGAGATAATGTAGAAACAATTGCTAGCAAACTGTAAAAGAATCTCAGGTAAACCAATCTCAAATTGGAAGTACATTTTTCACTATTGTTAAATCTATTGGGGTGACATTGGTTAATAAAATTAATAGGTTTCAAGTGTATAATTCAATACTACATCATGTGTATGTTGCATTGTGTTTTCACACCCAAAGTCAAATCTTGCATTACCATATAGTTGACCTGCTTTACACTCATCTATCTTCCCCCTCTCCCCTTTCCCTCTGGTAACCATTAACTGTCTGTGTCCGAGTTTTTGTTTGTTTTGTTCATTTGTTGATTTTAGGTTTATATAAGTGATATCATATGATTTTCAATTTTTTCTGTATGGCTTACTTCACCTAGCATGATTATCTTGAGGTCCATCCATGTTGTCACAAATGACAGTATTTCATCTCTTCTTTTAACTGAGTAATAATATGTACCACCTTCTCTTTATCAAATCATTTATCACAAACACTTGTTTCCATGTCCTGGCTACCATAAATACTGCTGTTATGAACATTGGGATCTATATATGTTTTCACATTTTCAGGGTATATATGGAGAAGGGAGATTGCTAGGTCATATGGTGATTCTATTCTTAATTTTTGGATAAATCTCCATACTGTTTTCTATAGTGATTCTGCCAATTTACATTCCTACTGGCAATGTATGAGGGTTTCTCTTCCCTCACAACCTCTTCAACACTTGTTATTACTTGTCTTGTTGATGATGGACATTCTAACAGGTGTAAGGTGGTATCTAATTATGGTTTTGATTTCCATTTCCCTAATAGCTGGTGAACTTGAACATCTTTTCATATGATCGTTAGCCAGTTTTGCATGTCTTCTTGGGAAAAGTGTCTATTCAGGTCCTCTGCCCATTTTTTAATTAGGTTGTTTGATTTTTGGTGTTGAGTTGTCCAAGTTCTTTATATATTTTGTATATTAGCCCTTTATTAGAGGCATTATTTACAAATATTTTCTCCCTCTTTGTTATGTTGATGTGTCTTTTGCTGTGCAGAAGCTTTTTAGTTTAATATAGTTTCTTTCATTTATTGTTTTTTTTATTTTAAGTACAATTTCATAAACATATTGATTAAAATAAAATGCACCTTCTGTAGTTTTTTTTTCACTATTTATCTTATTCTACCACTTCTCAGTCTTACATCCAAGCCCATTAGTTTTGAGGCGTTGCCCCAAAGATCTGTAGGTATCTAGAATATAAAGAATTAATATCATTGTTATTTAAATATTGACACTTATACAATAAAGAAATAATATGATTAAAATTATTCAACTGGTAATACAGAAGATGGCAGAATAGGTAGATGCTGTGTTTGCCTCGTCTAACAACCATGTCAAAATTATAACCAAACTATAGAAAAAAACATCATTGAAAATCACCTGAAGTCTAGCTAAACGGTTCTACAACTAAGAATATACAGAAGAAGCCACCTCGAAACTGGTAGGAGAGGTAGAGACATGGAAGAGGCTGATCTCACACTATGTGTGGCAGTTAAAAATCAAGAGGGATATCTCAGCTGTGGAGGTCACCTTGGAGGAGCAAGGAGTCCCAAGTCACACCAGAATCTCCATTCCAGAGCTGCAATGCCAGGAAGAGAAGGGCCCACAAAATCTGGACGTGAAAATTCAGAGATCATGGCCAAGTTAGAGAGGGGGCTCCAGGAGTCCCAGGCATTCTTCTCAAAAAAGGTAGTGCATGAACTTACTTGCTAATTAACTCTGAGTTCCAGTGTTGGAACAGCAGCTCAAAAGCCACCAGGGACATATGGAAAAGAACTGAGTTTTCTTGCTACAGGTCAAAGACTGAAGGAGCAGCTTTCTCTCAGACAGAATTGTTGGCAAAAGCCACCATTCCTTTGTTGAGCTCTCACTCCACCCATAATGAAGATGCAGATGGCAACCGTATCTGATTTTTCATTAACCCGGCTATACTGGTTGCACCACCCTAATGATTTTCTGAGACCCTAGCCCACTCAACTTGCGGGCCCACTCCAGCCACTTCCAGTGATTTTTTTTCTATGCAAATATCCTTTCTTGGTTCATGCAGTGGGCTTTTCAAAAATCTCTCTCAAAGGATCACAAGGCCTAAGCAAGTGGCATCTGGCCTTGGTGAACCTCATACCTTTTGCCGAGCAGCTCTAAACCTGGAAGCCAGCATTTGTTCACAGCTTGGCCTCTAGAAGCCCATCTGAGCCCAGCATGGCTCAGTGATGGCCATCTTCAGTTTACTTGTTGGCTCATGCCACATGGCCCAGGAAAGCATATAGGCTATAGCTTAACTTGAACATGCAAGGAGCCCCTGCATGCCTGGTAGCTGGCTTCCATCTGACTTGGAGCACTACCTAGGGCCACATCCAAAAATGACACATCCACACGGCAGACTGGGAAGACAACCCACCGAAGCAAATTCTGCTGTGACCCTACACAATAGCTCCTCCACTGTAGTCACTGACTGGTCCTCACAACCAATCAGCCCAAGGATCAGTTTCTCCCATTGACATGCAAACAGCAATCAAGGCTCAACTATAACAGGAAGGCACACATAACCCATACAACAGACATCCCTGGAGCACTTGGCTCAGGTGACCAGGGAAGACTGTGACCCTGGGCTCTACAGCATACCTATTACATAAGGATACTCTATTAAGACTGGGAGACATAGCAGCTTTACCTGAAAATACATAGAAAGAAACAATGGGAGGCAGCCAAAATGGAGAGACAGAGAAACCTGTCCCAAATGAAAGAATAGACAAAATCCTCAGAAAAAAAGTATTAAACAAAATGGAGACAAGCAATCTACCAGATGCAGAATTCAAAATACTAGTTATAAGAACACTCAGTGAACTTAGGGAAAGAGTAGAGAAACTCACTTAAAACTTTAAAAAAGAGATAAAAAATAAAAATAAAGATAAAAAACATAAAAAACTAACCAGTCAAAAATGAAAAATACAATAACTGAAATTAAGACTATATTATCGGGAATCGACAGTAGATTAGATAAAGCAAAGGACTAGATTAGGGACTTAGCAGATAAGGTAGCATAAAACACCCAATCATAAAAACATGAAGAAAAGTAATCCCAAAAAATGAGGATAGTTTAAGGGGGCTCAGGGACAACATCAAGTGTTCCAATATCCACATCATTGGTAAAGAGAAGAGAAAAGGAATCAACAACCTTTTTGAAAAAAAAATAATGAAAAAAAAATCTTTCATAACCTGGCAAAGGAAATAGACATACAAACTTGGGAAGCACAGAGTTCCAAACAAAATAAATCCAGAGGTCCACATGAAGACACATCATAATTAAAATTCCAAAGGTTAAAATAAAGAAAAGGAGAAAATCTTAAAAGCAGTAGGAGAAAAGCAATTAGCTACCTACAAGAGGGTTTCTATAAACTTGTCAGCTGATTTCTCAACAGAAACTTTGCAGGTCAGAAGAGATTGGTGAGAAATATTTAAAGTGATATAAAGTAAGATTACCCAGCAAAGCTATCATTTAGAAGCACATGAGAGATAAAGAGCTTTCCAGACAAGAAAATGGTAAAGGAGTTCATTACCATCAAGACACTATTACAAGACATGTTGGAGGGATTGCCTTAAGAAGAAGAAAAAAACAAAACAAACAAAAAAAAACAATATCAAAATATAAATAACAACTACATATCTATCAATAATTACTTTGAATGTAAATTGATTAGTTCTCTCATTAAAAAACTATGGCGGCTGAATGGATAAGAAAACATGACCCTTATATATTCTGCCTACAAAAGACTCACTTCAATTCAAGACACAGAGAGAATGAGTAAAAGGATGGAAAAAGATGTTTCATGAAAATTGAAACAAACATGCAAAAAGCTGGGGTAGCAAAATCTATACTGATTAAACAGACTTTAAAACAAAGGCTATGGAAAGAAACAAAGAAGGACCCAGTAATCCAACTTCTGGGTCCAACCTTCAAGGAGACATGTGCATCTATATATTCATTTCAGCATTATTTACAATAGTCAGTATATGAAGGCTTCCTGGGTGTTTATCAATGGACAACTGGATAAAGAAGATGTAATACAAATATACATTGGAATATTACTTAGTTATAATAAAGAATGAAATCTTGCCATCTGCAACAACTTAGATGGACATAGAGAGTGTTGTACTGAGTGGAGTAAGTCAGACAAAGACAAATGCCATATGATTTCACTTCCATGTGGAATCTAAAGAACAAAATAAACAAAGAGAACAGCAACAAACTCATAGATACAGAAAACATTTTGATGTTTGACAGGTAGGAGGGGTATTGGTGGTGTGGGTGGAAAAGGGGAAGGAATTAAGAAGTACAAATTGATAGTTACAAAATTGTTATGGGAATGTACAATGTAGCATATGAAATATAGTCAATAATTTTGTAAAAATTATGTTGGTGTCACATGGGTACTAGATTTATCAGTGAGATCACTTCATAAGATTTATACATGTCTAATCATCATGTTGTATAGCTGAAACTAATATGATGTTCTATGCCCACTATAATTGAAAAATAAATATCTATAAAGAACTATTTGACTAAAGATCATTAGGAAAGGGTACTCATTATAAATTATTAAAAAAAAACAGTAATGAAAACATCAAACAGATGGGTAGTGTAATTTTGATTCGAAGTTGTTCTTTTGCTGTTGATTGTTACTGCTGTATTTTGAATGTGCACCAACCTTGACCTTCCTAATTTCATTTATAAATAGAAATTCAAGACAATGTTACATGGTCTATATTCATCATTATTCTTCTCAAATCAAACTCTTTAGAGGAAAATAAAATAGAATCAGTCTTTTACACTTATAAAATGTACACATATTTTGTCAATATTCAATAAAGAAAATGCAATATTCTACTATATAAACCCTTCCATATTCAATAGAATATGTGGCTTTTCTGAGCAACTACTACTAAGGAACCTGTTTAAATGAACATTATTTTTTCATCTATGCTAATTTTTTATATGCATAACATTTTATCCAGAAAGCATCTGTAATAAATTATACAAAAAAAACCCCTGAAATCAGTTACACTATAGAAATTTCTGACTCACTGAAATTAAAATTGTGCTTACTTGGCTTACAAGTTCAATTGTTGATCTTTAGATTTATGGAAAGACATGCCCCCTAATGGTTCTAATGGGGAATAAGAAAACTAGACAGCCTTGGGTACTGTCACTTTTGCTCATAAATTACTCAGTCTTCAAAGACTGATTTAATCTCATAGATACATGCATGACTTATAAACACCAGAGCTATAGGTGTAGTAAATCCTAATCCACAAGCATGCAAAACTTAATATTCTTGTTAAATCCCTATTTCTCTATGTCTCTATTCAAACAGTTATTTATTGGTGTGTGTATGTGTGCACACCTGTGTGTAAAATAGAAATGTTATCTCTAAGTGAAATAGAATATTGCTGTCCTTGGAGATACCATTAGCAAAAATTTCCCCAAAATATTTTAATGTTTCTCAAAGGATCCAATTCTCTTGTTTTATTTAAGCTGCCAAATTATATAACACATAATTTGATGCTCATTAGAATGAGTAAAATTGAAATGAACTGAAACCAAACTAGAACAGAATATGCTTTAGTGTGCTAAAAGTTTTAAAGTTAAATGAACACTGTCAGGAACATTTAAATGGCATTTCTTGCATAGTGTACAAAGTTGGTCCAGGTTTCATCCAACTTTAAGTTGAGATACTGGTGATTCTTGCTTAATGTAGAAATTTTATACTGATAAAGAGAATAATAGTACAATGTGTATATTCAGCAAGTGGTCTGTGTGAATCCTACACTATATTATTTTCCGACATCTTAACACTTTTCTGTAGTGTGCACATTAACTTTCAATATTTTATAAGCCCGGATTTTTTTTTTTTGCTTTCTCTTAAATTTTGATCTTAAATATTTGATAGAATTTACTAATTGAAAAAATTTCTTGGCCATCTGTGAAAACTTTCTGCTTATACTAAGGTTTCAGATGTTTTTGAAAAATCAAAAACAAAACAAAACACTGTAGCTTTCCCAAAATTTTCAAGGAATTTAGTTTTTAGAGGAGCTTTATCTGCAAATATTTTTTATATCAATAACATTTCATACCACAATGAATGATTTTGTTAAAATCTGAAAGATAAAATTAAGGATTAGCACAGCGCAATGTTTAATAAATACTTATTAAATGAATGATAACGCAATTGATTAGATCTATATAACTGCCTTCTTAACTAATCTCAGGAACAAAAGTAATTCCTTTAATGTAGAGATCATCTTTTGAAAAAAAAACACTCAGTGTTTATTAATTACACAAATATCCTCAAAGGGAATATGATCACTTACTCTAAAGCTCTCTTCTTACTGATTTTCCAGGTGTAGTTCAACCTCCATGTATTTGTTTTCATTGTTTGACTTCACTGATAAAAAAAGAGACTTTCTTGGAATGTAATACCTTACGACATTAGACACTAAAATGTATGTTTTAATCTCATAGATACATGCATGACTTATAAACACCAGAGCTATAGGTTTAATTTATAAAGGTGATTGTCGCTTAACTAAATTACTCAAAATAAAAAAAAATAATTCCAAATTAAAAAAACAACATTTCTAATAACATTGGGAGGGGGTTACCACAAAAATTTACATATTTTAAAGAAATTGCCAAAGTAAAACCATGATCTAGGGACCTCATTATTTCATTTATTTTATTTATTTATCTTTTTATTATTATTTTTTAGTATGTTTGGTTTCTGTTTGTTTATTATGGTGACATTGGCTAATGAAATTTAGTAAGTTTCAGGAGTACAATACAACAGTAATGCATATATATATATTGCATTGTGTTGTCATTGACCATGGATTTCTTTCCATCACCACATATTTGACCCATTTTACCCCATCTATCTCTCCCCTCTGCCTCTCCTCATCTTTTGTCCATGCCTGTGAGTCTCTGTTGCTTTTAGGTTTATATCCCACATATAGGTGATGTCATGTGGTTTTCAACTTTTTCTGTCTGGTTTGTTTCATTTAGCATGATTATTTCAAGGTCCATCCATGTTGTTGCAAATGGCACTGTTTCATATCTTCTTATGGCTGAGTAATATTCTATTATATTTATGTACCACTGCTTCTTTATCTAATCATCTGTCCTAGGACACTTCGGTTTCTTCTGTGTCTTGGCCACCATGAATAATGCTGCTATGAACATCAGTATGCAAATATCTTTTTGGATATATGTTTTTAAGTCTTTGGGGTAAATACCTAGAAGAGAGATTGCTGGATCATATGGTAGATCAATTTTCAGTTTTTTGAGGAACTTTCATGCTGTTTTCCATAGTGGCTGTACCAATTTGCAGTCCCTACAACAGTGTATGAAGGATCCTTTTATTCCGTATATTCTTCAATATTTGTTTTTACTTGTCCTGTTGATTATAGCTTTTCTAACAGGAGTGAGATGGTATCTCATTGTTGTTTTGATTTGCATTTCCCTAAGAACTAGGGATGTTGAGCATCTTTTCATATGTTTGTTGCCGATTTGTATGTCTTCTCGGAAGAAGTGTCTGTTCAGGTCCTCTATCAATTTTTTAATTGGATTGTTTATTTTTTTGTTATTCAGTTGTATGAGTTCTTTGTATATTATTGGAAGTGTTGCTTGCAAATATCTTCTCCCATTTGGATGGTTGTATCTACCTTGTCGATGGTTTCTTTTGTTGTGCAAAAGATTTTTAGTTTGATGCAGTCCCATTCATTTATTTTTACTCATTTTAAATATTTCTACTGATCAATAGCATTTATAATTGAACTCATTGTCTATGTGATTAGGAAGTGATGAAATAATTTGATGGATAGATGTGTGTTCCAGCTGTTTTTTATATTAGTTTTTTTTTCTTTTTTATAGGTTACTAATATATAAAATATACTTAATTAGCTTCCTTTTGGTTTTGTTGATTTAAATAACTGTCTTTAAGTTTGTTGCTTATATTATGGTCAATACACTCTAAAAATATATATATATATATTTATTATTTGGGAATTAGTAGTGATATATACCACCATTAGACCTTGACGCAGCTGGAAGAAAGAAAGCAAACACAAAATTCGACTCTAATATTCTTGAAATCTTTGTTGTTTGTAGTAAATATGGGTCATTTCTTTTGCTTTGTATTTTGAACAGATGTGTGTTTGCATAATGTGAAGATTTAGTTAGACTTATGAAAAGAAATTGCATCTCTATTTTACAATGGAATTAATATATGTATAAAGGATTAGATGAAGCAATCCAAAACCAAACATGATTTACACTTTAGTTCTAACCCATTCCTTGTACTTCAGGAGCTATAAGATATATCATGAATGTATGACACTATGCCTAATTTTCAATAGAATGCATTAAGGTATGCTTCATCTGTAAAAAAAAATATGCTCTTTGCATCCTTGAAAAATCAACTTGTACCTCTGCAGTTTTTAATTTAAAAAATTATTTACATGTTTAGGTGCTTCCTTATGAATGCTAATTTTGATTCTTAGACAATATTTAAACCAATAGCAAAGAACTAAAAATTTAATAGAGTGTAATATAAAATTTCAAACTGTTGGGCCACTTTTGTGCCCTGAATTATAATATCTCACTTCTTTGTTTCATTTAGTGCCACAAAGACTTTGATGCACTGATTTATCATCTTCCATCCCATATTCCCCTATAATGGAAATGTTGATTACAAATACAACAAGCTAATATTACATATTTTTATGATAAGGATGAAAGGCAGGTTGCTTTGTATTAGAACTATATTTTCCATAATAGTAGAGTTTATTGGTCGTACTAGCAAGGAAAAATAAAGCTTACTGACCTATTAGCAAAAAGTAGGTTGATATAAGACACATATTAAGGTCTATTACAAATCAAGTCCAGTGCAACCTATTTTAATCCAGAGCAGAACAAAGTATATTATCTTAATTTTAGAATCAACACATTTGGCTATAACACAAAAATGAAAATCTAAATTGAGGTCATAAAGACTGAACTAAAGTTGAATATTTTCTCCTTTACCTGTTCAGTTAAATAAAGACTTTTATTGCTTATAGTAGCTGGCTTTCAATAAAATTTAGATGAAAATCCTGAATCTTCCCAATGGATATGATGCAGAGTGCTTAAAGAAGAAACATTCAACCATATTAGAACTGCAAATAAAAATAAACACACTCAAATCCACCATATTATATTTTTGACCTGATCTAAATGCATCATTGCAACAAATTTCTTATTTTTCCAATTACAGAAGTCTATAGGTCAAAAGCACTGACTGATTAACTTTAGGTTCTCTTTAATTTATCTTAAGAGGCTTTATGGAAGACTTGGAGAAAAATTTTATTAAAAAAAAGAAAATAAAGTCATAAAGGCAGGCTTTTAAATAATATGCAGAAATCAAACTCTCTCAAAGAAGAATTCTTTTCATTCTTTTATTTGTAACCCTATACTGTTAAACAAACTTTAGGCAGTGTTTCTTTTCTAAAAATTACAAATAAGAGTTCAAGAAAGTAAATTAATATTGAGTATTATCTTGATTTAATCTAATCACCCATACAATAAAAGATTGCAAAATAAAGTGAGGCTCAGATAACTCCTCTGATATTGTCTACTCAAGAATCTAATGCTGTCAAATACATAAAAAATAATAATATTTTATATCTAGAAAAATATAAAAATAATATTAACATAAGAAACTTCGGTCAACTATTTAACTAATTAAAATGAGTTATTGAATTTTGTGGCTAGCTCTGAAACTTTAACAATACGTTCGGTTTGTTTGTTTGTTTGTTTGTTTGTTTGTTTTTACAATCACAGGAAAAAAGTTCCTTATGCTTATTGGTAAATAAGTAAATAACCTCTGAGGAAATAAATTATGACATGAATACAAGGCATCTTGTTTTAGATTTTATTTGTTTTATAGATTTAACTATTTATTTTATGATTTTATCTATAGGACATCTTGTTATCAGATTCTGTATTACACTATTAAAACTATCAATATTTATATAACACAAACTTGTAAGCATTGCCTCAATTTTCTAAGACACACATGGAATAGTCGAAATAATTAATGAATGTTAGAAACTATTGGTATGCATTTTTGTATTTTATATTTTAATTTTTATAAACATTTCTCTTCCAAATATTTACCATGAGCACAAAATCTCAATAAAAATGACATTTTTTTTCTTAAACCCCTTCTTTTTGAGGAAGAAATTTTAGTAACGCATATCCAAACTGATAACATTCTTAAATTATATTTCACAATATAATTATATTTCATAAGAAAGCTTAGATTTATGTGGCAGTTTATTACAGTCAGAGCCACATACTTTCTAAAAGCAAATAATAACATTACTGTACATATTCAAGAGCATAGTTAGGCTATTGTATCTTTGATAGAGATATAAGCTGAATAATCTTACTTGTCTGGCTTAGAAATGCATTTCATTGTCTCCTTTCTACATTTTATATTTACCATGATAAAAAGACATGAGGAATGGTCTTTTTTGAGAATCACTTTTTCATTGCCCACTGTGTCTTTCAGTGACTGACCCTCATTTATTCTGTTTGTTGTTGTTGTTGTTGTTCATATACAAGCGTACTTTTTGAAATGGCATTATTTCAGTGTTATAGAACTTTGCTAAGTCATTTCATTTCTTTATAAGTCAGGTGGCTTTGGGATGGAATAACTTTTCCAGAGTGATATAAAATGAATCCACGAATTAATTTTTATTTGAGATCTCTGTAAATGTCGCAAAACATAGGTCGAAAGCAAAAATAGATTATTGGTCTTAAAAATAAAAATGTTACCTTTGTTTTCTGAGTTATGATATTGAAATTAATAAATATTGTAAGCTATAATGCCAATGTAGCATCAACAACAATAGTTCAATTTTCATTGAGAATTTGTTCTATATCAAGTAGAAGTCAAACTCTTCGTATAAACATCTCATTTAATTCTCAAGAAATCTTATAACTGGTACAGAGCTGTGGAATCACGGTGCCTAGTTTTGAACACCTATCTTCTGTGTAACTGGGATAAGCAATCTAATCTCTTTAAACTGCAGTTTCCTCATTTCTTTGAAACTGGTAAATAGTCTAGATTGTCTTCATGAACAGGAGGTTTGTATTAGAAGATTATTGGACTTAAAGTTGGGACAGTGACCTGGGATTAAATTGTGGAATGCCTTGTATATTTAGCTAACAATCATAAATTTTATTTTATAGGCCGTGGAGAATAACATTAAAAAAATACCAATTATTTTACCATAAAGTTACATTATCGGTTCAATGTATGACTCAATCTTAAACGTATAAATAAAATGTTCATGTTTCTACTTCTTTTAAGTATATCACATTTATTGTTAATATTCTAGACCTGCACTATCCAATAAGTAGCAATTAACCACCTGTGACTATTTAAATTTAAATAATTTAAGTTAAATTGAAAAACTGGTTCTTCAATCACACTAAGCGTATTTTAAGTGTTCAATAGTCACCTGTGTCTAGTGGTTGCTGGATTGTGTTGGATAGTATGGATCTAGTATATTTCCATTATCACTAAAATTTCTATTGGACAGCACAGCTCTAAACAGTACCATGTGCTTATTGTAACTTATTCCAATTTCTTCACCTCCAGGATATTACTCTATTATTTTTGCATGTACTCAGAAGGTACTTCATGTTACAGTTTATTTATTAGGAGTACCTGCAATGTGTTTCCTTTGCTGTTCCAAATTCCCTCAGCCAATGTCCTTTTACCTTAAAGCCTTCTGGGAATGATTTCCCATTGCTGCTATAGTGTCTATGACAGAGTATTGTCTCCCAGTATTCCCAAAGCACCATTCTCTCCACAAATATAATCTGAGATTACACAAATCTCAATAGTTCCCAGGTATTATAGATAATAGATAGACAATGATGATGATAATGATGATGATAATAGATAGATGGTAGGTAGATAGATAGATAGATAGATAGATAGATAGATATAGGTAGGTAGATAGATAGATAGATAGATAGATAGATAGATAGATAGATAGATATAGGTAGGTAGATAGATAGATAGATATAGATAGAATATACTTGCATCAGCTATTATTTTATAACACATTAAATTAGATAGCAATTTAAGTATATCTCTGAGTATTACCAGATGATTGTTTTTTACATGGTCATTGAATTATATGTAAAAATATTTATACGATGATTTTTAAAAAGTTCACTGCAAGACATTTTATTAAACAGCAAAACTGCATATAAAATATGAAATAATAATTAATGGTGGCATATAGCATATTCATAAATAAAAAGAAACAAAGTTGACAATCTCTACAAATGAATGTATACATTTAATAAAATGTAAATAAAAATTTCAATAGGTCTTTAATTTTTGTAGAAGTTGAAAAAGTAGCTATAAAGTTTTTCTGAAATAAAAATTGGCAAAAATAAAGTGAGAAGCCCCAAATTAAAATGAAGAGTAGAAAAATGCTGTGCTTGTCTCACCTCACAGCCACATAAAAATTATAACTAAAATACAGAAAAGCCATCATTGGGAATCACCTGCAATCACTGAATAGAACTCCTATAATGGGAAATACAGTAAAGACCACCTTGACACAGGTAGGATAGACAGAAACACAGAATGAGCTGATCTCACACTTGCATGTGACAGCTGAGAATTGACAGTGGAAGTTCCCCCAAAATGTCAAGGAGTCCTGATCTCACACTGTTTTCCTTTGGCCACAGTTCCAGTGCTGGGAAAATAAGTCTCCAGTTCTAGCTGTGAGAGCCAGCAGAGATGTGGTTGAGTGACATGGTGGATGGCAGAAGTCTCAGACATTCCCCTTAAGAGGTCACATGCAGATTTAGTATTGAAGTCTCTTGGTCTGAGCTCCAGTACTGGGGCAGTAGCTTAAAAGACGTCAAGTACAAATGGGGAGGAACTGAGTTGTCTGGCTTTGGGGTAGGGGCCGGAGTGGTACCTTTCTCCTAGACAGAAGTGCTGGCAGAATCCATTGTTCTTTTGTTGAGCCCTACCCATCCCTGTGTGCAGACAAAAGTGGCTTCCATATTTGAGTCTCCATTGACATGGCTAACACTGATCAACTAGCCCTGTTGATTCCAGGAGAAACTGACCCATCTAACTTTGGACCCACTCAAGATACTTCCAGTGACTTTACTATACAAACAGCCTGTCTTGGTGCATGCTGTGGACTTTCCACCCCCCCAAAAGCAACATCTGTCCTTGGTGTGCCCCATACTTTTTGCTGAGCAGCCCCAAGCCTAGCACCAGCAGCAGCTGACCTTAGTTACAACTTGGCCACTAGAAGCACCACCAGGCCAAGTGTGTGTGTATCCATCTGCGGATTACTTGGTGACTCTTACCAGGTTGCCCCTGGAAAGGCACAGACAGAAGCTAAGCTTGATTTGTGGTAGAGTCCCTTCTAGGAGGCCCTAGGGTCAGCACGACCAGTGGCCAGCTTAGGACAGAGCCAGAGCAACACCTGGGGCTACTACCAGGGTCGACATATCCTAAAGGCTGATTTGGCAATGCAATCTAAAGCCATTTGTGCTCTGTAGGGTCTTTCTCTGCACAGAAGCACCTCTATTGTAGTCACCAGTCCTCACAACCAATGATCCCATGGATCAATTCCTTCCACTGATGTGTAAACAACAACCAAGGATCAACCACAGCAGGAGGTCACACACAACCCACACAAGAGACACAGTTGGAGTACTTGGCTCATGTGACCAGGGGGACTACCACTAGGCCCCAAAGGGCATCTACTACATAAGGCCACACTGCTAAGAATAGTAAACATAGCAGCCCTACCTAATACATTGAAACAACAACAACAGGAAAAAGCCAAAATTGGGAGACAGAAAAACATGTCTTAAATGAAAGAACAGAATAAAGCTCCAGAAAAAGAACTAAACAAAATGGAGACAAACTATCTATCAGATTCAGAGTTCAAAACACTCACAAGGATTTTCAATAAACTTAGGGGAAATGAAAATGAACTCAGTGAGAACTTCAATAAAAAAGACAAAAAAAATGGAGATAGAAAACATGAAAAATCAGTCAGAAATGAAGGGTACAATAACTGAAAAGAAGAATACATTAGAGGGAATCAACAGTAGATTAAATGAAGCAGAGGACTGATTTAGCAATTCAGAAGATAAGGTAACAGAAAACACCCAATCGGAATAGCAACAAGGACAAAGAATCCAAAAAACTGAATATAGTTTAAGAGGCCTCCGGGACAACATCATGTGTACCAACATTCATATCATAGGGGTACCAGAAGAAGAGAAAGAGAAAGAAATTAAATCTTATTTGAAAACATAATGACAGAAAATATCCCTAACCTGGTCAAGGAAATAGGCATAGAACTCCAGGAAGTACAGACAGTAGTAGCAAACAAGATGCACCAAAAGAGGCTCACACCAAGACACATAATTAAATTGTCAAAAGTTAAAGACAGTGAGAAAATGCTTAAAGCAGAAAGAGAAAAGCACCTAGTTTTTTAAAGGGAACTCCCATAAAACTGTCAGCTTATTTCTCACCAAAAACTTTGCAGGCCAGAAAAAAATTGGCACAAAGTATTCAGTGATGAAATATGAGGAACTACAATGAAGACCACTCTACCAAGCAAAAGACAGATTAGGAGTTTCCTAGGTAAGAAAAAGCAAAAGGAGTTCATCACAACCAACTCAGTATTACAAGAAATGTTAATGTGACTTCTTTAAGAAGAAAAAGAAGAAAAGATAAAAAATATAAATAATAAAATGGTAATAACTACATATTGATCAAAAAGTAATTTAAATATAAATGGATCAAATGATCCAATCAAAAGATAGGATGGCTGAAGAGATAAGAAAGCAAGAACCTTACATATGCTGCCTATAAGAGACTCACTTCAGATCAAAAATCACAAACAGATTGAAAGTAGAGATAGAAAAAGATATTTCATGAAAATGAAAGTGAAAAAAAGGATAGTAGAGCAATACTTATACTAGACAAAATAGATGTTAAAACAAAGACTATAACAAGAGAAAATTAAGGGCCCAGTAATTCCACTTCTAAATACTTACTCTAACAAACCCAAAACACTACTTTAAAGAGACATGTGTACATATTTGTTCATTGCAACATCATTTACAATAGCCAAGATATAGAGGCAACCTGGGTGACCATCAATAGATGAATAGATAAAGAACAGGTAGTACATATATATAGTGGAACATTGCTCAACCATAAAGAAGAATGAAATCTTGCCATGTGCAACAGTGTGGATGAACCTAGAGTGTATAGTAATGATTGGAGCGATTTAGACAGGAAAAAGAAAAATGCCATTTAATTTCACTTATATGTGGAATCTAAAAAAGAAAACAAATGAACAAACAAAACAAAAACAAACTCATAGATACAGAAAACATTTTGATGGTTGTCACAGGGATTGGGGGTTAGAGGAAGAGTGAAAAAAGAGAAGGGATTAAGAAGTACAAATTGGTAGTTACAAAATAGTCATGGGGATATAAAGTATAGCATAAGGAATATAGTCAATAATACTGTAAGAACTGTGTATGTTGTTACATGGGTACTAGATTTATCAAGTGATCACTTCATAAGATATATAAATGTTGAATCACCATGTTGTAAACTTAAAAATAATACAATATTTTGTGCTGACTGTAATTGGAAAACATATTAAAAAAGAATAATGTGGGCATTTTTAGAATACATATTTATAATAAGGTAGTAAATTATATTCTGAAATTAGTGTAAGTAAATAGGTTGGTACTGGAATCAGTCTGAGCATCTTGAACAATGGAATGTAATAGAAAGTCCAGAAACAAAATTAAATTTGAGATACAGTTTACTATATGATTAATATGGCATTTAAGTTCAGTAGGAAAATAAAATTTATTCAATAAATAGTCCTGGGACAATTGGCTAGCCATTTGGAAGGACTTAAGTTAGCTCACGTTCTACACAGAAATAAACTTCAAACGGGTCAAAGATATATATGTGTGTGTATATATATATATATATATATATAAAATGATGAGATTTTTAAACTATTAAATAGCTTTAGAAATGTAAACAAATAAAGTTAAAACAAAGTGACAGCTTTTACTTATATTGACAAAGATGGAAAGAAATTGTAGTATTAATTTTTGTCTGTGATGAAGAAACGATAACTTATTTTCATCTATTTTCATATTGTTAAGTGTGTAAATTCATACATACTTTGAAGTTCAACTTGGTACGAAATAGAAAGAAAAAAAAACAATCTTAAAAATGTTTGTTTCCTCCGAGCCAGAAATTTTACTTCTAAAATTTTATCCTAGAGTTAAAGATATTCTTTACAGTGTGAGTTTTAATAGTGAAAATTAGAAGCAACCTAATTATCTACCAACTTATACAAAATTTGGTACACGAATGCAATTGATTATTATGTGAATATTAAAAGTAAGGGACTGAGTTTCTTAAAGTAGTATATTGCTGAGATAAAGGAGATTCAACATATTATGATGAAGAGAGGGGAAAGAGAAAAGGGAGAGAGAAAAAGAGAGAGAGAGAATGGAAGGAGGAAAGAAGGGAAAGAGGGAGAGAAAGAGTGAGAGAGAGAGAGAGAGAGAGAGAGAGAGAGAAAGAAAGAAAGAAAGAAAGAAAGAAAGAAAGAAAGAAAGAAAGAAAGAAAGAAAGAAAGAAAGAAAATAGAAACATGGAAAAATATGCTCCAAAATATTAATAGTTCATTATCTTATTATAGTGGAATTACACATTTTTAATTACATGTTTTTCTCTTTATTTGTATTTTCCTCAAGGAACATATATCGTTATTATAACTTTTTTCCACATGCTTTATATTTTAGGAAGGCCATTCCCATCCCTAATCATTCCCTTCTTGTATTTTATGGATTTTAATATTTACATTTAAATATATATTAGAGTTTGATATTAATTGTGATGTAGAAGTCTAAACTATTTTCTGAAATGTTTAACCAATTCATACATGCTTGTATAAAAGGGTGATGAGTTGAATTTTTTGCCCTGAGATCATGAAATTGGCTGCTACTGTCAACTATTATCCATCCGATACCCCCTTCTGAGTTTATTTTTAAATGGATAGAAAGGGCAGTCATGAATCTTCAACTTAGGGATAAACTTCAACAGCTTTTCTTGATCCAATCATTGGAGAAGTATAGTTATCTTACAAAATCCTAAATCTCAGTAATGGTGGCCTATTAGAGCTGCCTGAAAGAAGCAGAAAATAGTAATTAATTGACCAGTTGGATGTCTCCTTAGGCAGGAGATTTGTTGATCTGTCCTGTGCCTAAAAGAGCAAGATAAAAGTTACCTGGGCAAAGGAAGAGGCTAAGCTTCCTCTGGACAAAACAAAAACAAAAACAAAAACAAAAAAACAGAAAACAAAAAACAAAAACAAAAACAAAAACAAAAACAAAACAAAACAAAACACTGAAGAAAGCAGCTGAGCTCAAGGGAGCTTGCTGGGACCCCACTACAAAAGCTGGCTATATAGGCACAGAGTTCCAAGACTATACAGAAAAGGAGACATATTGGAAAGCTGACCCCATAAAGACATTCATAAAATCCTGGGTACATATATAGATTAAATGCCATTCAGAATACAAAAGACTTTGAGACATGAACTAACAAATAGACCACAACCTGTTTCTCAAACTGATCACTAAGTAGCTCATGCATGGGATATATCTAAGTAAATTCAAGAATCTCAGCAAACTCCAAACAGAACAAATTGAAAGAAGTCAATGCCAAACATACCATAATTAGACTGTTAAAAACTAAAGACAGAAATAAATCTTGAAAGTCAAAGAAAAATGACACATTACATATAAATAAATGTAATAAGCTGGAAATATAATTCCAAAAACTTCAAATGTAGAAATTATAACTTCTAGTAATCTGAGAATGTGACTCTGTTTGGATATTTAAAGAGATAATTAAATTAAAATGAGGTAATTAGCTTGGGCCCTAATCCAATATGGCTGGTGTCCTTATAAGAAGAAGAAATTTGAACAAAGACAGATTCAAAGGGAAGACTACGTAAAGACGC
Source organism: Rousettus aegyptiacus (assembly GCF_014176215.1). Taxonomy (NCBI): domain Eukaryota; kingdom Metazoa; phylum Chordata; class Mammalia; order Chiroptera; family Pteropodidae; genus Rousettus; species Rousettus aegyptiacus. The sequence goes on along the minus strand of NW_023416312.1, from coordinate 78,835,257 downwards.
AAAAAGACACCCATCTACAAGCCAAGGAGAGACCTCAGAAAAATCTAACCTTGCCAAAACCTTGATATCAGACTCTAGCCTCTAGAGTTGTGAAAAAATAAATTTCTGTTGTTAAGCCATCCAATCTGTGGCACTTTGTCATGGCAGCTCTAGCAAACTAATATAATAATTTTAGCTGTGAATTTCTCATCAGAAACCATGGAAGTCAAAGGGGATTGGCATAGTATTTTTCAATGTGCTGAAAGAAAAGAACTATCAGCCAGAACCCTATTCTTCAGGAATGAAGGTGAAATAAAGACAATATCAGATGAAAGAAAACTAAGAAAATTTATTATCAGTGAATTTTCTCTATAAGAATTGGTGATTTAGATCAAGAGAAAATGATACCAGATAAAACCCTGGAACATCAGGAATGAAGGAACAGAAATATAAATGTTAAAATTAGCGTAAATATGATAGACTATCCTTGGAATTTAATGGTTTCCTGAGGCTGACCATTTTGGCCCTGGGATTTTATTTATCCTACTCTGCCACATACATCTGCAACAGCACCTAAATCAAGAGCCAAGAAGTAAAGGTCAATGAAGAAAAAAACAAAACAAAATGATATTTTAAGAGAATGTCTTCTCCCCTCTTAGTTTTGTTTTATTATTATTATTACTAGTAAAGTATAGTTGGCATATAATATTATATTACTTTCAGGTATTGGCTATATCCTCCTTTACCTTTTTTTACAGATCCTTTCACCTGCCTTTCCTCTGGCAGTCATCAGTTTGTTCTTTGTTTCTATGAGTTTGTCTAGGTTTGGTTTTGTTTGTTCATTCGTTTTGATTTTTGACTCCCATTGGGTGTTTGTTGACACTACTACCATGAGATTACAGGGGGGTCGGGTAAAGAGAATTGAGAGAAATAACAGATAAGGAGTTGATTTCTCTCTCTCTCTCTCTGACTGTTGGGTGTTCTCTTTCTTGCTCCCTGACCCATAAATATAGGGCTTCTCCTGGAGAAGAAATCTCATGTTGAAGTGGCAGTGATTAGGAACAATAGTGATTGCATGCATTATATTTTACTCTTCAACTCCCATTTTGTTTGTTTTTTGACTAATCTATGTCAGTGTTACATACATTTATGAAAAAATATTTAAACTTCAGATGTATTTACATGGGGTTTACTGATAAAACAACTATTTACTTAAGTTCAAATACAGTTTTCTTGCCCTTTATTAACAAGTCGAATGCCTCAGCTTTTGTTTTTGTTTTGCTTCTTGTTTTGTTTGCAGTTGTTTGTTTCAACACTTTGCATATGGAAAGCTTTCGTTGTATTAGAATGAGTAATGGAAAGAACAATCAAGTAAGTTTTAGCTTCAAGTTTATCTCCAGCTCTGTGACTTTGAACAAGTAATTTAATCTCTCTGTTTTATCAAGTAGAAATAATTAGGTTAGATGAATAATTAGTAATTAATAAACTTTTTTAGAGTTATAATACTTTGACTTCTTCAGTTGGGTAGTGGACATTGTACTGTCTCCTACACTCCCCTGCTCCCCTGCCCACGACTGCTGGAAGTCCTCTTGGCTGACATTCCTATCCAGGACTTACTTTCATCTAAAGAGAATCTAGTCACACAAAGTTATGCCTCTGTATTCAGTGACTGGTAGACGGGAAATAAATATCCATACCCCTCACCAAAACTCAGAATAAATATGAAGGGCCATCCTAGTTTCACAAAGCATTTAAGGTTGGCTGAGTCTTTTGTTCTGAGGACAACATTTGTAGCCTGAATTCTTTCTTTGATTGAGGTATAACTGACATATAACATTATATTTGTTTGGGGTGTACAACATGACAACAATATTTGTATATATTGTAAAATGGTCACCACAATAAGTCTAATATCTGTTACTTTTGTACAATCTTGTTTCCTCCTTTTCACCCAACAGGTGTTAATTCTGAAAGAACTCGCTAATAAAATCTCAGCATGCTAATCTTTGTCTGAGAGTCTACTTTCAAGGAGCTCAGCCTTCAATAGCTGGAGTAATATTTCCCTCTTCTGGAGAGTTCATCTTTACCACTGTCATAGTGGTACTTGAATTCTATAATATATTGTACTTATTGCATGTTTTTATGCATTTTTCCTTCCTACTAACTTGCAACTTTTTGAAGTCAAAGGTAATACACTTCTTTTAAACTTTCATCTCCACTAACATTATTTATTCATTACTTGATTGGTTGAATGAATGCATAAATGAAGTCATAATTTTCCCTGCTTGGTCTCTTTAGAATCACCAACATTTTTTAAAATATGTTTTTTTCTATTTATTATAGAGGTTGTGATTTCCTTATTCCCATGAACTTTGAATTGCTTCATAATTTTTGAGTGATTCTATTAGTTTATGGTATCTTTACAATTACATGATACTTAGGGTTTTATTACTGGCTAAGAAGATATTAAATACTGTGATTCTAAAATGAGTTTTCTAATTGGTTTGTGAAGAGTAAATTAGAAAACTTTAATTCTGTTAGATAATGAAAAATGCATAATATGTCAAAAATGTAAAGAAAAGTTTATTTGCTTTTTATTGTATTTGTAAACTCAATTGGTGATTTTTATTATTATTGTTTTTAGTATTCAAGTTTCTTTTCAATCAGATATTGTTAGAATAGAAGTTAATCCAAATTTTAGAAAGTGGCATTACTATTCTTAAAAGTGAAATCCATAGGTATAATAAGTTGCTATTCATTTGGAAGTCATAGATAAAAAATGCCATATCATTTGTAATCACTTAGTTTTATTCTTTGCCTCGGCTTTCATTTCTAGAGTGTTTCATTTAAATGGGAGTCTTTAGAATAATGTAAAAGAGTATTAACATTGTATTAGCCCTTTTCCAAAGCTTCTCCTCCTGTTTTCCAATTTATATTCCTGTAATTCATGAATGTACGGGCTCTCAGCAATTTGAATTTCGTGTTCAATCTCAGATGCTCTTTCAGTAAGTCATGCCATTATTCAGTATTTCTCTTTCAAAAAAAACAAAAAGAAAGTCTTCTACATTGAAGATTCATTCAAACCATTCCATTTTCACATCACCAAAACTGTTCATATGCTTAAAATATCATATTTAAAATGTTAGTTTCAAATAAAAAATAGTAACTTCTACCTTGCAGATAATTATTTGAGAAAAAGGCACAGAATATGAGCATTTCTACATTGACACACCAAGAGTGCCAGTGACAGGCCAAAAATTCCCTTAAGTATCTATTGCTATCAGATGCATTTGTTAACATTGGTAAAAAAATCATCACCTATTTTGCCAGTATCAGAATTATCTCAGCCAAATTCTACATTAACCTCTACCATTCCTCCCCAAATGGTCCTAAGAACGCACCTCCAAGAAAATATAAAAATATTAAAAAGGCACAGCACATTCATTCCATGAATTTAGCTATATGTTTAAGAATTTTTCCAGAGTGATAAACAAGATATCTTTAGTAGAAGAAAAAGAAAGTATAAGAAAAATATTAATAATCCAATCGTATTAAAAACAGTTGTGTAATCATAGGATAGAATGTAGAGATTATACAAGAAATTGTTATCACTGATTACCTTGGGATGGTGGAAGTGGTGGGATACTTGGGATAAAAGAAAACCATTCAGCTTTTCTTTATATGTATCTATGTGGTTTTAATTATTCAATCAAATATGCATGGCTTATGTAGTTTGAGTGAAGAAAGTATTTATTTAAAGGGAAAGTCATAAATATTACCCTGTTTTAGCATATATTTGCCTTTATTCTCTTCTCAAAACAAAACTACCTTTCTCTCTAGTATATTAGTAATGGACTCCTCATCTGATGCAGTTTTCCCTATCTATAATAATATTTCTTTTTTTTTCACACCAGCCTCCTATTTTTCTTCATTGGTTTAAAACATTCATTACACTGAATCTCTTCATAAAATCTTATACTTATTCCAATGCCAACAGTAATCTCTCAGCAATTAAGTACAAGACAGGATGGGCAAGAATCCAAGTAAGGAAGATCAGTTATTAAATCTATGAATCAAGGCTCTATTTGTAACCTCTCTATAACTTAAATCATTATTGATTGAACATCTCTTTTTATTACAGTCAGCAATGAATTTTAGTGAATGATAATCTGTTTGAATTTCACAAGTATATTAGAATTTCACAATTTGCATTTCTTAGCAAAAACTTAATATTTTCACAAACCAATATCTATTACCAGTATATAATAGGGCTTATGTAAACTAAATAGTGGCATTCCTTAATAGCAAAATTTTGATCAGCTTATTATGTATGTTTTTTTCTGAGAATACATTAATCTTAAATTAGTCTCATATATAATATATGTCTGCATCTCTGTACCCAATATTTTAGGTATATTTTTGAGTTTTTGTCATTTGTGTTTTTAGGTGTGTGTGTATGCATAAGTCTTTGGCTGCATTTTGTGCATTCCTCAATGGACTACATGTTCCAAGATACTATATCAGATTCTACGTTTTAATATCTCATGGTTTCTATTAAGTCCTTTCAAAATCCAGTTGACCTATTCCATAAATAGAGTGAAAAGAGAACAGCAGAATTAAGAACTGCATGGGGAAGAGGTTAAGGTAGTGTTACAGGGGAGAAGAAAAATGTGATTTTATTTTCTTTTTTACTACAAGGTAGGAAAACAAAATGAAGGTCTTAACACTAGAATTATTTAAGTCAAATACATTTCCTTACTTGAGTATAACTGTTAATCATGTCTTCTGTGTTAGATTTTCTTCTGGCTATATTAGATAGGCACTAAATATATGAAATAATAAATCCTAATTCATTCTTTTTATTCTTTGCTATGACAAGAAACAAGCAAACTCAAGATGGGCACCTCCTGCTTAATTTCTTGTAATAAAAGATGATCTGTCCATGCACTAAAAGTGAACCTCTGAAGATTATATGCAAACACTTTGATAAATACATCAGAATAAAACTGTATTGAGGGAAAAGAAAATTATCTTTCTCTATTTTAACTTCAGGCTGTGATAAACCTTAGGTAGTCAATATAATTTTCATAATAATACTCTTAGAAAAATGTAGAAAAGACCATACTTTATATTTTTGACTGTTTAACAAAATTGTAGTGCCTGAAATGTGGACCATCTTATCCAAAAGTACTCTCTTTTCAAGTTTAATCAAGATTAACATGGAAACATGCTTGGCAGAGCCTCTGAGTTACTCTTAGATTAGAGGTCTAAGAGATTTGGTTTAAAACTCCAAGGAAGATCATACAATTAGACTATGATAAAACTAGAATCATGGTTCCCTGACTTTCAGTGCTTGGTCCATTGCGTCGAGTTGGAGAAAAATGAAGTAAAATACAAGTTAGTTCTTTACCATTAGGTTCCATATTTTATGGATCACACTGTATGCTTAATGAGAAGAGGATAATTTAATTCAAACTAGTTTTCTACACTCATTGTATCCTATATATTTTGTTATCACAAGAGATAATTTACTTTCAAAAAATAATATACAGAATTTTTTTTAAACTCGCTTTCTTAAAGCTAACAAAATTCAGACTGAAACCCACATAAGTCATTCAGCAAGTACTTTTCAGTGTAATCTTAATTTCTATAGTTTATACTTGTCACTAACTATAATGATACTCTTTATTTTGAGATGATTATGCCTTAGAATCTAACCTTTAAAGAAATACCTACTCTAGGATTTTTCTTCCATGTTCGAAGAGTAAGATCAATTTCTTATTCTGAAATGAATATCTTGGTAAGGTTGATGACAAAAATAGTCCTTAAAAACTATTGGAATGAGATTTCTGGTCAAGACAGCAACATAGGTAAACACTATGCTTGTCTCTTCTCACAACCACATCAAAAGTACAACTAATCTACATAACAGTCATCACCTAAAGTTCAGCTAAATAGAAATCCTACAACCAGCGACACACAGAATAAGACGACTCCAGACTCTTAGTAAGGGTCGAAACACAGAACAGGCTGATCCTACACCTACATGTCACAGCTGAGAATCAGAAGGGGTACCTCCATTGTGGAGATCCTCCCAGTGGAGTGAGTGAGTGATTCTGGCCCAAAAGATGCTCTACAACCCAGTGTTTCAGTGCTGGGAAAAGAAGTCCCCACAATTTTTGGCAGTAAAAACCAGCAAAGATTGTGGCTGAGTGAGATGAAGGGCCACTGGAGTTATAGACCTTCCTCTTAAGAGGCTTGAGCATGAAGTTACTTGCTGATGGACTCACTAGCTCTGAGCTCCAGTACTGGGCAGCAACTTGAAAGGCACCAGGGATATATGGGCAAAGAGTGGAGGGGTAGCTCTCTCCCAGAAAGAAATGCTGGCAGAATCCATTGTTCCTTTGTTGAGCCCTCACACCATGCAGCTTGCAGACAAAGGTGGAAATATATCTGAGTCTCCATCAACCTGGCTAACACTGATTGCCTCGCCCTGGAGATTACCTGAGACTCCACCCTGCCCAACTTGAAGACCCATTAAAGACACTCTAAATGGATTTTCCATACTAACTTCCTGTCTTAGCTCATGTCATGCAGTTGCCTAAAATCTCTCAAAAGTTCACAAAACCTAAATCAGCATAAATTAAACTCAGCGTGCCCAATAACTCTCACTGAGAAACTTCAAGCCCAACACTAGTGGTGACAGCTAGACTTAGTTTGTAGACTGGCCACTAAAAGCACATCCAAGTCCAGCATAGGTGGCAGACATCTGCAGATTGCTTGGTTGCTCATGCCAAAGGGCCCTGGGTACAGGCTGTAACCAATCTTGGTTGTCAGTGAGGTCACTCCCAGGAGGCTGTAGCCTACACACTCTGGTGCTGGTTTTAATCTGAGCTGGAGTAAAACTCTGGGCCTCATCAGAGGATGATAGGGCAGACTTGGCAGGCATCAGAGCCCAGCGAAAAATAATCTTGCTCTATTCTATTCTAGCCACCAACCAGTCCTTAAAACTAATCATCCTGAGGGCCAATTCCTTTCATTTACATAAAAACTACAAACGAAAATTAACTACAACATGAAGGCACACACAGCCCATAAAAGAAACATACCTGGAGCACCTAGCTCAGGTGACCAGGGAGACGGTGCTACTGAGTTCCACAAAACATATATTACATGACACTCTCTAAGAACAGGAGACATAGCAGCCCTACCTAATACATAGAAACAAACACAAGTAGGCTGCCAAAATTGGAGGACAAAGAAATATGTCTTAAATGAAATAATGGAACAAAGCTTCAAAAAAAGAACTAAACAAAATGGAGACAAGTGATCTACAAGACGCAGAGTTCAAAACACTTGTCATAAGGATGCTCAATGAACTTAGGGTAAGAGAAGATGAATTCAGTGAGAATTTAAACAAAAAGATAGAAAACATAAAAGTGGAGATAGAAAACAAAAAGAGAATGAGTCAGAAATGAAGAATATAATAACTAAGATGAAGAATAACTTAGGAATAATTAACAGTAGATTAGATGAAGCAGAGGAACGAATCAACCATTTAGAAGATAAGGTAGCAGAAAATACCCAATCACAAGAGCAACAAGAAAAAGAATCCAAAAATCTGAAGATAGTTTAAGGAGCCTCTGGTAAAATATCAAGCATACCAACATATGCATTACAAGGTACAAGATAGAGAAGAGAGTGGACAAGGAATTGAAAACCTACTTCAATTCCTTGAAATAATGACTAAAAGAAGAAATGATGACTGAAAACTTCCCTAACATGATGAAGGAAATAGACCTACAGGCATAAGAAGGACAGAGAGTCCCAAACAAGATGAACCCAAAGAGACCCACACCGAGAAGCATCATCATTAAAATGTCAAAGATTAAAGACGAGGAGGGAATTTTAAAAGTAGCAAAAGAAAAGCAATTACTTGCCTACAAGGGATGTCCCATAAGACTGTCAGCTGATTTCTCAGCAGAAATGTTGCAGGCCAGAGGGATTGGCATCAAATATCAAAGTGATGCAAATCAAGGATCTACAGCCAAGTTTACTCTACACAGCAAAATTATTGTTTAGGATTGCAGGACGGATAAAAGAGCTTCAGAGACAAGAAAAAGATAAAGGAGTTCATCATCAACAAGTCTGTATTACAGAAAATGTTAGAGGGACAAAAAAGAAGAAGGAGGAGGAGGAGAAGGAGGAAGAGGAAGAGAAAGAAGAAGGAGGAAGGAGGAGGAGGAGGAGGAGAAGAAGAAGAAGAAGAAGAAGAAGAAGAAGAAGAAGAAGAAGAAGAAGAAGAAGAAGAAGAAGAAGAAGAAGAAGAAGAAGAAGAAGAAGAAGAAGAAGAAGAAGAAGAAGAAGAAGGAAATAAAGAAATGGGAAAATATATTTTATGAAAATGGAAGCAAAAAATTGGGGTAGCTATACTCACGCCAGACATAGGAGACTAAAACAAGAGAAGATTAAAAAGAAGAGAAGATTAAAAATATATGGGAACAACTATATGTATAGCAACAATTACTTTAAATGTAAATAATTAAATACTCTAATCAAAAAGTGAGGTGCCTGAATGGATAAGAAAACAAGACCCTTACACATGCTGCATACAAGAGACTCACTTCGGATTAAAAGTTACACACAGACTGAAATTAAGAGGATGAACAGAGATGTTTCATGAAAATGAAAACTAAAACAAACAAACAGACCTCATGTAACAGTACTTACACCAGACAAAATAGATTTTAAAATAAAGGCTATAACAAGAGACGAAGAAGAACCCAGTTATCTCACTTCTGGGTATTTATCTGAAGAAATTCTAAAAATTACTTTGAAGGGACATATGAACCCATTTGTTCATTGCAGTATTATTCACAGTAGCCATCATATGGAAGTATCCTGGATGTCTATCAATGAATGAATAAAGAAGAGGAGGTGAGATATATATTTCAGCCATGAAAAATAATGCAATATTGCCATCTGCAACAACACGCATGGACCCAGAGGATATCGTTCTGAGTGGAGCAAGTCAGACAGAGAAAGACAAATGTCATATGTGGAATCTAGAAAATAGGATAAAGAAAACAGTATCATGCTCATACATACAGAGAGCATTTTGATGTTTGTCAGATTGGGGATAGTACTGAGAGGTGTGACTGGGGAGGGAATTAAAGATACAAATTGATAATTACAAAATAGTCATGGGAGTGTAGATTATAACATTGGAAATATAGTTTGTAGTATTGCAATAACTATGTATGGTGTCAGATAGTTACTGGATTTATCGGGTGATCACCTAAGTTATATAAATGTCTAATCACTGTGTTGTACACCAGAAATTAATATAATATTGTAATCCAACTATAATTGAAAAAATAAAAATACAAAATATTTTAAAAAGGGGACCAGTGAAGGGAAATAAGAGAATCAGATTTCCAGGTATAAAACAAATAAGTCACGGGGATATAATGTACAGCACAGAGAATATCGCCAATAATATTGTGATAGTGTTGTATAGCATCAGATGATTGCTAGACTTATTATGATGATTAATTCTTTAGTTATATAAATGTTGAATAACTATGATGTACAACTGAAAATAATATAATCGTATGCTAGTTATATTTTAATAAAAATCTTTAAAATACAAACAAAAATAAAGTCATAGTGTGGCTGAATGGATAAGAAAACAAGACCCTTACATATACTGCCTACAATATACTTACTTCAGTTCAAAAGACACACAGAAACTGAAAATAAAGAAATTGGAAAATATATTTTATGAAAACGGAAACAAAAAATTGGGGTAGCTATACTTACACCAGACATAGGAGACTCTAAAACAAAGGCTATAACAAGAGACAAAGAAGGACCTGATAATCTTTCTCCTGGGTATGTATCCTAAGGAACCCAAAAGCTACTTCAAAGGGACATGTGCATCCATATGTTCATTTCACCATTATTTATAATAACCAAGGTATGTACGTAACCTAAGCATTCATCAATAGATGAATGGCTAAAGAAGAGGTAATATATATATATATTCAATGCAATATTACTCAGCCATAAAAAAATAGACTGAAATATTGCCATCTACAACAACATAGATGGACCTACTCAGTATTGTGCTGAGTGGAGTAAGTCATACAGAGAAAGACAAATGTCATATGATTTCACTTATATGTGGAATCTAAAGAACAATATCAATGAACAAACAAAACAGAAACAAACTCATAGATACAGAGAACATGGGAGAGGAGTTGGGAATGGTTGACAAAGGGCAAAGGATTAGGAATTACAAATTGGTAGTTATAAATAGACATGGGGATGTAAAGTATAGCATAAGGAATATTTTAATAACCGTGGTGTCAGATGGATGCTGGATTTATCAGGGTGACCACTTGGTTGTGTAGATATCTGATCACTATGTTGTACATGTGAAACTAATATAATATTGTACATCAACTTTTAAAAAAAAATTTAAATAGAAAATAAAAAAAATCTTCTGGTAGGGTAACTATAGCATTCTGCTGTGAAACATCTAACCTCTGAGGTTCAGTAAATTTTGTGTTTCTATTTATGATCCATTAGGTTTAATCTTTTTTAAAGGCATGACAATTCTACCTATAGTGTTTTGGTATTTTTAAAATAATTTTAAATTTTTCTAATGCATACATTTTAATGCTCTTTTTCATATTATTTTTGTATTTATATGGCACTTTCATAGCTATTTTAAACCAGGCCAATGCGACAGACTGGCCATCATTTCATAATAAAAATAACATAATTGAACAGAAAATGTAGATGCCAGAAATAAGAACTGGGTTCCATATTACTCATGGTCTAATATAAGATCTATCTGTCTGTCTGTCTGTCTGTCTGTATGTATGTATGTATGTATGTGTGTATACACACACACACATATCATCTATATAGACGCAAGAAGATATAAAAATAACTTTTAGGCAATTTTGAATAGGTTGGGGAATTTGATAGTTTTTGTTTAATGAAAATGTATTTCTTCACCGCTGAAATAAATTTTTTAAAAATATTTTTCAACAGTTTTACTGACAGCGTATTTCTTGTATGTTTTAGATACTGGCAGAGACATAAGCTACTGGTGTGTGATTTTTCAGCAAACTACAACTGACTTCAACAATTTAGCGAGAGGTGCTACATAGTCTTCTTTAGAATATGAGCCACAGAAGGACAAAATTGGGCACTGTATCATTTCATATTTATTGCCTTAGGTACAGTAGGTTACAATGCAGAAAGAACACTTGACTGAACACCTGAGGGAAAATTCTACTGAGTTCTTTACTTGCCAACCTTTTTGGTAGAAAGTCTAAAATACTGGGTGTGTGTGTGTGTGTGTGTGTGTGTGTGTGTGTGTATGTGTAATATTCCTATCTCACATTAAAATAAAATCAGTAATTTTGAAACTTCATAATTGTATGAAGTGTAAAAAACTTGATAATTTAAAAATCAGTTATTTAAAGTCTTCTTTAAATTTTGTAAATATTTTAAGAATTTTCATAACTATTCTATATATATATTTTTTTAATTTAATATTAAACCACTTAAAATATTTAAATGCATAGAATAAGTAGAATATTATTAAGCATACCTAGGAAAAGTTTATCTTTAAAAATATAAACAGTTAAATTAATAAAAGGTAAAATAATGCTTTTTTGGTCTCTTGATCATTGTAGTCTGAATGAGTTAGCTCAACTCTTTACAGCACAGTGCCAAAGAAACCAAAATTCTGCATTCGTTCCCTGTGCAAACTAGATTGTTTACACACTAAAAGAAAAAAACATTCATGATCCAGGATTACAGATTCTACGCTTCATGAAAGCCAGCTCATTCAAAAATCTTGTGTTACTATTCAAGGGAAGACTCATTGTAGGCATATCTGCTTATCTAGAAAATAATTCTAAGTGCACCCTTAGTGAAGGAGGTTCAGTAATATCATCTTTATATGTGAAGGGCAGTATATACAAGTTGATTAGGGAATGTGACCTGTAACTTTCACTGTCTTTAATTTTATCAGTGACACACACACACACACACACACACACACACACACACACGTTCTGTGTTGTCCACACTGAGGCAGCCAACAACTTAAAGAAAAAATAATCGCATCAACCAGGTATGTAATGCAACCCACAATATATTCACACAATTGAGTCTACCAAGAGGGATACATGAGTCTTATTTCTTTCATGTAAACACTTAAAGAATTACTATTCAAAGACAGAGCTCTGGATCTTACCACATAAGCACTAAATGGGTTACTGCTAAGTCGGAAAAACACTATGAGATCTTCTACTGAACAGGAAGAAGACATATATTTGCAGTTTTTTTAAATGATCATTTTTGAGAAATGTTAGTGTTTCTTATAAGAAGCTAGTTATAGAAATTAAAAATCGCCCACTTTTCCTAATTTCGAAGTTACCACTATGAGCCTAAGTGAACAGTCATGAAAAGCATCTGTTTGGAATACACTATACTAGTCATATTGTGTATATCTACCATTTACTTATACTCAAAATCAATTTTAGCAGAACTATCAAAATCAGGTAAGGAAAGGAGTTTCTCAGGAAAAGCCAAAATCAGATTATACAATTTCATCACTTTTCTTGGTTTGTCTACCTGTTTAGAAGTAGCTTTTTTTCTATAGTAACTATCAGAATATACATAATATACCTGAAAATGTTCAATATGTTAAAAGACTATTGGTCCTTTCACTTAGTAAATTTCTGAGAATTTGTATACAATAACTACAGTTATTTAAGTCCTGGGAACAAAATGAAGTGTTTTATCTAAAAGAATAAATAATATACTTTATAATAGACGAGTGCTTTACCAAAAAAAAAAATAAGATGGTCTGAAAAAAATGTGATATTTTTTGGTGGAGCGGGGAGCTGGAAGTGTTACCTACTAAGATAACTCACATTCCTATAATTTACTTTCTATTTCTATTAAAAAAAAACAGTTCCACTCTGCTTCAAATTTCTGTGTGTCTCCTTATTGAAATTCAGCTCTTCATGCATTTTGACCTTTTCAAGAAAGCCAGCTTCATAGTAAATTGTGGTGCATTAGGAAGACAAACACAGTCAGTGCTTATTATTCAATAGGTTTGGATTTAGAAAGTCATTGTAAATAGGGTAATCTTTTTGTGCATTCTCCAGCTAAGAGGCATCTTAAAATAAAGATGTTACCAAAATGCTAATTTCTGGGTGTTTTTGTTAACTGTAAACACATAAATCTCAGCAGAGGCCTTAAAATTTGTTAATTGTAAATGACATTCATTTCTCTTCAGCAGAATTTTAAAAAGAACTTTAGTCGACGTAAGTCTGGTCAAAGGTTATTTGTAACCCAGCTCAAAAAAAAAATCGTCAGGACTTTTGCCTTTCATTCAGTCATCTACTTTTTTGCAATTTTGTTTAATCAATAAAGGAGCTACCTACATTTGGAGCATATTCAGGAACCATCAAAATAAAACAAAATCATAATTATGTCATTAATTTGGAATTTATTGTATGTGAATTATATCTCAATAAAGATGTTATTAAAAATAACATAAATAAATAATGTCTAAAAGAAGAACAAGAGAATTTATTACCAACAGACTTGAACTACAAGGAAGGTTAAAAGAATTTTGTTTTTTTTTCCATGAAGAAAGAATATGATATTAGGTAGAAAACTAGATCTACATAAAGAAATAAAGAGTACTGAAAAGGAATAACTGAAGATAGAAATAAAATTAACATTTCCTTCATTAATTACTCTAAAACATAACTGTTTGTCTAAGGCAAAAGTAGTAGCAATATATTCTGTGTTTATAGCATAAATGAAAGTAAATTACATGACAAAAAAAATAGTACAAAGAAAAGGAGCAAGGAACTGGGAACACCATGTTAAAAGGCTCTTACACTGCATGTGAAAATGTGTTTTCTAAAGGCAGACAGAAATTAAGGGTGCATATTGTAAACCCTAAGGTAGCACTAAATGTTTAAAAATATATAGAATTAATAAGTCAATGAAGAAGATAAAATACAGTCATATAAACGCTAAATTAAATCAAGTGCAGGTATAAAAAGAGAAAAAATAATGACTCATGAAACAAATAGAAAATATCTAGCAAAATAGTAAATTTTAATTCAATCATGTTAAAAATGACAATGCCAATCGTCTAAACACACTAGTTAAAAGAAAATGGTTTCTAGATTGGATAAAAATAAATGGACAAACAAACAATAAAACAGGACCCAAATATTGTCTCGAAGAAAACTCCTTTACATATAAAAAACTAGATATACAAATACAGCATGACAGTATTAACTAAAAGAAAACCACGGTGGCTTTTGTTCTATTAGGCTTTAGAATGAGGACTATTAGGAAGGATTACAGAGGCATCACATAAGGATAAAAAGATCAATTCTCCAAAAAGATATAATAATCCTAAATATGCATGTGTCTAAAATTGCATGAAATACATGAAGCAAAAACAGAACTGAAAGAAAGAGTAGAGAAATCCATAATTATAATTGGAGATTTCAACATTCCTTTCTCAGTAATTGATAGAAATATTATGCAGAAAACCATTTAGGATATAGAACCAAATAACACTATTAACCTAATTCATATATATATAAATTCAACAACAACAGAATATAACATAATCCACATTATTTTCCAGAATCCATGGAAAATCCTTTGTGATAAACCTTATTTTGAGTAATAAAATAAACTTTAACAAATTGATACCAATAAAAATCATAAAATACTTTGTTTTAAGACTATAGGAGAATTAAACTAGAATTCAATAATAAATGTATTTTGGAAATCCTCAAATATTTGGAAAGTAAATAACGTCTAAATAACCTGCAGGTCAAAAAGTAAATATCAAAGGAAATTTTAATTTTTTTAAATTAAATGAAAATAAAATATACAATATGCCAAAATTTGTTGGATACTGTTAAAGTAATTCTTCGAAGACAATTTATAACATTAAGTGCTTATGTTGTAAAAGGGGAAAAATCTCAAATAGGTATTCTAAGCTTCTATCACAATAAATTAGAAAAGTAAGAGTTAATTAAGCTCAATGCAAGAAGGAAGAAAAAAATATAGAGCAGAAGTCAATGAATTAGAAAAGAGAAAAACAATAAAGATCAATAAAACCAAAAAATGTGGGTTGTTTTTTTTTTTGAGGCAAAAAGGAAATACAATAAAATTAATGGACTCTGGTCAGACTGACCAAGAAAAAAATAGACACAAATGACCAATATCAGAAACGAAGGATACTGTACCACAACACTACAGACCCCATTGACATTAAAAGAATAATAACAGAATACAATGGGTAACTCTATGACAATAGATTTGAAAGCATAAATGAAATAGTTAAATTCCTTGGGAAAAAAAAAACTACCAAACCCACTAAAGAGAAAACACACAATCTGATTATCACCATATCTATTAAATAAATTGAATTGTAGTTAAATATCTCCCCACAAAGAAAACTTCTTGATCAGATAATTTCTCTGGTGAATTCTACCAATAATTTAAGGAAGAAATTATACCACTTTTACACAACCTCTTCAGAATATAGGAGGGAGCACTTCCCAAATTATTTTGTGATGTCAGTATTACCCTAATACAAAAACAAGAAAATATAATTGAAGGAAAAACAAACAAACAAATAAAATTTCAGGTCTATACCTCCTTTTAACATAGATACACATAATCTCCACAAGGTATTAGTAAACTGAATTCAGCAATATAAAATAAAATAATGCATCACAGTGACGTGGGGTTTGCCTCAGAATGCAAGATTATTTCATCATTTAGATCTCACAGATAAAGTGTTAAGTTTCACAAGACTGTCCCCACTTCAGATACCAATCACAATTATCACTTGTGCTTCTGAGCAACTGGCTATAAATTGGAAGTATTTACACTCCCTCCTCACATTCAATTAATTTTCTAGAACAGCTCACATAACTAAGGAAAACATGTTACTTGCTATATTACGGGTTTATTACAAAGGATATTAAAAAATATGAATAAACAGCAAGATGAACAGATATACAGGGTGAAGTCTGAAAGTGTCCCAAGCACAAAGTTTTTATATCCATGTATTTTAGAGTGCATCAGTCAAGATGTGTTCTTGTTCACCAACCTGAAAACGCTCTAAACCCTGACCTTTCAGATTTCTATGGTGGCTTCATTACCAAGACATGGTTGATTAAATCACTGTCCATTAGTGATTAATTCGACCCCTACCCTCCACTCCATGGAGGTTGGTGGGTGGAGCTGAAAGTTCCAACCCTCTAACCACCTGGTTGGTTTCTCTGACATTCAGCCCCCACGGTTAGGGGTTTTTCAAAGGTTACCTCATTGACATAAACTCTGGTGTGGTTGAAAGGGGCTTGTCACGAATAATAAAAGACATCTTTATCTCTCTCATCACTTAGGAAACTCCAAAAGTATCAGGAGCCCCATGCCAGGAATGAGAAGAAAGATCAAATATACTTTCTTATTATAAATCAGAATATCACAAAGGGTGGTCACAAAAAGCCCCCATCTAACATCCTACTTAATAATAAAAGACTAATTGTTCTCCCACCAAGATTGGGAAAATGGCAAAGATTTCCTTTCACCTCTGCTATTCAACATTGTAGTAGAAATTCTAGCCAAAGCAATAAATTTAAATAAATAAATGACATAGAAATTAGAAAGAAAGGTAACTTTATGTTAATGGCATATTCAGTATGAAAACAAAAACCCCAAAGAACCTACTAAAAACTTCTAAAACTGGAAGGTTACAGGACACAAGGTCAACATACAAAACTCGATTGTATTATTTTACATTAATGGTGAACATTAAAATTCAAAATTATTGAAGTGCCACTTACAGTAGCACCAAAAAATAAAAACAAAATGTGTATGCCTTAAATTATAAATGATGAATAAAAACAATTAAAGAAGGACTAACTGAATGAAGATATATTCCATGTTCTTATATTTTGAGGCTCGATATCGTTTAGGTGCTAATTCTCCCCAATTTGATCTGCAGATATAGTTGCAATCCCAATCAAATCCTCAGAAGGATTTTTGGTAGATGTTAATAAGTTTGTTTTAAAATGTATACAGAAATTAAAAGAGATAGAATAGTCAAAGCAGTTTATTTTTAAATAAGTAACAAAACGAGTATACACACTACCTGATTTCCAGATTTACTTTAAAAAATACAGTGAGAAAAACAGTGTGCTATTGGGAAGAGGATAGACACAGATCAATGAAATTGAATAGAAAACCCAAAATACATACATGAAAATATAGTACAGCAGCAATTCAATGACACTCATTTCAACAAATGTGTTGGAACAATTGGATATCCCTATGCAGAAAAAGAAAATTGAGCTGAACTTTAAACCCACACCTTAAACAAACAAACAAAAAACTCACAGAGGATCATAGATCTAATTGAAAAAATGTAAAACTGTAAAACTTACAGAAGAAATCGTAGGGGAAATTTTCCTGAGCATGTTAGGGAAATAATTTTTTGACATGACACTGAAAGCACAATCCATGATACAAAAAAATGATAAATTGTAATTTATAAAAGTTAAAAACTTTTATTCTATAAAAAAGATTGATAGGAAAAAAAGAAAACAAATCACAGACTGAGATGAAATATTTGCAAATCACATATCTGATGAATGACTTTTATCCAAAATATTTGAACTCTCAAATCTTAACAATAAGAAAAAATAGCTCAATTAAAGACATGCACAAACACATTTATTTCTTTGAAAATTCTCAAATTCTCATTTTTTTCTTATTTTCTAAAGAGAAAAGAAAATATTGCTTGATGCCATTTTCCCCAACTTTCGAGTCATTTGTTCTTTATGAGAGAAAGATCTTAGTAGTTTTCCCTGCCTTTCCTGTAGTGATTATTCTTCTCCCTCATGCCTTGGCAATGAGAAATGCTTATTCAGAGCTATTGCTATTTTAACCCAGTTAGGATTGTGGAGAATAACCCTCAAACGAAAATTCATTCCCTTTACCTGTATGGCCAATAAAGGTTCTATAGTCTTTTGCTAATCCAAGACTTGGTTTTTACCAATTTGTTAATGATTTTAGCTGCAGTCTTCTCAGATCTGACAATGTCTACTCCAGGTAAGAAAGAACTTCTGTCCTATCTACTCTTTTATCTTTAAATATATATTTTTTTAAATTTCAATTACAGTTGTTAAAAATATTATATTTCAGGTGTACAAAATAGTAACTAGACACATATAACTTATGAAGTGATCACCCCAATATATCTAGTACCATCTTACATTGTACATAGTTATGATATTATTATTGAATGTATTCCTTACACTACACTTTTACATACCCATGACTGTACTGTAACTACCAATATGTATTTCTTAATCTCAAACTTTTTCACTCACTTTGAACTCCCTCCCATCTGGCAACACTCAAACTGTTCTCTGTACAAAAAGAACAAACTAATCAAAAACAGACTCACAAATATAATAGACAATTTGATGACAGACAGAGGGGAGGAGGGTTAGGTGGTCTGGGAGAAAGGGATAAAGGGTTGAAGAAATACACATTAGTAGTTGATAGATGGTCACTGTGATGGGGAACACTGCATAGGGAATGCAGTTAGCATTAATATATTGGCTAGGTGGAAAGCCAGAGGAGAGAAGGAGTAATTAGGGAGATAATTTTATAAACTATATAAATGTCTAACCAATGTACTGTATACTTGAAACTAATTAAAATAAATACATTTTAAAAATTGGGAGTGATATCTTAGTTGCAGAGGTCTCTCCAGAGAAAGAGAAACTGTCAACAAGGTAAAGAGACAACCATCCGAGTGAGAAAAGATATTTGCAAGCAACACCTCTGATAAGGGCCTAGTATCCAAAATATATGAAGAACTCATACAATTCAATAACAACAACAACAAAAATAAACAAATGATCCAATCAAAAAAAATGGCAGAAGATCTGAATTAAGACTTCTCCCTAGAGGACTTACAAATAACTGACAAATATTTGAAAATATGCTCAACGTTGCTAGCTATTAGGGAAATGGAAATCAAAACCACAATAAGATAACATCTCACACCTGTTAGAATAGCTATAATCAACAGGATAAGTAATAATAAATGTTGGAGAGGATGTGGTGAAAAAGTAACTCTCATACACTGCTGATGGGAATGCAAGTTGGTACAGTCACTATGGAAAACAGTATGGAGGTTCCTCAAAACACTAAGAATTGATCTACCACATGATCCAGCAATCCCTCTACCGAGTATTTACCTCAAAGACTTGAAAACTCATATCCGAAAAGATATTAGCACACAAATGTTCATAGCAGCGTTACACACAGTGGCCAGGACATAGAAGCAACTGAAGTGTCCTATGATAGATGATTGGCTAAAGAAGCAGTGGTACATATATACAATAAAATATTACTCAGCCATAAGAAGACATGAAATGCTGCCATTTGCAACAACATGGATGTACCTCAAGATAATCATGCTAAGCAGAATAAGCCAGACAGAAAAATTGAAAATCACGACATCACTTATATGTGGGATATAAACCTAAAGCAACACATGAACAGGACAAACAAAGAGACTCATGGACATGGACAATAGACTAGTGGTTACCAGAGGGTAGGTAGGAGGGGTAAGGGGGAAGGTAGACAGGGTAAAGGGAGTCAAGTATGCGGTAACAGAAAGAAATTTAACTATGGAGGTGAATACACAGTGTCAATATATGCCTTACTGTTAAAGTGCACAGTTGAAGTTTATTGGATTTTGTTAACAAATGCCATGAAAAAAATTAATTTAAAAAATAAATTATAAAATAAAGTTAAAATAAATTGTTGATAAACATGTAGTTATTGCAATTTTATTATTCATATTTTCAATATTTTTTTTTCTCTTAAAGATATCCTAACATTTCTTGTAATACTGGCGGTGAGGATTAACTTTTAGCTTTTTATTGTCTGGGAAGCTGTTTATCTGTCCTTCAATTCTAAGTGATAGTTTTGCTGGGTAGAGTAATCTTGGATGTAGGTCCTTGCTTTTCATCACTTTGAATATTTGATGTCAGTTTCTTCTGGATTGAAAAGTTACTATTGAGAAACCATCTGACAGTCTTATAGGAGCTCCCTTATAGGTAACTAACTACTTTTCTTTTGCCTCTTTTAAAAATGTTTCTTTGTCTGTAATCTTTGGCATTTTAACTCTAAAATGTCTCAGTGTGGGCCTTTCTGTGTTCATATTGTTTGGTATTCTCTGTGCTTCCTGGGCTAATATGTCTAGGTTAGGGAAGTTTTCAGTCATTATTTCTTGATAATGGTTTTCAAATCTCTTTTCCTTCTGATATCCCTATGATGAAAATTTGTATGCTTGATATTGTCACACAAGTGCCTTAAACTATCTCATATTTTTGGAATTTCTTCTTGCTGTTCTTAGTGGGTGTTTTCTGCTACCTTATCTTCTAAACAATCAAATCAATACTCTGCTTCATTTCATCTACTGTTTCTTCTTCCTAAGATAGTCTTCATTTTAGTTATTGTATTCCTCATTTCTGACTCATTCTTTTTTCATGTTTTCTATCTCCACTTTCATTTTTTTTCTTTTTGTTAAAATTCTCCTTAAGTTCAACTATTCTTCTCCTGAGTTTACTGAGCATCCATATCATCAGTGATTTGAACTCTGCAAACTAAGCAGTAAGGAGGACTCAATAAAGAAAAGTGGCTTCTCCCAGCAGTTCTTTCTGTGAGAAAGCTGCCCTTCCAGCCCCTAACCTCAAGCCAGACAACTCAGTTCTTCCCTACATGTCCCTGATACCTTTTAAGCTTCTGCCCAGAACTGGAGCTCAGATCAAGTGAGATCATCATTGGTAAGTCTGTGCATAGACCTCTGAAGAGGAAAGTCTGTCACTCCCTCAGCCCTCCATCTCCCTCAACCACAACTGCTTGGAGTTTTCACAGCCAGAAGTTGTGAGAACTTCTTCCCAGCACTGGAACCCTGGGTTGGGGACCCCAGTGTGGGGAGGGAACACCTCTTTCTTCTGGGGGGATCTCCACAGCCAACAGATTTCTCTCAATTCTCAACTGCCACATATGAGTGTGAGATCTGTCTGTTTCACATCTCTGCCTCTCTTATCATTTTCAAGGTGGCCTCTTCTATGTGTCCCCAGTTGTAGAACTTCTGTTTAGCTAGACTTCATGTGACTCCAAATGATGACTATCCTGTAATTTAGTTGTAATTTTGATGTGGTTGTGAGAGGAGGCAAGCCAGAAACCCAAGAGCTAATGTTGAAAACTAGTAAAAAACTTGATTGAATTTGCTAACTAGAACATCAACAAACATAGTCTACAGTACTGTGCATCAGCAATGACCAATTAGACAATGTACTAGTAAAAAAACACTATTTTATAACAATAAAAAGTATCCCAGAACTATAATATACTTAGAAATAAGTTTGAAAAGTTCTATATTATAAAGATTTTAATTTTCCCAGATTGGCTTATAAGTTTAATACAGTTTCATTCAGTAGTCTAATAAGGTTTTTCATGGAACTAGACTTACTGATTCTAAACTATGTAATATGGAATAGTAAAGAGCCAAATATATATAACAATTCTGAAAAGAAACAACATACATGTAAAACTAGATCTAGCATATATAAAATTTATTATGAAACTATATTAATTAAAAGATATTTGGTACAAGAATGGGTAAATAAACAAATCCACCAAAATGAAGAACTGGAAATAGATTCAAACTTATGAATATATGAGAGAAAGTATATGAATATGTGAGAGAGGTATTATTACATATCAAAAAGAAGCATAGACCACTCAATAAACTGTATTATGGATATTGGTTTCTCATTAAAATATAAAGATTCCTTCTCAAACTGTACCTTAAAATAAATTACAGGCACTATAAACATTTACATATGAAAAATAAAACCATTAGAATAAATGTTAGGAGAATATCATTATAATTAATGGCAGGGGTCTACAAACTTTCTGTAAAGGTCTTGATAGTCAATATTTTAGGTTTTATACACCAGACACAGTCTGTGTTATGTATTTTTTTGCAACCTTTAAAAAAATTAAAATAAAAAAATTGTAGCTCATTGACGGCTCGTAGACTACTGTGTGGATTTGACCCACCCAAAAATATTTTCTTGACTTCTGATATATGGGAAAAGGAAGGCTAGTTAAAAGAAAGAGTATAAAGTTAAAAGACAAGTCAAATACTTGGAGAAAATATTTACATACTATTCAGTAGACAATGTTTTAGTATCCAGAATATATGAAGAACTCTTAGAAACCTATAAGAAAACAAACAAAAAAATCAATATAAAAATGGAAACTAGAAACTTAAGGTAAAAAAGCTGAACTATTATTAAGCATTAGGAAAATAATGTTAAATAAAAATAAGATACTATTTCTCCCCTCACTCTGGCAATTTTATGATTGCCTTATGAACTCCAGTGTATTTTATAATATTTAAGTTTTAACTTTGAAATTTAGTATACTATATTGCCATAAAAGCTGTCACAAATGTACGAGGTAATCTAGGGTTTCTTAGGCCTGGTACATCTTTTTCAAAATGTAAATTAGACATGGTAGCTATAGTTAGCTTACCTTGACCTCTACTATATCATTTTGAATTGTACCAAATATACATTGTCCCCATCAATGTGTAATGACATCATATATACCTATGATCCCTGACCCTCTTCAAACCTAGTGTTTAAAATAATTGGCCTGTAAATGGTGAAATGGTTTTGCCATATAGGTGGCTGAAAGACTAGAAAATGGTGACAGCTAAAGACAGTGAAGCTGAAAGAACATAAAAGTAGAAGCAGCCGGGCTTAGTTTGAAATCAGATTCTGACATTTACTAGCTTTTGCAGCACTACCATGCTGAACAATGTGGTTGGACAGTCAATGGATTATATAGTGACCCTGGCTGGAATTTATTTCTAAGCTTCAATTACC
Organism: Rousettus aegyptiacus; assembly: GCF_014176215.1. Taxonomy (NCBI): domain Eukaryota; kingdom Metazoa; phylum Chordata; class Mammalia; order Chiroptera; family Pteropodidae; genus Rousettus; species Rousettus aegyptiacus. Next base: position 78,812,209 of record NW_023416312.1, on the reverse strand, counting down.
TTATGGAATTTATTTCCAAGCTTCAATTGTCTTAAATAAAAATTTGAGATAATAATACTAGCCTTCAGAGTTTTTGTAGATTTAAATGATATAGTAAAAGTGTCTACCAAATAATATGCATTCAAAAAAGGTAATAATAATAATAATAATAATAATAATGTATTATTTGTTATTATCTAAATCATAACAGTGCTTAGGAAAATGAATTTGGGACATAACAGGACAGACTTTAGTTCAAATCAGAGTTCTGACGCTTCCTGGGTGTATTATTTTGGATAAGTTAACCTCTCTGATGCTAAGTTCTCTCATTTGTAAAATGTGAAGTAATAGCTCATCTTCAGAATAAGTCAGAAGGTGTTCTAAGAACTGTGTGTGTATACATACATACATACATACATACATACATAAAATAATATACTAATCATGAAAACCTTGAGGCAAGTACTATTACTATCCTCCCAAACAAACAAACAAACAAAACAGAGGCACAGGGAGCTTGTGTAAATTGTTTGAAGTCATACAAACAAAAAAGAGACAGAGCTGACATTTAGATCCAGACTGTGTTCAGGATCTAAGTTTCAGTAATCTACTTTTCTAAGGCACTAGAAGGATTAAATAAGGTAGTGGACATAAAGAATTTTTCCCGGTATCTACAACATAGTAAGCATTTTATAGAATTTAGCAATTGTACTGGTCAGAATTCTTTTGGTTACAAGTGACACATACCCAATTCAAATTAGTTTGAGCTAATTTACATGTGCAAATACAGATAACTTTATTGACTTGCATGACTAAAAATGCATAGATAAAATAAGGTTGGCTCTGCTTTTCTTTCTGTTGGCTTTAATAATTGGCAGGCTTCTGCCATATATTAGCAAAGATAGTTAGCAGAATGTTTAGGCCTAGTACATTATACTTAGATCTAGCAATTCAAAAAAAAGAGATAACTTTATTTTAATGGTCTAGCATAGGCACAGGCTCTTCTTCAAACCAATTACTCCAACAAGAAGAGAAGCATTGGATAGATCTGAATTATGCACCACACTGAGACCAGGGCATGAGATCAGCCTCCTCCAATCTTATGAATTGCAATACAAGTAAGAGTGATTGACCTTAATGAACGATTCATATCATGGTTAAAAAATCTGCTTATTTAAGCCTGGAAACCCAGAAAGATAAACTATAGAAAAATAGGCTCTTTGAAAAGGAAGCACCTAATCGATCATCCTCAATTACATCAGATAATTTTATTTCCCCTGATTTGCCACCTTCCTAGATACTTCCAAATGTATTTTTTCCAAATATATTACAAATAGATTCTTAGTTCTCCCTAGTAGAAGCAGGTTTGCCTTAGAAATCTGACCTTTAAAGACCTCTAAAACTCATGGGCATGGACTATAAAAGTAAGAGATTTAAGGAAGGTTCAAAATAAGAAATAATTTTAGTTCACTTTGTTTAAATTTCCAAAACAAGTATATTCTATTTTTAATTACATTTATTGGGGTGATATTTTAAAAAATTATATAGGTTTGAACTGTATAATTTAATAATCATAGTTGTATTGCATTATGTATTCACCACCCAAAGTCAAATTTACTTCCATCACCATATATTTATTTGACCCCCTTTACCCTCATATACCTTCCCCCTACTCCCTTTCCCTCTGGTAACCACAAAATTAGTGTCTGTGTCCAAGTGTCTCTGTATGTTTCTCATGTTTGTTTGTTGCTTTCAGTTTTATGTCCCACATATGAATGCAATTATATGATTCTCACATTTTCTGTCTTACTTATTTTGCTTCGCATTATAATCTCAAAACCTATTCATGTTGACGCAAGTGGCAGTATTTCATCTTTTTCTATGGCAGAGTAATATTCCATGGTGTGTGTGTGTGTGTGTGTGTGTGTGTGTGTACCACCTCTTCATTATCCAATCATCTATCAAAGGCACTTAGGTTGTTTCCATGCCTTGACCACTGTGAGTAACGCTGTAATGAATATTGAGGTGCATATATCTTTATGAATAAATGTTTTCCTATTCGAGGGGCAGATATCAAGAAGAGGGATTGTTGCATCATATGATAATTCTACTCTTAATTTTTTTGAGGAACCTCCATACTGTTTTCCATACTGACTGTACCAATTTACATTCCCACCAGCAATGTATAAGATTCCTTATTGCCCACCACCACTCCAACACTTGGTTTTAATTGTCTTATTGATAATACCCTTTCTAACAGGTGTGAGGTGGTAGCTCATTGTGTTTTTTTATTGTGAGAATTCCATTTTTTATTATTATTATGATGATGACATTGCTTAACGAAATCCAGTGAGTTTCAAATGTACAACTGAACAGTAAGGCATATATATATATATATATATATATATATATATATATATATATATAGCATTGTGTGTTCACTGACCATAGTCACATATCTTTCTGTCACCACATACTTGACTCCTCTTACCCCATCTACCTTGTCCTTTCCCCATCCTTTGGTAACCATTAATCTATTGTACATATTCATGAGTCTCTGTTTGTTTGTTTGGTTTTAGGTTTATATACTACGTATAAGTGACATCATGTGATTTTCAACATTTTCTCTCTAGCTTATTTTGCTTGAGCATGATTATTTCAAGGTCCATCCATGTTTTGGCAAATGGCAGTATTTCATCTCTTCTTAAGGCTGAGTAATATTCCATTGTATATATGTATATGTACCACAGCTTCTTTAGCCAATCAACTATCATAAGACACTGGTTTCTTCCATGTCTTGGCCATCATGAATAATATTAGTATGAACATTAATGTGCAAACATCTTTTTCAATAGTTTGCAGTCTTTGGGGGTAAATACTCAGTAGAAGGATTGCTGAATCATATGATAGATCAATTAGTTTTTTGAAGTACATCCATACAGTTTTTCATAGTATCTGTACAAATTTGCAATCCCATCAACAGTGTATGAGAGATCCTTTTTCTCCACATCCTCTCCAGCACTTATTACTTGTCCTTTTGACGATAGCCATTCCAAAATTTGTGAGATGGTATCCCATTGTAGTTTTGATTTGCATTTCCCTAATAGTTAGCAACATTGAGTATCCTTTCACATGTTTGTTGGCCATTTGTATGTCTTCCTGGGAGAACTGTCTGTTCGGGCCTCTCCCCAATTTTTAATTGGATTGTTTGTTTGTTGTTGTTGTTGTTATTGAGTAGTGTAAGTACTTTGTATATTTTGGATATTAAGCCCTTATTGAAGGTGTTGCTTGCAAATATCTTCTCCCATTTGGATGGTTGTCTCTTTATCTTGTTGACAGTTTCTTTGGTTATGCAGAAGCCTTTTAGTTTGATGTAGTTACATTCATTTATTTTTGTTTTTACTTCCCTTCCTTCGAGGTCAAATTCATAAAATCCTCTTCAAGTCCAAGGTCCATGAGTTTAGTTCTTATGTTTTCGTCTATGAAATTTATTGTTTCAGGTCTTATATTCAAGTCTTTAATCCATTTTGAGTTAACTTTGGTGGCTTTCCAGTTTTCTAAGTACCATTTATTGAAGAGGCTTTCCTTTTTCCACTGTATATTTTTGCATTTTTTTTTGGTGTGTCAAAAATAATTTGTTCATGTAAACATGAGTTTAGTTTTGGACTCTCAATTCTGTTCCATTGGTCTATATGTCTGTTCCTCTGCCAATACCATGTCATTTTAATTACTGCCACTTTGTAGTGTAATTTGAAGTCAGGCAGAGAGTGATGCCTCCAGTCTCATACATTTTTCTCTGGACGACATTGGCAATTTGGAGTCTTTTGTGCTTCTATACAAATTTGATGATTTCTACTTCTTTAAAAACTGTCGATGGGATTTTGATGGGGATTGCATTGAATCTGTATAATGCTTTATGTAATAAAGTCATTTTAATTGTGTTGATTTTTCCAATCAAGAAGACAGAATACCTTTCCATTTCTTTGTCTATTCTTCAATTTATTTTAATAGGGTCATATACTTTTCATTATATAGGTCCTTCTCATGTTTCTTTAGATTTATTCCTTGTTGAAATTACATAAAGAATTATTTTTTTCCACTTCATTTCTGACAATTCCTTATTAGAGTATAGGAACACTATGGATTTTTGAACATTGATTTTGCATGGGAAAGTTTACTGTATTTGTTTATTGTTTCTCGTAGTTGTCTTCTGAAGTCTTTAGGGTTTTCTATATAGAGAATCATGTCATCGGCAAATAAAGACAGTTTGACTTTTTCATTTCCTATTTGGATGATTTTTATATCTTTCTCTTGCTTGATTGCACTAGCTAGAATCTCCAATGTTATATTGAATAACAGTGGTGATAGTGGACAGACTTGTTTTGTTCCTGACCTTGGAGGAAAGGTTTTTAGATTTTTACCATTATACATAATGTTGGCTGAGAGTTTCTGGTATATGGATTTTATTATGCTAAATAGTTTTCTTCTATACCGATTTGGTTATGTGTTTTGATCATAAATATATGTTGTATCTTGTCAAAGGCATTTTCTGCAACTATTTACAGTATCATACGATTCTTATTTTTTAATTTGTTTATGTGGGGTATCACATTAATCGATTTGCATATGTTGAAGCACCCATGTGTCCCTGGAAAGAAACACACTTGATCATGATGTACAATCTTTTTTAATATGTTGTTGAATCAGTTTGCTAATATCTTATTTAGGAATTTTGCATCTGTGTTCATGAAAGAGATCGGTCTGTAGTTTTCTTCTCTGGGTGCATGTGTGTGTTATCTTTACCAGGTATTCATATCAGGGTAATACTGGCCTCATAAAACGAGTAAGAAAGTTGCTCATTGCATCCTCTTTGATTTTTTGGAAGAGTTTGAGGAGAATAGGTACTAAATCTTATGTGAATATTTGGACTTTTACTTTTTGGTATGTTTTTGATGACTGTTTCAATTTCCATACTGCCGATCAGTGTCTTTGGATTTTCCAGTTCTTCTTGAGTCAGTCTAGGAAGGTTGCATCTTTCTAAGTACTTGTCCACTTCTTCTAGGTTATTAAATTTGGTCTTATATACTTTTTCATAGTATTCTCGTATGATGCTTTGTATTTTTGTGGTGTCTGTCATCATTTCTCCTCTTTCATCCCAGGTTTTATTTGTGTCCTTTCTCTTTTTCCTTTAGTGAGTCTATCCAGAGGTTTGTCAATTTTATTAACCCTCTTAAAGAACAAGCTCTTTGTTCCATTTATTTTTTTTATCGTTGTTGTTTTTGTTGTTGTTTTCAATTTAATTTGATTCTGCTCTAATTTTGGTTATTTATTTTCTTCTGCTGATTTTAGGATTCCTTTTTTTATTTTTTTTTTTAAGATGAAGCATTAGATAGTCTATTTGGGCTCGATTTTGTTTTTTGAGATAGGCCTATAATGATATGAACTTTACTCTTATTACCGCTTTTGCCATATCCCTAACGTTTTGATATATTGTAGTATTATTATCATTCATTTCTATGTATCTCTTCATCTATTTTTTTAAATTTCTTCTTTGACCTAGTCATTCTTTAATAGTACGTTGTTTAATTTCAATGTATTTGTGGTTCTTTCCAATTTCTTTTTACAGTTGATCTCTAGATTCAAAGCATTATGATCAGGAATATAGTTGGTATGATTTCAACCCTCTTATATTTGTTAAGGCTATCTCTGTGTCCCAGTATGTGGTCAGTCCTTGAAAATATTCCATGTGCACTAGAGCAGAATGTATAAGCAGCTGTTTTGGTATGAATGGGTATGTAAATGTCAATTATGTCCAGTTGGTCTAATGTGTCAGTTAAAGATGTGACTTCCTTATTGAATTTTTGTTTGAATGATCTCTCTATATATGACCGTGAGGTATTAGGGCCCCTGCTATGATCGTGCTTTGGTCTGTTTTTCCCTTTAGTTTTATTAGTAATTGCTTTATATATTTTGGGGCTCCCTGACTGGGAGCAGAGATAGTAATTAATAAATAATACGTCTTCTTGGTGTATGGCTCCCTTTATTATTATGAAGTATCCTTTAATATTTTTCTTTACCCTTTTCATTTGGAAGTCTATTTCATTTGATATTAGTACTGCTATTCCTGGTGTTCTCTGAATGCCATTTTCTTGAAATAACATCTTCCATTATTTCACTTTGAGTTTATATCTGTCTTTGGAACTGAGATGTGTCTCCTGGAGGCAACATATGGTTCAGTTTTGGTTTTTTTTGATCCAATCTGCAGCTCTGTGCCTTTTCATTGGTGAGTTTAACCCATTTAGATGTGGGGTGATTATTGAAATATGAGGTTTTACTATAGCCATTTCATCTTTTGCTTTCTGGCAGCTTGGTGTTACCATTGCTCTTTTTCCTTGTGTTTGTGTGTGTGTGTGGGGGGGGGGTTGGTTGGGTTTTGTGAATTTTCTCTCTCGTTCTTCTTGTTTTATGTTATATACTTCAGTTCTGAATCTTTAGTTTATGGTTACCATTATGAATATGTGGAGGAGTGTGTGCGTGTGTGTGTGTATGTGTGTGTGTTTGTACTAGTCCATTTTCTTCTTCATGTGCCTTATCTCCATTGCCCTTTGTGAATTTGGATCTTTGAATCCTCTCTTTTTTATGTCATTATTTTCTTATTTTGTCCCTTTTTTATGCTGAAGTTTCATTACTTTCTTGCAGTAGCAAATTTCTTCTCATCATTTAAGCTTACAATGTCCTTTTCTCAATAAGGGTTGCACTCCTCTGCTTCTATCTGCTTGCTAGTCAAATACTTACAGTTATATATTTTTTCTTTGTCATTTTGTTTTAGATGAGCTGACTCCTTGCAGTATTTCCTGTAATGCAGACCTCATAGTGGAGAATTCCTTGTTTTTGTTTTTGTTTTGTTTTGCTTTGTTTTACATCTGGAAACATCTTTATTTCTCCTTCGTATCTAATGGAGATAAATTATTCTTGGCTTGTAGTTATTTTCATTTAATAGTTTGAATATTTGCTTCCACTTTTTTCTTTCTTGTAAGGTTTATACTGAGAAGTTGGACGATAATATAATGGGTTTTCCTTCATATATTACCATCTTCTTTTCCCTGGCTGCCTAAGAAATCCTTCTTTGTCATTGATTTTTGAGAATTTTAGTATAATGTGTCTTGGAGGAAGCCTTTTTGAATTGAGATAATTTGGGTTTATTTTGACTCCTCGAATTCCAAGCTCCAGCTCATTCCTTAGATTTGGAAAATTCTCATCGACTATTTGTCTGCAAATACATTCTAATCCCTGCTCCATTTCCTCCCCTTTGAGAATATCTATTATACTTGTTTCCTTTCTTTATGGTACCAGCTAGGTCTTGTATTTCTCTATTATTATTTTTAATTTTTTTTATTTCTTTCTCATTCCTTTTGATTTATTTCTAGATTTCTATCTTTGATATCACTGATCCTTCCCTCCATTTAGTCAACTCTATTTCCCGACCTTGCTATTTCATTCTACATGCCTTTTAGTGTGTTATTCACCTCCAGAAGTTCTACTTGGTTCTTTCTGAGGGTTTCAATTTCCTTGCTAAAAACTCATTCTGCTCATCTAGTTGTTTTTTCAGTTCCCAGAATTGTTGTTATGAATTATTTTGGATTTCATTGATTTTTTTTTCAGAAGTACTTTCCTGAATTCTCTGTCATTTAAGTCGCGTATTTCTGTCTTTAAGTTTATTTTCTGGCGATTTTTCTCTTTCTTTTTGAGCTGCCTTGTCACCTTGGTTGTTCATGTTGTTTAATGAACTATTTCTCTGCCTGGGTATTCATGGAAGTGTATTTTGCTTTTTTTTTTCCAGAAAGAAGATTTATTTTATACAGGTCTCTCTTAGGTTGTTGCTAAGAAGGCATTTTTTCTTTTGGTGTCCTTTAGGTGGTGTCAAAGACTCTTGGATACCTACTTTAGACAAAGCATTACTATTTACTTCACTTTCTTATAAATAGTCAATCATGCTCACTATCTACAGTCTCAGTCCCTATCAGTGTTAGCAAAGTTTGGGTAGCATTTTCTCATATTCCCCATGAGCTCTGTGGTGTTCTGTCTTGGGGGAAATGTGGAAGGTGCCCTCTGGGTGGCAGATAGAGGATGTGGCTCAGCCTCAAGTTTTGCAACCACAGCTTAACATTCATTGGACTAGGAAAACATATGACTAAGCTTTTTATAAAAGTAGTAGGTACGGGACTAAGGACAATAGCCTAATCATAAAGAATTTTCATGGGAAGAAAAAATGTATGTTATTTCATTGTCATATTTATTCCTCAGGTGCACTTTGTGTTTTCTTTCTGAGTGTTAGCATAAGATACTGTAAGTTGCTAAATAATAAACTTCTGGAACAATTAAAGTGGTAATTTGCTAGTACAGCATCTGTACAAGGATAATATGGCATAGTGGAAACAGTAAAGACAACACAGATCTGGCACAAAATTTTGATTCTGTATGCCCATGTGAACTTTTACAAGTTTTTTAGCATTTCTGAACCTCGCTTTTTTCACATAAGAGAAAAACATTCCTGAAATAATAACACCTATAAAATTAGAAATTTGTCCATATTTGTCCATGTGAATAACCAGTAGCAATATACAATAGGGCTCAATACACAATAATTGTTTTAAGTTACCTCTAGTCTATCCATAACTGTTTTCAGATTTCCATTAAATACTTATATAGTTTAACTTTTCACAGCTTTATATTTTACTCTCTCAGATACCTCTATTTTGGTTTATAACAAATCTAAATATTTTGCCGGAGTTGTAATGTCTTGATAATATAAATTATCTTGGTCTGCTTTTATATTTTACCTCCATTTCTATAATAACATTAAATATTAAAAAAAAAATTATTCCAAACTGTCTAAATTATTTACAGGTAGTTTTGGTAAAAGAAAAAATACAATTTCTATCTCCCTTTTCTCTGCCTCGATCTGAGTAATTTGAATGGTCCTGGCTTGTCAGCTAATACTCATCCACTACATATTCTGCTGATTGTTTTCCTTAAACAGTTCTGTCTCTATCTGTCTCTAAATCTGTCTCACATTTTTCAAATAAGTATGTATAAATTATAAATGTCTTTTTTGTTTAACAGACTGAAACTTACTAATGAAAGGAAACAAAATAAGGATAAAAGAGAGCTATGTAAAATGAATACATTTCATGCCAACTAATATGACATCAATGGATTATCTAATATTCAGGGGACTGGTAAGCATACAGTTTACATAATGTGCTTTGTCTATTGTATAAACTAGCCATTTTTCAATATTTATGTAGAAATGATGATATGTAATATATATAGCAGTTTATAAATTCTAATTTAGATAACAACTTTCCACCCTTGAAACAATGAGGTATAATGTTTATAATATTTATGATTATATCACATTCAAGACACATTAGACTTTTTTGATCCACTTCCAGAATTGTTTCTTTCTTTCCCCTAAAAGATATCTGAGAATTTATATTTGAGCAGGGTGAGACATATGTCATGACTAGATGGGTATCTTTGTATGATTTGTTACCTTTTACTTTGAGATGTTTCCACTTTAATCTTCTCATTATGTCCTCTCCAATGAAACGTATCTTTCAGATCTCTGGAACACATTTAAAATTAAATTTTAGTCCTTTAACATTTGAAAGTAGAGTTTCTACTAGCGTAATTCATTACTGATTTTGCTGTGTCACCTAAAATTTAATTATAAAGATGACACTTTAGTCTTAGTGAAAATGGTAGGTTTATTTTAAGTGAGGAACAAAAATGCCAACGGATAGATCAGAGCTCCAGAAATACATATCTTTCTCTTTTTCCCATCAGAATGAGTTATATTAACTTGGAAATGTATGCAAAAATAAACTTCAAATGTTCTTCTTATATCAGTGGACATTCATAAGGGCAATGATGCCTGATATTGCAGTTCCTTTTTAGGCACTTGATGACTTCTTGGATCATTAAACATCATTTACTCCCTGCTTTTTATGGTCTCTCAAGTTACTCATTAACTCCATAGGAAAGAATACAAACAATAGAATCATTGCCTAATTGTGGTTACAATATCTCCTTCCCTATTTAACATGTATCCATATAACTAATATCAGAAACTAGTATTTCTACTACTTCTGTAGTGACTGATGCCTTCACTGCATAGTGTTTAAATCTACATGTATTATAAGAGGAAATTGTTACAGATATAAATTGGGTATAAAGAATTGAGGTTTTCAATATTTTGAAGAGTAAAAAAAGTTACAAATAACAGAATTATATACAAATGATAATTTAAAACTAAAACTTAAATGACACTGAAACATAACTAAAGTAGAAAGTATATATGTATATATATTTATATATGCATACACACATTTCTTTCTAATCATTAATTAGCTTAGTTGATATTTACTGATTTTAAATTTTTCTTTTCTAGTGGATAAATGAGTGGTACTTAAGTATATATTCTATCATTTTAATGCGTGTGTGTGTGTGTGTGTGTGTGTGTGTGTGTAAAATAACGGCTATAGCTTCTGGTATTCCTAGGTGATCTCTCATCCAAGTACTAACCAGGCCCGACCCTGCTTAGCTTCTGTGATCAGATGAGATCGAGCACATTCGGGATGGCATGGTCATAGACTAATGTATATTTTTAAGGTAAAAAATATATACGACTTTAATACGACTTGCATTTCATGTCATCATTTAATTGGCCTAAAATAAACATTTTATTTTCTTTTGTTGATCTCCAGGTTAGACTATAGAGTAGAGGTCACAAAATGCAGCCAACAGGACACATTTTAGCTTATGTGTGTGTGTGTGTGTGTGTGTGTGTATTTAAAAATCAAATAATTAAAACTATTTAAAATTGACTTATAGGTTAAAATTAAGAGAAAATTTTTATGACCATGCCTTAGGCAAATTTTTTTAGCTATAACATCAAACTCAATTCTTAAAAAAAATCATAAATTAGACTTCATCAAAATTAAGAATGTATGATCTTCAAAAGACACTGTTAACAGAATGAAATAACAGGCACTAGACTAAGAGAAAATACATTACAAATCATAAATCTGACAAAAAAAAACTTGTATCCAGAATTTATGAAGAACTCTCAAAATTCAGTAAAGGAAAACCAACAACCTAATTAAAAACTAGACAATGGATTTGAACAAAACACTTTACCAAAGAAGATAATTAAATGGAAAGTAAGCATATTAAATTGTGCTCAATAGCATTAACCAGTAAGGAAATGTAAATTAAAATCACAATGAGATTTTACTACAAACATATCATAATGGTTTAGAAAAACTGACAATACCAAGTGAAATGATGTGGAAGCAATTAAAATTTGCATTCATTGGGTGGATCTCAAAATATTTTTTCAAGTGAACATTTTGTATATAGTTAACATACACATAAACGTACTATGCAACCCATAAACCTCACTAATAAGTGTTCACTCAAATGTAATGAAAACTTAAAGTTACACAAAATCAGCACATAAATGTTTATTAATATTTGCCAAAATATGGAAACAAAGCAAATATTGTTCACCTAGGAAATGAATAAATAAATTGTACTTCATCTGTAAAATGGAATGAAATAATAATTGCAATAAAAAACAGTAATTACTGATAAATGCAATAACTTGGATGTATCATAAGTGCATTATGCTAAGTAAAAGAAACCAGAGTTAAAAGGCTGCCAACTATGCTTACTATATGATTTTATATAACATTGTTTGTAAGACAAAGCTAAAGATACAAAAAGCAGATAAACAAAAAATAACCCACTAGTTGCCAGATCCTAAGTATGTGGTAGACCACAAAAAGACACAGGGGAAATGGGGGAATGGAGCAACTCTCTATGTTGATTGTGGTGGTGGTTACACATCTGTACATCATTGTGTATTCTCGGAACAATACAATTAAAAGAGCATATTTAACTTAAGATTAGAGAGAAGACAAGGATGTCCACGTTATTTTTTTAAGGATGTCCACTTTCATCACTATAATTCACATAGTATAGGAAGTCCTAGCCACTGCAATAAGACAACAACAACAAAATAAAAGTCATTCAGATTGGAAAAATGTAAAACTGTCATTATTTGCAGGTGACATGATACTATATAGAGAGAACTCTAAAGATTCTACCAAAAAAAAAAAACTATTAGAACTGAACAACAAATTCAGTAAAGTAGCAGGATACAAAATTAATATTCAGAAGTCAGTTGCATCCAAAATAATAATATATCTAGGAATAAATTTAAACAAGGAGGTAAAAGACCTGTGCTATGAAAATTATAAGTAATTGCAAAAAGAAACTGAAGTTACAAATAAATGGAAGCATATAGCCTGATCATAGATAAGAGGAACTAATATAGTTAAAATGTAAATAGTATCCAAAGAAACCTATAAATCCAATGCAATCCCCATCAAAACACCAATGGCATTTTTCGAAGAATGAGAACAAATAATTCTAAAATTTACATGGAATCATAAAAGACCCCAAATATCCATGGCAATCTTGAGAAAGAACAAAGTTGAAGGTATTAAACTGTCTGATATAAAACTATACCATAGTCGTCAAAATGACATGTTGCTGGCACAAAAAACAGACACATAGATCAAACGATCAAAATAGAGAGCCCAGAAATAAACTTATACCTGTATGGTCATTTAATCGATGACAAAAGGGGCAAGTATATACAATGGGGTAAAGACAGTCTATTTGGTAAATAGTGTTGGGAAAATTGGACAGATACATGCAACAAATAAAACTGAAACCACCTTCTTACATCATATACAAGAATAAACTCAAAGTAGATTAAAGAATTAAATGTAAGACCTAAAACCATAAAACTCCTAGAAGAAAACAGGCAGCAATTTCTGACATTGCTCTTAGAAATTTTTTTTTATATATATTTCCTCAGGCAAGAGAAATGAACAAAAAAAAAATAAACAAATGAGACTACATCAAAGTAACAACAAAATGAAAAGACAATCTGCTAAAAGGAAGATGTCATTTGCCTATGATATATCTGATAAGGGGTTAATATTCAAAATTTATAAAGAATTCATAAAACTCAGCACCAAAAAATAAATCCAAATAAAAATGGGCAGAGGACCTGAATAGGCATTTATCCAAAGAGGACATACAGATAGCCAATAGACATGTAACGAGTGGAAGACTGAAATTTAAAATACCATAAATAATAAAAGATCACTGGTAAGGTGCATTTGAACAAATACCTGAAGGAAATGAGGTAGCTAGATATGCATTTTTCTTTATTGCCAAGAAGAGAGAAAGTCAAGGACAAAGGCCTGGTGACAGAATATCTGTAGTTCGAAGCAAATTATATTATACAGAGGAGAAATTAATACTATGGGAAAAACTAAAAAAACGCTGAAAGTTTGTTTTTGAACATGCTAACAGGAACAAGATCTAATGGTCAAGTGGAGGGAATAGTCTTCTCAAGAAACAGTTCATCTACAGAAGGGAAGGCATCTGGGTACAGATGCTGGTATAGGTGGATAGATAAATGTGGTGAGGAGAGCTTATGAAAATTTCTTTCTGATTTTTTGTTTCAATGTAATTGTAAAGAAGACTCACTTGAAAGTGAAAAAGGAGGAAATGAGTTTTCTGAAGAGTGGGGGTGCGAAATGGTAATTTTGGTGAGTGAAAGGGTAAGGGAATCCAGCTCATCCTGACAAATCAAAAACAAAAAATAGATATTCTTGACCCACATTTTCCCCACATAACAATCTGATTTTTAATTGTGCCTTTTCATGTTTTGGGAAGAGTGCTAAATAAACATTCATAAGGGGGAACTAAATCTCAAGTGATAGTGATGACACTGATACAAGCTACTATTATTGAGCACCTACTATATGCAAAACATTGTACATAAATAGATTCTGATCCTCACAATAACTTTGTAAAGTATATAAGTATGATTACCCTATATTCACAGAAAAGAAAACCAAATTTCAGGCAAGGTAATTTAATTTCCTTTCCACACCTAAGAGCATCAGTTCTCATTTTAACCCAGATCTATTTCTTTTGAAAGAGCATTTAAAAGTGATCATCCTAGTTCAATGACTAACTTTTTTTTTCTGTTCCAACACTCCTGAGAGATAGATTAATTCTCATAAGTAGCAGTGGAATAGTATTCCATCAGTGACAAGGGCAGAAGTATACAGGAGACTCTCCAAGGGGAGCATAGTTTGAAAAAGAAGCGGATATTTTTGAAATGATTGAGGGCCTCTCTTAGGAAAACAGAAACATGCCTACCATCTTCAAGTCTCCTTTGTTGAGACTCGCTCACTCTCCTTAATGGTCAAAATAACATAAATCTGCTTCTCTGAATATATTTCCAACTTACAAAGTTATATCATTTTGTTGTACCACTATTTTTATTAGAGTTTTCAAATATGTATATATGTCATATACTTACATAAAATATCTTAAAAATAAGCTCAATAATAAATGCAAGTCTACTTAAATGAATGCATCCTAAGGTTTGATGAGAAATTGTAGAGATCGGATTTAATCACTGACTGTTGAGGACTCATGGAAAGTGGGAATTATGCTTCAAGACTAGGAATGACATTTTACCAAAAACCCAAGGACATCTAAAAAGGTCAATATCAATCCTCAATAATATTCTGTATTATTAATATGAAGACTCAAATGACTTGAAAAAATAAATGTAAACCTCTAGAAGCCAGCATTCGTTCACTAAAAACCAGTCGTGTTAGATTTCTTTTTTTCTGACAGTTTGCTCAAAGAAATGGAGTATATTTTTTCAAAAAGAATTTGATGAGGCTTTTTGGGTTATTTTTGTGGAGAAGATTTAGACATAGACACTTTATGGTAGTGCAAATAGGTGAAAAAGTAAATATTTAAGTGACCACTACATTCGAAGGATATAGATTTGGGCAATTGACCAAGGATAGGGGCCTATCACTTTTTCTCTACCTTATGGAGGGATAAGTATCTACATATGTTATCTGGATTTTTTTTGAGGAAAATTTGTCACTTTATCCCTTTTTATTTTTTTAAGTTTTATTTTAATTAAATTTATTACAGTGGCATTGGTTAATAAAATTATATAGGTTTCAAGTATATAATTCAATGATACATTACCTGTATATTGCATAAATTGCATGTGTGTTCACCACCCAAAGTCGAATCTGCTTCCATAATTATATATTTGACACACTTTATTTATTTATTCAATCATTTCTTTGATTAGGCCAGCCTGAATTACAAATGGAAGCACAAAAGTATAGTTGTTCCTGGGTGCAAAAGAGGAATTTAAAGTAAGAATGTTGCTATGGTCACTTTTTTCTTGCACTATAAGTAGGTAGTAAATCCCGTTGCTATCACCACAGTCCCCACATCATGATGCTAACTATAGACTACTTTATATATTTATTTTTGTTGTAAAAAATATTATGTATCTGACAAATATTGTAGCATAAGACTCTTTTTTGTTTTCAAATAAACATTTATAAAGCAAAAAATAAATCCCAATTCTGCATTAAACAAGAGAAGAATTAACATTACCTTAAAACATACATAAGACATTAATCAAAACAGACCAGCTAATCTTAATAAATTTAAATACAAGTTATACAGTATGTGTTTGCTGACCACAGGAAAAAAAATTAGGAATTAATGCCAGAAAAATTCTGAAAATTTTTGAAATAATTATAACACACTCTGAAATAAACAAAGGGTCAAAGAGGAATTCACAAGAAAAATTAGAACAAGTTTTGAATTGAACAAAAATGAAAACATCAAAATTTGGAGAATGCAGATAATATAATACTTAGCAAGAAACTAGCATTTTTAAATGTTTATATATTTTTAAATATTCTGAAATCAGAGAAATAAACTGCCATTTTAAAATGCTAAAAATAACTAAACAAAATGGCACGTTAAACCCAGTAAGGAAAAGAAGAACATAAATTTAAAAATTAGGTAATTGGATTTATGGTCAAGATGGTGGAGTAAATAAATGTTGTACTGCCCTCCTCTCACAACTGCTAAGTTACAACTAAACTACAGAACAGCCATCTTTGAGAGTTGCCTGAAATCTAGCTGAATATAAGTCCTACAACTAGGGACACACAGAAAAGACCACCTCAGAACTGGTAATTGGGGTAAAAATGTGGAAGGGAATGGTCCCACAATCACATGTGACTTTTAAAAATCTGAAGGGTATCTCAGCTTCAGAGGTCCCCCAAAAATGTGAGTGGTCTTGGCAGCACGCCAAGCTCCCAAGCACAGAGTTCCAGAGCCAAGAAGAAAGTCCCTACAACTTCTGGCTGTGAAAACCAGCAGAGATTGTGGCTGAATGGGAAAGAGCTGTGGGAATTCCAGGCACTCCTCTTAAAGGGCCTGCACACAAACTTACTCAATGCTGGACTCACTCTCTCTGAGCTCCAACACAGGGGCAGCAGCTTAAAAGGTGCCAGGGACATACAGTGAGAAACTGAATTATCTGGGATCAGGGTAAAAGCTGAAGGGGCAACTTTGTCAATGACGGAGGTGCTGGCAGAGGCCACAGTTCCTTTGTGGGGCTCTCCTCTGTTCTGGCATGCAGATGCAGATGGCTGTCATATCTGAGTATCTATCAACCTGGCTAACATTGGCCATACTGCTCTGGTGATTCCCAGAGACCCAACCCCACCCAATTAGAAGGCCAACCCAAACCATTTTCAGTGGCTCTTTCATACAAACAACCTTACTTGGCTCCTGATTCAGACTTTCCTAAAATCTCTCAGAGCTTCACAAGCCCAAACAAGCAGTATCTGGCCTTGGTATGCCCCATACCTTTTGCTGAGCAGCCCCAGCTCCATACTAGCAACAGCTGGCCTCAATTTCTGGCTTGGCCTCATGAGGTGCCTGAGAGCCTAGTGCAAGTGGTAGCCATCTGCAGATTGCTCAGTGGCTTATGCCAGGTGGTCCCTGGGCAGAACAAAGACTGTGACCTATCTTGGCTTTTGGCAGGGACCCCCTGGGGACCTTCTGGGAAGGCTGCAAATCCATCACACTAGTGACCAGCTTCAAACCAACCTGGAGTACCACCTGCAGCTCCATCTGAGGATAACACACTCAAAGGGAAAACTGGACAGGCCAAAAGCCCTGCTAAACTGAATCCTGCACTGTGGCTCTGTGGCATCAGCTCCTGCACAACAGCTTCTCCACTGTAGTAACCAGCCAGTCCTCCCAACCAATCAGTCCAATTGACAAGCAAAGAGCCATCAAGGCTCAACTACAACAGGAAGACATATGCAACTCATACAAGGGGCACACCTGGAGCATCTGGCTCAGGTAAGCAGGAAGACTGTGCCAATGGGTCCTATAGGACGTCTACTACATAAAACTAATGTACTAAGACTGGGATATATAGCTGCCCTACCTAATACATAGAAACAAATACAGAGAAGCAGACAAAATTGGAGAGACAAAGAAACACATTTCAAATTAAAGAACAGAGAAAAGCTCCAGAAAAAGAACTAAACAAAATGGAGACAAGCAATCTACCAGATGCAGAGTTTAAAATATTGGTTATAAGGATGATCAATGAACTTAGAAGAGTAGACGAACTATGTGAGAACTTTACCAAAGAGATAAAAACATGAAAATGAAGACAGAAAACATAACAAAGAACCAGTTAAAAATAAAGAACACAAGAACTAAAATGAAAAAATACATTAGAAGGACTCAACAGTTGATTATATGAAGCAGAGGATTGCATAAGTGGTTTTAAAGATAAGATAAAAAAATACCAGTTAGAACAACAAGAATTTTTTTTTTTAAAAAAGAAAATAGTTTAAGGGTAATGTAGGACAATATCATGCATCCCAACATTTGTATCATAGGGGTACCCAAAAGAAAAAAGAGAGAGGAAGAAATTGAAAACTTATTTCAAGAAATAATGACAGAAAATGTCCCTTATATGGTAAAGGAAAGAGACGTAGAAGCTCAGAAAGTGAGAGAGTCCCAAACAAGAAGAACCTAGAGAGGCCAAACCAAGATGTATCATAATTAAAATGCCAAAAGTTAAAAACAAAGAGAATCTTAAAAGCAGAAAGAGAAAAGCAGTTTTTTACCTACAAGGGAGTGCCCATAAGACTCTCCATTTATTTTTCAACAGAAACTTTGCAGGCTAGAAGGGACTAGCAGGAAATATCCAAAGTGATAAAAAGTGAAGACCTACAGCCAACATTAATCTACCCAGCAAAGCTATCATTGAGAATTGAAGGACAGTTAGAGCTTGCCAGACTTGAAAAATCTAATGAAGTTCATCAACCTCGAACCAGTATTACAAGAAATGTCAGACTGACATCAGAAGCATGGCAGTATGAGGGGTCCTCTTGATCTCTCTCCTTGAAATTTCAACAAATTGAATAGCTATAGTCCAACAGAAAACACCCTTCTTAATACACAAATATGTCTGAGATATCTGAGCATCAGAACTTCTGAAAGAGGGTGAATTGGGCAACCGAGAGAGGAGGAAAGGAAGAGGGTCAGAGACGAGTGCTACACATGCGTCCCAAAGCTCCTTGGAGGACTTGGGAAAAAGGAAGTAATAAGTTTGTGGCATGCGCTCTCTGTAGTCCTGACCATTCCTGCCTGAATGATCAACATATACTAAGGTGGTCAAATACAGTGATCAGAACAGATACTAAGATATAGATGGAATACACAGGTGTGACAGCTGTATTTTAGCAAGTGCCACTGCCAGGTAGAAGACCAAGTCCTGGAGCATGGCTGCCTCCTTTCACCCTCTCAGAGCTAGCAGTGGACCCCAGGAGAAACTGCAGGAGTGAATGTCAGGCTACAGAGCAAATGATCTATAATGACTGAGGAGACACACATAGCAACTGGTCCCAGTGATGGGGGTGGAGATACAGAGGTCAGGTGACTAAAGCTTTGTGCTCAGCATTACTGGAAAGAAAACAGCTACTGGCACACTGAGTCTCTGCCAACGACCTATACCCCACCCATCTAGGCTAATCTGAGCAAAAGTACTGGGGTACGGGGGCAGCTAACACTGTATCCAGTTGCTAGGACAGCAAGAAAATTTCAGGGGCTCTTCAGAGGTTTGGAACCCGATCACCCACCACATTCTCACACATTGAGCCCTGGGACTAAGATGACCTGGTCACAGAGATAGACGCTTCCCCAGGGAATAGACATTTTTTTTTTGCCACACAGCAGAGATTCAAGAAGTCTGAGCCGTGAAGGAAATTTGTGTACAACCTACTGAAAAACAAAAGAAAAGCCTCTTCTTATAAACCTACTAAAGATAAATTACTTTAATAATATTTTTAACCAGAATACATTTCCATAAATAATGAGTTGGAGAAATAATCCATCAAATATCATTAACAATGAAGGCAACAAGGCAGCTTAAAAAGAAAATAAAGTTTCCAGAATATAAACTTGAAGATGTAGAAATATGTGATTTAAATGACAGAAAATTCAAGATTGCACTTCTGAAAAACTCAACAAGATGCAAAAATTTTCAGATAGATAGTTTAATGAATTCAAAAACAAAATTGATGATGGAGAAGAAAACTTTAACAAAGAGATTAAAACTCTAAAAAAGAATCAAATAGAACTTCTGGAGTTGAAGAACTTAATAAAAGAGGTAAAGAATGAAATAGTAGGCTTAGGAATCAGAGCTGACCAAATGGAGGAAAGAATTAGTAATATCAAAGACATAAATCTGGAGATGATGCAAATGGAAGAAAAGAGATACTTGAAAGTAAAAAAAAAAGTGAAAGAACGCTACAAGAATTATCTGACTCCAATGGAAAAAGAAAACAATATACAAATAATGGGAATACTAGAAAAATAAAAGAAGGGAACAGAGAGCCTACTCAAATAGATGAGAAATTCCAAAACTTATGGAAAGAACTAGTTCCTAAAATCCAAAAAACAAACATAACATCTAATTATCTCAATCAAAAAAGGCCTTCTCCAAAGCACACTATATTAAAATTGTCAAAAATTAATGACGATGATTTATATCCCACATATAAATGATATTGTGATTTTCAACTTTTTCTGTCTGGCTTATTTCGCTTAGCATGATTATCTCGAGGTCCATTCATGTTGCTACAAATGGCAGTAATTCATCTCTTCTTACTGCGGAGTAATCTTCCATCTCTTCTTATTGCTGAGAATCTACCACAGCTTCTTTACCCAATCATCTATCACAGGACATTTTGGTTGCTTCCATGTCGTGGCCACCATGAATAATGCAGCAATGAACGTCGGTATGCAAATATATTTTTGAATATGAGTTTTCAAGTCTTTAGGGTAAATGTCCAGTAGAGGGATTGCTGGATCATATGGTAGACCAATTCTTAGTTTTTTGAGAAACCGCCATACCTAAAAGCAACACAGAAACAAGACAAACAAAGACTTGTGGACATGGAAAGTAGACTAGTGGTTAACAGAGGGTTGGGGGGAAAAGGGGAGAGGAAATAGATGGAGTTAAAGGGGTCAAATATGTAGTGACAGAAAGAAATCTAACTATGGGAGGTGAAAACGCAATGCAAATATATATGTGCCTTACTGTTAAAATGTACAACTGAATCTTAATGGATTTCATTAACCAATGTCACCATAAAAAATAATTAATTAAAAAAAACTATTGACAGAGAAAGAATTCTGAAGGCAGCCTGGGAAAAGGGGAGAGTAAACTATAAAGAAAAATCCATTATAATATCACTGGAATTTTCAGAAGTCTATAAGCAAGAGAGACTGGAATCAAACATTTAAATTATTGAAAGAGAGACATTACCAGCCAAGAATGTTTTATACAGCAAAGTTCACCTTTTGATATAAGAAATATATAAAGATTTTCTTCAGACTTACAAAAGCAAAGTGAATTTTACACTACAAGGCCTGCATTACAGAAAATATGGAAGGGGAGGGGTTATTCTGCCTGAAACAAGAAAACAAAAAGATACAAAACTATGAGTAAGATGACTAACAGAGAGATAGAAATAGGACATTGCAACCCTTATTCAGAAGAGTATCAGACACTTAAATATTACATGATGGTTAAAGGAGATAAAAACATTTTAAAAAGAGAAGAGGAAGACTGTAGCTACTGCAACTCAGAAATGAATTCACAGCATAAATAGGCATAATTCAAGACAGCAAAACAGAGCTAATGAATGTGAATTTGCAAAGAGGAAAGGAGATAAGACACATGACGAAAAAAACCCTACTGTATATATGAAAATTATTTTACAGAAAATTAATGGTAGCTACATACAAAAATCCAGAAGTGAGGCAAATAACATAAAATAAGAGGTAACAGAGGGAAAAATTATAGAATATAGAATACCACAAAATTAAAATAACAGACAGAAACACAAGTGCAAAGAAACAATGAAGACCCAAGCTACCAGGAAAAAAAAAGATAAAACGGCTATAGAAAAACTTCATACATCATTAATCACCCTAAATGTAAATGAACTGAACTCACCAATAAAACTTCCCAGATTAGTAGATTGGTTCAAAAACCAAAACCCAGCCATATGCTGCTTTCAAGAGGCAAAGAGACACATTTCAGGTGCAAGGACAAATATAGACTCAATGTGAAAGGGTGGGAAATGATACTCCAAGCAAATAGGATCCAGAGAAAATTGAGTGTAGCCATTCTTATGTCCGACAAAATAGATTTCAAGATAAAAAATGTAAGAAGAGACAACGATGGACTTTTAATAATGACAAAGAGGATAGTACCTCAAGAGATAACACTTATCAATATATGTGATCCCAATCAAGGAGCACCAAAAAAATATAAAGCGGCTACCAAAGGAGAAACTGACAGAAACACAATTAAGGTAGAGGATCTAAGAACCCCATTGACAGCTATAAATAGATCATCCAAACAGAAAATCAATAAACAAATAACTGACACTTAGTCCAATTGGACGTAATTGATATTTACAGAGCTTTTCATTTCAAAACACCAGATTATACATTCTTTTAAAATACACATGGAACATTCTCAAGGATAGATTATGTGATGGGACACAAAATTAACCTCAAAAAATTTAAGATTATAATCATACAAAGCATATTCTCCAACCGCAGATCTTGAAAATGGGAGATCAACTTCAAAAAACAAAAAAGTGGAAAACCCCACAAATATGTGGAGATTAAACAATATACTACTACTAAAGAGCAGTAGATTGATTAAGACATGAAAGAAGAGATCAAAAGATACATATACATAAACACATGAGACTGAAAATACAACATATCAAAAATTTTGAGGCACAGAAAAAGCCTGAATAAGAGAAATTTTATATCATTATAGGCCTATTTCAAGGTCCCCCCCAAAAAATCAAATGAAAACACACTATATCATTAAGAACAATAAACAAACAAATGAAACTCAGTCTGCAGAAAAAGGGAAATAATAAAAAATAAAGCAAAATTAAATGAAATTGAGTACAAAAAGACAATAGAACTAATTAACATGTAAAGAGCTGGTTCTTTGAAAAGATCAATAAAATTGACAAATCTCTGGCTAGACTCACTAAGAAAAAAAGAGAAAGGTCACAAATAAACAACCAGAAATGAAAACAGAGAAGTTAAAACAGATAAGACAGAAATACAAAAGATCATAAAAAAATACTATGAAATTATATGACACCAAATTCAATAACCTAGAAGATTTGGAAAAGTTCTTGGAAATATACAACCTTCCTAGACTGAATTACAAAGAACTGGAAAATCTAAATAAATCAATCAACAGGAATAAAATTGAAACAATCATAAAATACCTTCCAAAAAGTAAAAGTCCAGGTCCAGATGGCTTCGCTAATGAATTCTACCAAATATTCAAAGAAGGTTTAATACCTGTTCCTCTAAAACTTTACCAAAAAAAATTGAAATAAAGAAAATACATCCTAACTCATTTTGTGAGGTCAACATTACCCAGATACCAAAATGTGGTAAGGATAACCTACTAAAAAAGAAAATTATAGAGCAATATTTCTGATGATACAGATGAAAAAATCCTAAATCATATACTAGAAAATCAAATGGAACAATACATTAAAAAAGATTATGAATCAGAATCACGTGGGCTTCATTCCAAGGGCACAAACATAATTTAACATATGCAGATTGATCAATGTGATAACTAACACAATCAAGTATGAAATTTATATGATCATATTGATAGACACAAAAAATATTTCACAAGATACTGCATCCATACACAATAAAATGTGTATAGAAGCAAAGTATCTCAATATAATAAAGGTCATCTATGACAAATTCTCAACTGACATCATACTTAATGGTGGAAAAATAAAAACTTTTCCTCTAAGATCAGGTACAAGATGAGGCTGTCCACTATCACTGCTATTATTAAATATAGTGTTAGTAAGCCCTAGCTAGATCAATCGGGCAAGAGAAAGAAATAAAAGGCATCCAAATATGGAATTAAGAAATCAAATTATCACTTTTTGCAGATGACATGATTCTCTATAAAGAATAGCTTAAAGATTCCACTAAAATCTATTAAAAAAATAAAAACAGTAGCTTCAGAATACAAAGTCAGGGTATAAAAATCAATAGGGTTCTTATACTCTAACAATAAAATTTCAGAAAAAAAATTTAAAAAATATTTTTTTGCAACTAAAGGAATAAAATACCAAAGAATAAGCTTAACGAAATGTGAAGTACCTATACACTGAAAACTATAAAATATTATTAAAAAATTGATGAAGATACAAAGAAATGGAAAGATATTTCATGGTCGTGAATTGGCAGAATCAACATAATTAAAATGTCCATATTACCCAAATCAATTTACAGATTTAATGCAATCCTTATCAAAATCTCAATGGCATTTTTTAAAGTAATAGAACAAAAAAAATAATTCAGATTTGTATGGAAGCACAAAAGACCCTGAATAGCCCAAGCAATCCTGAGAAATAAGTACAAGGCCAGAGGTACAAGGTCACATGATCTGACTTCAAATTAAACTACAAAGCAACAATAATTAAAACAGCATGGTATCAGCATCAAAACAGACACACTGACCAAAGGAACACAACTGAGAGTCCAGAAATACATCCCCGTATGTATGGGAAATAATTTTCAACAAAGGAGACAAAAACTTATAATAAAGTAAGGAAAGACTCTTCAGTAAATGGTGCTAAGAAAATTGGAAAGCCACATGCAAAAGAATAGAACCAGACTGCTATATGTCATCATATGCCAACATTAACTCAAAATGGATCAAAATCCTAAATATAAGACCTGAGGTAATAAATTGCATAAAGGAAAACATAAACCTTGGTTTTAGAAAGGATATTATAAATTTAACTTCAAAGGCAAGGGAAGTAAAAGCAAAAAATAAATGAATGGGACTATATCAAACTAAAAAGTCTGCACAGCAAAATAAATCCATCAACAAAACAAAGAGACAGACTTTGAGAGAAGATATTTGCAAAAATGCCTCCAATAAGGGACTAATATCTAAAATATATAAAAACTCATACAACTGCGACTTAACAACAACAAAAAATTATTTTATTTTTTTTTAAATGGGCAAAAGACCTGAACAGACACTTGTTAAAAGAAGACATACAAATGGCCAACAGACATATGAAAAGATTCTCAACTTCACTAACCATTAGGGAAATGAAAATCAAAACCATAATGAGATACGATGTCACACCTGTTACAATGGCTATCATCAATATGCAAAATAATTAGTCTTGTACAGGTTGTGGGAGAAAAGTGTCCCTTATACACTGCTGGAGGAACTGTAAATTGGTACTGCCACTATGAAAAACTCTATAGATGTATCTCAAAAATTTAAGAATAGAATTTCAATATGACCCAGCAATCACTCCTATGGGCATCTTACCACAAACATTACAAACATTTATTTGTAAAGACATATGCACCCCAATGGTCATTGCAACGTTATTCATGGTGGCTAAGACATAAAAACACCAAAATGCCCTTTGATTAAATAATTACATAAGAAAGAGGTGGTACATATATACAATGGACTATTACGCAGCCATAAGAAAAGATGAAATACTGCCATTTGTGACAACATGGATAGATCTTGAGATTATCATGCTAAGTGGAATGAGTCAGTCAGAAAAAGCTGAGAACCATAGGATTTCACTCATATGTGGTATATACAACTGAAAGCAATAAACAAACAAGACAAAACAGAGTCTTATGTACACAGACACAGTTTAGTAGTTACCAGAGGGAAAAAGTGTGGGGAAGGTAGATAGAGGTAAAAGCAGTCAAAAATAGGGGGATGGAAGGAAATTTAAATTTGTGATTTGCGTGGTGAACAGTCAATATAATATATGGATAATGTATAATTGAATTGTAAACTTGGAACCTATATAATTTTATTAAGCAATATTACCCCCAATATATTTATTTTAAAATGTTAGAAAGACTTCTTTAAGGAGACAAAAAAAAAAGAAAAAAGATCAAAATTATGAATAATAAAATGGCAATAATTCTAAATCTGTCAACAATTATTTTAAATGTAAATGTAATAAATTATCAAATCAAAAGGTGGGGCAGTTGAATAAATAATAAAACAAGGCCCTTACATACACTGCCTATAAGAGACTCACCTCAGATAGAAAGACAGAAACAAAGACACACAGAGTCTGCGAGTGAGGAGATAAAAAAAGATATTTCATGAAAATGGTAACAAAATGAAAAAGCTGGTGTGGCAATATTTATATCAAACAAATTAGACTTTAAACAAAAGCTATAACAAGATACCCAGCAATCCCACTTTTGGGTATTTAGTTATCTGAAGAAATCCAAAATATTACTTTGAAGGAGCTTGAGCATCCTTATGTGCATTACAGCATTATTTATGATAGCTAAGATATGAAAGCAACCTGAGTGTCTTTCAGTAAATGAATGGACAAAGAATAGGTGGTATGTGTGTGTGTGTGTATACATACACATATATATTTATATATATAAATATATTTGTGTGTATATATATATGTATGTGTATAAATACACACACACACATACATACATACAATAGAATATTACCCAGTCATTAAAAAGTAAAATATTGCCATATGCAAAAATATGGATAAACCTAGAGGGTATTGTGCTGAGTGGAGTAAGTCAGACAGAGAAAGACAAATGTCATGAAATTTCACTTACATGTTGAATCTAAAGAAGGAAGTAGACAAAACAAAACAAACTGTTAAATACGGAGAACATTTTGAGGGTTACTAGATAGGAGATGGTTTCAGGGAGTGGGTGAAAAAGAGGAAAGGATTAAGAAGTACAAATTGGTAGTTAAAAATAGTCATGGAGATGTAAAGTATAGCATAAGAAATAAAGTTAATAATATTGAAATAACTATGTAAAGCGTCAGATGGTTACCAGGTTTATAGGAATGATCCCTTTATAAAATACATACATGTCTAACCACCATGTTGTATACCTGAAATTAATATAATGTTGTATGCTGGCTCTAACTGAAAAATTTAAAAATATTTTTAAATAATGATAGTGAAATAGAAATCAGATAAACAACATATAAAATTAATGAAACTAATAGTTGTTTTTTTGAAAATATAAACAAATTCATAAACATCTAGCTAATCCATCAAGAAAAGTATCAAATCAGATATACCAGAAATGAGAGAGCATCAATATCAATCATATGTAATTTAAGAGAATAAGACTATTATAAAAATGTATGATAATAAATTCGACAACTTAGACGAAATAAACACACTTCTTGAAATATTTAAATTACTAAAACTGACACAAAAATAGAAAATATGAATAGGCTCATCTTATTAAAAAACAAATTCATAAATTATAACATTCTTACATACAAAATTTTATGCATGATTTCTTTACAGGTGAATTCTTTCAAACAATTAAGGAAGAAATAATGCCAGACGTACAATTTTTTTCCCCAGAAATTAGAAGGTGAGAAGATACTTCTCAACTCATTCTAGGAGTTCAACATTACCTTTATGCCAAAACAAGACAACATTATAGAAAAAGAAAACTGCAGACCAAACTTCTCATGAGCACCAACTCAAAAATAATTAACAAAATTTTAGCAAATGAAAGACAGACAATGCATTAGACAATACATGTTGACCAAATGAATTTATCTGAGAGATGCAAGTTTGATTAACAATTGAAAATTAGTCAATGCAGTTTTCTATGTTAACATAATAAAGGGTGAAAAGCTCAGAGGATCGTTTCAATTTAACAACAGATGTGCAAGATCAAGATAATTGCTACGCTGAAAACTATAAGATACTGCTGAGATAAATTTCAATGTCTGAATAAATGTAGAGATAGTATACTTAGGGATTTGAAGATTCAATGTTGAAATGTCAATTCTCTTTAAATTGATTTGTACATTCACTGAAATTCTAATCTATATCTAGCAATCGTTTTCACAGAAGCTGACAAGTAGATTCTAAAATTTATATGGAAATGCAAAGGACATAGAATAGCCAAAACAATTTTTGAAAACAAAAGGGAAAATGGAGATATTCTTCTATCTGCTTCTTACTATTTTCTTCAACAATAAAAGAGTAAAATATTAATGCAAAGATACATGTACAGATCAATTGAACAAAGTAAATCCAAAAATAGACCCTCACATTTAGCGTCTATTGATTATTAACAAAAATGCCAAGGTAATTCAATGGGGCTTTTGAAAAACTGGTGTTAGAACAGTTGGATATTCATGTGGGGAAAAATATTTTAACCTCAATCATTACCCTATGTACTCAGAAATAATTTAAATGGATCATAAACCTAAATGTATAAGTATATTTATAAAACATCTAGAAGAAATAAGGAGAAAATTTTTGTGAACTTATGTCAAGCAGAAGTTTATTAGATTGGGCAGAAATGTCAAAAATGATGAAGGGAAAATAGTAAATTGATTTCAACAAAATTTAAAATTTCTTTTAGAAATACACAATTAGGAAAATGAGAAAGTAGGTTAGAACTTGGAAAAATATTAACAATACACACATCAGATAAAGGATTTGTATCAAAACCATATAAATAAAATGATATTAAAGAGATGAAAGACAACAAGAAAATTATTTAAAGAGACACTGCACAATAAAAGATAAAATATCATAAATATGCAAATGAAAAAATGTTCAATATCATTACTCAAAGAAACAGAAATTAAAATCAGAATGTATCATCATTACACACTAAAATTTGAAAATTAAAAGGTTGACAAAATCAAGTGTTAATGATAATGTGGAACAACTTTGGCTCTCATACTCCTGATGGGAGTGTAAAATAGTATTTCCATTTTGTCAGTTTATTGTAATATGAAACATATGCTTCCACTTACTACATGACCCAAAAATTCAGCCTGCTATTAGCCACAAAGAAAGTTTTTTAAAGTACATTAAAAAACTTGTAAAAAAATGTTCATGCCAGATTTATGTATAATATTCCTTCGTCTGAAAATAACTCAGATATCCATCAACAGGTGAATGGATAAAACAATTGTGGTATTTCCATAAATGGAATATTACTGGGAAGTAACAAAGGAATACACTACTGAAACTCACAAAAACATGGATAGATTCATAAAGCATTATGCTTGTTATCTACTGAATGTTTGTGTCCCCCTAAAAGTCATATGTTGAGCACCTAACCTTCAATGTAGATGTATCTGGATATGGGGACTCTAAGGAAGTAATTAATGGCATATAAAGTAATAAGGGTGGGAAAATAACCTTATTGACACAGATTGCTCTTTCTCTGAATACATGCACTGAGGAAAGCCCATGTAAGGAAACAGCAGGAAAATTGCTGTCTGAAAGTCAGGGAAAGAGTTTTCACTACACATCAACCTTGCAAACACCTTGATGTTAGATGTCTCCAGGACTGTGAGAAAATACATATTTTGTTAAAGGTACCCAGTGTGTGGTATTTTATTATGGCAGCCTGAGTAGACTAATACAATGTTTGTAAAAATTCATATACAAGAGAATACATAATGATTCCACTTACGTGAAGTTATAAAATAGGGGAAAAACTATAGTAGCACAAAACTATAGTGACACAAGGATTGTCTGGACCTAAAGCTCAGAGGGAAATTGAATAAAAAAGGGCCTAGGAAACTTTTAGGAGATGATGAAAATGTGCTATATTTTTATTATGATAGTAGGTACACAAGTTTATAAATCTGTCAAAACACATAAGTGTACTCCTAAGTGGGTATCTTTTACTATGTGTAAATTGTAAGGTAAACGTGTGAAACGTCAATAGCGAGAGAAGTTTTAAAAGCAAGCCTTTATTGGGAGAGTGCTCCCGGACAAGGTTCACTGGTCCCAAGAGGAGAGGGGCCAGAGAAGTCGTGCCCTGGTGCAGGAGGGAATAGGTTTTATGGGATTATGTTGGGGTAGGGTATAGAATGGGGGAATGTTAGTTGAATGTTAGTTGAGCATCCAGATTAGGGTGGTGGCGCCAGGGCTTTAGGGTGGGCTCTTATCAGTTGGACTCTGGACTTCGATGTCCGGCTAGAAGGTCTGGATTCCAATATCGAGCTGGGAAGTCTCCAGGTAGGAATATGGCTGGCCCTCCCTCCCCTCACCAACCTAACACCCCAACCTCTTTGGTATAGGGGCACCGAGTCAAATCTGGCTACCTCCTGCTGACCAGGGGCAAAGAGGTTGGGGGTCTGAGGCTGGGACTTCAGTGGGGAGGGAAGCATATGGATGTAAAAGTAGCTGGCTGACTGTGATCCAGGAGACTCCATGGGTGTGTTCCTGAATGAATTGGAGTACGCATGGTGCTATTATTAGTAGTATACAGAGCAGAAGGATAGGCCCTAGAATTGGTTGGTGAAATTGCAGGCAAGCTGTAGAGCGAGAAGGGCCTTTGAGGAAAATACAGCTAGGAGTGTGATAAGTAGCAATAACAGGGGTAGATGTGTCCCAGACGGAGGGATCGACAGGGTCAGAAAGGGTAAGGAGAGGAGGAGTAGAATCTAGTGCTAGGAGAGGTAGCAGGAGTAGAGAGACCTGTATTTGTGGCCTTATATATATAGAGGTCCCTAACTTATGTAGGAGATCTCTGCCTAAGAGGGGAGCTGGGCATGTGGAAATGGCTAAGAAGGAGTGTGAGAAGGGGAAGCCATCTAGGGAACATGAGAGAGGAAGGATTTTGGGTGGGCATGAGGCTGTGCCGTCAATCCCCATAACTGAGATAGGTGAGGGGACTGTAGGACCTGAGTGAGAAGGCAAAACAGAGAAGGTAGCCCCCATGTCCACCAGGAAGGACATGGACTTACCTGCTACCTGGAGCATTACCCTGGGCTCAACGAGAGTGAGAGGGGTCCCCGAGTCTGGGCCTCATCAGTCATCTGCTAACCCGAGAAGTTCCAGTGACGGTGTTGCCTGACTGGATGATCCCCCACATGGAGGCACCGAGGATGATCTGGTCATTGGGCAATCAGATTCCCAATGGCCCACCTGCCTGCAGATCTGGCAGGGCTTTGTGGGAGCCCATGGGATAGGGCACTGATGGGCGCAGTGGTCTTCATGGCCATATTTGAAGCATGCCCCAGAGGGGGTTGACTTGGGGTTGACACCAGCTCCTTGGCCCCTGGGGCCCGCCGGCCTCAAGGCAGCTACCAAGTCCCAAGTGTGGAGTGCCACCTGCTGGTGGAAATGAGCATGGCGGCAAGTTTCAGCTGTCTCCTCTCAGGCACTGAAAACTTTAAAAGCCATTTTCACCAACTCCTATATAGGGGTTTTAGGGCCACCCTCGGCCTTCTTTAACTTCTTTCTGATATCTGGGGCCGACTGGGTAATAAAGTAGGTGGCTAGTACCGTTGTGCCTGCTAGGGAAGTTGAATCTAGACAGGTATATTGAGTAAGGGCCTCTGTGAGGAGATTAAGAAAAAGAGCTGGGTTTTCGTTGGACCCCTGTTTTACCTCCAGAAGCTTACAAAAGTTAACTAACTACCTTGTTGGAGACAGTTTGCATGCCATTGAGGATGCATTGTAGCATTAAGTCATGTCACTGGTGGCCATATTGCCCAGTTTGGTATTCCCATCCTGAGTCAGCTCCCAGGACGTCCTAAGGTCCAATGGGCATGGTGGCATCCATGAGGTGAGTTTGGTCGGCATAGGCCCTAGCAGCGGTTAGGATGTGATCTCTTTCTTCAGATGTGAGGGTAGAGGACAGGATGACAAACACGTCATGCCAGGTTAGATTATAGGCCTGAGTGAGATAGCGAAATTCTTTGATGTAATTAGTGGGGTTAGAAGAAAAAGATCCTAACCGCTTTTCTATTTGAGAGAGATCCTGTAAAGAGAAAGGAACGTGGATTCAGACGACACCTTCAGTCCCGGCGACCTCTCGAATAGGGCAGAGGAGATCAGAGTCTGGGTCAGGGGCAGAGCGAGAGCGGGTATGGGCTGAGACGGGGGATGGAGCAGGTAGAGACGAAAGAGGAAGAGAAGGGTATATCGGGTGAGTAGTGGAGTCCAGCGAGATGGGTGGCAGAGGAGGAGCTGAGGGACTAGGTTAGGGAGGCGGTGGGGTAGGCCGGAGTGGAGAAGGAGAAAGGATTTCTGGAGGATCATTGAGAGGAGAGGCAGATGAGTCTATTGCAGCTTCACTTTCTGTGTCAGGGGTCGGTGAGGTCGAAGGCTTAGGGCCAGCCTCCCGAGCTAAGAGGACCTGAGCAATGGAGCATTGAGAGCAGAGGGAGGGACAGGAGCATAGATCCCAATAGAGGCTTGCACATATGGAATTTCAGCCCACTTTTTTTTTGTCCTATGACAGTAAGTGTCTAGATCGGTCAGAGTTTGAAAGTTAAAAGTGCCACTTAGATTGATTGTCTAACAGATATCTAGGCCAGGCAATGGTAGAGTAAAAGATCAGTCTTTTACATCTTAAATCTTGATTGAGTCCTAGGTGGCTAAAATTTGTCAAGAGACACCCAAGTGGAGTTTTGGGGTCTGGTTTTGAATTAGAAGCTCCTATGGTCTCAGCCACCTGGACAGGTGAAACCAGAGATCAGGCATCCCTGAAACTCTGATTTAACCCAATGGCAGAAAGGACCGTGGAAAGTTAGAGATGTCTCTCGTAACTTACCAGGTTGGGAGTCAAATATGATGGAGGGGTGACCCTGATGCGGCTGCGATTACGGACAGGGGCCTCAGAGGGCCAGGCCCGGAGAGAGTGGGGAGACTGAAAGGGAACTTACCCTATCCGGGAGTAGGAGGTGGGCAGCGAAGATCCCAGAAGAAGAAGAAGGAGAGGCCCCTCAAAGCCAGGAGGCCCAGGGACACAATCTCTTCCCAGGTTTTGTCACCAAATGTAAGGTAAACACATGACACGCTGAGAGAAATTTTAAAAGCAAGCCTTTATTGGGAGAGTGCTCCCAGGCAAGGTTCACTGGTCCCGAGAGGAGAGGGGCCAGAGAAGTCGTGCCCTGGCGTGGGAGGGAATAGTTTTTATGGGGTTATGTGGGGGTAGGGTATAGAATGGGGGAATGTTAATTGAATGTTAGTTGAGCATCCGGATTAGGGTGGTGGTGCCAGGGCTTTAGGGTGGGCTCTTATCAGTTGGACTCCAGACTTCGATGTCCGGCTGGAAGATCTGGATTCCGATATCAAGCTGGGAGGTCTCCAGGCAGGCATTTGGCTGGCCCTTCCTCTCCCTCCCCCCCCCCACTAAGCTAACATAAATAATACCTCAAAAGAAGTTTATTTGAAAAAAAATGTAATTCAAGTTGAGAATGTAAAGAAATAGATTAAATAGATCAAAAAACAAAATAATCACATTAAATTTTCTAATTTGCATACTACATCAAGAATACTGTATCTCTTTAGGGACAGGGAGGAGACCACAAAATATGCAGAAGAATGTGAACAAGATTCTTAGGAGTTTGAAAAACATACACTATGATGAACAATTGAGAGAAACTGAGTTGCTCAGTCTGGAACTGGGAAAACATGAGAGTGAGAAAAGTAAAGATAGATATCTTCAAATATTTGATAACTGCTATGTGGGAAGTTTAGTGACTCGGAGTCTGTATAACTTGCAGAGAGTATACATGAATTATTAAATGAAAGATACAATGGAAACATTAAGGTTAAATATGACAAAGTACCTTCAAATTATCGGAGCTGTCCAACAATATCCTTGACTCTAGAAATAAGTGATTTGGTAAGCAGAGAGCAATTTCATATATTGTCATTTTCCACAATATTTTTGGATAATTACCATGCAACACTTTTATAATTTTGCAGATCATTAAGCATGTGTGAATTTAACTTTGTCATGAGTTTTATTACTATACTAAATCTTGTTATTGAATTCACAATTTTTAAAATTCTAATACAAAGCGTAATGCTCCACTCATAAGTTAAAACAATTATAGAGAATATTGGTCAGCAATTCTATGTAATTTTGCTAAATGCTTTGGAAGAAGTGAAAAATCCATTGAATGTTTCTATAATGGGTTAATTTCTAGTACATTTTATATCAAATAGATATGTTTTAAATATTTTGTTTACTTTTAAATTATAGTTGATACACAATATTATATTAGTTTCAGGTGTACAACATAGTGATTAGACATTTATATAACTTAAGTGGTCACATCGATAAATCTAATACCTATCTGACACCATACATATTTATTACCATATTATTAGCTATACCCCTTTTGCTATACTTTGCATCCCCATGACTATTTTGTAATTGCTAATTTGTTCGTTGCAGCATTGTTTACAATAGCCAAATAGATATAACCTGTAATGTAAATATTTGAAAAAATCCATGGTCACATTCTGGCAGTATTATGTGTTTTTACAAATGAAAAGAAATGGTATTATGTTGGAGGTGTTTAAGTTCTTTATTGTAATACTTTGTGTTCCATTTTAAAATGTGAATATACTCAGTTCAGATGTCAAGAAAAAGAAAAGTAACTTTTCATTATTAATAACAATAAATCAGACATCAATTGAGCAAGTTATTTCTTTGTTACCTTTGTTTTGAATTCAAAGAAAATTATTTAATGCATGTAGGTGAATTATAGATATACAGTTACATGAATCACAAATATAATATTCTACACTTGTAGGCTTCTATTTTAAACTTTTAAAAATCATCTTAACCATTTAGAAGTATATAGTTCAATGGTATTATAAACACACATAATGTCATGCAACCATCACCAACATTCATCTCTATAACTCTTTTTATATTTTAACATGAACACTCTATATCCATTAAACAATGATTTCCCGTTCTCCTATCTCCATAGTCACTAATAAATGTCTCTACAATTTTGATTACTTTAAGTATCTCCTACAAATGAAATTACAATAGTATGTGTCTTTTTGTGTCTGGCTTATTTCACTAAGCAAAGTTCATCCCTGTATAGTACATGTAAAATTCCCTCCTTTCCATTGTATGTATATACCACATTTTGCTTATCCATTTATCAATCAGAGGACACTTGGGTGGCTTCCACATTTAAGCTATTGTGCATACTGTTGCTATCATCACAGGTGTACAAATTTCTCTTTGAGATTCTGGTTTCAATTCTTTGGACATATACCGAGAAGTGGAATTTCTGAATCATATGGTAATTGCATTATACATTTTTTGAGGGACTCCCATAATCTTTCCCATATTAGATGCACCATTTTACACTCCCATCAATAGGGAACAAGGATTCCAATTACTCCACATCCTGGCCAACACTTTTTATTTTCTGTTTTGTTTTGTTTTGTTTTTCATAATAGCCATTCTAATAGGTATGAATTGGTGTCTCATTATAGTTTTGATTTGCATTTCCCTAATTATTAGTGATGTTGAGCATCTTTTCATGTGCTTATTGAACTTTCATATATTTTCTTTGTAGAAATGTTCATTTAAGTCCACCCATTTTTGAATCATGTTGTCCGTATTTTTGTTGTTGAGATTTCTGTGTTCACTATATGTTCTGGATATTAACCCCTTATCGATTTGTATTTGCAAATATTTATCCCATTCTATGGATTGTATTTTTACTCTATTTATATTGTATTTTGATGATGTTAAAAACATTGTAATTTTCATAAATTCAAATTGCCTATTTTCAATTTCATTGCCTGTGTCTTTGGCGTCATATTCAAGAAATCATTGCCAAATCCAATGTCATGAATATTTTGCCTTATGTTTTATTCTAAGAGTTTTAGTTTAGGTCTTACATTTAAGTTTAAAAAAATATTTTATATCATATTATTTTAAATTTATTTATTTATTTTTATGGTGACATCGATTAATGAAATTCAGTAAGGTTCAGCTGTACATATTAACAGCAAAGCACATATATGTAAATATATATATATTTACACTGTGTGTTCTCCTCCCATAGTTGAGTTCTTTTTGTCACCACGTATCTGACCCCTTTTACTCCATCTACTTTCCCCCCTTAAATTTTATTTTATTATTAGTTTTTAGTATATAGTACATTGGTTAGACATTTATATAGTTTATAAAACAATCCCTCTAATTGTTCTTTCTCTCCTCTGGATCTCTACCTAGTCATTACATTAATGTTAACTGCATTCCTTATGCCATGCTCCCTATCTCCATGACCATCTATCAACTACTAATTTGTACTTCTTTAACCCTCCATCCCTTTCTCTCAGCCTTCCAACTCCCCTCTCCTTTGGCCATCACCAATTTTTTTCTATATTCATGAGTCTGTTTTTGATTAGTTTGATCTTATTGTTCTTTAGATTCTGCATATAGGTTAAATTATATGGTACTTATCTTTCTCTGACTTATTTCATTCAACATAATAACCTCTAGGTCCACCTATGTCATTGCCAATGGTAAGATTTTATTTTTTTTAACAGCTGAGCAATATCCCATTGTATATATAAATCATAACTTCTTTATCGTCATTTAGGTTGCTTCCATATCTTGGCTATTGTAAATTGTGCTGCCATGAACATAAGGGTGTATAGACATTTACAGATTATTGTTTCAGCTTTCTTTGGTAAATACCCAGAAGTGCAATTGCTGGGTCAACTGCTAGGATTTAATTTTTTGATAAAACACTAGATTGTTTTCCATAGTGGCTGTACCAATTTGCAATCCCACCAACATTGCATAAGAGTTCCCTTTTTTCCACATCCTCTCTCACACTTGTTGTTCTTTGATTTATTGATGATAGCCATTCTGACAGATGTGAGGTGATAATTCATTGTGGTCTTAATTTGCATTTCTCTGACGATTAGTGACCTTGATCATCTTTTCATATGTCTGTTGGCCATCTGCAGCTCCTCTTTGGAGAAATATCTATTCAGATCTTCTGCACATTTTTTAATTCCAAAATATATAAGGAACTTATACAACTTAACAATAATGACAACAACAACAACAACAAAACAATCCAATTTAAAAAATAAATATTTAGGTCTTTTGTCCATTTTGAGTTAGTTTTTTTATATGATGTTATATAAAGGTCAAAATTCATTTTTTGCCTGTGGATATCCAGTTTTCCTAGCACCATGTGTTAAAAAAGACTTTCCTTTTCTCATTGAATGAACTTGGTGCCTTTGTCAAAAGTTACTTGAATATATATGCAAGGGTTTATTTCTGAGATTGCCATTCTATTCTATTGGTCTATCAGTCCATCTTTATGCCAGTAGCACACTGTTTTTAATACTGTAGCTTTGTAGTAAGTTTTGAAATCAAAATGGATGAGTCCTCCCTATTTGTTTGGCTTTTTCAAGACTGGTATTGGAGAGGTCCCTTGAGATTTCATAAGAATTTTAGAACGTGTTTTCATATTACCACGAAAACATTATTAGAAATTTGAGAGATTGTATTGAATCTGTGAATCGTCTTGAGCCCATTGGTCCTCTTAACCATGATAAGTCTTCCAATCCAAAAACATGTAATATGTGTCCATTTATTTATGTCTTCTTTAATTTCTTTTAGCAATGTTTTGTAGCTTTTATTTTATAAGTGTTTCATCTCTTTGGTTGTTTATTCCTATCTTATTCTTTTCTATGCTATTGTAAATAGAATTGTTTTCTTAATTTTCATTTTAGACTGTTTTCCAATAGTGTTTAGAGATGCAACTGATTTTTGTATGCTGATTTTATTTCCTGAAACATAAAAGAATTTATTTATTAGTTAGAGGAGATTTTTGGTAGAGTTTTTAGAATTTTCTATATACCAAGACAATTGAAAATCTTTCTTTCCAATTTGGATTCTTTTTTCTTTCCTAATCTCTGGTTTGAATTTCCAGTACTACGTTGAACACAAGTGGTGAGGATAGGCACCTTACTTCGTTTCACGACTTGGAAGAAATTTTTCAGTTTTTCATTGTTATGTATGGTATTAGCTGTGGGCCTTACATATATGGCCTTTATTTTTATTAAGGTAAGTTATTTCTGTAATTAATGTGTCGAAAGATTTATCAAGAAAGGGTATTGAATTTTTTTCAAATGATTTTTATGCATGTCAAGACGATTGTATATTTTTTGTTTTTGTTCATTCCCTTAATGTGATATATCACATTTAATAATTTGTGTATGTTTAACTATCCCAGTTAGTTGATCATGGAGTATAATCTTTTAATGTGCTGTTGAATCCAGTCAGCTAACATTTTGCTGAGAATTTTTACATCAATGTTCATTAGCAGTATTGACCTGTAGCTTTATTTTCTTGCCATGTCTTGGTCTAACTTTGGTAACACAGTGATGCTAACATCATAAAATAAGTTTATACGAGTTCCTTCTTTCTCTAAGTTTTGGAAGAGTTTGAGAAGAATTAGCGTTAATTCTTTTTTTAAATATTTGGTAACATTTACCTGTGACCATCTATTCCTGGGCTTTTCTCTGTTCAGAGGTTTTTTACTACAATTTCAACCTCGTTTGTTATCAATCTGTTCAGGCTTTCTACTTCTTTTTAATTCAGTCTTAATAGGTCTTTTGTTTCCACTAATTTATCCATTTCTTCTAAGTTGTCAAATATGTTGGTATATAATATTCATAATTGTCTCTTACGATCTTTTTCTTATTTCTGCGGGATTAGTTGTAATATCTTTTTTTTACATTTGATTTTATGTATTTGAGCCTGCTCTTTTTTTCTTAGTTTAACTAAAAATGTCAACTTTGTTTATTTTTTCAAGAAACTTTTAGTTTTATCAAATTTTTAAAGAATATTTCTGTTTCTTATATCATTTATTTCTGCTCTAATCTTTATTATTTTCTTTCTCTGCTAACTTTAGGCTTTTTTGTTCTTTTTCTAGTTCCTTGACATGAAAGGTAGATTGATTATTTGAGATCATTCTTTCTTATTTAATATAGTCATTTATCAATATAAACCTCCCTCTAACTGCTGATATTACTATATCTCATAAGTTTTGGTATGTCGTGTTATAATTTTTGTTTGTTTTAAATATTTTTTTATTTCTACTTTTGATTTCTTTCTTAACTCTATGGTTGTTTAAGAGTGTGTTAATTGCAACACATTTGTGAATTTTCTCAATTTCCTTTTACTATTAATTTCTAGTTTTATTCCTTGTGATGTCAAATTAAATGTCTACAAACAGAAACTGGAGAAATAAATTGTTATATATTCATAAAAGGTTTACTATATAGCAATGAAATTAAATAAATATTAAGTGCAGCAAAATGGATGAACATTTCAAACATAATGTTGAATAAAAAAAAAAACCACAACATTCATACTGTATGATTCAAATCATATAAAGTTCAGGGAAAAAAAAACTAGTCCATGGTGTTAGAAGTAAAGACAGTGGTTAATTTGTGGGACTAGGATGGAGATAATGATTGGGAGGTACACAAGAGTGACTCTGGTATGCTGACAATGCCCTATTTCTTGATCTGGAGAGTTGTTACATGAATACATTAACTTTTAAATAATTTATTGCATTATGATATGTTCACTTTTTGTATAATTCAATTAAAAATTAACTATATATAAAGACAGATAGTAGACAAGTATTATTAGCAAGTTTACTGAAAGTGAATCATTTTATGGATTTCAGATTTAGATATAGGAAAATCGTACAACTGACTGGCCATAAGAGATAAGGTTCTTTGGAATTGTGAGCCAAATAGAGAGAGGGAGAGAGAGCAAGAGTGAGAGCAAGAGTGAGAAACGTAGTTTCTCTAATTGTAGACTTGGAATGTCCCCTTTTGGACACCAATAGGACTTTTGAAGCACCGAGGAATGTTTAGAATAGTTTAAATTGAAATAATGGTTATAATTTTCGATGGTCAAGGTTTTGTAACTCTGAATAAAAAGCCCATTTGGATTTCCACTAGCACTTTTTAAAATCAGACATTTTAAAAATAGCAGTCTTTATCTTATTGGTTAAATTTATCTATGAGGTAGACACTTTCAGTTCTGCATACCTTCTATTTTAGAGCAGTTATATTTCCCATAGACAGCAGAGGATTTCAAGAAATGTTCTATTGTTCTTTCTTTTGTCTTATTTTTAGAAGTAGTATTCTTTTTATCATGTAAATCTTGCTAATTTTTGAAGTGGTTTCTGATTTATACATACTTATGAAACTGTTTCTAATATCACACTGCTATGGAATCATATGGGAGTTTTAATTTCAAAATGTTAATGTTTTTATGAAAAGGATTTATGTTAATTCTGTTGTTTTGAATATTTAGGAGATCCTAGAGCTATAATGATCAATCTATGATCTTTAACAGTAACAGAAAAAAATCTCATGTTTAAATGCATACTATAAAGGGAAGAGGAAGTAGTAGATAATATTTAAAATTTAATTGAAAACAATCATTAGTGTGCACTATTATTGCAAAGCCCTAGCTGATTTGAATTTGTAGAAAATTTGAGTCAGGATTTCCTAAAGTATTTTCTATGATATTGTTTTAACTACCAACAAAGTTGGTGTTTTCTAGAATGCTCAATTTGAAATGTCAACCCAAGTAAACAACTAAAAATATGACAATATAACCTCAAAGCTGAAAAGTCTCTTAAAGCAGTGTGTATGTTGGTTTTATTCCACATAGAATAAAATTAAAATCTCCTGAGATACAAGCTAAAAACAAAAACGGGTCTCCATCTCCCGAGATTCTGATAAGGTCTCCATAATTTAACAGGTTCCTAAAAATTCTGATGTACACTAAAGCTTGACAACTATTGTATTAAAGGACCACTGTCTAATGTGCCTTTCTCATTTTCTAGATAGAGAACTGAGACCCCCATATAGCCAGTTTGAAAACAGACAGAATGTTAACTGACCTTTTCATGCCTTTTAATTTTTCCACAATGCCATATGTCAATTTACCATTCACAAATCCCTTTTTCCATTTTAATTTTAATTTGTTAATTTTTAATTTTTTATGGTAACATTGGTTAACAAAACCCCATAAGTTTCAGCTGTACATTTTAACAGTAAGGTGTATATATATTTACATTGTGTGTTCACCTCTCATAGTTAGATTTCTTTCTGTCACCACATATTTAATCCCTAGTACCCCATCTACCTCCTTCCTCACCTCCCTCTTCCCCATCTTCTGGTAACCACAGGTCTATTGTCCATTTCCATGAGTCTGTGTTTGTCCTGTTCATTTGTTGCTTTTAGGTTTATATCTCACATATAAGTGATATCATGTGATTTTCGACTTTTTCTGTCTGGCTTATTTCGCTTAGCATGATTATATCAAAGTCTATCCATGTTGTCGCAAATGGCAGTATTTAATCTCTTCTTATGGCTGAACAATATGCCAATCATCTATTTTAGGACACTTTGGTTGCTTCCATGTCCTGGCCACTGTGAATAATGCTGCTATGCCATTCACAAATACCTTTATAAATAAAATTATATTTATACTTTCAACATCTTGAAAGGTAGAAAGGTTAAGTTATTATTTATCCTCACTGCACAGATAATACATGTATGTACGTGTACTCATGCTATTTATATCTTGAATAAGTTGGGCTCTGTAGAGTAATCTTTAGAATAATATTTTTCCTTGCCCTCTTGAGAGATTTTTTGATTTAATGTCCATTTCACCCTTCTGAATTGAAGTACTAATTCCTTTAGCTGCTAGGAATGTAAGCTTTTGATGGTTCGTAGCTGAGTCCCAATCAGGGCATTGCACTCCTTCCCAGGGGCACCCTGAATCCAGGGATTTGTTGATGCCTAGGTTACAAAGGCTCACTTGTCTTACTTCAATTTGGAACCACCAGAAGGACCATGTCACTTCCAGTGCTTTCTGTCCGAATGTTTAAGATTTTATTTTGTTACTACATTACTGTTTCACTCTACCTTTTGCCCAGTCTTTTATTCCTCATCCATTGCAGGTGTTCCCCTGAGCATGCTCCAATGATCTCCTGTATGCAGATTTCTGCTAAAGAGTCTGCTTCCCAGAAAAGTTTACATGGGACATCTCTGAATAAAATCGTGGGTAGAACCCTTAGCCTTTTCAGCTATTCTCATTCAGAACAAGAAGTCTGAATTTAGTAATGAAATTTTCTAATGGATAATACTTCAGATTGCATTTAAATTTTAAAATTTCCTCCTCCTAGCTTGAAATTCTTTTAGATTTAGAAGCCCGCTGTAGAGATAAGGTCATGTTTGGTTTTATTGTTTTTTTTCAGTCCTACCTTTCCCCCCATTCTTATGGTTTCTCATCCCTCCAGAAAGGGGACACAAATGGAGGTAAGAGTTAAAATAAAAGGGAATACTCTTACATGTAAACAACCTAAGTGTCCATCAATGGATGAATTGATAAACAAAGTATGATATATATTTTAAATGAAATATTATTCAGCCATAAAAAGGAAATACAGCCATTTGAGACAACATGGATAGAGCTTGAGATCATTATGCTAAGTGAAATAAGTAAAAAATAAAAAGATAAGTACTATAGGATCTTACTTATATATGGAATCTAAACACCAAAAAGGAACTCAACAGAACTCACAAATACAGAGAATGGGTGATTCCCAGAGGTAAGGGGAGGAAGAATGGGAGGTGGGGGCATGGGCAAAATGGCTAGAATTTAAAAACTTCCAGTTATAAGAGAAATAAGTCCTGAGGATGTAATGTACAGCATAGTGACTATAGTTAATGGTATTGTATTGTGTATTAGAAAGTTGCTAAGGGAGATCTTAAAAGTTCTTATCACAAGAAACAAGTGTAACTATCTGTGGTATGAATATTAACTGAAATTACTGTGGAAATCATTTTTCAATATATACATAATCAAATTATTATGTAATACAGCAAAAAACCAATGTTATATGTCAATTATACCTTAAATGAATAAGTACATAAAGTAAGTAAATAAATAAATCAAAAGTAAGAAAAAAAGGAATAGTTTTAAAACTTGGATATTTGCTGTCTATTGGTGTCGTATGGGTGGCAACTGTATTGCTGATTCTTCTTATAGGACCTTTAAAAGATCTTGTTTTTAATTATGAGTATTTTCAAACCAACAAAAATAAGTATTAAGGTAAAACTTCATGCACAGTTCCTACTTTGATATTTATCAACATTTTGTCAATATTGTTTTATCTACATCTTCAGACTTACAATTTATTTGTTTGTGTGTATTTGTTTTGTTTGTTTTGTTTGCTTGTTTGATTCTTTGTTTATTTCTGGTAGAGTTCGAAGCAATCACTAATTAATCACTCACTCCTGAATACATCAGTATTTATTGCCAACAGGTAGTATTTTAAAAAAACAAACTATAATGCCATTATAACATTTAAGAAAATTAATTATGATTTATCAGTATCATCCAGTAGTGGATCATATTCACATTTTCTTAATTGTCTTAAAAATTTTTAGTTAATTTTCCAAAAATAGAATCCAAGCAAGATTTTGAATTTGGTTGATATGCCTCTTGTTGTTTCATATCTCCCTTCTTAATCTTTTTTTATTATTGTTTATGACATCTATTTGTTAAAGAAACAGAATCATTTTGTCCTGTAGAATTTTAAATTCTAGATTTGGTTGAGTACAGATGTATACTTTACAATTTTTCTCTCTACTGTATTTTTTTCTATAAACTAATAGTTAGATATAAAGACTAGATTTAGTTTCAGTTTGTTGGCAAAAATATTTTATAGGTGGTACTATACATTCCTTATTGCATCACCTCAAAGAGCACTTATGTACAATTGTCCCACTTTTAGTGGGGTTTATATTGATCAGTGAGTTCAGATATTATCAGCTGTTTCCATCCATTATAAAGCTCTCCCATCAACTTTTCAAATAGAATAATTTCGGCATTCATTGATGATCAATTATCTAGACCCATCGTTTTATTAGAATGTACAAATAGGTCACATTCAAATTCTATGACTCCTGCATTTATTAGCAAGGGATATAAAAAAATAACATTCCTAATGAACTATTAATAACTTGAAAATATGATTTATACGGTAAAGGTAGAAAAATAGTTATTCTTTCTCTTTGCTCACCAATTTTCAAGATGAGTTTGTGGCCTAGTAACCTACAACAATGACTATTGCTTTCCTCGTGCTGCTGTAAGATAATTACTACAGTCTGAGTTGCTTAAAACAACAAAAATGTATTCTCTCAGAGTTATAGAGGTCCAAAATCAAGGTGTTGGCAGAGCCATATTCCCCCTGAAGGATATAAAAAGAAATGTTTTCTTGTCTTTTTCTAGCCTTTGTTGGTTGCTGACGGTCTTTGGTGTTCCTTGG
Organism: Rousettus aegyptiacus; assembly: GCF_014176215.1. Taxonomy (NCBI): domain Eukaryota; kingdom Metazoa; phylum Chordata; class Mammalia; order Chiroptera; family Pteropodidae; genus Rousettus; species Rousettus aegyptiacus. Next base: position 78,768,417 of record NW_023416312.1, on the reverse strand, counting down.
TTTATAGCTGTATTGCTCCAACTTCTGCAACTGTTTTCATATTACTGTCTTCTCTCTATGTATGTCTGTATCTCTATGTCTCTCCTTATAAAGACAACAGCATTGAATTTATGGCTCACTCTATTCAGATTGATTATATCTGCAAATTCCCTATTTTATACTAAGGTAATATTCATAGGCACTAAGGTTAGGACCTCAACATAGCTTTTGGGGGAACTCAATTCAACCCACAATAGTGACCACTGAAGTTTTGTTGTTGTCATTATTTTTAAAGTATCAGTATGATGTCATTATATATGAAATTTGATACTTTTATATGGCTCAATGAGTTCCAGTTATTATCAATAATGATGCTTAATTTGGTATCTTTGGCCACTGGGAGTCTTTCACACTGATTCTTCTATACTATTGACATGACCTCGGTATTCTTTCATAGCTTCCTTATAGTGTAGTATGACAAGATTTCCCAGGTTCATCTTACACGTTTCCTGCCCCAGACCTGAAATCAACTATTTCTCTAAGAAAATTTTGAGACCTTTGTACAGACTACATTGTTGATGTACTTTTAGATTCCTTCGTGGACAAAAATACATACATATATATCTTTGCAAATGAAAAATAGGTTATTTATTTCCAATCGCTTTTAAGATTACATGGCTTTTAAGCTGTTTGATTTTAACTTTTTCTTTTTCTCTTACGTGGAAAATCTTGGTTACGAAAAACATTAATGTACTTACTTATTTGTTTAAAATAGTTTAAAATAACTATGTTGTTATCCCTACTAATATAAGAATACCAAATTCAGCTTTTAGGTTATTTTGCAGTTATTTTCATCTTTAATATATACCCACTAAGGATATACAGCCAAATATTATGTTTTAAAGACATTTGAAATATTTCTCATGACTCCAATTTGACATATATGTTGGTTTATTTGCTTTCTTGTTATTTTGATTTAATTTTGTCATTTTAATTATGTACAACATTTACATGTGCCATGGGAAAACTGTTTCTTAAGGTCATTAGTCCTCAGAGAAATGCAAAGCAAAACCACAATGAGATATCACCTCACACATGTCAGAAAGGCCATCATCAATAAAAAAAAATGGCAAGTGAGAATGTGGAGAAAAGGAAACCCTCATACATGGTTAGTGGGATTTCAAATTGGTACAGCCACTATGAAAAACAGTTTGGAGGTTCCCCTAAAATTTAGAAACAGAACTACCATATGACCCAGCAATTGAACTTCTGGGTATTTGCCCCCAAAAAACACACACGCAATGATTTGAAAAGATATATATTCCTATCCTATGTTTACTGCACTATTTATAATAGCCAAGATATGGAAGCAACCTAAGTTCCCATCAATAGATGATTGAATAAAGAAGTTGTAGTACATATATACAACGGAATGTTACTCAGCCATAAAAAATGAAATATTAACATTTGTAACAACATGGATGGACATAGAGGGTGTTATACTAAGTGAAATAAGTCAGAAAGAGAAAGATAAATACTATATTATTTTACTTATACATGGACTCTAAAGAACAAATAAATGAATAAATAAAATGAAAACAAACTCGTAGATACAGAGAAGAAACTGGTGATTGCCAAATGGGAAGGATGTTTGGGGGCTGTGTGGAAAAAGTGATAGGATTAAGAAGCACATATTGGTAGTTACAAAATAGTCATGAAGTACAGCATAGGTTATATAGTCAATAATATAATAAAAACTATGTATAGTGTCATGTGGATACTAGACTAACTGGAGTGATCACTTCTTAAATTGTATAAATGTTTAATCACTATGCTCTATACCTTAACCTAATATAAAATAATATTTATTAAAAATGAAAATAACTAGTTAATGTTGACAAGCAAAGTTAGAACTTTGGCTTCAATGTATAAATGAAGCTATGCCATTCTGTTTCTGAAGTGACATTACATCTGACCATCAGCTATATGTGTGTGAAGGTTGTGCCAGAGGTCAAAGATTATAAAGGCAGTGAATTCGAGTTAGAAAAGCTCATCAAGAAATAGCAGAATAACCGTAATCTTCATAATATCTAAATGTATATTCTGTGAAGGCAAATACATTAGAACACTCTATCACTGGAATGGATCACCAAGGCCATCATGAGCCAAAGAAGATCTTTGTAATGAGACATAATAATTTAACTAAGAATATTTGCAGGTATTATTTAGGTCCACTATACCAAATTCTCCAGCTGCTACTAAGTCACAGCTGGAACAAATCTGCCTAATCATATTTCTTGTCAGATAAATTTTCTTTATGCAACTATTCTATGACTTCATGGCAGTAAGACTATACTTGCCTCAAATGTTCTGAAAACAGAAAGGTATCTTATTTCTATCCTTCCTACTCTGCAGACTCAACAACAAACAGGAACCTAGGCAATTTTGCAATTAGATTACTCCATTTTATCTGAAATCCTACATGTCAGAACACACAGCTATTTCTAAAAAAAAAAAATTCTCATGGTCTTGCAGCAAAAAGAGCACTTTCTAACATGTTGTGTCAGGCACTAGTAATTTCACTGATTACATATAGCTCATACACACAAAAAATGTAATTACCCATTTCTGTTAATCTCAGTAATTTAATTTGTTCCTGAACCAACTCCCTGGTGTTCATGAAAATCACTGTTTGAATTCATTGTTTTCTTAGCCCTTTGAGTTGGCACTAAGGAATTTCAGACTTCTGTCTGGTATTCTGGTTAACCCTGTTTTTCTGTCTTTGAGAAATCATGGAACCATAAGTCCAAGATTTACAAAGGTTAAAAGTTTCATACTACATGACGAGGGATATGGAAGAAGTCAAAAGCATAGCCTTGAGGTAAGGGAGTTTTAGTTGTAAAAATTTTACATGTAAGGCGCAATTGCTATCATACAGTGTAGGGAAGACTTGATAACATGAAGCTCATGGATCACTTAGCTAGCTAATGTTGACTTTATGCATCCACATGATTTAGTACAGGGCTTGGCACAGAGCTTAACACATATTTGTTGAATGAATGAATTACTATCAGAATGTAAAGGAGAAGTGTAGTTAACTTTATACAAGATGTAACATTCGATATAATATTGACTAATTATTCACATAGTACTTACTTTTTTCTTTTGAAATTTCCATGCAAGATGTGCCGGATTATCTAAAAATGAAGGCAGAATAATATGAAACAGTATTCTTCAATGTTTTAAGGCCTCTTGTTCTTTTAATAAATATAAAATTGTATGCCTCTGAAAATTCTGAAATCCATTCCCTTATGTGTACAGACAATAATTGCAACTTTTTGCTTGGTCGTAGTAGCCAAGGAAATTGTATCAAGTTTTATTTTCTATAGCATTTATGAAAACAATGTTTTAAATTTATTATCCAAAAATAAAATTGTTTTATGGTTTTGAGTATGTATTTTGAAACATTACCCAGGAACTCATATATTAAACACTTCCTCACCACACACCTTGAGAACTCTAGTAATTGGATTTGTAATCAAGCTGTGTAGACAGCTTAAATGCCACCAAAGCGAAACTCAATGACATTTCCCTTCAAAAATAAGGAAAGTTTAATTGAGGGCAGTTAATTCTGGGCTAGTGGAAAAAGTACTGGACTAGAGTCAGATAGTTCTAAATTTAAATCCCAGCTTTACAACTCACTAATTGTTTGATTTTGATCAATAGTTGTTTGACCTATGATGTACTAGTTAAGTTGCTTAATCTTTTTAAGTCTGTTTATTTATTGATAAAATATGAATAATCACATTAATTTTCTGTATAAATTACCATAAATTTAAAGGACACACAATAATCATTATTCGAAATTGAGTACAAGAGCAGTTTTTCATCAGCTCTTACTCAAACTAAGCTCTGTAGCAAATTATGTAATTTTGAAAATAAAAGTTTACTTCTTATAAAAAATTACATTTTTCCCTATTACCATACAGGATTATGGTAGGAAGTACATGAAATAATTATTGAATGATGTATTAGCCTTTCTCTCCTGTGTTTCTTATTTAAATGGAAGAAGCATATCATTTTACATCTCTTGATTTATAACTACTCTAACTCCTTGTTACAGGTTGACTTTCTTGGGAAGCAGACTATGAAAAGTAATTAACACGAGGGAAGTTTTAGGGAGTGCTCTTGAGGTTAAACACCTACAGAAAGGAAAAGAAAGAAGTAGGAGTGAGCAGAAGGAGAGGTTGAGCCATAATGCAGTCTCAATTAAAGACTCAGCTGACTCCAAGGGAAATTTAAAGACAGAGTGACCTTCAGAGCTGATTAAAGTTAGAACAAGAGAACCAGAACTTTATACCTGTATCAGTCGGTCATTGAATGTGGGCTATTCAGGAAGGTGTGACCTAAGAGAACGCAACTCATCTCAGCTGAGACAAATCTTAAAAGGAGGATGATAACTGGTGGCGGCTGTCTGTTGGAAACATTCTCAGCAACTGGAGCAATGAGATCTTTATTTCTGTAGGGGAAACTGGGTAGTAAATCACAGTGTCAACCACAATCCATTCCCATAACCCTTCATATCATTTTCCTGTCAAGCTTATAACTGGGGCTTCTATTTTGTACCTTAGCAGAATTATTGTCTTTTTGGGAACTAGGGCCTTTAAATCTACAGAGCCCTGGGTTTCAAGGATGGGAAGCATAAACTCCCCCCAGTGGATCTCTGGGCATGATAATAATTGTGACCAATTCTACTTTCCCACCTTGGTTCCATGACCCAAGTATTCTTCCAATTGCAACATAGCACTATATAATGACATTTCTGCCACAACTTATTTGCTATGAAACTGGTCACTTGGTCTGATGTTATGTGGCATCCTATGATAATAGATCAAACATTCTGTAAGCTCTTACATAACAATGTTAGCTGAGGCTCTGCATGCATGAGAGGCAAATTTACATATAGAATATGTGTTTATTCCAGTACTCTTTCTCCTTTACCATATCTATCACATTTCTAGCTAGTTTAAGTTGAAACATAACCCTAGTTACAGGCTTAGTGTCCAGAAGGAGATGTGAGAGAAGACAAGGGAATGCACAATGTCTTACAAGGGAGGGACTTCTACATTTTCTCCAAACAATGGGGGAATGATATCTTCTTGGGAAGGACTGTCCATCTTCTACAATGTCAGAGGATTCAGGAAACTCTGCAAATTCAAGATTTCTAGAAGTATTAATCCTATATTTCCATCTAATATGCCAATATTTCATCAATAATAATTTGCCAAAGGAAATAGTTGAGCTGTGAAAGTCTCAGTGGAAACCATATCTAACCTTACAGGGTGTCGCAAGATTAGATGGTACCATAACTATTTTGAATTGGGGCAAGATGACAAAGTGGTGATATCAATCAATCATTTGATGTATGCCACCTAAGGAAGGGGGAATGTTCTTGGGAAAGGTAGTTCCCTTAAGCTGAGGAAGTTCCCATAGATGGCTGAAAGCTGAGGGCTGTCATTACCAAAAGGAAGTTCTAGGCACTGCATCACAGAATTTTGTACACATCTTTTTCCATATATTTGAATATTTTAAATAAAACTATTAATGTCAAATTGTCTTTATTACGCACTTCAGTGCCTACTAGATTTCTGTTTTTAAAAAAAGTATGCCCCTCTGCCTGGAGTAAAACCCACTAGTTCTTTACTTCAGAGGAATTTCTCCTTTTCACCTCTGGAGCAAATCTGAAGCTACAGCTACGTGCAGAGATAGCTGAGAAAATAAGTGAATGAGTTTGAGGAAAGCAAATGGAAATACATTTTTGCAAATTCATAAGGATACAAGGGAAATTAGGAGAATAGAGGAAACTGAGGCTGCAAGTACTTTTTGGCTTCTTAACTGAAGAAGTTTTCTCTGATTATTTGAGAAGGAGTCAGGCTTTCTGCCACATAAGCCGAATGGAGGTGATACTTTCTGCCTTGCTTAGATGTATAGGCTTGTCCAAATCAAATGGACAAATGATATAATGTATTTAAAAGTACTTTAGAAAGAATAAAGCACAGGGAATTCTGAGTCGTATTATTTAAAATGCATTTTCTTAAAGTTTCAACCTAAGTGCCTTTTCAGTTCTCCATCAGGAAGTCTCCTTTTATTCTCTTCTCATTGCACATCAGAGTTCTCTTTTTGAGACATTACATAAGTTTTTAGTTTGTCTAACTGACACTGCCATGAATTACATGGGTCTATGAATTTGAAATATCCATATCATTACTGACAACCCAGAATCTGACCATTCACTTCCTTGTCACAAAAAAAAGTGCCATGAAATTATGTTACTGGAAATGAGTGGCAAACACAACGATTACTACCTGAGTGGGCATGCAATAAGCATGAATTAAATGGATGAATAAATGAACGAATGAATTTTTAAACCTATAACCAATTTTGAGATGTATTATAGGACTTCCATTTTGTACAGCTTGGTCTATGGCAATAAAAAATCACTAAGTTTTGTGGTCTAGGCTAGTCGCTCTTAATCTATTTTGGAGTGGGGGTCGTGAAATTCTTTGAGAAATTGATTAAATAAAAATGCATAAGTGTACAATATCATATAGTTTTGCATATAATTTCAAAGGAGGCTACAGACCTCCCAAAGTCCATTCATGAGACATAAGTTAAAAACCAAGAGTCTGGTATAATTTGGTTATGAATTTCTATCCCAGTTCTACCCAATAGAGATATAATATGACTCATACAGTAACACAATAAGTTTACTTACTAATATATTAAATAAGTTATTTAATAATGATTAATAACTTAATATCAAATATATTAAATAACAAAAATCTAGCAGGAAGTTAATTACATAATTTTAATTTAGTTATATATATATATGTATATATATACATGAAGATTTTGCAACATCTATGAGGTTGGCTATTTTGATACTTCATAGAAGTGGAATTATGCATCATCTGTCATTATTTCGCTTAACACAATGTCCTATAGTTTCATCCATATTGTCACAAATATCAGAATTTCCTTCTTTTTGAGGCTGTATAATATTTTATTATCTGTATATACCATATTTTCTTTATCCATTCCTCTGTCACTGGACACCTGGGTTGTTTCAATATCTTGATAACTAACCACGTTTCAGGTGTTCGATACTATGTGGCTAGTAGTTACCATATTATATGGCACAATTCTAGACCAAACATCGGATTATGACAGTTAAATGACATGCTAGATAACTAGCTTGAGTATTTGTCTACAGTGCCTCACATTGGTCTGAGCCAGAGCACCACCTAGGGTCAAATCTGAGGATGAGCCAACCCAAAGGTCAGGCTGGGCAAGCACCAGAACCCTGCTAATGTGAAAAGACTGCTCTGAACTACTACATAAGGCCACTCTACAAAGACTAGAAGACAAAGCAGCCTTATCTAATAGATAGAAGCAAACACAGGGAGGCAGCAAAGATAAGGAGGTAAAGAAATACATCTCAAATGAAAGGACATAACAAAGATCCAGAAAAAAAAAACTAAACAAAATGAAGACAATCTACAAAACATAAAGTTCAAAACACTACTTAAAAGGATGTTCGATGAACTTAGAATAAAAGTAAATGAACTCAGTGAGAACTTTAAGAAATAAATAGAAAACATGGAAGTGTAGATAGAAAACATTAAAAAGTCAGAAATGAAGAATACAATAACTGAAATAAAGTATACATTAGAGGGAATCAACAGCAGATTACATGAAGCAGAGGATCAAATTAGCAATTTAGAAAATAAGGTAACAAAAAAGACCCAATTAGAACAGCAACAAGAAAAAAAGTTCCAAAAAAGCAAGGATAGTTTAAGGAGCCTCTGGGACAACAAGTGTACTGACATTCACAACATAGGGATACCAGAAGGAGAAAAGAGAGAGTGAGGAATTAAAAGCCTATTTCGAAATATAATGATGAAAGACACCAGTTGAAATGGCATAGAAGGTAAATGCTGTGCGCATCTTCTCTCAAGGACACACCAAAATTATAATGAAACTACAGAGCAACCAGCACATAGAGATGCTTCAGTTCTGGGTTAACAGAAGCCCTACAACTAGGGACAAAAATAAAAGGTCACATTAAACAGGTAGAAGCAGCAGAGATGCGAAGTGGCCCGGTCCCACAACTGCATGTGGTGATTGAAAATTGGGAAGGTTACCTTAACTGCAGAGCCCACCTAAAGAGTGAGGGGTCCTAGCCCTACTCTGTACTCCCAAGCCCAGAGTACCAGTGCCAGAAAGATAAATTATCACAACTTATGGCTGTGAAAACCAGCAGAGATTATGGCTGAGTGAGCTGAAGGACTGCAGAAGTCGCAGACATTCTTCTCAAAGGGCCCAACACCAGGCCTTACTCGCTGATGGACTCACTCTGAAATCTGGCACTTAGGCAGCTGCTCTAGGTGTACCAGGGACATACGGGGAGGTACTGAGCTATTGGGCTTCAGTGTGATAGCTAGAGAGGTGGCTTTTTCCCAGACAGAAGTGCTAGCAGTATTCATTGCTCCTTTGTTGAGCCCTCCCTGCTCCCAGCACGCAGATATAGGCACTGTCATAGCTGAAGAGCTATAAAATTGGATAACACAGGTTACTTCACCTAAGTAATTCCCTGAGACCTCACCTCTCCCAAATTGTGGGCCCACCCAAGCTGCTTCCAATAGTTTATTCTATACGAATGGTCTGTCTTGACTCATGCTGTGGAATTTCCTAAAATCTCTCGAAGGCTTATAAGACTTAAAGAAGCAGCATCTGGCTTCAGCATGGCCCATGCCTCTTGCTGAGCAGCACTGAGTCACTTACTATAGCAGTTGGCCTCGGTTCCTGGCTTGGCCTCTTGAGACACCTGTAAGCCTGCCACAGGTGGAAGCCATCTGTGGATTGCTTGATGACTCTTACCAGGTGGCCCAGGAAGTACACAAGCTAGGGCTGAACTTAGCCTGCGCTCAACTCCTCCCAGGACTGTCCCACTGAGCTCACAGGGAACCTACTACATAAAGTCACTTTAATATGATGAAGAAACTTAGGAGCCCTACCTAACACATAGATACAGACACAGGGAGAGAGCCAAAATGGGGAAACAAAGAAACATGTCCCACATAAAAGAACAGAACGAAGCTCTAGAAAAAGAAGTCAACAAAATGGGGACAATCTACCAGATGCAGAGTTCAAAACACTGCTATAAAAATGTTCAATGAATTTCAGGGAAGAGTAGATGAACTCAATGAGAACTTTAATAAACTGAAAAAAAACATAACAGTGGAGTTGGAAAACATAACAGAGAACCAGTCATAAATGAAGAATACAATATCTGAGATGAAGAGTATATTAGAAGGAATCGACAGAGTGGATGACGCAGAGGATTGATCACCAACATGGAGGACAGGGTGGCAAGAACACCCAATCAGAACAGTGACAAAAAGAAACCTAAAAAAAAAACCATGAAGATAGTTTAAGGATTCTCTGGGACAACGTCAAGCATAACAACATTCACATCATAGGGGTACCAGAATGAGAAGAGAGAGAGCAAGGAATTGAAAGCCTATTTGAAGAAATAATGATAGAAAACTTCCCTAACTTGGCAAAGGAAATAAACATACAACCTCAGGAAGTTCAGAGTTTCAAAAAAAACGAACCCAAATAGGACACATCAAGACACATCATAATTTTAAAGCCAAAGATTAAAGACAAACAGAAAATCTTAAAAGTGGCAAGAGAAAAGCAATTAGTTAAGACTGTCAGTCAGTTTCTCAACAAAAACTTTTCAGGCCAGAAGGACTTGACATAGAGTATTCAAAGTGATGAAAAGCAAGGACCTGCAACCAAGATTACTCTACTCATCAAAGCTATAATTCAGAATTTCAGGACAGAAAAAGAGCTTCCCAGACAAAAAAAAGCAAAAGTTTATTACCACCAAGCCAGTGCTACAGGAAATGTTGGAGGGACTTCTTTAAGAAGAAGAAAAAAAAAAAACAGAAAAAAAGCTTTAAAAATGTAAAGCTTTAAAAATGTAAAATAATAAAATGAATAATCAAATATGAATACATATCTATCAAAAATTACTGTAAATATAAATAAATTTAATGCTCCATTTAAAAGATAGAGTGGCTGAATGGATAAGAAACCAATACCTGTACATGTGCTGCCTACGGTAGACTCACTTTAGATCGAAAGACACACACAAACTGTAAGTAAAGAGATGAAAAAATGTGTTTCCTGAAATTGGAAAGAAACAAGCAAAAAAAGCTGGGGTAGCAATACTAATAACAGAAAAGATAGACTTTAAAACAAAGGTTATATCAAGAGAGAAAGCAGGACCCAGTTATTCCACTTCTGGGTATTTACCTAAACAAACCCAAAACAATTCCTCCAAGGGGCATATGAATCCATATGTTCATTACAGCATTATTTCAATAGTCATGATATGGAGGCTACCTAGGTGTTGTTAATCAATGAATAAATGGATAAAGAAGAGATTATACACACACACACACACACACACACAGTCATGAAGAAAAATAATGAAATCTTGCCATCTGCAACATTTTGGATGGACCTAGAGGGTGTTGTGCTGAGCGGATTAAGTCAGACAGAGAAAGACAAATGCCATATGGTTTCGCTTACAAGTAGCATCTAAAGAAAAAAATAAACAACAACAACAAAAAAACAGAAACAAACTCATAGATACAGAGAACATTTAGAGGGTTACCAGATGTGACAGCATTGAGGATTGGGTGAAAAGGGGGAAGGGATTAAGAAGAACAAATTTGTAATTACAAAATAGGGGATGTAAACTATAGCATAATGATATTGCAATAACTATGTACTATGTCAAATGGGTACCAGATTTACCAGGATGATAACTTTGTATGCTATGTGATGTCTAATCACTTATTTGTACACCTGAAACTAATAAAACATCCATTTTTAACTCTAATTAATGTAATTAAATAAAATGTCTGAGTTCTGTTTTAGTTCTATCATTTTATTTTCTGTTAATTTCTTATTTTCATGCCCATTAGATATTTTATGTTTTGCTTTTGGATATGTGTGTTTTTCATTTTTATAAATTTTATATTTCTAATTTCCTTCTGATAAGTTGGAAAGTTTTTTCACCCTATTTGATACATTTAGTTAATTATAATATATTTAAACATATTTTTCTCAATTTAACATATACAAATAGTAGTTATAGAATCCTCCCACTCCAATGTAAACAAGAAAACTTAGCACACACACACGCACACTTAGACATACACACTTCCTTCCAACTCTCATGTTCCCACTTCCAGTTTTTGTTAATTCCATTGTCATATATATTTTTTGTGGTTTATAGAAATTACTGTTTGCATAGTAACCAAAATTCTCATAATTATTTAACCTCTGCTCTACATTAAAATAAATTCAGCACATAAAAATAGTAAAATAGTAAAGATATAGAAAATTTGAATAGTACAATTAATGCACTTAATTGCAGAAACATATATATAAAACCCTGTCTCCATGAGTTTTCAAACACACTATCTTCTACACTACACACAAAATATTTGGAAAATTGAGTGTGTATAAGATTACACAGCAGAACATTTTAAGAATTTGTATCATACAGATAATATTATAGATCCACAATGAAATGATTAAAGTCTTCATTGGGAATTTAAAAACAAATGCTAAAATTCTACTAGTCCAAGAAGATTTTATAATAATTTTTTTAAATAATTAAAACTGCATAATAAAAATTCTTTATTTGAAAACTTGTAGTAGACATCTAACTTGTTATTTAAAAAATGTTTAAATATCTTTGACATATAAAAATCTGTATATACTTAATGTATACAACTCGTTGATTTTGAGACAAGTATACACCTGTGAATCCATCAGTACAATCAAGGCCATCAACATACCCATCACCTCTAAAATTTCCTCCCACTCCCTTTTTAATTATTTTTTCTTTTGGAGTAGGAGCGCTTAAGATACAACATACCTTCTTAGTAAATTTTTAAGTAAACAAGACAGAATTGTTAACTAGGGTACTCTTAAAAATGATATTAAAAAAACATTTTCAAGTTTATCAGGTACTATTTTATTGATAGGTACTGTCTAAAGGCTTAAAGAGAAGGGCAAATAATCAAAATCAAACTTCAAAACATGCAACTAGAAAAAGCAAAACCTTTTTCATGAAATCTGTGAAATATTTGTGAGAAAATGTAACTTTCCCAAGGTCAAATAATTATTAAATTAAAGAGATAGCATTTGGACTGCAACAATGTGGCTTTTGATTCTATGCCTTTAACGAGTATATCATGCTGCTGTTTTTTTTTCCTTCCTTCTTTTCTTCATTCTTTTCTGAAAGACACTTATGAAGAAACTACCTCATGCACCTGTTTACCAATAACTTTACTTGCAGAAGAAAGAGTTGAGGACACTTGAGATTGTAGGGCTGAGACTAGCAGACACCAAAATGTGCCAGAGCTGCCACAAATGTCAAAGGTCAAGAACTACAATTGGACCACTTTTGTTGTTCTATTTAAAAAAAGGAAAACAATGTTTGTAAAAGTGTTAAATGCATCAAACAATTTAATACTCTATTTTATAGCATAATTCTAGAGATTACAAAGCCCTACTTTAAGTATATAATACTATGTCATGAATCAAATGGTTTGGGATTAAGTGTTTATTCACATGCCACCAGGGTTTCTGCTTCTTTGGATATATTAAGTTCAGAACATTTTCACATAGCTAAAATCAATATTCTAAAGTGAAAACCAATTCACACCTTTAAACTATGTATTTTACATCACAGTTCCTTTGTTAAGCGTTTGCCAAAATCAATAAGCAATGATCATATAACCATTTTCATGTAATAAGGATGTTTTAATTAATGCTGCTAAAGTAAACAAAGTGTTGAGACACTAAGTTGAATATAATGAAAAAAATATTTTTGCTAATGCTTAAAAATGATTATATACCATATATTTTCATTGAGATATTTCTAATGTTTATTGGTTAGGCATATAGTTAGTTAATAGTGGCTTACATCAGGAAAGGCAAGTTAGAGAATATGTTGTCCTATTTAATGCAGTTAGTAAAAAAAAAACTAGATGTTGGTTGTTCAAAATTTTATATCTTGATCAGAAGTGATAATATACATAATCTCATACCAAGCACAACTCTTTAAGTATAAAATTCAGGATGTTAAATACTTGTTAAATCCACATCTGGATTGTCATATCTTTATTGTTCTTTAAATTAAATCCTCTATTTACTTAATAATGTCCCTTACATATCCCCCATGTTGTTACATATTTACAATTATAATTTAATACCTACTTTCTATACTGTAATTTACTTACTCATTCAACTAGTTTTGGACTTGTATACTGGTTCCAATTCTTTGCTTTTGTAACAAGTATTTCCTTAGGCTTTTTTCCTAAGAGTAAAATAAATGGTCAAAATTATATGGCTCTTGATATATATTGCAAGTTTTTTTTTACATGTTATACCAGTTTACACTGCCACCAACAAAGCTAGAGTGCACTAATTTAATCACATGCTTGTCTGATTTGAGTCAACTCATTTTTTTTCTAATTTAATAGATGCAAATGAAAGTGCATTATTATTTCAAATTGCATTGTTTTACTTACTAGTGAGGCTGAACATTTTTTCTTATGTTTCCTTCTCCAATTTTTAAAAATATTTTACTGACTGTTTATTAGTTTTACTCATTAGCATCTTAATTACATTTTAATCAGTTAGAGTCCTATTTTTGTTCATTATTGATGTTAATTCCTGATCCGTCACACTTGATACCAGCGTATAGTTTTCTCTTTTATTTCCATTTCATATTCTGTTGAATAGATGTTTCATATTTCATGTAACTGAATCTGTAAGTCTTCCCTTTTTTTCTCTTTTAATCTTTTCTCATCACTTCAAATTATGAAAACTTATCATCCCTCCAAAGAGCATATTCTATTTTCTTCTTGTTTTGTATAGCAGGATATAATGTGCAATCCTTCATTCATTTGGACATTATTTGGATTTTATACAAAATTGTACCTAACATATTTTTTGTTTTGTTTTGTTTTATTTTATTTCCATCTTTTGTTGAAATATAACAATTAGTTGTTTGTATTTACATTGTTCAATTCAATGAGTTTTTTTTTTCAATTATAGTTGATATACAATAATATACCAGTTTCGGTTATACAACATAGTGATCAGAGATCCACAGAACTCATAAAATGATCACCTCATTAAATCTAGTACCCCTCTAACCCCTTACATATTTATTACAACATTATTAACCATCTTCGCCATGTTACACTCTACATCTCCATGTCTATTTTGCAAATTTCTATTGTACTTAATCCCTTTGCCTTTTGTTGACATCCCCCAACACCCCACCCATCCAGTAGCCCTCAAAATATTCTCTGTATTTATGAGTTTATTTCTACCTTTGTTATTGTTGCTGTTTATTTTGATCTTTAAATTCCTCATGTACGTGAAACCATGTGATATTTCTCTTTATCTGACCCATTTCATTCAATGCAAAAAAACTTTAAGTCCCTCAAGCAATATATTTTCCCATCCCCTTCTTTTTAATCTGTGTGTGTGTCTTTTAATCTGAAGTGAGTCTTTTGTAGGCAGCATAGGTATGGGTCTTGTTTTCTTATCTATTCAGCCATTCTCTCTGTCGTTTGGTTAGGGCACTTAATTCTCTTCCATTTGAGATACTTGTTGATAGGAATTTAGTTATCACCATTCTCTATTCATGCTTTTGATATGTTTTTTCATCTTAAAGAAGTCCCTCCAACATTTCCTGTAAGACTGAGTTGGTGTTGATAAATTCCTTTAGTTTATTTTTATCTGGGAAGCTCTTTATCTGTCCTTCAACTCTAAATGATAGCTTTGCTGTATAAAGTGTCCTTGGTTGTAGGTCCTAGGTTTTCATCACGTTGAATATTGTGTGCCCTTCTGACCTGCATAGTTTCTTTTGAGAAATCAGCTGCCAATCTCATGGGTTCTCTCTTGTAGGTAACTAACTGCTTTTTTTCTTGCTGCTTTTAAGATTCTCCCTTTGTATTTAAACTTTGGCATTTTAATTATGATGTGTCTTGGTGTGGGCCTCTTTGGGTTCATTCTTTGGGGGACTCTCTGAGCTTCCTGAAGTTGTATGTCTATTTCCTTCATGAGGTTAGGGAAGTTTTCCATCACTATTTTGTCAAATAGCTCTTCATTGTTTTGTTTTCCTTCAAGTACCCTTATGACACAGATATTTTACATTTTATTGTGTCCTATAGGCTCCTTAAATTATTATTATTATAGTCTTGGCTTCTTTATTATTGCCATTCCGATTGAGCATCCTTGGCTTTCCCATCTGTTACATCAGTGATTCAATCCTCTTCTTTATCCACTCTGTTGATTCCATCTCATATACTCTTCATTTCAGATAATGTGTTCCTCATTTCTGACTGGTTCCCTTTTATGGTTTCCATTTCCATTTTTATGTTTTTAAACTCTTTGTTAAAGTTCTCATTAAATTCATCTACATGTCCACTAAGTTAATTGAGCACCTTTATAACCAGTGTTTTGAACTCTGCATCTGTTACATTGCTTGACTCCATTATTCCTGGATCTTTGTTCTTTTCTCTCATGTGGTTTCTGTTTCTTTGTCTTGTTCCCATTTTGGTTGCCTTTCTGTGTCTGTTTCTATGCACTAAGCAAAGCTCTGAAGTGTCTTGTCTTATTAGTGCAGCTTTGCATAGTAGGTGTCCAGTGGCACAGTCCTGAGAGAAGCTTAGCTGCAGGCCATGTTTATTCCCACTCTGTACCTCTCCAGGTTCACCTGTTAAGATTCAGTAAGCAATTTACAGGTGCTGTGCTTAAAGTTGCCTCAAGAAACCACACCAGAACCTAGGCCAGCTGCCACCAATGTGAGTCTTAGCGATGCTCAGCAAGGAGCACAGAAATCTCCAAGGACACACCTGGATGTAGCTTGGATAGGGCCTAGAGTTAGGGAAGGTATAGTTTAAGTGAATCTTCTGGGAAGAGCGACCTCTGTTATCCAGTTTGACGACGTGTTAGCTATGGTAGTACTGGTAGTATTTGGATACCACAGGCACTTCTGCCCAGGAGAGAGCCTCGCCTCTGGCCCACACTCCAACAATTCAGTGTTCCTCTGTAAGTCACTGGTGCACCATACCCCATGCTTCTGACAAGGAAATCCTGCTCCCAGTCACGGCCCGTTTAAAATGTGTCTGTAGGTGCTGGCAGCTGCTGCAGCCTCTGTGCCACTCAGCCGCTTGGGACCGGGCAGATTTACAGCTTCACCCCTTCTTACCTTCTACTGTTACAGAGTGATTAATTGTTTCTCTCTCTGGTTACAGTGCTTCTGTTCATCTAGATTCCCAGTGAATTTACTTGCTGTTTGCTCTGTGTTTCTGTCACAACTTTGATTTGGTCGCAAGAGGGATGAACAAAGCCTCTATCATCTACGCCATTTTTTCACATCTCCCTCTTACCACAGGCCCTGATAATACAGAGAAAGGAGCCTCAACAGATTTTTTAAATCAAACTGTATTACCAAAGACATGTCCCAGTTATTCTAATAATGTTAAATAATTCTTAATTCGTATACTATTTTTGGATGCTTGGCATAATTATATATTTAAACTTTCTATATAATTAGGTCAATTTTTAGTATGACACAAGTCTGTTTCACTGGAAATGTTAATATAATGATCATAGTCCAACATCTTCTATAGTAGGTTACCCCGTTGCTCTAATATGTTCTGATTTCTTAAATTTTACATACTTATATTTAAGATTAAATTCAAAAACATTACTGTGTTTTAGGACAAATTTTGTCAGAATTTTGTTAGTATTGTATGAGTCTGTAAATAACACAAGACAGAGTGACATGGTTTTACAGATGATTCTTTTAGATTTTCTAGCACTCATTCAAGCTATCAACAAAAAAGAATGTATTATTTTTTTCTATTGCAATACTTTTCTATGTATTTATTTTTTAAGTCTCATCACATTCTAAAATAATTAATAAATAATGTCCATCTACAGAAAATTGATAACTTTTTGAAATATTTGGCATATCTATGTGTGCAGTGCAGATAGAGGCAGTAAAATATCTCAATAACAACATTATTAATATTACTCAATTAATCATTAAGCTAATATTTGAATTACATGCTTCCTATGTGTGGTTATTTATATAGAGGATAACATGGATTGCTGAAATAAGCATTTCAGGTAATTTCAGAAAATAGCATTATGTGGGTTTTTTTGTTTGTTTTTTGTTTTTAATGGCAGTATTTTTTTCCTGTTTTCCAGGGAAAATATCTCTGGGATTTGTACAGCAAATAAGTAATATTAAGTATATCAATAATTTTTGAAAACAGTTACTCTTTGCCACATTAATGAAGTTTTAGTATCTATTATAATTACATATCGCTTTTCTTTTTTAAACAAATAGTATGATTTATTAACAGATTTCCCTGTGCTAATAACAATAGCTACCATTAATTATATGCTCACTCTATAGGTATTTTATAAACATTATCTCATTTAATCTTCACAATAAACCTGCTAGTTAGATATTAATTAGTTTCCTAGGACTGGTGTAACAAATTATTACAAACTAGGTGGCTTAAGACAAGGGAAATTTTTTCTCTTATAGTTCTGGAAGCTAGCTGTCCAAAATCAACATGTTAAAAAGGCTACTCTCCCTTTGAAGACTCTAAGAGACAATTTTTCCTTGACTCTTTCAGATTTTCTTTTTTGTCTACAGACAATCTTTTGTGTTCTTGGCTTATAGATACATCTCTCCAATCTCTCTTCATATGACCATCTGCCCTTGTGTGTCTCAGTGTTTTCTTCTTTTCTATCTTTTATAGGGACACTATCATTGAATGTAGGGCTTCTTCTAAATTCAAGATAATATCATCTTGAGATTCTTAATGTAATCACATTTACAAAGTCTATATTTCCAGGTAAGGTCACTTTCACAGGTACTGGGGCTTAGTACTCAAACATATCTTTTGGTGGCCCCTATTCAACTCATTAAAGTTCACTCTCTGGTTCTTTAAAATTCATGTCCATCCCACAAGTGAAATACATTCTCTCTGTCCCAACATCCAAAAAGTCTCAGCCCATTACAGCATCATTTCTAACTCTAAACTCTTATCTAAGTATTATCAGCTCAAAAAGTTCCAAATCTCATCTTCTAAATCAGGTTATGAGTGAGACTGTATAATACAGGTTTGCCAACAACTGTCTGTATTAGCCTTTTTTTCTGCTTGAGGAATTTTCAAAATCTAGCTGCTTTCTTTTACTTGGTTCTCTCTCTGTCCCTTTCAGTCCAAGCTGGCAATGTTTCTGCTAATACAATATTCTAAAGGACATCACAGCCTCCTGTATATGTGAAGGGCATTCACTCCATTAGACAAGATGGTTCTCCATAGATGAATATCTTCTCCCTATCGATAGCTTGTCATTTCATTTTGTTGACAGTTTCCCTTGCTGTGAAAAAAATTTTCAGTTTAACATAGTCTCATTTGCTTATTTTTTGTTTGTTTTCCTTGCCCAAGGAGATATGCCAGAAAAATATTACTAAGAGCAATGTAAGAGAGGTTCTATGGTTTTGGGTCTTGCATTTATGTCTTTAATCCATTTTGAGTCTATTTTTGTATATAGTAAGAATGTAGTCCAGTTTTATTTTTTGTACATATCTGTCCAATTCGCTCAACACCATTTATTGAATAGATTTTCTTTACCTCATTGTATATTCTCGCCTCCTTTGTCCAAGATTAAATGATCACATAGGCATAGGCTTATGTATGAGCTCTCTATTCTGTTCCGTTGACATATGTGTTTGTTTTCATGCCAGTACTATGCTGGTTTGATTAATATAGGCTTGCAGTATAGTTTGATAAAAGGTAACATAATATCTCCCACTTTGTTCTTTCTCAAGATTGTTATGGCTATTTGGGGTCTTTTGTAGTTTCCTATAAACCTTAGGATTGTTTTTGTTCTGTAAAAAATGCCATTGGTATTTTGATAGGGGTTGCATTGAATTTTTAGATTTCTTTGGATAGAATGGACATTTTAACAATGTTGGTTTTTCCTAACCATGAGCATGGTATATGCTTCCATTTAATTGATATACTTTTCAATTTTCTTCAGTGTCATAATTTTCTGAGTACAGGTCTTTTACTTCCTTGGTTAAATTTATTTGTTGATGTAATTATAAATGGTATTGTTTTCATAATATTTCTTTCTTATGGTTTGATATTAGTGTATAAATATGCAACTAATTTATAAATCTTAATTTGTATTCTACTTTACTGAATACATTTATTAGTTCTAATAGTTTTCTGGTTGAATCTTTGGGGTTCTTTCTATAATATAATGTCATCTGCAAATAACGATAGTATTAATTCTCCCTTTCCAATCTGGATGACAATATTTTTTTATTGTCCGATTGCTGTGGCTAGGACTTCCAATACTACATTAAACAAAAGAGGTGAAAATGGACACTTTTTTTTTCTTGTTCCTCATCTTAAGGAAAATGCTTTTAGCTTTTCATCATTAGGTATAGCATTAGCTGTGGGTTTATCATATATGGCCTTTATTATTTTGAGGTATATTCCTTTTATTCCCACTTTGCTGAGAGTTATTACCATAAATAGATGCCGGATTTTGTCAAATGCTTATTCTGCATCTACTGATATAATTGTTAAAAGTGTTTTATTTTAAATTTGGTGTATCGCAGTGATTGATTTGTAAAAATTGAACCACCCTCACATCCCAGTAATAAATCCCAGTTGATTGTGGTATATGGTTTCTTTAATATATTGCTTAATTGGGTTTGATAATATTTTGTTGAAGATTTTGCATTTATACTCATAAGGGCTATTAGTCTATAATGTTCGTTTCTTTGTAATGTCTTTGTCTGGCTTTGGAATCAAGGTAATTGTGGACTCATAACATGAGCGTGGAAGCCTTCTGTCTTCTTGAATTTTTTTGATATAGTTTAGAAGAATGGATGTAATTTTTCTTTGAAACCTTGGTAAAATTCACCTGTGAAGCCGTTTGGTTGAGGACCTTTGTTTATTGGGATTTTTTTGCTTACTGATTTGAGTTCCTTATTTGTAGTCAGTCAATTCAGATTTTATTTTTCTTCTTGACTCAATCCTGATAAATTATGTATTAGGAATGTATCCATTTTTACCAAATTGTCCTATTTGTTGGCATATGATTGCTCATAGTATTTTTCTTATAGTCCTTTGTATTTATGTGGTGTCAGTTTTCACTTCTCTTTCATTTATGCTTTAATTTATTTGAGTCCTCTCTTTTGTTTTTAATGAGTCTGGTTAAAGGTTTATTGATTTCATTCATCTTTTCAAAAAACAAGCTTTTGTTTTCATCAATCTTTTGTATTTTTGAGATTTTATTTTGCTATTTCCACTCATTTTTTTTTATTATTTTATTTCTTCAACTCATGTTAAGCCTTGTTTGCTGTTTTTTTCCTAGCTCCTTTAAGTGTAAGATTAGATTATTATTTGAGATTTTTTTGTTTGTTTGTTTCTTAAGAAAGGTCTGTATTACTAAAAAAAATTCTTCCTAGGACTGTTTCATTGTGTCAGATAGATTTTGGGTCATTTCATTTTCATTTTCATTCATTTTAAGGTATATTTTGATTCCTTTTTTCAAATTTCATTTTAACCCATTCTTTGTGGTCTATCTTGGAAAAAGCGTTATATGCATGTGAAAAGAATGTATATTCTTCGACTTCGGGGTTAAATATTCTAAAAATATCAATTAAATCCATCTGATCTAGTGTGTAATTTAAGACTTCTGTTTTCTTGTTGATTTTCTGTCAGGAAGATTTGTTTATTGGTGTTAGTGGGGTGTTAAATCCCCCTACCATGACTGTATTTCTATATATCTCTTATTTCATGTCAGTCAATATTTGTTTTACATATTTAAGTGCTCCATTGTTGAGTAAAGAAATGTTTACTATGATTATATTCTCTTGTTGGATTGATCCCTTTACCATTATGTAATGTCCTTCTTTGTCTTTTATTATAACCTTTGTTTCAAAGTCTATTGTGTTTTGTATAAATTTTTCTACTCCAGATTTTTTTCTCATTTTCATGAAATATCTTTTTCTACACTTTTACTTTTAATCTGTATGTGTTTTTCATTCTGAAGTGTATCTCTTGTAGACAGCTTATGTAAGGATCTTGTTTTCTTATCCATTCACCACCCTGTGTCTTTTGATTTGAGCATTTAATTCATTTATGTTTAAAGTGATTGTTGATGAATATGTAGTTATTGCCATTTTATATTTATAGTTTTGATTTTTTTTCTTCATAAAGAAGTTGCATTAATATTTCTTATAATACAGGTTTGATGGTATTAACTTTTTTAGTTTTTCACGTCTGGGAAACTTAATCTGTCCTTTGATTCTAAATGATAGCTTTGCTGGGTAGGGTAATTTTGATTGTAGGTCCTAGCTTTTCATCACTTTAAATATTTTGTACCAATTCCTTCTGGCCTGAAATTAGGAAGTGTGATGTCTCCAATCTTTTTTTTTTCTTTCTCATGATTGCTTGAGCTATTTGGGGTCTTTTGTAGTTCCATATAAATTTTGGATTATTTTTATCTATTTATGTGAAAAATGTCATTAGGATTGTAATAGGTATTGCACTGAATCCATATATGCAGTACCTGGATAATATGGACATTTTAATAATATTGATTCTTCTGACCCATGAATACAGGATATTTTTCTGTTTGTTTGAGTTTTCTTCAGTTTCTTTCATCAAGAATCTTATACTTTTTAGTGTTTAAATTTTTCCTTCAGTTCAATTTATCCCTAAGTATTTTTTAATATTATTGTGAAAAGATAGTTTTCTTTATGTAATAACTACTTTAGAATCTTTGTCAGATAGTTCCAACATCAGTGTCTTCTTGGCCTTTGGCACCTGCTAACTGCCTTTTCTCTGCAGGGTTTAAATGTTCATGGTGCTTTATATGACACATAATTTAGAATTTTACCCAGAGAAATTTGATTATTAGGTTATGAAATTATGTGTCTTACTTAAATTCTATAGAAAATGTTGATTTTTTTTTTGCCCTGGTTCATTTAAGGCTGCACGTTCTGGACTTCTTTATACAACTTATGGTTTCCATATCAGTTCACTTTTCACAGCCTTTGTAGTGCTCTTCAACTATGTCCTTGGTTTATAGTCGGTAACCAAGTTGATGGTGTATGGTTGGCAGAACTCTCCAGGGACTTTGTTATGCTAATCCGAATTGGTTTTACACCAGTATGGCACGAGAGTAATTTTATAAAGTTTATGGAGTCACTTTTCAAGCTTCACATTCTCAATGATTTCCCCAGTACTTTCTGATTCAAGTAACATAAGAACAGAACCCCACCCTCTTGGAAACATAGCTCCACTAAATGAAGAGGAAGATCACCCTTCCTCACTGTTTGCCTCCTGTGATCTCCTATTATTAGATAGTGCCTCTGCCATCATCAAATTTTCTGATTGCTGGTGCACACAAAAAATTAATTAATTAATTAATTAATTAAAATAAACAAGTGACTTCTGCACTCTCTGAGCATTAATGATCCCCTTTCTTGGTCCTCTAGCTAAAGCTAGAGGATTTCTCTGGAGCTATTTCTGTGTGTGCTATAACGCTTCTAGGTATGTTGCTACAGTGAGTTTAGGTTAAAGAAAACCAGAAGAAACAATAAGCTCATGGTCAATTTGGTGGTATATGAAATTCTAACAATTTCCCCAAATTTGCCTGCAGTTATTAACTTTTCATATTTCTGAATAGATGTATCATGTATTCTGTCCACATTTTATAGGTGCATTCAATGGGAGAGAAAGGAAAACAAGCTCTTATTTCATATTCCCTGGAACCAAAATTTCTCCAGTATAATTTGAATAGAAGTGATGATAAAAGATATTTTTATTTGTTTCTGAGCTTAAGGAAAGAACATTCAATCATTCAGTATTTGTTTTTATGTCAGTTATTTTATTCTTATAACTTTCATTAGATTAGGGTGTTTCCTAATATCTCTAAGGTTTCTAAGAATTGTATCATAAATTTTACCAAATGCTTTATTGTATATCTATTAAGAGAATCATATTGCTTTCTCCATTATTCTGTTATAGTGAATTACATTAATTGATTTTTAAAATGTTGAACAGTTTTATGTTTCAGTAATAAAGTCTAATTGATTATCATAAATTATCCTTTCTATATACCCCAAGATTTGCTTTGCTAATATTTAATTTAGAAATTTTGCATATTTGTTTAAGAGTCTGATCTGTAATTTTCTATTCTTCTAGTGTTTCTGTCAGGTTTGTGTACAAATATTATTTAGACATCATAAAATAAATGTGGGTTTATCCTGAGTTTTCTATTCTCTAGAAAATTTTGTATAAGTTTGGTGTTATATCCTCTAGAGCAAACTACTGGTTAAGCCATGTCATTCTGAAATTACTGAATGAATTCCTTAATTTGTATAAACTATCCACATTTATATTGATTCTTGCATCAATTTTTCTGTTTTGTACTATTCAAGAAATTTATCCACATATTCAAATATACTGGCTTATAATTGCTTATGGTGTTCTTTAAAATTAGTAATATATCTGTAGTTGCATTCTCTTTTTCCTAGTAACCACTAAACTGTTGTTCGTGTCTATGAGTCTCAGTTTGATTTTCTTGTTCATTTGTTGCTTTCAGATTTATATCCCATGTATAAGTGAAACGATATGGTTCTCAACTTTTTCTATATGACTTATTTTGTTTAGAATGATAATTTCAAGATCCATCCAGGTAGTCACAAATGACAGCATCTCATCTTTTCTTATGGCTGTGTAATATTCATATATATATATATATATATATATATGAATTCTTCCTTATCCATTCATTTGTTGATGGACACTCAGGTTGCCTCCATATCTTGACTATTGTAAATAATGCTGTGATGAACATATGGTTTTACATGTCCCTTCAAAGTAGTTTTTTGGGTTTCTTAGGATAAATACCCAGAAGTGGGATGGATTTCTGTGTTCTTCTTTGTGGAACCTGACAATAGATTTCATCTCGCTTACAGTACCTCAGTTTTGAGTGCACAGATTAAATTCCAATCAGAGAGCCACTGGCTTGTTTAAGCATAGAAGAGCGTGTGTCTCCATCACTATATAGTCAAAGGGCACAACATCACTCCCAGATCTAGCTTGATGCTCTCAGAGTACATTGCTGTAAAAATTTTTTTGAGGACATAAGATCTTCTACAAAGAAACAGTTCCAAAAAAAGTACCTTAACAAGTATTAAGTGCCATTGCCACTTGATTAAAACCTTTCTGTGGTAGTATGGATCCAGCCTGTCCTTATAATTTGGAAACAATTTAAGGTTTAAATAATGTAAAGTGTATATAAATTTTATTTTTTCCATCAATTCAATAACAGAGAGAGCCATTTGTGCTAGATAAGGTCAATAAAATCAAAACCAAATGTCTAAAGTCAAAAATTTAAGTCAGGTCTACAACGTTTCCATGTCAAACATATTTATCAATCTATCTATCTATCTATCTATCTATCTATCTATCTATCTATCTATTTATTTATTTTTTATTATCTGTCCTTTTAAATTAGAGTTGGTATATAATAATATATTAGTGTTAGATGTACAACATGATGATTAGACATTTATATAACTTATGAAGTGATCACCTAAATAAATCTAGTACTGATCTAACACCATATATAGTTATTACTATATTATTGACTATATTTCTTATGCTGTAGTTTATATCCCTATGTCTATTTGTAACTACCAAATTTGTAATTCTGAATCCCTTTCACTTTTCCATGCACTATCCAAAAACTCTTACATCTGACAACCATCAATATATTCTCTGTACATATGTGGGTTTGTTTTGTTTCTGTTTTTTTTTTCTATTTTATTCTTTAAATTCCACATTTAATTAAAATCATGTGACATTTGTCATTCTCTGTTTGATTACTCCACTCAGCACAATACCTTCTAGGTCCAACCATGTTGTTGCAAGTGGCAAGATTTCATTATTTTCTATGGCTGAGAAGTATTCCATTGTATATGCTTATCATCTCTTCTTTATTCATTGATGAACAGAAAGTCACCTCCATATCTTGTCTGTTGTAAATAAAGCTGCAATAAACATATGGATTTACATGTCCTTTCAAAGCATTGTTTTGTATTTATTCCAAAAAATACCCAAAGGTGGGATTGCTGGGCCTTTTTTGGTCTCTTATTATAGCCTTTGTTTTAAAGTCTATTTTGTCTGGTGTAAGTATTGCTAACCCAGCTTTTCGTGGTTGTTGTTGTTGTTGTTGTTGTTTATTTCCATTCCATGAGATATCTTTTTCCATCCCTTTACTTCCAGTCTGTGTGTATCTTTCAATCTGAAGTGAGTCTCATGTAGGCAGCATATATAAGGCCCTTGTTTTCTTATCCATTCTGCCACCCTATCTTTTGATTGTAGAATTTAATTCATTTACTTTTAAAGTAATTGTTAATAAATATGTCATTATTATCATTTTATCATTTATATGTCTGATATATTTTTTTCTTCTTCATCTAGAAGTCCCTATAACATTTCTGGTAATACTGGTTTGGTGGTGATGTACTCCTTTAACTTTTACTTGCCTGGGAAGCTCTTTATCTGCACTTTGATTCCAAATGATAGCTTTGCTAAGTAGAGTAATCTTGGTTGTAGGTCCTTGCTTTTTCAACTTTGAATATTTTGTGTCAATCCCTTATGGCCTGCAAAGTTTCTGTTGAGAAATCATTTGATAATCTTGAGAGTTCCCTTGTAAGTAACTACTTTTCTCTCGCTTCTTTTACAATTTTCTATTTGTCTTTAACCTTTGACATTTTAATTATGATGGGTCTTGGTGTGGGTCTGTTTGGGTTCATCTTGTTTAGGACTCTTTGCTTCCTGGACTTGTATGTTTATTTCCTCCACCAGGTTATGGAATTTTTCTGCCTTAATTTCTTGAAATTGTTTTTCAATTCCTTGCTCTTGCTCTTCTCCTTTTGGCACCCTTACGATGCAAATGTTGGTATGCTTGATGTTGTTCCAAAGACACCTTAAATTATTTTTTTCCTGTTGCTGCTCTGATATGGTGTTTTCTGTTACCTTATTATCTAAATCACTGATTTCATTCCCTGCTTCATCTAATCTACTGTTGATTTCCTCTAATGTATATTTTATTTCAGATATTTATATTCTTCATTTCTGATTGTTTTTTAATGTTTTCTATCTCTACTTTTGTGTTTTCTATCTCTTTTGTAAAATTCTCTTTTATTTCTTTTACTCTTCTCCTAAATTTATTAAGTATGCTTATAACCAGTGTTGTGAACTATATATCTGGTAAATTGCTTGTCTCCATTTTGTTTAGTTTTTCTTTTTCTTTTTTCTTTCTTTCTTTCTTTTAGCTGTGTTCTGTTATTTTACTTGGGACTTTTTTTTACCTCTCCTTTTTGACTACCTTCCTGTGTTTGTTTCTATGTATTACATAGAGCTGCTACATCTCCTGGTCTTAGTAGAATAACCTTATGTAGTTGAAATCCTGTGGGATCCAGTGATGAAGTACCCTGGTCAACTGAGCTGGGTGCTCCAGCTCTGTTCTTTGTGTGGATTATGCATGAACTCCTGTTGTAGTTGAGCTTTGTTCGCTATTTACACAATCATTGGAGAGATTGACCCTGATGTTGATTGTTTGTGAGCACAGGCCAGTGACAACCATGGAGAAGCTGTTGTGCAGGGGTCAATGCTATGGAGCAGGATTTGCTTTAGTAGTGCTCTGGTGCCTACGCAGTATGCCATTTGTAGGTGTTGCCCCCTGATTCAGCCTGGGTGTTTCTCAGGCTCAGAATAAAGCCAGTCACCCAGTGTCCTGGCCCTCAGCCCTTCTGGGAGGAACCCCACTACAGACAAAGTTCAGCTATGGACTGTGCCCAGCCCAGGACTACCTAGCATGAGCTGTCAAGCAATCCACAGGTAGCCACTATTTTTTTGACTGGAGGTGCCTCCAAAAGTCAAACCATGAACCAAGGATGGCTGCCACTAGTGCTAGGCTCAGGAATGCTCAGCAAGAGGTACAAGGCATGGTGAGGCCAGATGTTGCTTATTTGTAATTTATAAACCTTTGAGAGGTTTTAGGAAAGTCTACAGCATGAGTCAAGATAGGCCATTGCTAAGAAAAGTCTCTGGAAGTAGCTTGGGTTTGCCTGAAAGTTGTGTGGGGGGAAAAGTCTCAAGTAATAAACAGAATGAGGTAACCTTTAGCCAGATTAATGGAGACTTAGATATGGTGGCTACCTGTATCTGCATGGTAGAAGAGGGAGGGCTCAACAAAGGAACGATGTCTTCTGCCGTAACTTCTGTCTAGGAGAAAGCTGCCCCTCCAATTCTCATCCAGAATCAAGACAATTCAGCCTCTCTGCGCATGTTTCTGGTGCCTTTCAAGATGTTGCTTTAGTGCTGGAGCTCATAGTGAGTGAGTTTATTAGTGAGTAACTTCCTCTGCCAGCCCTTTAAGAAGAGCACCTGGTACTCCAGCCACTCTTCAGCCACAATTTATGGTGTGGTGCTGTGATCCTTAACCCCTTAAAGGACATCCCTTTTGATTTTTAACTTACAAATGGATGTGGAACCAGCTCATTTCATGTCTCCATCCCTCCTGCCACTCTTGCCATGGCTTCGTCTGCATATCTTTAGTTGCAATACTTTTGTTCAGCTAGACTGCAGGCAGTTCTCAGTGATGGTTGTTCTTTAGTTGTAATTTTAATGTGGTAGTGAGAGGAGGCAAGCACGATATTTATCTACTCCACCATCTTGACCAAAAGCCCTTTTTAAATTTCAACTTATGAGTAATGTACTTCTTGTGTTACATTTATTATTAAATATTTTGTTCTTTTAGATGTTTGTGTAAAATATTGTATTTTTATTTCATTTTTGAATTGTTCAAAGTTATATCATAGGAATTCAACTGAAATTTTAATATGTATATTATAAACTGTAACACGTTGAACTTGTTGATCAGTTCCAATAGTTCTTTTGTGGATTCCTTTGGATTTTCTATATATAAAATTATATCATCCATAAATATAGTATATTTACTTCTTTCTTTCCTATCTGGTTTTAATTTTTTTTTCTTGCCTGATTGCCTTGACTAGAACCTCCAGTATAATGTTAAATAGAAGAAGTTAGAATAAACATTTTTGTCTCCTCTTTTTTAGTAATAAAATCTTGGTAAATATTTTGCCAAGCTTAATAATTATTTGATATTTAAGTTAGATATTACAATACACTTATGCATTCCATTTTTCCAATATCCTTACTAGCAGTTGTAATAAGGAAAATGTCTCTAGCTCTTAAAGTATTTTTTTTCTCCTCTGACAAGTAGGAAATTATAGTCTAATAAGATATGCATAACCTCCTTGTGTGTTCTTGTTTCCTGTATTTACAAAACATAGTTATTAGTGTATGAAAAGTATTTATTTTTTATTTGTATTGTGTATCTTTATACATATTGTAGCTAAGTTTGAGGAATGGGTAACAGAGAACTCAGAATATGTTAGTTTTTGAAATAAAATGGAAAAGTTTCTGCACCCAATTTAAAATCATTTAGTATAACTTCTAATAGCTGTTCTTATAGAAGAAGCTTATACAGTGCTGCATTTCCTTTCAAGGCTTACTTTCCTTCCTGCTACTTTGTTAGTTTACCTGACTATGAAAATTCGGAGTTCAGTTTTAATTCAGCTATGAATGACTCTTCTTAGTAACATACCATGTTAGAAAATCTCACAGGTCAGAGTCTATTCCTTTCATTTTTTTTCAAATTAATTTTCTTTTAGTACCATCAATTTTTTCATGGTTTTTAGTAACATTTTCAAGCCACTGAGGAATTTTGGATATTGATATTCAGCCTGTCCATAATTTAGAACATATCAATCAAGATATTTTTCATTCTTAAAAAAAAATTTGGTCCCTTCTTAGGACTCAGATTTTTCTATCTCAGAGTAAAGGGGAAATATGATATATATATATATATATATATTTATCACCATACATGGAGACGGTACTACAGTAAATACTTCTTGGAATGTCTTTATGTCCAGAGTATTTTCAGCACTTAATTTTATTTGTAATCATAATTTTTCAATGATCACTGTTGGCTTTTCTTTAATGAAATTTTCAAACTTATATACTCAAAATACATTTTTAAATCAAATAGTATGTTTTAATTAAATAATAAAGAAAAAGTTAGTATAAACACAATCCTAGGTTCTACATCTCTCCTGAGAGAATGATTCTTAAATATTTTGACTACTTCTTCTGGTTGTCATTTCCATGTCTCTAAGTAATATGCTTATACTATTAAATCTTGACTCATGAATATTTTGACTTCCTAATATAATAGATTAGAAATAAGCTTACTTATACCTCACTAAATAAATAACATGCAAATATAATTACATCTCTATTTTTGGTAACTGTATTTACTTTTTTAATAAATAATATAGTTAAACCCTAACATCTTGTTTCATCAAACACAAACAGGATCTCTCAATTAGCACTTTGTAAGATAAAAATATGAGTACTTGTATTTCTACATTAGTTCTCTTGCTCCTTTCCATTATCTCACACTTGTTCCCTATATGAATACATTTTATTGCAAATATTAAACGTATTTATATACTTTTCAGTAACAATTTAAGTTGTCAAGATTTTGTCTAAAGATTATTCTAAAAGTTGTAAATAAGAAAACAGTGTTTACATTAGTATGAGAACATGAAGGACATAAATCAAGTTGGATATTGTAACTGAATTTCTTACTTTTTTCCAACTTTTAGCTTTTGCTGCCTTTTTTTTGTTTGAATAATCTTTATTGAGATACAAATCACATACTATACAATTTACTCTTTTAAAGTGTAAAATTTAGGATATCAATATATTCACAGAATTTTGCTGCCATCACAAGAGTCTAAGATTAGAAGATTTACATAACTCCAAAAATAAAATAAATAAATAAACCATACCCATCATCACTTATTTCTAATACCTTATTCCAAGTCTTAAGCAACCATAAATCTACTGTCTAACTCTTTAGAATTATCTATCTTGGACATTTCACATTTGTCAAAAGGTATAAACTTTTAGGTAGAAAATAAATAATCTGATGTACAGCATTGTGATTATAGTTCACAGTACTGTATTATATGCCTCAAAGTTGCTAAGTGAATAAATCTTAAATGTTCTCACCACAAAATGAAATGATAATTATGTAACATGACATAATTATTATTACCACAATGGTAATCATATTGAAATATGTAAATACTTCAAATCAACATGTTTTATAACTGTTGAGGAAGATCATGAAGAAGACGTGGTCACCAGTTTGATTCGCAAGGTGGAATCAAGCAATTGGAGGCTTCCAACTCCATCCCTTGTGCTTGGAATGTGCTATTTATTGTTGAGGTGTAAGAATTTTTGAGATATTCTGTATATATGTCCACACATGTCCATTATCAATTATAAAGTTTGCAAATATTTTCTCCCATTCTATGGGTTGTCTTATTTTTTGATGGTATTATTTACAGCACAAAAGTTTTTAATTTTGACGCAATACAATTTATTTTCTTGCTCCTTTTGTTTTTGGCATATCAAATAAACCATTTCCAAATCCAAAATAACAAAGATTTACTACTATGATTTCCTGTAGAGTTTTTAATTTTTAACTAATTAAGTCTATTATGTATTTTGAGTTAATTTTTATATGGTTTTAGGTAGGAGTCTAATTTTATTATGTTGCATGTAGATATCCAGTTGACCCAACACTATTTATTGAAAAGGTTATTCTTTCCCTCATTTAATTGTGCTGGGAAGATCGCTTTCTGGCCTTTTGGTTAAGATCAAGTGTTATTGTCCTGAGATCATGTTGAAAATGAATTGATCACAATTGTAAATGTTTATTTTTGAATTTTCAATATCTTTAATTACTCTCTCTATCTTATGCCAGCATCATACTATCTTATTTACCCTTGCTTTGTATTAAATTTTGCAATCAGGATGTGTGAGTCCCTCAAGTTTGTTGTTTGTTTTCAACTGTATTAGCAATTATGGGTCCCTACCCTACATCTATATGTGACTTGGAGGGACAGATTGTCAAATTCTGCACTAAGACAAGTTCATATTTTAATAGAGAGCACACTGATCTGTATTATTTTGGGGAGTATTAACATCACATCTCTGTTCAGTCTCCCAATCCAAAAACATAAATATGTCTTTCCATTCATTTACATTTTCTTTAATTTCTTTCTATCATGGTTTTTGTAGTTTTCAGAATAAAACTCTGGCATTTTTTCTGTAAATTTTTAAATTTAATTTAATTTTTAATTACAGTCAACATTTGATATTATTTTATATTAGTTTCAGATATACAATGTAATCTTTAGACATTTATATTATTTATGAAGTTATTCCCCCCATATACTTTGGAGTTATACATAATTATTACAGTATTATTGACTATATTCCCTATGCTGTACTTTACATTCCCATGACTGTTTTGTAACTATCAGTTTTTACTTTTTAATCCCAGCCTCCAAACCCCCTTTCATCCAGAAAACACTAGTTTGTTCTCAGTACTTATGAGTCTGTTTCTGTTTTGTTAGTTTGTTTATTGTTTCTAGATTTCACATACAAGTGAGATTATATGGTGTTTATCTTTCTCTATCTGACTCATTTCACTTAGCAGAATATATTCTAGGTCCATTCATGTTGTCTCAAATGTAAGATTTCATTTTATTTTTTTTATGGCTTAATAATATCCCATTGTATATATACTCCACCTCTTCTTTATTCAGTTGTCTGTTAATGGGCACTTGTGTTGCCCAATAGCCATATCTTAGCTATTGTAAATAGTGATGCAGTGAACATAGAGGTGCATATATCTTTTTGACTTACTGTTTTGGATTTCTTCAGATAAATACCGAGAAGTGGAATTGCTTGGTCATAAGGTAGTTCTATTTTTAAATTATTGAGGAAACTCTAAACTATTTTCCATAATGGTGCACCAATTTCCAATCTCACCAACACTGTAGGAGGGTTTTCTTTACTCGACATTTTTGCCAACACTTATTGTTTGTTGATTTATGATGATAGCCATTCTGACAGGTATCAGGTGATATCTTATTGTCACTTTAATTTGCATTTCTCTGATGATTAGTGATATTGAGCATATTTTCATATGATTTTTTTGTTAAATTTATATCTAGGTATTTAATTTTTGATTTTATTGAAAGAGGATTTGTTTTCTTAATTTTGCTTTGCTAGCATGTAAGAATGTAATTGATTTTATATCTTGATATTGTACCTTATAACTTTGCTGTAACTTGTGTATTAGTTAATAGTATTTTTGATAGATTCCTTAAGATATTCTACATAAAGTTTTTTTTTAAACTTTGTGATTATAGTTTTACTCCTTTCTTTTTAATAAGGATGAATCTTTGTTTTATTTTATTGCTGAATTATTTCACTAGAAAATCTAGAAAATGTTGAATGAATGTAGTGAGAGAGGCTATCCTTATTTTCATTCTGCCCTTATAAAGCATTTGGTTTTTCACCAGTAACTATTTTTCTAGCTGCAGGTTTTATTATAGACACCTTTTTATCAGATTGACAAAGTTCCCTTCTATTGCTATTTTGTTGACACTTTTTATCATGGAGCAATGTTGGACTTTGTCAAATATCTTTCACCATTTGCCATATGATTTTTGTTCTTTATTCTATTAATATTGTGTATTCTTGGCACCCTTGTCAAAGATCAGTTGACTATATATGTGCAGGTTCACTTCTGGACTCTTTATTCTGTTTCATTAGTCTGCATATTTTCTTGTTTCACTTGATGGTTTTTCATGATTCATGTAAGCCTTTTCAATTTTTTAAAGAAATTAGTTTTACTTTTTTGTTCCTCTGACTGGATCATTTCAAACGATCTGTCTTTAAGTTCATAGTTTAGTTCTTCTGATTGGTAAAGGCTGTTGTTGATGCTCTCTATTGCATTTTTATTTAGTCATTTTATTCAGCTTCAGAATTTTTGTTTGGTTCTTTTTTTATGATTTTTATATCTCTTTTTAACTTGTCATTTTGTTCCTGATTTCATTGAGCTTCCTATCTGTGTTATCTTGTAGCTTGTGAGATACTTTAAAATAATTATTATGAATTATTTTTTAGGTAAAAGATGTATCTTTATTTCCTTAAGGTCGATTACTTGGAAAATTCTTGTGTTCCTTTGGTTGCATCATGTTACTTGGATATTTTGTGTTCCTGGAAGTTTTGTGTTCCTGTCCTCATATTTGAAAAAAGCAATCACTTTCTTCAGTATTTACTTGACTTTGAGAAATATATTCATCAATCAGCCCCACTAAGGATTCTGAAATGTTTGTAACTTTTTTTCTATAGATGTGTCATTATACATTTCTTGTTTCATTCTTAAGATTTTTACCTTCTCTTGATTCCAAAAAGCTGAGAGTTTCTCACCTGCTTTCCCTGGGGTGGTATCCTGAAGTGTTCAAGTTTTTGTACTTCCCCCTAATCTTACAAAGTTGAGTAAGCTTTCATCATGTGCTCATTAGCTGTATGTGAAGGCTTGCACTTGCCCACAAAGCCATGTGAAGGATGCGGCTACAGGATATTGTGTGGGTGAAATGCATAGAAACATTTGGGGATTTCTGCAGGTGAGGCATCCCCGGTGTCTTTTGGACAGTCTTCTTGATGGAGTCCAGGAAACATTTAATATGATTCATGACCCTTTAACGCATTCTAAAACACTGCTGCTGTGCTCTCAGCCTCTGTCAGCCCCTCAGTTGAGCAGATAATGTCAATATACTGAGTGGACTGAAAAGTAAGTAGATGTCTTTAACACCACCCCACACAGTTGAGGAAGGTATGCACTCATTCACTATGCTCTCACTTTTTCCCATGGGAGAAATCACAGGCCGAGGGCTTTTCTCTTGGCACTGAGTTGTGCCATGTTTTGGAGAGAGTTGATGTAGATAAAGTGCATCAATGCATCATTCTCACATTTATTGTTCCAATGCTCCTGAAAATTCTATGTTGGAATTCCAGACTCCTACAAATGTACTCTCA
Source organism: Rousettus aegyptiacus (assembly GCF_014176215.1). NCBI lineage: Eukaryota > Metazoa > Chordata > Mammalia > Chiroptera > Pteropodidae > Rousettus > Rousettus aegyptiacus. The sequence goes on along the minus strand of NW_023416312.1, from coordinate 78,734,143 downwards.
TATATAGATTAATATCAAAATTGATATTACTTAGGGGAGAGACAGTGGAAAACTATTCTACCATGTTGCTTATGTCACTCCTCTTATATTAATGTTATTATTTAACATTCATAACTCTCTTCATTTCTTTCCATGGATTTGAGTTACAATTTAGTATCATTTCCTTACTCCAATACTTCTTTTTCTCCCATCTTCTACTTTGGTGCTATTATTGTCAAGTAAATTACATTTATATGTGTTATAAACCCAACAATACAACAATTTACTATCATTTTATTCAAATACTTTTTAAATCAGTTAAGAGAAGAAAAGGTAATAAATATGCGATTATACTGTATTATATTTCTCTATGTAGTTAATATTACTAGTGCTAATTATTTCTTCATTTGGTTCAAATTGTTATTCATTTTTTTTATTTTAGCCTCAAGAACTCCCCTTAGTATTTCTGCTAGAGCAGATTTGCTTGTGACTGATACTATCAGATTTTGTTACTTGAGAATGCCTTATTTTTTCCTTCCTTTTTGAAAGATGATTTTGCTGAATATAGTATTCTGTTTAACAGTTTTTCCCCCTAGCAATTCTTATGTGTCTTATCACTGCCTCCAGCTGCCATTGTTTCTAATGAGATATCAACTATTAAACTTACTGGGGTTCCTTGGTATATGATGCATCATTTTTCTCATGTTTTTTTCAAAATGTTCCTTTTGTATTTTTTCAGCATTTTTACTATGATGTGTTTAGGTGTGAATCTCTTTTGAGTTTATCCTAGTTTGCTCTTTCTGTTCCACTTGGATGTGTATATAAATATTTCTTATGAAATTTGGCAAGTTTTCAGTCATTATTTCTTCAAATATTCTTTCTGACTCTTTTTTATTCTCTTCTCTCCATGTGGTATTCTCATTATGTACATGTGTCCCACTTTTCTCTGGGGCCATGTTTTTCTTCATTCTGTCTTCTCACTTTTCTTCCAATTGTGTATTCTCTATTGGTCTATTTTCAAGTCTTTGATTTTTTTTCTTAAGATAATGCTATAGACTCTCATTGTTCCTATCATGATTTTGTGGATATCCTCGACTGCTTCTTTCTTTGTCACATGCTTTCAGATGTAAAATAATTGTGTGTGTGTGTGGTGTGTGTGTGTGTGTGTATGTATATATATATTCAGAGTTAAGGTTACTAATCTTCAGATCTTGTGATAGAGAGGTTATCCTGGATTATCTTGGTACCCAATGAAATCAAAAAAGTTTTTAAAAGTAGAAATATAAAGTGGAGGAGAAGTCAGTGTCAGATTGATTCAATGTGAGAAAGACTCAACTAGCCATCACTAGCTTTGAAGATGGAGGAATGGGCTATCATGTAAAGAATGTGAGAAACCCCTACCAGCTATAAATAGCAAGCAGATTCTTTCTTAGATCTTCCAAAAATGAATACAGCCCTTTCCACACTTTAATTTCTACCCAGTGATATCCATATCGGTCTTATCTACATTAGAACTATAATATACTAAATGTGTCATTTTAAGCTGTTACATTTGTGGTAACTTGTCAAAGCAACCATTGAAAGTTAACGAAATCACCATCATGTCACTTAACCCCCTTTACCTTTCAGAATTTTTGATCCAGTTGTTTCTAGCTTTGCTGATTATACTCTAGGTCTGCCACACATCTATACAGATATCACCTGAAGAGGTAGTGGTAAGATTAGAATAATCGTTTTCTAAATGTCACGTCATATTATTTATGCATAAAACACCTTAAGTTTTCATTTACTGAAAGGACTCATAGGATTCACACTGTTTATCCTTATGAAAAAGGTTTATAACAAGTAAAGGTGTGATATACCATCAGCATGAAGATACACACTAAAAAATTTCCAAAGATATCAAATTCTGCATTCTAATCTTTCAATTGTTGGATCATAGAAGGATGCATTTTGTTTCTGGATATCAAATGATTACCAGTGTGGATTCAAAGTGTTTTGGTACCAAGAGATCCAAAGTCTGTTCATTGTGGGGGATTTTATTGTAAACTGATTTTATGGCAGACTAGCTATATAACTAGCTTTAATCATTGAAATTCTCCAAACCTCACCAAAATCCATTGCAAATCATCAATCCAATTATTATTATTAAACAGTACTGACAGAATGTAATGTCCTGCCCCTGAAACAACTCATGGGCCCATGGTTACACAGCATCATTTGTCTTTACTTAATATATTTATAACATTGGCCAAGGGCCAATACTTTGAGATAAGCAAAAAATCAATTTAGACTAAATGAAATTAATCTATGTGGTGCATATATATTTCTCTTCCTTGTTCCACTTGTTTTGCTGAATTATAGAGTCAAGAACTATCATAAGAGAGTGTAGAAAGTTAATGTTTGTGTTTTTCCCTTTTAAAGGGAAAAAACAAGTTTAGATATTTTTGTTTGTTTGTTTGTGTGTTTTTGTTTTACAATTATTCAGGTCTTTTATTTATTGTGCAGGGTGCATAATGAGCCCTTAAAACCTGAAGACTCATATGTTCTTTTAGCTTTAGAAAATTTTGTTATTTGCTTTCACAGTTTCCTCTCTTCAATGTTACCTGTGCTCTGTTTTTAGATTCCCATTAGATATCGGGATACCTAAACTGTTTCTCTGATCCTCTTAATGTTTTTCTTTCACATTTTCTTCATGAATTTGTTTCAATAGTTGCTGGGCATATGTCTATTTTATCTAGTTAACTAATTTTTGTCATATAATTGTTCATGGCATTCTCTTATAATCCTTTTCCTACTGTAAAGTCAGTATTCAATTATAGTCAGAGACCATATTTTATATGGTTTACATTATTTTAAATACATTGAGCTTTTTTATGGCTTAATGTATCATCTATCTTAGAGAATATTCCAACTATGTGAGAAGAACATTTATTTGGCTGTTATTGAATGAAGTGTTTTATATATGTTAGTTAGGTCTAGTTAGCTTATATTGTTGTTCAAGTCTCCTATTTTCTTGTTTTTAGCCATCTCATTCATTTATCGAAGTGTTTATGTGATTTAGTGTTATTAATTTCTCCCTTAAGTTGTTTCTGTTTCTACTTTTTATATTTTGGATTTATTTTGTTAGGTAAATTTCTGTTTACACTTGTTATGTTCAGTAGAAAAACTGTTCCTCGGAGAATTATAAAATTACTTTTTTGTCTTTAGGAACATGTTTTTTTTTTCCTCCAAAGTTATTTTATCTTGTATTAATATACTCACTATAGCTCTTTTTTTTTTGGATACCCTTTGCATAGTATATCTCTTCACATCCTTTTAGATGAAAACAATTGATGTCTTTAAATGTATCTCCTCTAAACCACATATTTGAATCACCCTTACACCCATTAATACAAAAGTTGAATTCTGAGAAATGCAAAAAGATAATACATCGTTACCAAGTAAAGTTTATCCTAAATTTCAGTATTGGCTTAAAATTCAAAAATCAATAATTATCGAATAAAAAACAGTAATCATAGTTTCTTATATTAACAGAAAAAAATGAAAAAATACACTATCATAATCTCAAAGAAGAACAACAAATTTGATGAAATTCAACCCTTAGTCATAATAAAAAATATCAAGATAGGAATTAAAGAGAACTTACTCAAATAAAAAAAATCTACAATAAAAGCTCCAGCAAACATTGAACTCAATTCTTCTCAGAACAGGAATATTGCATTGATGCCATCTCTTACCACTTCTATTAAACCGTGTACTGGAGATGCAAGTCAGTGCTATAAGACAAAAAGATAAAATAAAAGACACAAGAATTAGAATGGAAGAAATAAAACTTTCCTTATTCCTGGAATTAATTTTACATGATTGCATATGTAGCCAATTAAAAATAACTTACAATTAGTATTAATAAGTTAATTATTCAAGGTTGGTTGATATAAGGTCGACATATGAAAAAATGTTTTTGTTTATTTATTCAGATAACAACCACAAATAGAAAATTTAGTTTAAAATAAATAAATCATTTTTAGTAATATTAGAAATATTAGAAATAATATTAGAAATATCAGTACCCTAGTGTACATATTGCAAAATATGTTAGGCCTCTAAAATGAAGATTAGAAAATACCTTCTGAGAAAAATTAAAGACCCAAATAAGTACAGGAATTTATCATGTGTGTATACAGAAAGACACACTATTATAATGATGTCACATTTACCACAAATTGATCTAGTCGAAGAATCCTAATAACAATCCCAGAAGTTTTATATTTTGTGGAAATTGACAATTTAATTACAAATCTATATAAAAATAAGAAGGAAAAATAGCCAATGAAGAAGAGAAACAAAGCTGAAGGACTTACATTAATATATATAAAATATTATTATAATGCTAAAATAAATTTTAAATATTTTTTCTAATTTTTCAATTATAATTGACATACAATATTATATTAGTTTCAGGTGTACAACATGGTTATTAACATTTCTATAACTGTGATCAACCAGATAACTCTAGTATATATTTGATGCCATACACAATTATTACAATATTATTTACTACATTCATATGCTGTACTTCACATCCCTGTGATTACTTTTTAATCTCTAATCTGCACTTCTTAATCCCTTTATTTCTTTTTTACTCAGCTCCTGGAACCCCCTCCTATCTTTGAATCACCTATTTGTTCTGTTTGGTTCTGTGCTGAGTCCATTTTTATTTTGTTTCTTTGTCCTTTAGATTCCAAATGTAAGTAAAATCATATGATATTTGTCTTTCTATGTCTGATTTATTTCACTTAGCATAACACACTCTAGGTCCACCCATATTGTTCCATATAATTGAAATCCATTTTTCTTAAATCGGAGTAATATTTCAATGAAAACAAATACTACTTCTTTTTTATATGACCAATTATTGATGGGTACTTGGGTCCTTTTCATATCATGCATATAGTAAACAGCATTGCAGTGACCATAGGGGTGAATGTATCTTTTCAAATTAGTGTTTTAGTTTTCTTCACATAACCACCCAGAAGAGGAACTGCTGAGTCATAAGGTAGTTCCATTTTTAATTTTTTGAGGAATCCAAACTGTTTTCCATAGTGCTAGACCAGTTTTCAATCCCACCAACAGTATATAAGTATTCCTTTTTCTCCACATTCTCACCAACACTTACTGTTAGTTGATTTATTGATGATGGCCATTCTAAATGTGTGAGGTGATATCTCATTGTGCTTTTAATTTGAATTTCTCTGATGATTAGTGAATTTAAGCATACTTTCATATGTCTATTGTACATCTGTATGTCCTCTTTGGATATTTACCTATTTAAGTCTCTGCCTAATTTTTAAATATGATTGTTAGGTTTTTTGTTGTTGTTAAGTTGTATGAGTTCTTTAAAAATTTTAGATATTAACCCCTTGTCAGATGGATCATAGGCAAATATCTTCTCCCATGCAGTAGGTCATCTTTTCATTTTGTTTATGATTTCCTTTGCTGTGCAAATGCTTTTTTGTTTGATGTAGTCCTATTTCTTTATTTTTTTTCTTTTGATTCCCTTGTCCTAAAAGATATATCAGAAAAATAATCACTAGTAGCAATATCAGAGTTTATTGCCTATGTTTTCTTCTAGAAGTTTTAGGATTTGGGGTCTTACATTTATGTATTTAATCCATTTCCATTTTGAGTTTATTTGTGTATATAGTGTAATATGGTGGTCAGGTTTTATTTCTTTCTTTGTATTTCTACAGGTTTTTCAACACCACTTGTTGAAGAGACTGTCTTTATCTTCATTGTACATTCTTGTATTCTTTGTCATAGATTATGACCATTTAGACATGGATTTATTTCTGACCACTTTTTTTCTGCTCTATTCATACATGTGTCTGTTTCTGTGCCAGTATCATGCTGTTTTAATGACTATAGTCTTGTAGTATAGTTTGATATCGGGTTGTGTGATACCTCCAATTTCGTTCTTTCTCAAGACTGTTGTGGGTAATTGAGATCTTATGTAGTTCCATATACATTTTTTGAGTATTTGATATAGTTTTCTGAAAAATGTCATTGGTATTTTGACAGGTACTGCATTGAGTCTATAGATTCCTTTGGGCAGTATGGCCATTTTTACTATGTTGATTCTTCCTGCCAGTAAGCACAATATATGCTTCCATTTATTTGTATCTTCTTCCCTTTCTTTCTTTAAAGACATGTAATATTCTGAGAATAGGCTTTTTGCTTCCTTGATTCAATTTATTTTTAGAAGTATCTGTTTTTTATATAATGGTAAATTGAATCGTTTCTTTATTTTGTCTTTCTGATAGTTCATCATTGGTGTATAAAAATGCAACTATCTTCTGAATCTTAGTGAATTCGTTGATTGGTTTTAACAGTTTTTTTAATGGAATCTTTAGGGTCTTCTATGTAGAATAGCATGTCATTTCCATATAATGGCAATTTTAACTCTTCCTTTCCAATTAGGATACTTCTTATTTTTCTTTCTTATCTGATTGCTTTAGCTAAGACTTTCAATACAATGATGAATAGATGTGGTAAAAATAGACATCCATGTCTTGTTCCTGATTTTAAGAAAAATAAATTTAGCCTTACTCAATTGAGAATGATGTTAGCTATAGGTTGGTAATATATGGCCTTTAATACATTGCGGTATGTTCCTTCTATTCCTACTTTGCTGAGAGCTTTTATGCTAGATTATGTTGAATGCTTTTTCTGCAGCTATTGATATTATTATATGATTTTTATTATTCAGGTTGTTAATGTGGTGCATCGAATTAATTAATTTGCAGATATTGTACCATCTGGCCTCCCAGGAATAAATGCCACTTGATGACATCAAAAACATGGAAGAGTAAGAGAGGTCCACAGATCTCTCCCCTTGAAACAACAATAAGCTAAATATCTAAAACTCAACACAGAACACCGAAACTGCACACCAGCATGTCTCAGCATGAGATCTGTGCAGAAGAGCTACCACAGATCAGAATCCCCAGTGTCAGGTGGTGGACTGGGAGAAAAAAAGAATCTGCCTCTTGCAGCTGGAGCTCCCTGAGAAAAAGAGGTGGGGGAGGGGAGAAGGTGGGGGGAGTTGCCTGAACAGTCCTGCCTGGGAGTGTTGTGACCTCCATGCAGCCAGGGGCAGTGCCCAGTCATCAGGACAGAAAGCAAAGAAGTGAGGATGGCAGAGAACAAACGGTTGATTTTTACCAACCATGGATGCAAAATATGAGGCTGAGCAACTGCCTGCATCCCACAACCCAGAAAGCCTCTCCCCCTATATCATCCGAGACTGAACACCATGAAGCCCCAGGGAAATCTGTCACTAACACTGACAGGGACTGATACTGAGGGTAGCAAGTGTGATTAAACATCTATAAGAACAAAAAAGGCTTTATTAAGGCTTTATATAAAACAGTGATTCAAGAGGCATAGACACCACCTACAGGAAACCAAAAGAAAAACACTTTATGTGCAACAAGCTAGTGACACCTGAATAATATAAATCTTTCTGGAAAAAAAGTAAAATACAATTCCTTTAATGCCCAGGAGAATAAATAGTCCATTAAACACCACAAACAACAAAGGTGACAAGGCATCTCAGAAAGAAAGAGATAAATCTTCAGAAAATAAGCTTATAGACATAGAAATATATGACTTAAATGACAGAGAAATCAGGATGGTACTTCTGAAAAAACTCAGTGAAATCCAAAATGATTCATATCAACAATTTTAGCAATTGAAAAAAAAAACAACTAGATGAGCAGAATGAGTTCTTTAGAAAGCAGATTGAAACCCTCAAAAAGTACCGAATAGAATTTCTGGAGATAAAGAACACACTGCAAAAGTTGAAAAATGAAATAGCAAGCTTGGGAAATAGACTCAACCAAATGGAAGAAATGATCAGTAATATCGAAGACAGAAATCTAGAAATAAATCAGAAGAAGACAGAAACTGAAGAACGAAAAATAATGAAAGAGAAATATAAGAACTAGCTGATACCATCAAGAGAGGAAACATAAGAATAATGGGCATTATCGAAGAGGAGGAAAAGGAGCAGGGATTAGAAAGCATTTTCAGACAAATGGTTGATGAAAATTTCTCATATCTAAGGACTGAGGGGGAGATAGGAATTCAAGAAGGCAAACAAACACCCAGTTATCTCAACTCAAAAAGGGCTTCACCATGACACATTATATTAAAATTATCAAAAAATGACAAAGAAACAATTCACAGAGCAGCCAGGGAAAAAAGACTGTAAACTATAAAGGAAACCCATTAGATTATCGTTGGACTTCTAAGCACAAACCTTATAAGCTAGAAAGGTGTAGAATCAAATATTCAAACTATTAAGTGAAAGGAACTACCAGCCTAGAATATTGTGTCCAGCTAAACTCCCCTTTAGATATGAAGGAGAAATAGGGACCTTTCCAGACATACAAAAATTGAGGAAATTCTCCACTACAAGGCCTGCATTACAGGAAGTACTGAAAGAGGTCAGCTCACCTAAAACAAATGACAAAAAAAAAATTAGGAATAAGGTGACTACCAGGATGATAGAAGCAGAGGAATGCAACCCTTACTAAGATCAAGATATTATAAGCTTAAACAATAAAAAGAGATTCGCCATAGCAAGACAGTACTAAAAGTTCAGCATAAATAGGGACAAATTGAGACAGCAATGACAGAAAAGGGGAGGATTCAAAGATCTAGATTTACAAAGGGGAGTGGAGATAAGGCACGTACAGAAGAAAATGAATGACTGTGTATATGTGTGTGTGTGTGTGTGTAATTATCCTTTACATATTTGAAATAGTAATCACACATCAAAGATTCAGAACTAATGTATATAACATAAAACAAGAAGAACCATGGGTAAAATCCACAAAATTCAAACAAAATAAAGAAAACAGAAGCACAAAGACAAGGAAGCAATGGAAACATCGAGCTACCAGAAATCAAAGTATAAAATGTCTATAAGACCTCATATTTCAATAATCACTCTAAATGCGAATGGACTGAACTCACCAATAAAAAAGCACAGAGTTGCAGATTGGATAAAAAAAATAAAACCCAACTGTATGTTGCCTCAAAAAGACACATCTCAGTTCAAAAGACAATTATAGAATCAAAGTGAAAAAGTGGAAAATGATATTTCAAGAAAATGGCATTGAAAGAAAAGCAAAAGTAGCATTACTAATATCAGACAGAAAAGTCTTCAAAATAAAAAAGGTACAGAAAAATACTGAGAAACACTTCATAATGATAAAAAAAAATCATACTCTAAGAAGACATAACACTTATTTATATCTATGTTCCAAATCAGGGAGCCCTGAAATATATAAAGCAATTAGTACCGAAACTAAAGGGAGAAACAGACCAAAACACTATAGTAGTAGTGAATTTAAATAGCCCGCTGTTGGATATGGATAAATCATCCATACAAAAAATCAATAAGGAAATAACAACCTTAAATGATACATTGGACCAACTGGACATAATTGACATTTACAAAGCCTTCCATCCCAAAACAGCTGCTTATACATTCTTCTCTATGCACATGGAAGATTCTCAAGGCTTGACGACATGCTGGGATGCAGAATTAGCCTCAACATATACAAGAAGATTGAAATTATACCAACTATATTCTCTGACCATGATGCTTTGAAAGTAGAGATCAACTGCGAAAAGAAAGCAGGAAGAGCCAAAAATACATGGAGATTAAACAACATGCTACTGAAGAATAACTGGGTCATACAAGAAAGAAAAAGAGAGATCAAGATATACATAGAAACAAATGATGATGATAGTACAGCATATCAAAACTTTTAGGAAATGACAACAGTGGTATTAAGAGGCAAGTTCACATCATTACAAGCCTATCTCAAAAAATGAGAATGAGCCCAAATAAAAAACCTAATGCTTCATCTTTAAAAACTAGAAAATGAAGAACAAATGAAGCTTGAAGTCCACAGAAGGAAAGAAATCATCACAAATGCCAATGGGATTTTGAGCAGAAGTAAATGAAATTGAAAACAAAAACAATAGGAAAAATATATGTAACAAAGAGCTAGTTCATTGAGAAGTTTAATAAAATGGAAAAACCCCTGAATAGACTCACTAAAGAAAAAAGAGAAAGAACACAAATAAACAAAATCAGGGATGAAAGAAGAGAAGGTGCGACAGACACCACAGAGATACAAAGGATCATAAAAGAAATGCTATGAAAAAGTATATAACACCAAATTTATAGCCTAGAAAAATGGACCAGTACTTAGAAAAATACAGCCTTCCTAGACTGAATCCAGAAGAACTGGAAAATCTAAATAGACAGATCAGCAGGATGGAAATTGAAACAATCATCAAAAACCTACCACAAAATAAAGTCCAGGACCAGTTGCCTTCATTGGTGAATTCTACTAAACATTCAAAGACGATTTAATACCTATTCTTCTCAAACTCTTCCAAAAAAATAAAAAAAATAATGCAACACTTCCCAACTCAATTTATGAGGCCAATATTACCCAGATACCAATGCCTGGTAAAGACAGCACACCAAAAGCAATACTACAGACCACTATCTCTCATGAACACAGATGTACAAATCCTAAATAAGATATTAGCGAACTGAACACAGTAACATATTATAAAGATAATACACCACGAGCAAGTGGGTTTCATCCCAGGGACACAGGGATAGTTCGACATAGGCAAGTTGCTTAATGTGATACACCACATAAAAAATTAAAAATAAGAATCATATGATCATAAATAGAAGCAGAAAAAGCCTTCAACAAGAACAGCATCCATTTATGATCAAAACACTTAACAAAATTGGTATAGAAAGTCAATACCTTAACATAATAGAGGCCACATATGACAAATACTCAGCCAACATTATACTTAATGATGAAAAACTGAAAACCTTCCTTTTAAGATCAGGAAGAAGGCAAGGTTGTCCACTATCGCCACTGTTATTCAATATAACATGGGGGGGGGGGACTAATAAGTGCAATCAGACAAGAGAAAGATATAAAAGGCATCCAAATAGGAAACAAAGAAGTCAAACTGTCACTATCTGTGGATGACATGATTTTCTATATAGAAAACCCTAAAGACTCCACAAGAACATTACTAGAAACAATAAGCAAATACAGCAAATTTTCTAGATACAAAATCAACATTCAAAAATCCATAGTGCTCCTATACCCTAATAATGAAGTGTCAGAAAAAGAAATGAAAAAAAATCCCTGTTGCAGTTACAACAAAAAGAATAACATACTTAGGAATAAACGAAATGAATCATGCGAAGGACCTACACAAGGAAAACTATAAGATCCTATTAAAAGAAATGGAAGAAGACACAATAAAATGGAAAGATATTTCGTGTCCCTGGATTGGAAGAATAACTGTATTTAAAATGACCTTATTACCTAAGGCATTCTACAGATTTAATGCAATCCCTATCAAAATCCCATTAGGATTTTTTAAAGGAACAGAACAAAAAATTATTAGGTTTGTATGGAAGCACTAAAGATCCTGAATTGTCAAAGCCATCCTGGGCAGGGGGGAGAATGAGGCCAGAAGATTCACTCTGCCCAACTTCAAATTATATTACAAAGCAACAGTAATCAAAACAGCATGGTATTGGCAGAAGAACAGACCAGTGGTACAGAATCGAGAACCCAGAAGTAAATCCATATTTATAGGGGAAAATAATTTTTGACAAAAGAAAGCAAAAACATACTGTGGAGAAAGGAAAGCCTCTTCAATAAATGGTGCTGGGAAAAGTGGAAAGCCACCTGCAAAAGAATGAAACTAGACTGTTGTCCATCACCACACACTAAAATTAACTCAAAATGGATTAATGACTTAAATATAAGACCTGAAACAATAAAATGCATAGAAGAATACATAGGAACGAAACTCATGGACCTTGGACTTAAAAAGGATTTTATGAATTTAACCTCAAAGGAAGGGAAGTAAAAGCAAAAATAAATGAATGGGACCACATCAAGTTAAAAAGCTCTGTACAGCAGAAGAAACTGTCAGCAAGTTAAAGAGACAGGCATCTGAGTGGGAAAATATATTTGCAAGCAACACCTCCAACAAGGGCCTAACATTCAAAATATACAAGGAACTCATACAACTCAGTAAGAACAAAAAATCAAATGATCCATTCAAAAACATGGGCAGAGGACCTGAATAGACACTTCCCCTTTGAGGACACACAAATGACCAGAAAATATATGAAGAGATGGTCATCATTGCTAGCTATTAGGGAAATGCAAATCAAAACCACAATGAGATAACATCTCACGTCCGTTAGAATAGTTACGATCAACAGGACAAGTAATAACAAATGTTGGAGAAGATGCAGAGAAAAAGGAACACTCATACACTGCTGGTGGGACTGTAAATTGGTACAACCACTATGGAAAACAGTATAGAATTTCCTCAGAATACTAAGAATTAATATACCATATGATCCAGCAATCTCTCTGCTGGGTATTTACCTCAAAGAATTGATAAGCCATATACAAAAAGATATTTGCACGCTGATGTTCATAGCAGCATTATTCACAGTGGCCAGGACATGGAAGCAACATTGCTCTATAATAGATGATTGTATAAAGAAGCTGTGATACATAAATACAATAGAATATTACTCAGCCAAAAGGAGAAATGAAATACTGCCATGTGTAACAACATGGATAGAACTCAAGGTAATCATGCTAAGCAAAATAAGCCAGATAGAAAAAGTTGAAAATCACATATCATTTATATGTGAGATATAAACTAAAAGCAAGAAATGCACAGGAAAAACAGAAACTCATGGACATGGACTATAGGCTATTGGTTACTAGAGGATGGGGGGAGGGGTGGTGAAGGAGAAGGATGGAGGTAGACAGGGTAAAGGGGTCAAATATGTGGTGCCAGAAAGAAATCTAACTATGGGAAGTGAACACACAGTTTAAGTATATATGTGCCTTATTGTTAAAGTGTACAGCTGGAACTTATTGGATTTCATTAACCGATGTCACCATAAAAAATTTACAACTAACCTATAGAACAACCATCAGTGAGAATTGCCTGAAATCTAGCTGTACAGAAGTCCCATAATTAAAAACGTACTGAAGAAGCCCTGTTGAGGGTGGTTGGAAGAGGTGAGATGTGGAACAGTCTTGTCCTACACTTGTCCAGGTTTTCAGTGCTTGGAAAAGAAGTGCCCACAATTTCTGGCTGTGAAAACCAGAGATATTATTGCTGAGTAAGATCAGGGCAACAGAAGTCCCAGGAGTTCCTCTTAAAGGCACGCACATTAACTTACTCACTAATGAATACACTTACTCTGAGCTCCAGCGTTGGGGCAACAGCTTGAAAGGTGCCTGGGACATAGAGAGAGGTTTTGAATTGTCTAGCTTCAGAGGAAGTGCTGGACGGACAGCTTTCTCCCGGACAGAAAAGCTGGCAGAGGGCATTTCCCTTTGTTGAGAACCTCCCCCTACCTACTATGCAGAGACAAGTAAGAAAAGAAATGAGATTTAAGTATTGGAGAGGAGGGGGTATGTTACTCTTAAAATATTATAGTATACATGAGGAATCCAAGATAATCAAAGGAAAAAAATAGAATTAATAAGAAATTTCAATAAATTTGCTGTTATAAAATTAACACATTCACAAAGAGAATAATAGTTTCATCATATAGCAAATTTTCTCAATCTTAGTACAATTAGCATTTTGGGTCAGATAATTCTTCATTATGGAGGACTGTCCTGTGCATTGTAAGATGTTTAGCAGCATCCTTGGCTTCTACTAATTAGTTGGTAGTAGCACCGCTCTACTCCTACAATTATAACAAAAATGTCTCCAGACATTGCCAAACTCTCCCATAGAACAAAATCATCCTTGCATATACAACAGAAAAAAATGAATTAATCAGTGAAAGTATCAAAAATACACAGTAGTTATGAATAAACTTGGCAAGAAATATTCAGGAACTATATTAAAAAAACTATAAGGTTAATCAAAGGATTTAAAAGAGGGTGTCAAAATGTAAAAAGATCTAATGCATTCTTAGATGGAAAATTGCTATACCACATATATATGTAAGCTCTCGACAAAATTATTTACATACAGCTTTAATCAATATCTCAGAGTACTTTATTCTGTATTTATATTTTTTAATTTATATTAATTTAATTTATAAGACGGAGTAGGCCAAATCAATCAGATGTATATTAAAAAAGAGTACTGATAAAAATAAAGATGCATTGTCATATGGATGAAAAAGGGACTACAGACTAAACCTGACAAGCTCAGGGGAAGCCAGCATGGCAGGCCCTACAAACTCAGAGACCAAATGTAACTACGTAGGATGGTCTAAACATAAAAATTCCTAACTAAGGTGGGTCATGATGGGTAGTCATGACCTAAGCCTGTAGTTTCTTTGACAAGGTCAATCTTTATCTTAAGTGAGCCTGTCTATTGTCTTTTTGCATCTAAGATAGTTATCTTTGAAATGTCAGAGTAAACTTTTCCAGGCCTTTCAGGGCATGACGCCAGAGACCTCATTGTCATCCTGATCCCCCCATGCCAACTCTATGTGCTGTAAATGTTAATTATTAACTACCCTGTACCCACCAATGTAAAAAAAAAAACAAGTACATGTCTCTTTGTTTTTCTTTTTATCCAATCCCAGAGAATTCCCCACTTTTTTCCTCCTACTCCCTTAATCTACCACCAATTGATTTCACATAATTTTCTTTAGGTCTCCTCCTTTGATTCTAATGTATAAAATAAAGCTGCAAAAATGACATTCTCTAGAGCATTTTCTCAATTCATTAAGATTTTGCTTCCTGGCAATTGTCATCAGTTTGGCTCAAATCATGAAAATTCTCTACAGATTTGGACATTTCTTATGTTGACAATCAGATAATAAAAACTTTTTAAAAATATTTTCCAGCTTTATTGAGATACATTTGACATAAAACATTGTATAAATTTAAGGTATACAACATGATGATTTGAAATACATATATACTGTGAAATGATTATCACAATAAGGCTAGTTAATATATCCATCATCTCACATAGTTACCATTTTTGTGTGTATGGTAAGATATTTTAAGAGCTACTCTCTTAGCAACTTTCAAGTATACAACACAATACTGTTAACTATAGTTATCATGCTGTATATTACATCCCCAGAATTACTTATCTCATAACTGGAAGTTTGTACCATTTAACCACCTTTTCCCACCCCACCCTACCTCTTACAACTACCAACCAACTCTCTGTTTCAGTAAGTTTGGGAATTTTAGATTCCACATGTGAGCTCTGACAGTATTTATTTTTCTCTGTGTTATTTCACTTAGCATAATAACCTTGAGTTCTATCTATGTTGGTGCAAATGTCAGGATTTCTTTTTTCATAGCTGAATGATACTCCATTATATACATGCATGTATATATGTATGTGTGTATATATACACATATATGTATATATGTATATATACATATATATGTATATATACGTGTGTGTGTATACTCTGTTTTTTTTTTAATTCATCCATTGATGGACACAGGATAGGGCCACTAGGTGAGTTCTCTGGGTGGGTGGGGATTCTGGTTATATTTCAGTCAAGTGGGACAGCTAGCTGGGCTCTGTAATTATCTCTTGTTAGTAGGGGGTCACAGGTTGTTTTCCCTAGAAGAGCAGATTCACTAGTTAAATTCCACAACTGGTAAGGCTTTGGGCCATATTTCACAATCATTCCTGGATAGGTGTGGTCTCAGGCTGTGTTCCCTGACTATATGGTGGCACTGGCTAGATTACACATTCAGCTGGGGACAGAGGCTTGGATTCCTGGTCAAATGGAGCAACCACTGTGCTCTGCTACAATCAGGAAGGGCCATAGGCTGTGCCCAGACATATGATGGGGCTTCACACTGAGTTTTTCAATTGTGTAGGCCATTGACTCTGCTCTGCTGTTGAATGAGATTGCTGGCTGAATTCTCTGGTCATGTTAGGCCTCTAGCTGTATCTCACAGTTAGGTGGGGCTGAAAACTCCGCTGTGTACCTGGTCTGGGTTGCTCTCAAGAATCCCTGGGCAGGTGGGTCCACAAGCTATGCTCTTCAATTGAGCAGGTCTATTGACTGTGCTCCCTCCCTGGGTGAGCTGTGGGCTGTGTTCAGCAATCAGACAAGGTGATATGCTGGGCTCAGCTGCTAATGAGTTACTGCGCTGAACTCTGCAGCTGGGTGATACTTTAGGCTGGGCTCTGAGGCTGCTCAGGGTCAATGTTCAGGCTTCCTGGTTCTCTAGAGCAAGGGTCAATGCCCAAATTTGGGCAGGTCTGTTGGCTTGGTTCCCTGCCTTCATGGTCCATAGGACATGCTTTACAACTGCCAGGCATCTGTGTCCACACTTTCCAGGGGATGGGAGTAAGAATAAAAAGCTATGCTCAGCAGTTGAGTGGGAGAATAAAAGCTATTTTAAAGCTATCATAATAAAGAAAAAATATGAGCTAAAAAAGAATATACAGTGAGATCTGAGGAACAAAATATATAGTCTAGAACCACACTTATTTTGAGTGTCAAACATGAATGGCATAAAATTTTGAATAATATTTGTAACATATGATAAATATTACCCAATAACCATTATTTGTAAATAATTGAAATTAGTAAAGAATTTCCAAATTAAAAGTAGTCCAGTGACATGATCAGCAATTGAAAACAAATAAAATCTGAGAATTATTTGGCATTAATTTTGCAGCTTAAATTTCCCTTTCTTAAAAAAGGGAAATTTAGTCTAGGTTACATCTCAATTGTGTGTTCACACAGACCCTTGACTTAAGCTTCGCAGCTTATATTAAAATTCTAACTTAACAGTTAATAGAATTATTTCGTAATGTTTTTCATAACTGTCTCTCAAATCAGACTCTAAGATTAAAGTTGGTGTGCTTGAGTTTTTTCAGTGTTTCAACACCAGATATAACACAATGTTTGGCTTATAGTAGGTGTTGAATAAATTTACTAGAAGGTATGAGTTGAAACTGTAGAGTCAGACTCTAATTGAATTTAAATTCTAATTCCAGAAATAATACTCACTGGCCATGTAGCTATGTGATTTTGACAAGTCATTTAACCACTTTTTGCTTCAATTTTCTCATCTGGAAAATAGGATAACAAAAATGCACCACCTATTAATGTTGTTTTAATGGTTATTTTGATAGAACTGTGTGTGTGTGTGTGTGTGTGTGTGTGTGTGTGTGTGTGTGTGTAGACTGTATATAAAATATTTAGAACAGTGCCTGGAAGAGAGTATTATATAAATTATATAAGTGTAAGATATTTATTAAACTGATGTTAAATGAACCTCATTTCAATTTATTAGTCATTGATGCATATTATAGATCAGAAATTTCACAGTCCCCAAACTCATATATCAAATAACATATATATGTATGTGTGTGTGCATGTGTATGTGTGTGTGTGTATAGTTGGCCCTTGAACAGCACAAAGGTAGGGTTGCCAACCCCCACATAGTCTAAAATTCACCTATAAATTTTGACTCCCCAGTAGTCCTTCAGTATCCACAGGGAATTTGATTCAGGACTCCTGTGAAAATACTAAAACCTGCAATTGCTCAAGTCACAGTAAGAAATGGAATAGATCAATGCGTACAGTCACACTCCACATCTGCAAAATTACAACCGTGGATGGAAAACAGTACAGATAATTATTTTAAAAATCTGTATATGTGGACCCACACAGTTCAAATCCATGTTGTTTATGGGTCAACTGTGTATAGATTTATGCAGTGTGTATATGTATATATCAAAGTAATCAAAGAATATATAATAACAATGTATAATACTATAATTTCATATAATTACTCTATAATGATATAGTAATCAAAAAAAAAAATAAAATTAACACAATGAAAGACCATTTTTAACCTTATCCCGAATAATAAAAATAAGTATGAGTAAATAGTATTCCCATGAACTCTTAAGAGCACAAATTCATATATGCTTTTTGTAAAGCAATTAAATAGCCCTAAATATGTATTTATGCTTTAGAAAATCAAACTAATTCTAGATATTCTTTGTGAGAAAATATTCGGAAATGTGTATATTCTTATTCAAAATGTCAGCACTTATAATAGTAATAATTTTTAAACTAACTAAATATCCAACAATAAAACATTTGCTAAATAAATTGTAGTCTATCTGTGCAATAGAATACTATGCTATCTTTAAAAAATAAACAAATATGTGTTGTTAAAAAAATGTAATGGTGCGATAAAATGTTTATAATTTTTGTAGTAAAAACAGTTTTTACTATTAAGCTAAATATACATGATTATATTAAATATGCATAGAAAATGAATAGGCTATGGTTTTAGTTTTCTCTCTCGGTGATAAGGTTTTTATTTTCAAGATTTTTATTTCCTTATTATGCTTTTTTAGCATTTTATTTTATTTTATTATTAGTTTCAAGTACACAGTACATTGATTAGACAGTTAAGGTGCATTATTACTTGGCACTTCTTGGTGAAACTAGGACTCAAACCTATTTTCCAGTATACTAACTTCTGTCGTCTTCCAACTTCAAAGCGGCCATTACTCTGATATTCTAGCACTTAGTGAAAAAAAAAAATCCACATATACTCAGGTTGCCCCTTATTACCTTACAAACTTGGGTTTCAGCCTGTATTTAAAAATGAATTTTAATTCTTACTCCATACTGATATGGCAGTCTTATAGTTCTCCTTCTCCCACATCCCTTGCCCAATCACTTGTAGGTTTTTTTGGTCCTTTTCTGCATGTTATGCAATGTAACACTATAGTATCTTTTTTTAAATATGATGCCTGAATCTCAAATAAGTTTTCATGAGTTATAGATTCTTATGTTTTAATATAGACTAAAGATAAAAGGCTCAAGTGCTCTTCGTAATGTTATAGAAAATTATATTCTTCCCATGTTTATCTTTGGTCCGTAACAATTACTCATTTCTATTTAGTCAGTAAGTTCATGTTAGTCTATTTCATTTGTAAAACAAACAAACAAAAAAGCAGTATGACAAGAGTAAAATGCTTATCCAGCTTTGAAAGGACAATACCCTTGATCTTTGTCTCCCCTCTATCTGAGGGAAATTGTAATACAGTATTTTTATCTAACTTCATTCAAAATCTTTAAAACCATTAATTTTCCTAATCCATAGGACTAGTGATTAGAGCTGTACAAAAGAAGATCCTAGAGTATATAGTCACATAGACACAAGGTTAATAGGTTTTTGAAACTTCTAACTGCTTAAAGCACATCTTCTATTCTATCATTAATTGATTGACATTCTTTTGACTGTTTGCTCTCCAGTAACACAGAGAAAACTTTATTACACAGTTCAGTGACACTTTAGATAGAGTGAATACTGGAGAAACAGTAGGTTGCCTGAACTGGAAGAGAGAAGATACGTAGATTTATATCCTTTTTTGTTTTTTTTTTCTTCCAATTCTGCAAAAACACAAATACAATTTTATAGACAATCATTAAAACCCCTTTATTTTATTACATAGGCTTAGATCAAGATAATTCCTTTTAAACACAACAGTGATGATGTCGCAGTGCTTCTCAAAGAAGTACTCTTTCTAAAGTTTCAGTAGCTTTTTAAAAGTCTTGCTTTGATCCAGAGTATTTTTTTCTTTAAATTCATTTGTAAAGCAAGTAAATGTAATAAGCCCCATTTTGAAAAATCACCCTGGCTTAAAACCATACATTCTCTGTACAATGTTTGGAGGAGAATAGTTAACATTTGTAGCCTCATGACTTGCAAATGAAAGACAATAATAATGCTTAGCAAGACATTAGAAGAACACATTCACCATGAATCTTACTGCCCTTGAAGGGGCAGCTTAAAAAAGCAGAGAAATATATTTGACACCACTTAGACTTGCAGCTTGGACATGCTGCATTAAACTGTTCAAAATTAATTTGATTTGAGCAAGGAGAATAATAGCCTCTCAGTTCAAGGCAGCAATTTGCACTCAAAAGTACTTCCAAAGGGAAAGAATAAATGAAGGGCAACTCTCCAAAACTGAATGAGCAAACGTATTCATTAAATTAAAGCCTCTTGATCACCCTATAAAAGATCATTCACAAATGACATATTTTATATTATTCTCTTGGGTAGGAATTTTCTCTTGCAGCTATTCAGTTGCTCTGCTTTAGGGATAGACTCAGCCTTTTTTGAATTGATGGCTCTGAAAGAAGTGTCTGGCTTCAGTTGCTACATTAATTCAGTGGCCCAAAATCAACTTGATAAAAGATCATACAGTCATGGGCTTTGCACCTAATATTTTCTTTCATAATCTTGGGGAAGATATTTCTTGGTGAGTAAGTGAGAAAGAATCACAACAAGTATTTATAGTTAGATACAAATCCATACCACTTTTTTACAGTCACAATAATGTCCTCATCCCACCCAGGTGCCAAGTTGCTGAGTAGAGGGAAGGACAAGTACCTTAGAGATGGTATTCACAGTAAAAGGTCTGACTTGACAAACTAATTATTAGAGTAACCAGCAGGGACAGACTGTTGTATTTGAGGATTACACGAGGATCTGCTTGCACAAAATTTTCTCTTCTATTAACTTACCACAGAGTCAAAAATTATGTCCACATGTTACCCCCTTGGGGATAATGCCTCAGGAATTACTGACATATATATTTATCATTTAACAATAATCTAGCATTTCACAGAACTCTGAGAGATTGGGACACAACACAGAGGAAAATAGCTTCAGAAGTTTGGAGCAGGTGAGTCCCTTTAGAAGTAAATGGAAGAGGAATCTCCTGATGAATGCCTTTTAGTCATAACTAGTAAAACAAGAGTGAACGTAGACAAAAGTAGTGATACTAAGTACCCAAATAATTACATTCATGGAAAGTCAAAACTAACTTAATTTCTTTTCTGAGTTAATCAAGTTATTTTCTGTGTACACTGGGTGAAATTATTTTTCTCTTAATTTGAGCTCTAATGGTGGTAAGGAAAAAAACGTTCAGGGAAATACTAAGAATGGAATTTTCCAAATAGCATGAGAATAAGCAATACATCAGTATTCAGGTTTCATTTCCAATTCCTTAGTTGTTTTTATTTTGCAAATTTAGAAGAAGGAAAACCAAAGGTATTTATAAATCTCTGATAACAATATATTCTGAATAATTTACCTGCCAGTAGTTACTGTTTTATAATTCAAAGAATAATGGTTATGCCAAAGGCCTTCAAAACATGTGTCTAGGATACGTTAAAGGTTTAAAATAAATTGAAGATATTCAGGACGTTAAACAATATACTCAATTTCTATTGATCAATATTGCCAAATAAACCCCCCCAAAAAAGATTGAATGGGAATGAATATTAGTTGAGCAGGTTTAGAACAAGTCTCCCCAGAATGTGGTACTTTGGCATGTGAACTATTTGGAGCTAGAGATAATTGAGGCCCAAAATGACTCAGAAAGAGCTTATTTCTTCCCTTTTGACTGCTGGAAAGTTTAGATAAAGGGCCTAAGCCAGGAAGAAACTATCACCAGAAACAACTACAAAAAATAAGATTTAGATGCGGTGAGCTTTGGGGGTCAGGGGGAAGCTCAGCAGGGCCTGTTTATTGAAAGTTCTCCCTGTGCTTTATTGTCTCTGCATGACATGGCAAACATTTGTTTATCAAACATTTGCTCTTCCAACCTTCCCATGAATCATCTTCCTTCCATTTGAAGCCGCAGACCCTTATTCCATTCCTTCACTCAAGATGGCATGTAATTACCAACTGTCTGACTTGTCCTTGAGTTTTAAATACTTATGGGGTGCCCATGAGTATATAATTAAATTTATTTTTCTCCTGTGAATATGCCTTATGTTAATTTGATTCCAGCCAAAGAATCTAGAAGTGTATAATAAAAACTTTCCCTCCCCAACACATTTAAAAGTTGCACAGAATGTTTACATACTACTCTGGTCTTTAGTGAAAACCGATTAAATTTCTTCCCAGAATGATACTTTTTTTTCATCAGTTAGCTTGATTTTATTATATGAGTGATTTTAAAAGTTTTTAAGTTAACAGAAAATTTCAAAATAACCAAAATTTTGTTAATCTCCTTATGTTGGCCAATTTCTTCTTTTCACTTCAGAAGAAAGAATGACATCTGTGTATTACCACTTGATAAAAAATTAGGACATGTTTCTCAAAATGGGGCTGTGAACAATTTATATCAGAATCACTTGTGCTATTAAGAAAATAAGGAGATATGGTCATTATGGTGTAGAAGGTAGATGCTGTGCGAACCTACTCTCATAAGTACACCAAAATTATAACAAAACTACGACACGACCATTACTGGGAGTCGCCTGAGGTCTAGCTGAAAATAAATCCTACAACTGAGGATATACATAAGGTATCAACTCAAGACTAGTAGGAAGGGCAGAGATACAAAATACCCTGATCCAACAACTGCATATTATAGTTGAGATTCAGAAGGGTTATCTTGGCTGCAGAACTTCCTATCTGCCAGGAAGAGTGAGGGGTCCTGGTAACCCATCCCAAAGTTCCAGTGCTGGGGGAAAAAGTCTCCAAAACCTCTGACTCTTAAAACCAGTGGAGATTGTGATTGAGTCAGACAATCAGCTGATTTCTCAACAGAAACTTTTCAGGCAAGAAGGGATTGACACAAAATATTTAAAGTCATTGAAAGCAAGAACCTACAACCAATATGATGCTACCAAATAAAGCTATCATTTAGAATCAAAGGACAGACAAAGAGCTTCCCAGACAAAGAAAAGTTAAAGGAGTTCATCATCACCAAGCCAGTATTACATGAAATGTTGAAGGACATTTTAAGAAGAAAAATATATGCATCAAATATAATAAAGAATGGTAATAACTACATATCTATCACCAAGTACATCAAATGAAAAACAATTAAATGCTCTAGTCAAAAGATAGGGTGGCTGAATGGATAAGAAAACAAGATCCTTACATAGGCTGCCTGCAAGACACTCACTTCAGATTAAAAGACACACAGATGGAAACTAAAGGGATGGAAAAAGATATTTTATGATGGACCTAAAGAGTATTGTGCTGAGTGGAGTAAGTAAAATAGAAAAAGACAAATGCCATATGATTTCACATACATCCAGAATCCAAATAACAAAATAACAAAAAACAGAAACAAAGTAATAAATACAAAGGACATTTTGAGGGTTATCAGATGGTTGGGTGGTTGTGGAAGGCAGTGGAAAGGGGAGAAGGAATTAAGAAGTAGAAAATAATAGTTACACAACAGTCACGGAAATATAAAGCATAGCATAAGAAATATAGTCAATAATATTGTAATAACTCTGTACGATATCAGATGGGTACTAGATTTATTGGTGATCGCTTCATGAGTGAAATAGATGTCTAATCATCATGTTGTAGATCTGAAACTAATATAAAATTATTTGCCAACTATAATTGAAAAATAATATATATATATTTATTTATAAAAGGAAAATATAAGTTAGGCCCCATCCCTGAAGATCTCTCCCTATAAGATTGATTCTGAAGTTTAAAAAAAAAATGTTTTTCATATTTTAGACCAACTCCTGTAAAATGCAGAAACCCACCATGATATAATCATATAGTCTCTGCTTTAAAACTCCCACTAAAATAGAACTTATGATGTTACACATCAGCCATTATTAAACAGCCTTAAAGATTAGAATTTTTCCTTTTACTAAGTCAAAACATATCATGAAACTTCTACTTCTTGGTTTCAGTTTAAGCTTCTGAAACCACACAGAATAAAAGTAATTCTTTTTATAATTGCTAGTTCTTCAGATATTTGGAGAACACTATATTATATTCGATTTGTTTTCTACCTTGTTTATGCAACCATTCCTTCTCTGATACCATTCCCATATGCTTTACAATTCTAGTAACCAACCCTAGATATGGTCCAGTTTGTCACTGTCATTCTTAAAAAGTGGTATATAGAGCTATGTGTTTTATAAAAGATATTGTTTGATCAGTCTAAAGTTTTATGATACCATTCTTTTTACCACTTATTTAGAACACTAGACATTAATGAAGTAACTTAAATTTTTGTGAAGCTTTGTGACTGCATATTTTTCTATATCCACATATTCTCTGATCATAATGCTTTGAAGCTAGAGATGAACTGTAAAAATAAAATGGGAAGAACCACAAATACGTGGAAATTAAACAACATGCGATTGAAGAATGACTGGCTCAGAGAAGAAATAAAAATGGAGATCAAGAAATATATAGAAATGAATAATAATGATAGTAAAAAATATCAAAATTTCTGGGACAAAGCAAAAGTGGTAATAAGAGGAAAGTTCATATCATTACAGGTCTAACTCAAAAAACAAGAATGAGCACAAATAAACAACATAACGCTTCATCTAAAAAATAAACAAAAAAATCTAGAAAATGAAGAAAAAATGAAGACTAAAATTAGTAGAAGGAAAGATACAATCAAAATTAGAGCAGAATTAAATGACTTTGAAAACAAAACAAAAAAAAAAACAGAAAAAAAAATGCAACAAAGAGCTGGGTTTTGAGAAGTTTAATAAAATTGACAAACCCCTGACTAGACTCACTAAAGAAAAAAGAGAAAGGACACAAATAAACAAAAGGGTTGAAAGAGGAAAGATTATGATTGTCATCTCAGAAATACAAAGGATCATACAAGAATACTTGAAAAAGTATATAACACCAAATTGTACAACCTAGAAGACATGAACCAGTACTTAGAGAGATACAACTTTCTGAGACTAAATCAAGAAGACCTAAAAAATCTCAATAGACCTATTAGCTTTATGGAAATTGAAACAACCAACAAAAACTTATGAAAAGATAAAAGGTGAGGACCAGATGGCTACACCAGTGAATTCTACCAAACATTCAATGAAGAGTTAATACCTATTCTCCTCAAACTCTTCCAAAAAATCTAAGAGGAGAAAATACTTCTTAACTCATGAGGCCAATATTACCCTGATTTCAAAACCTGGCAAAGATAACACAGAAAAAAGAAAATTACAGACCAATATCTCTCATGAGCACAGATGGCAAAATCCTAAATCATATACTAGCAAACAGAATACAACAACATATTAAAAAATATTATACACTATGATCAAGTGGGCTTCATCCCAGGGGCATGGGATGGTTTGACATATGCAAACCAATTAATGTAATAGAGCCCATAAACAAATTAAAAAATAAGAAACATATGAACGTATAAATAGATGCAGAAACAGCCTTCAACAAGATAGAGCATCCATTTATGATAAAAATACTTAACAGAATTGGTATAGAAAGAAAATACCTTAACATAATAAAGGCCATATATGAAAAATCCTCAGTTAACATCATACTTAATGGTGGAAAACTAAAAACCTTTCATCTAAGATCATGAACAAGACAAGGCTGTCCACTATTGCCACTGTTATTCGATATAAAATTAGAGGTTTTAGCAAGTACAAGCATGGAAGAGAAAGATATAAAAGGCATAGGAAATTAAGAAGTCAAACTTTCACTATTTGGGGATGACATGAATTTCTATATAATAAATCCTAAAGATGTCCCAAGAACACTACTAGAAACAATAAGCAAATACAGTAAAGTTTCTGGATAGAATGTCAATGTTTAAAAATCCATAACATTTATGTGCTCTAAAAATGAATTGTCAAAAAAGAAGTGGAACCATGCTCATGGGTAGGAAGAATCAATATCATTAAAATGGCCATACTACCCATAGCAATCTATGGATTCAATGCAATCTCTATCAAAACACCGATGACATTTTTCAGAGAGCTAGAGCAAATAATCCTAAAATTTATATGGAACCATGAAAGACCCTGAATATCTACGGCAAGCTTGAGAAAAAACAAAGTTGTAAGTATCACACTACATTATATCAATATTGTATATTACAAGGCCACAATAATCAAAACAGCATGGTACTGGCATAAAACAGATACACTGATCAATGGAACAGAATAGAGAGCCCAGAAATAAATCCATGCTTATACGTTCACTTAATATATGACAAAGGAGTCAAGAATATACAACGGAGTAGAGACAGTCTCTTCAACAAATGGTGTTGGAAAAATTGGACATATACAGAAAGAAAGAAAGAAAGAAAGAAAGAAAGAAAGAAAGAAAGAAGAAAGAAAGAAAGAAAGAAAGAAAGAAGGAAGGAAGGAAGGAAGGAAGGAAGGAAGGAAGGAAGGAAGGAAGGAAGGAAGGAAGGAAGGAAGGAAGGAAGGAAAGAAAAAGAAAATGGACCACCTTATTACACCATATACAAGAAGAGACTCAAAATGAATTAAAAACTTAAATGTAAGACCCAAAACCATAAAATTTCTAGAAGAAAACATAGACAGTAAACTTTTTGATATTGCTAAAAGTAATTTATTTTTGGATATATCTGCCTGGACAAGGAAACAAAAGAGAAAATAAACTAATGGGGCTACATCAAACTAAAATGTTTTTGAACTGCAAAGGAAACCATCAACGACAACAACAAAAAAAAATAAACCAACTGATTGAGAGAACATATTTGCTAGTGATACATCTGACAAGAGATTAATATCCAAAATATATAAAGAACTCATACAACTCAACAACAAAAAAACAATCAACACAATTAAAAAATGAGCAGAAGACTTGAACAGATACTTCTCCAAAGAGGAAATACAGATGTCCAGTAGACATACAATAAGATGCTCAAGGTCACTAATCATCAGAGAAATGCAAATTAAAACCATAATGCGCTATCACCTGACATCTGTCAGAATGGCTACCATCAATAAAACAAGGAGCAAGTTTTGGAGGGAGGCAGGGAAAAAAGAACTCTCATACATTGTTCATGGGATTGCAAATTGGTACAACCACTATGGAAAACAGTCTGGAGGTTACTCAAAAAATTAAAAATGGATATACCGTTTGACCAAGCAATTGCACTTTTGGGTATTTATCTAAAGAAAAGCAAAACAATAATTCGTAAAGCTCTATGCACTCCAATATTCATGGAAGCACAATTTACAATAGCCAAGGTATGGAAGCAACTTAAATGACCAAAACAGACAATTGAATAAAGAAGTTATGGTTCATATATTCAATGAAATATTACTCAACCATTAAAAAAATAAAATGTATCATTTGCAATGACATAGTTGGACATAGATGTTATTATGCTAAGTAAAATAAGTCCGACAGAGAAAGATAAATACTATATGATTTCACTTATATGTGGAATCTAAGGAATATAAAGAACAAACTAATCAAAAACTGACTCACAAATATAGAGGGCAATTTGGTAACAGGCAAAATGGATGGAAGGTTGGAAGGCTGGGAGAATTGCGTGAAATGTTAAGTACAAATTAGTAGTTGATAGATGGAGAACACAACATAGAGAATGCAGTTGTCATAAATATATCGGCTAAGTAGAAAACCAGAAGAGATAATGATCAATTATAGGGATCATTTTATAAACTATGTAAATGTCTAACCAATGTACTATACACTTGAAACTAATAAAAAAAGAACTACTATCATAAATAATTTGTTTAAAACAATTTCATAATGTTGGAAGAAATTTTAAAATAAATAAAACATATACAAAGAAATGGAAAGATATTCTGTGTTCTTGGACTGGAAGAATCAACATAGTTAAAATGACTTTGTTACCTAAAGTATTATACAAATTTAATGCAATCACCATCAAAATCCCATTGGCATTTTTTAAAGAATTAGACCAAAAAATCATCAGATTTATATGGAAGCACAAAAGACCCAAATGGCCAAAGTCATCCTGAGAAAAAAGGACGAGGCTGGAGTCATCACTCTGTCCAACTTTAAATTACACTATGAAGTGATAATAATCAAAACAGCTTGGTATTGGCAGAAAAACAGACATACAGACCACTGGAACCAAATCAAGAATCCAGAAGTAAATTCATGTTTATATGAGCAAATAATTTTCGACAAAAAACCAAAAACATACAATGGAGAATGGAAAGCCTCTTCAATAAATGATGCTGGGAAAACTGGAAAGCCACCTGCAAAAGAATGAATCTAGAACATTGTCTATCACCACACACCAAAATTAATGCAAAATGGATTAAGGACCTGAATATAAGTCATAACAATGAATTGAATAGAAGGAAATATAGGAACTAAACTCAAGGACCTTGGACTTAAAGAGAATTTTATAAATTTTACCTCAAAGGCAAGGAATTCAAAGCAAGGGACTATATCAAACTAAAAAGCTTCTGCTCAGCAAAAGAAACTGTCAACAAAGTAAAGAGACAATCACCTGAATAGGAAAATATTTTTGCACACAACACCTCTAACTAAGGCTCAATATGCAAAATATACAAAGAACTCATACAACTCAATAACATCATAAAAACAAACCATCCACTTAAAAAATGGGCAGAGGACTAGAACAGACACTTCTCCCTAGAGGACATACAAATGTCCAACAAACTTATGAAAAGATGCTCAACATCACTACCTATTAGGGAAATGCAAATTAAAACTACAATATGATACCATATCTCATCTGTTAGCATAGCCATTATCAACAGGATAAGTAATAACAAGTGTTGGAGAGGATGCAGAGAAAAGGGAACCCTCATGCAGTGCTGATGGGACTGCAAATTGGTACAGCCATTGTGGAAAACAGTATGGAGGTGCCTCAGAAAAATAGGAATGGATCTACCATATAATCCAGCAATCTCTCTACTTGGTATTTACCCCCGAAGACTGGAAAGCATATATCCGAAAAGATTTAGCACACCGATGTTCACAGCAGCATTATTCATGGTAGCCAGGACATGGAAACAACATTGCTCTACAATAGATCAATAGATAACGAAGCTGTTGTACATACATACAAAGGAATACTACTCAGCCATAAAAAGAGATGAAATAATGCCATTTGTGACAACATGGATAGACTTCAAGATAATCATGCTAAAGACTAATAAGCCAGACAGAAAAATTTGAAAACCACATGATATCACTTATATGTGTGATATAAACCTAAAAGCAGCAAATAAATGGGGCAAACAAACAGAAACTCATGGACATGGACAATAGACTAGTGATTACCAGATGATAGGGTGGAGGATGGCAGGGGGAGGTAGATGAGGTAAAAAAGGTCAAATATGTGGTTACAGAAAGAAATCCAAGTATGGACGGTGAACACACAATGAAATATATATATATACCTTACTGTTAATTGTACACCTGAAACTTACTGGATTTCATTAACCAATGTCACCAACTTAATTTTAAATAACTTTTTAAAAATAAAAATAAGGATAGTTTAAGAAATATTTGAAACAACATCAAGTGTATTAACACATTAGAGGTGTGTCAAAAGAAGAAAGGGGGAGAAGAAAACATTTCAAGAAATAATGGCTGACTACTTCCCTAACCTAATCATCCACGTCCAAGAACTAAGTCAAAAAAATCATGAATCTAAAGAGATCCACAAAAAAATACATGATTAAATGACAAAAAGGTAAAGACGAGGAAAGAATCTTAAAGGTAGCAACATAAAAACAACTAGTTACATACAAGGGAACCCCCATAAGACTATGAGTTAATTTTTCAGAATAAACTTTGCAGGACAGAAGGGAGTCGAGTGATATATTTAAAATGTGGAAAATTAAATAAATAAATAATCCTTATGACCATGAGTACTCTAACTGGCAAGGTTATCTTTCAGATTTGAAGGAGAGATAGTTTCCCAGACAAGCAAAATCTAAAGGAGTTCATCACTGTTAAACTGGCCTTCAAGAAAAATTCAAAAGTCTTCTTTAAGCAGAAAAGAAAAAGTCATAACTAGAAATAAGAAAATATTTGAAAGGAAAAAAAATCTACTGATAAAGGCAGATATATGGAAAAGCAGTGGATCAGTCACTAAGAAAAGGTGGTTGGTATGAAGTTTAAAATACAGCAGTAGTAAAATCAACTATAACTACAATAAGTATTAAGCCATACACAGAATAAAATTATGTAAAATGAGACATCAAAATCATAAAACATGGGAGGAATAAAAATGTAGTGCTTTTGAAATGCATTTAAACTTAAGTAACTATCAGCATAAAATAGAATGCTATACATATATTGGTCAATATAAATGACCTTCGTGATAACCAAAAATCAAAATATACAATACATACACAAAAAAAAAATAAAAAAGAAAGGAACAAAAACATAACACAAAAGAAGCACAGCAAACTTCAAGGAAAAAAGAACAAGGAAAGAAGGAACCAAGAACTACAAAATTAACCAGAAAACCATTTTTTAAATGGCAATAAGTACACATGTATCAATAATTACTTTAAATAAAAACTGATAAAAAGTTTTAAAGATACATACAGATTGAAAGTGAAGGGATGGAAAAAGATGTTTCATGAAAATGGAAATGAAAAGAAAGATATGGTAGCAAAACTCATATCAGACAAAATAGACTTTCAAAAAAGACTGTAACAAATGACAGAGAAAGGGATTACACAATGATAAAGGGGTCAATCCAAGAAGAGAGCATATCTGTATATATTTTTACACTCAACATAGGAGAAATGAAATACATAAAGCAAATATTAATGAACATAAAGGAAGAAATTGACAATATACAATTATAGTTGGAGACTTTCATACTCCACTTACATTATGGATAGATCATCCAGGCAGAAATCAACAAGGAAATATTGACTGTAAACAGCATATTAGACAATATAGACTTGAGATATAGAGAACATAGCAATCAAAAATTGCATAATGCATATTCTTTTCAAGTGCTCATGAAACATTCCTCAGGATAGATTATATGTTAAGCTAAAAAATTCAACAAATTTAAAAAGATTGAAATTATATCAAACAAATGGAATGAAACTAGAAATTAACTACAAGAAGAAAACTAAAAAACAAAAACAAAACAAAAATACCCTGAAGGTTAAACAACCTGCAACATGCTACTAAATAATTAATGAGCCTACGAATAACTCAAAGAAAAATAAAAACACTTTGAGATAAATATAAATGAAAGCAAAAGCTGCTAAAATCTACTGGATGCAGCAAAAAAAGCAGTTCTAAAAGGGAAGTTCTAGCAATACAGGCCTACATCAGGAACAAACAACGGCAACATAAATAAATAAATAAACAAACAAATAAATAAACAAACAATAAAAATTTTCACCTAAAGTAACTAGAAAATAAGGAGGGAAAGAAATAATAATGATCAGAGTGAAAGATAAATGAAATAAACTAAGAAAAATGTTGGAAAAGATCAATAAAACTAAAAGCTGATTACTTGAAAAGAAAGATAAACAAAATCGATAAAACTTTAGCCAGAAAAATCAAGAAAAAAGAGATATAGCTAAAAAAAATAAAATCAAAAAATGAAAGAGAAGTTACAAGTGACACCACAGAAATATAATGGCTATTAAGAAAATACTATGAACAATTGTATGTTAACAAATAGGAAAATCTAGAAAAATAAATTTCCAGAAACCAGCAACCATTCAAGACTGAATTATAAAAAAAAAATAGGGAAAAAAATCTGAATAGATTTATTACAGTGATGAAATTTAATGTGTATATTAAAAACTAACAGAAAAACAGAAGCACAGTACCAAATGGCTTCACTGGTAAAGTCTATCAAACAAAAAAAGAATACCGATCCTTCTCAAATTATCCTAAAAAATTGAAGAGGAAGGAACCCTTCCAAACTCATGTTATAAGAGCAGGATTACCCAGATTTCAAAACACACACACACACACACACACACACACACACATATACACGCACACAAAAATTGTATAGGCCAATATCCCTGATGAACATAGATGCAAAAATCAACAAAAATTTTTAAAAATTAAATTTAACCATACATTAAAAGGATTGTACATCAAAATTATGTGGGATTTATTCCAGGAATAAAAAGATGATTCAACATCTGCAAATCAATCAATAGAATACAACATTTTCACAAAATGAAAGCTGAAAATTATATGATTATCTCAATAGATTCAGATAAAACATTTGACAAAGTTCAACTTCTACTTTTAAAAGAAAGTCTCAGCAAAGTGGGTATACAAGGAACATAATAATAAAGGCCATATATGACTAAAATAATAAAAGCCATATATGACAAACCCACAACTTGCATCATATTGAATGGTGAAAAGCTGAAAGTACTTACTGTAAGATCAGGAACAAGACAAGGATACTACTCTCACCACTTTTATTGAATATAGTATTGGAAGTTCTAACCACAACAATTAGGCTAGAGAAAGAATAAGACATGTTTAAATTGGAGAGGAAGAAGTAAAATTGTCACTGTTCGCAGGTAAAAGGATATTGTATACAGAAAACACTAAAATTAAAAAAATATATTAGAACTAATAAAATGAATTCAGTAACATTTCAGGACACACAATTAATAATCAGAAATCTGTTGTATACAACAGATTTAATAATCAGAAAGAAAAATGAAGAAATAACAAATGATCAGAAAGAAAAATTTAAAAAACAATCCCATTTACAATTGCATCAAAAACTATAAATTACCTAGAAATAAATATAATTAAGGAGGTGAAAAATCTGTATTCTGAAAGTCATAAGATATCAATGAAAGAAATTGAATATGACACAAACATATGGAAAGATATACTTTTCTCATGAAATAAAAGAATTAATACTGGACAGCCTTGCCTTGTTCCTGATCTTTAAGGGAAAGTTTTTAGTTTTTCACCATTAAGTATAATGTTGGCTGAACCTTTGTTATATATAGCCTTTATGATGTTGAGGTATTTTCCCTCTATACTGATTTTGTGAAGTGTTTTGATCATAAATGGATGCTGTATCTTGAATGCTTTTTCTTCATCTGTTGATATGATCATATGATTTTTCTTTTTTAATTTGTTTATGTAGTGCATCACATTAATTGATTTGTATAGGTTGAACCATCCCTGTGCTTCTGGGATAAAGCCTGCTTGATTGTGGTGTACAATATTTTTACTATGTTACATTCGGTTTGCTAATATTTTATTTAGGGTTTTTGCATGTGTATTCATGAGAGTTATTGGTCTGTACTTTTCCTTTTTGTGTTATCTTTACCAGGTTTTGGTATCAGGGTAATACTGACCTCATAAAATGAGTTGGGAAGTATTGCCTCCTCTTCAATTATTTGAAAGAGTTTGAGGAGAATATGAAATCTTTGAATGTTTGGTAGAATTCACTGGTGAAGCCATCTTATCATGTGCTTTGAGTTTTTGGTAGATTTTTGATGATTGTATCAAATTCCACACTGCTGATCAGTGTATTTAGATTTTCCAGATCTTGATTCTGTCTAAAAAGATTGTAATTTTCTAAGTACTGGTCCATTTCTTCAAGGTTATTAACTTTGGTGTTATATAATTTTTCATAAGATTGTTGTATGATATTTTGTATTTCTGTGATATCAATTGTCATTTCCCACCTTTCATCCGTGATTTTGTTTATTTATGCCCTTTCTCTTTTCTTTAATGAGTCTAAGCAGGGTTTTGTCAATTTTATTAACCTTCACAAAGAATCACCTCTTTGTTACATTTATTGTTCTACTGTTTTGTTGTTGTTGTTTTCAATTTCATTTATTTTTGCTCTAATTTTAATTATTTCTTTCCTTCTGCAGACTTCGGGCTTCATTTATTCTTCCTTTTCTAGTTTTTTAAGATGATGTGTTAGGTTTTTTATTTGGAATCATTCTTGTTTTAGGAGATATGCTTGTAATGATATGAACTTCCCTCTTATGACTGCATTTGTCATGTCCCAAAATTTTTTATATGTTGTACTATCATTATCATTTATTTCTTGATCTCTTAATCTCTCTTTTTCTCTGTATCTCTTGATCTCCCTTTTTTTGTTTCCTTCTCTGACCCAGTTATTCTTTAGTAGCGTGTTGTTCAATCTCCATGTATTTGTGGTTCGTCCTGCTTTCTTTTTGCAGTTGATCTGTAGTTTCAAAGCACTATGATCAAAGAATATAGTTGGTATGATTTCAACCCTGTTGTATTTGTTGAGGCTATCTCTCTGTCCCAATATATGGGTAATTCTTGAGTATGATCCATGTGAGCCAGGGAAGAATGTATAAGCAGCTGTTTGGGGATAAAACACTCTGTAAATGTCAATTATGTCCAGTTGGTCTAATGTGTCATTTAGGATGTTATTTCCTTATTGATTTTCTGTTTGGATGATCTGTCCATATCCGACAGTGGGGTATTTAGGTCCCCTACTATGATAGTATTTTGGTTTGTTTCTCCCTTTAGTTCTGTTAGTAATTGTTTTACATATTTAGGGGCTCCCTGATTGGGAGTACAGATATTAATAAGTGTTGTGTCCTCTTGGAGCATGATTTTTTTTATCATTATGAAGTGTCCCTCCATATCTTTACCTTTTTTATTTTGAAGTCTATTTCATCCAATATTAGTACCACTACTTCCTCTTTTCCCTGAATGCCAGTTGCTTGAAATACCATTTTCCACCCTTTCGCTTTGAGTCTATATTTGCTGGAGGTAGCATATTGTGGGATTTTGTTTGTTGATCCAATCTACAACACTGTGCCTTTTTATTGGTGAGTTCAGTCCATTCACATTTAGGGTGATTATTGTAATATGAGGTCTTCTTATAGCCATTTTATCTTTTGCTTTCTGGTAGCTTGGTGTTTCTATTGCTTCCTTGTCCTTGTGTTTCCGTTTTCTTTATTTTGGTTGGCTTCTGTGGATTTTCCCCCTGGTTCTTTTTGTTTCATGTTATATTCTCCAGTTCTGAATCTTTGATGTGTGGTTACCATTATGAATTTGTGTGCCTTATCTCCATTCCCCTTTGCGAATTGGATCTTTGAGTCTTACCCTGTTCAGTCATTGTTGTCTCAATTTGTCCCTATGTATGCTGAACATTCATTAGTATCTTGCTATAGCAATTCTCTTCATATTATTTAAACTTATAATTCTTCCTTCTTGGTAAGGGTTGCATTCCTCTGATTCTATTTGCCTGATTGTCATCTTACTCTTAATTATGTGTTTGTTGTTATTTTGTTTTGGGTGAGCTCATGCCTTTCAGTATTTTCTGTCATGCAGACGTGTAGTAGAGAATTCCCTCAATTTTTGTATGTCTGGAAATGCCTTAATTTCTTCTTCATATCTAAAGGAGAGCTTAGCTGGATATATTATTTTTGGATGGTAGTTCCTTTAACTAAATATTTTTAATATTTGATTTCACTCCTTTCTGGCTTGTAAGGTTTGTGCTGAGAAGTCCAAAAATAATCTAATGGGTTTTCCTTTATAAGTTACATTTTCTTCTCCCCGGCTGCCCTGAGGATTCCTTTTTTGTCTTTGATTTTTGATTATTTTAATACAATATGTCTTGGTGAAAGCCTTTATGTGTTGAGACAATTATGTGTTCTTTTAACTTCTTGAATTCCAAGCTCCAACTCATCCCTTAGCTCTGAGAAATTCTAATTGACTATTTGTCTGAAAATGCTTTGTAGTTTCTGCTCCTTTTTCTTGTCTTCAATAATGCCCATTATTCTAGTGTTTCCTCTCCTGATGGAATCAGTTAGTTCTTGTATTTTTCTTTCATTATTTTTTATTCTTCAGTTTCTCTTTTCTTCCTTTTAATTTATTTCTAGATTTCTGTCTTTGATATCACTGATCCTTTCCTCCTTTTGGTCGAGTCTATTTCCCAAGCTCGCTATTTCATTTTTCATCTCTTTTAATGTTGTTGTTGTTGTTGTTTTTTAATCTCCAATGATATTTCTTTTCTTTTTGAGGCTGTCAATCTCCATGCTCTTTTCATCTAGGTGTTTTATCAGTCCCTGAAATTGGCGATATGACTTGTTTCAGAACTCACTGAGTTTTTTCAGAAGTACTATCCTGAATTCTCTGTCTTTTAAATAGCATATTTCTATGCCTGTAAATTTATTTTCTGGAGATTTTTCTCTTTTTTTCTGAGATACCTTGTTGCTTTGGTTGTTCATGGTGCTCAGTGGACTTTTTCTCTACTTGGGCAATAATGGAAATGTGTTTTGCTTTTTTTCTAGAAAGAAAATTTATTATATAATGGTCTCTCTTTAGCCTGCTGCAAAGAAGGCACATTTTTTTTCCAGTAAGTGGTGTCTATGCCTCTTGGAATCCTTGCTTTATATATGACCTTAATAACGCCTTTTATTTTCTTGTAGCTATTTAATAACACTTGCTACCCTCATTTTCAGTCCCTGTCAGTCAGCAATAGTTTTGATAGCGTTTTCTGAGATTTTCCTTGTGGCTCTGCGGTGTTTGGTCTCAGAGGATATGGGGGGAGGGTCTCTCTGGTTTGGAGGTTGGGGGCTGTGGCTCTGCCTCAGTTTTGCAACCGGGGCCAGTAAAAATCAACTCTTGTTTTTCTACCATGCCACTTCTCTGCTTTCTGGCCTTATGACTGGGTCCTGCTGCCAGTTACATGGAACTCACAACTCTCCCAGGCAGGTCTATTCATAGATCTCGCTGCACCTTCTCCTCTCCTCCTCCTCCTCCTACAGGGAGCTTGGGCAGCTATGAGTGACAGCTTCTTTATTCCTCCCAGTCCACCTCCTGACACTACTTCTGACTTGTGGTAGCTTTTAAGCGCAGATCCCACGCTCAGACTTGCTGGTGTGCAATTTGGTATTTTTTTTTTTTAGTTCAAATTATTGTTTCAAGGGGAGAGATCTGTGGACATCTCTCACTCCGCCATGTTTCCTTCATTTTTTCCCCATGTTTCTTTGCTTTTTCTATAATAGTTTTTTTCTAGCCTTATTAAGCTAAGTTTGTCAAATAAGAATTGTGTATACTTAGGTATACAATGTTATTTTTTCTAGATGTGCAAGGTGATATAATATAAAAAAGTGATATATGCATCACCATTACACTATTAAGGTATTCTTAATTTGACCATATATCTACTTTTACCAATGAGCTTTATACTTTCATGTTTTTATGTGGTTTATTGTCCTTTCATTCAACTTGAAGAATTCCCATTAGCAGTTCCTTTTTTTAAAATTTTTTTTCAATCTTTATTGAAATATAATAGACAACTTGTTGTTTGTATTTACATTGTATAATTCAATGAGTTTTTTTTTCAAATATAGTTGGTATACAATAATATACCAGTTTCAGTTATATAGCATATTGATCAAAGATCCACATACCTCGCAGTGATCATCCCATTAAATCTAGCATCCTTCTTCCTCCTTACATATTTATTACAAAATTATTAACCATCTTCTCCACGCTACATTCTACATCTCCATGTCTGTTCTGCAACTATCAATTTGTAGCTCTTTATCCCTTTGCCTTTTTCCCCCGCCAAACCTCCCTCTCATCTAGTATTTCTCTAAATATTCTCTGTAACTGTGATTCTATTTCCGCTTTTGTTTTTGTTGTTTATTTTGTTCTTTAGATCCCACATATACAGGAAATCATGCAGTATCTTTCTCTATCCAACCCATTTCATTCAGCGCAATACCTTCTAGGTCCATTAAGGAACTACCATTTCCATCCCGTCCCTCTCAGTCTGTGTGTGTGCCTTTTAATCTAAAGTGAGTCTCTTGTAAGCAGCATGTGTAGGGGTCTGTTTTTTCTTACTCATTCGGACACTTTATCTTTTGGTTGGAGAAAATAGTTCTTTTCTATTTAAGATACTTGTTGATAGGAATGTAGTTATTACCATTTTTTATTCCTGTTTTTGATACATTGTTTTTTCTTCTTAAAGAAGTCCCTCCGACATTTCCTATAAGACTAAATGGCTGTCGATAAATTTCTTCAGCTTATTTTTGTCAGGAAAGCACTTTATCAGTTCTTCAACTCAAAATGATATCTTTGCTGGATAAAGTATTCTTAGTTGTAGATTCTAGGTTTTTTTCCACGTTGAATATTTTGTGCCAAGCCCTTCTGTACTGCATAGTTTTTTTTGAGAAATCAGCTGCCAGTCTTATGGGTGCACCCTTGTAGGTAACTAACAGCTATTCTCTTGCTGTTTTTAAGATTCTCGCTTTGTATTTAACCTTGGCATTTTAATTATGATGTGTCTTGTTGTGGGCCATCTTAGGAATTCTCTGAGCTTCCTGGGGTTTTATTTATATTTCCTTCACCAGATTAGGGAAGATTTCATCCATTATTTCTTCAAATAGCTCTCCAACTTCTTGTTTTCTTTAAGGTACCCCTATTATATGGACATTTTTACATTTAATAGTGTCTCATAGGCTCCTTGAATTATTATAGTCCTGGCTTCTTTTTTCTTGAATTGAATGTCTTTGGCTTCCCCATCCTCCACATTGGTCATTTAATCCTATTCTTTATTTGCTCTGTTTATTCCATTTAAGATACTTTTCATCTCAGATGATGTGTTCTTTATTTCTGACTGATTTCCTTTTTTAATCTCCATTTCCATTTTTATGTTTTTTTATATCTTTGTTAAAGTTTTTTTTATCTTTTGTTAAATGAATTCTTCTACACTTCCCATAAATTCATTGAACATCTTTATAACCAGTGTTTTGAACTCTGCATCTGTGAGAATCCTTAACTCCATTATTTTTGGGTCTCTGTTCTATTCTCTCATATGATTTGTTTCTTTCT
Organism: Rousettus aegyptiacus; assembly: GCF_014176215.1. Lineage (NCBI taxonomy): Eukaryota > Metazoa > Chordata > Mammalia > Chiroptera > Pteropodidae > Rousettus > Rousettus aegyptiacus. The sequence continues at coordinate 78,695,429 of NW_023416312.1, read as the reverse complement.
CTTCCCATTTTGGCTGTCTTTCTGTGTGTGTTTCTATGTGCGAAACAAAGCTCTTAAGTCTCCTGGTCTTATTAGTACAGCTTTGTGTGGCAGGTGTTCAGTGGCACAGTCCTGAGAGTGGTTCAGCTGCAGGCCAAATTAGGCCCAGCCTGTGCCCCTTTGGGGCCACCTATTAGGATTCAATAAGCGACCCACAGATGCTGTGTTTATAGTTGCCTCAAAAGGCTATACCAGAAACCAAGGCCAGCTGCCACCACTGTGAGCCTAGGCGCTGTTCAGCAAGGGGCACCTGGCTAAGTGAGGACACACCTGGATGTGACTTGGGTGGAGCCACGAGTTTGGGGAGGTAGAGTTTCAAGTAATCCTCTGGACAGAGCGACTTCGGTTATCCAGTTTGATGATGTCTCCACTATGGCGGTGCTTCATCCACACACTTGGACAGGGAGGGCTCGATAGAAGAACAACGGATACCTCCCATTTCTATGCAGAGCTAGTCTCCCCTTGGCCCTCACTCCAACAACTCAGTATTCCCCTGTAACTCCTTGGTGTCCCTTGCACAGCTAAACAAGCACTGGTACTCAGAGCAATAGGTCCATCACTGTGAAAGTCCACTCACGAACACGGCACTTTAAGAGATGTCTGCATCTGCTATGATGTCATTTGTCCCACTCAGCCACTTGGGACAGGGAAGCCTCACGTCTTCTCTCCGTCTTACCTTCTGCTGTAGCAGGGTGATTTTTTAGATTTCTCTCTAGCTGCGCAGCTTGTTCATCTAGTTCTCAGGTGATTATCCTTGCTGTTTGCTCCTTGTCTATGTCACAACTATGATTTGGTCACCAGAGGGATGAACAGAGCTTCTATCATCTACGCCATTTTTTTTTCTCTGACTTTAGTGCCGGAGCCAGCCAGCTAGAGTTGAACAGCACCTGAAAGAAGGGGGTGAAGCCTAAAGAAAAAAAAGAAGACAGGAAAGCACTTTGGGAGGGCATACAGTCTCACTGCTGCAGCCCTGAGTTTATTTAGCACAGCATATTTATACTCTACAAAGCGCGTGAGACGCAAACACCCACAAGTATGTAACTAATTGCTGATATTCACTCAGGAAACTTTGTAGCTATCTTAACATACTCTTTCCCATGGTCAAAGAACCTTCTGTTTCTCTCCCCCAAGGCCAGGTGCACCTCCTCTGGAGCCAGCAGAGTGCACAGCTTGCCAACTTTGCAAAACTCCCAGCTTTACTTGCAGTTTAATTCTGCCTCAAAACGACTCCTGACATCTCCCGCTTTTTTATTTTATAAATGCCACAGCTTTCCTAGCTATGGCGCAGAAAGACTGTGCCTGTCTTAGGCGACCCTCCACAGGTCTGGGCCTTACCAGTCATTGGCACATGAAAGTCTTGCAGTCATGCCCTGTCTTAGGTTGGTCCCAACCCTGAAGGATTCTTACCTGTCTTTGACTACCAGTCTCTGCAAATGGGAGATGCAACCTATAACTGGCTGAAACCTGAGCCTGGAGCCTGAGACCATGCATTTCTGCCCGAATCTTCAGCAGGGAATTGAAGAAGTATTTCATCAAAGGAGGAAGCAGTCATAGGCCTATAGTTATGCCAAGGCCCAAGGCTAAAACTGAAACAAGCAAATGACCCAAAGGAGACCAGGATGGTAAAAAGCTTTTCAGATGTTGTAAAAATTTTGAAGCCTCTTCAGCTGCATCAAACTGAAGGGGTCCCGCATCCTGCAGTCCCTGAATTTCTCTATGCGGTTGTATTAAATCTAAGGACATGTTAGCATCATGCCAGATACCTTGGAGATGAGAGCGCACTCTGTCCCATCCTAGCTGACTTTCATTATAAATTTTTGAGGTAACACAAATCCACTGATATGCTGCATGGCATTTCAGATGAGATCTTACTTTGAGACCTCGGATTTCATCTCCTAAATACATAACTAAACTGTATAATGCATCAATCTTCTGTTCTAACTTGTTATCAATATTTTCCAGGGTCCCTAAAGCCATTGTAACATTTTTAGACAAATTATTAACATAATGAGCAGTTTGAACAGTTTGAGACAAAGCAACAGCAGCAGTAGCAGCAGTGGCTATAAGCGACACAAGGGCAGTAATTCCAGCAATGATCAATCCTATTATTCTTTTCTGCCTACTGAAAGCCTTATTGATTTCTTCTAACACCTGTAGTCCTCGCTCAGCATACCAAGGCCCCGACACATTAACAGGTAACATTACAAAAGAGGGTTGATGAAAGACCATTACAGTAGTTCCTTCTGGAACAAAACAAATGCAGTTAGTTAATTTACAAACATAACATGTAACATTGAAATTTCTTCCATTCATAACCACATTAATTTTACCAACTATTGACACATGCGGTGGGGCTGCACATGCAGTTTCAATTTTCGCTTTATCTATGATTCGAGTTTGATTAACACCAGTGTCGCTCCCTCTGACAATCCCATCCATGGCGGCGGCAAGCTTCCATACGTAAGTTTGCGGGTACCCATCATCTGTCCACCATAGCCCTGCAGATAATTCGTCACTTTCACCCCTTGTGTAATCTAGCACTTTTCCATGCTGATTACTGGACCAGTCCAAAACATGTTGTTTTGTTCCTGATATATTGTACCTGACTGGTTTGTCCCTGTAACGTCTTTTCCATAAGATAGCCTTATTGTTAACATGCATCTCTTTTCCACAAGGTGAAAATGCTGGTGGAGGTTCAATGTTGTTTATCTTTTCATCCCCACCTGGCGCACAGAGGCGCACAACCTGAGTACCCTCAGCTAAAGAAATTCTAGAAACATTCAAACAGCCAGGCGCTGTCTCATTCTTGGAAAAACAGATCGATAGTCCAATTCCAGAGCCTGTGTAGTTAAACCCTCTCACAGTTTGTGTCTGCATCTTTCCCACTGATGGCCGATCTAACAGGCGTGTGTCATTTACTCTCACCACAAATTCTGGGCCTTCCCATATAGATGGATGTAAAATTGGCGGATCAGGTACATAGGTCCACTACAGCTCTCCTTCAACCAGAGGGCCCAGCATCATCACCATCATCGGGAGTAATCTCTGGAGGGGTATAGGTCCCCGCGAACCGGACCAATCTTTCTGGCAGCCACCTGGCATTTTCAGCATCCTGTGGAAAAACACAAACATGGCCTCATCCCCATATTAGCATCGGGTCAGGGCCGTTCCATGCACCTGTGAGGGGGTCCTTCCACCTCACCTGCGCATAGGTGGTCTGAGTCTTTGGATGCCAGAAAGGCTCTGCAGCAGAGAGTCCTTGAACATCAACAGTTAAAAAATTTAAAATAAAAAGAGCGTGATTAAAACTGTTCTGTGGAGAAGTAGGGTACAGCTCCCCCTTTTTTATTTTATTTAACTGAGTTTTGAGGGCACCATGGGCTCGTTCTACAATTCCTTGACCTTGAGGATTATAAGGAATACCTGTTTTATGCATTACAGAAAGTTGTGAACAAAAATGTTGGAATGCCTGACTAGTATAACCTGAACCATTATCAGTTTTTATCACGGAGGGTTGGCCTATTATAGCAAAGCATCTAAGGCAGTGAGAAATAACATGTTTAGTAGCTTCTCCAATTTGAGCTGTAGCTATAAGAAACCCAGAGTATGTGTCAATTGTTACATGCACGTACCTTAGCTTTCCAAATTCTGGAATGTATGTAACATCCATTTGCCACAACTGGTTAGGCTTTAAGCCTCTCGGGTTAACGCCATAATGGGGTACAGTCTGATGTTCTGGGCACATAGAACACTGCCAAATAATTTGGCGAGTAGCCTCTCTGGGTATATTAAATTGTCTATGCAAACTTTGACTATTTTGATGATGCAGCGCATGAGACTGCTGGGCAAGTTCCAACTGAGTGAGTCCGACTCTGCGGGTAGGTTGATCTGCAAGAGCATTTCCCTCTGCTAAAGGTCCCGGGAGTCCTGAATGGGCTCGAATGTGGCCTACATAACATGGATGAACTCATGCATGCAAACACCTCTGCACCTGAAAAAAAAGTTCTTGTATCTGATTATTGGCAGTGTCAATATAGGCAACTGTTTCTAATACCTGCAAAGCTCTGGCAATGTAATGACTATCTGTATACAGGTTAAATTAACAATGATCTATAAGTTTAAACACGGCAGCTACAGCTCTTAGCTCTGCAACTTGAGCTGAAGCAGGAGGTGCATGCAGTATGTTTGGCTGACCTTGAATTACATACACAGCAGTGCCATTAGAAGACCCATCAGTAAAAATTACCTGAGTATCCTTTATAGGAGTTGGTCTTATTATCTTGGGAAAGACTAAAGCATGATTATTTACAAATTGTAACAATCTGTGTTTTAGGAATAGGGCTGTTTATAACTCCGGGATAGTGAGCAAAAGCAATAGCCCAAGCATCATCGTTCTGAAATAACCAGTCTATTTGTAGCTTAGTGAAAGGGACGCCAATTAAAGAAGGCTCAGCTCCAAAATATTTACAAGATTCTTCTCGAGCCAGTTGTACTAGGTGAGCTACAGATTCATAATAAGGAGTCAGGGACCCTAGCTGGTGACACAGGCAAATGTAACCAAAGCAGTGGACCATCTTGCCACAACACTGCAGTGGGTGTGTGTGTGGTAGCTAGGACGTAGGTGGCCCATCCCTGTGAATAGTCTACATAATGCACTTGTTGTTGCTTGATGGCCTGCTCCACTTTCTGCAAGGCTAGCCGACCAATTTCTGTTAATTCTCTCTTAGATGTAGGAGCAGGGTCTCCTTTGAGAATATCAAATAGGGGTTTTAGTTCGCCTGTGGAAATTTTTGGGTATGGTCTAAGCCAATTAATATCACCTAAGAGCTTCTGAAAATGATTTAGCGTTAATAACTGGTCCTTTCTTAACTGAATTTTCTGAGGTAATATAGCTTTTGGGTATAATTTATGTCCTAAATAAGAATAAGAAGGTTCTGTCTGCACTTTCTCTGGAGCGATAACTAACCCCTGCTCCTCAAGAGCCCTTTGAGGTGAGCATAAGCTGCCAACAGCAATCTTTCCTCTCTCTCTGCCAAAAGAATGTCATCCATATAATGGATGATATTTACCTTTGGATATGCTTGCCTGGTTTTTCCCACTGCTTGAGCCACAAATTTCTGACACAGAGTAGGGCTATTAGCCATACCTTGAGGTAATACTGTCCACTGATACCTCCTCATAGGTTCTTTAAAATTAGTTGACGGCACACTGAAAGCAAATCTCTTGCAGTCTTCAGGAGCTAATGGGATAGTATAAAAGCAATCTTTTAAATCAAGAATAATTTTGTATGTGACTCTGGGTATAGCCGATTGTATGGGCAATCCTGGCTTTAAAGCTCCCATCATTTCCATGGTTTCATTAACTTTCCTAAGATCCTGCAATAATCTCCATTTACCTGATTTATTTTTTTATAACAAAAATAGGAGAATTCCAGGGGGGAGTTAGAAGGAATAATATGTCTGCTGGCAAGCTGTTCCTGTACTAACTGCTCAGCAGCTTTAATTTTTTCCTCACTAAGAGGCTACTGATCCACCCACACAGGATCCTCACTTTTCCACGTGATTTGATCTGCGTGGAGTACAGGTTGTTCAGTGGCCTCCATTAAAAATACCCTACGCTTGCTCTCTGAGGTCTTGGAACAAGCATTAATGGCTCTTGAATTCTCTGGCCCTTAGTTCCCAATCCTTGATTTGGTAAAAGCCCCTGGTCAACTATTTGCTGAGTAACAGACTCACTGGGACTATTCAGATACACTCCCATTTCTCTCATGCTATCCCTTCCCCATAAATTAACTGGCAGACCCAGAACAAAATATGGTTGAAATGTCCCATTATGACCCTCTGCATCTTTCCAAGATAAAATATTGCTACTCTGTTCTGAGCTTTGGCTCTGACCTATTCCTTGTAATTGTGTCATAGTAGGCTGTTTGGGCCATGCCACAGGCCATTGTTCAATAGTAAGAACAGAGACGTCAGCACCAGTATCTAGCAAGCCCTGAAATTTTTTCCCATTAATAGTTAAGGTAAATTCTGGTCTTTGAGTTCCTATAGCTTGTACCCAGTATACATCAGAGGATCCAAATCCAGCCTCACCTCTCACATCCCTTTTTGCAGCATTTTTAGTTTGAACTTGGGGGAGCAGTAATAACTGCGCTATACATTGCCCTGATTGTATAACAGAAATACCTCCCGGTGAATAAGTCACAATGTTAATTTCTCCAGTATAGTCCTCATCAATAACCCCTGGCTGCACTAATATTCCTTTCATGGTGGTACTACTTCTCCCTAATAACAATCCAACTGTCCCCCTAGGTAAAGGCCCATAAATTCCAGTAGGAAGGGCTTGCATACTCATCTCAGGAGTTAGTACTGCATAGGTGGAGGAACTGAGGTCCAGTCCTGCGCTGCCTGAGGTTGCTCTGTGGAGGTCCTGAACGGATTTCCTTGTTGGGCAATGAAAGTCTGAAGTGCCCCATAACATTGTTGCGGGGCCTGAGGTGGGCCCCTCCTTCTGTTTCCCAACAAAAATTGACCCTGAGTATTTTTTGAAGATTTACAATCTCGAGCCCAATGATTACCCTTTCCACATCGAGAACATAGTCCCGATGGATGAGACGGAGGCTTTTGCGGGGACCGATTTCTAGGACAATTCCGGGCAAAATGCCCAGGTTGCTGACATTCAAAACAATGACCAGGGCTGCCGAGAGATCTGCCTCCATTATTTCTAGTTTGTTGAAATAGCACTTCTTTTACTGTTTTCCCTTATAATGCTGCGGTCATGGCCAGACCCTGCGTATAGGCTGGCCCGATGTCAGAGCACAACCAAACATAGTCTGCAAGATTTCCTTTCTTCCTAAACAGCCTGAGAGCAGCCTGACATGCAGAGTTAGCATTCTCATAGGCTAGCTGTTTTACTAACAGCAAACCCGCGTCTGATTCCCCTATAAGTTTTCGAGCCATCTCCATGAGCCTAGCCACAAAATCTTGAAACGGCTCATCTGGCCCTTGTCTTATCTTAGATAAATCTTCAGTTTGCCTTCCAGTAGCAGGTAATTTATACCAAGCCCTTTTTGCAGCAGCATTTATTTATGCATATGCTCCACCCGGATACTCCAACTGTTGGTCATTAGCAAAGTAATGACCCTCTCCAGCCAACATCTCAAATGTGATCGGTATGGGGGGTTCTGATTTCTATTCAGTTCAGCTGTTTTTTCACATTGATCATGATACTCTGATTTCCATAATAAGAAGTCCCCAGGGGTAAGACAAGCTCGAGCCAAATTCTTCTAGTCAGCTGGAGTTAAGGCTTCTAAAGATAATGTTTCTAGCATGGCCTGAGTATAAGGAGCAGTAGGGCCATATTGTGTACAAGCCAATTTCAATTCTTTAATAGATTTAAAAGGGATAAGATTATGCCCTCTCAGACGAACTGGCTGACCTTGCTCATCTTGAGCCGCCTGTTCTGTGACAGGGCACAGTAAATGAAACCCCTGTATGTCATCACCCCTTTCCATTGCCCAATGTAAAGTAGTTTGCAATGGCGAAAGAGGCTTAGGCCCCCGAGGCTGCTTAACAACAGCAATGACCGGCTGCGGCCCTCCGAATGGTGGTGGGGGATCTATTTCATATGGGTCTTTGCTAGGTATTTTAAGTTTCTTCTCCTGACTTCCCAGTTGTAAGGCTAATAATTGTTGCACAACACTTTGCAATCCATGAACAACTTTTTCTAAATCTTTATGACCAGAACTAACAGCCGCCACGAAGGGAACATAACTCTCTTCATTGTGATATCGTGCAGCCTCTACTTTTAACTGTTCTGCATTTCCAGGGTCTAAAAGCCCCTCTCTGTCTTTATTTAGCAGCAGATCAAAAGGTTTTCCATAGCTCGTCTCCTCGGGTGGGGCAGGAGGTCTAGTCTCATTCTCCTTATCACACTGAGGGACATCCCCTGCATTGTCTCATTTTTCTTCCCCTTTCTGGCTTTCCCAAGCATTATCCCTCTCATGCCTGGCATCTAAGCTGTCCCTGATTAATGTCCACAAACCAAAGGTATCTACAGGCACTTTGCAAGGTCCATGAACATCATAATAATCTTGTAGTTTTTCTCCTACCTTTTTCCATGTTTCTAAATTCACTGTTCCCTCCTCAGGGAACCATGGACAAACTTTCTCTATAAATTCTAAAAAAATTACACAGTTGTTGATACCCTACCTTTGCTCTTCTAGTTTGGAGCATATTCTTAAGCATATGTACAAAAAGTGGCCGGCTATTTCCATTACCCATTTCTCTTTTATTAAGTCAACTTTTCTCTTATTTCTTTGTATTTACAAAACTCCTGGACTGTTCCACTGCACTTACCTTTGCCGCTTATTCAGCTTTATACTTGGGGGGCCCCCCTTTTTCTGCGGTGGCAGTCTCCACCTCAACGTTCGTCAACGCTCCGTCCCAGCTTTCAGGTCCCTGTTCAGGCGCCACTTGCCGGAGCCAGCCAGCTAGAGTTGAACAGCACCTGAAAGAAGGGGGTGAAGCCTAAGGAAAAAAAAGAAGACAAGAAAGCGCTTTGGGAGGGCATACAGTCTCACTGCTGCAGCCCTGAGTTTATTTAGCACAGCATATTTATACTCTACAAAGCACGTGAGAAGCAAACACCCACAAGTATGTAACTAATTGCTGATATTCACTCAGGAAACTTTGTAGCTATCTTAACATACTCTTTCCCATGGTCAAAGAACCTTCCGTTTCTCTCCCCCAAGGCCAGGTGCACCTCCTCTGGAGCCAGCAGAGTGCACAGCTTGCCAACTTTGCAAAACTCCCAGCTTTACTGGTAGTTTAATTCTGCCTCAAAACGGCTCCCAACACTTTAGCAGTTCTTAAAATCAGGTCTAGTGGTGAAGAAGTCCAGGTTTTGTTTGTAAAGATCTATCCATTTCTGAAGTACAGCTTCGCTGAGAAGAGTATTCTTGATTGACAGTGTTTTCTTTGAGTACCTTAAATATATCATCTCACTCTCCTGGTCTGCAAGGTCCCACTATAAAATTTGCTGATAGCCTTGGGTGTGAGGGGGGGTTTGTAAGTGATGGTCTCCTTTCTCTTGCTGCTTTCAGAATGCTGTTTTTGTCTCTGACATTTGACAATTTGAGTTATATGTCTCAGAGTAATCTTTGTGTTGATCATGCTTGGGTTACTTTGAGGTTCATGTATCTAAAGTTTCATATCCCTCCTAAGATTATAAAGTTTCCAACAATTATTTATTTTTTAATCTTTTTTCCCCAATTGCAGCTGATATTCAATGTTGTTTTATGTTAGTTTCAGGTATACAGCATAATGGCTGGATATTTATACAATTTAGAAAGTGGATACCTTCAATTACTCTAGTACCCACCTGGAACTATACACAATTATTACAATATTATTGACTATATTCTCTGTGCTGTACTTTACATTCTTAGATATTAGTTCTTTAAGTTTTCTTTCCCTTTCTTCTTCTCCTTCTACTCCTCCTCCTCTTTCTTCTTCTTCTTTGTCTTCTTCTTCCACTCTCCCTCCTTTTCCTCCCTTCTCTCCTCCTCCTCCTTCTTCCCCTTCTTTTTCAACATCTATAATTCATATATTAATTCTTTTGGTGATGTACTCTAGGTCACATATGCTTTCTTCATTCTTTTTTTCTTTTTGTTCCCCTTACTAGCTAATTTCAAATGATCTGTCTTCAAATTTCTTAAAAATTATTTCTTCTGCGTAATCGAGTCTATTTCTGAAGCTCTCTACTGAATTTTTCAGTTCTATCATTATATTCTTCCACTCTAAGATTCCCGTTTGGGTTTTTATGGCTTCTATTTCTTTATTAATTTTCTTATTTTGTTTATGCATTGTTTTCTGGATTTCATTGACTTATCTGTCTCTGTTCTCTCTCATTTCATTGAGCTTCTTCATATATTAAAAATTGATACATTATGACTGAACAGGGCAAACCCTAGGTTGATTTAACATTCAAAAGTTAAGTAATGTAATATACCATATTATAAATCATATAGGAAAAGCCATGGGATTATTTCAGAAATGAAGTAAAAATATTTGGCAAAATTTAATATTTTTTCTGTCATAAATTCTCAGAAAAGTAGAACTGGAAAGAAACGTCTTCATCCTGATAAAGGACACCTATGAAAACTTCAGGGTTAATATATTTGAGTTGTAAATGATGGGATGCTTTCAATCTAATATCAAGATCAAGACATAAATATCTACTCTTACCACTTCTCAAATGTTCACATGGATAAATCTCAAAATAATTATGATGAATGAAAATCCCAGATAAAAAGAGTACATACTATACAAGTTTATTTATATAAAATTCTAGAAAATTCAAAGTGATCTACAGTGACAGAAAGTAAATCAGTGGATGCTAGAGAATGTGAGGAAAAAATTACCAATTAGCATAATTCATCTTTTGTGAGTAATTAATATTTTATATGGATATATCCCTTGTGATGGTTTCATGGGTATACAAATGTCAAAACTTCTTATATTGTATGTTTCAAATATATGCAATCTCTCTCATGCTAGAAGCTTCAGTCACAGGTTACCTCTTTCCTAATTAGCAAGAAAGGGAGTCTGCTTTTCATATACTTCAAACATACATTTCAGAGTTTACTCCTTTTTGCCCTGATAGGCATGCCCTATTAGTCATGCCCCTGCCTTTAAATCAATCACACTAGCTTGCGAAGAGAATACATGGCTTGTACTAATTACAGCCTATCCATGGAACATGAAATTGGTTTGATCTAACCCAACCACATGGTGCCCAGGAGCCAGATAAGATTGAGCCTTAAAGGATGTGAAAACAAGAGTGAATTCTATTCTAAATGTGACTAGAAGTCATTGGAGAATTTGAGCTAATATGTGATATAATATAATTTTACTCTAAAGAAAAAATTACTCTGCACAACTACTATGAAAAATAGTATGGAGATTCCTCAAAAATTAAAAATAGAGCTGCTATATTGCCGGAGCCAGCCAGCCTAGGTCGAATAGCACCCGAGATGGGGAGTGAGGATTGAAGAAAAAGACAGAGACAAGAGATAGATTCGGGAGGGCTCACAGTCAATACTGTAGCAGCCTCAAGTTTATTTTGCAATGCATATTTATACCCTACTGAGTGCGTAAGAAGCAAAACACCGTTAAATAACAACCAATCACAGAAACTCTGTAACATTCTGTTTCCCACCCCCACACCAGGTGCACTTCCTTCTGAGTCAACAGACTGCACAGCTGGCCAACTTCGCAAAAACATCCTGCTTAACAAACAGTCTTGTTTTCCTCAAAATGGCTCCCAACATCTCCCCTTTTTTTATTTTATAAATGTCATAGCCTTCCCAGCTATGACGCAGATAGACTGTGCCTGTCTTAGGCGACCCTCCACAGGCCTGAGCCTTACCCGTCATCGGCACATGAATCTCTCACATCCATGCCCTGTCTTAGGTTGGTCCCAGCCCTGGAGGATTCTTACCCGTCACTGACTACCAGCCTCTGCTAGCGGGGAGATCAAACCTGCTCAAACCTGAGCTTGGAGCCTGAGACGATGCATTTCTGCATGGATCCTCAAGAAGGAGTTGAGGAAATATTTTAACAAAGGAGAAAGCAGACATAAACCTATAACCACACAAAGGCCCAATGACATTAACCGAAAGCATAACAAAAGAGGGTTGATGGAGCACCATTACAATAGTTCCATCAAAAACAGAAGAAACATAATTGGTCAAAGTACAATTATTACAAGTAATATTAAATTTCTTATCCACTATGGTGATGTTAATATTAATTTATACATGCCAGCACATTTTTTGCTCTGTCTATAGATACAGAGCCGTTACTTCTGCTCCCACTCCCACTAATAATCATGTCCATAGCAGTGGCAAGCCTCCATTTGTAAGTCTGTGGAAGTCCATCATCTGTCCATCATAAACCAGCAGACGGACTCTTTTCCCTTGTGCTGTTACCCTGGTTCCCAGACCAGTCTATAACATGTCGATCTGCCCCTGACACATTATACCTGACTGGTTTGTCCATATAACGGTTCCTCCATAACAGAGTCTTGTTGACACGTGTCTTCTTCCTGCACAAGAAGAGTGATTGTGGAGGGGGAAGGGCTTCCTCAACTTTTTCTCCTTCACCTGGTGCACAAAGGCACACGACCTGAGCTCTTTCAGACAAAGAAATTCTAGACAGCTGGGTATTGTCTCATTTTTGGAGAAACAGATTGGTAGTCCGATTCCAGAGCCTGTATAGTTAAACCCTTTTTCGGTTTGTTCTTGCATTCTTCCCATTGATGGGTGATCTCATTTACTCTCACCATAATTTCTGGGCCTTTCCATATGGCAGGTACATAGGCCCAATACAGCTCTCCTTCAACCATCAGAAGATGGCCTATCGGCATCATCATCAGGAGCAGCCTTTGTGGTAGGGGAGGTCCCCGTGAACTGAACCAATCTTTCTGGCAGCCACCTGGCATTTTCAGCATCCTGTGGAAAAACACAAACATTCCCTCATCCCCATATTAAAACCAGGTCGGGGCCATTCCATGCGTCTGTGAAGGGTCCTTCCACCTCACCTGTGCATATGTAGTCTGAGTCTTTGGGTGCTAGAAACGCTCTGCAGAAGAAAGTCCCTGAGCATCCACAGTTAAAAAATTTAAAATAAAAACTGTTTTGTGGAGAATTAGGGTATAGCTCCCCCTTTTTTATTTTATGTAATTGATTTTTAAGAGCACCATGGGCTCACTCTACAATTTCTTGACCTTGAGGGTTATATGGAATGCCTGTTTTATGCGTTATAGAGAGCTGAGAACAAAAGTGCTGGAATGCTTGACTTGTATACCCTGAGCCATTATCAGTTTTTATTATAGAGGGTTGACCTACTATAGCGAAGCATCGGAGGCAGTGAGAGATAACATGTTTAATAGATTCTCCTGTTTGAGGGGTAGCTATAATAAACCCTGAGTAGGTGTCAGCTGTTAAGTTTTCCAATTTTATCGAATCATGGAACTTAATATGCATAACACATATCTGTGAGGTAGTTAAGTAAACAGAATAGATCTAAATGTAACTTTTCCAAAAAACACCAAAAAGTCCTCATTAAATACAAACTTTATACATAGTAAACAGAAATAACATTTTTTTAAAAATTGGAATTATAGAGGGTTGGGACTCTCTCATTCTAACCAGAAAAAAAAGAAAAAATAAAAACCTTAACCTTTTAGATTATTTAAGATTTTGTCTTTCTTTTCCACACTTTCTTTCCAAACTGCCGGGGCATCCCCTGGGCAATTTGACCCTTTCTTTTCTCTTGTATGATCTGAGGGCTGCCCCTGATTTTCTCTCTCTCGTGCCTAGGATCCAAACTATCAAAAAGCATGTGACTGTTTCCATTCCCCATTTTCTTTTATTCTTTTATTTATTATTATTATTTTTTTATTTTATTTATTTATTTTTCTTTTTTTTCTCTCTTTTTTTTCTCCTGAAGATTATTCACCACAACCCTTACCTTTCTGAGTGCTCACTCTATGTGGTGTCCTTCACTGTGTCCCCAGTTCTCAGGTCCCTGTTCTGGTGCCATCTTCCAGAGCCAGCCGGCCTAGGTCGAACAGCACCCGACATGGGGAGTGAGGATTGAAAAAAAAGACAGAGACAAGAGATAGATTCGGGAGGGCTCACAGTCAATACTGCAGCAGTTTCAAGTTTATTTTGCAATGCATATTTATACCCTACTGAGTGCGTAAGAAGCAAAACACCTCTAAATAACAACCAATCACAGAAACTCTGTAACATTCTGTTTCCCGCCCCCATGCCAGGTGCACTTCCTCCTGAGTCAGCAGACTGCACAGCTGGCCAACTTCGCAAAAACATCCTGCTTAACAAACAGTCTTGTTTTCCTCAAAATGGCTCCCGGCACCATATGATTCAGCAATTCCAGTTTTGGACGTTTATCTTAAGAAAACAGTAACAAGAAACACAATTCAGAAAGGTATATGTACCCCTCTTTTCACTGCAGCATTGTTTTTAATAACCATGAAATGGAAACAACTTAGATGTCCATCAGTGGATGGATAAAGAAAATGTGACACACGCAGTAGAATATTCCTCAGCAAAAAAAAAGAGAATGAAAATTTCCAATGCAAACATGAATGGACCAAGGGATGGACTAAGTGAAATAAGCTAGAGAAAGACAAATACTGCATCATTTCACTTATATGTGCTATCTAAAAAACTAAACCAATGAACGAACAAACAAATAGACTCAGACACAGAGAACAAACTGATAGTTGCCAGAGGGTTGGGTGGTGGTGGAATGGGCCAAAAAGGTGAATGAGATTAAGAGATGCAAACTTAGAGTTTTAATACAAATAAGTCACAAAATGTAATTACAGCATAGGGAATACAGTAAATAATATCACAATTACTTTGTACAGTGACAGATGGTTACTAGACTTCTCATGGTGATCACTGTGTAAGATATATAAATGTCAAATCACTATGTGTACACCTAAAACTAATATAATATTGCATGTCATCTATACTTTCACTGAAAAGACCATTATATTCCAGAATAGAAAAAAAAATTACTCTGATTGTAAGAGAACATGAGAGGAAGAAGAAAGATCAGTCATGGTACATTGCTGTAGTCCAAGAAAGAGAGATTATGGTGGTTTAGACTAGGATAAGAGGAGTAAAGGTGAGAATTAATTTGATTTGGAACATGTTTTAAGCTTACAGCTGACATAACTTACTGTTGTATAAAAGAAAGAGAAATCAAGAATAATGATCAGTGTTTGGCCTGAGAAACTAAGTGAATTATAGTGCAATTTACTATAACAATGAATATCAAGGCAGTAATGGGTTGAAGGGTAATCAAGAGTGATGATTTGACCATGATTAGTATGGTAGATATCCAATGAGAGGTCTTAAATACGCAGTCAGAATAATTCTGGAATTTAGGGCGGACATCAGGAAAAATATAGAGTATATCCATAGGAGAGGAATTCTAGAGAATTGAAGGAAATGACAGTGAACAAGAGACAAAAACCTGACCCTTTCAAAGCTTACATTCTGATAATAGCCAATGCCTCTATAATTTAGCTTACCATGTGCCAAGCAAGTACTGTTGTAAGTGCTTTGCATATAACAACATGCAATACTCCTAAAATCTTATGTTGTAGGTGTTATATTATATTTATTTTCAAAATGAGGAAAGTATGGAATGTAAAAGTTAAGAAACTTGCCAAAGGTCAAGTTTCTGCTAGTTAGTAAGAGACTAAAACTTGAACTTTGTCTTTCTTTGAATCTGTGTTCATAACTCCCACATTAAAGCATCTTATTCAAAAGAACAATAATTTATACATAGTTAAAAATAAGATATATAGACTTAGAGATATAATTTAATGTGACAAAGACATATATCATACATTGGGAAAGAAAGGAGGGATGAAAAACTCATACATAATTATGCAGCAGGTGCTTTCAAACTAACATATTTGTTCAGTCCCCAAGACAACCCTAAATGCTATATTATATTAATCTCATTTTCACATAGAAGATATACAATTTGAAGGGTTGGAACAGATATATGTTTACAGAGTGCAAATAAAAATCCATAATTCTTAGGGTTAGAAACTTTACTATAAAGTAAACAATGACAGGTTATGCAGAAAGAGTAAATATGATTCAAAATGATGTGACAAAAAGCATAAAATTAACTTAACTCATAACTGCGCCTCAACTGATGCTCAAATAAAGGGCTACTAGGGAGATATTTTTTCACACTAAGTTACAGTGCTTTTTTGTATTTCATAACACTAACATTAACATATTTTGTTCAAAACAACATCAGAAATACATAAATCAACATAAATAAGATAAATGAAAGGAAGACATTTAGCATGGCTGACTCTATTTCAACTTCCTTCCCTGTCGTTAAAATTGCTATGGTTATTTAGCAAAAGAAAAAAATCTAACTTCAAGATAACTTGTCAATTAAATTTGCCTATATTATTTACCATGAGTTATCCAGAGTTATCTTTGGATATGCTTACATTATTTTAATATGAAGGGGAAAATATTCCTGATAATTTAGTTTTCCTTTGTGGTCTGAATTTACCTTTTTATATCATTCTATTCAAAATATACTTAGAAATATAACATGATACTATTTCAGAAATATTTCACGTTTTGGTTATCTTTTCATATACTGTAAACAATGTTGAGTTTATGAAAATTAAATACAATGGATCAGATATGGTTTTACTACCAACATGATAAAATAAATTAATGATCTTCAGTCAATCTAAGTCTCTATGAGACCCCCAACAATCATTCACGAGTTGAAATTAATGGAAATCTTGTGATTTTATAAGTATCCAAATTCAGAAAGACTTTAGGACCATTCTCTTACAGTAGTATTTATTTGATCACTTCTTTTGAGACAAAAAAAAAATGAAAAGTGAAAGTATCAGTGCATTTGTTTAAAAAGTTATGCTTTGCATAACTTACCATTAAATGTTTCTGTTTTATTTATCTATTTATTTATTTATTTATTTAAATTAATTAATTTATGTTTTTATGGTGACATTGGTTAATGAAATCCAATAAGTTGCAGCTGTACACTTTAACAGTAGGCATATATATATATATATATATATATATATATATATATATATGTATTTACACTGTGTATTCACCTCCCATAGTTATATTTGTTTCTGTCACTACATATTTGGCCCCCTTTACTGCATCTTCCTCCCCTCCACCCCTCCCCCCTACCCTCTGGTAAACCATTAGTCTTTTGTCCTTGTCCATGAGTCTCTGTTTGTTTGCTCTGTTCATTTGTTGTTTTTAGATTTATATCCCATATATAAGTGTTATAATGTAGTTTTAAATTTTTCCTGTCTGGCTTATTTTACTTAGCATGCTTTTCTCAAGGCAGTATTCCATCTCTTCTTATGGCTGAGTAATATTTCACTGTATATATGTACCACCACTTCTTTAGCAATTATCTATCATTAGATTGCTTCCATGTCCTGGCCCCTGTGAATGATGCTGCTATGAACATATCTTTTTGGATATAGCTTATCAAGACTTTGAGGTAAATACCCAGTAGAGAGATTGCTGGATCATATGGTAGATTAATTCTTAGTTTTTGAGGAACCTCCATACTGTTTTCCATAATGGCTATACCAATTTGCAGTCCACCAAGTAGTGTATGAGGGTTCCTTTTTCACCACATCCTCTCCAGCATTTGTCATAACTTGTCCTGTTGATTATAGCTATTCTAACAGATGTGATATGGTATCTCATTGTGGTTTTGCTTTGCTTTCCCCTAATAACTAGCAACGTTGAGCATCTTTTCAAATATTTGTTGGCCATTTGTATGTCTTCTAAGGAAAAGTGTCTGTTCAAGTCTTCTGACCATTTTTTGATTAGATCTTTTTTGTTGTTGTTATTGAGTCATATGAGTTCTTTGTATATTTTGGATATTAAACTCCTATTGGCGGTGTTGCTTACAAACATATTTTCCCATTCAATGGCCATCTCTTTAACTGTTCATGGTTTCTTTTGCTGAGCAGCAGCTTTTTAGTTTGATGCAATCTATTCATTTATTTTTGCTTTTACTTCCCTTGCCTTTGAGGTCAAATTCATAAAATCCTCTTTAAGTCCAAGGTCCTTGAGTTTCATTCCTATGTTTTCTTCTATGCATTTTATTGTTTTGGGTCTTCTATTCAGGCCCTTAATCCATTTTGGGTTAATTTTGGTATGTGATGATAGACAACAGTCTAGATTCATTCCTTTGTAGGTGGATTTCTGTTTTTTCCAGCACCATTTATTAAATATATTTTATATCCAATAAAATACTCACATTTATGTATATTATATTTTGATGAACTTTGACAAATGAATGCATATGTATTACCACCTCCAAAATCAAAACATAGAACATTTTATTCAACCTCAAAATGTTGTCTTGTGCTCCTTACCCTTCAATCCTTATAGTCAAACCACTACCAAACGTTGACCATCTGTTCTGCTTTTCCAGGGACTGTCCTGGATTTTGCACTGAAATTCCTGCATTCTTGGAAACCACTCAGTACCAGGTAAAGCAGGATGGTCAACCACTGATCTGCTTTCAATCATTATATATCAGTATTTCCTGTTTTACAGTTTCATAAAAATGGAATTGTTCCATATGTATTCTTCACTGTGTCAGCATAATAATCTTAAGATTCAGTCACAGTGTTGCATATAATAACAATTCATTTTCTTTAATACTAAATTGTGGTATATTCAGAGAATATACATTATGCATTTACCTTTGATAGGTGGTTCTCATTTTTAGGTGTTATGAATAATACTGTTATAAATGTACATACATAGATCTTTTGTGTATATATGTTTTTATTATCCTTTAGTAAATATCTAGGAGCAGTAATACTGGATCATAAGATAAGTATATGACTAAGTTTATAGGAAACTAGCAAACTATTATCTAAAGTAGTTGTACCATTTTATACTCTGCAAACATTATATAAGTGTTTCAGTTGTTATACATTCTGTTATAATTTTACATTATCAGTGTTTTTAATTTTAGCTGTAATAGTGGTTATGTGGTAAAATCTCATGGTTTTAATTTACATTTCTCTGATAATTAATGGGGTTTAGAATTTTTCATGTGCTTATTTTCCATCCAATTATTATCTTTTGGATACCTGATAAGCATCATCAACATCACATATAAATCCAAATATTTGATACCCCCTTGTAAACCTTGAAGCCATCTTTGACTTTCTCTCACAGTCCACATGAAGCTTAACAACTAAGTTTACCCTAGATTTTAGTATATTAATACATCAGCTCTTCTCACCACTTTTATAACTACCCTTGTCAAAGCCACTATCATCTCTTGTCTAGATTAATAAAATAGCTTCTTAACTGCTCTCTCTGATTCCACTCTTGCTTAGCCATTAGTTTATTCTCCACACAGCAGCCAGAGTGATGCTTGTAATATATATGTCAGATTATGTGTTAAACAACTAATGAACCTTCATGGTCCCAGGGCTATAAAATAATCTATGCATAACTCTACATAATCTTGCCCTTTTGCTACCATTCTGATCCCATTTCCTAGCACTGTTTCATTCCAAGCACAATGACTTTCTTGTTCTTTGAACATGCCAAACATGTACCTTCTTTAGACATTTGTACTGGTTTTTCTTCTGCCTAATTTTCTCCCATTAGACATTCATGCGACTTCTTTGTTCTCTTCTTCAGATGTCAGCTCAAATGCTTTTTTAACCTAGAGGTAGTTTTTGACTATCCTATATAAAATCACTTCTCTGTCATCCTCCTTTACCTTGTCTTCTAATATGTATGTGTGTGTGTATATATATATATATATATATATATATATATATATGTATAGTCTCCATTGTTTACCTTCTAATATGTATGTATGTGTGTGTGTGTGTATATATATATATATATGTATAGTCTCCATTGTTTACCTTCTTCATAAAATTTATATTTAAAGAATGTCTAATTTTCTAATACTGGTATCCCTAGCATCTAAAGTATGCTTGGTGTAAAGATAGAACTCAATAAACTTTTGTTGAATGAATAAATTTGAATTATTTTTCCATGCCCACCAAGTCCACTTTTTGGACTACAGGTTAAGTTCTCTCTCTAATAGGGAGGAATGGTGCTGCATTCTTTTCACAGTAACTTGTATGAGGTATGTATTAAGCATTCAAAGGTTCTTGTTGATTCACATTTGTGTATATGAAATACTGCCCAATTAGCTAAGAAATGTTCACGCCCAGCATTATCTTGAATTGATATTATAGAAATAACTAATGCACTTGATAAATTGTAAAATAGATGAAATGTGTTTTTCAGGTTTATCTAATACTTATTGCATTTTCTACATAACAAATAATTTAAATGTTTTTGTATAGAGTTTTATATTGAACTAATTGATCCTCAAAGACTTAACTAACTCTCACAAAATCATAGATCTAGGACATCACAGAACTAGAATTCTTATACCTTAATTCGTGGTTCCAAATAATGTGTTTGTACTTTTCTCTTTCATTGTTTCTACTCCAGCCAAATGCTTCCTAGTTATTGCCTCTGTCTTCCTCATCTTTCATTTTCTAATTCATGGCACATCCAGTGAAGTATTCTATTAGTCACACTTTGGCCAATCTCTTCATCATCAAAACTTACCTCTTTGTTGGCTTATTGTAACACTAACCAAAGTCAAGGGTAAATGATCACTACTACTTAGTGCAGTAACCTCACGTAACCAAATTGATACCCTGTTAACAGAAGTTTTTGGCTACTAAATGAAATGAGAAATTACTCAAATGGAAACTTAGATACTGGGACTAGACCAGAGAGGGAATATTATGTGTTTAGGCATTTTTGAAGGATGCTTACACACATATACATATATGTTGATACACTAATCTTACCCCAGAGATTGTAAAGTGATGAATATTTCTTTTCATTTACCCCTACTTAGCACTCCACTGACAGTTATATTTTCTATTTTAAAGTAGGGGGCAGTAAAAATAAGTATAAGGGGTGAGAATTGGTGTAGAGATTTCTATTTTTCTCAATTTTCTTCTATAAATGCTATGAATTCAGTTAAATATATAAACTTTAAGTCATATAATTTTTACTTATACACTCCATTTAGATATATAATAACATTTATCGAATGGCTTCTATGTATAATGTACTGTGTTTGGTACTGTGAGAGTTAAAATTGAATACTATATAATTCTAGCTCTCAAAGATTTGTGTAATCAACTGGAGAATACATAAATGTCCATGAGAATTGGCAGGAAAGAAAACTTAGCATGGACATGTCCAAATTCAAATTTAATCTACCCATTCAACAATATATTCTCAGTAACTACTACATATGAGGCACTATGCTGGAAACTGGGGATTAAATGATGAATGTAACCCACCACAATCTCTATGTCATGGTATACAGAGAACAGTAGGGAATATATAGACACGAATAAATAATTATTTTAAAAATTGGGAAATATTCATCTGTGAAAAGTGCTGTTAAAATGAGATAATACAAAAATTTACCTGGACAAGAAGCTCAGGGAAGACTTCACCTATGGAAGGATAATTAAGTTAGAATCTTAAGAGTGAACAATGTTAACTAAGTGAAAAGGGGAGAGAATAATGTCTGAGGTTCCCTTCAAGAGAGAGTAAGAAAAAAGTGAAAAAGATCAGTGTGGAAAAAGTTTGGAAAGTATGTACATGATGTATGTAGAGAGGTAGATGAAGCCAGACTATGATGTGAAGGCTTGTGAGACAATATAATGTTACAAAATTAGAAGAGCATCTTCATGATGGAGTAGAACCTTTTTAAAAATTCTATACTATTAATATCCCTGATGTTAAGTTCTTTTATGTATATGTTAATTATATTTATATATTACACTTATATATTATAGCTAACTTGGTTAATCATGTAAATTACTATTTAACAAATATGCATAACAGATGAGAAAATTTATATGTTCCCCTAAACTATATACTGAAAGAGAAAAGTGTATATTTGCAAAGATTTAGAGATCACAACAAATTTAAATTAGTAATTAAATATTAAAATCATTCTGAAAATAAATTTTATAATTTTAACATATTGAGATCATTTATTTTTCTGAGAAATGGTCTGAGGTAAATGTGATCAAATATCAATATGTTAAATGTTCTCTAGTCATCAAACTACTCTCACTTTTAAGGAAATAAAAGAGATGCAAATTCCATTTAAGGTTTGACCAAGTTCGTTTTTAACAATCTAAATAATGCAACAAATATATATTGTTTTAATTGCTATCTATGTCACTAATAGGTGCTTTTATAACTTTGCAAATCGGAAGTTCAGGGTAAATTAAACTATGGTGCATACTTAAAGGCTGGCTTCAACCCAGACATAAGTATATGAACACATATTATATTCATGGCAGATACAATATCGCAGACATTTAGCAGAAGAAATAGACTGTATAAGTCATGCTCTACTCATTATGCACATCTATAACTTCGACAATGTATGGCTTTTGTTAATACACAGGGAATTGTGTAAGTGAAATATCCCAGAAATTAAAGACTCAAGTGAAAAAATTGTGCTTCCTGCTTCCTAGGCTAAGTAGATAACAAGGGAGCAAGAGTAAGCACAAAGGCCTCTTCCTATTTAAATAGTATGATACCTTTAATGAACTTGATCCAGGACCAATAGTATCCATTTTCCAAATTTCATAAAATATTAAAGAACATTTTTAAAAATCAAATTTTACTAACACAAGAAACATTTCAGCATAACATTTTTAAAGGAATCCTCGAATAAAGGCTATCACATTGCTCAGGCTTTTTCTTTACATGTATGCTTGCTCAAGAAGATTGAGAGATTTTGGAAACTTTAAAGATCAAAGAGATTTAATTTTTTCAATTCCACATTTTTATTTTAACAAGCATATTCGCATTTGATGATCTTGAATGTGTTCTACAGTAATAGCACTTGAAAGTTCTTTTGATTTTGTAGCTTATCCCACTGTAACTATATACTTCATTTTTTCAGTGCAATCCTCAAATTCAGGACAACTGCTTCCCATAACTAAAATGGAGGCTGCTGTTGAATGTAAGCTGTATTACTGATTTAATATATGTTATTATTATTGTTATTATTATGATTATCTCTATTATATATGATATCTTGAATTTTATTTTAAGTAACTTTTCGCATGCTGTGATTTCTAAAATATTTGTTCATTAATATTATAATTTGAAAATATGTCGTAGGCAGGTTGAGCTGCTATAACAAAGTACATTCGACTAGATGACTTATAAACAACACAAATTTATTTCTCATGGTTCTGGAGGCTGAAAGTCTGAGATCAAGAGTGCTAGCATGGCCAGGTTCTGATGAGGGCCCTCTTTCAAGATGCAGACTGCCAAATTTTCCTTGTATCCTCACTGGGTAGAAAGAGGGAGAGAGCCTTCTAGGGCCTCTTATGTAAGGGCAGTAATCACGTTCCTGAGGGTTCTAGTTTCATGACTTAATTACTTCCCAAAAGCCTCATCTCCTAATACTATCACTTTAGAGGTTAGTGTTTCAACATGTATATTTTGAGGGGGAACAAACATTCAGTCCACAGCAATTTCCAAAACAGCAAATTTTAAAAATTTACAATGATCTATCTTAAATTAGGAAAGAATATGTTTTCTGAAATCTGAATTAATTAAATGTCTTCTATACAAGATTTATTAAATTTATTAAATAAATTTATTAAAATTCTAAGAAGCTAAACTCCATTGTAGATCAAGTATGGTTGATTTCCAGCATTTATTTTGTTTATTACTAAAATCTGTGCACATCTTTTGAGATTTTTGTGCATTTGAGTACCATGGGAAAATTACATGCTGTAGTTCATTATTCGGTTTTCCTGTGTTATTAGTGAATCCAAACCTCTGGAAAGCCTTAGGTTCGTGTAATGATAGTGTTGACATCATTCAAATTAATCTAAATTTAATATGTGAATTAAGACAAATGGAACATATTTGAAAAGTTGAAATATAGTCATTTGTCATCTGAACAAAACTGCAAAGGAGTAATGCTAAAAAAAAAATAAGATAATAGGAAAAGAACATTAGATATGAGTTCACAATTTAATAAAAACAATAAAAAGGCAAGTGCTCTCCTCACAATACAAGAGAAAGTAGGACATAGTTTTATCAATCAATGAATGAGTTCTCTAGAATGTGAATGAAAGAACACTGATAGTATTTATTCGCAAAAATAAACTTTTGGACAATTAAATCAGCCTTAGTCTCATCAGTAGAAAAATGCATTGGTGATGAAAAATAGTGAATTTCTGAAATAGTGAAATTTATTAAATGCATAATTTATGAAGTTTTGCTGTCCTGCAATCTCCAAAATATAGCATTTATCTGAATATGGATACATATTGGAACTTCTTCTAAGAATATTTAGTTACCTGAATTATCAACAAAAAAAAATCCTTACTCATTAATTGTTTTTCTGTAGCCAAAAGATGTCTAGAAGTGTTAGTGTTAGGAAAGAGACAGACTCATAGTTGCCCTGTATTAAATTAATCTGAAAACTTGGATTATATTTTATAGACTCCTTACTTTCTCTAATAATTCTGTCAAGGATGTCTAATCTATGAAATTACCTAAATCTTAGCAAACTATGTATATTGATATGTTATCTAACAGGTTACAAAAATTCCTAACTATATATTGCAGGGGAAAAAAAGTAATATTAATTTATGTTGTGTCTGCATTCTATGCAGAAAATAAATATAATATAAAGAGTACTCTTTCAAAAATCACAAGGGTTCCATTTTAGGTCCATAAGAACACAATATGATACTGAGAAAGATTTAATATTGATGTTTCATTTTCAAATTAATCATATATTTTGAGTTCATTTTATATCTAAGAAAGGTATATCATTAAAATGTTCACACTGAACTCTTCCATCCGGTCTGAAATGCTGCCTATAAGATAGCAGAGTAGGTAAAAGCTGTGCTTGCCTCCTCTCATGACCATAAAAAAAATTACAACTAAACTACAGAAAAATTATTATTGAGAATTGCCTGAGGTCTAGTAGGACAGAAGTCCTACAACTAAGGGAATAGAAAAGAAGCCACCTTGAGACTGGTAGGAATGTGGACACAGAAAACAAATTATTTCCATGCCTGCATTTGGCAGTTAAAAATCAGGAGGGAAATTTGGGCTGCAGAGCTACCCCTGGAAGAGCAAGGGGTCACACCCCCAAATCAGGCTCCTCAGCCCAGGGTTCCAGTGTTGGGGAGAGAAGTTTCTACAACTTCTGGCTGTGAAAACCAGGGAAAATTGTGGCTGAGTGGGATGGAGTGCTGCTGGATTTCAGGCGATCTTCTTAAAAAATCCCATGCATGAATTTAACTGCTGTTAGACTCACTTGCTCTGAGTTCCAGCACTGGGGCAGCAGCTTAAAAAGCACCAGAAACATTTGGAGAAAAACTGAATTGTCTGGCTTTAGGAATAGGGCTGGAGGGACATCTTTCTCCCAGACAGAAGTGCTGGCAAAAGTCACTGTTCCTTTGTTGAGCCCTCTTCCAACCCAGCATGCAGACACTAGCAGCAGCCATCATATCTGAATCTCCATCAATCTGGCTAACACTAGTCAACCAGCCCGATGATTCCCTGAAACCCCACCCAATTTGAAGGCCTACTCAAACCTCTTCTGTAGTTTTCCATACAAATAACATGTTCTGGTATATGGAGCAAACATTCCTAAAATCTCTCAAAAGTTCACAAAACTCAGACAAACAGCATCTGGCCTCAGTGAGCCCTGTACCCCTTGCTGAGCAGCCCCAAGCCCAGAACTAGTGACACCTGGCCTAGGTTCACAGCTTGGCCTCTTAAGGTACCTCCAAACTCAGTGCAGGTGGCAGCCAAATGTGAAATGCTTGGTGGCTCATACCAGGCTCCCCGGTCAAAGCACAGGTGTCAGATGGGCTTGGACTTTGATGGAGCCCCTTGAAAGGGGCTCCAGGTCCAGCAGGTTAAGTGGCCAGCTTAGGCCAAGACAAAGCACCAACTGGAGCCTCATCCAAAAATAACAAACCCAAAGAGCAGACAGGGCAGGCACCAGAGTACAGCTAAAGCAAATCCTGCTCTGTAGGGTCAGCACCTGCACAATAGCTCCTCTACTGTAGTCACTAGTCAGGCCTCACAACCAATCAGCCGAAGGGTTAATCCCTTCCACTGGTGAGCAAACTGCAACCAAGGCTCAACCACAACAGTAAGAACACACAAGACATACAAGGAACATAACTGGAGCACCGGCTCAGGTGTTCAGGGACACTGCACCATTGGGGCCCACAGGACACTTATGAAATAAGGCTATCTGCCAAGGCCTAGCAGCTCTACCTAATACATAAGAACAAACACAGGAAGATAGCCGAAATGGGGAGACAAAGAAACATGTCCTCCCGCCAAAATAAATAAGTAAATAAATAAATGAAAAAAGAAAGAAAAAGCTCCAGAAAAAGAACTAAATAAATGGAGACAAGCAATCTACCAGATGCAGAGTTCAAAACCCTGCTTATAAGTATGCTCAATGACCTTAGGGGAAGAGTACGTGAACTCAGGAGAACATTAACAAAAAGATAAGAAACACAAATGGAGATAGAAAACATAAAATAAAACTAGTCAGAAGTAAAGAATGCAATAATCAAAATGAAAAAAATATTTTAGAGGAAATAAACAGTAGATTACATGAAGCAGAGGATAGAATAAGCAGTTTCAGAAATAAGGAAAAAACCAAATCAGAACAGCAACGACTAACTAGAATCAAAAAATAAAATGAGGATAGTTTAAGGGGCCTCTGAGACGACATTAAGCATAACAACATGTACATAATAGAGGTACCAGAAAGAGGAGAGAGTAAGAAATTGAAAACAAATTTGAAGAAATAATGACAGAAAATTTCCTTAACCTGACAAAGGAAATTGACATACAATAGACATGGAAGCTCAGGAAACACAGATAGCTTCAAATAAGATGAACCTAAAGAGGCCCACACCAAAAAAAATCATAATTAAAATGTCAAAGATTAAAGGCAAAGAGAGAATCTTAAAAGCAGCATGAGAAAAAATTACCTACGAGAGAGCTCCCCTAAGTCTGTTGCTTATTTTGCAACAGAAAATTTGCAGGCTAGAGAGGATTGGTACCAAATATTCAAAGTGATAAAAAGCAAGGAAATACAATCAAGATGACTTTGCCCAGCAAAGCTATCATTTAGAATTAAAGGACAGATAAAGACTTTCCAATACAATGAAAAAAAAATGCTAAAGGTGTTCATAACCACCAAGCCAGTATTACAAGAAATGTTAGATGTTTATAAGAAGATGAAAAAGAAGAAAAGATAAAGAATGTGAATAATAAAATGACATTTATCAATAATTACTTTAAATGTAAAAAAGATTAAATGCTCCAACCCAAACAAAAGATAGGGTGACTGAATGGATTAAAAAAAAAAAAGATCTTTACAAATGCCACCTAAAAGGGACTTACTTCAGATAGAAAAATACACACAGACTAAAGTTGACAGGATATAAAAAGATATTTCATAAAAATTGAAACAATAAAAAGAAAGGATGGGATGGCAATACTTATATCAGACAAAATAGACTTTAAAACAAAGGCTATAACAAGAAAAGAAGGACCCAGTAATCTCCCTTCTGGGTATTTATTCGAAGAAACCCAAAACACTAACTTTAAAAGACATATGCATCCATATGTTCATTGTGGCATGATTTACAATAGCCAGGATAGGGAGGCAACCTGGGTATCCATAAATTGATAAATGAACGAATAAGAGGTAGTACACATGTACAGTAGAATATTACTCAGCCATAAAAGAAGGATGAAATCTTGCCATTGGCAACATGGATGGAGCTAGAGGGTATTGTGCTGAGCAAAATACGTCAGACAAAGAAAGAGAAATGTCATATCATTTCCTTATATGAGGAATCTAAAGAACAAAATAAATGAATAAACACAACAGAAACAAAATCATAGATACAGAGAACACTTTAATTGTGCCATATGGGAGAGGGTTTGCAATAGGTGGGTGAAAAAGGCAGGGGAACTAAGAAGTACAAATTGATAGTTACAAAATAGTTATGGGGATGTAAAGTACAGCATGGGAAATATAGTCAATACTATTTTAATAACTATGGATGGTGTCAAGTGGGTACTAGAGTTATTGGGGTGATCACTTTGTAAGTTATATAAATGTCTAATCATGTTGCACATCTGAAACTGATATAATACTGTGTGTCAACTGTAATTCATGTTTTAATTATCAAAAATAAACCAAACAAGAAATAAAAATAAAATAAAATGTTGCCTATAGTAAATTCTCAAATATCACAATCTCTTTGTTGATAAAAATAACTATTATATGCACAATTTGGGATAGTAGGCATTAATTAGTCATATATTCTAGCTCACTTATGAATGTTAATATACTGATTAATATATTATGTTCTGCATAGACTATATATGGACTATCATCTTCAAAACATAGACTATGGCAAAGTCAATAATATTATGTCTGTAGCTACTCTTTTGCTGTTTCTATACTTATTTTGTTTAATCCTTACAATGACTCTATTAAATAATTTTTAGTATCCCATTTTACAGGTGAAGAATTTGAGGATTATCAAGGCTAAGTTTCCTCCAATTACACAATTAATTAATGTCTTAGCCAGAATAAAAGAGATCCAATCTGACTTGTGCTCCAGCCCTGATCTTTGATGTAAAAACCAAATACAAGCAATCCATTTTAACTTTTCCTTCATAACTTTCATGATATAAATCATCCTTAGGCAACAGATGTAAAAATATGTCACTTATCAGAATTTAAGTAGTCTTATATTCTTCTGGGTTTATGTTCCATGTGTAAGATAAAAGATTTGGAGTTTTTAAAAATTTCTCAAAAAAGTATTCATTTTCTCAGATTTTTAAAATAGCTTTTTGAATTTCTATTTAGTTTTGAAAGATATTTAACAATTAACATTTTCAAAATTTAAGGTCTATAACATGTTTCCTATGTTTATATATTGTTACTATGATTGCCATTGTTGTAATAATTAGCACCTCTATCATTCTGGATAAAAAAGTCTATGGGGAAGTTTATGAGAAGAACTAGCATTTGAGTACAGAAATGTGTAGAATAATTATTTGAAATAAACTCACTTTCTTTTTGGATGAGATTTTCTGCCTTGAACCTTTCTCTCTTATCTCACCTTTGACATGGACACTTCCCACTGGATATTCTCTGTTCTGTGGAGATATTCTATGCATTTTAGGAAGCCGAGGCAGCAGTACCACTTCTCTTCCAGTACCACTTCTCTTCCTCAATCATGACAACTAAAAATTCCTCCAGAAATTGCTGAAAGAAATATCTCTTCAGGGGCAAAAGGTTCTCTGCTAAAAATCATAGGTTTTTCAAAACACCGCAAAAGAATAAAAGCAGATAAGCATTCTTTAGGTGTAGTTTTATTCAACCTGGAAAGAAGGCAGAATCATGGACATTACTTTTATGACTAACTTGAGGATTATAGAGCTGTCTACTGAGTAAAAAGAGTATCGAATACATATTATAGCTATAATTTATTTTCATTATTTTTCCCAGATTTACTAAAATAGACATTGAGTTGCATGTGTTTACATTGTACAATTCAATGTTTTTTTTTTCAATTATAGTTGGCATACAATAATATATTAGTTTCAGTTGTACAGCATAGTGATTAGAGATCTATATAACTTACAAAGTGATCACCACACTAAATCTAGTACCCCTTTCCCTCTTCCTCTACATATTACAACATTAATAATAATTTCCCTTATGCTAAAATTTACGCCTCCATGTCCATTTTGTAGATATCCGTTAGTACTTCTCAATCCCATTGACCTTTATCACTGTTCCACCTAACACCCCTCCAATCTAGTAGCCCTCAAAATATTCCCGCTATTGATAAGCAGTATGGAAATTAAAACAATTATCAAAAATCTACCAAAAAGTAAAAGTCCAGGACCAGATGGTTCACCAGTTAATTCTGCTAAATACTTAAAGAAGATTTAATATCTATTATCCTCAAACTCTTCCAAAAGATTGAAGAGGAGGCAATACTTCCCAACTCATTTTATGAGGCTAATTTTACCCTGATATCAAAACCCGGTAAAGATAACGCACAGAAAAAGAAAACTACAGACCGATATCTCTCATGAACACAGATGCCAAAATCTTAAATAAGATACTAACAAAATGATTAAAAAGATTATATACCACAATCAAGTGGGTTTTATCCCAGAGGCATAGGGATGGTTCAACATACAAAAATCAATTAATCTGATACACCACATACACAAATTTAAAAATAAAAATCATATGATCACATAAATAGATATAGAAAAAGCCTTCCACAAGATATAGCATTCATTTATGATCAAAATACTTAACAAAATTGGTATAGAAGGTAAGTACCTTAATATAATAAAGGCCATCTATGACAAATCCTCAGCCAACATTATACTTGATGCAGAAATGATAAGAACCTTCCCTTTAAGATTAGGAACAAGGCAAGGTTGCCCAATATAGCCACTGTTATTCAATATAACATTGGAGGTCTTAGCGAGTGAAATCAGAGAAGAGAAAGATATAAAAGGTATAAAAATAGGAAATGAAGAAGTCGAACTGTCACTATTTGTGGGTGATACAATTCTCTATATAGAAAACCCTAAATACTCCCTAAGAACACAACTAGAAACAATAAGCAAATGCAGTAATGTCTCTGGATACAAAATCAATGTTCAAAATTCCATAGTATTCCTATATTCTAATAATGAAGTGTCAGAAAAATAAGTGTAAAAAATAATTCATTTTGCAATTGCACCAAAAATAATAAAATACCTAGGAATAAATTTAATGAAACATATGAGGGACCTATATAATGAAAACTATAAGACCCTATTAAAAGAAATTGAAGAAGATACAAAGAAATGGAAAGATATTCTGAGTTCTTAGATTGGAAGAATCCACATAGTTAAAATTAACTTATTACCTAAAGCATTATACAGATTTAATGCAATCCCCATCAAAATACCATTGACATTTTTTAAGGAAGCAGAACAAAAAAAAAATCATCAGATTTGTATGAAATCACTAAAGACCCCAAATTGCCAAAGCCATCCTGAGAACAAAGAATGAGACTGGAGTCATCACTCTGCTCGACTTCAAATTATACTATAAAGTGACAGTAATCAAAACGACATGGTATTGGCAGAAAAACAGCTACACAGACCAGTGGAACAGAATCAAGAGTCCAGAAGTAAACCTATTTTTATGTGGGCAAATAATTTTTGACAAAAAAGCCAAAAACATACCATAGAGAAAGGAAAACCTCTTCAAAAAACAGCGCTGGGAAAACTGGAAAGCCATCTGCAAAAGAATGAAACTAACCTGTGGTCTAACGCCATACACCAAAATTAACTCAAAATTGATTACTGACCTGAATATGAGACTTGAAACAATAAATTATAAAGATGAAACCTTATGTACTAAACTCAAGGGCCTTATAACTAGAGAGGATTTTATGAATTTGACCTCAAAGCCAAAGGAAGTAAAAGCAAAAATAAATGAATGGGACTAAAATGCTTCTGCATTGTAATAAGAACCATCAACAAAGCAAAAATACAACAATCAAAATGAGAGAAATTGTTTGCAAAAAAATGCTTCTATAAGGTCCTAATATCCAAAATACAGAAAGAACTCATGCAGCTCAACAACAACAACAACAACAACAAAACAGATGATCCAATCAAATAAATGGGCAGAGGAACCGAATAGACACTTCCCCCATGAAGACATACAAATGGCCAACAGACATATGAAAAGATGCTCAATTTTACTAGCTGTTAGGGAAATGCAAATTAAAACCACAATGAGATGTCATCTCATACATGTTAGAATGGTTATCATCTACAGGATAAGTAATAACAAGTGTTGGAGAGGTTGCATGGAAAAAGGAAACTTCATACACTGCCGGCAAAAATGCAGATTCATATAATCACTAAAAAACTAAAATTTGAATTACCATGTGATTCAGTAATCCTTCTTCTGGATATTTACCCAAAAAAACCCCCTGAAAACATTTATCTTCAATGAAATATTCACCCCAATGTTGATAGCAGCATTAGTCACAGTGTCCAGGACATAGAAGTAACTGAAGTAGTCTAAGGAAAATTATTAGATAAAGAATATGTGGTACATATATACAATGGAATTTAACTCAGCTATAAGAAAAAATAAATTACTGTAATTTGCAATACATGTATAATTCTTGAGATGATCTTGATAAGCAAAATAAATGAGACATAAAAAGTTTAAACCACATGATATCACTCATATGTGAGATATAAATCTAAAAGCAACAGACAAACATGACAAGAAAGAGAAACTTGTGGTCATGGACAGTGGATTAATGTTTATCAGAGGGAAGGGGAGAGGGTGGAGTTAGATAGGAATGAAAGGGGTCAAATATTTGGTGACAGAAGGAAATCTAATTTTGGGTGGTGAACACACAATGAAAAATATATATGACATACTCTTGAATTGTACACTTGAAACTTATTGGATTTTGTTAATCAATGTCACCCAATAATTTTTAGTAATATAAAAACTTTAGCAACGAGATAATAGGCATAAAAAGGACACATGAACCATAGAAAATAACCATTCAAATATGAAGAATACAATGATTGCAATGAGGAATACACTAGAAGGAATAACCTGTGATTAGATGAATCAGAAAATTGAATAAGCTATTTAGGAGATAAGGTAGCAGGAAAAGTCCAATCAAAACAGGCAAAAGAAAAAATGGAAAAAAATAGTTTAAGTTAAGGGGCCTGTGGGACATCAAGTCTAACATTTGAATTATTAAAGTACCGGAAGGAAAAAAGAGAGAGAGCAAGGTATTTAGAACCTATTTGAAGAAACAATGATGGAAAACTTCCCTAAACTAGAAAGGAGAATAAATACACAAGTCCAGGAAGCACAGAGAGTCCCAAACAAGATGAAACTAAAGAGGCCCCCAACAAGACATATTATAATTAGAATACCAAAGTTTAAAGATAAAGAGAGAATCTTAAAGCAGTGAGAGAAAGGGAATACAAGGGAGCTCCCATAACATTATCAGATGATTTCTCAACAGAAACTTTGTAGGCTAGAAGGGATTAGCATGAAGCATGTAAAGTGATGAAAAGCAAACACCTACAATCCACGTTACTCTACCCAACAAAACTATCATTTAGAATTGAAGGACTGATAAAGAGCTTCTCAGACAAGAAAAAACTAAAGGAGTTCATCATCACCACGCTGGTATTACAAAAAATGTTATAGGGACTTCTTTAAGAAGAAGGAAAAAAAAAGATTAAAAATGTGAATAATAAAATGGCAATAATTACATATGTATCAACAATTACTTTAAAAGTATATAAACTAAATGTTTTAATCAAAAGTCATAGGGTGGCTGAATGGATAAGAAAACACAACCTTTACATATGCTGTCTACCAGAGACTCACTTCAGATCAAAAGATATACACAGACTAAAATTAATGGGATGGAAAAAACTAGTTCGTGATAATGGAAACAACAACAACAACAACAACAACAACAACAACAACAAAAAACAGTATAGCATTATTTATACCAGACAAAATAGAGTTTACAACAAAGGCTATAACATGAAGCAAAAGACACAGCAATTTCCCTTCCGGGTATTTATGTTAAGATACCCAGAACACTAACTCAAAAAGACATACGCATCCACATGTTCTTTGCAGCACTATTTACAATAGCCACGATATGGAAGTAAATATAAAAAATGGATAGAGAAGAGGTGGCAGATACATACAATGGAATATTACTCAGACTGAAAAAAGAATGAAATCTTGCTGTCTGTAATAACAGGAATGAACCTAGAGAAGATTATGCTAAGTGAAATAAGTCAGAGAAAGACAAATGCCATATGATTTTACTTACATGTGAAATCTAAAAAAAAAACACAAAATAAACAAATAAAATAGAAACAGACTCATAGATATGGAGAACATTTTGATAGATGCCAGAGGAGAGGGTTGTGAGGGGGGTGTATAAATGAAAAAGTATAAGGGATTAAGAAGTACAAATTGGTTGTTACAAAACAGTCATGGAGATGTAAAGTATAGCCTATGTTCATGGCAGCACAATTTACAATAGCTAAGATATGGAAGTAACCTAAATACCATGATTGGATAAAGAATATTACTCAGCCATAAAAAAATGAAATTCTACCATTTGCAATGATATGGATATTATGCTGAGTTAAATAAATCAGAAAAAGATAAATACCATATGATTTCACTTATATGAGGAATATAAGGAACAAAAAGAACAAACTGATCAAAAACAAACTAAAATATAGAGGACAATATGGTGATGGCCAGAGAAAGGGTTGGGGGAGCTGGGAGAACTGAGTGAAGGGTTAATGAAATACAAATTAGTAGTTCATATGTGTTCACAAGGATGAGGAGCATGGCATAGAGAATGCAGTTAGCATTAATGTATTGACTAGGCGAAGAGCCAGAAGAGAAAAAGCAATTAGAGGCATTCTTTTATAAACTATATAAATGTCTAACCAATGTACTGTATACATGAAACTAATAAAATAAAATTTAAAAAAAAGAAATGTTACATTAAAATAAAAAAATTGTAGTCAATAATATTGTTATAACTATGTATGGTAGATCTGCCTGGCTTATCACTTCATAAGTTTTATAAATGTCTAATCATTATGTTGTATACCTGAAACTAATATAACACTATATATCAACTGTAATTGAAAAAATCAAAAATTATTTTTAGAAAAGGTTTATTATTTTCTACTACACAATTCCAAAAAACCTGTCTAACAATAATATTTAGTATCATCATATAAATAAATGACATGGGAGATTAGCACTGTAAAATCATTCAATGATAAAATCTAATTCTTATCACAAAAAGTACATTTCAAATGCTGTACAAAATGCATTGTCAATGAAATATCTTTAAAACTGATACATATAACTCATACTACCTTCAGAGAACATAATCATAATTATAAGTCATTTACATTTAAAATCATGAGATTGAATGTACTGTAATTATATTATCCAGTTTACGGTGACCCTACAAATGTTATCTTTTATTTAAACTTAAGGTTCATAATTAAAATATATAAAATAAAGTATAGACTGTTCAATATGATAGCCACTAGTCACATGTCTTTTATATTTAAATTTAAATGTTCATAAATAAATAAAATTTAAAATTTAGATTCTCCATTATACTGGCTATATTTCCAGTGCTCAGTAACTACATACCAATCATTACAGAGAATGTCATTGTCAATTCTGCTATGTATAGTAGAATTGTATGTTGAAAATATTAAGGATTTCAAAAAAATTTACGTTCTTCCCATTTGTATAAAACTCAACTTTCAGAGGAAAGGTACTTCTAAACATTGACCAGTTCTATTTTATTATATTACGCTTGTATCAATCATTCTAATTAGAACCAGGTAATATTAAATTCTACTTTATGCACTTTCAAAAATAACTTTTTATTTTCATTGACTAACTATTTACCAAACTGAAGACTAGGCTTAAGAGTACAAAGAATACAAAGAAAAGATTACTAAATATAATTTTAGTGATTGACTCCATTATTATCATTATTTCTATTTAGTTTTAACTCCGTTTAAAAACTTAGTACTTAGAGGTAAGGATTATATATTAATCAGAATTCTCCAGAGAAACTATAGATATTATTATTATATAAATTTATTTATTATATATAAATTTATTATATGTATACATTTATTTATTGTATATAAATTCTTTTGTTTGTTTGTTTGTTTTTAAGGGACTTGCTAACATAATTTTGGAAGCTGGTATGTATGAAAGCTATAAGGCAGGCCAGCAGATTGGATACCCAGGCAGGAGTTAATTCTGCAAACTTGAGGCAGAATTTCTTTTTCTCCGGGAAACCTCAGTTTTTGTTCTTAAGGTCTTATATTTATTGGAGGAGGCCTATCCATATTGTCACAGGTAATCTCCTTTACTTAAAGTCCATTGATTACAGTTTTTAATTAACCATTTGGAAAAAACACCTACACAGCAGCACATAGATCAGTACTTGATTAAATAAATAATTGGCCCCAGCCAAGTTGACATAAAATTAACCATCTGACCTGGTAATGAGGTCATTCGAATTCTCTAAAACAGTACTAGGATGGGAGGGAGGTCTCTTCACATGGCCAAATGTGTCCAGGTCCCTGTAAGCATTTCTACCACTTTAAACACAAGTATAAGACTAAACAAAGCCTGTTATGATTATCATCTAGACAAGGGACTATTCATCAATGTGATTAAAATGATAAATTGTAAAGATGTCCTTTCTTTACAAATTGGGTGAACTGTCTGCAGTTTTCTGCCTTTTTCCTAAAAAACTATTTCTAGAAGAGTGAAGAGTTATTTATTTCCTTTGTCAACACTCAGTGAAAGTAACACTATACATGTGGGTACTGCCCTCTCTCCTCAAAACTTGATACTATATTCCTACAATCATTGACCTTTCTCTCAGTCTCTTTCCTTTTTCTCCTTTTTTTAATCTCAGTTTATTTCAAGAACTTAAATAGAGATCTACTTTATGAATAAAATTTTTAAACGCTCTGTTCAAAATAAGCATTTTGCGTTAAAGGCTGTAATTTTGGACACTTGAAACTACTTCAAATTTAGAGAAAATCATGAAGAAATATTAATCCAATAATTCGTGTTATATGTGACCTAAACTCTGATTTTAAGGGTATATATTTTATATTTCTTGTTGATATTCATTCATTTAATATTTATTTTTGATTTTAGAATGAAGTTGAAGATCCTTGGACATTTAAATCTCAAAACAAATGTACATGCTTCATGAATATATGTCTCTGAACTCAAATGTGAAAATGTTAAAGATTGTACTCTGTGATAAGATCTTGCAGCAACATGGAAAATTATACACCCACAGGATTCTATATTATGTGCTTTGATAAATCCAAATAAGAAAGTTCAAATTTAAAATTTGGAACAATAATTGCATTGTAACATAAAAGGTAGTGAATAAATACAAGGTTGTAATCATTCACTAAGAAGACCCTTGATGACATAAAATTTGGCAGCACAGCTTGAACAGTTTTTGTATGCTAGGAGACTCCTTAGCATACAAGAGTGACTTGCAGCCATTTCCTTCTCCACTGTTGCACTTGATATATAAAGGATATGTTTTTTAACCCTTCCAAGAACCTCCTCTGAAAAACTTTATTTTACCTGCGAGGAAGTTAAAAGGAAGTTTCCCACCCCATTTCCATGAATACACAGTTTGAAACTTTGCATTATGAGGAGATAATGTTTATTCATTAAAAAATGTATTTGTCAAGGGCTGTGTGAGGAGCTAGAGATACAGAGATGAATAGCATCCAGTCCTGCCCTCAAAGAGTTTATAGTGATTTGAGTGCATTTGTCATTAATTTTTATCAAAATGCCACCTTAAAGGAATTTATAACAGTTGTTTTATTTGTTCCCTACATAACTACAGCTAAAACATTCTGGATAGACTGTTTCGAATAAATTTTTATTTGGGAATAACTTTAGATTTATAAGAAAAGTCGAAAAATTAGTATAGACATGTGATAGTCAATTTTGTATGAACTTGACTGGACCATGGGGTGCCTAGATGTTTGGTCAAACATTATTGTGAATGTGTCTATGAGAGTGTTTCTTGATGAGATTAGCATTTGAATTGGTAGAATGAATAAAGTATATTGCCCTCCATTATGTGGGTGGGCCCCATTCAATCTTTCAATGTCCTAAATACAACAAAAAAGCTGACCCTCCTATGAATAAAAGAATTTCCTCCTTTCTGACTGCCTTGAGCTGGAACATTTCTTTTACTTCCTACCCTTGGACATGGACTGGGAACTACTATACTACTACTATGAACTATATTATAAACACATAATGTTTATATAAGGTTTATTTTGTTTCTCTGGAGAACCTTGACTATCAAGAGAGTTCCCATATATCCTTCACCCACTTTCATTTTCCCATAATGTTGACATCTTTATTATTATGATACGTTTGTCTAAACAAAAAATTTGCTACATTATTATTAACTTGAAGAAAAAATGAAGATTTGAAATATATAAAATAGAATAATTTTAACCAAGCTGCTGAAATTATTAACATTAGCATGAGGAAAGACTGTGTTCTTGTTCTAACTAGTCTGGGAACTTAAACTTTTTTGAACTTTCTAGCCCTGAATCAGTACCCAAATATACATCTGAATCTCCAGGTAACCCTCTAATTAACCCCTGAAGGACTCATGTATACCTGAGTCCTGATATCCATTGTCCAGACCACTGGGACTGACTAGACCTCCTGGCACATATCTTCCTGACTGCTTGACATCTGACTGATAACTGCCCTGGACTAATCCCAAGGCTAAGAATGCAAGATGGATAATTCTCCAGGATGTACTTTTTGCTATAGGAAATTTTAACTTTTCTTTTTTCCTTTGAACACTTCTGGGATTTTGACTAACCATGTCTTCACTTTGCGAACTCCAAAACCCTTGAATAAATCACTATCTTTTTTTCTAGCGAAGCCTCCAGAATCCTTCTGAGTTCATTTGACAAGCTAAACTACCTACTTATTCAGATCTTACAGCTTTTCCTCTGTATACTTTTTCTGTTCCAGGATCCTCTTTCTGTTCCAGGATCCCATTCAGAATACCACACTGTATGCACTTTCCGTTTCCTTAATATCCTCTGGTCTTGGACAGTTTCTTGAAGTCTTTCCTTGTTCTTTGTGAGTTTGACAGTTCTAAGGAGAACTGGTTATGTGTTTTGTAGAATGTATTCCTATATGGGTTTTCTGATTTTTTTATCAAGATTAGACTAAGATTATGAATTTGGGGGAAGAATATACAGAGGTGAAGTGCACTCATGACATTATATCAACAGGTACATGATATCCATATGGCATCAATAATGATATTAACAAGGATCACTTTTTGTTTATTTATGTATTTATTTATTTATTCTTTTATTTATTTAAATGCCTACAGCCCCTGGTATTCCTAGGTGGTCTCCTATTTAAATACTAACCAGGCCCGACCCTACTTAGCTCCTAAGATCAGACAAGATCAGAGTTCAGGGTGGCATGGCCATAGATATATCTATATCTATACCTATATCTATCTATCTATCTATCTATCTATATCTATATCTATATCTATATATACATATATACATATATATATATACTTTTTTAAAATAAAAAAGTATTTTCTAGGTTGCTCTACTATAAAGTTAGTATTTCCCACTTTCCATAATCTATTCCTGTGAAAAAAAAATCACTATATCCAGTTCAAACTAGGAGAGGTGAAGAAATTAATCTCTACTTCCTAGAGGTGGAAGTATCCACTTGTCTTATTTGAAATTTTGCAAATTATAAGTTTAAGATAGTCCTATTACTGAATGGAAGAGATTTCATCAAGAGACCGAATATATGATGCTCAGCTATAGAGCTTGTGGTTCATCTTTGCTTATACATCATAGCATGTTCATGGTGACATTTCTGAGGTTTGTGGGTAGTAAACCATTAAAAACTATTTTTTTCTTCACCGGAAGCTATTTATGTTCCACATACTGGAGGAAGATAGGAGAGAGAAACACAGGCTAAAATGTAACTCCTGTCTCTCTGTACTTCATTTCAATTTCTGGCAATTTTGGTCCATTTGCTCCCAATATTTACTAAAAGTATGAAGATCCCATCCTTGCAATGAGAACTAATAAGAAATCTCATAAATTCTGAACACATTGTGAAAGTTATTAAGAGTCTTCGGTGTTTAGCTCTAGCTATTTAAAAAAATATCATGTTGTCTTTTAAACAAATATTTCTTATTTTTGTCATCCTAGGGTTATGTTTTTTTTATAGGTTTCACTATAACTCCTTGTCCAGTTCCTCTAACAGCTGAACATATCCTATTATTTCTATGCTGTATTAAGCAACGAATGATTTTACTTGAAATATATCAATATGTGCATTTCAATTTTTTGTCATTTTAGCATCAATCCAAAATTACATTTTTTTTATAATCTTACTTTTTGAAAAATAATCTACATCATTGAACACTCTTCACTAAATAAAGAAGGTTAAAAAGCCATGATTCCTACTTTATTATAATATTATATTTCCTTGCAGTTTATAGAAGGTATTC
Source organism: Rousettus aegyptiacus (assembly GCF_014176215.1). NCBI lineage: Eukaryota > Metazoa > Chordata > Mammalia > Chiroptera > Pteropodidae > Rousettus > Rousettus aegyptiacus. Next base: position 78,655,397 of record NW_023416312.1, on the reverse strand, counting down.
ATATATGTTTCCCCATGTGATAATGTGATCTGTCCCCAAGACCTCAAAAGGAAGACATAGACAAGAAATCATAATTTTAACAACAACAACAACAACAAAACTAAAGTTCATAAAAGTTAGTGGCTTGCTTTTATTGCTCATGAAGCTTAGGGACTATAGGTATAGAACATATGTGGTCTGAATATGTTTCAGATTAGATGAATTTAGGCTGTGTACCAATATCCCATAACCTTAACATGTCAAAAGTTTATTTATCACTCACACTAAATCCACTCTGAGATTGGAAGTATCTCCAGGGCATTGACCTCTATTTGTTCCTTCAGTATTCCAGACTGCTTTGGTATTTCTTCCTAACCTCCAATACAATAAACCCATTCTTCCACAATTACTATGGCGAGAGAAAAGAACACGGAGAACCTCTCACCAGCCCTTAAATACTTCTACACATAAATAGCACAGGCCACTTTTCCTGTCGTTTTATTGTAGAAAGCAAGTCATGGCTATATCTAACTTTAAGGAAGCATGTGCACAAAAGGAGAAGAGAATCAGAGACCTTGATAAACATGTGTATATCCATCATAGATTACCTGTTTGGTTTCCTTCCACAAGATCATACTGCCTCAACTTAAAATATTCATGAGTGGGATCAATAATGACCTACCAGCTAATGAAATGTCCTTGTGGACTTATAGCCTAAACAATTGTATGACACTAAACCACATTTTCAACCTATACTAGCAAAAATATCTCAAAGAAATGCTATCACCTAGTAGTGAAGAGCATGAAGTTTAAAACAAAGAACAACTTTCATTCAAACTTGGCTCCACTACTATCTTTGATACATGAGACAAGATATTTAACATTTTCAAGTAAAAAGGAGATAAAAATAGTATTTACTTCACAGATTTCTTTTGAAATTAAGAAAGATAATGCATAAAAGGACAAACCTTGGCATATAGTAAACCCTAAATTGATGTGTGCAACTTTCATCATACATTAACAAACTGTAATTATAATAATCATAGGTTCTAAATTTTCAAGGACTGTCCCAATGTTGTCTTATTTTTTCTTACTTTATAAGTATTGATTTTGATGCAAAAACATTGCTACAACTATAATCTATAAGATAAATTTGAAATATTAAAAAATGTAGATTATATCTGAAAATGCTTTCATATACATAATTCACTAGGTTCATACTTTGGGAAGAATATAACATCTGTTTTACTTCCATTCTATTTAATAAAGTTGTCAGCAAAAGGACAAAAAATTAAGTGTTCTAATATGAAGGACTCTTCATAATTTCATGTTGTTTACTATACTATTTTGAGGTTTTATATATATATAAAATAAATTGATTATTTGGTGTTTAAAGCTATGAACTACTACTAGTATAGAATAATCTTACAAATGAGGAAGCTAGAAAAACAGTTAAAACATAAAACTCTTTTAACCAGGTACATTTTATGGTATCGCTGAAGGCAGAGAAATTTATTTTTATTACCATAAGCACTAGCATAACAGAAATACCGCTATTTCTTTAGTATTAGTTCTGAAGGGGTTAATTCTATGCAAAGGCTTACTATTGTCAGTTAATGTGCTTGCAAACACTACCTTTGCCCAACATCATCAGAATTCCATAAAATTGGACACTTGCTATTTATTTAATTTATAAAAATAACATTCTGATTTTACAACAGTATCAGATAAGAAATCATTTAGATAAACTCCTAATCAATATCCAGTTCATCTAACTACCGATCAGAAGGGAATTTCTGAACTTTTGAAGCTTAGCCATCCACAGTACTAAGAATTTTGTATTTTGCGTGTGCACATTTGTGAAACATGAATGTATACTCAAAATTACCCTGAAATAATCTACTAACCTCTTTTGTATAAATCAACAAACATACATAAATGAAAGTAAACTGTTGACCTAACATGAAACCACAAAATTATGACTTTGTCTCCAAGTCCATGCTAGTTGATAAGCACTTACTGAAATAATATTTTTCACACAAAGAAATAATATATTTTCTAATACTTTCCTCACCCTGCTATCATTTTTTTAACAAAGTGGTGTGTTTATTGTGACTGTCATTGAGTAAATTTTGGCCTATTTTCCTACTTTTCAAAATGTAAGTAAATGTTTGAAATCTGACTGAAGTGAATTACAAATGACAAACTTTACCCTCCTTTTTAGAAAGAAGCTAGATTTTTTAAAATCTATTTTCCTATATTCACCCACAAATGTGTCTATTCTGAGAAACGAATTTCCCAGATTGTCTCAGTGAAGTCAAATTTCCTTGTTATTTACACTAAGTGAATTTTGTACTTTACATGAGGGAAACAACATGAAACAAAATTGCTAAAGTACCATCAGATTTGTATTCTAACTTTACAGTTATATACTAGATATTTTGGACCCTTTCATTTTACAAGGTCAACATTAAAATACTTCCTATTAAGAGCTCATGTAAAAAAAACTTGTTTGCATATTAGATACCTTTTAATTATTCCAAATAATTCAGAAGAGGAATAAAAATAATGATATGGAGTGAATGACTAGTGTCTTATAGGAACATTAGTTTTCTAAACATGAACTGGGAAATATTAATCTAGACATAATGTTCCTCAAGGGCAATGACCATGATCGATTTTCCTATGTAGTTTGTCCAGTACCTAAATTAGTGCTAGTAATTGTTTAATAAATTTCGAATGGATGGATGGTTACATGGGTGGGTGGGTGGGTGGATGGATGGATGGATAGATCCATAGATGACAGATTGAATTAATTAACAAATGAATAAAATATCTTCTGATCAACAGTTGAAATAAGTCACAGATTTCACATTATGAGGTCAAAATTTCTTTGCCCAAGAAAAATTCTTTCTGTACTCTATTAAATGGCCTTTTAAAATGTTAAGTTTACATTATCACCAAATCAGTAGGTACATTTCAAGAAATAATACATAATTTTAACCTTTTTTATTGTAGCCAACACATTATCAGTCTGCTTGATCAACTTGTCAGCTTTCACCTCTCTATACAGTGAGCCAAGCCCTTTGCATTGAAAGCTAAAGAATCCATAATAAGGTCAGGATGTATTGATAGAGAAAGCAGATCAAGATTTATTTCTTTAATTTTATTTTATTTTGTAAGATGAAAATGAGTGAAAATTGATCAGTGGATATCTTATGACACTTCACTTATTCATGATTTTTTAATGCAAGTAGGAGGACAATGGTTTTCCCACAGTAAGGACTTCGAAAATAATTTAACATATATTTCTATTTTAAGAACCAATAAACTAAAATTATTTCTAGAACTAAAGCCAGAGTTGCATTTTCAGGGGGTATCTTATTTATTAAACAAACAAAATAGTAAAATACCCTGAACTAAGAGAAAAATAACATTATATTTCCAAAGGGTAGCTGCTATCTATGTCAATCAACATTTTTGATGATACTATTGAACACAAAACACTGTACTATGTATTATGAAGGGGTTAGAAAATTAGTCTTCTAAGTACCTAATATCGATGTAATTATGAAGAGAGAACAGTCATATGTGATTCGATCTAAGACTATTTAAAAACATTGTTTTAAAAACATATCATACACTTAAAACCTATGTAATTTTATTAACCAATGTCACTTCAATAAATTAAAGTAAAAAATTTTTAGAATTAAAGAAAATTCTCAACTAACCAAGAAGAAATTCATCACATTGGTATTAATACATGGGGAAAAATCTATGGATAAACTCAGACAGAGAAAAAGATTTATAAAATCATATAATTTTAAATACTAGAAGAAATAATATGTAGAAGATACCATAGTGAAGGAAGGATTAGATGGTGGTTTAGAATGGATCAGGTAAGTCAGTTGTTATCAACTGGGGGAGTTTTTGAGCCCCCAGGGGATATTTGACAATACCTGGAGACATGATTGTTTGTCACAATTGTGGGTATGCTATCAGCATTTAGTTGGTAAAGACCATGAATGTTGCTAAACATCTTAAAATGCACAAGAAAGCTTCCAAGAGCAAAGTATCTGGCCCAAAACATCAGTAGTGCTGAGATTCAGAAATCCTAAGCTAAGTTCCGCCAAGAAAATTCGTGGTACTTTTGATGTTCAACTTTCATTAACTTCCCACAATATTAGGTTACTAAATTTTCACTACAAAAATCATATTTGAATGCACACAATGCCATGAAAATTATGCGATGTAAGTCTATTTTCCTACTTTAATATAATGACACTTGACCCTTATGCATCAAAATGATTTTAGTGGTAAAAATAAATGGCATCGTTGTTTGTTAGGGTATGATATATAACTATTTGATTTTCCATGGCTATCTTAAATTTTCAGAGAGGGGAAATAGTGAATCAGCAAAAAGTTAATGAAAGCAATTTTGACATGTCTTATCTTGAAGATAATAAAAACAGAACTATCCATAATGACAAAAGACATATAATTAGCACTGATGATTTTAAATGACACCCTTTGCTCAACTATTTTTACCTCTCAGAGAAAGCAGTGTACTAATGATATCAGATCTCAGTTTATTTCCTCATTTTACTTATCAGTCTTTTTTATGACTTATGAGAAAAATCATGATTAGGAAAAGAAAAGTTTAAATATTGATGCAATTAACTTTTTATGAGGCAACCATTTACTGCCAAATGTTTCTCTCATCTTTGTCAATGTAAAGTACCTGGTCTGCAAATAAAATATCTCGAACATGATGGTCTCAATTCTCACCATATTTGGCTGAGGTTTTATATGCTGTTTGACATGTGTTCTAAAAAAAGTTTGACAATCTAAGAATATTTAAAATTTGCAAGGCTCCATTTCACATTTACATTAGAGAAAATTAATAATAGATTACATAATCGGCAATTTGGAATACAAGGTGACAGAAAACAACCAATCAAAACAGCAATAAGAAAAAAATAATCCAAAAATATGAGAATAGTTTAAGAGACAACATTAAGCATAACAACATTTGCATCATAGGGACACCAGAAGGAGGAGAGAGAGAGCAAGGAATTGAAACCTTATTTCAAGAAATAGTCACAGAAAACCTCACTAACTTTGTGAAGGAAATAGACATACAAGCCCAGGAAGCACAGAGAGTCCCAAAATGATTGATCCAAAGAGGCCCACATAAAAAAACATCATAATTAAAATGCTAAAGATGAAAGACAGAGAGAGTCTTAAAGGTAGCAAGGAAAAAAGCATTTAGTTACCTAAAAGGAGATCCCATGAGACAGCCAGCTGACTTTTCAAAAGAAATTTTTTCAGCCCAGAAGGGATTGGCACGAAACAGTAAAAATTATGAAAAGTGAGGACTTACAACCAAGATCACTCTACCCAGCAAAAAATATCATTTAGAATTGAAGGATAGATAAAGAGATTCCCAGACAAGAAAAAGCTAAAGGAGTTTAACATCGCCAAGCCATTATTACCAAAAAAAAGTGTTAGTTGGACTTCTTTAAAGAAGAAGAAAAAAAACATAAAGACCAACAATATTAATAATGAAAGGGCTATAGCTACATAGCTAGCAATAATTACTTTAAATGTAAGTAAATTTAATGATCTAATAAAAAGATAGGGTGGCTGAATGAATGAAAAACAACACCCTTACATATGGTGCCTGCAAAAGACTCACTTCAGATTGAAAGACACAAACAAGCTGAAAGTAAAGGGATAGTCAAAGATACTTTACATAAATGGAAACAAAGAAGCTGTTGTAGCATTACTTATATTAGACAAAAATAGACTTTAAAACAAAGGCTATGACAAGAAACAAAGAAGAACCCAGTTATCCCACTTATAGATATTTATCCAAAGAAACCCAAAATACTACAAAAAGGGGCATGAGAATCCATATGTTCATTGTAACATTATTTACAATAGTCAAGATATGGAGGCTACCTAGGTGTCTATCAGTGGATGATAGACACACACACGCACACGCACACACGCAATGAAATACTACTCAGCCATAAAGAAAAAAGAATGAAATCTTGCCTTCTGCAACAACATGGATGGACCTAGAGGGTATTGTGCTGAGTGAATTAGGTTGCACAGAGAAATGCCAATGTCATATGATTTCACTTATATGTGGAATCTAAACAACAAAATAAAGGAACAAACAAGAGAAAAAATATATAGATACGGAGAACATTTTGATGGTTATTGGGTGGGAGGGAAGTTGTGGGGATGAGTGAAAAAGGGGAAGAGATTACGAAGTGCAAATTGGTAATTACAAAATAGACATGGGAATATAAAGTATAGCATAACGAATATAGTCAATATTATTGAAATAATTATGATGGTGTCAGACGGGTACTAGAATTATTAGGCTGATCGCTTCATGAGTTATGTAAATGTATAATCACTATATTGTACACCTGGAACTAATATAATATTGTATATCGAATATAATTTTTTTAAAAATTAGGTGCAAGGTGGCATAGATGGTAGAGGCTTTGTACATCTTCTCTTATAATCACACCAGAATTGTGACAGAATCATGGAGCAAACAGCAAGCAGAAGTGCCTAGAGTCTGGATGAATGGAAGCCCTACAACTAAAGAGAGAAATAAGAAATCACCTTGCAATGGCAGGAGATAAGAGGGGGTAGAGACATGTGGCTGTCCAATCCCACACTGCTAAGTGAGACAGAGGCTACAGCAGCTGTAGCTCGCAGGTGTAGATGCTCTTAAAAGGGATGTGACCAGACTTTTCTGGTGACAGACTCACTTGTTCTGAGCACCAGTGAGTGCTTGAAATCTCAGGGGGAATGAGGGACTTACAGGGAGATACCGAGTTGTCGGGCATCAGAGCGAGGGGCAGAGGTGAGGCTTTCTCCTGGGAAGAAGTGCTGTCAGTAGCCATTGTTCCTCCATTGAGCCCTCCCCACTGTCAGTGAACAGATGCAGGGGCAGCTATAGTTGAGACATCATCACGCTGGATAATAGAGATCATTCAGCACAATGGATTCCCTAAAACTCCTCCTCTCCCAACTTGTGGCCTTACCCAGGCTATATCTAGTGGTGTTCTCTGGGTTTCCTGTGCCACTTGCTGAGCAGAACCAAAACCCACACTGGTGGCACCTGGCCTCGGTTTTCGGCATGGCCTCTTGAGCCAACTATAAGCATGGCACCTGTGGATTGTTTGCTGAATCTTACCAGTGGTTCCAGAGGGGCACAGGCTGGGACTAAACTTTGCCTTCTTCTGAACCCCTCTTAGGATGTGCCACTGGACACCTACTACACAAAGCCGTGCTAATAGAAATTGGTGACCTAAAAGTTTTGCTTAGTAGGGAAGCGACAGGGAGGTAGCCAAAATGGGGAGACAAAGAAGCATATCCATATGGAAAAACAAAATAGATCTCCAAGAAAAATGGAGTCAAGGAATGTACCAGATTCAAATTTCAAAACACTGGTTGTAAGGATGCTCAGTTAACTTAGAGGAAGAGTAGATGAACTCAGTGGAAACTTTAACAAAGAGATTAAAAAATAACAAACACAAGAATAGAGATGGAATTTATAAAAGGGAACCAATTAGAAATGAGGAATACAATATCTGAGATAAAGAGTGTATTAGAGAGAATCAACAGAGTGGATGAAAGAATCCAAAATAATTAAGATAGTTCAAGAAGCCTATCAGACAACATCAAATGTAACAACATTCATATTATAGGTGTACCAGAAGGAGGAGAGAGAGAGCAAGAAGTTGAAAACTTATTTGAAGAAATAATGGAAAACTTTCCTAACTTGGTGAAGGAAATAGATATACAAATCCAAGAAGCCCAGAGAGTCCCAATCAAAATGAACCCAAAGAGGCCCACACCAAGACTCATCATAATTAAAATGCTAAAGGTTAAAGATAAAGAGAGAATCTTAAAAGCAGCAAGAGAAAAGCAGTTAGTCTCCTACAAGGGAACACTCATAAGACTGACAGTTGATTTCTCAAAAGAAACTTTGCAGGACAATAGGTCTTGGTAGAAAATATTCAGTATGATGAAAACCCAGGATCTACAACCAAGAATACTTTATCTAGCAAAGCAAAGCAATCATTTAGAGTTGAAGGACAGATAAAGGGCTTCCAGACAAAAATAAGCTAAAAAAAAAAAGGTATCAACACTAAGCCATTATTAAAGAAATTGTTGGAGGAACTTTTCAAAGAAGAAAATAATATGTGTCAAAAACATGAATAAAGAATGGCAACATCTACATATCTACCAACAAGGACCTTAAATTAAAAAGAATTAAGTGTTCCAATCAAAAGTTAAGGTGGCTGAATGGAGAAGAAAACAAGACCCTTACATATGCTGCCTACAGGACACTCACTTCAGATTAAGACACACATAAACTAAAAGGAAGGAAATGGAAAAAGATATTTCATAAGTAGAGGTTATTGTGCTAAATGAAGTAAGTCAAATAAAGACAAATACCTCATAATTTCACATATATGTGAAATCTAAAGAGCAAAATAAGCAACAGCAACAACAAAAACAAACTCATAGAGAGAGAATATTTTAAGGGCTACTAGATTGGAAGGGGATTTAGGGAGTTGGTGAAAAAAGGCAAAGGGATTAAGAAATACAAATAATTACAAAATAGTTATGAAGATATAAAATGTAGCATAAGAAATACAGTCAATAATATTGTAATAAATATATAAGGGGGTAAAATGGTTCTAGATTTAAAGGGCAGATCACTTTGTGAGTTATATTGCTCTCCAATCACCACGTTGTACAACTGAAGCTAATATTATATGCCAAGTATAACTGAAAGAAACTCATCGAATTGTACACTATTGATTGAGCAACTAATTTCCTCTTTCAATAAAGATGGGAAATTTTAAAAAATGTATTTATATATAAAGAAATAAAGCATTTCCAAACCTAATTCCACTGCTTCCTAAAACCAGATTATAAAATTGACAACAGTTTGCATACTTCTATCTTTTTTTTCCTTAAAGCATTCAACATTCCTCTGTAGATTCCAAAAAGATAGATAGGTAGGTTGAGCCAAATTTGTGTTTAACAGGATGGTACAAAGTAACAAGTGGATTAAAAAAATGGAAATATTAACAGAGTAACATTGATGGAATGAGCCATATAGGAACATAGGTAAACTATTATGTTAGAAAGGAAAGAGAATACTGGAAATCTACAAAGTATGGTCTTAACAGAAAAGAAACACTGCTAACTAACAGTTTCTGGAAACAAATAGCTTCCAGTTTTCTAAAATTATTTCTAATGTTTAGTAAATATTTCCTAACCTTCAACTGACTTATAACTAATAAAACCATCTAATAAGTTAACTTATTTTGATTGCTTGGTCTATATTTTGCAAACAACTTATACTAGAGGGTAATTGGAGAATTATGTGTCTTAATTTTAAATGTATTATGAGTGATATACTGAACTCTCCTTCTTCCAGATGAGAATTCTTGCTTGTGGCATCAAACTTCGGGGTTTTGGTTGTTTTTCTGTGTGCCAAAGCATAAACCAAAGCAGAACATATTGACCTTGTCAACCCTCAATCCACTTCTGCAGAGATGAAAGAGTCTTTTCAAACATTCACTCTCATTGGGCTTCTTTACTTGAGAGGAAGTCATTTCTATGTCCTGTCGCTGTCTGATGTTTACGTGTCTGTACTTAGCTGTTACCATACTTTGTATTCTATACTTTACACCTATTTCAAATTAATATTTATTTTAAAAGTTATTAAGTGAAATAAGGCTTTTTAGAGGATCGCCTAAAAGTTATGCAAACCATTTATTTCTCTATTCACCAAAAATTTGTCCTTGGATAAAGCTAGACCAGCAGGGAGTGATATACTTGAATCATATTATTTAGGACTCACATAAAATTATTTTATTGATATCATCATCTTACCTAGTTAAGATATATCTTATCTAAAGTCTAAACATCCTTATTCCTATATCAATCATAATAAAGACTTCTTAGATATGGAAAGTAAATTTCAGCTGTTATAATTTCTTTTAAAATTAAAAGTTCTAGTTTTAGCTAAGATTGGAATGAAAGTGGGACTGAGGTGGAAGTGCCAGAGGAATTTAGAGTCCAAGAGGTTTCTTGTGTGTGTGTGTGTGTGTGTGTGTGTGTGTGTGTATTCCTTGCAAAATTTCTATGAAGCTGACTTTTACATATAAATAACAGAATCACAAAGTGAATGTCTTTTTTCCAAATTGATGTCCTTAGTGAATGGCAATATAATTTATAATAACACCCTATAGTTTGCAAAACCTATGTATTTTCTGCTATTTTATACTTATGCAGAGTCCAAAAGTTTATTGTTCTCTATCCTCAGCACTTCTGAAGGGTTCACAGAAATGCTAACACCTGTTTATTAAAAGAGAGAGAGCAGTAGGTAATAAATAATAAAAAAGAACTGGATTTCATATTTAGTTCCTTTATGTCTCAATGCTCTTTCTAAACAATTTACAAGATAATGAGTTAAATGTCAGTAGCAGTGAGGATAGGTAAATCGAGATGTTTTTTACACTGGCAATAAATTACACAGAAGCTTAGAAGATAGAACTTGCTTTACTTAGAGTGGGGCATTTGGTAGGATGCAAAGTGCTGCGATTGCTGTTCTTCCTGTTGAACAAACATTGTACAACACTTAGTATGTTATAAAGTACCTATAAGAATTTTTATTAGTTACTGTTCATAGGCACCTAAAGAAGTAAGTCAATATTAATTATCTCATTTTTTCAGATAACAACACCAGCATACCTAAATTTTTCAAGTAGTTGTTACCTGAATCATTCATTAACACAGTGTTTTTTAAAAGCAGTTCACCCAAATAGGAGCAAGCTCCAGTCATGAGTTGTTCTTGTAATCACCAGTTCTTTAACTAGAATGGCATTTGAGTTTATTTAATCTAAATGTTTTCGTAAAACATAAACTAATACTTTGTATTCAAAACTTCATTAAAAACACAAAAATATAAGGAGAGCAAAATTAGAACTAGATAATAAACATATACAGATTGCTGAGTATATAAACTATACATTAAAAAACAAATATCAGAGAATCCATTTTTACTGGTCTCTGAACCATGTGGTTCTTCCTCATCTGTCATATTTCATGTCTCTACTTGACCAAAAAAGACTTAATATCTGATATGATAATTGTAGGCTTTTTTTATTGTGTCTCAGAAAGTATTCAAAGTTCAGACTTTATATTACTCAAAGGTAATTTCTCTTAGCCAATTTCTTAAAACCATACACTGTAGAAGCTAGAGTTAAAAGATGATACTTTGTAACAATAAAAATGGTATGTATGTATGTATGTATGTATGTATATATTTTGATCACTTTTTCCCAGTTTTATTGAGATATAATTAACATATAATATTTTATTAGTTTAAGGTATAAAACGTAATGATTCGATATAAGCATATTTGAAAAGATCACTACAGTATGTTTAGTTCAATCCATCACTTCATATACTTACAATTTGTTCTTGTAGTGAGTTATTTTTACAGTAATAGGATTTTAATAGTAATTATTTTATTCATTTCAAGTATGAAGGACACTGGTTGGCCATTTATATAGTTTATGAAATGATTCCACTTATTACTCTATTTTTCTCTGACTCTACATATAGCCATTACATTACTGTTGAAGGCATTCCCTATGGCCTGCTCCCCATCCTCATGACCATCTACCAACTACTAATGTGTACTTCTTTAATGATTTACCACTTTCTCCCCACCTTCCCTTTGGCCATCACCAGATTGTCTTCTATATTTGTGAGACTGTTTTCAATTAGCTTATTCTTTTGTTCCTTAGATACCACATATAAGTGAAATAACATAGTATTTATCTTTCTCTGTCTGACTTATTTGTCTCAGCATAATGAATTCTAGGTCCATCCATGTCATTGCAAATGGTAGAATTTCATTTTTTAATGGCTGAGTATATATGTACCACATCTTTGTTATCCATATCTTAGCCACTGTGAATAATGCTGCTATGATGATTGAGGTGCATATATCTTTGCAGATAAATATTTTAAGGTTTCTTGAATAAACACCCAGAAAAGGGATTGCTGGGTCATATGGTAATTCTATTATTAGTTTTTTTTAGGAATCTTCCATACTATTTTGCATAATGGCTGTACCAATTCACATTCTCACCAATAGTGTAGAAGGGTTCCTTTTTCCCCCGCAACCTCTCCAGCACTTGTTATTATTTGTTCTGTTGATGATACCATTCCAACAGGTGTGAGGTGGAATCTCATTGTTATTTTGATTCGAATTTCCCTAATAGCTAGTGAAGTAGAATATCTTTTCATATTACTGTTGGCCATTTGTTTGTCTTCTTGAGAATGTCTGTTGAGGTCCTCTGCCTATCCCTGTGCCCCTGGGATGAAGCCCACTTGATCATGGTTTATAATCTTAAATGTATTTTTGTATTCAATTTGCTAGTATTTTATTTAAGATTTTTAATTTGCGTTCATGAGAGATATTGGTCTATAGTTTTCTTGTTTGTGTTATCTTTACAAAGTTTCGGCATTAGGGTATTTTTGTCCTCATAAAATGAGTTAGGGAGTATTGTTGCTTCTTCATTTTTTTTTTGGTTTTGGAAAAGTTTGAGAATAAGTATCAAACCTTTTTTGAATGTTTGTTTGAATTCACTGGTGAAGCCATTTGGTCCTGGGCTTTTACATTTTGGGAGGTTTCTGATAGTTGCTTCAATCACCATTCTGTTGATAAGTCCATTTAGATTTTCTAGTTCTTCATGATTCACTTTAGGAAAGCTGGATATTTCTAAGAACTTGTCCATTTCTTCTAGGTTATTAAATTTGTTGGCATATATATTTTTGTAATAGTTTTGTATAATCCTTTGCACTTCAGAGGTATCTCTCATAACATCTTTTTCATTCATGATTTTGCTTATTTGTATCTTTTCTCTTTTTTCCTTACTGAATCTAGCCAGGGTTTTGTGAATTTTATTACTCTTCTCAAAGAATCAACTCTTTATTACACTCATTTTTTTCTATTGTGTTTTAGTTTTCAATTTCATTTAATTATGCTCTAATTTTTTTTTATTATTTCCTTCTTCTGCTGACTTTGGGCTTTATTTTTTCTTCTTTTTCTGTTTACTTTTTTAAGATGTAGTGTTAGGTTGTTAATTAGGGATCATTCTTGTTTCTCGAGATAGGCCTGTAATGATATGAACTTTCCTCTTCTTACTGCTTTTCCTGTGTCCCAAAAGATTTTATATGTTATACTTTCATTATCATTTGTGTCTATGTATATTTTGGTTCTTCTATGACCCAGTAGCATGTTATCTAATCTCCACATATTGTGGTTCTCCTCACTTTCTTTTAACAGTTGATCTACAGTTTCAAAGCACTATGGTCAGACAATATGCTTGGTATAATTTCGATCTTCTTAAATTAGTTGAGGCTAGTTTTGTGTCCTAACATTTGATCTATCCTCAAGAATGTTCCATGTGCACGAGAGAAGAATGTATAAGCTGCTGTTTTGGGATGAAAAACTCTGTAAATGTCGATTATGTCCATTTGGTGTAATGTATTATTTAAAAATGTTATTTCCTTATTGATTTTCTGTTTGGATAATCTATCCATCTCTGACAGTGGGGTACTTAAGTCTTCTACTATTATTGTTTTTGTCAGTTTCTCCCTTTAGTTCTGTTAGTAGATGTATTATATATGTTGGTGCTCCCCGATTGGAAGCATAAATATTAATGTGTTAGTTCTTCTTGATGCATGGTTCCCTTTATCATTATGAAGTGCCCATCATTGTCTCTCTTTACCCTTTTTATTATAAAGTGTATTTCATCGGATATAAGTAAAGCTACACCCATTTTTCTCTGAATGTCATTTGCTTGGAATGTCGTTTTCCACTTTTTCACTTTGAGTCTATATTTGTTCTTGTAGCTGAGATGTGTCTCTTGAAGGCAGCATATAGTTAGGTTTTAGTTTTTTGATCCGATCTGCTACTTTGTTCCTTTATATTTGTGAGTTCAGTCCACTTACATTAGGGTTGTTACTGAAATACAAGGTTTTCCTATAGTCATTTTTGTTTGTTTTAGGGTTGCTTGTTTTCTCTATATGTCCTTTGTCCTTATGTTTCTGCCCATTATTTTAATTTGGTGATGTTTCGTGGAATTTTCTTTTGTTCTCTCATGTCTTTTGCTATATCTCTCAGTCCTGGATTATGGAGTGTGGTAATATTAAATTTATTTATACTATAGTTTTATATATATATATATATATATATATATATATATACACACACACACACACACACATATATGTGCGTGTGTGTGTGTATAGCCAATTTCTTTTCTCAGATCAATTAAGGTATCTTATTTCTAATGTACAACCCTTAAAAAAATAAAGTGGTTACCTGTATCTCTCTCTCTCTCTCTCCACACACACACACACACACACACACACACACACACACACGCACACACACACAGTAGTCTATTTTCTTCTGCATGTGCGGTATGTCCATTTCCCTTTGGGGATTTGGATCTTTACTTCCTCTCATTTCTGTTTCTGTGTCTCAAATTAATACCATATAAGCTGAACATTCTAAGTTGCAATAGCAGTTATCTTCTTCTCTTTTTAGAGTGTTTTTTTTTTTGCAAAGCTTTAACCACTATGTAATATTTAAGCTTATAACTCCCTGTTCTTAATAAGGGTCGCACTTTCCTATTTCTGTCTGCCTTTTAGTTTACTTAGTCATAGTTATGTACTATTTTTTTTGCCATTTTGTGTAAGGTGAGCTAACCCCTTTCAGTATTTCCTGTAATGCAGGTGCTAGGAGAGAATTTCCTCAGGTTGTGTATGTCTGGAAAGGACTTTATGTTTCCTTCATATTTAAGGAAGAGCTCTGCTGGATATATTAATCTTGGCAGGTAATTTCTGTCTTTTAATAGATTGAATATTTGGTCCACTCTATTCTTGCTTGTAAGGTTTGTGTTGAGAAGTTCGATGCTAGTCTAATGGATTTTCCTTTATAAGTCACTGTCTTCTTTTTTCCTGGCTGTCTTGAAAACTCTTCATCATTAATATATTTTAGTGAAGGCCTCTTTGGATTATGATAACTGTGTGTTATGTTTGCTTCTTAGACTTGAATATTCAGTTCTTTTCATAGAATTGGAAAATTTTAATCTAAAAATATTTGTTTCAATATGCTCTCCGTTTCCTTCTCCTTTTCTTCTCCTTCTGGTATATCCATTAGTCTTATGTTGCTTTTCCTGATGGTGTCAGATAATTCTCATAGAATTGTTTAATTTTTTTTTTCATTCTCAATTTTCTCTCTTCTTCCTTCTTTGTAATTTATAGATTGCTGTCTTCGATATCACTGATGCTTTCCTCCACTTGGTCGACTCTATTTCTCAAACTTGCTATTTCATTTTTCATCTCTTTCAGGGTGTTCTTCATCTTCAGAAGTTCTATTTGCTTCCTTTTTAGGGTTTCAATCTTGCTAAAAAAATAATTTTCTTAGTCTATTTCAATTCTACATTTTTGGAAATGTCAATAAGATTTTTCTTGTATCTCTTTGAGTTTTTTCAGACATGCAACTCCGAATTCCCTGTTATTTAAATTTCCATATCTTTATGCTTATTTTCTGGATATTTTTTCTTTCTTACTGAGCTGCCTTGTCCCTTTGATTGTTCATGGTGTTTGATGGACTAGTTCTCTTCCTGGGCATTAATTGGAATGCACTCTGCTTTTTTTTTTTTTTTTCAAAAGGAAATCTGTTATGTGGTAATCTTTCTAGCAGGTTGATAAGAAGGGATTTTTCTTTTGATTTCCAGTAGGTGGCATCCAAGCTTCTTGGGTCTCTGCTTTGAGGCTAAAAATGCTCCTTTCTGGTTGGTTTGTATATTTTCTCTGAAATCAGGTGAGCTCTGTTACAGGGCTCCACCCCCATGAAATGCTGTGAAGGGCAGTGGGGGTCTGGGATCCTAAAGAGGTCCTGAAGTCCCGTTGCTGCTCCAACAGTCCAATGCAATGTTCCACTGCTTCCTTCCAACTCAGCCTGACTGGGTGGGACAACGGTCAATCCAGAGCAGCATGGGTATGTGTGGTTGTTTTCCTTTCCATAGTGTTGCCCCCAGGTTTCAGTTGTCTTGCTTAGATATCACTGTGCCTGTTTCTGGTACTGGTTGTAGTGTATGTTTCTCTACCAGTTGTGCAAATTTCTCTGGGACTTGGTGGCGCTAGCTCTGAGAGGATATGGAGTGAAGGGAGGGCACACCTGGGCTGGTGGGGGAGGGGCGTGCCCAGGCTCCATGACTCAACCTCCTGCTTGGCAACAATAGCTACTAAAACACAGCTGCCGCCCCTCCACACTCAGTCTTCACTCCAGTCTCTGCCCTATCCTTGGATTCTACTGTGTGGAACGTGCTGATCACTCAAACAGCACTGTTCAGGGAACTGGCCACGAAATTTCCCCTCCTCCTATTCCTGCATGGAGTTTCAGCTGTGAATGATAGTTCCTTTGTTTCTCTCAATCTACCCCTCAGATTTGTGCAATCCCAACCTTCTGATGCATTGATGCGCAGATCTCTCAGATGTGCTTGTGTGCGGGTTGTGTATTATTCGTTGAGTTGTAGATGTTCAGCTTATTATTTCAAAGAGAGAGACCCAGGGAAAACCATGAAGTTGCCATGCTTCAGACAGGGTTAGGAATTTATTTTGACTCATTTTTAATGCCAAATATTAATATTCTGTTTAGGTACATTGCTTGAAAGAAAAAAATACACAATTTAACCAAGTAGTGACCCAAGTTACTAAATTCAAACTAGTTTTAAAAAATGTTTTTCTCCTTTTATACAACCTAGGACAAAAAAGGAAGAAATACAAAATTAATACAAAAATGTGCCAAGCAATGGATAAGTCTTTAACAGTCATTACCAAATGGGTAGAGCAGGGAAGATTTCAGACTATAAGAGTTTAGTGGAAGTACATACAATAAGGACAGTATTCACTCTTACTTTATTTTGATATAAGTCATTTCATCTTGGTGACATTATACCCAATACACATCATGTAATAATGTTGAAGAAAGAAAAAGAAAAACTGCATTAGTTAATTAATTTGATTATGGCAATACATAAAACACACAGCCTGTTTAAGCCCTTTGATGATTTATGTACAATTTGATTAAGATATAAGGTGTACTGTACTTGGAGCAAAAGACAGAAGCTCTTTTCTGAAATAGAAATAGTGCAAGAGAAATAAAAGTACAGCCAAGTGATACAGAGTTAACATAGTCTAAGTCACAGCTATGGTTGACATTTGTGCTGCCTTCCCACTTTCTCCAATGCTTAAAATAATGACTTTATACAAATAACATACAAACCCGTCTGTGTGCAGATGTGTACATGTGCATGTGTGTATATACACACACAAACACACACCTCCCATACCTCTGCTTTGCCCTAAGCCTTTAACCAGCTGCTAATACTTTAGGCCATTTGCTTTAAAACATAAGAATCTGTCTACTGTTGTTAGAGCAGGTCCATTTATAGTTACAGAATCCTGACTTTTTTTGGATGAAATATTCATGTACACTCCACTGACAAACTGCACTTATAGCATAGTAAATTGCAAACATTATCATATTAAAAGCAATTTAGCTACATGGTTCATGCCAACTTAATAAACAAAAATGTCATTTTAAATATTATTTAAGAGAATTAGTTTTATAACTTTTAAAACTCTTGACCATCACAATGTATTTATTATCTACAGTATATTTAGAAAAATTAAAATAGAAATGAAAAGAAATTGAACTCAGTCATGTAGTTCCCAAGTAATGATAGGCATTAATAAAAAGCATTTCTGAGCAATCCTGGAATTGAATCCCATGCCCTGGGCTGCTTATTGCACATTAATACACTGTAGTACCTTGCTGTCTCATACACTACACAAAGACAATAATGCACAATTTTACCTATTTTGTGGAGAATGTATTTACTAAAGAATTAATGCTAAGATGTACTATTATCTATAAATACATTCCTTTAGTTTACTTTGGTTTATAATTCAAAGGGGTCAAATCGACATGTGCATGTGTGTATGTTTGTTAAAAGATTAAAAATATACTAGTTAAAATGCAAAGGTAGGTTTGAAATTTTAGATTGTCTGAGAAATTTTTAGTGGTACTCTACCAATCTTTTCTTAGTGTATTGTCTTCTCTCCCTCTATTTGTTCATTTCTTCTTTTCCATTTCCTCCTCTTTCTTCTCTGGAAGGCATTCAAGGCTAGGGAGTACAGAAACATCTGCTGGACAATAAGAATTTATAAAGGAACTATAAGTTTACAGCAGCAGCTTCAGTTTTGAATGTTGATAGTATATTTTTTCACCATTTTTTTCACCATAACATCTTAAAAGGGATTGCTTATGATCCAAATATTATAGATTGAAAGATTACCTAATTGGAATGTTTAATTTATGAGAACTGTGACTAAGGAGTATTCACTGATTTAGTCACTTCATAATGCTCTAGGATGAAAATAAAATTACAAGCAAAATTATTTTCTGGAAAAAAACAAAATTTATCTTAACAAAAACTAAATTAAAATGTTATAATATAGACTGTAGTACCAGATGGTGTTTAATATATGGCAGATTTATATAGAAATATTTTGAGCCAACTACAAGTATGAGAATTATTGAGTTTCAGTATTGACTTAACAATTTAGGAACTAGTTGTAGAAGCTGCAGAGTTTGATCAATATAGTGAAATATCCCACTATACAATTTAAATATCATATTTTTTTTCCAAAAAGAATCACATGTAACATTGCCTCAAATCAGTAAAAATAAGAATTGATTAGCCCCTAGTACTCTGGCCCTAATGTAAAAAGACAATGTGTTTGTAAAAGAAATGATATCCTAAAAAAAAATGCCAGCACATTGAATGCATCATATACATCATGATCAAGTGGGCCACACCCAAGGCATAGGGATGGTTTAACGTACGCAAATTGAACAATGTGATATATCACATAAACAAAATAAATTATAAAATCATATGATCATATCAATATGTGCAGAAAAAGCATTTGATGAGATACAGTATGCATTTATGATTAAAACACTTAATAAAATGAGTATGGAATAATATTACCTCAACATAATAAAGGCCATATATGACAAACCCTCAGCAAACATCAGAATTAATGGAGGAAAAAAATATTTCTTCTAAGATTAGGAAAAAAACAAAGCTGCCAGCTATCCCCGCTATTATTCAATACAGTATTGGAAGTCCTAGTTAGAAAAATCAGGCAAGAGAATGCAATAAAAGGCATCCAAATAAGGAAGTAAAAAGTCAAACTATCACTTCTTACAGATGACATAAGTCTCTACATAGAACATTCTAAAGACTTCAGCAAAAAACTATTAAAAACAATAAACAAATACAGTAAAGTTTCAGGGTACAATATCAACGTACAAAAATCCATACTGTTCCTATATTCTATCAATAAATTTTCAGGGAGAAGGAAAAAAAAAGCCTTTTGCAATTTCAACAAAAAGAATAAAATACTTAGGAGTAAACCTAACAAAGCATATGAAGGAACTATAACTGAAAGCTATAAGACATTATTAAAAGAAATTGAAGGAGACGCAAAGAAATGGATTGGAAGAATCAGCATAGTTAAAATAACTTTATTACCCAAAGCATTATACAGATTTAATGCAATTCCATCAAAATCCTAAAAACAATTTTTAAAGAAATAGAGCAAAAAATTATCATATTTGTATGGAAGTACAAAAGTCCCTGAATAGCCAAAGTGGTCCTGAAGAATAAGAACAAAGCCAGAAATCGCTCTGCCTAACATCAATTTATATTGCAAATCATCACTAATCAAAATGGCATGGAGTGATATCAGAAACATGGCAGAGTAAGAGTCATCTCCAGATCTTTCCTCTTGAAACAAAAAATAAGCTGAACATCTAAAACTCAACATAAAACACCCAAACTGCACACCAGCACATCTGAACTTGGAATCTGTGCATAAGAGTTACCAAATGTCAGAACCCCGGAGGTCCAGCAGTAGACTGAGAGAAATAAAAAAGCTTCTTCTAGAAGCTGGAGCTCCCTTGCAAGAGGATGAAGAAGGAAGAAAGTGTGGTGGGTTCCCTAAACAACCCTGCCTGGGAGAGCCGTGAGTTTTTCATGGCCAGCGAGTGTGCTAGGCAATAGGGCAGAAAGCAGAGAAGTAGAGATGGCAGAGAAATAACAAGTGATTAGTACCAGCTGTGGCTGAAAACCATGAGGTTGAGGCAAAGCACACACCCCACAACCCAGAGGAACCCTCGCTCATATCCTCCAAGACAGAATACTGCAGAGCCCCAGGGGAATCTTAGCAAATGCTACCAAAATTGTCGCTAACACTGACAGGTACTGAGACTAAGGGTAGCGACATGATTGAATACCTATAAGAAAGAAAAAGCATTATTAAGAATTTACATAAAATAAAACAGAGATCAAAGAGGCTTAGATCCACCTACTGGAAAACAAAATAAAAAGACCTTCTTTGCAACAGGATAAGAACAGATGCTTATATAGTAAATCTTCCTAAAAAAAAATTAAAAACAGAATAATGCCCAGGAGAAGAAATAGTCCATTAAATACCGTGAACAACTAAGGTGACAAGGAATCTCAGAAAGAAAGAAAAAAAATCCAGAAAATAAGCTTACAGATTTGGAAATATGCAACTTAAATGACAGAGAATTCAGGATGGTACTTCTGAAAAAACTCAATAATATTCAAAAGAAGTCATATCAACAATTTCAGGAATTGAAAAACAACTAGATAAGCAAGGAGATTGAAACCCTCAAAAATAACCAAATAGAAGTTCTGGAGCTTAAAAACACTTCGAGGGTTGAAAAATGAAATAGCGACCTTGGGAAATAGAGTTAACCAAATGGAGGAAAGGATCAGTGATATCAAAGACAGAAATCTAGAAACCAATCAGAAGGAGGAAGAAAGAAACCGAAGAATGAAAAATAATAAAAGAGGAATACAAGAACCAGCTAATACCATCAGGAGAGGAAACATAAGAACAATGGACATTATCAAAATGGAGGAAAGGGATCAGGGATTTGAAAGCATTTTCAGACAAATAGTTGATGAGAATTTCCCAAATCTAAGGAATGAGCTGGAGCTTGGAATTCAGGAAGTCAACAAAACACTCAATTATTTCACCACAAAAAGACCTTCTCCAAGACAAATTGTATTAAAATTATTAAAAATCCACAACAAAGACAGAATTCTCAAAGCAGCCAGGGAAAAGTGGACAGTAACCTATAAACGAAAATCTTTTAGATTACCATCAGACTTCTCAGTGCAAACCTTACAAGCCAGAAAGGAGTAGAATCAAATATTCAAACTATTAAATGAACGAAACTACCAACCAAAAATAATGTATCCAGCTAAGCCTTCCTTTAGATATAAAGAAGAAATACAAAAAAATGAGGGACTTCTCCACTATGAGACCTTCATTACAGGAAATACTGAAAGGGGTCAGCTCACCCAAAATGGAGTAGAAAAGAAAATACATAATTAGGAGTACAGCAAGTAGCAGGCAAACAGAAGCAGACGAGTGCAACTCTTACAATGAAAAGGCTGTTATAAGCTTAAACAATAAGAAGAGATCTGCTACAGCAAGATAGTAATGAACATTAAGCATACAAAAGGACAAGTTCAGAAAACAACGATAGAAAAGGGGAGGATTCAAAGATCCAAATTCGCAAAAGGGAATGGAGATATGCACATGCAGAAGAAAATGGACTACTATATATCACTGTCCTCTACATTTTTGTAATGGTAACCACACACCAAAGATTCAGAAGTGGAGTATATAACATAAAATAAGAAGGACCAGAGAGAAAATCCAGAAAACCCAATGAAAATTAAAATAAAATAAAAGACACATAAAGACAGGTACTAGAAAGCAAAAGATAAAACAGCTTTATAGAAAACCTCATATTTCAATAATCACGCTAAATGTAAATGGGTTGAACTCAAAAATTAAAAAAAAAAACACAGAGTTGGAGACTGGATCGCAAAATAAAACTCAAACATATGCTGCCTCCAGAAGACACATCTAAATTCAAAAGACAAATATAGACTCAAAGTGAAAGGATGGAAAATGATATTTCAAGCAAATGGCATTCGAAGAAAAGTGGCAATAGTGGTACTAATGTCAGATGAAAGAGACTTCAAAATAAAAAAAGAAAAAGGTACAGAAAGATACTGAGGGACACTTTATAAAGATAAAAGGAATGATGTACCAAGAACACATTATACTTACTTATATCTGTGCTCCCAATCAGGGGCCCAAAAATATATAAAGCAATTGCTAAAAGAACTGAAAGGAGAAACATACCAAAACACTATCATAGTAGGGGACATAAATACCCTGCTGTTGGATGTGGATAGCTCATCCAAACAAAAAATCAATAAGGAAATAACATCCTTAATGACACATTACCAATTGGATATAATTGACATTTACAAAGCCTTTCATCCCAAAACAGCTGCTTACACATTATTCTCTAGTACAAATGAAATATTATGAAGGATTGACCACATACTGGGACACAGAGATAGCCTCCACAAACATAAAATTGTTAAAATAATACCAACCATATTCTCTGATAATAATACTTGAAAAGTAGAGATCAAATATAAGAAGGAAGCAGGAATAACCACAAATGCATGGAGATTAAATAACATGCTACTGAAGAATAACTAGGTCAGAGAAGGGAAAAAAAAGAGAGAGATAGAGAGAGAGATCAAGAGATACATAAAAACAAATGATAATGATAGTACAACATATTAAAACTTTTGGGACATGGCAAAAGCAGTCATAAGAGGAAAGTTCATATCATTACAAGCCTACCTCAGAAAACAAGAACAAGCCCAAAATAAAAACCTAATGCTTGATCTTTAAAAACTAGTAAAAGAAGAGTAAATGAAGCTAAAGTCAACAGAATGGGAGAAATAATCAAAATCAGAACAGAATTAAACGAAACTGAAAACAAACAAAAAAAAGACAGAAAAATAAATTCAACAAAGAGCTGATTCTTTGAGAAGTTTAATAAAATTGACAAATCTCTGGCTGGACTCACTAAAGAAAGAAGAGAAAAGACATAAACAAAATCAGGAATGAAAGATGGGAAATTAAGACTGACACCATGGAAATATAAAGGATCATACAAGAATACTATGAAAAAGTATATAACACCAAATTTAATAACCAGAAGAAATGGACCAGTACTTAGAAAAATACAATCTTCCTAGACTGAATCAAGAACTGGACAATCTAAATAGGCCAATCAGCAGTATTGAAATTGAAACAATCATCAAAAACTTACCAAAAAGTAAAAGTCCAGGACCACATGGCTTCAACAGTATATTCTACCAAACATTCAACAAGATTTAATACCTTTCTCCTCAAATGCTTCCAAAAAATCAAAGAAGAAGCAGTACTTCCCAACTCATTTTATATGGCCAATATTAGCCTGATACTAAAGCCTGGTAAACAGAACACAAAGAAAGAATGCTACAGACCAATATCTCTCATAAAAAAGATGCGAAGATCCTAAATGTGATACTAGCAACCCGAATATAGCAGCATATTAAAAAAGTGATACACCACAATTTAATTGGTTTCATTCCATGAGCACAGGAATGATTCAACATATGCAAATTGATTAATGTGATATACCACATAAACAAATTCAAAAAATAAGAATCATATGATCATATCAACAGACGCAGAAAAACTCCTCAACAAGATACAGCATCCATTTATGATCAAAACACGTTACAAAATAGATATAGAAGGAAAATACCTTAACATAATAAAGGCCATATATGACAGATCCTCAGGCAACATTATATTTAGTGGTGAAAAACTAAAAACCTTCCCTCTAAGATCAAGAAAAAGGCAAGTCTGTCCACTATCACCACAGTTATTCAATATAACATTGGAGGTCCTAGCAAGTGCTATCAGGCAAGAGAAAGATATAAAAGGCTTCCAAATAGTATATGAAGATGTGAAACTGTCACTATTTGCAAATGATATGATTATATGAAGATGTGAAACTGTCACTATTTACAAATGACATGATTATATAGAAAACCCTAAAAACTCCACAAGAGCACAGCTAGAACGATAAGCAAATATGCTAAAGTTTCTGGATACAAAAATCAATGTTCAGAAATCCATAGCATTCTTATTCTCTTATAATGGAGTGTCAGAAAAAGTAATAGAAAAATAATTCCTGTTAAAATCGCAACAAAAAGAATAAATTACCTAGGAATAAATCTAACAAACCATGTGAAGGACCTATATAATGAAAACTATAAGACTCTATTAAAAGAAATAAAAGAAGATACAAAAAAAAAAGGAAAAAACATTCTGTGTTCTTGGATTGAAAGAATCAACATAGTTAAAATGAACTTATTACCTAAAACATTATACAGATTTAATGCAGTCCCTACCAAAATTCCATCAGGATTTTTTAAAGAAATAGAACAAAACATCATCAGATTTGTATGGAAACACAGAAGACACAGAATCGCCAAAGCCATCCTGGGGAAAATGAATGAGACTGGAAGCATCATTCGGCCCTACTTCAAATTAAACTACAAAGCAACAATAATCAAAACGTTATGGTATTGGCAAAAAAAAGAGATACATGGACCAGTGGAAGAGAATCAAGAGTCCAGAAGAAACCCCATATTTATATGGGCAAATAATTTTTGACGAAAAAGCCAAAACCATGTAATAGAGAAAGGAAATCCTCTTCAATAAATGGTGCTGGGAAAAATGGAAAGCCACCTGCAAAAGAATGAATCTGAAATGTTGTCTATCACCACACACCAGAATTAACTCGAAGTTGATTAAGAACCTGAATATAAGACTAGAAACAACAAACACATAGAAGGAACATAGGAACTAAATTCAAGGACCTTGGACTTAAAGAAGGTTTAATGAATTGGGCCTCAAAGGCAAGGGAAGTAAATGCTAAAAAAAAAGTGAATGGTACTACATCAAATTAAAAAGCTTCTGCACAGCAAAACAAAAAACAAAGAACAAAACAAAACAAAAAAAAAACAAAACAAAACAACAACAGCAACAAAAAACTATCAACGAGGTAAAGAGATATCCATCCGAATGAGAAAATATATCTGCAAGCAATGCCTCCGATAAGGGCCTAGTATTCAAATTATAGAAAGAACTCAAACAACTCAATGATGAAAAAGGAAAGAAAAGAAAGAAAGAAAGAAAGAAAGAAAGAAAGAAAGAAAGAAAGAAAGAAAGAAAGAAAGAAAGAAAGAAAGAAAGAAAGAAAAAATGATCCAATCAAAAAATGGGCAGAGGAATTGAACAGACACTTCTCCCTAGAGGACATACAAATGATCAATGAACATATGAAAAGATGCCCAACATCTAGCTATTAGGGAAATGCAATTCAAAACCACAATGAGATACCATCTCACACCTGTTAGAATAGCTATCATCAACAGGACAAGTAATAACAAATATTGGAGAAAATGTGGAGAAAATGTAACCTTCATACACTGCTGGTGGGATGCAAATTGGTACAGCCACTATGGATAATGGTACGGAGCTTCCTCAAAAACCTAAGACTTGATCTACCATTTGATACAGCAATCCCTCTGCTGGGTATTAACACCAAAGACTTGAAAACCCATATCCGAAAAGATATTTGCACACCAATGTTCATAGCAGCATCATTCACGGTGGCCAGGACATGGAAGCAACTGAAGTGTGCTATGATATATTATTGACTAAAGAAGCTGTGGTACATATATACAATGGAATATTACTCAGCCTTAAGAAGAGATGAAATACTGCCATTTGTTGCAACGTGGATGGATCTCGAGATAATTATGCTAAGCAAAATAAGCTAGACAGAAAAAGTTGAAAATTGCATGATATCACTTATATGTGTGGTATAAACCTAAAAGCAGCAAACGAACAGGAAGAACGTACAGAGGCTCATGAATATGGACAATAGACTAGTGATTCACCAGAGGTAGGAGGGTAGGTGGAAGGAGAGAAGTAGAAAGGGGTCAAATAAGTGGTGATAGAAAGAAATCTAACAATGGGCGGTGAATATATAATGTAAATAAATATTCCTTACTGTTGAAATGTGTAGTTGAATCTTGTCGAATTTTGTTAACCAATGTTACTATAAAAATAAAAAAATAAATAAATAGTAATAGTAAATAAATGCAAGGAGGATTTCTTAAAAGCAGCAAGAGAATAGCAGTTAGTTACCTACAAGGAAGTGCCAATAAGCTTAGCACCTGATTTCTCAAAAGACTATGTTGGTCGTGAGGGCTTGACACAAGATATCTAATATAATGAAAATCCAGGATCTACAACCAAGACTACTTTATCCAGCAAACTATCATTTAGAATCTAAGAACACATAAAGAGCTTCCCAGACAAAAATAAAATAAA
Organism: Rousettus aegyptiacus; assembly: GCF_014176215.1. Taxonomy (NCBI): domain Eukaryota; kingdom Metazoa; phylum Chordata; class Mammalia; order Chiroptera; family Pteropodidae; genus Rousettus; species Rousettus aegyptiacus. The sequence goes on along the minus strand of NW_023416312.1, from coordinate 78,628,838 downwards.
GGAATTTATCAACTTCAGGCCAGTATTACAGGAAATGTTGGATGGACTTCTTTAAGAAAAGTATCAACAAACAGAAATAAAGAACGGTAATAGCTAAATTTCTATCAACAAGTACCTCAAGTGGAAAAGATTTAAGTGCTCCAGCCAAAATATAGAATGGCTGAAGGGATAAGAAACAAGAACCTTACATATGCTGTCTACAAGAGACTCACTTCAGATTAAAAATCACACACAGACTAAAAAGAAGGAGGTGGAAAAAGATATTGCCTTGATGGACCTAGAGGATACTGCGCTGAATGAAATGGGTCAGATAGAAAAAGACAAATATCACATGATTTCATGTACATAGAGAATGTAAAGAACAAAATAAACAATAACAACAAAAGGGGAAATAAACTCACAGTTACAGAATATATTTTCAGGACTATTAAATGGGAAGGGATTGGGAGGATGCTGACAAAAGGCAAAGAGATTAAGAGTTACAAATGGATGGTTGCAGAATAGATATGGAGATGTAGAGTGTCGCATGGGGAAGATGGTTAATAATGGAATAAATATGTAAGGAGAAAGAGGATTACTAGATTTATTTGGTTGATAACTTTGTGAGTTATGTGGATCTCTGATCATCATGCTGTACAACTGAAACTGGTATATTATTGTATGCCAACTATAATTTTAAAACAAATCATTGGATTTTACAATGTAAATACAAGCAACTGTCTATTACATTTCTATAAAGCTGGAAAAATTGTAAAAATAGGTAAAATCAGATTATTACACTTTTTAAAAAATGTAATCTATTTCACATAATTATGACTTTAATTCAAATTTATGTGATAAGGATTTAATTTATACAAGTCTGTTTAGGAAAAAAATTACAATTTATTTCAGTTTTTCAGATTTCCTCTCTTGCTGTATTGCATTTAATATCTTTAAAAAATGATTTCTTGATATGTGTTTTTTAAAGTGTAAGGATGTTGTTTCATGTTTTCTAGTATTTATTAATTCCATAGACTCTTACCAGTTTTTAAATGTAACTTAGATTTTCATGAGATCATTTTTAATATTAATGTATTCAAAATATCTGCTTTAATACAATTACCAGAAATATTAATATTAACACAGAAGCTAGTAGAAATCATCCTGAAAAAGACAATGATGATTGCTACCCTGAAATACATGTACATAATAAAGATATGCAGTAATTTTTTCGTCTTTCCACAGTTTTTTTGACCAGCAAGAAAAACAGCTCCTTTTTCCTTTGATCCAAAATATACAACCATTGCAAAACAGAGAGCTTATACATATGCAGTAAGAAATGCTGGTATTTCCTTTTTGAAAAATCTAACATTTGTACAAAATTAAAGTAAGAGTATTCATCATTTTAAAGGTGATGATTTCAGTAAAAATATATTCCTGGGGTGTATGCTAACAAAGAATTTAAAAATTTTGCCAACATTGCCATTTTAGTTGTTTCAAATTATATAAAAAAGAGAGAAGGAATAAAAGAACTACGCATGGTACAAGTTATAGTATATCTACTAGGAGGCTAGGAACAAGTGTAATAATATACATCTAGAGTTTTTCCAAGTATTTTAATAACACACAGATTATTTATTTTTAGCACTAAATAATATCCCATTTCCATATGTACAAAAGTTTACATCCAGGCAATGACTTTGGGTCATTTAAAGTTATGAGCTATTATAAATAGAGTTGCTATTAAAATTCAAGTACAATTTACTCATTCATCTAAAGAAGGACATCTTGGGTGCTTCCAAGTTTTGGACGTTATGAACAGAGTTGATATAAGTATTTAGTGCAGGTTTCGTATGGATAAAATTTTACAACACATATGAGTAAATACCAAGGAATGTGATTACTGGATCCTATGGTACAGGTAGGTTTAGTTTTGTAAGAAACAACCAAACTATCTTTCAATGTGACTGCATCATTCTGAATTTCTATAAACAATGGATGAGAGTTACTGTTGTTGTATATTCACCAACATTTGTCGGTGTTCTGGATTTTTGTGATTCTAATAGGTGTTCAATAGTTGATAATTTCTTACAATTTATTTATAAGAAATAATTTATTTTCCTGTATAATAATCTTAATATCCTTCCTTAACAATATCCATAACATATGGAATATATTATAATATATATATGTTCTCAATAAGAATAGAAAGCCCTCGAATTTCCCCCTTGTGGTTACCCCCTTTCAAATGATGTTCGACCTAAGGGTAAGAAAGCAAGAATCTATACCCTAGGAGGCTATTGCCAAAACTGCAATAGGATAGGTATAGTTTGAAAACAAAGAAGTGATTTCTGTTTTGTCATTGCTTGGATTTTCTTCTTAAATCAACTTGATTTTAAATATAGTTTATGTAAAATAAAAAGCAGTCGTTTTAATTGTATGGTTCAATAAATTTGGAAGATGTATAAACCTATTTAATCACCACTACGATCTGGAATTTACAACACTGTGGCCCCCCAAAACACCTCTTTTTCCTCATATCCAAATTGCTAACCTTAAGTAACCACTGATCAGATTTCCTTCATCAAATATTAGTTTGGCTGTTCTAGAATTTCACATAAATGAAATCATAGAGTAATCTTTTCTGTTTGGCTTCCTTCATTCAGCATCTTTCTTAGATTTACCCATTTGTGCGTGTGTATCAGGAGTTTCTTCCTTTTATTAATAAGTAGTATTCCATTGTATGAGTACACTACAATCTATCCATTCACTTACTTATGGGTCTTTGGGTCATTTCAAGTTGTGGGCTATTATGAATAAAATTGTTATAAAAATTCAAGTACAAGTCATTTTTTAGGCAGGTGTTTCATTTCTGTTGAGTAGATGGATACCTAGGAGTAGAATGGTTGAATCATGTGGTAGGGATATGTTTAATTTTATGAGAAATTTTCGGACTGATTTCCAAAGTGGTTATATCATTTCATGTGCCCACCAACGACATACGAGATTTCTGGCTGATCCACATTCTCACTAACATTTGTCAGTCTTAATTTTAGCCATTCTAGTGGGTATGAAGTGGTATCACATTGTGGTTATCATTTGTAGTCCCCTAATTATTAATGATGCTGAGAATCTGTTCCTGTTCTTTATTGCAATTAATATGTATTCTTGTGAAGTGTCTTTTCAAATATTTCTCCTAAATCGAGTTGTTTTTCTTCTTAGTATTTAGTCATAAAAGTGATTGTTTTCCATATTATGGATTTAAGTTATTTGACAATATATAGAGAGAATCTTTTCTCTGAGTCTGGAATTCACCTTTTAATTTTATTAAAATTAGGCTTCAAAGTGCAGAAGTTTTAATTTCGATGAAATCCAATTTATCTTTTTTTATTTTATGAGTAGTGCTTTTGTGCTCTCTGAGAAATGTTTGCCTTTCTCAAAGTCACAAAGATTTTCTCCTATAGCTTCATTTAGATAATTTGTACTTTTACCTTTTTCAATTAGGCCTATGATCCATTTTGAATTTAGTTTTGCATATGGTATGAGGAAAGATCAGGGTTCATTTATTTAATATGGATACTCAGTTAACTTAGCACCATTAAATTATTGAAAAGACTATTCTTTTCTTCAATGAATTATCTCTTTACTTTTGTTAAAAATCAAGTCACCATATATATGTGTGGGTTTTTTTCTAGATTTTTGTGTGTGTGTGTGTGTTTCCTGGATCGATATGATCATCATCTTTAAAACTGCAGATTTAGAATAAGTTAAAAACCAGATAGTGTGAGTCCACCAAATTTGTTACTCTTTTTCAAAGCTGTCTGGCTAATGTAATTCCTTTGTTTTTCCATACTAATTTTAGAATCAATGATTAATTTCTCAGTAAAACCTTCTGGGAATTTATTTGGTGTTTAATGAAATCTATAGATCATTTTTGGGAAAAATTGGCATGTTTAAAATATTGAGACTGGAGTGACCTTCAAAACATGGCAGCATGAGAAGTCCCCTTTATCTCTCCCCTTGAGACTAAAACAAGTTGAAAAGCTATAATCCAACAGAAGATTCCCAGCCTAACACACAAATATGTCTGAAAGATTTGCACATCAGGGCATCTGAAGGTGGGCGAGTCAGTCATGCAAGGGAGGAGGAAAGAGAGAGCAGCAGAGATGAGTATCAGGGACTTAGCCTGGAGATTCTTATGGGACTCAAGGAGAGGGAAAAAATGAGTTCCATAATGCACTCTCAGTAATCCCTACCTGAGTGATCAGCGTATACTACAGCAGAACTCAGTGATCAAGACAGAGATGAAATGCAGAAGTGTGACAGCTGTATTCTAGCAGCTGCCATTGCCAGGCAGAAAGCAGAGTCATGGAGCCTGGACACGTCTCTCCACCCTCTTAAAACTCACCTCCTCACACATTCCCAGAGATAGCAGTGAGCACCAGGGAAAATGCAACAGCCAGTGTTGTCCTGCAGAGCAAGGAGTCTGCAACCCCAGAAACTAAGGAAAAATGTTCTAAATGGCAGATGCACACTCTCATTGATCTCAGAGGTGGGATGAGATACAGAGGCCTGGCAGTCACCATTAATGAGCAGAAAACAGTCACAGGCACACTTGTGTCCTCTCTCAATCCACCCAGCCCCCAACCATTGAGGCTGATCCTGGCGGAGGCATATGGGATACTTCAGGCAACACAACATTACATCTGGCTGCTTGGGGAGCACCAGGAATGCAGGGATACTTCGGAGGCTCAGAATCCATCAGCCACCACATTCTCCTGAGGGAGTGGAGTCAAGGGACTAAAGTGACCAGGTCAAAGAGGAGACACACACCTCCGCAGGAAATAAGGGGCTTTTTTTTTTGCCAAACATCAGAGATCGTGAAGGCCTAGGCAGTGCAGGAGGCTTATGTGACACCTACTCGTAAATAAAATTACAAAACAAACAAACAACAGAAAAAACTTATTAACCTGCTAAAGAAGCATCATTCTAAATAATAATGAAAAAAATTTTTAAAGCAGAGTTCACTCTCATAAATGCTTAGGCAAAGAAATAATTCATCAAATACCAAAAAACAAAGGTAACAAGGGAACTCAGAAAGAAAATGAAAAATCTCCAGAATATGAACTCAAAGATATAGAAATATCTGCTATAAATGACAGAGAATTCAAGATTACACTTCTGAAAAAAAAACTCAACAGGATGCAAGAAAACAGATAAGCAGTTTAATGAACTCAGAAGTAAAATCAATGAACAAAAGGAACACTTTACAAAAGAGATTGAAACATTAAAAAAAGGACCAAATAGAACTTACAGAGCTGAAGAACTCAACAAAAGAGATAAAGAATGAAATAGTGAGCTTAGAAAATAGAGACGCCCAGATGGAGGAAAGAATTAGAGATATCGAAGACAGAACTCTGGAAATAATGCAGGTGGAAGAAGAATGAATTTTGAGAATGAAAAAATAAAAGAACACTATAAGAAGTTCATCAGAAAGAACAATATAAAAATAATGAGTATTCAGAAGGAGAAGAAAGGGAGAAAGGAATAGAGAGCCTATTCAAACAGTCAATGAGAACTTTCCAACTCTATGGAAAGAACTGGATTCTTGAATCCAAGAAGTAAACAAAACATCTAATCATCTCAATCCAAAAATACATTTTCCAAGTCACATTATATTAAAACTTTCAAAAATTAGTGACAAATAATTCTCAAGGTGGCCAGAGAAAAGAAGAACAAAGCATATAAAGGCTATCCATGAGGCTATCATTGGATTGTTTCAGCAGAAATTCTACCAACTAAAAGGGAGTGGAATCAAATATTCAAACTATTTAAAGAAAGAAATTACCAGCCAAGAATAATATATTCAAATGGTGTATTATTGAATTATACACTTGAATTTTATATGCTTTTATTAACTAATGTCGCCCAGATAAATTTAATTAAAAATAAATACAAATTAAAAAAAACATATACAGCAAAGTTCTCCTTTAGATATGAAGGAGAAATAAACACCTTTTTAGACATATAGGAGCTGAGGGAATTTTACACCACAGGGCCTGCATTACAGGGAAATATTGAAGGGGGTTATTCTGCCTGAAACAAGAAGACAAAAAGATACAAAACTATAAGTAAGATAACTAACAGACAAAAACAGGAAATTGCAACTTTTATTTAGAATGGAGCATTATATAAATATTATATAATGGTTAAAGAAGGTAAAAACTTTTTTTAAAAAACGAGAAGACAAAAGCTACTGCAACCTAAAAATGAACTCACAGCATAAATAAGAATAATTTAAGATAACAAAATAAAAAAAAAAAGGAGAGGGAGTAAAGATCCAAATCTGTAAAGGGGAATGCGGATAAGGTGCATGCAGAAAATAAAGGACCACTATATAAAACTTTTTTACAGAAACTTAATGATAACCACACCTAAAACATCCAGAACTGAGACATAGTACATTAAAAAAAAATGGAAGGAAAAAATTTCTAGAATACCACTGAATTGAAATAACAGATAGAAGCACAAAGGCAAAAAATAATAGACACCAAGCTACCTGAAAATAAAAGATAAAATAACTATAGGATATCCTCACATATGAATAAACATTGTAAATGTAGATTACCTGACCTTACCAATAAGAAGACACAAAACAAAAGATTAGATCAAAAAACAAAACCCAAAATGATGCCACTTTCAAGAGACATATCTCTGCTTCAAGGATAAATATATACTCAAAGTGAAAGTCGGAAAATGATACTCCCAGCAAATGGCATCCAGAGAAAATGGGAATAGTCATACTCATGTCTGATGAAATAGATTTCAAGATGAAAAATGTAAGAAGAGACAAAGAAGGACACTTAATAATGATAAAGAGGACAATACATCGAGAAGACATAACTCTTATCAATATATATGCTCTCAATCAGTAAGCACCAAAATACATAAAGTGACTACTAACATATCTAAAGGGAGAAACTGACAAAAACACAAATTTAGTAGGGGACCTAAATACTCCATTGACAACTATGGATAGATAGATCATCAAAACAGAAAACTAATAAGGAAATATTAGCATTAAATGATGCATTACACCAACTGAACATAATTGACATTTACATAGCTTTTCGACCCAAAACACGAGAGTATACATTCTTTTCTAGTGACTGTGGAACATTCTCTAGGGTATATGGAACATAAAACTAGGCTCAACAAATTTAAAAATATTGACATTATACCAAACATATTTTCCGAACACAAGGCTTTGAAACTGAAGATCAACTGTAAAAAGAAAGTGGGAAAATCCACTGACTATCTGCATGGGTTTGTTTCTGGGCTTTCAAATCTGTTCCATTGGTCTACATCTTTGTTTTTACCCAGTACTACACTGTTTTGATTCTTAAGGCTTTGTAATATAGTTTGTATTAGGAAATGTGATGCCTTCTGCTTTATTCTTTCTCAGGATTGCTTTGGCCCTTTGCAGCCTTTTGTGGTTACAAACAAATTTTAGGATTTTTTTCTATTTTTATGAAAAATGTCATTAGAATCTTCATAGGGATTGCATTGAATCATAGATGCCTTTGTGTAATGTGGACATTTTAACAATGTTAATTCTTTTAAATCATGAACACAGGATATATTTCCATTTTTTTTGTTTCTTCTTCAATTTCTTTCATTAATATCTTATAGTTTTCAGTATGAAGATCTATCACTTTCTTGGCTAAATTTATTCCAAGTATTTTATTCCTTTTGATAATATTACAAATAGGATTTAACTTTTTTCTTTTTGAGATAATTCATTGTTAGTGTATAGAAATGTTACTGATTTTCACGTGTTAATTTTGTGTCCTACAACTTTACCGAAATGGCTGATTAGATCTAACAGGTATTTGATGGAGTGTTAGGATTTCCTAAATATAAAATTATGTCATCTTCAAATAGAGACAATTTGACTTCTTTTTCAATTCTGATAACATTTATTTCTTTTACATGCCTGATTGCTCTGAATATGAGCAGTGACAGTGGACATTCTTGTTTTGTTCTTGATCTTAGAGGAAAAGCTTTCAATTTTTCACAATTGAGTATTATGCTAGCAGTGAGCTTGTCATATTATGGCTTTTATTATATTAGCTAGGTTTCTTCTATATTTAATTTGTTGAGAATTTCTTTATCATAACTTTTTTTGTTGCTGCTGAGTAGCATTTGTTATTGACTATGCCATAATTTTTTAACCATTCACCTAATGACAGACATTTGTAGTGTTTCTAGTTTAATTAGAGATACTAAGAGTAAAGTTTGTATGAATATTCTTGCATAAGTCTTCATAAGGATATGTTTTTTGTTTGTTTGTTTATTACTTTTCTTATGTAAATATCTACCGGTGGAGTTGCTGGGTTCTATGTTTATTTTTAAAAAAAAAAAACTGCCAGACCATTTTCTGAAGATTTTTACCGTTTTCACGCTTGACCATCAATGGATGAGAATTACGATTGCCCCAAATCCTTGCCACATTTGGTTTTGTAATTTTTTAAAGATTTTACTCTTATTGCAGCATGCATAGTGGCCCAGTATCTTTTTGAATAATGTCAAGCATTAACTAGTCTTTTGGACTACAGTGTCATATGAACATTTTATCTTTAGGAAATACCCCGCAATGAACCAAAAAATAATTTAAAAGTCAACTATTATCTCACAATGTCTTAGATATCTATATAAATAAATATTATCATTAATTCTTTATATAATTATATTAATAATATTGCCACTGGCACAAACTTGTAAGATTATTTCAAATTTTGTGCCTTCTAGTTTGGCTCTTTGAAACTGAGGGGAGCTTATAAAATAGGTAACGAATTGTTATAGAAGTATAAATCTCTGGCTTCCATGTGACTTGATCATCTTTAATTTGATAGTTACATCTGTGCATTAGTTAGCAGACCCCATAGGAAATGAATTTAAACATGGAAGAAAATTGCTAGTTCCCTTATTATACAAAAGACCTTTAAAATAGTAAATTAACTTCAAAATAGAAAAATTGGGGGACAATATGTATAGGAGCTTTTCAAAAGAAAACTATGTATTGCCCAAAATATGAACGATGCTGATATGCAATATATAACAAAATAAATATTTCAGTATATATTCAACATATAACAATATGCTTACATATTTATTTAAAATTTAAAATTTTATAAAATTTTGTTTATACATATATATAGATTTATGATGATAGTGCAGGGAAGCCAGTGTTTCTACACATTATTGATGAACATGCACATTAGTAAAAATCTGTAGAAAACAGAAATCTGCATATGTATTTAAGTTTTATATATAAATAAAGAGAAGACCAGAAGAAAACACACTATACATTTGACAAGGAGTCAGCAATCTTTTTTATGTAAAGGGACAGATAAAACATGTTTTAGAATTTTCAGGTCACATGGCACCTGTCACAACTACATAAATCTATCATTGTAGTGTGAAAGCAGTGATAGACAATATGTGAATGAATGAACATGGTTGTGTTCAAACAGAACTTTATTTATGGGCACTGAAATTTGAATTTCCTATAATTTTCATCTGACACAAAATATTCTTCTTTTGATTACTTTAAAATGCAGAAAATGATGGTTACATGACCATTGTGGTTATCTGAAGAACAAACATGGTTACATGTTATACAAAGCCATTAAACTGTACATATAACTAGGAAGAATTTTACTCTAAGGAAATTGTACCTTAGCAAACCAGATTTTAATAGAATATAAATGTTTTAAAAATTATAAATTCGAAGATTTTTAATTAGATGTTTGGTAGAACTTTGAAATTCTGCTTTTTGTGAAATATTCAAGTATATGGGTCATAGTTTATAAAATACACTTTTAAGTAAAAGATAATATTGTTCGAATAACAATAGAAGTCACACATTCATTATTTTGTTTTGGGATCATCACATTTATCATAAAATCATTAAAAGTTATCTTTTTTTCCATTTGCCAAAATGCTAAAACTATAAAATATTTAATAGTAGTCCTAAAAGCAAATGATTATTTTAATATTTTTCTCTTTCAGTTTTGGAAAATTACTTGATAAATGTCATAAGCAATTATTTGGTTTTTGAAATCTATTCTCAATAAGTCTAGGAGAAAAACCTCTGCTCATTCTGCTAGCACAATTCTTACACTGTATAATTATGAACTTCAGAAATGACTTTCCACAAATTTGTCTGTTCCAGGCGAAAATGCATACCATGATTTCCTCGAGCCCATATGCATATATCTTTGGTGAAAATAAGTGTTCCTTGTGGAACTTATAGATTCTTATGAATTAGTGAAATAAGTGCTAAACCATGCACTGAAATTCAAGGAAATCTGGAAAGGAACCACCTGATAGACTTTGTTTTCTCTGCTTATTGATTATTGATATCTTAAATCCTACTGTTAAGTGTCTATTTGCTTAATATGCAAGTGCCATTGGAAAAGAAACCCAATTATTTTTCAACACTTTAGTTTTAAGAATATTTATTTGAAAAAATAAAATAAAAATAAATAAATAAATAAATAAGAATATTTATTTATTTTTCTATCAAGAAGAGTAAGAAATCAATGTGAAGACCCCAAAGGAGTGAGGAGGGTGCTAAAAGTGAGAATTAAAGATCAAGAAAGGAAAATACTGGCCCATAAAAGAAAAACTATTAACCTTACAATATTGCCAGGCACTGATTGTCTAAGGTTAAATGTTAATGTTTCTTTACAAAGTTCTCTAAAGGTGGCAATTTTTATTCTTTATAGGCATACTTCAAAGATACTGCAGGTTTGGTTCCAGTACACCACGATAAAGTGAGTGTCACAATAAAGTGAGCCATATTTTTACTGCTGGTGGAAGATTACGCCTTCAATTTGCAAAAGAAAAAAAAAACGCGCACACATCTGTGAAGTGCAATAAAGCAAAGGAAAATGAAATGAGCTATGCTTTATATTTTCAATAAAATCCTTATTTTAAGATACAAATAATTTTAACAGTTATAATGCATTTACCCTTTTTTTTATTTACCAAGTTTTACTTCCATAACTTACATAATCACTCTATTTAATTTTAGAAGAACAATGGAAAGAATAGCAAACTAGTATATCATTCACTGAACACTTGTCTTGTTAAAAAATATCAATACAGGATTCTTTACTCCTATGTGTAATACTGCAATGTGTGGTGTTACAATAGGAAAAATATCGATGGTATTTTTTTTAATTTTAGTCTTCAGCTATATAACTAATATAGCCATTTTTACTGATATTACTTTGGTAAACAATAATGTTCTAGACTATATATATATAATTTTAAGTGATTCTCACTTGCAAATCTCAGAAGTTATCTATTCAGTAGTTAAGAAACAGCTCAATGATAATTTTGCATTTTATATCCATGTCATAAGAATATTAGTCCAATTTAAAAGGCCATAAAACATTCTCACACAGTATGTTGCTGGTTAGCCCAACTGGATATACTAACAAACCTAAGAGATTAAGATCATGTAATAAGGAGATATCAGCAGAAATGACAGAGTAGGAACCTCTAAAAAATTGATCCTCCATAAAAACAGTAGCAAAATAAATTGTCAAATCATTTTTTTCAGCAATCTTGGAAGTGTTTATTCAAAAAAATCTACTATATCTCAGTTAATAATAGCAAGCTTTCTGGTGTTGTCAACTTACTCTATTCTCATGTGCCCTTCCCCCAAGTCATCAGTACTCTTGAAAACCAACAGCCCACAATCAATGTGAAAACACAAAGCTTTGAAGGAACCAGAGGTGACAATATGGAATTGGAGCTCTTCCTAAGCTCCTTTCCCAGAGATTTATTATTATTTGACCTATTGTTTCTTCCCAGAAAGATAAAAATACATAACTATGAGTAAGATGACTAACAGGCAGACAGAAACAAGAAAGTGCAACCTTTCTGAGAACAAGGTATTATAAGCTTAAATATTATGTAATGGTTAAAGGAAAAAAAAACACTTTAAGAGAAGACAACAACTACTGCAACCGAGAAATAAATGTACAGCACAAATAGGGAAAATTTAAGATGACAAAAACAAAATTGGAATGAGAAAAGATCTGAATCTGCAAAAAGGAATAGAGATAAGGTGCACTCAGAATAAAAAGAACTACTATATATATCAAACTTTTCTTTTCATAAACTTAATGGTAATCACACACACACAAAAACAATCCAGAACTGAGATACATGACATAAAACAAGAGGAAACAGAGAAGAAAACTACCAAATTAAAATAACACACAAAAACAAAAGGACAAAGAAACAAGGGAGACCACAAGCTACCAGAAAACAAAAGATAAAATTGCTATAGGATAATCTCATATTTCAATAATCATCCTAAATGTAAACTGAAGTCAGAAATATAAAGGAACAGGGTAGCAGATTAGATTAAAAAACAAAACCAAATGAAATGTTCCATTCAAAAGACATATCTCAGCTGCAAGGACAGAAATAGATGAAAGGTGAGAAATTAGAAAATGATGCTCAAAGCTAATGGGAGCCAGAGAAAAGTGGGTGTAGAAAAAGTTCACAAGAGACAATGATGGACACTTATAATGATCAAGGGTACTATACATCAGAAAGACATAATACTTATCAATATGTATGCTCTCAATTACAGAGAACTAAAATATATAAAGCAACTTCTAACAGAACTAAAGGAGAAAACTGACAAAAACACAATTATAGTAGTGGACCTAAATATCTCACTGTCAGCTATGGATAGATCATCCCAACAGAAAATCAATATCAACCTTAACTGACACATTAGACCAATTAGGCATAATCAATATTTACAGAGCCTATCATTCCAAAACATCAGATTATACATTTTTCTTTAATCCACATAGAACATTCTCTAAGATAGAGTATATTTTGGGACATATAACTAACCTAATCAAATTTAAGAAGCTTGAAATCATACAAAGCATATGCTCTAATCACAATGCTTTGAAACCAAGATCAACTGTAAAAAGAAAAGAGGGAAAACCACAGATAAGTGAAGATTAAATAACACACTACTAAAGAACAACTGCATCACAGAAGAAATAAAAGAGATCAAGAGATACATAAAAATAAACGAGAATGAAAGTACAACATATCAAAGCTTTTGAGACACAGTGAAGTGGTCATAAGAGGAAAGTTTATATCATTACAGACCTATCTCAAGAAACAAAAAAATCCCAAATAAACAACTTAATATTACATCTTTAAAAACTTGAAAAAGAATAGCAAATAAAGCCCAAAGTCAGCAGATGAAAGAAAATAATAAAAATAAGAGCAGAATTAAATAAAATTGAGAACAAAAAGACCATAAAAAATGAATGCAACAAAGAGCTGGTTCTTTGAGAAGAGTAATAAAATTGACAAACCCCTGGTTAGACTCACTAAGGAAAATAAAGGGCACAAATAAAATCAGAAATGAAACAGAAGTTACAATAGATACCACTGAAATACTAAAGATCATACTATGAAAGATTATTCATCACCAAATTAAATAACCTAAAAGAAATGGACAATGTCACCTTTCTAGACTGAATCATGAAGAACTGGAAAATCTAAATATATTGATCAAAGTAAGGAAATTGAAACAATTACCAAAACCCTCCCAAAAAGTAAAAGTCCAGGACAAGATGACTTCACTAGTAAATTCTATACCAAACATTCAAAGAATATTTAATACCTGTTCCTCTCAAACTTTTCCCAAAAAAATAGAAAAATAAGCAATACTTCCAAACTTATTGTATGAGGCCAATATTACTCTGATACCAAAACATGGAAAAGATAGCTATAGACTGGTATCTCTTTTAAATGCAGATGTAAACATCCTAAAGAAAATATGAGCAAAAAACAAACAATTCAATTTTTAAAAAGGGCAGAAGACATGAATAGGCATTTCTCCCTTACAGATAGCCAATAGACACATGGAAAGATCCTCTACATCACTAATCATCAGAGAAATCCAAATTAAAACCACAATAAGATAGCATCTCACACCTGTCAGGTTGTCTATCAGCAATAAATCAAAAAACAAGAAGTATTATCGAGTATGTGGAGAAAAAGGAGCCCTCGTACGCTGTTGGTGGGATTGTAAATTGGTGCAGTCACTAAGGAAAACAGCATTTTTTCTTGAAAAAATTGAAATAGAGCTGACTTATGACACAGCAGTGCCACTTCTACACGTTTATCTGAAGAAGAAATTCAAAACACTAATTCGCAAAGATATATGCATCCCCATGTTCAGTGCAGCATTATTTGTAATAGCAAAGATATGGAAGTAATCTAAGTGTCCATCAATAGATGATTGGATAAATAAGAGATTGTACGTATATGCAATGAATTATTAGTTAGCCTTAAAAAAATGAAATTTTACCATTTGTGACAACACTGATGGACCAGGAACATATTATACTAAGTGAAGATATTATATTAAGTCAAACAGAGAAAGATATATACCATATGATTTCATTTCTGTGGAATCTAATGAACAAAATAAATAAAATTAAAACAGATACATGGATACAGAGAACAAAGTGATGGTTGCTGAAGGGGAGGAGGATTGGGGAGCTGCACAAAAAAGGTGAAGAAATTCAAATTACAGACTGGTCGTTATAAAATGATCATAAGGAGATAAAGTACAGCATAGGGAATATAGTCAATAATATTGTAACAATTACGTATAGCATCAGGTGGGTAATAGACTAATCAAGGGTATTCACTTTCCAAATTATATAAATGTCTAACTGGTATGTTATATGCCTTAAGTTAATAATAAAACAACACTGAATGTTAATTTTAATTGAACATGTACATAAACATAAACATAAACATAAATGTAAATGTAAATATATATATATATTTATAGAGTCTGCTGAGTTACTAGGTTTTCATATTTAAGGGTATGTTACTAAACTGCTGACATTATTAACAATCTCTGAATTCGAGAACAACATGACAAGAAGATACGAAGAGGAGAAAGTTGAAAATAATGTCTTATTCCAATATTTGTGTATATGTTTGACTAAGACCATCCACTAGTTGATTTACTCCCTTATGCAAAAATGAAGAGCCAATATAATTCAAATTGTGCTTAGTAAGCTTATAAAACATTCCCTGTTGTGGACCTTCAGGGTATTTGACAAATGGCTGAACTCTTAAATGATATTTGTTTTTATATAATTGGTCATCTGTGTAATCACTGAATATTTGATTAACCACCAATTTTATGACCATTTTTAATTTTAAAAGACTTTTATGAAAATATAAATATATTGAATGTTCACAGTCTATCTACGTATTATTTGCATTGAGGAACTTCTGATATTTTCATGGGTTATTTCTCAGGGCAACGCACACTTACTTTTAGCTTTGGTGCATGTAGTGAACTGCCCTGAGTATTTTTATTTGGATTTGGTATTTGCCTTCTCTCCAGTTTTAAAAGGTATACTTTGTTGGTTAACATTTCTTGTGATACTGGTCCATTGGTGATGTATTTCTTTAGCTTTTTCCTATCTGGGAATCTCTTTATCACATCTTCTATTTTCATTGAAAGCTTTAATGCCTAGAGTAGTCTTGGTTGTAGGTCTTCACTTTTCACCACTTTAAATATTTCATGCCAATCTTTTCTAGCCTGCTAAGTTTCTGTTGAGAAATTACCTGACAGTTTTATGGCTACTCCCTTGTAGTTAACTAGCTGCCTTTCTCTTGATGCTTTTAATATTCTCTATTTGTCTTTAAACTTCGTCACTTTAATTATGATGTGTCTTGGGGTGGACTTCTTTGGTTTCTTGTTTGGAACTCTCTGTGCTTCCTGGGAATGTGTTTTTTTTTAATTTCCTTTCCCAGGTTGAAGAAGTGTTCTATCGTTATTTCTTCAAGTAGGTTCTCGATGTTTTGCTCTCTCTTCTCTTTTCTGGTACCCTTATGATGTGAATGATGCTATACTTGAGGCCATCCCAAAGGACATTTAAACTAGCTTCATTTTGTTTGTTTGTTTGTTTGTTTGTTTACTTACTTATTTATTTACTTTTTCTATTCCAGTTTGGCATTTTCTTCTACCAGTTTTCTAAATTGCTAATTCAGTCCTCTGCTTCATTTAACCTTCTGCTGATTCCTTTTAGCATATTCCTCATTTCCATTATTGTATTCTTGATTTCTGACTGGTTCATTTTTACTGTTTCTATTTTTTATGCCTACCATCTCTTTGCTGCATTTTTCACTGAGATCATCTATTCTTTCCCTAAGGTCTTTGAGCATCCTTACAACCAGTGTTTTGAACTGTGTATCTTGTTGGTTGCTTGCTTCCACTGAATTTAGTTCTTTTTCTGGAGTTTTCTCCTGTTATTTTATTTAGAACATGTTTCTTTTTTTTCATTTTGGTCATTTCTCTGTGTTCATTTCTATATATTAGGTAGATTTGCTAAGTCTCACAATCTCGGTCAGGTAGCCTTGTGTAGTAGGTGTCCTGTGTAAACCAGTGGCACAGTCTCTCTTTTCACCTGTGCTAGATGCTTTAGGAGTGTCCCTTCTGTGAATTGTGTGTGCTCTATTGTTGTAGCTAAGCTTTGATTGATACTAGCACTTCAGTGGTTGGGATACTCTCAGGCTGACTGTGAGAACTGGCTATCCCCACAAAGTATGTCCTGCTGGGTGGGGGTTGACCCCCACAGAGAGGGATTTGCTCCAGCGAGCTCATGTGCCTATTGAGACCATCCTTTGGATATACCAGTTGTGGAACTAATCAGTTGATGCTCTGTTTTTGTCTAATACCAGCCTCCATGTGTGTTTGTTTTGTGTCCCTTGGGAGACGTTCTCATGCAGGCCAGCGTTAGCTCCCTGTTAGTGTCCAGGGCCAAATGGTAGGAGCTACAAATCAATCTGCATTTGGTTATTGCCTGTGCTGGACATAGAGGCAAGAGATCTCACTGTGAAATGTGGTCAGCTATTACAAGTACCAGACCTGGGGCTGCCTAGAAATTTTCAGTGCACCCCAAGGCCTGAGGCTACCTTCTGGCTGCCTATAAGACTCTTCAGCTTAAAGGTCCTTTGGCTAGTTCATGAGTTGGGTGGGTTGGGGTCCCAGGGAGTCATCAGGGTAAAGCAAACAGATTTAACCAGGCCAGTGTAGATTCAGATTTGGGGCCAGTCCTGAGCCTGTGGCTATTCACAAAAGTCTCAGATCACACCAAGACCAGCCGCTGCCCACCTTGGGTCTGAAGACCCCTAAGATTTGTTTAAGAGACATTGCAGCTCCTAGGGTTGGTTGCCTGCTACTGAAAGTTTTCCTGAGGTGTGCAAGCAGAGGCCTGTCAAAGGTGCTCCCTGCTGAGAGCACTGGGGTGGAGCTGGTTGCCATGCAATGAAATTGCCACCGGGCAATTTGTAAGTTAGGTGGGGCAAGGGTATCAGAGGTCACCGGGGTGCAGCAAGTGGATCTCTTTAGGCTAATAAAGATTCAGATTTGTCCATGTGGTGGGAGGGCTCAACACAGGAAAGATGGTGCCCACCTGCTTCACAGGAGGAGGAGTCAACAAAAGTACAATGGCAGCTGTCCCTCCAGCCCTTGCCCTGAGACCACACATCTCAGTCTTTCCCTGTATGTCTCTGGTGCCTCCCAAGCTACTATGCCTTAATCAGAGCAAAAGGTGAATGCCTGTGAGAGACTGAGTCTTTACACAGGCCCTTTAAGGGAACATCTGGATTTCCAGCTGCCTTCTGCCTTACTCGGATGGTCGAAAGCCATCTGATTTTCACAGCCAGATTTTGTGGGGACTCCTTTTTCCAGGATTGAAATCTGTATCTTACTAGTCCCAGTGTCAGGCCGAGGACCCTCACTCTTTTTAGAGGGACTTTTATGGCCAAGATGTCCCTCCGGATGGTCAACCACCACACACAGGGGTTGGGCCATCTTAATTTGCATCTTCCCCTGTTCCACCAGTCTCCATGTGGCCTCTTCTTTATATCTTTAGCTATAGTAGTTATGTTCAGCTAGTTTTCAGTTGTTTTTGCAGGTTGACTGTTCTATAATTTAGTTGTAATATTAATGTAGTCATAGGATGAAGAAAACACAACATTCACCTACCCTGACATCTTTACCCTTTCATCTTTTTATTATTGTTAGTAGTAGTAGTAGTAGTAGTAGTAGTAGTAGTAGTAGTAGTATAGCAAAAAAGTATTATGTGATTTTAACTTGTCTTCCATAATGACTTATGATGAGTATCTTGACATATACTTATAGGGCATTTGTGTATCTTCTTTGGAGAAATGTCTATTCAAATTCTTTGCCCATATTTTAAAATTTGGCTGTCTTTTTTGTTATTGATATGCAGGAGTTCTCAATATATTTAGGATCCCAGACATTTACAAGACATAATTTACAAATATTCTCTTCATTCTGAAGGATGTCTTTTCACTTTCTTGATACATTTTTGAAGCACAAAAAGTTTTTAAATTTGATTAAGGCCAAGTTATCTTTTTTCTTTTGTTGCATGTGTTGTTTGTGTTATATCTGAGTTATTATCAATACAAAATCACAAAGATGTACCCCTATGTTTTCTTCTAATATTTTTATAGTTTTAGCAGTTGTATTTAAGTCTTTGGTTCATTTTTGAGGTGAGGTATAACTTCATTCTTTTGTGTATGGATATCTAGTTGTCCCACCAATGTGTGTTAAAAAGATTATTCTTTCCCCATTGAATGGTTTTGGCATTCTTCTCCAAATTAATAGGCCATAGATGCATGAATTTATTCATGGACACTCAATAATATGCCATTTTGTTTATGTGTCTATCTTTATGCCAATATCTCACTGTTATGATGGCTGTATATTTATATTATGTTTTCAAAACTAAATGTCTTCCAACTGCATGCTTTGTCTTAAATATTGTTTTGTCTCTTCCAGGTCCCTTTATCCTCACAAACTTTAAGATCAGGTTTTATATCTCTGAAAAAACACTCACAGAATGCACATACACATTGGGATTTTGATAAGAGTTGCATCGAATATTTATATTACTTTGGGGAGTGCTGCCATATTAGCAGTATTAAGTCTTGCAATCCATGAACATAGAGTATTTCCATTTATTTTGCTCTCCAATTTTCTTCAGCAATATTTTGTATTTTCAGTATACAAGACTTCCACTTCCTAGGTTAAATTTATTCCCAAGTATTTCATTCTTTTGGATATCATTGTAAATTGAATTATTTTCTTAATTTTCTTTTTTGAGTGTTCATTCTTAGTGTAAAGAAATACAAGTAATTTTTATGAGTTCGTCAAATACTGCAGCATTGCTGAAATCATAATATTTTTGTCTGTATTCTTGATTTTTTCTATATATAGGATGATGTCATTTGTGAATAGTGACCGTTCTACTTCTCCAATTTATTTTCCTTGTCAAATTGATCTTTTTGGAAACTTTCAGTACAATATTGAAAAGAACTGGCAAAAGCAAACATCCTTATCTTATTTTTGCCCCTTATCTCATTTCCGATTTTAGAGGGAAAACATTCGGTCATTCACCAATGACTATAATGTTAGCTGTGGGTTTCCATAAATACCTTACATCAGGTTAAAGAAGTTGCCTTCTATTCCTAATTCGTTAAGTATTTTCATCATGAAAGGGTATTAGATTTTGAAAAATGATTTTTCTCCATTAAGATAATCATGTAGTTTTCTCCCTTTGTTCTATTAATTTGCCATAATACATTGATTTTCATATGTTGAATCATCCTTGGATTCCTTGAATAAATCCAACTTGGTCATGGCATATAATCCTTTTCATATGCTACTGGATTTGCTAATATTATGTTGAGAATTTCTGCATTTCTCACAAAGGTTAATGGTTTCGAAATTTGTTTTTCTTATAATGTCTTTGTCTGGCTTACTATCAGGATAATATTGGCCTTATAGAATAAGTTAGAAAATGTTCACTCCTGTTTTATTTTTTTGAAAGAGTTTAAGAAGAATTGGTGTTAATTCTTTTTTCCATGTCTGGTAGAATTCACCCTTTTTCATAACCAGTTGCTTCTCTCTTGCTAATTTCAATATTCTCTCTTTGTCTTCATCTTTTGACACTATGGTTATTACATCTCCTAATGTAGATCTCTTTGTGTTTATTCTACTTGAAATTTGTTGAGATTCTAAGATGTGTAGATGAATGTTTTTTATCAAATTTGGGAAGTTTACAGCCATTATTTCTTCAATTTTTTTTTGCCCATTTACTCCTCTCATTCTCAGACTCCTATTGATATGCTTAATGGTGTCCAATAGGTCTCATAGGCTGTGTTCATATTTCTTCATTCTTTTTTATTTCCGCTCCTCAAACAGGATACTCTTAATTAACTTATCATGACCACTGATTCTTGCTTCTCCCTTCCCTACTTTTTTATGAGCCCCTCTAGTGAAATTTTATCTTTTTAAGTATTCTCTGTTTGGTGTGACATCATTCTCCTGGTTTCCTTCAGTTCTCTGTCTATGGCTTTCTTTAGTTCATTGAGCACATTCAGAACAGTTGACTTAAAGGTTTTCTTTAATGATTCCACTTTCTGTGCTTCCTCAGGGACAGTTTCTATTAATTTATTTTTGTTTCTGAGTATGGGCTAACCTTGTTTCATTGCCTTCTTTAACATTTTTCCTAAAGTTGAACATTTTGAATATTATAATGTGCTAACTCTGAAAATCAGATTCTCCACTCTCTTCAATGTTTGTTATTGTTACTTACAGTGGGTTGTAGTTACTTGTTTATTTAGCGACTTTTCTTAACTATATTTAAAGACTTTCTTTGTTGTATGTGGCCTCTGAAGTCTCAGTCCTTTAGCTTGTGATCAGCTAGTGGTGTGAAAGAGAGTTCCTTAAATGCCTGAAGAAAAAAGAAAAAAAAGTAAAAGGAAGAAAAAAATACTCTCCTAGTCTTTGCAAATTGGATCTGTGTTGAATACTGCCTTTATACTTAGGCACTCTCTAAGCAAAACTTAAAGCCTTCATAGGTCTTCTCTGAACATGTGTCCTACTATGGCAATATAGATTACCTGTGGGAGTTTTCCAGTGCTCTTATTCTCCAAAATAACTCTCTCACCAGATTTTCAGTGAGGCTTTCAGCACGTCTATTGTTTTCTTCAATTGTAATATTTTGCCTTCGATAGTAGCAGCTTATTCATTTGCCTTACAATTTTTTTTGACAAACACCCTCTGTTTAAGACTGTTCTATCCTGAGAGAGTTTTTAAGTTAGTCGACAAACAAACAAACAAACAACAACAACACCAACAAAAACCTTGTGTCAGGTCTTTAAGGAAACCTCAGACAGATCAAGCCAGACATACACAAGTTCTTAGAAATGAGCTCTTTGCTCCTTCTGAAAAGAGATACCCACACCAAGAATGTGAGTGCTGTCTTTAAGACAACTGCTGTGCCAGGGAGGACTGTAGAAAAAGGCTAATTAAAACACTACAAAGCTCTACATCTGTGTTTAAATCACTTTTTAAAAAAATCAGTTATTGCTTGGTTGCTGTAAACCTTTACCTATTTACCAAGGTTCCAAAAAAAGTTGATTTTAACCCTTTTCACTCATATTTCAGTGTTTGGAGACATTAGCCCTTGGGGCTCCCTTGAACATCATTTTCACTCTCTGGTCATTTTATGAAAGTAGCACATAGGTAGGTGATGGGATATGGTCAGGAACGAGGGTAGAGGAAATGATCAAAGATGATATGACTTATACTATTTTACCAATTACAAAACATTGCAACCATGGGGAATATATAAAGAGATTTTACAGAAGTGATTCGTAAGGCCAAGTCATATTTCATTTTGTAATATTAGCGATAAAAAAGATAAAAGTGTGTGATTTTGCCAGAGAATCTGTATATAGAAGAAATTAGAGGTCTGGTCAGGTTTGGAAGATAATTTAGTGATAAAAAAGCAATGTTGCAGGTTAGGGGTTCCTGGAACCAAATTCTAACATTTTGAAGGGAGAGAGAAGAAGTAAAATTGGGCACAGGGTGAAGTCAAACTGTGATTCAGACATACAAATTTTTGGTAAATTCCACCAAAGAGCTCTGTAGCATATATGGCCTTTCAAACTTGTCCCACTATAGATCAAATTAATTGAGCTTTTATATGCCACCTTAAGCAGTTATTGGCTATGGGCTGCCTCTGGAAGGACATGATCTCATACAGGGAAATTCTCTGTCATTGTCACTATCTAGAGCTGCTGACAGCTGAGGCCAACTAGTCCTTCTTTGATGAATCTCTGAGTTAATCATAAGTAGAATTTCTAATCTCTATTAGGTACATGTTGATATAATTGGCACTATTCCATGTGCAGATAACACTATGCAGAGACATATAATGCAAAGTCTAAATTGTTGCCTAGATATCAATAAGGATATACATTATAAAAAGACAATCTTATTTCAAAGCCCTTCAGTGGTGTTTTTTTAAAAAAGTAGATTTTAAGTCAACTTATATTTCAAAGAGAGATTAAAAAAAATTGATAATAGAAGTAAGCTCTGTAGAGAAAGAGTTGTGATAAGATGAGAGATATCCATATATTATTTAACAAAAATTTTTGGTTGACTATTTTTTTTCCCAGGGATGATTTTAGTTCAGAGTAGATAGATACAGTCTTTTCACTGAAAGTTTATTTAAATATACCACATTAGAAGCCTGTAGAGTATCTTACTTTTATTATTTTAATACATTACCTTTTTCAACCATAAAACTATATATCAATATACCTCTCTATTATTCATAAAATGGCATTAAGGACACATAATCCAGACTGAATCCCTGAAAAACAGTTATTCTAATTTTAATGACCATGTTCGACGAGATTCTAAAAGACAGCATATCTCATATTTTCCAGAAATATGGCATTGCTTATCAAGAGGTTAGAAGAATACCTTATCATAAACATAATGCCTCTCCTTCCAGACTTTTGATGGAAAAGATACAGAAATATTAAACATATTAAAGATCCATCAGTATTAGTTGATGATATGCTGAGTTATCTATGAGCTCTGATTTCAAAATTAGTGATTTGTCTTCTGTTTTTTTTGTCCTATTAGCCAGTGTCATAATAGAATACTGATGTATTATTTATCATAAAAATGCTTACTCTTAAAAAAAAACCCTGAAGAATAAGTAAATGTCTCCTTTCTAAAACACAATACATCTGTAAAGGTTTTAAAGATAAAGTAATTAATTTGTGTCTCATATTTCTTTGTAGCTAAAAGAAAAATGCCAAGACTTTTAGTATATTAGCTCATTTGTATGTAAGAGTGAATGTGCCAATAAAATAGATACAACCTTTAAACAGATTTTTTTCTCAATTTTCGTTTTTTTGACAAACATATTCATGATCTCATAGAGATATTCTAAAGGCTTAATACAATTGGAAAGAAGGGGATAACTTAAAATTCTAGTCTGAATCAACAAGCTACTATAGTATATCAATTCAAATTTTAAAAGTTCTTGGGCCAAGTAGTCCTTATATGTGTGGTACATTACACATATCTAAACCTATGTGAAAAATTATACATTAATACAGTTGAGGAAAATCTAGACAATACGAATTCTATAGCTTAACTTGAATACTAGAAGCAGCAAAACCTACCCAAATGAATAAATAAAACCAGTCTCATATTTAGTGGCATGATGTGAACGGTAAAATGAACAGGTACAAAATAATTTTTGGTACAGGTAGGAGAAATATTTGTTTCCTAAGGGTTATTCAATAGCATAAGTCGATGTTATACACTATTCCTTGGAGCTCCATAAACTACTTTTCTTTCAATGAAATATTTTCTTATTTTAATTTCAGAAATGTCTATTTTGCATCAAAGAAAGGGAGGTTTTTTGTAATTAGGTCAGCCATTCAAGAATAGTTTCAATGCATCTGCTATGATAAGAAATAGATAAATAGATATTTTAATAAATGAAAAGATAGATAGTATAGAGAAGGATAAAGTAAAGAAATAGGAGATGATGTGATGGAAATAGTGAAGGGATTGTCTCACAGTTCTCAGAGCCTCATGGGGAATACGGCCAGGAATAAGATGATCTAGGATTCTAGGAATCCTAAACTTCTTTTCTGAATTGACAGAAACATGGCAGAGGATATCATGGGATTCATCCAGATGGTCTCAGAATATATAATGGAGGTGAAGCTAGGACACTGAGGGGTCCATAAGAGTGGTGGATCAATCAAAGTTCTGGGCTCTCTCCTTAGGTTCTGCCAAGAATTTCTGCAGAAGAAGTTACTCTTATTCTGAGCTAATGAAGCTCTGAAGAAATCATATCTTGGCTCTGAATGGTTGTGGAGGCCTGCACATGTTAAAATAGAATATATGTTATTTAAAACCTTAGAAATAGCTAACGACCTATTAAATGAAAACTAAAGAATTCTTACTACTGTAAATAAAGCTTTGCACACACACTATTCGAGAGATTACAAAGGTTTGTGGCACATTGATACCTTGTTTGCAAGTTCTTCTTTTCTTGAAAAACTGTGCCAAATACATGTGGTTAGAAATTGCTGATGGAATTTACTTCATGTCTTACAGATATTTTGTTGGATAGAACAATATAAAGCAAAGTACAGTTATCATATTTGGTTCACCTTTATTCTTGAGTTTCTACAATATTTTACTGTCCACCAACTTAAAAGCAAGTAATCTAAAGCATTGGCAAGACTTTATTGTAGTATTCTTCAGTAACTTTTATATACTGTTTCCTTTCATAATTTGAGATGAAATGATGATTTTGTTATGAATTTCCTTATAAATATTCTTACTGATAGATGATGCATTTATTTAAGCATCAGTGGTTGAATAAAGTTATCCACGGGTGACTAACTACCTTGAATAACTATCACTTCAATCAGTCGCTATCCACAGTACCTAAAAAATGAAATTACATGTTGGGAACTATTATCCCATTTAATGGGCTATTTTATATTCATTATGCACTCTACTTGAAACACTTTAGAGGCCTGGCTTTCATTTAGCTACAGGCAAAGTAAAAATTTAAAAAATAACCAAGAAAAGACTTTCAGTTACTTACCAAGGTATGTAGCATGTAATTATACTTTAAGTATAACTAGTATGAGCTCAAAAATTCCCTTTGATTTAAAGACAGTAAAAGTGTATTTTAAAAACATAACAAATATAACTTCGTAATGAACAAGTTAATGTGAGTTCCTGCAACACTGGAGATTTCATTATTAACTATGTCTATCTCCTCCTTCTCAAAATGATGTGGCCAAAGATTAAATTTTATTATTATTTATTATATTCAGAGAGATTTTCATTATTCCAGGCATATGAACTAAAAGATCTACAATACACAGAGTTCTTCTACTAGCTGGATGGTGAACAAATAAAATAGTCTCCTAAGAAGTACACAACCCTTTGTTTTGTTGCTGCTTTGTAAAGTGTCAACTCGAGGCTATTTTACTGCAATGAAATTTGACCATTGAAGTTTAATTCTACTTTCTCTGGTGACTTCCGAAGCTTTATTCCCAAATCTATTAAATAAAACACAGTTGTAATTCTTGTCCTTATTGTAAAAAGCATGGATTGCTTCTGATTGTATATTATAGCAAAGGGGCAGTCTATTACATAACTTTATTGCATTTTCATGATAATTACTGAAAGTTATTGAACGAGGCAAGGAGTTGAAGCCAGTAAGTAAATCTATACATATTTAGTGGATCTAAATGGCTGTAAACAACACATCTTTATTTATGGTGTACTAGAAATTTATAATTTATAGTGCATTTAAGGTTATTTTAAGAATCATACCCTCAATTCTACAAATTTAATTGAAATATGAACTATAGCAAAATGCCATGCTAATTATATCATCTTCACTTTCTAAAACTGATTTGACAACATTTAAAATGTCAAATCAAACAGTTTGGGTTTGCTATTTCACTTTTTTAAGATAGACGAATTTTGTTAATTTTATTTAAATTTGTCATTTATAATGAACATATCTTTGGTCATATATATTTTTGCACTTGATATGATTATTCATGCATTTACACTCATCCTTGTTTAGTTAAAAAAAAACCTGTCTAACAATCAAAAATATAACCAAATTTAAAAACATCGGGGTTAATGAAAGATAAAGGATACAAGTTAAAACGCAATACTTAATTTCTCTTTCTGCGAAATACACAACAAAAAAGGGGGCAAACAAAAAATCAAGAGATATTAAAATAAACATATATATGTATATATATATATATATATATATATATATATATATATATAAAATTCCAGCTATACTAAGTCCGAAGTAAGGTAACATTTGTACAAAAGTCAACAAAAGATAGACTGGGAATCATCTGGTATCATTCACTATATTATTTATATATTCTAAAATCACATTCTAGAATCACATAATTTAGATGTTCCCTGTCTGATAATGGATAATTAAGTCCTACAAGACCAACTCTCCTACAGATAACAACTTTTGGGGAAAAATGCCTAAAGGTATCAGAGAGCAAGCAGAAGTGATGCAGGATGAGGTGATCTCCCCCCTACCCCCGCAAGTAGGGTCTTGAGTTCTACACACACACACACACACACACACACACACACACAGAGAGAGAGAGAGAGAGAGAGAGAGAGAGAGAGAGAGAGAGAGAGAGAGAGAGAGACATTGCATAGGAAAGAATTCAAGAGCAAGCAGAGTTCAAAACAAAGGAAAGTTTATTAGAGAAAGAATAACTCTCCATAGGCAGAACATGGCCTTTTCTCAGAGTCAGAGAATGAGACCCTGAATGTTTGAGAAATTGGGTTTGCATCTGTTTTTTAGTTTCTACAAAAAAATACTGATTATAAGGAGTAAAAAATGGAATTAATGGTTGAGTTTATCTTTTACTTGTACAAAATATAGCTTCAAGTCTTCGTTATCCTTTTATGGTATGGGTAAATGGGAATAGTATGGGTAATTAGTTATTAGTAATCTCTACAGGAATCTTTCTTTGTTCTGTAGGTTCCTCATGATCTGGTTGTATGGCTGATCAACCAGGTTCTTTGTCTAACAGCATATAGCAGGCCCTGAGTTCTTCTTTGGCTTAACATTTAGTCGATCTGTGTAGTTCTCATGCTTCTTTCCTATATTAGAAACAGCCAGATATTATAAGAAGATTATACTTGGAAGGAGAAAAGGGCAATGGTTTAGTTTCCACATTTTTGAGAATTTTTTCATGAAGGCAAGGTTCTAGGCAGTCCTATCTGAGGTAGGTAAATTCGAGCAGAAAGCCCAAAACTATAATGATGCGAAGAAACAATGATGACAGCTAGAAAGTGAAAGTATTATTTCATTAAGAAGAGAAGCACAGAATGGAGCTCCTAAACTCAGCGTGCAAAATCGTTCTGTATATCCAGCTGACTACTGAATTACACAGGTGTGAGAAAGATTGTAAGCATCCCAGCAAAGGTTAAAATAACTAAACAGATTTAACTCCTGGCTGCTACATAGGAGATAGAGTTAAGAATGTGAATCCAGCAAAGTTAATTGCCTGTTGTTTCAAAATAGCAACAAAAATCAATACCTTTCAGAGGAATATAACAGAATTCAGAATTTCTAGATTATGTCATTTACAACACCCAGGAAATAATCTAAGACTACTAGACAAGTAAAACAGCAAGAAAATGTAACCCATATTCAAAGGAAAAGGAAATCAATTTAAACTTGATCCCCGGATGTTGGAATTATCACATAAGAATTTTAAAGTAGCTGTTATAACTATGCTCAAACCATAAAGGATATTATAATTGTAATAAATTACATGATAGAAAATATCAGCAAAGAAATATAACTATTTAAAAAAAGAGCTAAAAAGAAATTGAGAAAATACAATTTCTGAGAAAGAAATTCACTTGGATTCATTTACTATTCAGTGAGAAATTACAGAAGAAAAAAATCAATGAACATAAAGGTAAATCAATAGAAATTATCCAGTCTGAGAACAGAGAGAAAAAGGATTGAATAGTCTTAATAAGATGAGGGATAATATCAAAAGGTTAAACATGTATGTAAATGGAGTGCCAAGAGGAAAAGAGAGAGAGAGAATGGATTGGAAAAACAAAGCATTTCAAGAAAAATTGACTAAAATGTTCTCAAATTTGGTGAGAATAATAAATTTAGACACTCATAAAAATCAATTTTGGAAGGAAAAATTATCCTTTACCTTTCAAGTTTCTTCTGGCTGGATTAATAATCAAATTAACACAAGACAGATTAGCAGGAGAAAAACAAATTAAAATTTAATAATGTTAGGCAATTAGGTAGCTATGAGTGAGAGAAGTGAAAGCCCAGCTCTGTAACCATAGAAATAACAACACTGAAGTCCTGACCCAAGGGCCGCCCCTGGACCTCCTAGAAAAAAATTCATTTTTCAAATAACAATACTCCTACATCCTGGAGTATAAAGAAATAAATGACCATAGCATAGTAACCATTTTAGGCTGACCTTTTCACCTCAGCTTCATTATACCATCATTATAATGGTATGCATATGCCTGGAAGTTCACAAATCTAATTATAACAGACTGAATTCTGAGAAAATGCATGCTCAGTTGGCAATCAATTATATAACAGCCAACTGTCAATCAAATGACCTAACACATCAATCAACTAGCACCACTCTTGTTACCTCCCATCATGGCCCAGATTAAGACAGACTTCCCCACTTCTACAAGGCTACAGCTCTCTCTGGTGTACCCTGTTTCTCTCTTGAAACATACTTCAATAAATCTTTTCCTCTCTTGAAACATACTTCAATAAATCTTTTCCTACACATTACTGATTTGTAATTCTTTACTGCCTTGGCAGAAAGGACTTTGATTGTCCACAATAGTAACAATTACATGTATACCTACCTCCTCTTTACATGAGAAAGACTCAGAAAACTGAGTAATTCCTCAAAATGGTAGAAGATATCACCTTAAATATCACCTTCAGCTAAAAACAAAGAATATGTTGTGGGTGGAGAGTCAGTTATGGGAGTCATCAAGAAAAGCACAGTGAAAAGGGTAAAGTTGTTATGCAGATTTAAGTCCATACCTTCTCCATTGATACTGAAGGCAGGCCTGATTCACTGAGGGGAAACAGGGAGATTTCCCTTACAAATGTAAATGTCCTTTACAAAAAGTAACTTCCACGTTGTTTTAAGATCTCCCAGGACTGCTGTTCCTTAAAATTAACCAGTCTAAAGTAATCAATATCCCAAAGAGGCATATTTTGGGGTGGCAAACTCTGCTCCCTTTCATTCCACACAAGTTAATACAAGGAAAACCTTCATAGACATTTCGTGTCATTTTGCTAAAAAACATATAAAGAGAAAATCCTGAAACAACCAAAGATGTATGATAAATTTATAGAGGAACATTTATACAAATTATTACTGATTTAAAAAAAACAATGAAGGCAAAAGATAGTATAAAAACATTTTGAGGTAAACAGAAATAAAAATTTCGTTTAAAGTAGGGGTCCCTAACCCCAGGGCTGCAGACAGATCCCAGTAGGTGGCTTGTTAGGAAATGGGCCGCACAGCAGGAAGTGAGCTGCAGTTGAGCTAGTGAAGTTTCATCCTTATTTGCAGCCACTCCCCAGTGCTAACATCTCTACCTCAGCTCCACCTCAGATAATTTAGGCATTAGATTCTCATAGGATCACCATTCCCTGGGGCCTAAATTTTGGGGACTACTGCTTTTAAGAAAGTTCTTCAGGTTGAAGAGAATTTTTACCAGATATGAATTTAAATCTTTAGAAAGGAATAAAGAGAATCGGAGTGAAATATATGACTAAATGTAAAAGATTGTTTTTCCTCTTAATTACTTTAAAATGTATATAACTTGAAAGCAAATGCGTAATACTGTACTGTGGGATTTATAACATACATAGATGTAATACATATTACGATCTTACCATAAAGGATTACTAGAACTAAAAAGCAAACTTAACATGGTTGTAGGGCACAATGATAATGGACAAAAATCAGTTTCACTTTTTATAGACTAGTAGCATTCAGAAAATGAAATTTTTTAAAAAGTGATTTTATTCATAAAGTGGCATAAAACATTTTGGGAATAAATTTAACAAAAGATGTAAAGTCTCTATGCTAAAAACTACAAAACATTGCTTAGGAAACTTAAACATGTTAAAAAATAGAGAGATATGCTATGCTCATAGATTGGAAAAACAACATATGCTTAAAATGCCAACTACTCCAAAGTTTTATATATTAATATATGTAATATAATTTTTTATATTTATTGTTAACACAAGAAACATCCAAACCTGTAGAGAATTTTTATGAATTTATTTGAGCCCAACTGTTGACAAGCTGGGAACCAAGATCTCAAATGTCCCCAAGAATGACAGTTTTGCAGTTTGTTTTACACATTTGGAATTACAGGGAAAATGTAAGGAAGAAATGTAAGGAAGATAGAGATATATAGACAGATAGAGATACAATATTACCCCAGAATTTTTGTAGTTTTTGATAAGTTGATTCTAAAATTTACATGGATTGCAAAAGACCTAGAATATCTAAAACAATCTTGCAAAGAAAAAATAAAGTTGGAAGGCATACACTACCTGATTTTAACACCTATTATAAAACTGTAGGAATCAAGGCAATATGGAACTGGCATGAGGATAGACAAATATATCAGGGGAACAGAATAGAGCCCAGAGATGCATCCACATTATATGGCCTATTAATTTGTAATACAGTCACCAAAGAAATCCAATAAATGTTGGTAAAATAACCTACATCACATCACACAAAAAATTAATTTAAAATGGGCCATAGCCTTAAAGTAAAAACTAAAATTAAGATTTATTACAGAAAACATAAAGGATAGCTTTGTAATTTGAGGTTAGACAAGGATTTCTTAGACATGACACAAAAAGCAATAACACTAAAAACAACCGAGTAATTTGGCTTCATTAAAAATAAAATTGTGCTCACTGATAGAAACAATTAAGGAAATAAGTAGCCAAAATACAGGCTAGTAAATAATATTTGCAAAACACAATTTATAAAAGACTCATTTGAAATATATAAAAACTCCTATATCTGGGTAATCAAAAGGCAAAAAGCATTTTTAAAGGGCAAGAGACTTAAACTGCTGTTTCACAAACGGAGTAATACAAATGGTAAATAAGCACAGAAAAAATGTTCAACATCATTAATCATTAGGCAAGAGAAAATTCTAACAAAAATAATATACCACTATACACCCTCTGTAATAGTTACAATTAAAAGACTAACAACATTAAATATTGGCAAGGATGTAAAGTAACAAGAACTTCCAAACATAGTTAGGAATTTAAATGATGTAACTATTTTGAAAAAGATTTGAGCAGTTATTTTTTTATTTTTTTAATTTATTATAGTGATATTGAACAACCTAGGTGACTCCATCTTAGGTATAAGACTCCATCTTAGGCAAGGGCCAGTTCCCCGGAAAAACTGCAGATAGCGAGACGGTCACCCCACCCTAGACTCAGCCAATCAGAGAAACTATGAAAAGTAACTCTCCAAATTCCCTGCCTTGTTCCTTGGTGCCATCACCCAGCCAATCTGCTAAAGGTCAAGCTTGTTGTACCAATCCTGTAACACCAAGACATTGCTCCCCGTGCCTACATTTTTTCCCTCCAAATACACCTAAAGCCCCATGTTCTGGACTACCTCCTATTCACTGCTGCGTCAGTGTGCGGAGTGCGGTCCGGACTCAAGTCTGAAATAAACTCCCTCTTGCTCTTGAATCGGTGTCAGCTTCTTGGTGGTTCGTGGAGATACAAGTCAGGGCATAACAATATTTGTTAATGAAATCCAATAAGTTTCAAGTGTACAATTCAACAGTAATATATATATTGTATTGTGTATATACCCATAGTTAGATTTCATTCGGTCATCATATATTTCACCCTTTTTACCACATCTAACTCCCACCTCCCCACTTACCCTCTGGTAACCACTCGTCTACTGTCTATGTACATGAGTCTCTGGTTGTAATGTTTGTTTGTTGCTTTTAGATTTATATCCAACATATAAATGATAGCATGTGGTTTTCAACATTTCTATTGGGCTTATTTCGCTTAGCATGATTATGTCAAGGTCCAGCCATATTTTCACAAATGGCAGTATTTCTTCTCTTCTTATGACTGAGTAATATACCATTGTATATATGTACCACAGCTTCTTTAGCCAATCATTTGTCGAAGGACACTTCGGTTGCTTTCATGTCCCGGCTACCATGAATAATGCTGTTATGAACATCAGTGTGCAAATATCTTTTTGGATATGGGTTTTCAAGTCATTAGGGTAAATACTCAGTAAAGGGATTGCTGGATCACAAGGCAGATCGAATCTTAGTTTTCTGAGAAACCTCCATACTGTTTACCATAGTGGCTGTACCAATTTGCAGTCCCACCACCAGAGTATGAGGGTTCCTTTTCTCCACATCCTCTCCAACATTTGTTATTACTTGTCCTGCTGATAATAGCTATTCTAACAGGCATGAGGTGGTATGTCACTGTGTTTTTGATTTGAATTTCCCTAATAGCTAGAGATGTTGAGCATCTTTTCATATATTTGTTGGTCATTTGCATGTCCTCTAGGGAGAAGTGTCTGTTCAGGTCCTCTGCCCATTTTTTAATTTGATTATTTTTTTTATTGTTATTGAGTCGTATGAGTTCTTGGCATATTTTGTCTATTAGGCCCTTATTGGAGGCGTTGCTTGCAAATATACTTTCCCATTCCAATGGTTGTTTCTTTATCTTGTTGATGGTTTCTTTTGTTGAGCAGAAGCTTTTTAGTTTGATGTAGTCCCATTCCTTTAATTTATATTTTACTTACCTTGCTTTTGAGGTCAAATTCATAAAATCCTCTTTGAGACCAAGGTCTTTGAGTTTGGTCCCTATGACTTCTTCTATGTAATTCATTGTCAGGTCCTATGTATTTATTTGTTTGTTTGTTTGTTTGTTTGTTTATATCATTTATGCCTACAGCACCTGGTCTTCCTAGGTGGTCTCCCATCCAAGTACTAACTAGCCCAACCCTGCTTAGCTTCCAAGATCAGACATCAGTCTTGTTCAGTGTGGCATGGCTGTAGACCATGGACCGTGCCTCCACTGGGGCGCAAACCCAGGAGCTTCTGCATGTAAAGCAGACATGCTAACCACTACACTATAGGAACACTTCCTGATTCAGGTCTTATATTCAGGTCCTTAATCCATTTTGAGTTAATTTTGGTGTGTGGTAATAAACAAGAGTTTAGCTTCGTTCTTTTGCAGGTGGCTTTCCAGTTGTCCAAGCACCATTTATTGAAGAGGATTTTTTTTCTCCACTGCATCTTTTTGGTTCTTTTATAGAAAATTATTTGCTCATATCAACATGAATTTACTTCTGGACTCTCAATTTTGTTCCACTGGTCTGTGTGTCTGTTTTTCTACCAATAACATGCTGTTTTAATTATTGTCACTTTGTAGTATAATTTAAAGTCAGGCAGAGTGCCTCTAGCCTTATTCTTTTTTCTCACAAGGGCTTTGGTGATTCAGGGTCTTTTGTGCTTCCAAACGAATCTGATGAATTTTTTGTTCTATTTCTTTAAAAAATACTGATGAGATTTTGATGGGGAGTAATTTTTTTTCATAATAACTAAACTCTGTAATCAATTCCATTGTTTATGACAAGTAAAATGGTAGACAAACTCAGATATATTCATACAATAAAATTCTACTCAGTAATAAAACGGAATAAATCTCTGATAGATAAAACATGGTGGATCTCAGAAACATTATTCTAAATGAAACAAGCCTTAAACAAAAGAGTTGATGTGGGGAGCCATGGTTACAGTTAATTCAGAGCCTTACAGACTGGCTCGGTTATTGTTTAACCTGTTTCTGCTCCTAAGGCATTGTCTTTGCCTGCACCTGGAGGGTGCTTACAAGTTGCTGAGGTATGTGGTGAGAACGGCCAGTTCCCTGACACAGAGGATTGATGGCTATTGGGGTAATTGATAGATTCTGTCATGGGACAATTACTTTTGGGAGTTTCAGTGATTTTGTAGTTTCTATGTACAAGTTAAAGATTTACTTTCACTGAGGTAATGCATATTCTTCATTGTTAAACTGCACGTACTCAAACTGCATATATTGGTGATGGGAAATAAACTCGGAGCTTCAGCATCACTGAAGACCGGCTGCATCAGCAGTCGTGAGAGTGTCTCTTTATTCATTCCCACTCCCCCCTTCAGGTACTGATCGACTTGTGGCGGCTGGCCCACCATAAGTAGATAATCTACAGGAACTTTTATGTGAAGTTATAGAACAGATTAAATTCATGGTGTAAAAAAATAAGGCAAACACCTTCTGTGGGTACTAGATGTAGAGATTGACTTGGAAGGGTCAGGAAGGAATTTTCTGAAGCAATGTTACTATACTATATTTTTATGGAGGTTAAGGTTACACAAGTGTACCCATTGGTTACAATTCAGCCAATGTTCACTTAAGATCTGTGTATTTTATTGTGTATTAATTTTCTCTCTAAAGAAAAAATATGTAACAACATATTGCAGTCTAGTTAATTGATATCCATTATGAAATATTTAGGGATGACATATACTGATGTCTATTTATATTTAATATCTTATATTTTCATGCATTGCTAGAAGGATGGTAAGATAGATAAATATGTGGTAAAGCAAATATGATAACATATTTATTGCATAATTTAGATGGTGGTATATGGGTTTTCACTGTATAATTTCTCCTACTTTCCTATATGTTTGCCATTTTTCATATAAAATGTTGAAAAAACTATGGTTGCAGATACTTAGTCTTTTAATTATCTTTTCTAATTAACAAACTATCCCAAATCTTGGTGATTTAAAATAACAACTATTTTACTTTACATTATGATCTGGGGAGTCAGGAATACACATAGGCTTAGCTTGACAATTCTTCTGCTTCTAGTGTTGTTGACTAGGATCGCTTTGTAACAGTCAGTTAATGGATGAACTGATTTGTAGGGTACAAGAAGGTTTCATTCACATGCCTGGTACCTTGCAGGACTGGCTAGAAACCTGGGCATAGCTGGGCCCTTTTCTCTTTCTATGGTTTCAAGGGCTCTCCCTCTGGTCTTTCCAGTCATATTGTTATGCCCCAATTCAGAACCCCATGAGCTGCTGCAATCACACAAGGGAGTTTATTAGCGAGCTAGCTCAGACCCGACTCCATACGCAGCCAGAGCAGTATGCAGGAGAAGGGCCCCTTCCTTAATCTTACAGACATATTTAAAGGGAAAAACCACAAGCTGTGGTGACAGGTCTTGGCGTTGCAGGATTGTTAAGTCAAATTTGACCTTTACAGACATTGGTAGGAAGGTAGCCGCAGGGGAGGTCTAACTAGCTAACAATAGAAGGGGAATTCCAGGGCCATTCTTACTGGTTGACTACATCTGGTATGGGGGGTGGCTAACGTTCCCATAGTGTTCCCATAGTGATAGTCAAACAGTAATTTCCAGGAACTGGCTAAAATGGAGGCCTGTCACAAAATGGAGTCACTTTGGTTCTTCAATATTATTGGACTTCTCACATGAGAATTAAGGGTTTTGAGGGACCACTGTGAGAGCTCTCTTAATGGTTAGACCATTGTATTATATTAATTACAACAATCATAAACCAGCCCAGATTTAAAGAGAGGAATGGTAAATAATTTGTAGCTATATTTAACCTGACAAACAGCAAAAGTAAATGTTAGTACTTAAGTGTTTGACCTATTGAATACAAATTTATTGACTGCTCATTATAAGTGGTGAAAATTTAGTGATACATGGTTTGAAAACATCATTCTTACTCTCAATGGACTTGTAGTTTAGTTTGATGGGGGAGGTAAACATAAACTTACAATGCAATATGATAATGTCTTTAATGGAGGTATATACAGGTCAGCAGGGAACATAGAGAAGGGAGATAGAAGAATCAGGAAAATATTCCTAGAAGAGAGAATGACTCAGTTGACTGACTATAAGAGCAGTACTGAAAATTTGTCAAACAAATAATAACATGATGGTATTTTATAAAGAAAAGGAAAACATGTTACTTGAAAATCCTTTCCTGCTGCCTTTACTGCCACCTAGATGATACTTTTCACTCCTCTCTCTATGCCCCACTATGCCTACACATATTTCTATCATAGCACCTAAATCATTTTGATATTTATTTATAGGTATATCTCCCCAGTTAGAGCAAAAGCTCCTTGATGGCAGAGATGACTTGTCTCTGTATCTTTAATGAGTGAATATAATATCTCAATAATTTTTTTATGAAAGAAATTTTAAAGACTAATCTGCTAGCAGTTCTTCTGAGTTATTTTAGGGTTTAATTTATGGGGATCTTTTTGTCTGCAACTTCATGATGTTGTCAAGGCATATAACTTTAGGCATAGAGCTAGGAACTTTCTTGAAGTCCACTTCAAAGTGGGAACAGATATGTATTTAACATAATAAAAGTGCCTTTATAAAAACACTCAAAAGGGAAGAGACCTCATTTGGAGCTCCTTGTGCTGGCACTTTCTCTCCCCCATTTAAAAAAGCGTAAAAGTTAAGGAGTTGGAAACAATTATAAATTAATGAGTAAATTAAAAAAAGAAAATCAAACAAGTGACAAAATAACTAAATGGTAACATTAATTCCACTATGGTAAGGTGGAACACTTAAATCTCAGCAAAGCCCTTTATCTTAAAAAAAATGAAACAAAACAAAACAAACAGACAAACAAAAAACCTAAAGCAAATAGCCCACAGATTTGCTATCAACTGAGGTGAAAAAAAAATTGTTTCCTCTGTGAACCTCAGGCTTGAAAAACAGTCAGAGAATGAATATAACCTCTTCAAAGTTCCCTAGTGAGATAGCAAAGAGCAGAGCGTCCTTTTCTCAAAAGGATCTTAATCAGATGCTTTCATATTAGACTTCCACATAAGGACGGACAGCCTCAGCCATTTCCCTGACTAGTCAGCAACAATATCAAAACTTATAAGAAATAGACCCCTCTCTTCACAGATTCAGCTTTACCTAGTATTAAAGACAGAAAAATAATCACTCAGCTCAAAAAGTCTCCTCAAACCATGCTGATGGCTTAGATTATGAGAAGAACCCAGATTGAGAAAGCAAGTGTGCAATTTTCACATATTTGTAATATGCAGAAGCACTGTCTGTCACTGATAGTAATTAATGCTCTAATAAACAAGAAGAACTGTGATGGGCAAGTAAGAATTGAAGTGGACAAAGGAAAATAAATATGAACAAAATCAATCAGTGAATTGATTGCTCTGTTTTTAATGAGAGTCTCAATTTCTTTAGCTACAGCTCTTTCATTTTCATCTTTCCCTCCTGTGTATATAATTACCATGCACATTTCTTCTGGTTGTAATTTTTTTCATATTGACACAATTATATTTTCATTTGAATGAATGTTTATATAGCACACAGGCTTAGAAATAAAACTGAAAAAAAAAGAAACGATACATTTCTGCAAAACTTATTTTATCTATAATGGAAGGGATTGAAAATGCTTTATTATGATGCATGGCAAGCTTTCTTAAAGGTTGTTGGCTAAACGAATATGTATGTCATTTTTACTTTACATTTATTGACACATCATATTACTTTGGAGAAGATAATTTATCTTTACTATAAAGCTATTATTGCCATAATATTTCACAAGCAGATTGACAATTTCCTCAATTATCATAAAATCCAAATTATCTCTGATGATCACCCAAGTCAGAAGTAAAGACAGAATAAAAGGCACCATATTAAAGGAAAATTTAAAACTATTCATCATTGTTCCAGTTAGATTTTTTAAATATAAACAACTTCAGATAAAATTTTAGAATTATGCCAATTTAATCTCTGTTTTTAAATAAAACAGGCATTTACTACCTTAAGATTTCATATCCCTAAAAGCTGTTCTTCCTGAAATATTTATATTTATTTTTAATTCAGTGCATATTCTTTTATCTATCAGATATAAGAAATTATTGTTATATAATAAGAGCTAACGTTATTGAATTCCTACAATGTACTAGGCACTGTTTTAATTGTTTTATGTAATAATACCAACGATAATGTTAATAGTGACAGATAATATTTAATGAGTGCTTGCGACATGCCAAGTATTATCCTAAGTGCTACATTCATTTAATTCTAACAACCCTATGACAAAGCATAATCATTATAATTTTACAGATGGAGATATTGAAACACATTAAAGTTAAGTAATGTATACCAAAAGCATGAGTAACAACAACAACGACAAAATCAGTTCAACTTGACTTCATAAATTTTAAAAACCTTTTTTCTTCAAAGTACACCATCAAGTAAATAAAAAGATAACTAACAATGTGGGAGAAAGTATTTGCAAATCATATATTTCATAAGTGACTTGTATCTTCGGTATATAAAGAACAATTACAATTCAATAATAAACAACAAATAGCCTAATTAAAAATGGGAGAAAGATCTTGAACAAGCATTTCTCTCAGGAAGATATACAAATAACATTATTATTCATGACAGAAATACAAATCAATACCACAGTGAAATATTACTTCATACCCACAATTTTAGTTTACCACCTTAAGTGTTACAATCACTTTGGAAAATAGTCTGATAGTTCCCCAAATAATTAAATATAGAGTACTATATGACACAGTAATTCCACTCCTAAGTATATACTCAAAAGATAAGAAAGCATATGTCCATAATAAAACTTGTACACAAGGGTTTATAGCAAATCATTCATGATAGCCAAAAGATTGAAACCACCAAAATGTTCATCAACTAGAAAATGGATAAACACAATCTGATATATCCGTACAATGATATTATTCTGCTGTAAAAAGGAAGGAAGTTCTGATTCATGCTAAAAGATGAATGAGTCTTTAAAACACTATGCTAAATGAAAGAAGCCAGTCACAGAAGACCATATGTCATATGAATCGATTCATATGAAATACCCAAAACAAGGAAATCCACAGAGACAGAAAATAGATTAATGATTGCTTAGAGCTGGGGGAGGAAGGATTGGGGATGCTGGGATGATAGCTAAAGAGTATGAGAATATCTTTGTGTGACAATGAAAATGTTCAAAAATTTACCGTGATATGGTTGCACATATCTGTGAATTGAATTGTAACCTTTAACCAGGTGAATTTTTGGTATGAATTATATTTCAATAAAGCTGTTTTTTTAAGATTAAGTAACTTGTTTAAGAGTTCACAGCTGGTAAGTGACAGAACTGAATTTCAAGCTCAAGCAGCTGAGTCTCCAAGTTCAAAATTTTCACCACTATATTTTTAAACTCCCATGTGTTTTCTTTTGTTTAATCTTTAAAATAACCCAGAGAGGTGAGTACTATTATTAAGTGCATGTCATTGATAAATAATAAATGAATATATAGACATGATCTTGCATAATCTAGCATAGAGGAGATACATGCATTAAAAAAGCTAAGTATACAGACCCCAAAATATAGTGGACAACTTGGTGATGGACAGAGGGGAGGGGTTTTGGGGGGATAGGAGAATGGGGTGAAGGGTTAAATAAGTACAAATTAGTAGTTGATAGTTGAGCATAGCATAGAGCATGCAATTTGCATTAACATGATGGCTAAAGGGAGGGTTAGGGGAGGGAGAGAGCAGATGGGGGATTGTTTTATGAACTATATAGATGTCTAACAAATGTATTGTATACTTGAAACTAATATAAATATTTAAAAAAATAAAATAAAACTAAGTATAGGAGGAAAATGGCATAGATGATAGAGGCTCTGTTCATCCCTCTGGCAACCAAATCAAAGTTGTGACAGAAACAAGGAGCATCAGCAAGGAAAAATCACCAGAGATCTTGATGAATAAGCTGAACAACTAAAGAGGAATCCGAGAAAGCACCCTGCAATGGCAGAAAGGTGAAACAGGTGAAGACGCATGTCTGCCCAGTCCTAAGCAGCTGAATGGGAATGAGGCTGCAGCAGCCACAGAAGCCTCTTAAAGGGGATGCATCTAAGAGTGGATTTTCGCTGTGACAGATCTGCTCGTTCTGAACACCAGTGCCTATTTGGCTGCATGCAGGGGGCACCAGGGACTTACAGAGAGACATTGTTGGAGTGAGAGCCAAGGTGAGACTTGTTTTGTACAGAAGTGTCGGCAGTATCCATTGTTCC
This sequence comes from Rousettus aegyptiacus, assembly GCF_014176215.1. Classification (NCBI taxonomy): domain Eukaryota; kingdom Metazoa; phylum Chordata; class Mammalia; order Chiroptera; family Pteropodidae; genus Rousettus; species Rousettus aegyptiacus. The sequence continues at coordinate 78,588,553 of NW_023416312.1, read as the reverse complement.
CTGTTGAACCCTCCCCCATACCACTGAGCCAGACAAGACACAGAGTTGTCATAGCCATGATGTTATCAAACTGGACAACAGAAGTCGCTCTGCCCAGAGTATTCCTTGAAACTCTCCTTCCCCCAATTCGCTGCTTACACAAGCCACATCCAGGTATATCCTCGGTGAATAAGATGCTCCTTGCTGAGCAGTGCCTAGACTCACACTGGTAGCAGCTGGCCTTGGTTTCTGGTGTGGCCTTTTGAGGCAACTATAAGCACAGCATCTGTGGATTACTTGATGAATCTTAATAAGTAGCCCTGGAAGGGTAGAGGCCTGGGCTACGTTTGGCCTGCAGCTGAACCCCTCTCAGGATTGTGCCACTAGACACCTACTTCATAAATCCACACTAATAAGACTGGGATACTTAGCTTTGCTTAGTACATAGAAAGAGACACAGAAAGACAGCCAAAGTGGGAAGACAAAGAAGCAGAAACCATATGAAAGAACAGAACAGAGATCCAGATATAATGGAGTCAAGTTATCTAACAGATGCAGAGTTCAAAACACTAGTTGTAAAGATGCTCAATGAACTTTCATGGAAGTGTAGAGAACTTCAACAGAGATAAAAATCATAAAAATGGAAATGGAAATTATAAAAGGGAACCAGTCTGAAATGAAGAATACATTATCTGAGATGAGAAGTACATTAAATGGAATAAACAAAGTGAATAAAGGAAAAGGAAAGGATCAAACACCCTATCTAGAGAATGGGAAAGCCAAGGACGCGCAATCAGAATGGCAAGAGATAAGATGCCAAGTCTATAAAAATAATTTAAGGAGCTTCAAGACACTATTAAGTGTCCAAATATCTGTTTAATAGGCATAACTGAAAAAAATCAAGATGTTGAACCACTGTTTGAAGAAATAATGATGGAAACTTCTCTAACCTGGTGAAGGAACTGGACATAAAATCCCAGGAAGTCCAGGGAATTCCAAAAATCAGGGATCCTAAGAGGCCCACACCAAGACACATCATAATTAAAATGTTAAATACAAAGAAAGAATATTAAAAGCAGCAAGAGAAAAGCAGCTAGTTACCTACAAAGGGAGCACCCATAAGACTGACAGCTGATTTCTCAAAAGAAACTATGCAGTACAGAAGGGTTTGGGAAAAAATATTTGACAGGATGAAGACCCAGGATCTGCCGCCAAGGATATTTTATCCAACAAAGCTGGCATTTAGAGTCGAAGGACAGATAAAGAGCTTCCCAGACAAAAAAATAAGCTAAAGGAATTTATCACCACCAAGCTAGTATTACAGGAAATGTTGGAGGGCTTTATTTAAGAAGAAAAAAATACAAAAGACTCATTTCAAATTAAAAGACACACAGAGACTAAAAGGAAGGAGATAGAAAAAGATATTGCTTTGATGGAACTAGAAGATATTTAAGTCAGAAGAGAAAGATAAATGCTAAATGATTTCACTTAGATGTGGAATCTAAGGAATAAAAAGAACAGACTAATCAAAAACAGATTCACAAATATAGTGGACAAATTGGTGATGGATGAAGGGGAGGGAGGTTTGAGGGCTGGGAGAATGGGGTGAAGGGTTAAAGAAGTACAAATTAGTAGTTAATATATGGGAGCACGGCATAGGAAATGCAGTTAGCATTAATACATTGGCTAGGTTGAGGGTCGGGAGGGAGGAAGCAATTGGGAGGACTGTTTTATGAACTATATAGATGTCTAACCAATGTACTGAATACTTGAAACTAATTAAAATAAATAAATTTTAAAAACTTAGTATAATATAAAGCAAAATAAAATATATATTAAAATAAAGATATGTAATGTTGATGTAAGTACAGAGAAGAGGTTACATTTGTTGTATAAAATTGCTGTTGTAGAACATTCAAAAACCTTAGTGCATAAAGCACTTCAAAGTGACCAAAAGGAACTTAGAAATAGCATTTTTAGAAAATACTCAAAAAACTTTCACTGATCTTTCTATCTCATCCACCCATCATCATATTGCCTACGGAATGAAATTTAAAATTTCTGTCAATGACATTTAATGCCTGTCACCATCTGGTCATAAATGAGCCTCCTAGCTTCATCAATGATTGCATACTAGCACATACTATGCTGTAGACATTGTTAAGTCATGTCTTTTCAGGTCTTATCCTTTCTGTCATGATTCCAGTATGGGATGCCCATTTCTCCCTCCTTTTTATCAAAATGGCATCCTTCATGGCTCAAATGCAGTTTTACCCCACCCACAAAGCTTTTCCCAATCTCTTTGTATTAATTATTCTTTCCTTTGCACTCTACATCAGCTCTTCATACCACCATTATAAAACATTTTGACTTAATTTATTTCATCTTGTATTATACTTAAGGTTTTTTTTTTTAATGTAAGGGTCTCCTCACTGACCTCCTCTACATTATGCACTCCCTGATGGCAGAGACCAATTCTCATATATTTGTTCATCCTTTCTAGTATTTTAAACATCATAAATCTTTCACTCTCTGTTGTTGTAGAAGAGAAGGAGAGTGAAAGGGGGAATCAGCTTTTATTCAAGGAAATGTGCTCTTTTTGAACTTTTCTTGTTGGTGTTTCAAGAACATTTACACGACAAAAATTAATCTTCTTTTGAAGAGTCAGGAAAAAGAAATAATACCCTATCTCAGTAACTGACTCACACAAACCTCATTTATTTTTTATTATTGTTGGCGGCAGTGCTAAAAAGACACATGATGTGAGATCTACCCTCAAAGTTTTAAGTGTACAATACAATATTATTAACTGTAAGCACAATGTTCTACAGTATATCTCTAGAATTTTTCTTCATGCATGACCGAAACTTTATAGCCATTGAAAGAAGTTCCCCATTTCCTTCTCCCTCCAATGGCTGACGACCACCACTTTACTTTCTACTTTGATGAGTTTGAATACTTTAGACATGTCATATAAATGAAATAATGCAGTTTTGTTCTTCTGAGACTGGCTAATTACACTGAGTGTAATGTCCTCAAAGTCCATTCATGATGTGGGATATGGTAGGATTTCTTTTTTCCTAAGGTAGAATGATATTCCATTGTATCCATGTACCATGCTTTCTTTATTCATCCATCAAAGGATATTTAGGTGGTTTCCAACTCTTGGCTATTGTGAATACTGCTGCAATGAACATGGGAATGAAAATATCTCCTCCGGATCCAAATGTCAATTTTTTTTTGCATACCCAGAAGTGGGATTGCTGGATAACAGAAATTTACTATTTTATTTAAGAACCTTTCAAAATATTCTGTAGCTGTATCATTTTCTTCATTTTTTATATTTTTAATATGTTTTCAATTATAGTTTACATACAATATTATATCAGTTTCAGATGTACAACAGTGATTAAACATTTATATAACTTATAAAGTGATCACCCAGATAAATCCAGTACCCATCTGACACTATACATAATTATTATAATACTGCTGACTATATTCCCATCCTATACTCTACATATCCATGACTGTTTTGTAACTACCAATTTGGACTTCTTAATCCCCTCCCTCCTTTATCTGTTCCCCTACTCCCCCAATTTGGCAACCATGAAAATACTCTCCGTATCTATGAGCTTGTTTCTGCTGTTTGTTTATCCTGTTCTCTAGATTCCACACGACGTTTTTCTTTCTCTGTCTGACTTATTCTACTCAGCACAATACACTCTAGGTCCATCCATGTTATTGGAGATAGCATAATTTCATCCTTTTTATGGCTGGGTAATATTCCATTGTATACATGTACCACCTCTTTTTTATCCATTCATCCATTGATGGTCACCCAGGTGGCCTCCACATCTTGGCTACTATAAATAATGCTGCAATGAAAATATGAATTCACATGTCCCTTCAAAGTAGTGTTTTGGTACTCTTTGGATAAATACTCAAAAGTGGGATAACTGAGTTCTGCTTTGTCTGTTGTTATAGTCTTTGATTTAAAGTCTATTTTGTCTAATATAAGTATTGCTACCACAGATTTTTTTAAATTTCCATTTTCATGAAACATCTTTTTCCATTCTTTACTTTTACTTTTTGTGTGTTTTTCAATCTCAAGTGATACTCTTGTAGGCAGTGAATAAAAGGCTCTCCTTTTCTTATTAATTTGGCCACCCTATCTTTTGATTGGAGAATTTAATCTATTTATAAAGTAATTTTCCTAGTTATGTAGTTATTGCCATCATATTATTCATAGTTTTATCTCTTTTTTTGTCTTCATCTTCTTAAAGAAGTCCCTACAACATTTCCTGGAATGCTAGCTTAGTGATGAAGAATTCCTTTAGTTTTTTCTATTCTCAGAAGCTGTTTATCTGTTCTTTGATTCTAAATAGTAGCTTTGCTGGGTAGAGTCTTCTTGGTTTTAAGTCCTTGCTTTTTATCACTTTGACTATTTTGTGCCAATACCTGTTGGCCTGCTAAGTTTCTGTTGAGAAATCGGCTAACAGTCTTAGGTGAGCTCCCTTGTAGGTAACTAACTCCTTTTTTCTTGCGGCTTTTAAGATTCTCTCTTTAACATTTGGCATTTTAATTATGATGCGAATCAGTGTGGACCTCATTGGATCCATCTTGTTTGGGATTCTCTGTGCTTCCTAGGCTTGTTTGACTATTTTCTTCACCAGGCTATGGAAGTTTTCAGTCATTATTTCCTGAAATAGGTTTTAAATTCCTTTTTATCTCTCTTCTCCTTCTGGCACCCCTGTGATGTGAATGTTGGTATGCTTGATGTTGTTCCGGAGGCCCCTTAAACTATTCTCATTTTTTTTTTGGATTCTTTTTTCTCATTGTTGTTCCAATTGGGTGCTTTTGGCTACCTTAGCTTCTAAATTACTGATTTGATCCTCCACTTCAACGTTTTTAACATTGAATTTTAAAACACATATTTTATTCTTTAAAAGAACAAAATCTTCTTTGTTGCCATTTCACTGGCATACCAAGCCATCTCTAGCTCTCTAGCTGTGTGCTACTATAATGTAGTTCTCATTTTTTAATTTAAAACTTCAGAATGTGTGCCCTTACACTAAAACATATATCTTATATCCTTCTACTTAAATAAAGGGTAGATGCCTCCTAACTTTCTATTTCTTTAGTTTGTCAAACAAAATAACACAATAGGTTCAAGTGACCACGGAAATCTTTTATTTTAAAAAGAAATATTTCTTTTTTAGAGATTCTATGTACCTTGAAAGTGATTCCCATGGTGAAAGCAAGGCTATCAGTAGCAATCCATTAATTTAGAGCATATTCTGCTTTTATTAAGCTCAGATAATTCAGATAGCAAGTATCACTGATTAAACAATTGATATGAGAGTAAGTCAAAAGTTGTCTTATTTTTAAGGTAGTTCACTCATCATCTTTATTCTTCTAACAACACAAGCAGATTTAACTTATCTATATCTAAGCAATCAATAAATATCGAGGACCGACACTATGTATTGGGTACTACTTGTCATAGATAAGTAAAAAAAAAAACTTCGCTGTTGCCAATGAACTTGACCTTTAGAAAATGATAAAGCATGAATGTCCAAACAGCTACAGTATAAAGCAAACCATACTACTTATTATTTGAGTGGTACGGAATATTGGAGAAGTTCATACAAGTAATACAGTGCATCTGATTGAAGGATTCAGAGATAGTTTATGATTAAGATAGTTTTAAGAATAAGCCATATCTTATTATAATTATAATTAAATAATGTGTTACAGAAATAGATGTTTAATGTACATTTTCTTAAGTGGAATTAAAATTTCATGAGAAGTGGAGGTAAGAAACATGGTGGAGTGAGAAATATACTCAAATCTCTCCCCTTGAAACAACAATAAGTTGAATACCTAAAACTCAACGAAAAATACCCAACCTGCACAACAGAATATCTGAGTGTGGGATCTGCACATAAGAGCTACCACGGGTCAGAATTCTGGGAGTTGGGAGATAAACTGTGAAAAACAAAGATGCTTTCTTTCACAGCCAGAGCTTCCTGAAGGAGGAGGGAGAGAGGAGAAGGTGTGGAGAGGTCACTTAAGAATTTTGCCTGAGAGACTTATGAGCTCCATGTGGAGAACAGAAGTGCCCCGGCATCAGAGCAGAAAGCAGAGAAGTGGAGACAGAGGGGAAGCAGGGAAGGCAGAGAATCAACAGGTGATTATTATCAGCTACAGCTACAAAATGTGAGGCTGGGCCACTGCCCCCATCCCACAACCCAGAGTGGCCCTCCCCACACATCCTCCAAAACCAAATACTATGGAGCCACAAGGGTATCCGAGCAAATGCTAGTGAAACTGTCACCAACACTGACAGGGAAAGATACTGAGGGTAGCAAAGTAAAAAGAAAAGCATTAATAAGGCTTTATATGAAGCAGGGATCCGAGAGGCTTAGGCACCACCTACTGGAAACCAAAAGAAAAATGCTTTCTTTGCAACAGGCTAAAGAGAGACCTTTATATAGTAAATCTTCTTCCTGGAGAAAAAACAGAACACATTTCCATTAATGATCAGGCAGATAAATAGTCCATTAAACACCATGAACAACAAAGGTGACAAGGTAGCTCAGAAAGGAAGAGAAAAGTCTCCAGAAAATAAACTTACAGACATAGAAATATGCGACTTAAATAACAGAGAATTCAGGATGGTACTTCTGAAAAACCTCAATGAGATTTGAAACAAATCATATCAACAATTTCAGGAATTGAAAAAACAACTAGATGAGCAGAATGAGTTCTTTAGCAAGGAGATTGAAACCCTCGAAAAGAACTATATAAAACTTCTGAAGATGAAGAACACACTGATAGAGAGGAAGAATGAAATAGAAAGCTTAGAAAATAGAGTCAACAAAATGGAGGAAAGGATAAGTGATGTTGAAGACAGAAATCTAGAAATAAATCAAAAGGAAGAAGACAGAAACCAAAGAATCAAAAATAATGAAAGAGAAATACAATAACTAGCTGATACCATTAGGAAAGGAAATATAAGAATAATGTACATTCTCGAAGGGGAGGAAAAGGAACAGGGATTAGAAAGCATTTTCAGAGAAATTGTTGATGAGAATTTTCCAAATCTAAGGAATGAGCTGGAGCTTGGAATAAAGAAGTCAAAAGAATACCCAATTATCTCAACCCAAAAAGACCTTCTCCAAGTCACATTGCATTAAAATTGTCAAAAATCAATGACAAAAACAGAATTCTCGGGGCAGCCAAGGAGAAGAACCAGAGAGAAAACCCACAAAAGCCAACTAAAATAAAGAAAAACAGATACACAAGAAAAAGGAAGCAACAGAAACAACGAGCTACCAGAAAGCAAAATAAATGGCTATAAGAAGACCTCATGTTTCAGTAATCTCCCTAAATGTAAATGGACTGAACTCACCAATAAAAAGCCACAGAGCCACAGAATGGATCAAAAAAGCAAAACCCAACCATATGCTGCCTCCAGGAGACACATCTCATCTCCAAAGACAAATATAGACTCAAAGTGAAATGGTAGAAAATGTTATTTCAAGAAAATGGCATTTGGATAAAAGAGGGAGTAGGAGTACTAATATCAGATGAAATAGACTTCAATATAAAAAAGGTAAAGAAAGATACTGAGGGATACTTCATAATGATAAAGAGATCATGCACCAAGAAGACATAACACTTATTAATATCTATGTTCTCAAACAGGGAGCCCTGGAATATATAAAGCAATCACTAACAGAACTATAGGGAGAAGCAGAACAAAACATTATTGTAGCAGGGGACCTAAATACCCCACTGTCGGATATGTATAGATCATCCAAACAGAAAACCAATAAGGAAATCACACCCTTAAATGACACATTAGACCAACTGGACATAATTGACATTTACAGAGACTTTCATCCCCAAATAGCTGCTTATATATTCTTTTTTAGTGCACATGGAACATTCTCAAGAATTGTCCGAATACTGGGACAAAGAGGTAGCCTCAAAAAATATAAGAGGGTTGAAATCATACCAGTGGTATTCCCCGATTGTAATGTTTTGAAGCTGGAAATGAACTGTAAAAAGAAAGTGGAAAGAACCACAAGTATATGGAGATGAAACAATGTACTACTGAAGAATGAATGGGTCAGAGAAGATATAAAAATAGAGATCAAGAGATACATAGAAACAGATGGTAATGACAATACAATATATCAAAACTTTTGGGCCATGGCCAAACCAGTCATAAGAGGAAAGTTCGTATCATTAGAGGCCTATCTCCAGAAACGAGAATGAGCCCAAATAAATGACCTAATACTTTATCTTTAAAAAACTAGAATAAGAAGAACGAATGAAGCCTAAAATCAGCAGAAGGAAAGATATAATCAAAATTAGAGCAGAATTAAATAAATAGAAAAAAGATAGAAAAAATAAATGCAACAAAGAGCTGTTACTTAGAGAAGGTTAATTGACAAACGCCTGGCTAGACTCACTAATGAAAAAAGAGAAAGGACACAAATAAAGAAAATCAGGGACGAAAGAGGAGAAATGACCTCGATATTAAGATGTTATGCGAAAGAAGCCAGATAGAAAAAGTTGAAAACCACATGATTTCACTAATGTGTGGGATATAAACCTAAAAGCAACGAACGAACAGGACAAACAAACAGAGACTCATGGACATGTACAATAGACTAGTGGTTACCAGCGAGTAGCAGGTAGATGGAGTAAAGGGTTCAAATATGTGGTGACAGAAAGAACTCCACGGGATATGAACACACAATGCAGTATATATGTCTTACTGTGATATCGTACACCTGAATCTTACTGGATTTCTTTAACTGATGTCACCAAAAAATTAATAACTTAAAAAATAAATAATAAATAAATAAATAAATTTCATATGATCTGTGACAATGTCTGTCTGTACCTAGCCCATTTTATACAACGTAGTAGGTATTTTGTAATTGTTGAATGAGTATTATATATGTTAAAAAGCTAATAAGACTAAAATAACAAAACATTCTAGTAATTCTAAAAGGAATTAATTGAATTTTATAAAATTATTGTAGGGAATTTTCTTTAAGAGAAACCATAAAATAGAGGGAGCATAAATTCTAGAGCCAGGCTGTGGGTTTAAATCCTGACTCTCACTTATAAGCTATGTGTCTTTCAGAGAGTTATTTAATTTCTCTCCGCTTTACTTTCTTCATCTGTGAAATGAGAATACTAATGGTAGAAACTCCATATGCTCGATGTGAGATTATTTGCATTAATAATGGTATAACACTTATAACAGAGCCCGACATATAAGTAAATAAGCACTCAATAAATGTCATCTGTTAACATTACTGGTATTTCCATTACTTACTACCACTATTGATATACATCATAAACTTGCCTTAAGGGATATCCAAAGATGGATAACATTGTTCTATATTTTTGCTAGGAAACAGACAAGAAAGTAAGGGATTATAACAAATATTAATGGCTATTTTTAATAACTGTAAAATAGAATATTCATATTAATCATTTTGGCTAATATATATGCCATACACAGATGACAAAATTTCAAAAAAATTTGCTTCAATAAACTATGCTTGATACTACAAATAAGTTTACTTCTTTGACAATTCAAAAGCAATCCCATATTTTTCATTTTTTCAAGGTCACAATTCAATGATAAGTTATCAAGTATGGGAACAATGGTTAACAGACATTCTGAAAAATCCCTCCTCAAATCAAAAGCTAGTTGTTCCTTTAGTTTAATTGGTACAGTTTAGTGAAGGGAGCCACAAATCAGTAATGGCCCCTAGAAAAATGTCTTAAATTGACAGGATTGGCTGGGTCCCTCAGCCAATCACTGGAAATGGAGATGAGACCATAATTTTTAATTTAGGACAATCAAAATCAGCTTCCCCTGAGTCACAGAGCTGAATGATTGAAGCTTCTGGAACAAAACTAGTGTCATTTTAGGAAGAAGGAGAAAGTAATATATCCACTAGAGTACTTTCAGAATATATTTTTTAAATACAACGTTTCCTTGATTCCAAGAGAGACATTTTCGTCTAGTATAGTAATATCTCTAAAGTTAGGCATCTTACACTCTGTGATATATTAAGGTTGAATTGGCGGTGATGTATTTTCTTTCTTTCAGAGTAGTATATAATATATTGCTGCATGTTACAAACAATATACCATTATAGATCTCAGATAAAATGGCACTTTTTTAAGTACTATAAAAGGACTAGATCTTCATTTCAAGGCTGTAACTAGTCCTTGTATTTCTCGAAATACAAAATGATTTACTTCAGTAATGTATGTGAAGAAATGATCTTATTAATCACAATTAATAAATATATTTGAATTTTTTAAAAAATAGACTTTTTGGTTAGTTAAAACTAGAGGAAGCCAAAATTAAGATTTATACAAAGATAATCTGCTGCCGTAGTATATTTAGGATTAATCTATTAACTTATTTTAATAAATAGCTAATTGTTAAAATGCTAACAGTAAGTTTATCCATCTTAGGTATAACTAACCTGAATCTGAAGTAAACTGAAACAAAATTGATATTATGAATAAATATTACATTATTTTACAAAGTCAACTCTAAAGAGATTTCTGAAGAAAGAAGCTATAACTATTAAATTACATCTAATAAAGTTATTATAATAAATATTAATTGTCAAAAGCATTATATATCCACAGTTATTCCTTTACTCATTTTAGAAGGAGAAAATTAAACACTCTATAAAGCATGTGTTTGTGTGTGTACAAATACATACATATGTATATGTGTGTGTGTATATATATATATAACATAATATGGAAATATTAAATATATACATGCTCTGTATTCTTTATTTTGCTGAGAAACACCCAGAATAGTTGCAGTAGATATTATATGGTTCCTTAAAATTAATAGTTGGAAATCTATCCCATTATTTGACAAAAAAATTAAGACTCAATTCAAGATTTTAGTTAGTCAAAAATATGAGCATATCTGCCTTCAATTATTACTTCCAACAAAAGATTTTAGCTATTCAACAGGAAACTTGATCAAAAAGTCCTACCAATATCAAGTGAAAATACAAAGTGTTCTTTTACAGTAAAGGAAAGCTGAAAACATTGGCAGGAAAGGAAACACCTGTGCACCACATTATAGAATTTGGAACATTTCCTTATGACAGTTTCTCTATTGATTCTATTATGGGAATGGAGCAGTAAACATTGTGTTACTTTGGGGATAAGAACATTAAAATAACCAATAGAAATGTGGACTCAAGAGAAAATGAAGTGGTCTGTTTGATAATTCCATTTCCTATCCAGGAACCTCTTGATCATTCATGGGAATGGAATATTTAGGTTTGCTGCTATAACTGGGCATCTTAGGATATTGGAATATTTCATCACTGTGTGAGGAAAACAGAAGAAAATATGCCACAATGAAAAAGAGGTTTTAGTGCTCAGATAATCTATCAAGCTCTGAAAGTCAGACTTTCCCCCCAATTTTGGATGGAAATTCACCAATTATATATTTTCATTTATTTATTTTATATATTTTTTGAAATACCTTAGACTCAGAAAAGTTACAAAACAGTACATAGTTCTATTTAATGCTTTCATCCAGCTTGTTAACATCTTACATAGCCATAAAAATCATTATCAAAACTAAGAAACCAACTTTGGTACACTACTATTAGCTAAAATACAGACTTTAGATTTAACCAGTTTTTCCATTACGCCAGTTTAGGGGTATTAAGTATGTTCACATTGTATAAGTCTTCAGTACTTTTTCATCTTGCAAAACTATAATTCAATAACATTAAACAACAACTCCCCATATCCCTCTGCCTCTACCCCCTGGAAATAACTATTTGTTTCTATGAGTTTGTTTACTCTAGGTACCTTATATAAGTGGAATCATACAGTATTTGTCTATTTGGTAACATAGTAGAATTTCCTTTCTTTTAGAGATGAATAATGCCTATCGTATGTACAAGCTACATCTTGTTTATTCCTTCATCTATCAATGGACATTTAGGTTTGCCTCCATCTTTTTGCTATTGTGGAATTATGGGTGTACAAATACAATTTTGAGACTTTGCTTTCAATTCTTTTTGATATAAATAAAAAAATTGTTTCATTTTTACTTATTTTTAAGGTAAAGTTAAAAGAACTAGAGAAGAGTATACAAAAGAGAAATGAAAACTCAAATGAATTTTCATAAAGAGAACATCTATGTAACTCTTACCTAGTCAAGATCAATAACTCAGAATGCTCTTTAAATCCTATTCCTTCCCAATCATTACTCCTCCAGTTTTCTCTGAATTTAACCACTCATAATTTCTAACCATAATAGTTCAGATTTTGATATTTTGATATTTTTTTATGAACTGACTCTAACAATATATATTCTTTTTTGCCTGGTGTGTTTCATTCACACAAATATTTGTAAAATTGACCCATGTAATTGGATATGAAACTGTAATTCACTCATTTTCATTACTGCATGCTATTTATTGTGTGACTATAACACAAATTATTAATTCTACACTCTTTTTAATAATGTTTAATTTATCTGAAAATGTGAACAACTTTTTGTTTGTTTGTTTAATTTATTTTTTATGGTAATGTTATTTAACAAAATCCAATAAGTTTCAGCTGTACACTTTAAAAGTAAGGTGCATACATGTTTACACTGGGTGTTCACATCCCATAGTTAGATTTCTTTCTGTCACCACATATTTGACCCCCTTTTCCCTGTCTACCTTACCCCTCCACCCTCCTGCCTGCCCTCTGGTAACCACTAGTCTATTGTCCATGTCCATGGGATTCTGTTTGTTTGTCCTGTTCATTTGTTGCTTTTAGATTTATATCCCACATATAAGTGATATCATATGATTTTCCAACTTTTTCTCTCTGGATTTTTTTACTTAGCATGATTATCATGAGTTCCTCCATGTTGTGGAAAACAGTAGTATTTCATCTCTTTTTATAGCTGAGTAATATGCCATTGTATAAATTTACCACACCTTCTTTAACCAGTCATGGTAGGACATTTTGGTTGCTTCCATGTCCTGGCCACTATGAATAATGCTGCTACGAACATCTGTGTGTAAATATCTTTTCAGATATCGATTTTCAAGTCTTTGGAGTAAATACCCAGTAGAGGGATTGCCGAATCATACGGTAGATCAATTCTTAGTTTTCTGAGGAAGCTCCGTATTGTTTTCCATAGTTGCTGTACCAATTTGCATCCCACCACCAGTGTATGAGGGTTCCTTTTTCTCCCCATCTTCTCCAACATTTGTAATTATTTGTCCTGTTGATTGTAGCTATTCTAACAGGTGTGAGATGGTATCTCATTGTGGTTTTGATTTGCATTTCCTCAATAGCTAGCTAGCCATGTTGAGCATAATTTCAAATATTTTTTTGGCCATTTTTATGTCCTGTAGGAAGAAGCGTCTGTTCAGATCCTCTGCCCATGTTTTTGAATGGATCGTTTGATTTTTTTTTTGTTCTTTTTGAGTTGCATGATTTCCTTGTATATTTTGAATATTAGGCCCTTATCAGAGGTGATGCTTGCAAATATATTTTCCCATTCTGATGCTTGTCTCTTTACTTTATAGACAATTTCTTTTGCCGAGCAGAAGCTTTTTAGTTTGATGTAGTCCCCTATTCATTTATTTTAGTTTTTCTTTCCCTTGATTTTGAGGTCAAATTTGTAAAATCCTCTTTAAGTCCAAGGTCCTTGAGTCTAGTTCTTATATTTTCTTCTGTGCATTTTATTGCTTAAAGTCTTATATTCAAGTCCTTAATTTATTTTGAGTTAATTTTGGTTTTCAGTGAGAGACAACAGTCTAGTTTCGTTATTTTGCATGCGGCTTTCCAGTTTTCTCAGCACCATTTATTGAAGAGGGTTTCCTTTCTTCACTGTATGTTTTTGGCTTTTTCGTCAAAAATTATTTGCCCATGTAAACATGGGTTTACTTCTGGACTCTTGATTCTGTTCCACTGGTCAGTATGTCAGTTTTTCTGCCAATACTGAGCCATTTTAATTATTGTCACTTTGTAGAATAATTTGAAGTCAGGCAGAGTGATGCCTCCAGCCTCAATCATTTTTCTCAGGATGGGTTTGGCAGTTCGGGGTCTTTTGTGCTTCCATACAAATCTGATGATTTTTTGTTCTATTTCTTTAAAAAAAATCCTTATGGAATTTTGATGGAGATCGCATTAAATCTGTATAATGATTTACATAATAAGGTCATTTTAGCTATGTTGATTCTTCCAATCCAAGAACAGAGAATATCTTTCCATTTCTTTGTATCTTCTTTCATTTCTTTTAATAGGATTTTGTAGTTTTCATTATATAGGCCCTTCACTTGTTTCATTAAATTTATTCCTAGGCATTTTATTCTTTTCGTTGCAATTGCAAAAGGTATTATTTTTTCCACTTCTTTTTCTGACACTTTGTTATTAGAGTATAAGAACGCTATGAATTTTTGAACGTTGATTTTTTTAACCAGAAACTTTACTGTATTCCTTATTGTTTCTAGTAGTGTTCTTGTGGAGTCTTTAGGGTTCTCTATATAGAAAATTATGTCATCAACAAATAGTGACAGTTTAACATCTTGGTTTTCTATTTGGATGCCTTTTATATCTTCCTCTTGCCTGATTGCACTCACTAGGACCTCCAATGTTATACTGAATAACTGTCATGATAGTAGACAACCTTGCCTTATTCCTGATCTTAGAGAGATTTTTAGCTTTTCACCATTAAATATAATGTTGGCGGAGGGTTTGTCATATAAGGCCCTGCATTATGTTAAGGTACTATCCTTCTATACCAATTTTGTTAAGTGTTATGATCATAAATGGATGCTGTATCTTGTTGAAGACTTTTTCTTCATCTATTGATATGATCATATGATGCTTTTTTATTTGTTTTTAATTGATTTGCATATGTTGAACCATCTCTGTGCTTCTGGGATGAAGCCAAATCGATCATGATATATAACCTTTTTAATATGTTGCTGTATTCGGTTCAGTAGTATCTTATTTAGGATTTTTGCATCTGTGCTCATGAGAGATATTGGTCTGTAATTTTCCTTTTTGGTGTTTTCTTTACCAGGTTTTGATATCAGGGTAATATTGGCCTCATAAAATGAGTTGGGAAATGTTGCTTCTTCTTCGATTTTTTGGAAAAGTTTGAGGAGGATAAGAATTAAATCTTCTTTAAATGTTTGTTAGAATTCACTGGTGAAGCCATCGGGTCCTGGACTTTTACTTTTTGGTGGGTTTTTGATGATTGGTTCAATTTCTATACTGCTGATTGGCCTATTTAGATTTTCCAGTTCTTCTTGATTCAGCCTAGGAAGGTTGTATTTTATTAAGTACTGGTCCATTTCTTCTATGTTATTAAATTTGTTATTATATACTTTTTCATAGTCTTCTTGTATGATTCCTTGTATTTCTGTGGTGTCCGTTATCATTTTCCCTCTTTCATCGCTGATTTTGTTTATTTGTGTCTTTTCTCTCTTTTTTTTTAGTGGGTCTAGTCAGGCATTTGTCAGTTTTATTAAAAATTTTATTAACAATTTTATTATACACACACACACACACACAGTCATCCATTTTCTTCTGCGGGTGACTTATCTCTGTTCCCCTTTGTGAATTTGGATCTTTGATTCCTCTCTTTTTCTGTCATTGTTGTCTCAATTTGACCCTACATGTGCTGAATATTCATTACTATCTTGCTATAGCAAATCTTTTCTTCTTTAAGCTTTAATATCCTGTTCTTAGTAATGGTTGCACTCCTCTCCTTCTATCTGCCTGCTGGTCACCTTACTCCTAATCATGTTTTGTTTTTGGTTTTGTTTTAGGTGACTTGACCCATTTCAAAATTTCCTGTAATGCAGACTTCGTAGTGGAGAATTCTTTCAATTTTTGTATGTCTGGAAAGGTCTTAATTTCTCCTTCATATCTAAAGGAGAGCTTTGCTGGATATATTATTCTTGGCTGGTAGTTTCTTTCATTTAATAGTTCGAATATTTGATTCTACTCCTTTCTGGCTTGTAATGTCTGTGCTGAGCAGTCCGATGATAATCTAATGGGTTTTCCTTTATATGTTACCATACTCTTTCCCTGACTGACCAGAGAATTCTGTCTTTGCCATTAATTTTTGATAATTTTAATACAATATGTCTTGGTGAAGGCCTTTTTGGGTTGAAATAATTGGATGTTCTGTTGACTTCTTGAATTCCAAGTTCCAGCTCATTCCTTAGATTTGGGGAATTCTTGTCCAATATTTATCTGAAAATGCTTTCTAAACCCTTCTTCTTTTCCTCCCCTTTGAGAATGCCCATTATTCTTATGTTTCCTCTCCTGATGGTATCAGCTAGTTCTTGTATTTCTCCACCTGGGCATTAATACAAGTGTATTATTCTTTTTTTCCCCCAGAAAAATTTATTATGTAAATCTCTCTCTTTAGCCTGTTGCTAAGAAGGCGTGTTCGTGTGTTTGTCTGTTTGTTTTGTTTTGTTTTCCTATAGATGGTGTCTAAACCTCTTGGATCACTATTATATGTAGAGCCTTAGAGATGCCTTTTTTTCTTATAAATATTCAATTTTTCTTTAACACCTACAGTACCTGATATTCCTAGGTGGTCTCCCATCCAAGTACTAACCAAGCCCAACTCTGCTTAGCTTCCGAGATCAGACAAGATTGGGCTCATTCAGGGAGGTGTGGCCATAGACCAATTTTTTCTCATAAATATTGATGCTTCCTACCCTCATTCTTAGTTCTGTCAGTGTTAATGACAGTTTTGGTAGCATTTGCTCAGAGTCCTCTGGGGCTCCGTGGTATTCAGTCTTGGAGGATATGAAGGGAGATGCCCTCTGTGTTGAGGAATGAGGGCTGTGCTTCAGCTTCATGTTTTGCAACTGCAGCTGGTAATAATCAGCTGTTGCTTCTCTGCCGTCTCCCCTTCTCTGATCATTGAGCATTGCCACTCCATGGAGTTCACAGCTCTCTTAGGCACAGCTGTTCAGGGAACCTGCTGCACCTTCTTCCCCACCCCCTTCTGATTTAGGGAGCTCCAGCTGCCAAAGGTAGCTTCTTTTTTTCTCCCTGTCTACCACCCAACTCCCCTGGAGCTCTGACCTGTGGTAACTCTTACTCGCAGATCCCTCGCTCAGACGTGCTTATGTGCGGGGTGGGTGTTTTGTTGTTGTTGTTGTTGACTTTTAGGTGTTCAGCTTATTGTTTTTTCAAGGGGAGATATCTGGAGACATCTCTCATTTTGTCATGCTTCTGACCTCACACCTTCTTATCTAATTTTTAATAGTTTGCCTATATTTTTCCTATTGATTTGTACAAGTTTTTTCTACTCTTTGTCTTGGCTATTTACTCTATTAATAGTGTATATTTATGAAGCTTTCCTCTTATATTAGTATTTTTCAGTCTTCTTTAATAATATTTTTTTCTACCTGAAATTTATATAGATTGTGATGTTATCCAGTTGACATTGTGTTGTTTTGTATTTGATTTTTAGATGTGTAATCTCGGTTTGCATCTGGCATAAGGGGCTAATTTTACTTTATTTTCCATATGAATGTCCACTTAACCCAGCTACAGTTATTAAAAAGACTGTGCTTTGCAGTATCTCCTTTGTCTATATGTGTGTGTGTGTGTGCGCGTGTGTAGGTCTATTTTTTTTACTCTATTCTGTTTTATTTGTCTGTCCATCCTCATGCTATTATAAAATGAGTGTCGATATAAAATAGACCAAGTTCTCTGAACTTCCTCAGCATTGCTGTACCGTTCTTGGCCCTTAGTATTTCAAAATAAATCTTGAATTTGTCAAGCTCCAGTAAAAAAAAAATCTGTTGGTGTTTAATTGGAATTGTGTTGACTCTTTTTATAATTAGTTTATAGATACATAATTCACATATCATAAAATTCACCATTTAAAATTATATACTTCAGTAGTTTTTATTAATTTACAATATTGTGCAACTACAACCACTATTTCCAGAAGATTTTCATCACCCCAAACTGAAACTTCATACTTGTTAGTAGTTATTCCCAAAATCTCTCTCCCACTTCCAACTGGCTTCATTAACTTAACATTATATTTTCTATGGTTCACTCATGTTGTAGTATGCATTGTTATTTCATTCTTTTCTATAGCCAAATAACATCCCATTATATGGATATGCCACATTATATTTATCTATTTATTAATTGATGGACACTTGGGCTATTTCCATATTTCAGCCATTATGAATAATGTTGCTATGAATATTCTTATACAACTTTTTGGGTGAACGTATGTTTTCATTTCTCTTGGTACTTATATAGGAATGGAATTTATGAATCATAGAGGCTAACTCTATGTTTCAGGAACTGCCAAACTGTTTTCCACAGCACCTGCAACATTTTACATTTCCACCAGCAATATATGATGACACAAATTCTGCCATGTCCTCAGCAATACATATTTTTCTTTAAAAAAATCTGCATACCTCTAGCAACTGATGATGTTGTACATCTTTTCATGTGCTTATTGGCCATTTATATATCTTCTTTGGAGAAAAGTCTATGTGGATTCTTCATCAATTTTATAATTGTGTTGTTTGTATTTTTGTGGTTGAGTTGTAAGATTTCTTTAAATATTCTGGATACAAATCTCTTATCAGATAAATCATGAGCAAATATTTCCTCCCATTTTATAGATTATCTTCACTTTCTTGACCATGTCCTTCGATGCACACAAGCTTCCAATCTTGATAAGGTAAAATTATCTATTTTTATTAAGTGTACTTTTAGTATCATAACTAAAAATCTAAGCTAATCCAAAGTTATAAATATTTATATCTGTTTTCTTCTAAAAATTTTACAGCCATAACTTGCATTTAGATCCATTTTGAGTTAGCCTGTGCCCATGATGTGAGGTAGGAGTCAAAATGCATTCTTATGCATGTGGATATCCAGTTGTCTCAGTACCTTTTGTAGAAAAGACTATTCTTACCCCCATTGAATGGTCTTGGCACCCTTGTCAAAAATCAGATCATAGATGTATTGATTCATGGACTCTCAATTCTGTTCCACTTATCTATATTTCTATCCTTATGCCAGTAACACATTGTCTTTATTACTGTAGGTTTACAATAAGTTTTAAAATAAGGAAGTATAAGTCTTCTAACTAAGCTTTCTTTTGGGGGACTGGGACAAGATTTTTATGCCATTGAATTTTTATATAAATTTTAAGATCAGCTTGACTATCTCTGCAAATCACTGACTCCTTAGATCAATTTTGGGAGTATTTGCACATTTAAAGTATTTAGTCTTCTAGTCTATGAGCATGGTGTTTGCTTCCTTCTCCTCTGTTTGCTTCTAAGAACTTTTTTTTCTCTTGTTGTTTTTGAGCAATCTTATTAAGAATTGTCAGAGTGTATGTGTTTGTCAGAGAGGGTGCTCCAGAGAAAAAATATATAAATATAGAATAGATATATCTTAAATATCTATATATGTCTATATCTATCTATCTATCTATGTATATATATACATATATATGTATATAGATATATACATATATCAATATATATACATATATATGTATATATACTTATACATGTGTGTATCTATATACACATATATATGTATATATATGTATATATACAGATATCAATATCTGTCTATCGACCTGCATAAATGGAGACAGGTGCATAGATATACAAATACAGAGAGAGAAGAGAAATACATATTTTTTTAATTGGCTAATGTGATCGTACGGACTTATAAATCTAAAATCTTCAGGGCCAGCTAGCAAGCTGGAAATTCCAGCAAGAGTTGATACCGTCATGAGTCCAAAGGCTGGATTTTCAGGCAAAATTTCTTTGTTGCCATCTGAAGGAAGAATTTCTTCCTCTTCATAGTATCTCAGCCTTTTCTCCTAATACTTTCATTTGATTAAATGAGGCCCACCCACATTATGGAGTGTAATTAGCTTTACTCAAAATCTACTGATTTAAATGTTAATCACATCTAAAACATACCTTTACAGTAACATCTAGATTGATGTTTGACAAAACAACTGACAAGGTAAGCTAGACAAGTTAACATATAAAATTAACAATTAAATGCGAATTTCTCTTATTTTGTTTGGTATTTCATTGAGCTTTTAAAATCTATGGTTTGATGCTTTTTATAAGTTTTGGAAAATTCTCAACTATTATTGCTTCAAAACTTGTTTCTGCTTTATTTTCTCTTTCTTTTCAATAGGAGACACAATTACCACATGCATTATAACTTCTCATATCCCTTATATCCCTTACATTCTTTTGTGTATTTTAAAAATTATTTCGTCTCTTTGCTCTTCAGTCTATTTATTCTAAAATATTCCTTTTCCATAATCAACTCTTCTGCTCAGTCTAATCTTTTCTTAAATCAATTCATTGAGTTCTTAATTTCATTCACCGTATTTTTCAGTTTTAAAATTTTTATTTTTATTTTTTTAGTTTTCATCTTTGTTTAGGTTTTCTATTTATATTTCTTTATCTTGATAGGCAGTTATTGTTTTTCATTTTGTTAATTTGTTTGGTTTTGGTCACCTTGTCTCATTATCTTCATATGCCTGTTTTGTTTCTTACTGAGGTCTGGACATTGTATATTAACATCGTAGAAAATATTTTGAAGTCTGGAATAATGTCTTCTTCCTCCATAGAGGATTTGCATTTGCTTCTGAGTAAAGACCTAGGATACTAATAAGGCAGATCGATGTAATCTAGTTATATAGTTTGAGATTACTGTATTTGAAGTATACCTTTAGTCCCTGAGAGTTCCAGAGAACTTCTGGCTCACTCTTAATAGAAGTTATAATCTTTTGGAGTTTCAACCCAAAGCATAAAGGGTTTACAAGGCTCCACCCTCTTTGGCGAGGCCTATAAACTGTGTTCAGTTTCTCAGGCTCTCAATAGCCTCTTCCAAAATAAGCATATATTCCTTGGGGATAAGTAGCCTAAAAGCAGAATTCATTTAGGTGTTTCTCTGTTTTCCCAGTTCTTGAATCCATAATTCTTCAATACCAGTTAGCTTTCTTTTCTTCAAATAAATTTAAAAAATAAACATTTTGTTCAGGAATTCTAGTTGTTCTCAGTAGGAGAGTTGACAAGCATTAGCTATTCTGCAACAGAAAATGTGGGAATTTTCCTGAATAGAATTTTAATTAAAAAATACACACTTCTTCCCATTAGTATGTTGAAACTTGATTGTTTTCTCCTTTCTCTCCCCTAAAGTTCATTTGTTATCCAAAAAATAAACCAAGAGGAAAGAAGAAAAGCAAAAATGAAAAATAATGCACAACCTGGATAAGACCTCTGAACAACCAAGAAGTAGTTTTACATTATTTTAAAGAATGTGCAATAGGGCTTCCAGTCAAGATGGTGGAGGAGCTAAACACTGTGCATGCCTCTTCTTACAACCACATCAAAATTACAACTAAACTACAGAACATCCAAAATTGGGAGTCACCTAATGTCTAGCTGAACAGAAGTTCTAAACTTGGGAGACATAGATGAGGACACCTCAAGACTGTTGTGAGGAATGGAGATACAGAACAGACTAGTGTGGAGGTTGGGAATCAGGAAAGATATCTCAGCAGCGTAGATCTTCCAGAAAAGAGAGAGTTCCCAGCCCCAAGCCAGGTTCCTCAACCCAGGGTTCCACTGCTGGAAGGAAAATTCCCCACAACTTGTGGCTGTGAAAAATAGCAGAGATTGTGGCTGAGACAGAGGGCTGCTGAAGTCACAGGCATTCCTCTTAAGGGGACTTAGCATGGACTTACTTGCTGATGAACTCACTCACCCTGAGCTCCAGTACTAGAGTAGCAGCTCAGCTGAAAAGTCATGAGGGAAATACAAGAAAGAACTGAGTCTGGCTTCAGGTCAAAGGCTGAGGCTGCTTTCTCTAAGACAGAAGTGCTGGCAGTGGGCATTTTTCTTTGTTGAACCCTCCCAACCCAGCATGCAGACCCCAGCGGCCACCATATCTGAGTCTCCATCAACTTAGCTAATACTGGTCACTCCACCCTCATGATTCCCTGAGACCCTGCTCCTCCCAACTTGTGATCTACCCAAGCCATTTCTACTGGCTTTTCCATACAAATGACCTGTCTCAGCTCATGATACAGACATTCTTAAAATGTCTCGAAGGTTCACAAAATCCAAACAAGCAGCATTTGGCCTTGATGTGCCCAGTACCACTTGCTGAGTAGCCTCAAATGCAACACTATTTGCAGTCTACCTCAGATTGTAGCTTAAACTCTTGAGGCACAGCAAAGCAAAGCAGGGATGGTGGCCATCTGGGAATTGCTTGGTGGCTCATGCCAGGTGGCCCCAGGCAGGGCAAAGGCTGCAGCTAAACTTAACCTGCAGCAAGGACCCTTCTAGAGTGCCCCACACTGCATTAATGATGGCCAACTTTGGTCTGAGATAGATCACCACCCAGAGCCATATCCCAGGACAACATACTCAAAGTTAGAACTTGACAGGAACCAGGGCCCAGGTAAAGAAAGTCCAGCTCCATAGGGTCAGCCCTTGTACAACAGCTCTTCCACTGTAGCCAGTCCTCATAATAAATTATATCAAGGGTTAATTCCTCCCAATGACATGTGAACAGCAACCAAATCTCAACTACAATAGAAGAGCACGCAAAACCAATACAAAGGATATATCTAGAGCACCTTGCTCAGGTGACAAGGAAGACTGCAACACTGGGCTCCACAGGACATCTATTGCATAAGGCCACTCTACTAAGATCAGGAGACATAGCAGCCCTACCTAATACATAGACACAAACACAGGGAAGCAGTCAAAATTGGAATACAAAGAAATGTGTTCCGAATGAAGGAACAGAACATATCTACAGAAAAAAAAAACTGAACAAAATGGAGATAAGCAAAAAATCAGATGCAGAGTTCAAAACAATGATTATAAGAAGATCTGCGAACTTAGGGGAATGAATAGATGAACTCAGTGAGAACTTTAACAAAGAGAAAGAAAACATAAAAATGGAGGAAGAAACACAAAAAGAACCCATCAGAAAGGAATATCACAATAACTGAAATGAAGAATACCTTAAAAAGATTAATGGTAGATTAGATAAAGCAGAAAATTGAATCAGCAATTTAGAAGATAAAGTAGCAGAAAACACCTAATTGGAATGGCAACAAGAAAAAAGTATCCAAAAATATAAAGATAGTTTAAGGGGCCTCTGGGACAACATCAGGTGTGCCAACATTTGCATTATAGTGTTACCAGAAGGAGAAAAGAGAGAGTGAAGAAATGAAAACCGCTTTCAAGAAATAGTAATGGAAAACTTCCTTAACCTGATGAAGGAAATAGACATACAATGCCAGAAAGCACAGAATCTCAAACAAGATTAACCCAAAAAGGCCCATATACAAGATACGTTTTAAATAAAATGCTAAAGGTTAAAGACAAGGATAGACTCTTAAAAGCATCAAGAGAAAAGCATCTAGGTACCTAAAAGGGAGCTCCTTTAAGACTCTAAACTGATTTCTCAACAGAAATGTTGCAGGCCAGAAGCAATTAGTATGGGTTATTCAAAGTGATGAAAAACATGGACCCACAAACAAGATGACTCTACCCAGTAAAACTATCATTTAGAATCAAAGGACAAATAAAGAGTTTCTGAGATAATAAAAGGCTAAAGGAGTTCAGCACCAACAAGTCAGTCTTACAGGAAATGTTGGAAGGACTTCTTTAAGAAGAAATTTTTTTTTAAGATTAAAACTATGAATACTAAAATGGCAATAACTGCATATACATACACAATTATCAAATATAAATGGACTTAAAGCTCCAAAATGGTGTAGGTGTTAGAGGCTTTGTTCATCCCTCTTGCAACCAAATCAAAGTTGTGACAGAAATACGGAGCAAACAACAAGGAAAGTTGCCTGGGATCTAGATGAAAAAGCCCTGCAACTAGGGAGAGAAACAAGAAATCACCCTGCAATGGAAGAAGGCAGGATGGGGCAAGGATGAGAGGCTGCCCAGTCCTGAGCAACTGAGTGGGACAGAAGCTGTGGCAACAGCAGCTGGCAGCAGCAGATGCCTCTGATAGGGGTCGTGTCTGTGAGTGGACTTTTGCTGTGACGGATCTGCTCGCTCTGAGCACCAGTACCAGGTCGGCTGCATGGGGGCCACCAGGGACTTATAAGAGGACACTGAGTTGTCGGAATGATGGCCCGAAGCTAAGGTCTATTTGAATAGCAGTGCCAGCGGCATCCAATGTTCCTCTGTTGAGCCATCCCCACTTCCATCGTGCAGACTCAGTGGCATTATAGCTGAGATGTCATCAAATTGAATAACGGAGGTCGCTCCACCTAGAGGATTCCCTAAAACTACACTACTCCAAACTCATGGCCTCACTCAGGCCACATCCAGGTGTATCCTAGGCGAGTCAGGTGCTCCTTGCTGAGCAGTGCCAAGACACACTGGTAGCAGCTGGTCTCAGTTTCTGGTGTGGTTTCTTGAGGCAACTGTAAGTGTACCATATGTGAATTGCTTGCTGAATCTTAACAGGTGGCCCCAGAGGGGCACAGGCTGGGGATAAACTTGGCCTGCAGCTAAACCTCTCTCAGGACTGTGCCACTGAACACCTACTACACAAAGCCATGCTAATAAGACTGGGATACTTAAGAGCTTTGCTTAGAAACAGACACAGAAAGGCAGGCAAAATGAGAAGACAATGAAGCAGAAACTATAAGAGAGAACAGAACAGAGATCCAGAAATAATGGAGTCAAGCAAACTAACAGATGTAAAATTCAAAACACAGGTTATAAAAATCCTCAATGAACTTAGGGTAAATGTATATGAACTCAGTGAGAACTTTAACAAAGAGATAAAAATAAAAATAAGATGTACAATAATACACAGGAGTGGCCACAGAGAACACTAACTCCTGCCCATTCCGGAGGCAGCCTCCTGCACTCTGGATCCGGTGAGGCACTGCCATAGAAGCGCCTGGGGAGTGCAGGTGACAGTGGCCTAGTAGCCGGCACCACATCAAAGCATGCCTGAGTGCCATCGAGAGCCGCCCTCACCCTGAGCCTGACTCTGCAATTGCGGTCACCACTTCCCTCCAGTGAGCAAAGTGCCACATTGTAGTTATCTCCCTGTGACTGGGTTTAGCGCCCCAGCTATTCCTCCTGGCATCATTACTCCACGAAACACAGACTTATTCTGGCAGAGTGTGTGCTTTACCAGACGTATTTCTTAAAAGGATTCTCTGGATAGGATCTTTGGAAACATGGTGGAGTGAGAGATGTCCCCTTGAAACAGCAATAGGCTGAACATCTAAAACTCAATAAAAAAAACACTCAAACTGCACAACAGCACATCTGAGCGTGGGATCTGCGCATAAGAGCTACCACAAGTCAGAACACCGGGTGTCAGGAGGTGGACTGGGAGAAATAAAGAAGCTGCTTCTAGCAGCCATCAGAACTCCCTGTAGGAGGAGAGGGAGGAGAGAAGGAGCAGCCAGTTCCCTGAACAGCCCTGCATGGGAAAGGTGCGAGCACCCTGAAGCCAGCAGCAGGGCCCAGTCATTAGGGCAGAAGGAAGAGAAGCGGAATGGCAGAAAAATAACAGTTGATTTTTACCAGCCATGGTTGAAAAACCAAGGCTGAGCCGCTGCCCCCAACCTACAACCCACAAGGCCCCTCCCCCCATACCCTTTGAGATCCAACACCAGGGAGCCCCAGGGGAATCTGAGGAAACGCTACTGAAACTGTTGCTAACACTGAGGACTGAAACCAAGGTTAGCAAGCGTGACTAAATATCTATCAGAAAAGAAAAAGGCAGTTTTAAGACTTTATATAAAACAGGGATTCAAGAGTCTTAGACACCACCTACTGGAAACCAAAAGAAAAGCGCTTTCTTTGTAGGAGGCTAAAGAAAGACCTTTATATAATTAATCTTCTTGTGGAAAAAAGCTGAATATATTTCCATTAATGCCCAGGGAGAGAAATAATCCACTAAACACCAGGAACAACAAAGGTGACAAGACATTTCAGAGGGAGGGGGGAAATCTCCAGAAAATAAGATTATAGACATAGAAATATGCTAATTATATAACAGAGACTTCAGGATTGTACTACTGAAAAAAACTCAGTGAGTTCTGAAATAAGTTATATTAACAATTTCAGGAATTGAAAAAACACCTATTTGAGCAGAGCAATGAACATGAAATCCTTGAAAAGAAACAAATAGAATTTCTTGAGATGAGGAACACACTGCAAGAGTTGAAAAATGAAATAGCAAGCTCAGGAAATAGAGTCAACCAAATGGAGAAAAGGATCAGTGATATCGAAGACAGAAATTTAGAAATAAATCAGAAGGAAGAAGGGAGAAACCAAAGAATGAAAAATAATGAAATAGAAATTCAAGGACTAGCTGATACCATCAGAAGAGGAAACATAAGAATAATGGGCATTAGCAAAGGTGAGGAAAAAGAGCAGGAACTAGAAAGAATTATCAGACAAATAGTTGACAAGCATTTCCCAAATATAAGGCATGAGCTAAAGCTTGGAATTCAAGAAGTCAACAGAACACCCAATATTTTCAACCCCAAAAAAGATCTTCACCAAGACACATTGTATTAATATTATCAAAAATCAATGACAAAGACAAAGTCCCAAGGCAACCAGGGAGAAGATGGTAAATTATAAAGGAAAACCAATTATATTATCCTCAGAGTTCTCAGTGCAAACCTTAAAAACCAGAAAAGAATGCAATCAAATGTTTAAACTATTAAGAGAAAGGAACCACCAGCTTAGAATAATGTCTCCAGCTAAGCCCTCTTTTAGATATGAAGGACAAATTAAGACCTTTCAAGACATACAAAAATTGAGGGAATACTCTACTACAAGGCCTGCAAAGCAGGAAATACTGAAAGGGGTCAGTTCACCTAAAATGAAATGACAAAATAAAGTACATAATTAGGAGTAAAGTGACTATCAGGCAAATAGAAACAGAGGAGTGCAATCCTTACTAAGATCAGGACATTATAAACTTAAATAATAAGAAGAGAATTGTTACAACATAGTAATGAATGTTCAGCATTCATAGGGACAAATTGAGATAACAATGACTGAAAGGGAGAATTCGAAGATCCAAATTCTCAAAAAGGAATGGAGATAAGTCTCCCACAGAAGAAAATGGACAACTGTATACTTTCCTTTACATATTTGTAATGATAATCACACACCAAAGATTCAGACCTGAAGTATATAACATAAAACAAGAAGAACCAGAGGGAAAACCCACAAAAGCCAACCAAAATAAAGAAAAAAAGAAACACAATAACAAGGAAACAATGGAAACACCAAGCTACCAGAAAGTAAAAGATAAAACGGCTATAAAAAGACTTCATATTTCAATAATCACCCTAACTGTAAATGGGCTGAACTCACCAATAAAAAGGAACAGAGTTGTAGAATGGATAAAAAATAAAACTCAAACATATACTACCTCCAGGAGACAAATCTCAGCTCCAAATACAAATATAGACTCCAAATAAAAGGGTGGAAAATGATATTTTGAGCAAATAGCACTCAGAGAAAAGTGGGAGTAGTGGTACTTATATCAGATGAAATAGATACCAAAATAAAAAAAGTAAACAAAGATACTGACGATTCATGATAATAAAGGGAATCATGCACCAAGAAGATATAATACTTATTAATATCTATGTTCTCAATCAGGAAGCCAGGAAATATGTAAAGCAATTACTAACAGAACTAAAAGGAGAAACAGACCAACACACTACTATAGTAGGGGACCTAAATACCCCACTGTTGGATATGGACAGATCATCCAAACAGAAAATCAATAAGAAAATCACATCCTTAAATGACACATTAGACCAACTGGACATAATTGACATTTACAGAGCCTTCTATCCCAAAACAGCTGCTTATACATTCCTCTCTAGTGCACATGGAACATTCTCAAGAATTTTCCAAATACTGGGACAAAGAGGCAGCCTCAGCGTATATAAGAGGTTTGAAATCATACCAACCATATTCTCTGATCATAATGCTTTGATACTATAAATCAACTGCAAAAAGTAAGAAGAAAGAACCACGAATACATGGAGATTAAACAACATGCTACTGAATAATAACTGGGTCAGAGAAGAAATAAAGAGAGATCAAGAGATACATAGAAACGAATGATAATGATAGTACAACATATCAAAACTTTGGGTCATGGCAAAAGGTGTCATAGGAGGAATGTTCATATCATTACAGACCTATCTCCAAAATCAATAATGAGACCCAATAAACATCCTAATGCTTCATCTAAAGAAAAATAGAAAAAGGAGAACAAATGAAGCCTACAGTCAGCAGAATGAAAGAAATAATTAAAATCAGGCAAGAAGTAAATGAAATTGAAAACAAAATATACAATAGAAAAAATAAATACAACAAAGAGCTGGCCTTTTGAAATGGTTAATAAAATTGACAAACCCCTAGCTAGACTCACTAAAGAAAAAAGAGAAAAGACACGAATGAACAAAATCAGGAATGAAAGAGTGTAAATCATGACTGACATCGCAGAAATACAAAGGATCATACAAGAATACTATTTTTAAAAAGTATATAACATCAAATTTAATAACCTAGAAGAAAAGGACCAGTACTTAGAAAATACAACCTTCCTAGACTGAATTAAGAAGATCTGGAAAATCTAAATAGACCCATTGTCAGTATAGAAATTGAACCAATCATCAAAAAACCATCAAAAAGTAAAAAAGTCCTGGACCAAATGGCTTTACCAGTGAATTCAAACAAATATTCAAAGAAGATTTAATACCTATTCTCCTCAAACTTTTTCAGAAAGTCAAAGAAGAGGCAATACTTCCCAATGCATTTTATGTGGGCAATATTACCCTGATACCAAAACCTGATAAAGATAATACAAAAAAACAACAACAACAACAACAACAATAAAAACAAAAAAAAAAACTACAGACCAATATTTCTTATGAACACAGAGGCAAAAATCCTAAATAAGACATTAGCAAACCTAATACAGCAACATATTAAAAGGATTATACACCACAATCAAATGAGCTTCATTCCAGCGGCACAAGGATGGTTCAACATATGCAAATCAATTAATGTGATACACCACGTAAACAAATTAAAAATATAAGAATCACATTATCATATCAATAGATGCAGAAAAAGCCTTTGACTAGATACAGCATTGATTTATGATCAAAACAGTTAACAAAATACATATAGAAGAAAAATACTTTAACATAATAAAGGTCATATATGACAAACCCTCAGCCAACATTATACTTAATGATGAAAAACTAAAAGCCTTCCCTCTAAGATCAGGAACGAGACAAGGCTGTCCACTATTGCCACTCTTATTCAATATACTTTGAGGGTTCTAGTGAGTGCAATCAGGCAAGAGAAAGTCTTAAAAGGCATCCAAAGATGAAACAAAGAAGTCAAACTGTCACTATTTGTGAATGACATAATTCTCAATCTAGAAAACCCTAAAGACTCCATAAGAACACTACGAGAAATAATAAGAAATACAGTAAAGTTGCTGGATACAAAATCAGTGTTCAAAATCCATAGCATTCTTATACTCTCATAATGGAGTGTTAGGAAAAGAGATGGAAAATATAATTCCTTTTGCAATTGCAACAAAAAGAATACGATATCTAGGAATAAATTTAATGAAACACCTGAAGGACCTATATAATGAAACTACAAGTCCATATTGAAAGAAATCGGAGAAGTTACAAAGAAATGGAAAGATATTCCATGTTCTTGGATTGGAGAATCAACATAGTTAAAATGATCATGTTACCTAAAGAATTATACAGATTTAATGCATCCTCCATCAAAATCTCTTCGACATTTTTTAAAGAAATAGAACAGAAAATAATCGGATTCTTACGGACGAACAAAAGACCCCGAATTGCCAAAGCCATCCTGAGAAAAACGATTGAGGCTGGAGGCATCACTCTGCCCGACTTCAAAGTATAGTACAAAGTGACAGTAATCAAAACGGCATGGTATTGCCAGAAAACAAACACACTGAACAGTGGAACAGGATCTAGAATTCA
This sequence comes from Rousettus aegyptiacus, assembly GCF_014176215.1. Taxonomy (NCBI): domain Eukaryota; kingdom Metazoa; phylum Chordata; class Mammalia; order Chiroptera; family Pteropodidae; genus Rousettus; species Rousettus aegyptiacus. The sequence continues at coordinate 78,558,396 of NW_023416312.1, read as the reverse complement.
GAAGAAAACCCATATTTATATGGGAAAATAATTTTTGAAAAATAGGAAAAACTTACAGTGGAGAAAGGAAAGCTTCTTCAATAAATGGTGTTGGAAAAACTGGAAAGCCAACTGCAAAAGAATAAAAGTGGACTATTGACTATCAACACATACCAAAATTAACTCATAATGGGTTAGGGATATGAACATAAGACCTGAAGCAATAAAATGCATAGAAGAAAACATAGTAATGAAACTGAAGGACCTTGGACTTAAAGCAGATTTTATGAATTTGATCTCAAAGGCAAGGGATGTAAATGTTAAAATAAATGAATGGGACTACATTAAGCTGATAAGCTTCTGCTCAGCAAAAATCTTTCAACTAGGTAAAGATACAGCTAGCTGAATGGGAAAATATATTTGCAAGCAATGCCTCCCATAAGAGCTTAATATCAGAAATATACAAAGAACTCATACAACTCAATAACAACAACAACAACAACAAACTATTCAATCAAAAATGAGTAAAGGACCTGAACAGACACTTCATCTTAGAGGACATACAAATGGCCAACAAATATTTGAAAACATACTTAACATGTCTAGCTATTAGGGATATGTAAATCAAAACCACAATATGATAACATCTCACATCTGTTAGAATAGCTATAATCAACATGACAAGTAATAACAAATGTTGGGGGTGATGTGGAGAAATAGGAACCCTCATACTCCACTGGTTGGACTGCAAACTGGTACAGCCACTATGGAAAATAGTATGGAGGTTCCTAAAAAAACTAAGAATTGATCTACCATAAGATCCAGCAATCCCTCTATTGGATATTTACCTCAAAGACTTGAAAACTTATATCTGTAAAGATATTTTCACACCACTGTTGATAGCAGCATTATTCACAGTGGCCATGACATGGAAGCAACCAAAGTGTCCTACAATTGCTGATTAGCTAAAGAAGCTGTGGTACATATATGCAATGGCATATTACTCAGCCATAAGAAGAGATGAAATACTGCCATTTGCAACAACATGGGTGGACCTCGAGATAATCATGCTAAGTGAAATAAGCCAGACAGAAAAAGTTGAAAAATCACATGATACCCCTTATATATGGGATATAAACCTAAGAGCAACAAAGAAACAGGACAAACAGAGACTTGTGGACATGAACAATGGACTAGTGGTTACCAGAGTGTAGAACATGGGGAAAGATGGGGGAGGTAGACATGGTAAAGGGGGTCAAATATATGGTACCAGAAAGATAGCTAACTATGGGAGGTGAACACACTGTGTAAGTATATATATAAGCCTTACTGTTAAAGTATACAGCTGAAACTTATTGGATTTCATTAACCAATGTCACCATAAAAAGTAAAGAAAGAATTTTTTTTAAGTGTGCAGTAATTATATTGAGGTAATCACTATGATGAATACTTAACACTAATACTTTGTTTCATTCCCCAATTTTTTATTAATAGTTCTTCCTTTCCCTTGATCTAAATACCACTTCTATCATATACTCATTCCTATGATGTGTAGTTTCTTTTCTTGATTCATCTCTCTTTCCCCACTCCCAACCTCAATATCACACTGTTTTTATCTTAATAATATACCTAAGAAACTAGTGACTAATACAGACATTGCTTTTTTCAAATTGTTCTGATAAATACTTCATTATTCCATGTATTTGAGAAAAAGCTAGTTATCATGAGGAGTGTAATTGCTTTGAATTTATTAGTAAATTTTATAAGAATCAATATCTTGACAATATTTAATCCTTACCTTTCAGCATTATGTATATCTTTAATTTACATTATACTTTGGGCATTTAATAAAATTATAAATATAATTTTTAAATAGGCCTTACACATCATTTGCTAGACTTGTATCTAGTTACCATATGTTTTTTTGAGATATGATTTTTTATTTCAAATATATATTCTGTTTGCTGCTTCCAGGGCATATATTAAGTACAACAGTATTAGCTTTAATATTTGGTCTGACTATTTGCTTAGATTTTACATTTAGATACTCATCATCTTTTTTTTTTTCACTGAACCTTATGAAAATTTTTTTTTCTCTCCCAGGCCAAAGGAAGTGTCTTTTTTTTATAAGGTTTTTAATAAGAACGCTGAGGTTCTTTGTTTTTAATTTTTACTTTTCAATTAAATTTGGTATTCGATATTTTTATATTAGTTTCAGTTGTACAGCATAGTGGCCTACATTCATACAATTTATGAAATGATCACAGCAACCAGTCCAGCACCCAAACTGCACCGTACACAGTCACCACAGTACCATTGACCATATCCCCCATGCTGTACCCTATATCCCCATGGCTATTTTGTAACTACCAATTTGTATTTACTCCCTTCATCTTTTTCACCCAAACCCTCAACAACCACCCCCCTTCCATTCTGGCAATCACCAGTTTCTTCTCTATATCTAAGAGTCTGTTTTTTTTTTATTTTCCTTGTTTCTTAGATTCAACATGTCCTTCTATATCTGACTTATTTCGCTTAGTATAATACCCTCCAGGCCCATCCAGGTTGTTGCAGATAGCAAGAGTTCATTGTTTTGTTTTGTTTTGTTTTGTTTTAAAGACTGAGTAATATTTTATTGTATATATGTGCCAACCCTTCTTTATCCAGTGATCTATTGATGCACACTTAGATTGCCTTTATATTTTGGCTGTTGTAAATAGTATTACAGTGAATCTGGGGGTTCATATATATTTTTTTGAATGAGTGTTTTTGTTTACTTTGGATAAATACCTAGAAGTGAATTCTGTGGTTCATAAATTAGTTCTATGTTTAATTTTTTTCAGGAAAATCCAAACTGTTTTCCATAATGGCTGCACCAATTTGCAATCACACCAACAAAGCACGAGAGTTCACTTTTCTCCACATCCTTGCTATCGCTTGTGATTTTGTGATGATAGCCATTCTGAAAGGTGTGAAGTGATATCTCATTGTGGCTTTAATTTTCATTTCTTTGATAATTAGTGATTTTGAGCATCTTTTCTTATCTGTATTGGCCATCTGTATGTCCTCTTTGGAGAAATGTCTATTCAGGTCCTCTTCCCACGTTTTAATTGGATTGTTTGAGTTTTTAAGGTGTTTATTTACCTGAGTTCTTTATAAATGTTGGACATTAACCTCTTATCGAATATATCATTGGTAAACATATTTTCCCTTTCAGTAGGTTGTCTTTTTGTTTTCTTGATGGTTTCTATGCTGTGCAAAAACTTTTAGTTGATGTAGTCTTAGTTTACTTTTTCTTTTGTTTCCCCTGCCCAAAGAGATAAATTGGAAAAAAAATATTACTAAAAGAATATTGGAGCATTTACTTTCTATGTTTTTTTCTAAGTTTTATGTTTTTAATTCATTTTGAGCTTATTCTTGTATATGATGTAAGAAAGGGATCCAGTTTCATTTTGGTTTTTGCCTGTATCTGTCCAGTTATTGAGCAGACTGGCTTTACCTTCATTGTATATTCTTGCAATTTTTTGTCATAGATTAAATGACCATGTGGTGTGGATTTATTCTTGGGCTCTCTATTTTGTTCCATTAATCTATGTGTCTGTGTTTATGCCAGTACAATGCTGTTTTCATTACTATAGCCTTGTAGTATAGTTTGATACCTCTGACTTTGTTCCTATTTCTCAAGATTGCCATGGTAATTTGAGGTCTTTCATGGTTCCCTATAAATTTTTGGATTATTTGTTCTAGTTCTGTGAACAGTTCCATTGGTATTTTGCTAAGGATTGCATTGATCCTATAGATTGTTTTGGGTAGTATGAACATTTTAACCATATTAATTCTTCCTATCTATGAAAATGGGTTATGTTTCCATTTATTTATGTCTTCTTCAATTGCTTTCCTCATGACTTATACTTTTCTGAGTACAGGTTTTCACCTCCTTGGTTAAATTTATTTCTAGGTATTTCATTGTTTTTGATGCAATTGTAAATGAGATTGTTTTAGTAATTACTCTTGTGATAGTTCAATATTGGTGTATTGATTTCTGCTACTTTAAGGAATTCATTTATCAGATTTAATAGTGTTTTGGTGGAATCTTTAAGATGCTCTATCTATAGTATCATGTCATCTGCAAATAATGACAGTGTTACTTCTTTCCAATTTGGATGTCTTTTTCTTTCTTCTTTGATTGATGTGGCTACAACATTCAATACTATGTTGAATAAAAGTGGTGAAAGTGGACATTCTTGATTTGTTCTTCTTAAAGAAAACACTTAGCTTTTTACCATCGAGCGTGATGTTAGCTATGGGTTTGTCATATATGGCCTTTATTACATCGAAATATGTTCCCTCTATTCCCACTTTGCTGAGAAGTTTTATCATAAATGGATACTGGATTTTGTCAAATGCTTTTTCTGCATCTATTGATGTAATCATATGATTGTTATCCTTCATTTTGTTTATGTGATGTATCATGTTAATTGATGTATGAAAATTGAACCAAACTTGCATTTCAGGAATAAATTCTACTTGATCATGGTGTATGATCTTTTTAATATATTGCTGAATTCAGTTTGCTAATATTTTATTGAATTTTATTGCCTCTATGGCCATCAAAGCTATTGGCCTATAATTGTATTGTTTTGTAATGTCTTGTTCTGGTTTTGGAATGAGGGTAATGATGCCTTTGTAAAATGAGCTTGGGATTCTTCCTTCCTCTGAAATTTTTTGGAATACTTTGAGAAAGATGGGTGTTAATTCTCCTTTGGATGTTTGGAAAAATTCACCTGTGAAACCATCCAGTCCAGAATTTTTTTGTTTTTAGGGAGTTTTTTGATTACTGACTCTATTTTATTAGTAGTAATCAGTTGGTTCAGATTTTCTGTTTATTCTTGACTCAGTGTTGAGAGATTGTATGTTTCTAGGAATGTATCTATTTCTTCCAGATTGTCCAATTTGTTGGCATAAAATTGCTCATAGTATTTTTCTTAACAATCCTTTGTATTTTTGTGGAGTCACTTGTTATTTCTCTTCTTTCATTTCAGGTTTTATGTATTTGGGTCCTCTCTTTTTCTTGATGAGTCTGGATAAAGGTTTACCAATTTTGTTTATCATTTCAAAGAACTGGCTCTTGGTTTCCTTGATCTTTTGTATTGTTATTTCGGATTCTATTTCATTTCTTTTACCTCTGATCTTTATTATTTCCTTCCTTCTACTCATTTTAGGCTTTATTTGCTATGCTTTTTTTCTCATTCCTTTAGGGGTAAAGTTAAATTGTTTATTTGAGATTTTTCCTGTTTCTTGAGGTAGCCTGTATTGCTATGAATTTCCCTCTTATGACTGCTTTTTCTGTATCCCATAGATTTTTGGTCTTTTTATTTTCATTTTCATTTGTCCTTTAATTTCTGGAACACCCTGCACAGTTGATCAGGGAAACTGTGCTACTGGGCCACACTGGACACCTACTATATAAGGCCATCCAACTAAGACAGGGAGACATAGCAGAGCTACCAAATACATAGACATGAACACAGAGAGGCAGTCAAAATGAGAAAACAAACAAAACAAAATGTCTAAAACAACAGGAGAAAACTCCAGAAAGAGAACAAAATAAAATGGAGGCAAGCAACCTACCAGATACAGAATTTGAAACACTGGTTATAAAGATGTTCAGGTATGGGAGGGATAGATTATCTTGGTGAGAAATTCAACAAAGAGATAGTAAGCATACAAAAATACATAGAAATCAGAAAAGATGCAGCCAGAAAGGAAGAATATAATAACTGAAATGAAGAATGTATTAGAAGAAATCGGTAGTAGATTAAATGAACCAAAAGACTAAATTAGCAATTTGGAAGACAAGGTAGCAGAAAACACTCAATCAGAACAACAACAACAAATAATAATAATAATAATAATAATAATAATAACAACAACAACAATAATAATAGTGTAAGAAATCTCTTGTGTGAGTTGTATGTACCCCTCTGTTGTTGATTCTTCATTGTTATTGGAATATCAGTGGATGGAATTGACTCTCAGCCTGATTGGCTGTGACGATTAGCCACACCCACTGGGTGTGAGCTGCTGTGTAGGGGCTGAACCCATGGAGTGGGGTTTGCTTGAGCAGGTTTGTTGCCTGTTGGAACCACTCTTTGGAGGTGCACCTTGCGAGTCTAATCAGGTGGTTCTCTGTTGAGGTCTCACACAAGACTCCAGAAAGGGGTCCCATGCAGGCCAAGATTGGCTACTGCCCCTGACCCACCTGGGGCTAACTAGTCAGGACTACAAAGCTATTTGTGTTTTGTCATTGCATGAGGTGGACATGCAAGTATGCGGGAGAGGCCACACAGTGAATTGAGGTCGACAGCCACTGGTATTGTGGCTGGGGCAGCTCAGTGAAAGCCTCAGGGCACCTCCAGGCCTGTGGCTGCCTTGCCTGCTATCTATGAGACTTGGGGTACCAGAGTTGGATGAGGCAGGATCTCAAGGAATCTTTGGGAGAGGGGAGCAAGTGGCATTCCCCAGGTTGCTGCAGATTCAGATTTGCTGCCAGTGCTGAGCCTACGGCCACTCACAAAAGTCTGAGCTCACACTGAAGCCAGCTCCTGCTTGTCTTGGGCTCGCAGACACCCGAGATGAATCAAAAATACTACAGCTAAGGCTGGGGCTTGTTGTCCACCACAAAAGAAGTGTCTCCTGAGGTGTGCAAACTGAGGTCTATTAATAGCTGGGGAAGGAATCACCTCCTGCTGAGACCATGGAGTGGGGCTGGTTTCCCAGTAATCATTTAGAACTGTCAAAAGGCAAAATGTGAGTTGGGTGAGGTGAGGTCTCAGGGAGTCATTGGGGTTGATGAAGCAGATCTCACACGTAAAATGTGATTTAGTTTTGGCTGTGTAGGGACAGCTACTTAAGTCATGTTTGGAAGAAGAAAATTTTTGTTCCTTTTCTTCTGAATTTTGTTCTTATTTTCCTTTTCTTTTTGCATTGACTAGAATCTCTATTGCGATGTTGAAAAGATACGAGAATGGCCATATCTATCTGCTTGCTGATATTAAAGAATGCACCTATTATTACATTGTGGTGTCTAAATAAGTTTTTGGTAGATACCAGTAATAGAGTTAAAGAAGCTTCTAGTTCACTGTAATTAGATGGTAATTTTATTAAAAGCTTTTTATTAAATTGTATCTATTAAGAGTATACTATTTTATTTCTTTTTTTCTGTAAATGTTATTAATTAATTTTCTAATATTAAATCATTCTTAATTTCTGGAATAAAACATAATTGAGTTTGTTTTTATTTATTCATTTTTTATTAAGTTTATTGGGGTAGCTTGATTGGTACAATTATATAATTTTCAGGTGTATGTTATAATTTGACATCTATATATTCTATTGCATGTTTACCACCCAAAGTCCAGTTTCCTTCAGCTACCATGTATTTAATGCCCATTACTCACTTCACCCTCCCCCTAACCTGCTATATTAGACTCCCTTTACCCAATCTACCTCCCCAACTACCCCACTCCCTACCCTCTGGTAACCACTAGCCTATAGTCCATATCCATGAGTCTCTGTTTGTCTCGTTCCTTTGTTGCTCTTAGGTTTATATCCCACACCTAAGGGATATCATGTGATTTTCAACTTTTTCAGTCTGGCTTATTTCACTTAGCATGATTATGTCGGGGTCCATCCATGTTGTCGCAAATGGCAGTATTTCGTCTCCTCCTATGGCTAAGTAATATCCCATTGTATACTTGTACCACAGCTACTTTATCCAGTCATTAGTCGTAGGACACTTCAGTTGCTTCCATGTCCTGACCACTGTGAATATTGCTGGTATGAACATCAGTGTGCAGATATCTTTACAGATATGAGTTTTCAAGTGTTTGGGGTAAATACTCAGTAGAGGGATTGCTGGATCTTATGGTAGATCAATTCTTAGTTTTTGAGGGATCTTCATACTGTCTTCCATAGTGGCTGTACCAATATGCAGTCCTACCAGCAGTATGTGAGGGTTACTATTTCTCCATATCATCTCTAACATTTATTATTACTTTCCTGTTGACTATACCTATTCTAACAGGTGTGAGATGGTATCTCATTGTGGTTTTGATATGCATTTCCCTAATAGCTAGCAATGTTGAGCATCTTTCCATATATTTGTTAGCCATTTGTATGTCCTCTAGGTAGAAGTGTGTTGAGGTCCTCTGCCCACTTTTGATTGAATCGTTTGGGTTTTGTTGTTGTTGTTGTTGTTGTTGTTGTTGTTGTTGTTGTTGTTATAGAGTTGTATGAGTTCTTTGTATATTTTGGATATTAGGCACTTATTGGAGGTGTTGCTTGCAAATATATTTTCCCATTCGGATGCTTGTCTCTTTACCTTTTTAACTGTTTCTTTTGCTGAGCCTGAGCTTTCTAATTTTTGCTTTTACTTTCCTTGTCTTTCGTATCAAATTCATAAAATTCTCATTAAGTACAAAGTCCCTGAATTTAATTCCTGCATTTTCTTCTATGCATTTTATTGTTTCAGGTCTTATATTCAGGTCCTTAATCCAATTTGAGTTAATTTTGGTGCATGGTGCTAGAGAACAGTCTAGTTTCATTCTTTTGTAGGTGGCCTTCCAGTTTTCACAGCACTATTTATTGAAGAAGTTTTCCTTTCTCCACTATAAGTTTTTTTTGAAAATTCTTTGCCCATATAAATATGGGTTTACTTCTGGATTTTCAATTCTGTTCCACTGGTCTGTGTATCTGTTTTGCTGCCAGTACCATGCAGTTTTGATTACTGTCACTTTGTACTGTAATTTGAAGTTGAACATAGTGATGCCTCCAGTTTCCAACCTCGTTCTGGAGGCATAATATGGTTGGGTTTTATTTTTTGATACATTCTGCAACTCTGTGCCTTTTTATTGATGAGTTCAGTCCATTTACTTTTAGGATGATTAATAAAAAATGAGGTCTTCTTATAGACATTTTATCTTTTGCCGTCTGGTAGCTCAGTGTTTCTATTTCTCCTTTTTCCTTGCGTTTCTGTTTTCTTTATTTGGTTGGATTTTGTGGTTTTCCTTCTGGTTCTTCTTGTTTTATGATATATTCTTCAGGTCTAATATGTAAAGGAAAGTTATACACACACACACACACACACAGAGTTGTCTATTTCCTTCTGCATGTGCCTTATTTCCATTCTCCTTTCTGAATTTGGATCTTTGAATCCTCCTCTTTCAGTCATTATTATCTCAGTTTGTCCCTATGTATGCTGAACGTTCATTACTATCTTGCTATAACAATTCTCCCTATTATTTAAGCTTATAATGCCCTGTTCTTGTGAAGGATTTCACTCTTCTGCTTCTATTTGCTTGATAGTCTCTTTACTGCTAATTATGTAATTTTTTTGTCATTTTGAGTTAGGTGAGCTGACATCTTTCAGTATTTCCTGTAGCGCAGACCTCATACTAGATAATTCCCTCAATATTTTTTTATGTCTGGAAAGGTCTTAATTTCTCCTTCATATCTAAAGAACTTAACTAGAGACTTTATTCTAGGCTGGTATTTTCTTTCCCTTAATAGTTTAAATATTCTATTCCATTCCTTTATGGTTTGTAAGGATTGCACTGAGAAATTCAAGGATATTCTAATGAGTTTTCCTTTATAAGTTATCGTTTTCTTCTCCTTGGCTGTCTCGAGAATTCTCTTTGGCATTGATTTTTGATAACTTTAATACAATATGTCTGGTGAGTCCTATTTGGGTTGAGATAATTGAGTGTTCTGTTGACTTCTTGAATTCCAAGCTCAAGCTCATTCCTTAGATTTGGGAAATTCTGATCCACTATGTCTTTGAAAATGTTTTCTAGTCCCTGCTCTTTTTCCTCACCTTTGATGATGCCCATTATTCTTATGTTTTCTCTCCTGATGGTATCAGCTAGTTTTCAAATTTCCCTTTCATTATTTTTCCTTCTTCAATTTCTCTCTTCTTCCTTCTGAATTATTTCTAGATTTTTATCTTCAACATCACTGATCACTTTCTCCATTTGCTTGACTCTATTTCCCACACTTACTATTCAATTTTTCAATTCTTGCAGAGTGTGTGTGCGTGTGTGTGTGTATCTTCAGAAGTTATATTTGTTTCTTGAAGGTTTCAATCTCCTTTCTCTGCTCATCTAGTTATTTTTTTTCAATTCCTGAAATTGTTAATATGAATCATTTAGGAACTCCCTGAGTTTTTCAGAAGTATCATCCTGAATTCTGTCCCTTACATCTCATATTTCTATGTCTGTAAGCTTATTTTCTTGAGATTTTTCTCTTTCTTTCTGAGATCCCTTGTCACTTTGTTGTTTATGGTATTTAATGAACTATTTCTCCGCCTGGGCATTAATGAAGTATATTCTTCTTTTTTTCCAGAAAGAAAATTATTATATAAAGGTCTTTCTTTAGTCTGCTGCAAGAAAGGCCGTTTGTTGTTGTTGTTGTTGTTGTTGTTGTTGTTGTTGTTGGGGGGGGGCTTCCAGTAGGTGGCGTCTAAACCTCTTGAATCCCTGCTTTATATAAAGTGTAAATGATGCCTTTTCATTTTCTTGTATATATTTAATCACGCTTGCTACCCTCAGTTTCAGTCACTGTCAGTGTCAGCAACAGTCTCAGTAGCACTTGCTCAGATTCCCCTGGGGCTCCACGGTGTTCAATCTTGGAGGCTATGGGGTCTGGGACCCTCTGGATTGAAGGTTGGAGGCTGTGGCTCAGCCTCAGTCTACAACGGGAGCTGGTGAAAATCAACTGTTGTTTCTCTGCGGTCCCGTCCCGCTTCTCTGTTTTCTGCCCTGATGACTGGGCCCTGCTGCTGGCTGCGTGGAACTCCCAGTGCTTCCACGCAGAGCTTTTCAGGGAAGTCTCCACACCTTCACCCCTTCCCCTCCTCTTGCCGGGAGCTCCAGAGGCTGCCAGAGGCAGCTTTTTTGTTTTTCACAGTCCACCACCCGACCCCCAGGGTTTTGTCCTTTGATATCTGTTTTGTGCAGATCCCACACTCAGACATGCTGGTGTGCGGTATGGGTGATTTTTTTGTTGTTGAGTTTTAGATGTTCAGCTTATTGTTGTTTCAAGGGGAGAGATCTGAGGGTGTCTCTCACTTCACCATGTTTCCCAGAATCCTTGAGTTCTTTTTCAAAAATATGTTGTTGCACATGTTTGCTAATATAGTACTCAGTATTTTTGCATCTGTATTTATGATATTGGGCTATTATTGTCCTGTATTTTGCTATTCTTATTAATATTGTTTATAAAGTTATAAAATTCTCATAAAATGAGGAAAAACACTCTTTTTCCTATTATCTGGATCTATTTGAATAAAGAAGGTGATTATCCATTCCTGGATGGTTTGCAAACACACCTTTATAGCCCTCTGGACTTAGTACTTTGTTCCAGAAAGGAGTAGATCTGTAATGTTAATTCAGTATATTTAATGTTTGTAGGACTATTCTGAGTGATTGAGCAAATTAATCTAGTTTTATTAATAGATGTTTACCTTGAAAATTTATCATTTTATCATTTTTTTATTCAATTAATATTCTGTTGTAACCTCAAAAGTTCCTATGCACCCTTTCAATGCTAATACTATTTATGTGTCCTTCTATTTACTCAACAATGTTGTCCAAAGTTCCTATATCTTATTATTTTAAATATTTAGTATTTCTTTTTATCCTTTATTATTTCTTTCTCTTTTCTTTGAATTAATATCTGCTTTTCTATTTATGATTTTCTTCTATTTTATTTTGGCTTCATATTAATGTTTTTAACTTTCCAAAGTGAATGCTTGCCTTAATTTTCAATTTTTCTTCTTTTCAAGTACATTCATTTTAGGCTATGAATGTCCTTCTAAATACTGCTTTTTCTGCATCCTACAAGTTTTAACTTATAGTGGTTTCACTGTTCTTCAGTTATAAATATTTAATAATCTCCATAATGGTTTCTTATTTGAATCATTTTGTATTTAGAAATTTCTTCCTTTATGTGTTTATAATTCTCACATATAAAGTCTGCACATGCAAACTTTATTTTGATGACACATTGACAGGTTTGCATGCATGTAGAGAAGTCCCTCCCAGCATGAGACTGTCCAAAGGCTTTGGTGCTGATGCATTTGCTACCACCCAGAAGGGCATAAGGGCAAGCAGGGAAGAAAAATCAGAGATGGAGCTCATGTGTCTAGGTGATATATCTCAGTAGTGCTGCAGGGAGTCTCTGAATCAGAGAGCTCTGAGAGTCTGTTGTGATTGGGAGTCTTTATAGCCAAAGGGTTTATCTTATCTATGGCTAACAGATGTCTTGCTATTCCACAAGGTATGCAAAGCAGGTAGACTCTAAATGGCTAAAAGTCTGTTTATTTAGGGTATGTTTAAAGTAATTGGACATATGAAAATTCGAGTTCAGTGCCAGAGGGAATTTGGGCTAAGGGATCTCAGTATGCTGTGTAGAAATAAACAACCCGAAAGCCAGTATACAAAGGCCATCTTTGGCTCATTTATAATACAAGTAAAAAAAAGTCATGTGCACTAGTTCAATATATTATGTTGCCAGAACTGCTATGCCTAGCTTTTTACCAAAGAGCATCAGACTGAAATACTCTGTAGTTCATATATACTGGGCTAATTCTTAAAGAGCTCTTTTAAACTTTAGTAGTAATTTCACAATGAATGGTAATAAAGTAGTACCTGTGCGGCTATGGCCAAGACCTGGTCTTCCTATAATGAGCCAAATTTACTGAAATGTAAGATGTTTGAGGGGAATGGAACTTGGATTATCTGGATCTGATGCGTGATTTTAAAGGTGAAGAAATCAAGTTACAGAAAGGTTAAATTAATTATTTACAGTCACATAGTTAATTAATGACAGAACCAAAAATAGAATCTACATTTTTTGTTTCTTGGTCTAGTACTCTTAATACTATACCATAACAGTTTAAACCTATAAGTTGCATTAATAATTTTATGAATAGGTTCTATCACCCAATTGTTTTGTTCCTACAATATTCCATTTATTTATTTTAACTACATTTCTCATTTTGTCTTTATCAAATCTTATTTTACAATGATGGAAGCAGAGTAAAAATATAAATGGATATAAAACCAGGGTTAACATCTAGGTGTTGGTTCCCAACTTCTTCCTCTTTGAGCTACACAGTAGTAATAATGGAGATATAGTTATTGCTAGTAGAGATACAGTTAATGCTACATCGCTACACTGAAATTTCATCTTGACCAGCATTTTTCTTGCTAAATCAGTTACATGAAAATGTTATTGGAAAAGAGCAATAGTGAACAGTTTTTATCAATTTTAATTCATCCTTAGCAATGAGTGGTCATTTCAGTGGGTGTTTTTATGAGTACAAAGAAATTTCTGCTTGCTCTCTAACAACTCTAACTTCACAAGAAAGAGAAGGCGTATATGAGATATGAGGGATACAAACTAAATAGACTTTATTTTGTTGTGCTCATTATTGTTTTGTGTTTAAAGTATAGCAGAAAAGAGCATTTACCATATGCTCTTATCCTAACTCTTGTGACCCAGTCTTTTAAGCATGCCAGCCTTTGCAAATATGTTTATTTAACCACTGTCGGAAGTTATGAAATTGAAGTCAGAAATGCTTACAAGTTGCTTCAATGTTCTTCTTAAGTTTAGGCACATTTTCCTCTTCAAATGGTATGAGTGACATCTTAAAAGCTAATTTTGGCTTCTCAAATAAAAAACAAAGCTGAGTATACATCCTAAAAATTTACATTTATACACAGACATGAGAAAAGTAAGATAATCTGCTGTTAAAGATGAATATTTCAGACATATTTAGAATATGCATATTTCAAATAAGTTATACTGATAACCTGTCAATCATGGAACACAGATCATCTGTAATAAAGCACTTTACCTGACTCATGTTAATTTCATAGAATAAGGTATTCTTTTCTTAGTTTATTAGTCATCTTGTATTGTTTTTAGAACAAAGTGTTCCACAAGAAAAATAACACTGATGACCAGACAACAGCATTTCATAAGTGTCCCTGGCATTAATCAGTGTGCTTGAATCCAAGGAGCTATTATTTTAGCCACGTTTAAATCCTGATTGCATTTTATTCTGCCTTGGCAAGGCTCACAATGTGATCTTCATTAGAATGTATTTTAAGCTTTCACATTGCTGGAATGACCATTATTTGTAACCTGCACCGTGAGAAGTAAATCCTCTGGAAGATGTTTATATACAGAGTCCCAGGCTCCAAAGTTTGACTTCTTTTTGTATTTGTTTCATTTTTAGCATTTTTCAAAGGCTGAAAGGAGGTTTAAAATATAACTATCTCTGGAAACAAAGCATATTAACTGGAAAATCTCAGATCCCTACCAGTTTCAAATAAATTTGAAAATGCCTGCTCAATTCCTCCAGTGCTGTCATTCTAGTGAGTAAATATAAAGTAGATTGGGTATATCCAGGTATCTTGGTCCATGCTAGAACTCTACAGAGTTACTTCAAATGCTTTGGGTAGTTGGAACTGATGTTAAAGGGCCTATTATCTTGCAGCTCTTTTTCTACCACCTGCACATTTGTGTCCCCACTCTGGAAACTCTTTTAATTCACTTCAAGAAAGGGGTTCAAGCCCTTACACTTGTTATATTCCACTTAGCAGTGTGAAGCTTTAATATAAGAAACCACTTATGATGAGTTTTTCAGTAATTATGAGTTACATCAAGTTTGTCATCCATGCCTGACTTCCCACAGCATGCACCCTTTTATTCTACTAGCCATTCAGGACTTATTTATACCACATTCTATAAGGACTTTCGCATAGTGTCAAAAATCATGGCATTCTGAATCAGGTAGGCTTGAATTTGAATCATAGCTCCCCACTTTACAAGTTTATGACCTAATGCAGCAGTGGTCCTCAAAAGAAGGTCATTATATACTCTGTCCCCCACCCCTAAGCCCACAACATTTGGTTATTGTAGCTGGTGAGTGTAAGGTGCAGCTACTACGAAGAGACAAGGGATGCTGTTAAACTTCCTACAATGCAAAGGATATCTTCTAAAAAAAAGAATTATTTGGGCCAAAATTTCAATAATACTCAGGTTAAGAAGCTCTGATAAAAGGCAAATGATTTAAAATTTTTGAGCTTCCTCATATTTAAAATAGGAATAATACAGCTAACTCTCAATTTTGTGGATTAAACTGATTATTTAGGCATTAACTTTGATTGAAGTTCAGCAAGTAGCCTGGGATATACACACAAGGGAGTGGGATATCACTAATTTTGCCTCTAGAAGTGTAGGAGCAGAGAAAGCAGAAACACTTGTGGTTAAAGCAGGGATAGAGGCAGAGGTCCTCAGTTTAATCAGATATATTAATAACTTGAGTTAGTTCCTGAGCTCTTCTAGAAATAGTGCCCCCTTTCTCATCGTATTTCTCATTAGTGACTCTGATGGTTAGACTTTCAGACCCAAATAGGAAGGAACACCATGAAAGTGCATTACAAGAGACAGCTTTCTTCCAGTTAATCCTTTCAGTATCTCACACAGCATAACATGGAGATAGCTAGCTATTCTTCTGAAATAGAATGCACCCTGTAGGCAAGCACATAGGACATTTATAATACCAAACACTTATATAGCACTATGTGCAAGGCATAACATCTAAGTGCTTTACATTATTCGCTCAGTTTAATCCTCACACAAAATCAGCGAGGTAACTAACAATACCTTCTTTTTATAGGTGAGGAAAGTTGAGCACTGAAAGGCTACATAATTTTCCCAAGTTTACACAGATGACAGTGGAAGAGCCAAAATTCAAACCCAGGATATCTGGTCCCAGAGTCTTCAGAATTTCTGTGCTCTTAACCACTATATAAATCTGAGTCTCAAATAAGAAATACAGAAGGGATTTGGAGTGCAACAATCTGTATTCCAAAAGAGGAATCTTGCTATAAAGGCAGTTGGAGTTTTATGAATTGAGTGGGGAGAAAGATGTACTTCGAATTCATAAAAGCAGGTCAGACTTTAAAAGTGGAAGTTAATGTAGCATAGTGGAATGTACACAGGCTTTGAGATCAAAAGCTCTTAGTTTAAATTAGATAAAGAAATTTAGTGACCATGGGCAAATTACTATAGTCTCTGCTCCTCAATTCTTTTGAAGGCCAAATTAATGAAATTTGTAAACTACCTTAGAAAATGCCTGGTAAATAATAAATATTTTATAAATGTGCAGTCTCATCCTTGTTTCCCAACATTCTGCTCACATTTGTCTTTTCACAAAGGAGACTAGACAAATAAATGTTCTCCTTAGAGGGGCCTAATCTACGAAGATCTATATCCTAGATCACATAGAGGAGATGGTGGCCTAGACAATATAGAGTGCTACAAATCCTCACTGTGCTTAGATTGAGAATATATTTCTGCTATCTTTAAGTATTATGTCTCCCTACCTCGCGAGTAAGGATAATGTGGCAGACTCACCATCATCAGAGATTCTACCTAATAATGATCACATATTATTAGTGAATCAGAAAAGCAATTTCATGGTCACCAAATTTTAAAAAAAATAATGAAATATAAAAGATAAGTTTAGAACACCTAGCAATGAGAATAAATATTGTATTGTAAAAAATTTATGTGGGCATTATACACATACATATGCACATATGATTATATACACATGCATATATACACATATATACTCATGTGTATCTCTATATACACATATATCCAAAGGATGGTATCAGCAGATACCAGAGCCCACAGGAGGAAATCCCGCTCCTTGGAGTTTTTCACCACACAGTAGCTCATACACTGTGGTTATGTCTTATTGCCACCGCCAGTTGGCCTGAGGGTCAGTCCCTCCAACTGGTGAGACAATAGCAGTCAAGACTCAACTACAAGAGGAGTGCCCACATACCCATACAAGGGACACACCTAGAGTACCCAGCTCAGGTGATCAGGCACACTGTTCTACTGGTCCCTATAAGACACCTACAATTTAGGCTACCATGCCAAGAATGGTAGGTGTAGCAGATCTTCCTAATTCATAGAAACAAACACAGAGAGGCAGCTGAAATGAGAAGACAATGAAACATATCCCAAACGAAAGAACAAGAAAATTGCACACACAAAAAATGAATGAAATGGAAGTAAGTTTCTACCAATGGAGTTCAAAAAACTGGTTATAAAGATGTTGAAGGAACTTAATAAGAACTTCAATAAAGAAATAGCAAGCAAAAATAAATAAAAAATGAAAAAAAATTAAGAATACACTAGAAAGAATCAACAGAAAACTAGATGAAGCAGAGGATGAAATCAGTGACTTAGAAGATGAGGTAGCAGAAAACACCCAACGGAACATCATTAAGGTGAATCCCAATCCATTATGATTGATGTCCTTATTAAAGAGGGAAACTATGAACACAGAGACTGAGACACACAGAGAGGAAAGAGATTTGAAGAGGCACTAGTAGAAGATGGCCATCTATAAGCTAAAAAGACAGGCCTGGAATAGGTTCTTCCCTCACATTCTTCACAGCCCAACTCTGCTTACACCTTAAGTTTAGACTTCTAGCTTCCAGAACTGCAAGAAAACAAGGTGCTTTTTGAAGACCACACGAAAACAACAGATGGAGCTTTAAGATGTTAGAAAAGCTCTGCTGAACTATGCCTCCTACAAAAGTTCAGGAAAATTAGTTTCGTTTAAAAATAAGTAACAGAAAATGATAAAAGAAAAATTCAAATGAAGTTATTATAAAGAAAAAAGAGAATAAGGAGCAGAATGACACCTCTCCTCTCTCCGTGGGTTTGTCATGTAAGAGAATTTTTGGCTGCAATTTTGAGAATTCATTATGTTGGTTGTAATTGTAAAGTGCTTTAGGGTTTTCCTAGTTTTGGGTCTGTCAGGTGATCAATTCATTATTTCTCTATGTTTGCTCCTTCACACATTGCTCAGGTCTTGTAATTGTGATTTGCCGTCAGCCTCTTATATTTAGGGCTCATGCTTAAATTTAATTTTTTGTAGATGTTATCTGTGAATTGATCGATTAATATATTTTATGTACAGCTCACTCATCAGTTCTGGTTTCTGTGGTATGTCCCTGCACAGCCTTTGGGCAGAAGCCCAGTTCTGGATACCTGGTCACAGCCCCTGGGATGAGGGGCTGCACTATGACTTCAAGGGAAGAGGGGGTGTTAGGTTCATAAAGGATTTTGGTTTGCTTGATAAGTTGTGTGAGACAGATTCATTACCAACAAGCCTAGGATAAGAAACCTCCAACACTTGGGGCACCCAAATGTAAAATAAAATAAAAAATAAAAAAATAAAAGAATTAAAAAAATACATTTATATTATATTATATTATATTATGTTATATTAATTGAAAATAAGACCATAGGTATAAAGTTTCAATTATGCTAGATGAAAAAGTTTCATAGACCTGCTGTACAACATCGTTTTTATAATTAACAATATAGTTAAATATTATGGTTAAAATTTTGTTGAGGGTAGATCTTGTATTATTTTGCCACAATACAAAATAAAGCCATAAAACATTATGCACAGGATGTTTAAAAAAACTATCATGCCTATCTGTGTGTACATATATGGAATTAAATATACGAAAATATAAACAGTGGTACCTTTAGTAGCGAATTATGTTTAAAGCTTTGTTTTCTTTCTTTTTCTATGTTTTATAATTTTTCTAAAGTAAAATTAAACTACATTTATAACTACATTTATAAACAGAGACATACTCATAAAATTGATCTCTTCTGTTTCAGATCTCCTTGGTTCTCTCTTACATTTCTGATATCAAAGAGGACTGGTTCATCAGAAGACAAATCTGTCCAAAATCAGACATCTCCTTCATTTGAAGCATGGATTTACCCCACAAATAATCATTTTTTACCACTTTCACCATTTCAGTATTTTGGTCTTCCCCAGACACAATTCTTTCAACCTTAAGGCATATAGAGGAATGCAGAGTCCTTTGTTCCTGTCCCTTCTGCCACCAAGGCTGCTTGCTGCCTCCCTTTGCCTACCACAGGAACTTTTTCCATCCCCACACCTGTCCTTATACTAGCTGCTGATGCTCCCACAGGAAATGCTTATTCGAGCCCCTTCTGATTCTGCTTTTGCTAGTGGGAGTGAAAGGAGTTACATAATAAGTGGTATATTAATTGTGAAAATGGAAATGGGAGTTTAAAGGCACTGCTCCTGCATAGGGTCCAGTAGTGGGTATAAAGTGAAGAAATGGGTGAAGAGGTGTAGTGGATGAGAAAATTGCTATGATCCTGCACACAGAATTTTGCTCTCTTGCTCTAAGGCTGCCACAGGATCTCAAATGCCTCTTCACATCTCCCCTGCCCTTTCTTGCTCAGAAATACCCATATCCCGCCTCCATCACCACCATTTTCATAAGTGCCTACAAGTACTGGGCCCATCTTACATCGGTAATAGCAAAAGCTGCTGCCTGGTCTGATTCACACCCTTCCTCCACCACCATTTTTACTCTTCTTCTATTGCGCTGGCACTAAATTTATACCCAGCAGGAAAAATACCTGTGCATGCTCATCTTTTCAAATGTACAAGGAACATTAGAATCCACAAAAAAATCATAGTATATCCTCTCTACCCCCTCAAAATAGGTGTTTGTTCCCCACAAGAGCTCTCTTCTTTTCCTGTATTCCTATCCCAGGTAACGAAGGCCTTCACTGTTAGTCATAGCTCTGAGAGAAGAGAGATTTCTGGTACAACAGAATCATTTTTGTCAACCAATCCTTCACCTCACCATACCCATTCCAAGAAGGTGTCCAGATCTTTTCCTCTTTATCTCAGGGTAAGCTTATACTACCAGCCTGTATTTGGTTGGCTATAATCCTGATCATTTTGTCTGAATTATGTTAATGGAGAGAAGAGTGGCTTCTAAAACAGAGAGAAAGGAAAGAGAATATGGCTATGATACCCAAGTACTCCTTACTCCATGCCAGGCCCCCAGAAGTTACATATAATGGGGTTGGACCCTAGGCATCAGGGCCTCCAGCATTGGCAGATACCTCCAACCCCTACTGGCCCTAGAGAAGTAGACATGTACACCTTCAAGTGACCATGCATACTTGGACAGTGAGAATGCCAGGAATGACCACAATGAACTGAAGGCTCCATAAAAGTCCCTCCCCATCCCATTCTATGGTACTTATCAGGAAGAGGGGCCCTTCAATAGTGAATGATTTTGAAATATCCTTCACCTCAATGTAATAAAAAAAAAAGTTGCAGATTTAAGCTGCCACCTCTGAGCAAACTGCCCTAAGATTCATACTACATAGAAGACACAGCAGACAAGTGCACATGTTTTATTACTAGTTAAAATCAGAAAAACCGTGACAAAGGTTGAACTTGGTGAGCTGGGATCTTATGAGGGAAACTTGAGGACATCTTTTGTTCAGACTGGAAGCTGATCTAACTTTCCACACCCTGGTCACTACCTTGACTTCTTCCTTGCTTGTAGCATCTGCCTTGGGGGAGTAGAGAGCCCACAAAGAATATACCAAGTGAAACACAAGGGGCTGAGGGGCATTCACAAGAGTGCTGATATCAGTCAGTCTATTTTAAATCACATTACTCTTCCCAAGAGAAGCACAACATCTGTCCTTGGACTCCATGTTGCTCTTTATCCACTCTTGACTAGAAGGACACTTGAAATGAAAGTGGTTGAGGCTGAGGGCTAGAGTGTAGAGCTAACACTCCCCCAAACACTCCTCTTCTTTAAGAGAGTCGTACAGTTGTCTTTCAGGCAACCAGAATAGCTGTCCCTCTCAAGGGAGGAAATCAGCAAAGTAAAGACCTGCTTGCATTCTCGTGAGGCCACTTTCCCGATCTTTGCCACTGTTCAATTGTCTCACCCAGGACCAATAAAATGAGCAGTTATATCACTCAAGTCCTTTCATGAAAGTCTCTTTGATGTTGCTCCCAAAACTGCAAAAGTATCTGGATGTTATATCAATTGGGTTTACCCAAAGGCCACATTACATGCAAGGAAAAGAAGTCATCTCTGATCTATTTTGTATTTCAAATTGTGCTGTCTCCTGTAATCTAACAAAACTTACCAAAAAGATTTATGTTGTTATATACCAGATAATACCATATAGTTCTAGTTCTTAATACACTAGGTATCAATAATGTTGTTTAATGAGTTAAATAAAATTCAACAAATTTGCTCTTATCTATAGAATTTAACATTGAATCCCCACTCCAACTCTTCTGAATTGCCTGCTTGCCGCAACAGAGAAAATAAATGTTAATAAAACTATTTTGCCTTTCCTCCCCCCTAATAACTACCAAAGTATATCTACTTCTCTGACTTCTCTCTCTTCTCTGCTCCAGCCAGTAGGGGGTCTCACTAAGGCGTGGGTCAGTCAGAATTGAGGTGTGATTTCTTTGGGCTCTTGGAAGATCTTCTATTGGGACAGGTTCAGCTTCTTAGCAACAAGCAAATTCTGTAGGGCTCAGAGACACAAAAACAGGCCCTCATCTGGAAAACTTAAACAAAGACAGGAAGCAAACATGAACATTGCAATAGTTTACAAAGAAAAAAATAGCATTTTCAAGAAAAAAGCAGTGCTCCCAAATTCGATAGAGCATATAACTCTAAAACACACATGGCTGTTCCCAGCCAAAGACATGGAATTTCCAGAAAAAAAAAGAGATTAATAAGAAAACAGAAAGGGGTGGAAAAAGAGGGGACGGGAAAGGCTTTATGTATGACTTCAGTGTCTCCAGGGAGTCACTCAATCAACATCAGCAATCCCGAATCCACCACCTGTGACCTTAAGTGCAATTAGCAGAAATTCTCTATTTAAAGACTAAGTAGATGTCAGAAGCACAGTGGTGTGAGAACTATCCCCTGATCTCTCCCCTTGAAACTATAAGGAGCTGAACACCTACATTTAAACAAATGACACATCCTGCACACAAGCACGTCTGAGAAATCTGCTCATGAGAGCATCAGAAGGTGCGATATTAAGGCACATGAGACAGGGAAGCAGAGAGAGACAGAGTCAGGTGCTGCAGAAAGCAGTACAGAGCTCCAGGAAGGACAAGGGGTAGAGAAACAATAACATAAGAGTTTCCTGGTCCTTTGAAGCCCCCAACAGTCTTGCCTGAGAGATAAGCATATTCCACACAGCAAAGACCAGGGAGCAGGGCAGAGACAAAGCATGGAGGAGCAACAACTGTGCCTTAGCAACCATCTTTGCCAGGAAGAAACCTGAGTCACAGAGCCCGGTTGCCATCCTCCACCATCCCAGAGTGCACCCTCCCCCTGCGGTACTCTCCCAGCCTGAGCACCAAACCAGAGGGGACCGCTCCAAACGAGAACTGAAACAGTCCCAGATAAAATGGAGGTAATATAGACGGAAAGTAACTGAAGCCTTACTCAGCATCACTGGAAGGAAAACAGTCATACACAAAGCTGACCTCTTCCAATTTACCCCATCCCCATCAGTCAGGCTGATTCACAAAGAAGTAGCAGAACAATACGCCTAACAGTGGGAGTAGTACCAGGGCTTCAAGGCCTTTTCAGAGGCTTGGAATCCCAACACCATTCACATTCTGCCACAGCAGTGGAACCCTGGGACTGAGTCAAGCTGGGCACAGAAAAGATACACACGCTTCAAGAGAAAAAAAGGGCATCCTTAATATTAAAGCAGGTATCTAGCAGGCTTGAGCACTGCAGGAGGCTTGGGTGCCATCTTCTGGAAATCAAAAGAAAACCTCTTCTTACCAACCTTCTAAAGAGAGATCACTCTGAAACAATTTTTTTAAAAGACAGATTGCACTTCCATTAATGCTCAGGCAGAGAAATAGTCCATCAAACACCATGAACAACCAAGGTGACAAGGTAGCTCAAAAAAATGAAAAATCTCCAGAAAATAAGCTTAAAGATATAGAAATATGAAATTTAAATGACAGAATTCGAGATTGCTCTTCTGAAAAAAATTCAATGAGATGCAAGAAAATCTTGATAGTTCTAATAACATAGAAACAAAACTAATGAACAATGAGAATACTTTACTAAGGAGATTGAAACTCTAAAAAAGAACCAAATAGAACTAGAAATAAAGAACTCACGAAAAGAAATGAGGAATGAAATAGCAAGCCTAGGAAACAGAGCTGACCAGATGGAGAAAAGAATGAGTGATATCAAAGAGAGAAATCTGGACATGATGCAGATGGAAGAAGAGGGAGACGTGAGAGAGAGAGAGAGAGAGAGAGAGAGAGAGAGAGAGAAAATAAAAGAACTCTACAAGAACTACCTGACACCATCAGGCAATACAACATAAGAATAATGCACATACTAGAAGAGGAGAGGACAGAGGGAACAGGGTGATTATTCAAACAAATAGTTGATGAGAAATTCCCAAATCTATGGAAAGAACTGGATTTCTGAATTCCAGAAGCAAAAGGAACACTCAATTAACTCAACCCAAAAAGGCCTTCTCCAAGAAACATTATATTAAAATTGGAAATAAATTAATGACAGAATTAATTTATTCCTTCATTAAAAATCAATGAAATAATTCTCAATGCAGCCAAAGTAAAAAGGACAGTAATCTATAAAGGAAAACCCATTAAATTATCATCAGACTTCTCAGAATAAACCTTGTAAGCTAGGAGGGAGTGGAACCACATATTCAAACTACTGGAAGAAAGAAATCACCAGCCAAGAATAATATATCCAGCAAAGCTCTCCTTTACATATGCAGGAGAAATAAAGGCATTTTCAGACACACATAAGCTGAGGAAATTCTCCACCATAAGGTCTACATTATAGGAAATACCGAAGGGGGTCATTTAACCTGAAATAAAGGGAAAAAATATATAACAATGTATAAGAAAATCAACAGGCAGACAGAAGCAGGAAAGTGCAGCCCTTATTAAGAACAGGGTATTATAAGCTTAAATATCACATAATGGTTAAAGATTAAGAAATACTTTGAAAAGAAAAGAAGACAATAGCTACTGCAACTTACAAAGAAGGGAAAATGCAAGATGACAAAAACAGAAAAGGAGAGGAAGTAAAGGTCTGAATCTGCAAAGGAAAATGGAAATAAGGCACACACAGAAGAAAAAAGATTACCGTATGTATGTGTGTATATGTGTATGCATGTGGTAACCACACATGAAACTCCAGAACTCAGATACATAACAAAAAAACAAAAACAAACAAACAAAAAAAACCCCCACAGAATAGAGGGGAAAATCATAAAACATCAACAAATGAAAATAACAGACAAAACACAAGGACAAAGAAACAATGGAGATACTAAACTACAACAAAAGAAAAGATAAAATGGTTATAAGGAAACATCATATTTCAATAATCACCTTAAATGTAAATGGACTGAACTCACCAATAAAAAAGCACAGAATTGCAGATTGGATCAAAAAATGAAGCCCAACTATATGATGCCTTCAAGAAACACATCTCAGTTGCAAGGACAAATATAGACTGTGAAAGGGTGGAAAATGACATTCCAATCAAGTGGCATCCTGAGAAAAGTGGGTGTAGCCATACTTGTATCTGACAAAATGGACTTCAAGATAAAACAGCTAATGAGAGACAAGATGGACACTTCATAATGATAAAGGGAACCACGCATCAAGAAGACATAACACTTATTAATATTTATGCTCCCAATCAGGTAGCCCTGCAATATATAAAACATTACTAACTGAACTAAAAGGGGCAACTGACAAAAACACAATTATAGTAAGGGACCTAAATACCCCACTATCAGCTATGGATAGATCATCCAAACAGAAAATCAGTAAGTAAATATCAACCTTAATTGACACATTACACCAATTGGACATAATTGAAATTTATAGAGCCTCTCATCCCAAAACAACATTATCCTTTAGTGTGCATTAAACTTTCTCAAGGTTATACAATATTTTGGGGCACAAAAGTAGCCTAAACATTTTTTAAAAGACTGAAATCAAACCAAACATGTCTCTGTCCACAATTCTTTGAAACTAGAAATCAACCATAAATAAAAATTGAAAAGAACCACAAATACACGGAGATGAAACAACACACTACTAAAGAACAACTGGGTCATAGAATAAATAAAAGGAGAGATGAAGAGAAACATAAAAAAAACAAACAAAAATGAAAATATACCATATTAAAACTTTTGGGACACCATAAAAGAAGTAATAATAGGAAAGTTCATATCATTTTAAGCCTCTCTCAAGAAATAAGATCCCAAATAAATGACCTAACTTTATGTATTAAAAAATAGAAAAATAAGAACAAATGAAGCCTAAAGTCAGCAGAAGGAAGAAAATAATAAAAATTGGAGCAGAATTAAATAAAATTGAGAACAAAAAGACAATAGAATAATTAATGCAACAAATAACTGGTTCTTTGAGATGATTTATAAAATTGGCAGACTCCTGGCTAGACTCACTAAGGAAAATAGAGAAAGGACACAAAGAAAATCAAAAATGAAAAAGGAGATTCTATGACAGATACCACAGAAATACAAAGGGTCATATAAGAATATTATGAAAAATTATACTCCACCAAATTTAATAACCTAGAAGAAATGCACAAGTTCTTAGAAATATACTATCTTTCTAGACTGAATCATGAAGAACTGGAAAATTGAAATAAACCATTCAATAGTATGAAGATTGAAACAATCATCAAAAACTTTCCAAAAAGTAAAAGTTGAGGACTGGTTGGCTTCACTAACTAACTCTATCAACTGTTCAAAGATTTAATACCTGTTCCTCTCAAACTTTTGAAAAAATTGAAACCAAAGCAATACTTCTTAACTCATTTTATGAGGACAAGTTTACTCAGATACCAAAACCTGGTAAAGATAAAACAAAAAGAAAACTATAGACCAATATCTCTCATGAACACAGATGCAAAATCCCAAATAAAATACTAGTAAATTGAAAAAAACCAACATATTAAAAAGATTATAAACCAAAATGAATTGAGCATCATCCCAGGGACATAGACATGGTTCAACAAATGCAAATCAATTCATGTGATACACCACAAGAACAAATTAAAAATAAGAATCATATGATCATATCAATAGGTGCAGAAAAAGTCTTTGACAAGATACAGCATCCATTTGTGATTAAAACACTTAATAAAATGAGTATAGAAGGAAAGTACCTCCACATAATAAAGGTTACATATAACAAAACCTCAGTTAACAAACTAGATTGCTATCTATTGCCATACTTCCAAATTAACTCAAAATGAATCAAAGACCTTAATACAAGACCTGAAACAATAAATTGCATAGAAGAAAACAGGTATTAAATGCATAGACCTTGGATTTAGAGAAGATTTTATGAATTTGACCTCAAAGGCAAGGGAAGTAAACACAAAAATAAATTAATGAACTCTATCAAACTAGCTCTGCACAGCAAAAGAAACCATCACTGAATCAAAGAGGCAACCACTTGAATTGGAGAATATATTTGCAAACAATGCCTCTGATAAGGGTCTAATTTCCAAAATATATAAAGAACTCACACAGTTCAACAATGAAAAAACTTACAATTCAATTAAAAAAATGGGCAGAGGACCTGAACAGACATTTCTCCAAGGAAGACATACAAATGTCCAACAGATATATGAAAAGATGTTCAACTTCACTATTAGGGTTATGCAAATTGAAAGCACAATGCGATACCATCACACACCTGTTAGAATGGGTATCATAAACAGGACATATAATAACAGATGTTGGAGAGGTTTTAGAGAAAAAGGAACCTCATACACTGCTGATAGGACTGTAAATTGGTACAGACACTATGGAAAACAGTATAGAGGTTCTTCAAAAACTAAGAATAGAATTACCATATGACCCAGCAATCCCTCTTCTGGGTATTTACCCAAAAAACTTGAAAAAATTTATCCATAAAGACATATGAACTCTGAAGTTCATAGCATCACTATTCACAGTGGCCAAAACATGGAAACAACCACAGAGTCCATCAATAAATGATTTGATATAGAAGTGGCACGTATATACAATGGAATATTACTCAGCTGTAAGAATAGATCAAATACTGCTGTTTGAGACAGCATGAATGGATCTTGAGATTATCTACTTACTATGAGAAATGTCAGATAGAAACAACTAAGAACCATATGAATTCACTCATATGTGGAATAAAAAACAAGTAACAAACTTGACAAGCAATCAGAGACTCATGGACAATGACAGTAGAGTTGTGGTTAGGGAAGGGAGACAGGAGGTAGATAGGGATCAGAGGGGTCAAATATTTGGTGGTGAAAAGAAATTTAACTTTGGATGGTGAGCACTCAATGTAATATACATATGACATATTATTGGATCGTACACTTGAAACCTACCTATTTTTATTAACCAATGTCACCCATCTTAATTAAAAAAATAAAAGATAAGTATGATACTCAAAAGTGGTCCATCTTTGTTAAATAAGAATATAAATATTTATATATTTGTGTGTACTCAGAATGATAAAATGTGGTTAATTTAGGTAATGGGATAATAGATTATTTAATTTTCTGTATCATAATTTTGGTTTTCAAATTTTATGTGAAGTAAATGTTACTTTTTGATCGGAAGAGGGTCTTAGGAAATTGGTTTTTCTTTGGAGTGTTCCCATTCTTACTTACTATCCTGAAATTAGTGAGTTTTTCCTGAGTCTAGGCCTTCACTCTGAACTTTCTTTCAGACTTTCTTGTATTCATAGCAGGTCTTTCACCATGAAAAATTCATCACTCTTCACCACGGGCAGCCCTAATTATTTGGACGGTAGCGTGAAGCAGACATTTCCAGGTGCTGGCTTTCTGACACATTTTTTACCCCTTTTGGTTGCTTGGACTTCTGCCCCTGAGGCTGTTGTTTCTTTGGTCTGTTTCTCAAACCACTGATCCTGCTGCTGCCCAAGAGGTACATCCCCTGGGGACTCTCTGGACCTTCTTGACTGTGGTTCTTGCTGTTTCCCATGGAAGATGTTCCGTGGGACATCACTGGACCTTCTTGGCGATGGCCTTTGCTGTTCTCCAGGAAGTACTTCTCCTGGGGCGTCAGTAGACCTTAACCTTGGCTGTGGCTCTTGCCTTTCCTCAGAGGTGACATTCCTGGTGACATCACTAGATCTTCTTGGCTGTAGCTCTTGCCGTTCCCCAGGGGAGACATTTCAAGGGACATCACTGGACCTTCTTTCCGGCTGTGGCTATTGTTCCCCAGGGGGAATGGCCCCTGGGATATCATTGGACCTTCTTCCTGGTTGTGGCTCTTGCTGTTCCCCAAAGGGGTTATCCCTGGGGACCTCTCTGGATCTTCTTCATGGCTGTGGATCTTGCCGTTCCCCAGGGGGAACATCACAGGACTTTCTTCTTGGCTGTGGCTTTTGCCGTACCCCAGGGGTACCCTTCCTGGTGACATCACTAGACCTTCTTCCTGGTTGTGGCTCTTGCTGTTCTCCAGAAGTGTTATCCCTGGGGACTGCTCTGGATCTTCTTCTTGGCTGTAGCTCTTATTGTCCCCTATAGGGGGCACCCTCTGGGACTTCTTCTTGACTGTGGCTTTTGTTGTTTCCCAGGGAGTACTTCGACTGGAGCATTACTGGACATTCCAGGAGATTATCCTCTGGGGATACATAGGACCTTCCTCTTGGCTATAGTTTGTGCTTTCCCCCAGGGAACATTCCCCTTGTATAGTCTCAGCATATTCCCACTGGCAATAGCACCTCTGGTCACATAGATGTACCGTCTCCTCCTAGGTCCCCATGGCAACCCACAGACAAGGTGGGTAAATTCTCGGAGGAGGCATCTGGGGGACACATGCTGCTGCTGCTGCTGCTGTTGCTGTTGCTGCTGCTGTAGCTTCTGCTTCCATTACTACTTAGGGTGGTAGAAATATTGAGTATGGGAATCCCATTGGGAATGGCACATGGAATGGGAATGGATGTGGCAGCAGCATTGGCAGAGGTTGTTGTATGGCTTGGACCCCGGGACTCGGGGATCCTGACATGTAAAGCACAGCTGCTGGGGCTGCCATCTGGGTCCTCAAGTGTAGTATTCCCTGCATCCCTGTAGCCGCCATCTTACCCTGTTCCTGTTCATCCATGGGCCATGCTGCGGCCCCACACTGTTGAGCTTCCGGTACAGGCACAGCCTCCTGAGGCAGTGGGTTGGCCTGAGCTGACCTCTCTACCTGGAGCAATCGACGGCGCAACACTTCACGCTCATCCCTCACCTGGTGCAGGGAGGCCAGAGTGCTACAAAGCTGCAAGGCTGCTTCCTCACACTCCTCAAGCAGCCGCTGCAGCTGGGAAGCCAGAGTCCAGGAAGCCACCTCACACTCCTCCACTTCCTCCTGCAGCCGCTGGACTCAGGGCACCTGCTGATCCCTCTGCCTTGCGGTCACACACACACTCAAGGCCAGCACACTCCAGGTGCAGGCCCTCTTGAGAGCTCGCGGCACCCGAGGGTCAGCCAGGACAGTCCAAAGCCAATCCTCTACCTCATTCCAGAGCCATGAGTAGAAGGTCACATAGAAATCCAGGGTGCCCCCGTTCATGAGGATTTCACTGTAGATGAACCTGATTAGCTCGTTGTGGTGGAACCCACTGGCATGGTCCCTGAAGTTCACAGCCATGGCTGCCGTATTCTATTCAACCGATCCCTCACAGGTGATGATTCGCCCCCCCCCCATCACCGCAGGTAATGGCTGTGGCTGCCGAGAAGTCCGTCCCTCACCTCTTTGATCAGTTCTAGTTCAGTCCTAGTCCTGGCCCCCTCCTCGGCCTCTCTCTTCCGTCACTCCTTTGTTTTCCTCACGAAGAGTAAAGCAGACTCTTTCACTACATCAACTCCTGCTGGGCAACGATGTGACACGTCACAGGAACAATCTATGAGTCACGCCACAAGGACTGCTAGGACTGACTTCCCTTGGCGGACCGCCTCCTATGGGGCTAAGAGGCAGAATGGCTGCACTGGGTACTGCAGTGCACGTGGATGCCCAGGGGGCACTGTGGAGCTCTTGGAGACACTGATAGTGGCCACTCACATACCCAAGGGCTAGAATGCGAGTTTCTCTCTCTCTCTCACACACACACACACACACACACACACACACACACACACACACACCTGGCATAAAAGTTAAAGTGGGTCAGAGGAGGTCATAAAACTTCTGGGAAAGGGAAGGAGTCGAGGTGGAGAAAACTGGGGTTTCAGGACCCTAGGTTCAGAGAGGTTAAGCAGGGTGTGAGCTTGGGTCTACAAAAACCTAGAAAAGGGGCAGGACAGTGAGAGGGAAGACTAAGCTCACACTACTGCCTTGGGGCAGGTGATGAGGCTGCATGTTGGAGCAGCAGTAGGAACCAGGTGAAGGAGAGCAGAATATGCCACCCCAAAATATACCACTTCAGCAACTGATAATTTCAAATTAAAGTTACTTAAGAAACAGCTGGTGCCAGAAGGGAAGCTGATCCTCCTTAGTCCCCCTGAAAGCAGAAAATAAACCCCCATATGAGAGGAGGGTAGAATACATCCTTATGACCAGAAATAGGGAATTTACTGTCAGAAGGCTGTATTAAAAATAAATAAATAAATAAATAAATAAATAAGTAAGTAAGTAAATAAATAAATAAACAAACAAACTTGATACTTCTTCACTAATTTTACTACTCCAAACCCAAAACTCTTTGTCTCGTGAATTCTTCACAAATGTATCATTTCTTTGGCTAAAAGACATAAAGGCTACCCGCTTTAGTCACTCCTTTGAGTCTCATATTTCTGCGGGACTCCCATACATATGAAGTTACTTTTTCTCCTGTTGATATATCAAATGTTAATTTAATTATTAAACAAGCTAAAGCACATAAAGGGAAGAAGAAAGAAGTTTTCTGCCCTTACACAGATTTAGCTGTGTGCACTGTATATGAGTGAAGGGAGAACCTGGGAACTGTGGAGGATTACAAGGCTAAAACCATTGATGAAAGCTGGCAAGGGACACTAGAAAGAGGACTGCTGTGATGGCTGAGTGGATAAGGAGGAAAGAGAAGCCAGATCAAGATGTTATAGGAAGCTATTAAGAATGAAAGGCTACAATAAGAATGAGTTACCTGCCTCAATGACAAGGATGGAAGGAGATTTCAGATTTCAGCATTCTAAACAAGAATTCTGATGGATGGTGAGACAGTGTTTATGAATACATATGGGAGAAGTACATCATAATGAAGATGTTATATTGCAGATGTTTAGAGGGGTTTCCAGAGGACACCACAAGCCATGTAGTGGGGATTTCCATTATAGAATGGGGGAGGGGAACTGCTCTTTACTCATCTTCTATTTTACCTCTCCATTGCCCTTCTGTCCTCAAGCTTTCTACATAGTTCCCACCTGTTTTGTCTCACAGAAAAATGTTTTCTCAACTTTAAAGATACCTGTAACTTGGATCCCAGCATCTCCCACCTACTCAGGGAGTTCGATCCAGTCATAATCTCTCTGCTCTCTTCTCTATTTCAGCCCCTTTCTCTCTACTAGCTCCTTCCAAGTTATGGTATGAGCATGTTCAAGCTTCTTCCATGCTGTGTAATGTTTTTGTCTACATTTTCTGTACCTTAATTTCTACCCATAAAACTACAGAAAATATTATAAGTGCACCACATAAGGGTGACCCTCTCCCCTATAATAATCCAAATTTCTTATAATTTGACCTTTCTGTGTAGTCTTTGACTCTTGACCACTCCCTTTTTGAAACTCAGTTTTCCCTCCTTTTTATTCTGTGACACCAATCTCTATTCATTTATCTTCTTTCTGGCCTCTCCTTCTTAGTTTCATTTTGCTGTCTGCTATGTTTCCATTCTCCCTTTAAATACTGATATCTCCCTGAGTTTTGTCCTCAGACTCCTTAATTTTTTCCTTGGCATATTCCCTCATTTCAGATACTCTTTCTATGTAATTCCATCTATTCTCTTGTCCTAAGCTACCATCCTTAATTGCTGAATACTCCCCAAATTTTTTATCCAGTCCTACTTTGTGTTTCAAACTTCAGTTTCACCAACCAACAACTTCCTAGAAACCTCCACCTGGTTCTTCCATAGGCACAAATTCTCTACAGGTCCAAAACTCATCAATACTATTTTGGACAAATGGCTTCACAATTTCTTAATGTTTCCTCAAAGAGTGGTTGCAAGGATAAAATAACAAATATATGAAGTATTTGTCACTTTCATAATGTCATTCTTATCAAGATTAAAGAGATCTTCATGTTGAAGGTGGCATTTTATCTGGGATTTGAACAATGGTTAGAAATTAGATAAAAGTAATGAGGAGGAAAACAAACCCAAATGTGACAAAAGATATTTCTCTGTCACTTACCAATTGACTGTGTGGCCAAGATTGTACCAGGTCACCTTGTCCTGCCATATCCAATTGAATTAAATTGCTCAATACATATGACAACAGCTTCATATACTTTCATTCTATTATGTTTTTAGAAGCTAGTATCTGGTTCCCCACTTACCTATCTTCTACATTTAAGCTATTTCCATGGATGCCCTTTGATAAAGCTGCATATTTGATACTTCCAAGGAGCCACCATGTGTGTACTGACATTGTGATATTTCCAGGATCTATATTGCCTTCTTGGCGCTGAAGGCATCATCTGACTCTGATTAGAAACAAAACATGTCCTGTATATGAAGGTGGAAACAGAAGAGTTGTTGGAGAATAGAATTAGGACTATACTTGGAAAATACAGAAAAGTGAAAACACATAGTAAGATATAATTTGAAAGGTAAATGATTTTTTATATAATAATAAGACAGTAATAGAACAATAAAAATAAATGGAAAATTCTGATATGACCCTGAAATATTAAAAAGTCACATCCAATGTCTTTATCTAGCTCTCTATATAAGTAACCATAGATAACAGTTTTTCCTGAAAATAACATTTTCATGCTTTAATCAGTTCAACTTGCCAAATGTTAAAAATAAATATTATAAGTTTCAGCACCATTTTGCTATTATATATTAAAAAAACATTTAGGTGTAACAGGGGCAACTGTCAATATTACCAACTCTAATTTCAAAATTAGCACTAATCATTATTGCATATTAAGTGAAAAATAAAGTTATTTCATTTAAACTGAAACTAAAGTTGTTAACTGATGATGCTTTCAATAATCTTTTGCATATTTGCATTATAAACAATAGTGATAGTGCTAATAAAAAGTTTCTCTATCATTTATTACTTATACAGTAATAAATAACAGATAACTTTTTAGTACTTACTATGTGCTGTGTGCTGTGCATATTTGGTGTGCTTTATCTTATGCAATCATCACCACAGCCAAGTGAATTAAGTAACAGTATTACCTCCATTTAAATAAGTAAATTGGGGCTTAAGAAAGCTAACTAATTTTTACAAGGACCTACATCTAGTGTGTGGAAGCCAGAACTAATAGCTTGATTGACCTGAGAACAAAACCCATGCTCTTAACAGTACACTCTACTGCCTACAATAACACATTTACCCAGAAATCTGAGACCCAAACTAAGAAAATCAATACATGATAGATGTGATAACACATGTGCAGAAGTCATACTAAAATAGAAAATATCAATCCAAAAGCAAGAACACAGCTTGCCTATAACCAATTAGGTAAACTAAACATATTTTTTAAATGACAAATGAAGAGGCATGAACAATATGAAACATAGGAAAGCAGAAGTCAGAGAGTACAAATTTAAATTGGCATTAAAACTTGTACAATGTAGAGGCTATTCTAACCAAAGCATGAGAACATTCCAGTCCCTTGACCAGATCTATCTCTGGAATGGAGACAGATGCATCAGACCACAAGAGTTCCATGACAAAATTCTGTAAAAATCATCTAACCAATTCTAGTTGTTTTCATTACGTGTTCACCTATTGTCTCCTATAATATTTGGACTTCCAGTATATCTTACAAGTATGGAGGGTACTCTCTGATCATCAACTCGTGTTGCAGATTGCTAGACTGTTGTGTTTATCATTGAAAACAAAGCAACCAGCACTAGGATTTTAGACAATTATCCTTTTTGAATTAGGCTAATGTAAACTAGTGCCTGAGAAATTGGTAACATTTGGATACCTGATCAAATCGACCATCTGACCTATAGAGCTGAGAAGCATATCCTTGGATGGGGTAGCCCCTCAAAAATACATCCATCCTAGGTGACAACACTATGTCATGATTTATGCCACCATTGGTTAACCTACATGACCTAGACTGATAGAGATAATCATTAAAATTTTGGAAAGTTTCAGATATGCCATTTGCAATGTCTCTCATTGTCTGAAATCCCTACAAATAGTTGAAATCATGAATAATAACATTTGGAAAAAAGCAAGTTTGGTTACATGCTGTAGTAACTGCCAATATCCCACTAAAGCAACACTCCTCTAAGATGTTCTACTTCAAGAATTGACCTTCTATAACTAATGCAAATTAGAGATTGATTTTAGATTGCTATGATAAAATACTATTGCTTTTGATCCAAATGTATAGGTCATTATTAGTCATATTTTAGTGGCAAGATTAGTGTGTCATATTTACCAGGACAGATATTTCCTACTCTACACCTGAGGTCTTGCTTTTGTTGCTTTCTTCTCATCATTTTTTTTGCCAGAGAGCTAAAAATATTAAATTATCCTTCTCAGACTGCAATTTAAGTTGACAGAAGTTGGATGCAATAATATGTTCCCATACCTGCTAGTATAGTTGTACGTCAGTGAGACAAATAAACCCATGAGTGATAGTAATCCATTTGCTATCAATCCAGACCACATTACAAATGGTCTTATGAGTGATGTTATAATAAAAACAGAAGAAATGTCTTATGTCTCTCCATTTCACAAGTTAATGATGCTCCTATAACATTTCTTTTATTAATAAATACCATGGATCTGCAGCTCACATAATTATGTAAAAAACTAAAGAAGAATTTTTTTTAATCTGTATCATGTCTTGGAAGTTAGAAATCCCAGTCCTCTTCTAACTGCTCTATGTAGAAGAAAGGGGACATCCTTCTATTAATGATAAATATTGCTCTTAGCTTCCCACTCAGTCCTCAATTTCCTGGATTCCAGATTCTGTACTCATTACTGTTTCATAACTGATCTTCCTAAGGTTACAAATAGCTTCCTAATTGTAAGTCATTTATCAATTGTAAGGAAGATTTGTCAACGCTTACTTTACTGAATTTCTCCTATATCGGTAATGACAATCAATCCCTCTTTCCTGAAATTTTTTTCTCTTGATCTCCAGAACACCACATTCCTTGAGTTAATTTAGTATATCTCCAGCTATTCTTTTTTTTTCTTTTGTGCATTTCTATCCTTGCATTTGCTCAGTAAATATTGATGTTTCCCAGAGTTTGTATCATTACTCTTATCTTCTCATTTTACACCTTTCCCCAAGTTCTCAGCCTTTACCTATATATTCATAACTCCTACATCTACATCTCTAACCTATATCACTCATTCAGGCTTAAGATTAATACTGAATGCATACTAAATGTCTTCCATAAACCTTAATACCACAACTAAACTCACCTGTAAATACCATATCACATACTCTGCTCCCTCCGTAATTATTTGGTAGCTATTGTCAGCATCTACTCAGTGACCAGACCTAGAAATTTCAAAGTCATCAAGATTCCTCTCTTTCCTTCCTTCCCCGTATATCCAATTGGTGGCTATAATCTCAATATTCCTTTGGTTTGCCATCACTTTAATATCCACATCACCTAAGGTAACCATCATCATTTGCCTAGACAAGTACATCTACCTAACTGTTCTCACAACCTCTTATATATTCCCCTTTAAAATTATCCTCCCGAAAGCTTCCAGGACAATCTATTTTAAAATTTACATGTAAGCACCATGCTTAAAAATCATTCAGTGTCCATACTTTTTACACAGTAATTCCCAAACTTCATATGTTATTTAAGCTCTTCATGATTGCTCTTATTGGCCTTACCAATATAATTTTTTTATTCATTCCTTTATCAAATGCTACATTCGAGCAATGTATTCAAGGCTTATAGTTCCTCACACATCCCTTCTTGCTTCTCATGTATTTCCTTCTCATGTGATTCTGCTGCTTTCTCTACCTAGTTTCAAACTCTCTTCACCTGGTTAAATTCTAATTATATTTTAATATTCAAAATAGGTAACACATTATCCAGAATAGGTGATCATCTTACCCTGACATCCCCACATCAGTTTTTTCCACTGTTTTATGCACCGCTCTATTTATTCACCTTTGTAACCTCAGTATCCAGCACAGTACTTGTTACATAATGCATGTCTACTGAATGAAGGAATTCCAAAGAGCAACCACTAGGTATTAAATGTAGAGATTTAATGAAGTACTCTAAACTCATTTTATCCTTTCCTTTACAAATGTCTAACCTTCAATTTCCATCTTCTCAGATTAAAGAAGCCCACTGTTTATAGTCTACTCTGGAAGATCTTACTCCTCAATCATCCTGATTAACTGTTACTTATATTTAGAACTTCTCCAGCTCGAACACATCTTCTAGATATGGGGGTAAGTCTTTCATTTTTTATACAAAATAGACTATTGTATTTTTTCTATTTAATATCCACCATGATTATGTTCAGCATTTTCTAGACCTTTTGACCATAGCAGTAGGCTAAATTAATGTCTTTGGCATTAAACAAATATTTAATAAGTGTATATTTTGTACTAGGAACTGATGATTCAGCACAACAAATGATGACAACTAAAAACAAGGCCCTTCCTCTTCTGGAGTTTGAATCTTGTTTTGGGAGTAGGAGACGTCAACACAGACGACAAACAAATAAAGAATGAACAATAAAATATGCATGGCAAGGCTATAAAGAAAATAAAACCAGTGGATACAATAAAGTGTTCTTGGGTGCCTGGAGAGGCTATGTAGACAGATTCACAGCTCCTTTCTATAGGTGTAACTGACAAACTAGGTACCTATTATCCTATGAATATAATTTGGATTATTTCCCTCAAACACATGCTGTGTACCACAATAACTCTCACTCTTTCATGCCCATTCACTTTTAAAAGTCATACTTACTTTCTTTTATCAATATGGCACATATTCCAACTCATTTGAGTCAGAAAAATGTTAAAAGCGGTCCCTCAGAGTCCCTGGTTGAATTCACTTACCTCTTAGTATTTCAGATAGAGTGATCTCATAGAGAATGACGTTTCTGTTTTAAAACATCCAACTTAGCATTTTATTACCTAAAAAGCTATGATGTCAACTGCTAACTTGGCAAATGTATTGCCAACTCATTCTTTCACGTAGCTTTATTCGACAAACATTTAGCAAACATTATGTTATAAATTTATGAAAATTAAAACCATCATTTAAACTGATGAGACATCCCAGTTTCCACTTAACTACCCAGAGAAGTACGTGCCTAGCATCAGTGTGTCTTTGTAGTTCCCTTCTCCTCATGTGCTCTGTAACTCCCTTCAAAGTGGTAAGTCTTGTGTTTTTTGTGTGTGTGTATGTGTGTGTGTATGCGCACGTGAAAAATTAACCCCAAATTTCCAACTGCTAGAGCTGGTGATAGAAATGAAGAGAAAAAGAAAATGAGAAGATCTAAGAAAATAGTGATTCTTAGCCAGCAAAATAGAACCTTTATGTGGGAAAGCATAATGATTATTAAGTGGTATTTGCAATAGTTAGAATTTCCAAATGTCTCTGGGTATGTCCTTTGTGAACATTAAGAGTCTACAGTAGTATTTTCTAAAATTGCCTGATCATAAGAAGTATCTGGGTTACATATAAGAGATACAGATTTATGGAAAGTGCTATAAAGAAAATAAAATCAGGCTCTCTCCTTCTGGTTATCATTTAGGAGGTAAAGGGATGGCAGGGAATCTGTATTTTTAACAACTGTGCCAGGTGAATAAAATGACATGCCAAGAGGAAACATTGTTCTGTATTACTTTCTTCACAGGATAAAGAAAGAACTTGTGAAAATGGATTGTAAATGTTTTCACAAATAATAGG
Organism: Rousettus aegyptiacus; assembly: GCF_014176215.1. Classification (NCBI taxonomy): domain Eukaryota; kingdom Metazoa; phylum Chordata; class Mammalia; order Chiroptera; family Pteropodidae; genus Rousettus; species Rousettus aegyptiacus. The sequence goes on along the minus strand of NW_023416312.1, from coordinate 78,520,295 downwards.
TACTTGATAAATGTTTTCATACAATTTCCTTTCTTCTTTGTTTTTGTGGCCCCTTTATGAAATAGTGATATTTTAGGGGTTTGTATATCTCACCTCTAAAGCTCTGCTTTCTATGTGAAAGAGGAATCAAGTTCTTCTATGTTATTGTGACCTTCTCCCACAATTTTTCCATATAATCCCAACATTTTTACTGACCCAAATGCCATATTACCTATCATGTCAAACATTCTTTGTAGTTGAATTCTAGTTAGCATTTTGTTTAGGCCATTTGTCAATGTTATTTTGCATTTATCATGATTTCTATTTGGCTTTCAAACCTCAATATTTTTGTTAGGCCTAGAATAATGATGATTTTATCCAATTTGTTATGCCTTGGAAAGAATATATTGGTATTACTACAATAGTATTTTAAGCAGGGCAATCATAGTACTAATTAGGGGCAGAATTAAAACTGAAAAAAAATTCTTAATTCTCAGTCCAGTACTTTTTCCATACTACCTTGCCTCTCAGCATGGATTAATATAAACAATTATAAATGCTCATTTTAGAACAATGAACAAATTATTAGCTATTATTTATTCTAGGACATCTTTATACTGATAAATCTATAAACTATTTGTACTTAAACTGAATAATATTTGGAGTAAATGTTAGTTTAATTATTGAATTATCAAGTAAGATTTGTGGCATTATTATCTATTTCTAACCCATGTATTCTTTTACATATCAGGACTAGATAGGTCAGGTTTAACTGTAAGGCAGAAAAAAAAACATACTAAAATGTATTTATTTCTATTGACTTGAGTTTCTCATAAATGACCTCATAGGGAAACTTCCAGTAACACATAGGTTTTTAAATGTAGTATGTCACCTACTATGACTCAACAGAAGTTTATAGACTAATCATAAGTTATTTTTGAACTGATATCCTCCTTTATATTGTTAGTTTCCCACTCATATGCCCCATTTCCTAAACAAGATGATCAGCTCCTAGAAAGCAAGAACTACATGGTAAATCTCTGGTTTTTCTCCAGAACTTAGTAAATGTGATTTAGTAAATGCACACTATTTGGTTGATCATCTTCTCACAATGGGACCTCCTGAGATCATCTAACTGGTTTAGACCTCTTCCTAAAACTAGGTGAATGACTAAACCACAGTTCGCACACACTGGCAGCCTACAAGCTGAATCTTGCCTTCATATAATAGTTGTCACCAAGTTTTTAAAGGAAACAATGCCAGTAGTCTTACATCTACAGCTCTCTGACATTTGTTATCTGCTTGTCATAAAACAGCCACTAATGCCATTCTTTTGAATATATCTAGAGGTAAAGACTTTAATATATGAATCATCACCCAGATAATCAATAAATTTTACTTGGTAACCAACTCAAGCTTCTCCATTTTTATTATCTTTTCTCTTTTCCACTTCTTGGTAGTCAGACACCAGACAGCATCTTTTTACATTATAAATCTTATATTGGAAGACTACAACAAAATGACCCTTAGCCATCCATTTTTCAAGAGAAATAAGCCTAATTCATGTTACTTATCTTCACAAATTGATTTTCTTAGCTTTCATTCTATCTTCCGGCCTCCAATTTCACCTTCTCCTATACCCACCACCACCAGTGATTTGAGCTAAATGTAAACAGAACCATGTTAATTCCCCTAGCATAAACTCTTTCCCTGGCTCCCCATTGACTATATGATACATTTGAATCTCATTAGCATAGCATGCAAGGCCCTAAGAACCTCATTTATATCAAGTTCTTTTATGTAAAATCTCTCTGCTCTATAAATAAGACATAAAAAGTTATTTCTGGTGATAACTCTTATTATGGGCAAGGCTCCTAATATAAATTCTTCTAGATAATTAAGGGGAGCAGAAATTTCTCTTGAGCACACAAGGTCTCGGTTGCCTTTAGTGCAAAATAATCCACATACCACAGAGGCAGATCTCAGGTTAGATAGTTCTGAATCCCTACATAACAGTTTCTTCCTAGATTGATTTTGTCCACTGTTAACAAAAAAAAAAGCACAATTAATTATTAATTAAATTAATCTTGTTAATCTTTGTAGGTGCACCCAAAACTCCAGGTACACAGTTCTAATGTGTGTGGAGTGTTAGTGGAGATTATTTTTAATAAATGAATGGTCTGAAGCTATTTTCTGAAAAAAATCTCCAAGTTATCCATATATCATTTAAAATTATATATATATATATATATATATATATATATATATATATATATATATATATTCTTATAGAATCTTAACTAGTTCAGAAAATGGTAAAAAGAAAGATGACTTATCTGCTTTTGTATAACAGATTTTTAGAGGTTTAGAGATATACGGGAACCATTACAATCAATTAGTCTCACTTCCATTTTAGTGTTTGAGAAAACTAAGTCTCAGAGTTTGCATATTTGTCTAAGCTATGTAGGTAATAAGTAGCAGAGCTGGAAATCAAAGCAACTACTTCTGTCTATCTTCTCAGTGTTTTTACTCCACTACACTAGAAGGACTTAACCATTTTTTTTGTGTGTGTACCACAGACCCGTTTGACAGTTTGGTAAAGCTTATGAAACTCTTCTCAAAATAATATTTTTAAATAAAGAAAATACCTAGATTACAAAGTAACTGAATGTACCAAAACATAGTTATCAAACTATTGTGATATAGTAAAATACGCCTTCATTAAAGCTTTAAGATCTATTGACAGGTTTAAAAAACTATTCTAATATTGCAGTGGTGATGAGCATGATATTTTGAGATATCTGGAAGGACTAACTGTGATTTCTATTGATGATAGAGTGTCTGATACTTCTAATACAACTGTGGAGTTCTTTTTATTTACCTTGATAATGGAAGGAAGTGTTAAATTTCAGTAACAGAGTAGTGGAAATGAGAAATAATAATTTTCTCTTAAAAATTCATGGACACAAGATAATTGAACACACAGGTGATAAAATTGTATATAATTTGACACACACATACACACATATTCACATGAGTGTAAAATTAGAGAAATATGAATGTGATCAGTAGATTGTATAAATGTTAATATCTTGGCTATGATATTGTACTATAGTTTTGCAAGGAGTTACCATCGGGGGAAATTAGATAAAGGTTACATAGGACTTTTCAGTTAAAAAGTCATACTCTAGTTAAGAACTCTTGCACTAAAAAAATAATATAGTGTTTCCAAAGTGTTCTCGAAGATGTGTTCCAAGACATATGAAAGGTATTTAGAAGTTAAGAAATATTTTTTTAAATATATTTTTTGTATTTTTTAGTTATAGTTAGAACATGATATTATATTAGCTTCAGGTTTATAACATAGAGATAAGACATTTATATAACTTATACAGTGATCACCCTGATAAATCTAGTACCTATTTGACATTATACAGTTATTACAATATAGTTAACTATATTCCTTATGCTATACTTTACATCCTCACAACAATTTTGTAACTACTAATTTGTACTTTACGATCCCTTTCCCTTTTTTACTCACATCCACAAAACGCCTCCCATTCTGGTAACCTCAAAATGTTCTCTGCATCTATGAATATTTTTCTGTTGTTTATTTTATTCCATAGATTACACACATAAGTGAAATCAGATTGCATTTGTCTTTCTGTCTGACTTACTCCACTCAGCATGTTACCTGAACAGGTTTATCCATATTGTTGCAGATGGTAAGATTTTATTTATTTGTTTGTTTGTTTGTTTTTACGGCTGAGTAATATTTCATTGTATATATGTATGTGTACCACCTCTGATTTATCCATTCATCCATTGATGGACTCCCAGGCAACTTCCACATCCTGGCTGCTACAAATAATGTTTCAATGAACATATGGATGCACATGTCCCTTCAAAGCAGTATTTTGGGTTTCTTCAAACGAATATCCAGAAGTGAAATTAGTGGGTCCCTCTTTGTCTCTTGTTATGGCCTTTGTTTCAAAGTTCATTTTGCCAGGTATAAGGATTGCTATTTTATATATATATGTATATATATATACATATATATTGATGATAGAGTGTCTGATACTTTGATATATATATACACACACATACATATATATATATACACATATTTTCATTTCTATTTTCATGAAACATCTTTTTCTATCCCTCCCTTCATCTGTGTGTCCTTTGGTCTTAAGTGAGTCCCCTGCACACAGCACATGTAAGATTCCTACCTTCTCTTCCATTCAGCCACCTCATCTTTTGACCGGAGCATTCAATTCTTTTTCATTTGAAGTACTTGTTGATAGATATATTGTTATTGCCATTTTACCATTATTTTTTGTAGATATATTTTTTTTTCTTAAAGAAGTCCCTCCAACATCTCTTATAATACTGGCTTGGTGGTGATGAACCTTAGATTTTTTTCTATCTGGGAAGCTCTCTATCTGTTCTTCGATTCCAAATGACAGCTTTGCTGTGTAGAGTAACATTTGTAGTAGGTCCTTGCCTTTCATCACCTCAAATATTTTATGCCAGTCCCTTCTGGCCAGCAAAGTTTCTGTTGAGAAATCAGCTGACATTTCTATGGGAATTTCCTTTTAGGCAGCAGACTACTTTTCTCTTTGCTCAGCAAAGTATGGGGGACATTGAGACTAGATGCTGCTTCTTTGGATTTTGTGACTTTGAGAGATTTTTAGGAAAATCCGCAGCATGGGCCATTTGTATGAAAAAAAAAAAAAAAAACGCTGGAAGCAGCTCAGGTGGGCCGGAAAGTTGGGAGAGGCAGGGTCTCAGGAAATCACCACAGCAGGGTGACCTGTGTTAGCCAGGTTGATGGAGACTCAGATATGGTGACTACTTGCATGTTCACACCAAGAACGGGAGAGGGTCTAACAAAGGATCAATGGATACTGCCAGCACTTCTGTCTGAGGAAAAGCCACCCTCCAAGTGTTGCCCTGAAACCCAGCAAGTCAGTTCCTTTCTGTATGTCCCTGGCAGTCCTCAAGCAGTTGCCCTAGAATTGAAGCTCAGAGCAAGTGAGTCCGTCACCAATTAAGTCCGCTTGTGGGCCCTTTAAGAAATAAGTCTGTGACACCCTCAGCCTTCTGTCTCGCTCAGCCACAATCTCTGCTAGTTTTCACAGCTAGAGGTTGTGAAGATTTCTCTTCCCAGTGCTGGAACCCTGACCTGGGGAGCCCCTAAATATGCTGCCTACAAGAAACTCACTTCAGATTAAAAGACACACTGAAAGGAAGGGGATGGAAAAAGATATCGCCTTGATGAACCTAGAGGGTATTGTGCTGAATGAAGTCAGACAGAGAAAGACAAATACCAAATGATTTCACATACATGTGGAATCTAAAGAACAAAGTAAACAACAAAAACGGAAATGAACTCATATTACAGAGAATATTTTGAGCGGTACTAGATGCAGGAAATGGGTTTGGGAATATAAAGTGTAGCTTAAGGAAAATAGTCAACAATGTTGTAAAAATTTGAAAGGGGGAAGAGAGGTACTAGATTTAGTGGGGTGACTGCTTCATGAGATATATAGATTTTTAATCACTGTACTGTACAACGACTAAAACTAATATATTATTGTATGCTAACTATAATTGGGAAAACTCATTGAATTGAACAATGTAAATATGAGCAACTAATGGCGATACTCAATAAAGCTGGAAAAATAAATAAACACATAAATGCATAAATATATAAATACATAAATAAATACATAAATAAAGCTGAGATAAACACAAAGAAAAGAGTGGGCTACATAATTTGCAGTGCCTAGTGCAAAATAAAAATGTGGGGTGCCTTGTTCAACAAAGCAAGGAGAGAAGTATAGTTAAAGATACTAATATATTAATGTTTTCTTTAAAATATTTAATTACTTATAAAACATAATAGGGATAATAGCAACACATGAAAAATGACAATCTTGCAAATTGTAAAAATCTATTTTTGGTGTAATAATTTTATATAATACAGTAAATGATAATGCAGATGCTCTTCCACTTACGATGAGGTTACAGTTATGACCTTTTACTCATTGTAAGTTGAAAATACCATAAATTGAACATATTGTAAGTCAAAATGTATTTAATGCGCTTAACCTACCAAACATCACAGCTTACCCTGTTGTAGCTTAAACACAAACACAATATCCAAAAAACAGCAGGCAACACAAAACACTCACAATCCTGTGTTCACTGGGAGCTGTGGCTAGCTGTTGCTGGCCAGCATAATAGAAGAATACTGCAATGCATATTGCAAGCACTGAGAAAAGATCAAAATTCAAAATTCAAAGTACAAAAAAACACTGAATGCCTATCACTTTTGCACAATCATAAAATTGAAAAATCATAAGTCAAACCATCGTAAGTTGGAGACCATCTTACAATGTGATATCTTGATTCGTTGAAAAATTTTTCTCCCTCACTTTTCTGTAAATTCATTTATTTACTCATCAGGATGTATATTTGTAGACACTTCTTTTTTTATCTCAGCTGTATTGAAGTATAACAGACAATCAGTTGCTTATATTTATATCACACAATTCAATGAGGTTTTTTTTCAATTATAGTTGGCGTACAATAATATATTAGTTTTAATTGTATAGCATAGTGATTAGAGATCTATATAACTCACAAAGTGATCATCCCACTAAATCTAGTACCCCTTTTTCTCCTTACATATTTTTTATAACACTGTTGATTATTTTTCCTTATACTACACTTTATATCTCCATGACTATTTTGTATCTATTCATTTGTACTTCTTAATCCCTTGGCCTTTTTCACTGTCCCACAAACCCTCGTCCCCCATCTAGTATCCCTTAAAATATTCCCTGTAATATTAGTTTGTTTCTTTTTTTGTTGTTGTTATTGCTTATTTTGTTTATAGATTCCACATGTATGTGAAATCATTTGGTATTTGTCGTTCTCTGTCTGACTTACTTCATTCAGCATAATACCCTCTAGATCCATCAAGGCAATATCTTTTTCAACTCCCTTTCTTTTAGTCTGTGTGTGTCTTTTAATCTGAAGTGAGTCTCTTGTAGGCAGCATATGTAGGGGTCTTGTTTTCTTATCCATTCAGCCACCCTATCCATTGGTTGGAGCATATAATTCTTTTCTGCTTGATCTATTTGTTGATAGATATGTAGTTATTATCATTTTTTTTTCATGATTTTGATATATGTCTTTCTTCTTAAAGAAGTTTCTCTAACAATTCCTGTAGTACCGGCTTGGTGCTAATGAATTCCTTTAGCTTATTTTTGTCTGGGAAAATCTTTAATTGTCCTTCCACTCTAAATGATAGCTTTGCTGGACAAAGTATTCTTGGTTGTAGATCCTGGGTTTTCATCAATTTGAATATTATGTGTCAAATCCTTCTGTTCTGCAAAGTTTTTTTTGAGAAATCAATTGCCTGTCTTATGGGTGCCCACTTGTAGGTAACTAATCGTTTTTTCTTTTGCTGCTTTTACAATTACCTCTTTGTATTTAACTTTTTGCATTTTAATTATGATGTGTCTTGGTGTGGGCCTCTTTGGGTTCTGTTTTTGGGGATTCTCTGAGCTTCCTGGAGTTTATGTTGATATCCTTCACCAGATTAGGGAAATTTTCCATCATTATTTCTTCAAATATATATTCAACTTCTTGTTCTCCCTTTTCAGGTACCCTATAACAAAGATATTGTTCCCCTTAATTTTGTCCAATAGGCTCCTTAAATTATTATTATGTTCTTGGTTAAATTTTCTTGCTGTTCTGGTTGGGTGTCTTTGGCTTATCCATCCTCTGTATCAGTGGTTTGATCTTCTTCTCCATCCACTCTATTGATTCCCTCTAATATACTCTTCATCTCAGATAATGTATTCTTCATCTACAACTGGTTCCCTTTTATAGTTTCCCTTTCAATTTTTGTGTTTTTAACCCTTTGTTAAAGTTCTCACTGAGTTCATCTACACTTCAGTTAATTTCATAGAACATCTTTATAAACCAGTGTTTTGAATTCTGCATCTGTTAGACCACTTGATTCCATTATATCTTGATCTCTGTTATGTTCTCTCATATGGTTTCTGCTTCTTTGTCTTCCCATTTTGGCTGTCTTTCTGAGTCTGTTTCTATGTATTAAGCAAAGCTCCTATGTCTCCCAGTCTCATTAGCATGGATTTGTGTAGTAGGTGTCCAGTGGCATAGTCCTAAGAGGGGTTTAGCTGCAGGGCAAGTTTAGCCCCAGCCCATGCCCTTCCAAGACCACATGTTAGGACTTAGCAAGGAATCTACAGATGCTGTGTTTATATTTGCTTCAAGAGGCCACATCAGAAACTGAGGTCAGCTGCCACCAGTTTGAGCTGGAGGTGGCTTGGGTCGGCCCACAAGTTGGGGGAGGTAGAGTTTTAGGGAATCCTCTGGGCCAAGCGATCTCTGTTATCCAGTTTGATGAAATCTCAGCCATGGCAGTGCTGCGTCTGCACGCTGGGAGTTGGGAGGGCTTAACAGAGGAGCAATGGATACTTGCAGCACTTCTGTCCAGTAGAAAGACTTGCCTCCGGCCCTCCCTCTGACAACTCAGTGTTTCCCTGTGAGTTCCTTGTGTCCCCTGAGCAGCCCACCTGACGGTGGTGCTCAGAGTGAGCAGGTCCATCACTACAAAAGTCAGATTGCAGACATGGGCCCTTTAAGAGGACCTTTCACAGCAGACGGCTGCAGCTGCTGATTCCTCTGTCCCACTCAGCCTTTGGGGACCAGGCAGCCTTGTGTCTTCACCCCCTTTTACTTCCAACTGTTGCAGGGTGATTTCCTATTTCTCTCCCCAATTGTAGTGTATCTGTTCAACTAGACCTCCCCTGCCTCGCCCCTCTGCCCAGGCAACTCTGCTTGTTTTTTGCTCCCTGTTTCCATTTCAACTTTGATGTGGTCACAAGAGGGGATATATGAAGCTTCTATTATCTACACTATTTTGCCCAGTTCAATAGCCCATTCTTGTTGCAATGATTACTATGGAATAAGAGAAATAGAGATGATCTTAGCCATTCTTCAAGTAAATTAGTATTTTTAGTAGATCCAGCATTAAACATATGAGGCTATGTTGTTATAGTAATTGCTTTTGTCTGCTCAGGATATTTTCCCAGCCTCAGCTCTTATAGAAATTAACATGTGACCCAGCCTGAGACCATCACAGCAACCCAACAGTACTAATGTAGGGAGGAAGCAAGAGAACAAAAATCTTAAATCAATCTATATTCAGAGACTGCAATAAGCTGATCAGTCCTATAGCCAGACATTGAGAAAACCTTCAGAACAAAGGAAGGTTGCTGCTGAGATTACTAACAAACCATTTCTCCATGCCATTAAGGGAAAACAGAGTCTTTGAGTGTTGGTTTACACAAAATAAAATCATTCATTCACTATGGCTAAAACCATGGGGAACCTATGGATAAAAGGCTGGGAATTGCCAACAGGACTTTTAAGCTACATAGTCATACCTTTCCACCCTACATACACTCTTATCTTTTCATACTGTATGCCAATACTATCAAAGGAAAATGGGTAAACAGAGTCTTTAAACTGTAATTCACAGAAACTAAAGAATGATATATAAACTGAATTCCCCAGGGTCCCTCTCAGTGTCTTTACTCTATCTCTCTCTGTCCCTGTGTCTGTCCCCATGAGCCACTCTCGGGCTCTCTCAATCTCTACTTCTGAGAGGAGGCCACACTCTGTCTATGGAATATTACCCCTTCTCTAATAAACTTTCCTTTTGACTCTAACTTTGAATTGCATGTGAATTCTTTCTTGCTCAAAGAACACTCTCTCTCAATCCAGGCCTGCTTGGAGGAAATTTGCCCTAGCCTGCATCATGTATGACCCCAATGTTTGGCCTGGTAATAAGAATGTCATCCTTGCATGCAATTAGTCTTTCATCAGAATTTTTCTACTAGAGGTGGTGGTGGTGAAGTGTCTCTCTTACTTATAGTCAAGTAACTGCAGAGGATATCAAAGAACTATAAAGACGTGACTCTAGGGGTTCCAAAGGCTATTTTCTCCACCAAGTAGAAAAGCCTGAGAGACAGAAGCTAATATTCAAAGAAACCAATGGAAGAGAGGGATGGGAGAAAAAGAGAGAGAGAAATAAAGAAAACGGACCCATAGCACTGAGACCCTACTTTATAAAACTGAGATTCCTAGAGCTAGCTAGCTGCCCTGTCCTTGTAGTTTCTCTCTTGATTCAGAGCATTACCCTATATACTTTTGATACATTCATTTTCTCCATATTCTTGCTGTAGTTGGATTTCTATCATTTGCAATAAAAATAAACAAGACTAACAGACAGATAACAACTTTATATGATGAAATTTATAGTGCATATGTTATAAAATACATATAGTAGCTCATTCGACCTTCACATCAGTTCTGTGAGCAAGGTAGGATAAATATTATTTCAGATGTTCTTCCATACATTAGATGGCAAGCTTCATAAGGGAAAAAGTCTGTATCTTTTCTGATTGTATAATTACCCAATAATCGACTGTGTTTTAGAAATAATAAAACTGAGGCTCAGGGAATATGATTGACCTAGGTTATACAAATGGTAAGTGGCTGGTCAACAACTCATTCCCCTTGACATCTGGTATTTTCTGTTCTATGATGGGCCCTGTATTTGACATTGAAGACACAAAAGTAAACAAGATCCTTGTCCCTGCTCTCAAAGACTTCAGAGTCCAACACAATGGTTCACAGGATGAATTCTGATAAGCCCTATTTCAATCTGTTGAAATGACTGTCTGGTGGTAGGTTTGAGTTAACTATTTTTTTTTGAAAGAGTCTCAAGTTGAATGTTGTTTATCTATTTTATTATGTTTTAATTTTTGTCAAATGATACAATAATTTCCTGGATAAAAATGATCCACTGCCACGGGAAATCTTCCACATCCCATGCAGTACTAAAACCTGGCACATGATTAACTAGCTGTATTTCTGCACTCCGTATCTCTACTTCAATAGTCTTCTTCAGAGATGACATATTATGGTAATTAAAAGATTGTGTTTTTTCAGTCTACAGCCATGCCACCCTGAACAAGCCCGATCTCGTCTGATCTTGGAAGCTAAGCAGGGTCGGGCCTGGTTAGTACTTGGATGGGGGAGGCCACCTAGAAAGACCAAGTGCTATAGTGCTAAAAAATAAAAACTAAGGGATTGTAAGCTGACAAGTTCTTTGCAATCTGTGAGGTCAACAAAGGGTTGCCTCACCTAAAAAAAATGTGTTCTTGAGACTAATAGAGCTTGGTCAACTCATAGGTCTGCTACTTATGAACTCTACTAGTACTAGAAAGTTTCACAATCTTTTTTACGATTTACTTATCTACAGGATGGGGAAATAACAGTATTTATTTCACAAGATTAGATGTGAGAGCTAAATGTAGTTCACAGAATTAGATACCAGCAATGAAAAGCACTTGACCTACATTTTGCTATGTAATACATTTTAATTTTTTCCCTAACCCAAAATTAAAATAAACTATAATAAGTACTGACAGGTGATTAAATAATCAAAGGAGTATGATCTATAGTAAATAGAAAGCATGAGCAATGCTATGATAGTACACTTTAATGATTAAATAATATAAGAAAAGCTTCCAGACAGAGCTTTTTATGACCTTACTACAGAATATATTTATTTACTTCTGCTTTGATATTAATATTGTTACTACAACCACTTTATTTACATGACTTAGTTTATGAAACTTGCATGGTTAATAGAATTTGAAAGTTAAAATGCATTACAAAGTAAATTGTTAATTCTATAGTTGAGCTGGACAAGCACGCTCATTGCAATTTCTGTTTTTCCTCATTTACTTTCCTTTTGAAAATAACACTATCCAAATTTTGGAGAAGGAGAAATATTAAGTCTGTACATGAATTTAGAAGTATTAGACAGATTAAGTTAAATATCTTGTTAATTATAATAATTGTTTTTACTTTTTCTATTCTAATTTTCAAGAGATTTTAATAGCAAATTAGCATACACTGATTAAAATTTTAAATTGGCAAAGGCTTTTGATTTGGATAACATAAATTTTATGCAAAATATGTCACAGAAAGATTTATCTCAGGGTAGGATGATCCAGTACAGTGATGAAGATGCATATAGATCAGATACCAGCTTCATTTCTATAATATTTTTCTTTAAGAATAAATAAAGAGCTGCCTTCAGAGGCTGCCATTCTAAACACTTTTCATGAACATTTTGATAGTTGCTCAGTGGTGATGAATTTATTTAATATTGACAACTACTGTGGATATTTTGACTCGCTAAAGACTTATTTTGTTTCATAACATTTCCTTAGTATAAATCGGAGGTCTGCAAACTGCAGCCCATAGGGCAATTCAGCCTGCAATCTAGTTTTATAAACGAAGTTTTCTTGGAACATATCCACTTATGTCCAATCATTTATATATTGGCTGCATCCTTGTCTATGATGGCAAAGTTGTGACAGAGACAAAAGGGCCCTTTATAGAAAAGGTTTGCTGACCTCTAGTCTAAATCATTCAAACCACTACATTATTCTCTAATATCTTGAATCAGCCCCACTTCACTAGAAGCTTTGTCACCCGACTCTAGTCCATATGCTCAACGCTTTGAAAGGGCAAAACTCAAAATGTTAGCTTTTGGAGTAAGTAAAGTTTATTGATCAAGAAAACATCAAGCAAGAAGATGAGATTTAGCAATGCCTCAAATCCATCTTGCTCACTGAACTAGATTAAAGGTTTTTATAAGGGTAGGAGGAACAGGTATGCAGAAGTGCTGGTGGGGTGAGTTTTAATTGGAGGACCTTGAAAAGGCCATTTATGGTAAAGAGACATCAACACTGGACTTCCAGGACAATTAAACCTTTGCTTCTGAAAGGATTCTGATGTTCAAGTTCTGGTTATGGACTGGTCCTTTGGTTCCATAAAGGGAGTGGATATGACTTCTGTTCTAGGGCAACTGGAGGTCAAAATTCTCTCCTCTGTGCATGCTTCAGCTGCATAACTTGCAGGTTTGTGCTGTTATCTCTTAAATGTAACTTGGCATCTTATTAAATAGAATAGAACAATTTCGAGCTGGTTGTGCAGTTACGACTTCACTAATGCAAATGTTATTTAGGGACTCCTTTCAACTATGACAACATATTTTCCCAAATTCATTTAGATTTAGTATAGACCCATTGGTCACATCTAATAACTATATATTCATTGCATGCCTAACTGTTTTATTTGAGGTTCCCTAAAATTCTTTTAAACAATCTTAGTAGTTTTCTTTTGATCCTTATTGTCCTAAACCTCTCATACATGATAATTATGATTACTCCACCAAGAAAGAAATTATCTTTCATTTATTGGTTCTAATATGTGATAAAATCTTATTTCTCCTACCTTTATGTAGTCTTCTCTAGCTCATCTCCTTCCTCTCACTCTCCAAATGTTCTCCTGGACCATCTTCTAGTCTCATACTATATATACCATAGGGGATTCAGAATAAGTTACTCTAAGATGTGCCACTCTGGCATGCAGATTATTTCAAGCTGAAGACAATCAAGGCCCAGAACGCTCAGGAATAACCTTTCACTTTCCCTTTACCACGTAGGATAATTTAGACAAAGAACTTGTTCCAAGAAAGAACTATCATTATAAATGGTTATATTTTAATATGAACTAATTGTGATCAACAGGGAGGAACATAGAAGGCCCATTTGATCACAGTCCTTTCTGTGTCCCTATTGTTTCAAGATGGCCCGATATACATTTGTTTACTAAACATTAACCCTTTTCATCTCACTGTGAATTTCCTTACTCCCGGTCCTTAGTTCTAAATGACATATATACCTCATTTGGCTTTACCGTCTTTGGAATTTTTGTGCTTATATGAATTCCTTATGCACACATATTAAAACTTTATTTTCTCCTGCTAATCTGCTGTGTGTCATTTTAATTATTAGACTAGCCAAAATAACTAACAGAGGAAGGGAGAAAGTTTCTCCATCCCTGACAATATTTACATAAAACTTATAAATTTCTCATTATTTTAACTATTTTTTGTGACTGCTGACTCTAAAATAGACCACCAACAAAAATCTGTTGGTCAAACAAGGCTGAAAATTACTTATTATAATAAGGATAAATATCACCTTTACAGGGTCTTAGTAGTATCTTTGAAATGGAAAGTAAAAGGCAGATATTTATAAAGTTTGGGGGTTTGGTTTAATGTACCTCTTTCAATGTAGCTATTTGACTGTGCTATTGGTGCATTGAAAGAGAAAGGGGATCCTTGCCCTTCTCAAGATAAAAATCAAGAAAATGGGTGAAACAATTTCTCAGAGAGAAAGGTTTATTAAAGCAAAAGCTTGATGTACCAAGGGCACATACTCTGAAAGAGAATGGATGTGACTCCCCAAGTTCAATTGGCATAGCGTTTTTATAAGTTCTTGGAGTAAGGGATTGGATTAATTTTAATTGTGGGGAGGAATATTCTTAAGTTTTTCTGGAACAGAGTGGAGATTTTCTGGAATTGGGTTTCCATTCCATTTTTGTCCTTATATAGCTGCTCTGGATCTGTCATGGCACTGTTGGGTGTGTTGTTTAGTATGGTAATGAGGACAAGTTAAGCAGAAGACATCTCTAATTGGTGAACACTATGATTTGGGGGACTTTCTCTAAATCTGATTTTATCTACTTAAAACTGTTCCAACAGTTTTTCTTTCTTATTGACAAGAAGGTACAGCTTAAGTTTGCTTCCTCAGTGGCAGGTTTTAGCTATGTGACTACTGATCACAATTGGAATTGGACAATTTTGTCATGTAGATTTTTAGATAGGTGAATATATCAAGTCGAAAGTTTTAAAGTAATTATTATTGAATAATCATTTAATAAGTGAACAATTTGTCCATTGAGAATGGGGTATTTACCCTGATGAAGGGCATCTAGTTGATCCAGCTTATTGTTCAGATAAATACTTTTTAGAAAGATCCTGGAACAAACAATAAAGTTATTTGCAACTTTATTTTCCTAGGCAAGAATTTCCCAGAATAATAAAGTAATGTTAATATTGACAGCTTTAGTTCTTAATTCTATTAAGCAATATGCTTGCAGAAAGTTTGCTCTCACTTCTATTCCAATAAATTTCAAACAGCATCTGGAAAATAGTCTCATTTACTCTGGCTGCCTATTATCCCTCCTATTTCCTATTTCCATTTTCTATTTTTTTTTGATGGTACTTATATGTTTAGGAATCTCAAGTTCGAAGCTGAGGCACTATATGTAATTCCTTTTTCAAAATGGCTCTGAAGAGGAGCAGAATTTGCCATCCCAAAATATGTCTCTGTGTTATAAGGATTATGTTGAGCTGGTGAAATAGCAGACACAGGAGAAGCTCTGAAAACAGAGAAGTTACCTTTCTGTAAGAGACATTTACATTCATAAAGGAAATCTCCATTTGTAAGTGTGTCTCTTTGTACCAGGAAGAGAGTGATGACAAAAATCACTAGAAACTAACATCAGTGAAGAAGGCCCTGGACTTAAATCTATGCCTGGACTTAAATGCTTTTCCTGGTAACCTTCCATAACTGGCTCCCCCACACCCCACTATCTTTTCTTTGTCCTTCACTGAAGATGGTATTTAAGGAGATGGCTTAAGACTTTTCAGGAAGTTACTTAGCTTTCCTTGGTCTCTCTTGTGTGTACAGGAAGTGTATGTGTTATTAAGCTTCTGTTTGTTTTTCTCCTGTTAATCTGCCTTTTATTACAGGGTGATCTCAGCCAAGAACCTAGAATGGTAGAGAGAAAATTCTTTTTCCTTCCCCACAGCTCCCAATATTCAACTAGTCAGCATGTACTATCTATTTACTTTATGAATCTCTTTAATGAAACTCTCCAAATGGTGATGAGAATGGCCTAAGAAGAAAGTAGTTCAGCAGAATCACATAACATGAGACCAACAGATAGCCAAAGAAAATATTCACAGACACCGAAAAGAATATGAGCTAGAAAAGACTACAGAAAAGTAGGATAAATAAGACCTTACCATGTCTCAGAGCCAAAGAATGAGAGATAACTTATATCTTGGTGGGGTGATCATAATTGTCATGTATGAGAAGTTTAAGATAATAAGAATTAAAAGGAGAATGCTAAAGTTTTTTATCTGAGGGCTATTTCTTCCATAGATTGAGGAGGAAGGTAAACTACTAGATGAAACATATAGATTAAACAAAGTAATAGTTAATCATTAGCTTGAAGTTAAGGTTTGTAGAACTTCCAGAATTAGAACGTATAAAGAAAAGGTTAAATTGCGAGACAAATGAGAGAGAGAGAGAGAGAGAGAGAGAGAGAGAGAGAGAGAGGAGAGAGAGAGGAGAGAGAGAGAGAGAGAGAGAGAGAGAGAGAGAGAGAGATTTGGAAACCATCAGTAAAATGGGGAGTGAAATTAGCAATTGCATGAAATGTCTTGTTAAAAATCTACAACCAGTTAGAAGTTAGAAGGCCATATGAATTCAATTTTAGTATAAAATCAGGATTGAATAATATTTAATCACCAAATACCCCAAGTAGGAAAGAAGAGTAAGTCTTAGTTTGATTAAAATGATGAACCCTCATTATCTTTGTGAAGCAGTAATGAGTAAAGGCAATGTATTGTTGCACTGTGTTAACTTACTCCATAGGGTAGAACCTGTAGAAACCAGCAAGCTGACTGAGCATCCCTCAGTAACATCAATCCCTTTTCTCCCTTTGGCCCCCAAAATTCTGAGCATGAATAGTTTGATATTTTGGAAAATGTTTATTCTCATTTTCCTTTGGCAATAAATTCTCCACTGTCACAAGCCTAAATTATTTTGGCAATTCTGTGAATGTCAGATTCTTCTGGTAAATATCGGTGGCCTCCAAGGATTAGAAAATAGATTGGGTCTATCTATCCTCAACCCTGAAACTCACTACCAAGAAAAAAAACAATTATTAGACCAAATTCCACCAAAGATATCAGTATTTCTTGACAATCTATAGATAAAAGAGGTCTTTTTTTCTGTCCTTAAGTCCATCTTGCACGAAAGGTTCAATATGAAACAAATGCAGTTATATTCTTCTACCCTAAATGGCAGAATGTGGAAGCCTTGAAACCATACGAAGTGGTAAGATTCTCAATTAAGAAGAGGTACATGGTCAATAAGCTTCAAACTTGGAGCATTGTGCCTAGGACAGAGACTTTTGGGCTTGCTAATTTCTAATACCTCATTCATATAAAGGAGGTTGGTCCTCTTGCACTATTCCCAACCAATCACATATCCTAACACTGATATTTATTCCAATCAAAAATTATTTTTAGCATTCCTTGTGCAAATCGGCCAACCTTAAGGTGATGGTTTTATGTAAGACACTTCACCTGCTAATTTTCTAGCCCCAAAGTGTTGCTTCATATAAAGAGACTTAATATGGTAATTAGTCACCCCTAGAACTTTAATTAGAATTAACTTTTTTTTATCTTACTCATCACATTGTTTATTCAGTCCAGAAGTATTTTAAAGTAAATTACCACACAGACAATATAGTTCAGGGACTCTTGCAGAACCATATAGTATAAACAACAATAAAGCCCTCCACACCCTAGCTTGACTCTCAGCTCTGCCCTTTAATGTGTAATTGAGTGTTTATTCTCATTTCTATAGAATTTTAAATACAGTAGCATTATCTCTTTCTCTGAATGATCACAGCACTTCTGGATCTCTTATAAAATTCTTAAACCAGGGTTCAGTCTGTCTTAATCACTGCTTTGTTCATGGCTCCTAGAACAGTTTCTGATAAATGAATATGTCAATGAATGAACACATTACTGAATAAGTTGATTGATTCCAGGCTATTACTGAATCTCTCTGAACCTATGAAATTTCCTTATGTATAGAAAGGAATAGAAATAGTGTTAGGTTCATGAAGGCCCTATCCCTACCTCCCCGTAGTATGAGAACCAGACTTCTCCCTTATCTTTGTGTGGGAACTGGCCCTTGAATCCAGGTTGGCAACATTACATGCTCACCTCTGGCTTCATTGCACTCTCCTCCCTTCCACATCAATTTGCCTGACCCAAATATTTCCACCAAAAGGCCCACCTCAAGCCCCATATAAGTTTCAGGTCCTCTTACATTCAGGGCTAACACTATCTTCAGCTCAGCTAGTCTGTCACTCTGCTAAAGTAAATCTTGCTTAACCCCTTCAGCCTTGAGCGTTCCTCCTTTGGTGAACTTAACAAATAGTACCTAATTTACACCAGAGGTTCCCAACCTTTTTGGCACCAGAGACCAGTGCTTCTATGAAAATCTAATGCCTGTTGATCTGAGGTGGAGCTGAGGTGGTGATGATAGCACTAAGGAGTAGCTGAAAATACAGAAGAAGCTTCACTCACTTGCCCGCTACTCACCTCCCACTATACAGCCTGGTTCCTAACAAACTACAAACTGGTACCAGTCCAAGATCCAGGAGTTGAGGACCCCTGCTTTATACTACTAATTTGATATCCTTAACTCAAGTACACTTTACATAATGCTACCACATTAATTTTCTTGAAAAACTACTTTATACAACCTTACCACTGAGAGTACTTACATTATTGTTGTATAATTTTCACTTTCTTTGACTGATTTTCCCAATGGATTGTGAATTTGTTGGTTAAAATTTGACATTTAAATTGAGTCCTCAGATCTAGCACTGTGAGAAGCACATAAGAAGCCTCAGTGAACATTTGTTGAATAAATAAATTTGCCCAAGTCATTGAAATTGTTCAAAATAATTGCCCTCAAATATCAGAGTACCAAATTTAATGTTATACTTATTTTCAAAGTTTGCTCACTCTGAAGATTTCCACTCATGTTATTAAATTATATCATGTTAATAGTTAGCTTTTTACAGGCAACAAACTTCTCAGAGTAAGTTAACTGAGTCAGTTAATTTGTGGCTGTGTATACAAAGGCAAATGAAATGGAAAGTTGAATAACTGCTCTGTCAATTTATTTAATATTGACAGCCACTTTAGAGTACCCACACGGTTTACATTTCACTTAAATAGTACTGATAATTGTCTCGAATTTATAAAGAATGACCATGAATGTGTTCCTCACATGACTGATTTGCTGTGAAATGGAAAATTAGAACTTAAACAAAGATACTAGTACAAGGGTACTAGTTCTATAATTGTCAGAAGGAAATAGTTTTAAAGTACTTTTCCCTATTGAATAGTTACATGGCATAAACTTTGAAGAGAACACCATTAGGGACTATAGAGCTTTCAAGGAAAGGCACCAAAGAGTTGAAATTTTTACTTCACTATAAACTCATTATTTACAACTGTATGCCAACAAACAAGCTTAACCATTGTAACCACACACAAACTTCACTTCTTTAATATAGTTTTCTTTTAGTCTGATTCAAGTTGATTTTGCACGGATAATGGCATTGTGCTCACTTGCTTTTTTCCAACTTAGCCCTTATCCTCTGTATGCTTGACTCTTTAATCATTAAACTTGAGGATATAAGATTAATAGAGCCTCAGGTATATAATCATGAGGACAATAGGTTTTGGATGGATTTTAGACTAAGGATAACATCTTGGCTTTGATGCGTTTCAGCTCCAGGCCCATTGAGGCACAACGACAACCCTACCAGCCACTAGATAGGCTATAGGATCAGACGGGATGGTGTCATGGGTGATTCCAGAACCAGACATGATGATCAATTATTTCATTCCCCTCTAATCATCCAAACAGTAGCATCCACGACCCAAACTCTCTTATTTGCCATGATTACTGGTTTTTCTCTATATAATCTGTATTCCAGAGACACCTAGGGAGCCAGGCCTTTGAGCAATAGCTTGCCTATATCTCCAGGACATGCAACTCTCTAATAAATCTTACTTTCTTTGCTTCAAAACATGCATGTAATTCTTCTTTGGCTTAGACACAGGCAGGCAGATAGTCTTTTTTTTTGTCCTTATAACACCATTCTTTAGAAACATTTGTCCCACAATTAAAAAATTACTAGAGCCATGAAATTCCCAATAATTCTGACATAACTGTAAAATAAGCAGACCTTTAAATTCCTAATTTATAATTTTTAAATATAAAAAATATTCAAAAAGAAACATTTATATTTCCATTTATAATTCTTCCAAATTAAGATAATTTTCTCTCCATTTTTATCTTCATATTATTTTGCAAAAATCTGAAAATTATTCCAAAGAGTATAATATATTTTATCTTATTTTACATTAATTTCATATTGATAATCAATGCTATCATCCATTAAAATTAGTGAATTGACTTAAATTTAAAGTATATGTGACAATCGAATGCCATTTGTTAGTAAAAACAGAATTTTGCTTGGAGGTTAAGGTTGATCTAGTTACAGCTGAATCCTAAATTTAGTGCTAATCTTCCTGGATTCATAGATAAAATGGATACTGAACCATAAAAAATAAAGAATTCTTGCCATTTGCAACAACATGAGTGAACTCAGAGGGTATTATACTAAGTGAAATAAGTCAGACAAAGAAAAGCAAATACCATATGATTTCACTTATATGTGAAATCTTTTAAAAAAATGAACAAATAAAACAAACAGGAACAGACTCATAGATACTAAGTGCCAGAGGTGGAGGAGGATGGGGGGATGGGTGAAAAAGATACAGAGGAATAAGAGGTATAAATCCTACTTATTTAAAAAAAAAGTCATGGGGATGCGATGTACAGCATAAGGAACACAGTCAATATTTTTTATTAACTTTGTATACTGATAGATGCTAGACTTATTGTGGTTATCACATTGTAAAGAATATAAAGACCAAATTCTTATGCTGTGCACCTGAAACTAACATATCGTATGTCAATTATATTTAAACAAAAAATACATTTTTAAAAAGAAAATATAGTTATATGTGAACACTGAATATCTACTTTTCTTTGAAACGATAACGTGTCTGCAATTTAAAAAATGTTAAAATGGAAACATTAGGGAATTATATAGTTCTTATTTTCTGTAAAAGGAACCAAAAGTATTTGTTTGCAGAAACAAATGTTATTGGTATTAAATTATCACACGAATGTTTGATGAACATGACATAGATATGGAGGAATGTAACAGGCATTGACCTCCACTTTGATAGAAGGTACAGAAATATTTTTCATGTGGCCACTTCTTGTACAGACTCAAAAGTAAAATGTAAGGTCATGACAGAAAGTTGTTGTCTAGTTAAGGTTGGTAGAAAAAAAATGGAATTTAAATGCTATTGGGAGAATCTCAGGTTCCTGCTACAACATTACTGCGTAGTCCCAGCAGTCTCACAAATATGCCCTTCCCCCTCTTCAGTTATGCCAGGATAATCAAGATGACAAGAAGGATAACTTCTTTAAAGTTTTCCTTATTGGGTGCTTTTTGTCTTGAAACAAATAAAATAAATTGAATCTTGAATAGAAGTGAACTATTGGTATAGAGCTTGCAACAAGAAGCATCCATTGTGTTTCAGACAATCTTGATGGAGATATACCACATTGTCTCCAAAAAACAAATGCCAGATAGACATGAAAATTATGTGTCAGAGACTTGAGCTTAGAAGCTTTCACTCCATCCTAACAACAAGTAAAAAGCTGAACAAAAGAAAAATCAACAATTTTTCTTAGATCCTTCAGAGGAGTGAAGTCATAAGTCAAAATTGAAGAGATAAACAAGTGAATACAGAGAAGCACAACTTTTAGGGGTACAAACCCATGAGCAGAAACCTCTATGGGAATCAGTGGGGTAGGAAAACTTAAATTGTAATTGATCGATTGCTGGAAGCTCAGTGTGGACAACACTAAGAAATAAAAAAAAATAATAATCAAGAGAACCCAGTCACATGGGGGACCTTCACACTTCTGTGAGTTTTATCTCCAAGAGCTCTATCAGATCCTTAGAGTGAATATTGGAGAAAATTTGTTTCGTACTTCTAGCAAGTAGAGTTGAAAAGGAACCATTTAAAAATATACCAGAGCATTCTGCTTTTCTTAACAAGACTTGCTATGAGAAGAAATTATTTTACCAGAGCAGGGGAGGGGAACTATCCAACATCAGTCCCCTCTAGTCTTCTATGTGGAGGAAGGGAAATGCTTAACTACAGCCTCTTGCATACATCCAGTCCCAACTAAACCAGGGACAGAGGAAGGGTGCTGCCGGTTGGGGTAGCACTGAAAAGTACTGGTGAAATTCATAGTCTTGAGGCACAGACTCACTAAAAGACTCAGACTTAATCTCAAGACTATGGAATGCTTCGCTTCCCCCAACGTCATACCATTATCTTACTAAAAGTCTGTTTACTATAGTTCTTTTTATTCAGTATATCACATTCACCTTTTAACAAAAATTACGAGTATACTGAAAGACAAAAACAAAACAAAGTTTGAAGAGACTGAACAATCATCAGAACTAGAGTCAGATATGGCAGGAATATTGGCATAATCAGCCCAAGGAATTGAAAAAGATTGTGTTTAGTATGCTAAGGGCTTTAATGAAAAAAGTAGATAACATGCAAGAGCAAATGGATAATGTAATCAGAGAAATGGAAATTCTAAGAAAGAATCAAAATAAATGCTAGACATCAAGAACACTGTAACAGAAATGGAGATTTTTTTTGATAGGCTCTTTAGTAAACTGGGCACAGCTCAGAAAAGGATCTCTGAGCTCAAGAATATGACACTAGAAACTTCCAAAATTGAAAAGCAAAGATAAGAAAGGCTGAAATTTTTTCAAAAAGGAAATCTGAAAACTGTGGCACAGCTACAAAAGGTGTAAGATATGTGTAATTAGAATGCCAGAAGAAAAAGAAAGGATCAGAAGCAATAATGAATGAACATTTCCCCAAATCAACATCAGATTCAAGAAGTTCAGAGAAGAGTAAGCAGTATAAATAACAACAACAACAACAATAACAGTATATACAAATATAGAGATAAAGATATATCTTACTCAAACTTCAGAAAATCAAAGCTACAGCAAAAAACTTTAGAGAAATCAAAGGAGGCGCAGGGCAGGGGGGAGAACCTTACCTATAGTGGAACAAATATAAGAATTACATCCAACTTCTCCTCAGAAACCACACATGCAATAGAGTGAAATAAAATAATTCAGGTGTTGAGAGAAAAAACCAGCAACCCAGAATTCTGTGCTCATGAAATTATCCTTTAAAATTAAAGTAGAGATTTTCTCAGACTAAGAAAATTTGAGGGAATTTGTTGCCAGTAAACCAGCCTTGCAAGAAATTTTTTAAAACGTTCTTCAGAGAGAAGGAAAATGATATAGGTCAGAAACTTGGAAGAAGATTAGGAAATGACAAGAGGGGGTAAAATAAAAATTTCAGTTTTTCTTATTTATTTATTCATTTATTTTATTAAAATTATTGGGGGGATATTGGTTACTAAAATCAAACAGATTGCAAGTGTATAATTCAATAATACATCATGTGTATAGTATATTATGTGTTCAGCACCCGAAATTAAATTTCCTTTCATCACCAAATATTTGACTCCATTTACCCTCCCACTCTCCATTTTTCCTCTGGTAACCACTAATCCACTATTCATATCCATGAGTCTTTGTTTGAAAAACTCCCATCATTTTTCTTATTCTGAATTGATCTAACAGATAGCAGTTTATTCAAAATAATAAAAGAAACAATGCATTTAATTTTTTTTGTGTGTGTGTATAGTTAAAGATACTTATGTATAAGTAAAATGATTGACAGTAATAATATAGAGGATGAGAAGAAGGAATTAGGAATATTCGTTATTATAAAGTACTTACACTACCCATGAAGCAGTATAGTCTTATTTAAAACTGGACTTGGATTTGTTGTAAATGTATATCACAATCTCTGGGGCAACAACTTAATAAAAGAACGAGAAGTGTAATTGATATTCTAAGAAAGGAGAAAATACAATTATACAAAATGCTCATTTAAAACCACAAAAGACAGAAAAAGTGTGGAAGACAAAAATAGGAACAAACAACAAGGACAACAAATAGAAAACAGTAAAAAATATAGTATATATAAGTCCAACTATATCAATAATTACTTTAAATGTCAATGCTCCAAATATACCAATTAAAAGACAGATTTTCAGAGTGGATCTGAAACAAGACCCAACTATAATTCATCTACAAGGAACCAACTTTAAATGTAAAGACACATTTAGATTAAGAGTAAATGGAAGAAAAAAGGTATACCATGCTAACACTAATCACAAGAAAGCAGAAGTAGCTATATTAATTTCAAACAGCAGAATTCAGACCAAGAAAAGTTATCATGGATAAATAAGGGCATATCATAATGATAAAGGGCTTAGAGTATCCCAACTGGTTTGGTTAAATGTCGTGACCTGCACTGCTACAGGGTTAATATATCTGAGAGGGGGCGACAGAAGGATGGAGAAAAACGCAGAGACAGTATATACAAAAGCAGGGGACAGGTGGGACACTGCACTTTGCTTAGATACAGTGACCCCAAGCCAAGCTCAGTGTGTTTATTATATACTTTTGAAGGTCAAGGAGGGATGGTAGTTTTCTTCTCAGGACTTGAATAATTTCCCAAGGTGTGTCTGTACCCGGTTATCTATACTAAACTAGAAGCAACTGTTAACTGTTTTGCTTCTCTGTCCTTGGAAGATTGCTACACAGTAGGCATGGCTTTGCCAATGCTTCACTCACAAGATCTGCAACACAGTCAAGCATGGCTTTGCCAATGCTTTGATTAGTCAAGCATGGCTTTGCTAATGCTTCGATCAAGTCCAGCTCAGATCTGGCTCTCTACAGTTAAAAAGAGAATTTTTGTTACTGATTGCTTCATGTAAAAATATTTCAATGTGCCCTTGAATAAAATGGGCTCTGGAAAAGGACTTAGAATCAAATCTATGTTCTGCCACTTGCTAGCTGTTTGAACTTAAATAGAGATAATAATAGCACCTCTCTTGTGGGGTTATTATGAGAATTAAATGGAAATATATTACAGAGAGTAAGTATAGAGCATAAAACTATAAAGTATGTCTACCCATAGTAAGCATTTAAATGTTAACTGGCATTAAAAATAATAGTAATAAAGAAAATTTAAGACTGTAAACATTGCATAACCAAGGAAGAATTTACTCCACATAAAATTCATATTATAATATTGAGCAATTCATAATGTTTCTTTATGACTAGAATTATAATACCCTTTTAAAGAAATATTGACTAATTTGGAATTTTGTCTTATGTAAGTTTTGACTACATTGCTGGGGAAAGGTTTAACCTTTTAGGACTGAGAAAACTAGAAATGTTAAAGTTGCACATTTCCTCAAAGATTTACTTTATAGGAATCTGTTCATTTGCATCCAATATTTCTTTGATCTGCATGCTAGTTATCTATTACTGTTAAACATATTACCATAAAACTTAGAGCTTTAAAACAACAAACATTTATTATCTTGAGATTACTATTAGTCAAGGATCCAGGAACAGGCTAGTGGGGTTGGTTTTGGCTCAAGATCTCTCATGAGATTGTAGTCAAGTTGTCAGCTAGAACTGTAGTTTCTGAAGACTTGACAGGAGGCTAAAAGTCCTACTTCCAAGCTCATTTCTGTAGCTTTTAGCAAGAGACTTTAATTCATCAGCACATGGGCTGCTGCATTAGCCTGCTCTGACATAGCTTTTCCAAGAGTAAGCAATCCAAGAAAGAAAAAGAGCCAGCGAGAGAGAGAATGTCCAGGTTGATAGCCACAGATATTTACAACCAATGTCACATTTTATTGGTTATAAAGGCCAATTATGGCACCATGTGATAAAGGGCTACACAAGAGTGAGAATACCAGGAGATGGACATACTTGGGAATTATATTGGAAACTGGTCACCACAATCAGTGACTGTGGATTTGAATCCGTATGCCCATAGTTTCTTTCATCACCTATTCTCATTTTCTCCTAATACTTTAATCACATTACAATAATGTCTAGACAAATATACATTTCATATATTTTCACTCTTGTTGCTACAAGAATTTAATCATATTGCAAACCATAACATGCTCAGAAGCTCAAATATATACAAATGTATATAATTTTTTTTCTCAAATAAGATAAATTGTTTTTAAGACATAAATTCCCTATGGAGAGCTCACAAATTATTGTAGCACTGCTATTCCTGTATTGGCCAATAATTAACATTTTAAAAATGTTATTCTCATTATTAAATCATTGTTGTGACCACATGGAAACAGACACGAAGCCTCCCACATGAGATTCTGTGGAATCATAAATGAATCAACAAAATTAGCTTTGAAATGACAATTTTGTGCCTGATTCATGTCCTTGTGCAGTGTATCTATGTATGTTTGTGTATACTACAATAATTTTCACATTTAAATATTTTCACTAAAGTTTCTCTCTAGGATATCTTTAGTGCCTAACAAGTACCTGGCACACAGGAAAAGCCCTTTGTTTTTTTTTTAGATAAAAAATTTTTCCCAGAAATCTCCATCAGATTTCTACTTTTATTTGCCAAATTAGGTAACATGTCTATACCTAGATCAAAGGTAACTTATGACAATTATGATTCATTCTCTGAGGCTAGGAATGAAATTAGGGTCCTATGTTAGAAAATAAGTAGAAAATTCCTAAAATAAGACAGCCAAAATCATTAAGGTCTCAGAAAGTTTTACTAATTCGTAATTACTGAATATAGTACTAACTTCCTTCCTTGTTATAAGAAATTTCATGTCGTTGGAGGAAAACACAAAACACATACAAACCGAGCTTCTCTATATAGATGACCCAAGTGCTTAAAAAAAACTGATTTATTTCCACAAAAATGGTGATTTTCACCAATCATTTCAATTTTTATACGACCTCTCTTTCTTATTATTTAACAGCCTCTATCCAGGATCCAGGGGCAGATCCAAATTTTGTGGAGACTGAACTTATACACAATTTGGGGAACCCTCTTTAAGAAAAATAATGTACAATTAAGTTCAAAGGTGAACATTTGTTTAGAATTAGGAAATAAATCACAATAAATTACACACTTTGAGTTACTTATAAATAACAGAAACATCACAAAAATCAAGAAAAATAATACATTTTATTACTTAACTGCCTGACACACTCATTCATATTTGGATGCATACTCTAGATCACATCTTCATATGACAATTATTTTACAAATTGGATTGTCTATAGATGGAATAGAAAGATTAGTTGATCAACACTGGTGCCTTTTCTATTATTGTTAATAAAGATGTATAAAGCATGTGATCGTATACAGATATATTCATTGTTTTATAATACTGCTATAGATAAGTGCTCTATAAGCAGAAATTTTGATAAATTATATTTTATATAATTTCCGCCAAACATGAAAAGAAACTTATGGTTCTTTTATAATCACATAATCAAGAAGAGTCCTGGTAGGAGAGAACTAGGTTCTGGTTAGAACCAAATCCTCTGCTTATAATTTTATATATTTAATGTTTGGAAATCTTTTCCATAGAAAGGCTTCTGTCCTCATACATTTCAAATCTTACTTATCCTTCATTGCCTTCATATTTTCAGTGCCAGAAAGTATAGGCCATATTCATATCACAGCGCAGCTCTAACTTTGCATCTTCATGTTGTAGGCATAAAAGGTGATAGGTGTATTCCTGGAAGCCACTCCTACCCTGGGACAGTAATAACTATAAAAGAGACTGAGCCACATAGATAAATCTCACCAAAGCCAAACTAAATGATCTCTGACTCAACTTTCTCTTAACCAGATCCCTGATGTGTCTGCAGCTACTC
This sequence comes from Rousettus aegyptiacus, assembly GCF_014176215.1. Lineage (NCBI taxonomy): Eukaryota > Metazoa > Chordata > Mammalia > Chiroptera > Pteropodidae > Rousettus > Rousettus aegyptiacus. Next base: position 78,492,458 of record NW_023416312.1, on the reverse strand, counting down.
CAGCCCCAGTCTATACAAGGCAAAGGAGGTGAGGAGAAAAAGGTGAAATGTGGAAATGGCTTTGGAACTGAATAGTGGGTAAAAACTTAAAGAGTTTTGAGGTGCTTGTTAGAAAAAGCCTAGATTGCCTAGAAACTGTTGATAGAAATATGGACATTAAAGGTGAGGATTCAGAAAGAAAAGTAGAGAGCTATAGCAAAAAGCTTCTATAATCTTAGAGATATACATATATCATCACAGACATGTTGGTAGAAATATAAACATTAAAGGCGCTTCTGTTGAGGTTTCAGATAAATATGAGGAATAAATTATTAGAAAGTGGAGGAAAGGTGATCTTTGTTGAAAAGTGGTAGAGAACTTGCCAAATCGTGGTCTACTATTTAATGGAAAGTAGGAATTATAGGTGATAAACTTGGATATTTAGCTGAGGATATTAGTAAGCAAACTGCTAAAGGCATGGCTTACTTTCTCCTTGCTGCCTATAATAAAATGCTAGAGGAGAGAGATAAAATTGAAGAAGGAATTGTTAGTCAGAAAAGAACCCAAGTGACAATTTAGAATATTCTCAACCTATTCATATTGCAGAAAAATGAGAAAGCATGTTATAGAGAGAACATCAAAGGTGTAGCTGGACAGCCATTTGCTACAGATTATGGCACTTAAAGATCCAATCAACCATCTCAGCAGAAACCAGAAATAGAAATAGGATTCTATCAGTAGAAATGCTGCCAACCTTGCCCAAAGGCGATAGAAGTCAGATGAAATGAAGGAAGGCCGTCAGACTTCTTGGATTAATCAAGATGGGCCAATAGAGCTATTTGTTTGCGAATATGCTTTACCTTTCAAGTAAAGGGGAAAATGACCCAAAAGGTGGTTCAGAGGTCAGCAGAGCTGCCACTGCTAACATGGGCCCAAGATCAACAAGCCAAAGGAACAGAGCCTTCTCCTTCTCAGTTCTGGAGGGGTCAGTCAGACATCCAAAGCTAAAAGAACGGGACCACCCTTTAATGCTGAGGGAGTGTGACTGCCACACTGGTGGACCTAGACGGTAGAGCATCAAACTAAAGAGGATTATTCTTGAGCTTGAAAGCCTAATGGTTTTTGCCTGCTAGGTTTCAGACTTGTTTGGAACCTGTGATCCCTCTCTAGTTTTCAAGTCGTTCTTTTTAGAATGGGAATGTCAATCCTATGCCTGTCCCACTATTGTATTTTGGAAGCAGATAATTTTTATCTGGTTTCATAGGTTCACAGCTGGAGAGGAATTTTGTCTCAGGCTAAATCAAACCTGGACTCTCATCCATATCTGATTTAGATTATATTTAGATGAGACAGGGCTTAGAGATGATATAGAAATAAGTTAAGACTTTTGTGGCTGTTGGGATAAGATGAATGTAATGTGCATGTGTTTAGAACATGAATTTGATGGGTTCAGAGGCAAAGCATTATGGGCTGAATTGTGTACCCTCTAAATTTATATGCTGAGGTCCTAATACCCAGTAACTGAGAATATGGCTGAATTTGGAGATTACATCTTTAAAGAGATAATTAAGTAAAAATGAAGTTATATAGATAGACCTTAATCTGGTATGATTGGTGTCTTTACAAAAAGAGATTAGGACCAGGCACACTCTATGTGAAGACGCAGGGAGAAGACAGCCATCTACAAGCCAAGTTGAAAGGCCTCAGAAGAAACCAAACCTGCTGACACCTTGATCTCTGACTTCTATCTTCCAGAATTGTGATAAAATAAGTTTCTGTTGTTTAGGCCACCAGTCTGTGGTACTTAGTTACGGCAGCCTTAGCAAACTAATACAGTCCCCTAGGACCTTCCAAGGGACTCATTTTAGTAAGGATCTCTGAAGCTTAAGTCTCATTAGCTTCACCACATAATTTATCAGTTAATTTAGTTCTATCTCATATCATTCATTAATTAGTCTATCTAATTCTATTATAAATATCTTGAAAACATTGACAGTGTTCTGAATCTTCAACATCCTCCCCAACTCTCGTTTTGTCCCTCTTATGTTTCAAGATAGAATTGAGCACAATAGGTATCTAATAACTTGTATTGATTTGTTTAACACATCCACATGGAATCTCACTTAAAGTTCTTAAAAGTTTAATAAAGAGAGCATTTGCTATCTCCTTAAGATTAGCTTTTTCTCTGTGAAGTCATTGCTGTTATTGCAAGTATAGATTTTCACATACCTTTGTTGAAAGCTAGGGTAATTTTAGTCTACTAGTAAATACTATCATAGGTTGAAATTATGATATATGAAAAGCAACATACCAGATATCAAGTAAATATTTATTAATAACTGCAAATGTGAAAACAAACTTGTATCTAGGAAAAATAAATGTCATGAAAAGAAAACTTTAGTAAGTGATCAAATGATTGTGGAGACTCATTACCTTCATGTCTGAGACCAGGGCCTACCCAAATTAATAAATTGTTAATATAATTTCCCAAGAGTGTTATACCTATTTCACCCTATTCTTAATTGAAATTTGAAAATTATGTCTATATATGAATATATATATTCTAGTTTTACTTTTTCATATTGTAGAATTCTGGTGAGTGTGTGTAAATACAGATTAAATTTAGAGTGTAAACTAATGCCTGTTTAAATCTAAGAGGAACTACAAATATCTTAAATTCTGTCCATTTATAATGTATTACTGTAAATTCTGTCCTTTTCATTGATAGATTCTTAAAATTGACTTGATTTCTACTTGCTATTCTTAAAAATTACTGTTGATTTAATCATTTTCCTGGTTAATAATTTAATAATCTTTACTCTAATAATCCATTAAAATAAAACATCCAGGGCTGGAAAACATAATTATTATATTTTCATAATAATTTGTTTGATACTACTGATTGTTTCTTAGATATTATCTTGAAAGTGGGGTTTAGGATATTTGAATCCATACTCCGATTTCTGACTTCTCAAGGTAAACCCCAGATAGACTTTCCTACAGGTTAAATAATTAATTAATTAAATTCCACAACTGAGCAAGCCAGTCTATTTCTTCTGAAACTGAACCTTTGTTTTATCTGTCCAACATATAGAGAAAATACTAGACGTGATCCTAGTGAAAGAATAATAAAATGCATGCAGGTCTCATTTGGAAGGAAGAATAAAAAATTAAATAAGTCGTATATGTCTAGGGCATTACAATGAAAGAAAAAATTATAACTATTATAATAGAATAAAATAGCTGGCAAACTGGATTTTTAAAAGTTATGAAGTAGACAGCCATAAGAAGAGGTGAAATACTGCCATTTGTGACAATATGGATGTAATTCAAGATAATCATGCTAAGCAAAATAAGCTAGATAGAAAAAGTTGAAAATTATATGATATCACTTATATGTGAGATATAAACCTAAAAGCAACAAAAGAGCAGGACAAATAAACAGAGACTCATGAACATGAACTATAGACTAGTGGTTACCAGAGGACTATGGAGTAGCGATTACTAGCGGTGTGGGGGAGGAGGGAGGAGTTAGAAGGGGTAAAGGGGGTCTATTATAAGGGGATAGGAGTAGGGTGAAGTGGGTAAAGGGGATCAAATATACGGTAGCTGAAAGAAATTGGACTTTGGGTGGTGAACACACAGTAGAATATACAGATGTCAAATGATAATGCATACCTGAAAATTATATGATTGTATTAACCAATGTCACCCCAATAAACTTAATTAAAAAAAAGTTATGAAGTAGAATGAAATGAGGATATTTTAGTCAATGAGAAGCGAATTGTTTAAGGTGTATCTATGCAAACCTTGTTTCCTTTTCAGTCATGGGTCAATGTTTTGTGTGTGATAAAATATCAAAGTTTGGTGGGTATCTTGACAAAATAGTTATATTACTAAGTTTGGCTTGCTTATTTAGCCAACATATTGCTGTAGATGTTTTCATCTGATAACTGTACCAAGCAAAAAATCTTGCTTTTGTTTAACCTGCCATGCTAAAGTCTAAAAATGTGTTTTATAAAGAGACTCTGCCTTGATTATCATCATCAATACACAAAAGGGTAGATAATAAATATACTAAGTTAGGTCCCATGATGTCAAATGCTGAAATAATAAAGTTATTAGAGCAAAAAAAAAATGTGAATGTTGTAATTTTTCTTATTTGTGGTAATTGATGAAGTTTCCACTAAATAAATGTTTTCTAACTGTAAAAATAATATATGTTCATTGTAGAAAATTGGAAAAAAAGAGTTCAAAGTAATACTCTGTATGCAACTGTATCCCACTTTCTTTTTTTCTCACACATTACATATCTTATGTATTTTCCCAAGTATTTTATCATTTTTTGTAAACTTCATTTACAGTTTCATTTTAATGATAACTTACAATAATGTGCTAAGTAAAAGGTGGTACTTAGAAACATATTAGACATATTTAATAGTAAATATACTAGGTCAAGAAAGAATACATGTAACCAGAGACTTATTTGTTATTTATTGAATAAACTACATTTTAAATAGTTATATTTTCCAGTGTTTTTCATTTATTTGAATTCTTATTTATGGACATGAATAACTGTGTCTGTGAATAAAATGTGTCTCAAGCATATAATGAAAGCATATCATTAGTACTTCCTCGGAAATATTTTAGCTGTGGTAGTAGTAGAAGGAGATTTTTAATTTGGACTTCCCTTAATTGATAATTATAGTTCCTAGTTAAATTGATATGGACATAAAATAATTCAAATACTTTAGCCATATGACTTTTTAGCACCTTAAATTATGTCTTTCCTTATTAAGGAACTCATTAAACTTAAGTTTCAGGTAACATATATTCTCAGCACTTCACTGAACTTAGGTTAGTTGCTTTATTTTATTTTAAGCAGTGTCTGTTCTGAGATTTTCCAGACCATTTTTTCAAATGTTATGGGAAAGACTATAACAAATTAGTGAACTGTCTGTCCACGAACCTGTCCAAAGTCTTTACCAATAATTAAGAAAAATATCCTACTTTCCTCTTGACATGGTTTGTTTAGAATAGAGAATAGTCAGAATCTTGAGATTATTTTTAACAAACCATTTCTAAAGAGAAAGAAATAACAGGTGGCTTAAAGAGAGAAAGAATTTTGACTTATGAAAGTGACTATATCTTTCTAAATCCATAAATAGCATCCAGTCCTCCAGTTGTTCAATTCTTAAAATCTAAATGTTTTTGGCTATAAAAAGATTACATCCAATAATTTTGGAGTATGCTTTCAGTTACACATTTTTTCTTTTATTTTTAAATGTCTCAACACTAAGAATGTCATTGTGGATTGTGAAACTTTTCTATATTTAATTTTATTTGATACCATTGAAACAGGAGTGCAACCGGGTCTGGGGCTTGTGCTGCTTGCACCACTTAATCAATAGACTGACACAGAAGTTGGGCTATTTAGAATAAACATTTATTGTCAGAGCCCCCGTGATCTGAGAAGGCAGCAGGTTAACACCTTAAAAAACTGCCTTCCCTTTCTCAGTCAGGCTTGGGGTACTCAAGGGAAAATCTGAGCATTATTCCAGGGGCTACCTGAAGATTGAGCAGGGTGTTTAGCTTCACAGAGTCTTCCAGCCTCCCTTCTGGCTACGCAGTCTTTCTTGTGGCATCAGCAACCCAGGAAAAAAAATCAGAAAAAAAGTGAGTTTCAGGGAAATTTTCTAAGGCAGGAGACATTTCAAAGTTTGAGTCAAGGTAGGAGCAATGTATTGTCTAATTAATAACTGCAGAAACCAGAATAAGGTGGGGCTGAAGATATTGTGAAGCCTATGATATGAGGTTCTTATTTTGAGCCCTCTTTACCATGGGCTATGGGGAAAAGATTTTAGTGATGTGAGGGTTAATAATAACTGTACTTTAACCTTAATTATTTTTTTCACTTTTTTATTAGCTAATCATAATTGTGTGCCCTTTAAATGAAAACATGAATGACACTTTGTTTCCAATTAAGAGTAAAAACCTTCTTTGAGCTTTTGACGTTTTTATGAGATGAATTTATATTTTCCAAACTAACATGCTTGACAACGTAATTCTCTATACTCATTAATGTTCAACTTTGCAGCTTTAATGAGAAAAACCAGGAGAAATGTAATGTCATCTGCTTATCTAAGGCATTGGTAACTTTTGCTAATACAAAGAGACCAAAATGCTTTTGAATAATAATAACCAACATTAATTAAGTACTTGTTTTATGCCAGACACTGTTCTTTGTTCTAAATATGTATTAGCTCATTTAATACTCAAAACAGCCTTTTGAAGTAGGAACTTGAATCAATGAACACAAATAAATACGCTTAATCTACTTTTAGGTTTAGCCTTCTATTTGTTCCATTTTTCTGTTACCATTAAAATGAAACTCTGAAAATGATGTTGAAAACAAATATTTAATGACATAGAAAAAGTACATTTGATTTAATGCTTAAACTCTATGTACAGTGTTATATTAGCTCAGTTTTATATAGGTGTATATTTGTGTATATATAGATAAATGAAATTCACCAAATATTCATAATGTTCCCTATAGATAGTGAAATTTCAGGTGATTGTCATCTTCTTCTTTATATACTCTGTATAATAACCAAGCAGCACCAACAACTTAGCCTGACAATAGGATATTAACAAAAATTAAATGAAGGATGTAGGCTGGACAGATAGAAAAATGTGTACTGTATTAGTTATTAATGCTTCAAAGCAGAAGGACGAAGCTAAAAGAATTATTGATCCAGTTTCAGATGACATTCTTGTGATCTAGGAGCTATATTTAATCCAAGGTAAAATGTGTTGAAGACAACCCAAGCATTTCTCTTTGTTCTAATGAGTCAAATGATCCATTTCTACTCTTCCAAAATTAGATTGAAGTATCCAATACTAAGGATACAAAAATAGAATCTGATGGCACTTTTTTAGGGCTTGAATAATAACTTCTTTTTACATTTCACTTTATTATTAATTTCAAGTATATAGTTTTAATTCGTCCTATGTAAATCCAAAGAGGCCCATTTAATTCTGATCCATATTTAAAAGGAAGGAGTTTAATGAAGAGTCAGGAATGTGAAAAAGGTTATTACATCTTTATGAAAATGTGTATATTCACTAAAAATATTAATTTTAAAATAAAATCATGTATAGCAAAGGCAACATATTTAAGTTGATATAAAAAACTACCTAAGCCAGTATTTCTCAAAATGTGATTCCGTAGATCATGCATATCAGGATCGTCTATGGTACTTGTTAAAAATGTAGACTCCTGCATCCCTCTCTCAAACTAACTGAATCAAAATCTCTGAGAGTGAGAATCATGTTATATGAATTTTCAGCAAGTTTCCTAAATGATGTTAAAGCACACTAAAGTTTAGCCATCACTGTCCCAGGGGTAACATTTAGCCTCTGACAATGAGATATTGTGTATATTCACAGTACAAAACCATAATGAAGGATGCAGTTGCACTGCAAAATTCAAATTAAGAACTCAGTTGCCTCTAAAGAACACAGTACCGAGTACAAATGCCTCCCATTATGCTTTTTATGGTAACCTAGACTAACACATCTAAAGTTTGGTTGATTCTTAGAATTTCCTGGCAAGATCCTAAAAGCACAAATTCTCAGGCTTCATACCACACCTACTGAATCAGACGCTGTGAGGACAGGATCATAGGATCTGGAAATCTGTCTAATTTGTTAAACTTTCCAGGCAATTTTGATGATTACCTATTTTTGGAAACCACTGATCTAGACTGCATGATAAGCCAAGGATTTCATTCTGAACTAGTTTTCTTCTCTGTATATACGAACCTGAGTCTGCCGTAGAATGAAACTGGGTGTGCTTTGTTTTGCTCTGTTTTGTTTTGTTTTGTTTAGGAAATTGATTAAAGTACTGGTCACTATGACATCTCTTAGAAACTTGCTGATAGGTGCAGCAATGGATCATCTTCAGTGACAATGATTTCTGCTAACTGCATTGTGCAAATAAACTGTGTTACATTGGTTTGAGTAAACATTAGCAGCCAATATGAGTGAGCTACTGGGGTAGCTCATATGTGCATAAGACCAAAGGATTTAAAAAAAATTAACTATTTTAATTAAATTTATTTCCCACCAAATTAAGAGATGGGACTAAGGCTCATAAACCTTAATTATAATAAAAAGTTCTGTGATTTTTTTTACTGATAAGTGAAATGATATGAAAAATGACAGTTCCTTCAAAGCATGGAAATGAAAAAATCATTATATAAGAAACCTTTTAATTAATATGCTTAACCTCTCTCTGGTTTCTTATGGTTTTCAAAAATCTTTCACATGCATTGTTTTATTTTATTTGATCCTCAGAGCAATTTTGTGAGATAGGAATGTCTAATATTAGCGTTCAAACTTTTTGGATGTGAAAGTTAAGGTCTACATATTAGGTAATTTGTGTGTAAGTTCTCCCAGAGCTAGAACAATCATAGAACCTAGCCCAGAAAACAAGTCTTCTATTTCCTAGTGTTTCTCACTCTACTGCATGATACTACCTCCTTTATTAAAATCCATATAAGTTGTCAAAACTGGACAGATAGGGTTTTCTTTTAGAGGAAAGAAAAAGAAGAAAAATGTCTTTGACAGAAGTTATTTTTTGAATTTCACTCTTATTGAATGCTCCTTTATTAGAGAAACTCATTTTCAGAAGAGTTTCTTTAGTCCAGCCCCCTTGCAAATGAATTAGTCACCTAAGCTACAAATCAAACTGCATAGCAGTTCCAAGCTGGTGCTTTCATACTATAAAAATAAGAAAGTAATCTTTATTGATAAACAAAGTTTCAGACCCTAATACATTACTTCATAAAAACATAAAACATAAAAATAAAGAATTCTGTGTAAAACTGCTCCAGTTATTCTCAGTAAGGAGCAGCTAACAAAAAGAAAAAAAACTGTCATGACTGTATTAAGCACATGATAATAAGGAGAAAGAAAAAAATGTCAGCAGTCAGGATGAAAATTTTAAGAATAAAAGAAGATTATAGAGATGTTATTAAATAAGGAATTGAAAACTTAGATAATAATGACCTCATCAAGATATTATTTAGCTTACCTCTGAAAATCAAACAATAAACAAACAAAGAAATGAGGGCATTTTGAAAAAGAACCTATGTCGGAACAGTGATGTAGAAATGAAAGTAATTATTTTTACTTTGGAAGATAACCCTTTAGACTCTGCCTGCTTTGTGACAGATATCAGTGACACCAAATACTCAGTGTTAACCTTTCCAACCCAACAGGAAACCTCTTGATATTGTGTGAAATAGCACGTTGACAAGAATTAGAGATGTTTGTTTAGTTCAAATCGAGGACTTATACTGAACCTTAAAAAATCATTTCAGTTGCTGAAGAACAAGTACTTTGTTTCATTCTGTAACTGTCATTTCTTAGCTCATGGTTGCACAATAAAGGTTTTAAAATAGAGAAGCCAAATTTTAACTAAAAAGTATAAGCTGTTTTTGAACCTTATCAGCAAATATTTTCTTGGTCAAAGATGACTTTATTCAAACCAGATTTATGTACAGTATTTATGTGTGCTTAGAGGGTAATAAGCACTAAAAACTCAATGAATAAAATTAAATATATTTGGCCATATTCTCTCCTATGCTAAGCTTTGTCTTTCTCTGGGAAATTAGCAAGATGGTTGAGGAGGTGCATTAATGTTTTTAGATTACTTATTGCTAGAAGGGATTAGTACCTTAGTGGGCTCCCTAAACCTCTAACTTATCCCTAAGGAGAAACTTACCGGGAATATTAACCACATTTACATAAAAAGCTTGATCGAGTGCTAAAGGTAAAAAGAAAGTATTCTTTTAGATCTGGAAGGGATATAGTCAACATGATTTAACTTTTAACCTATCTGGAAAAAAGTGCTCCAGAAACTGCAATGGGCTATGTTTCCCAGAGGAAGAAACAGGAGCTAAGCTATCTGGAAAAAGTGAATGTTCTTATTTTTTCACATAGTAATAATTATTTAATAGCCCAGAAAGAATGATTCTCCTTAGCTCTGTCATATTATATAAGAAAAAGATCGAATATATAACAAGATACCAAATACTGATCTGGGAAGATAGATGATGATCGATGATAAATTATAATAGATAGATAGATAGATAGATAGATAGATAGATAGATAGATAGATAGATAGAAACAGAGATCTATAGATACACAAACATATAGAGATATATAGAGCTATATATACATGTATATATCCTCCCAGGTCAGTATTTGATATCCTTGTTACATTGTATTAATTTCTTATATTTTTTATATTTATAGCATTGTCATCTAATTGTTTTAAAATGGAAGTATTATGCTTTTCAAGTGAATTTTATTGTTGTTCTCTTGTTATACTCTTACTGAAATAGCAGTATTTTTCTTATTTAGAAAAGCAGTCAAGGAAAACAAAAAATAACTTTCCAAATCCTACTATCTGGAAACAATCACCATTAACTTTTAGTGTCTTTCATCCACTTATTAGTATAATTAGAAATATTTTATGCTAAAAATTCCATTTTGATACTGAGTAATTGATTAATCATTTCTTTTTACTTCAGTAAATCAAATGGTTTTACATGTTATCCTTCCCTCACATACAAAAATCAACTCTCTTCTTTGATATATATGAAGATTTGTTCATATAAATGTTTAAGCGAATATTAAAGTATATTTATTATCCTGTTATTTTAAATCTTGAATGTGTATTTAATATGATATTTTAATATTTAAAAATTCTATTAATAGATGGATGATTTTTAGGACAGATCCATCTTACCTGAAACACAATAGTACTATTCTAAGAGTGTCTTTCGCAAGAGTCAGGATTCAGTATGTACCCTTGAATAAACTTTGAATTAGAATTTTATCATGTATGTTTAAAGAATTGAGTCTTTTGATTAAAACAGGAGAAGGAGGGAAGGAAGGAAGGAAGGAAGGAAGGAAGGAAGGAAGGAAGGAAGGAAGGAAGGAAGGAAGGAAGGAAGGAAGGGAGGGAGGGAGGGAGGGAGGGAGGAAGGAAGGAAATAAGAAAAGAGGAAGATGAAGGGAAGGAAAAGAAAGAGGGAAAGAAAGAAAAGGAGCAGTATATTTTTTATTTCTAATATGAAGAAATCCTTATTATTTAGAATTTATGCTAATACATCTGTGGTAATATATAATCTTGCTCATTTACTATGTAAAAATATTGTAAGAACTAGGCATGACACATCAAAGAAGTGGGACATCTGACTAAAATTTGAAAAAGATACTAAAGTGGAAATGACTGAATATTTTAAATTAAAAGTAGAAAAATAATGAAAGCATTGATGTCTCATGGAAAAATTCACTTAAAAGTTTTGTGTTCTATAAAGAGAATTTTGAGGATGCACCAATATGCGTGCATTAATATTTTTTTTATTTACTAGGTAAAAAAATAAATTCAATGGAACCTATTCTTTCACTGAGATATGAAGAAATGATATAGGGAAGTAACTCTCAAATGAGCCAATGGAAGAGTAAGCCATTTAGCATTTTACAATGTTGTAGCCACCAGCCCCCTAAGACACATGGACCACCAGAACTCAGTGAGTTATAGGAAGACACACTCTTTATTCAGCCAGCTGGGTGTGCCAGGGGTACGCAAACCCCAAATTAAGCAGCCCTGAAATGTAGAGGTATAGGATTTTTAAGCCCAAAATCCCATTCTTCATTCTGTCTAAACACAAAGGTCTATTTTTCTTCTATTCATTACTTGTCAACCCACAGATCGGGTGTACAAGTGGGGGTACAGAAGCAGAAAACTTATTGTTAGAATGTTATGTTCCTATGGGATATAGCCTATGTTCCCATGGCGATAGCCATGTTCCCATGGGCGATAGCCAAGGAGTAATTTCCTGCAAGTAATAAATTTCTAGCAGTCATTTTTCAGCCACCACAACAATTCTCTTCATTCATTCATTCCACTTCCCACATGAATATTCCCCAAACCTCAGAACCAGAATCTATAAAGTTACAAACTACAGTAGCATGCACTCTCCAGGAAAGTGCTATGTGCTAGCACTTTGTGTATCTCGGTATGTTTATCTTAGAGATTTTGGGAAATCTGAAATGTATCATGCTTATTTTTTTCGAGATACATTGAAAACATTGTTTTATGACAATACTGGCACTGCACTCTCTTCAGTTATAGACACACTCTTCCACATAGTATTTTTAAGGGCTTTTACTGGCAAATAATTTCTCACTGCTTTCATATTTCAGATATTAGTTTACAGGAAATTCATACTCCCTTGGAAAGTCATGGGAATGGGTAGTACACATTTGTTCAAATCTTTTTAAGATTAAATACGTGTGCACGATATACAGAAAGCTAGTCATGTTGCATACAAAACACTGTTCCAAGTTACAAGGTGGTTCAGGGATATGGGAAAGTAGCTAATAAAAACATTTATAAAGTCAAAATGTCAGGTGAATTCTCGGGATTCTATTATAGATCCTTTGCATAGCGAAGCAAATGGAAACATTTAGATACATTGGTAATAAAAAATTCTAACACTATTTCACTATGTGTTAGTAGCACAAAATAAGAGATCCTTAGAAACTCCTGAAAAAGATAAAAATCACTGATGCAGAATTAGGGGATGGGAAGAGATCTGAAGAAGTTAGCATGTCTAGCCTTAGGCTCTTAAAATAAATTGTATTCATCTGAGACAGAACTTTTGAACCATAATCCTTATCAGAAGCATTAACATCTCACCATCTGGAAATTCTTAATTCAGAATTTCTGATGATCAAAATGGATTTGGGACTGAAGTTTGCTTTTATAATTACTGTGAGAAAAAATATTTTCTATATAATTAAGGGTTTGAAACAGCAAAGGAAATATTTGGTTTCATAAGGAAGCAAATTTTTCAAGCCTTCCTTAAAAGGCACTTTAATTGTTTTTATTTACCTTATAACAGCACTATGGAAAACTTAAGGGAGGCATACAAAAGCAGAAAGAGAAAAAAAATAAAAATAAAAATTATCCATAATCCAATAACTTAGAGATAACCACAACTAATATTTTAAACAGCAGGGATTGGCAAACTTTATCTATAAAGAGCCAGATAATAAATATCTTAGTCTTTGTGAGCCGAATAAGTTCTCTGTAACTTGTATATATTTTTTATTTTGCTTTGTTTATTTCTAACAACCTTTTAAAATGTAAAAACCATTCATAGCTCAAAGGTTATATGGAAATATACCCTGGACTGGACTTGGCCCATGGGCTACAGTTTGCCAACCCCTTTTTAGTGTATATCCCTTATCATCATTTTTCTTTTAAAGGTTATTATTTATATATAAAATATCTTAAATTGTCAAAAATAATAGTCATTCCTTGGTATCCAGAGGGATACCTAGTAATTAGATACAAAAATCTGCAAATGCTCAGCTCCCTTGTTTAAAATGGTGTTGTGCTTGCATATAATCTATAACATCTTCCTGTGTACTTTAAATCATCTCTAGATTACTTATAATATCTAATACAATGTAAATAGTTATTATACTGTATTATTTAAGGAATAATGACAAGAAAAAAGTCTGTATATACTCATTACAGATGCAACTATTGTAGGCTTAACTACATAGTATACATCAGCAACAACGTAACATTTTTTTTAAGAATATTTTCCATACATGGTTGGTTGAATCTGTGAATATGGAACTCAAGGATATGGAAGGTTGACTTTATTTACAATAGTAATATTTTTACATTACCAATTTTTAGCATTAAACTTTGCCATATTTTATCTTAAATTTTCCTTCAAAAAGAACTAAGTATGACAGGTTCATCTATTACTACTGGGGTGATGTGAAATCCAGCATCACCTCAGTGGCATGGGGGGAGGGTCTTTGGTTCTTCCCCTCCAAGCAGCAAAGAATTACAGATCAGCAAGATTTAGAAAAAAAATAAAATTTATTGAAAGCACATTTCAGGAGACAGGCCATGCTATGGAAGGTTGCAACCCTGTGGAATTTGGGAGGCGAAAAGAAAAAAGAGCAAAACAGGTCAGCAGGAGATTTTATCACACTACTCAGAACAGTGCACAATTAAAAATGTATAAATTGTTTATTTCTGAAGTGTTCAATTTAATATTTTCAGACTGTGATTGACCACAAGTAACTGAAACCATGGAAAGTGAAACCACGGACAAGGGGAGATGACTGTATAGCTTTTATCATATTCCTGAAGGAATATATTACCTTCAAACTCTAACCATCATTGTTTGACTGTCCATATATATCTAGTAACTTTTACTTGGCTTTGGAGATACAAAGGCATAGAGTAATGATGATTATAGTATTTATAATGGCTTATATAAAATCACATATTACATATCTTACAAACAACTTTCATACAAGGTTCTATCCTTGAAGAGTTTATATTTCACTTAGGACAAGAAATATACACTTCAATTGTTTAATAAATATTTATTAGATGTCTATGTGATTCTGTTTTAAGGGCTTGAGAAACATCAGTCAATAAAACAAAGATCTCTACCCTATAAGATCATTCTACATTTTGCATTTGACAAATGTAAAACATTAGTAAAGTTCAAAAGCTATGTATACTCCTATGCAAAGTGAATAGCAAAATGTTTACAGGTTGCAAAGAACTTCAAGATAAAGCTCTACTCTTTAAAAGGAACACTGTCGTATGTATCAAAAATGCCCTGCCTTGCTCACCACTTCTTACTTTCAAATGATGTTAAGAAATCAAGTTTGAAACTTGCCTGGCCCTATGTCCTAGACTAACCTTAATAAGCGCAACTATTTTTTTTTATTATAGACCTTCTCATTTAGGTTGATTACAGAAACATCTGTTCTATTTCAAGACCAAAGCTTAGAGGTGAAAGTAGTAAATATATATTTTTTTCCTGCCCTTTCCTGAATAATGAATTGTTTCATAGTGGTACATTCTTAGACTATGTATATTATGGTCTATCTTTTCCTGTGTGGGTTTTGTGCCCTGCTGGCACTGTGCCTAGTACAAGTGGTAAACAAAGCAATATTATTTTTTTCTTTCTAATTAATCAGAATGTAGCAATTTATTTTTAATAGCACAAAAAATAGAATGTACACATTTATTTAAGTTGTGAACAATACCAAGAAAAAAAAAAAACATTAGCTGACAAAGCCTAAGAAATTTGGATGGTAATGTGCATTAAACTATACAGATGAAAGAAATTTTAGTTAAAGATATTAATTATTCAATATGTAGTTTCTGTGTTCTTAAAATAAATTCATGCCTGAGAATGAAAAACTGATATGGTAAAATAGAAATATTATAATATTAAATATTCTTACCAATAGACTTTCCATCTCTTAGTTTGGACTAGTTAGTATGCCTAATGTAAGCTAGAGTACAGTAATGCCAATTTGTTATTTTTATAGCTCTTTTGGTAATCAGAAAGAAAATCTCTTTTCCCTTGTCACAGGTTACACCTCTTATTAGCCACTGGGCAAATGCATGTACTTAAGGGAATGTGAGGGCGGAGCTCAAAACAGAGCATCCTCTTGTCTAGGAGAAAAACAACACTTCTCCAAATAAATAAGCAACAAATTCCATCTTCAAATACAAAAGACTATGTATTGTCTTTGAATCATGCTCATGACTTTGAGATTACCAGAACCCTTTCATTTTTCTTTTTTCCATCCAACCATCTTCTACATATAATATGTACTCTTTTAGCCCTGATATCATTCCTGATATCATGGAAGATGTTAATCTTTTTCTGAAAGGGTCAGAATGTGTTGTGGTAAATTATAATACTGATGTTCTGGGAAGAATTGATGTAATTGATGTTCTAACAGTTCTTTGTGCCTTTGTATATGTGAAGGGAGAGAAAATTTTCCCTTTACTAATTGTCTTTGCTTCTCCTTAAGTGCCAATTTTATTTGTAGGACTATTTTTAAACTATGATTTTTGAAAATGATTTTTGTCATTCTTTATAATATCTAATTCTTATGGGGCTCATTATGCAGGTTCACCAGTGCTGATTTCTGTGTGACACACATACAAAATTTTCTCTTCTCCATTTTCACATCCGTAATATGTCCATACGCTCTATAACAAAAATATATCTATTTTTACTTTAATCCGTATTTCTTTATCTGCTGCTGTCTTTAGGTCTATCAAGAAACCACTTTAACTCCAATAAATAAAAACCTATTTAAAAAGTGCTCAGTTCTCAGAGTTGGAAGAATGCTATTACAGAGAAATTGGCTATCAGAACCCACCTAAGATGGTCTTGAGGCAAGTCAACCCTAACAAACAGAGGAGCCGGAGGTAGCAGTCCCCAACTCAGCAGTTCAGATGAACTCACCATCGGAATCAATGACCTTTTTGGCTCCTGCCCAACTGCATGGATCAGTCTGTTCAGGCTGCCATAAGAAAATACCACAGAATAGGTGGCTTAAACAACAAAAAATATGTTTTCTCATAGTCTGTAGGCTGAAAGTACAAGATCAAGGTGCCAGCAGTGTTGATTCATACTGAGTTCTCTTCCTGGCCTGTAGATGGGCACCTTCTCACTATGTCATTACATGGCCTTTCCTCTCTCTCTCTCTCTCTCTCTCTCTCTCTCTCTCTCTCTCTCTCTCTCTCTCTCTCTGAGAGAGAGAAGATCTTTAGTGTCTAATTCTAATTCTAATTCTTCTTCTTAAAATGTCAACAGTTCTATCAGATTAGACCCTCATTTTACAATCTCATTTAACATTTTTTTTAAAAAAATTAATTGCAGTTGACATTCAATATTACATTTGTTACAAGTAAACAGCATAACAGTTAGACATTTATATAATTTACAAAGTGATCCCTCACCCAATTAATCAAGTCCACTTTGTACTATACCTGGCCTGGTTATCACAATATTATTGACTATATTCCCTAAGCTGTACTTCACATCCCTGTCAATACTTTGAAGCTACCAATTTTTACTTATTTTTTTCCTTGTATTATTATTTTATATTCATTTCAGGTATAAAGTAAAATGGTTAGACATTTATATACTTTATGAAATGATCCGCCCGATAACTCTAACACCCACCTGGTACTACACACAGCCATTACAATAATATTAACTATATATCCTATGCTATATTTAAAATCCCCGTAACTGTTTTGTAACTACTAATTTGTGTTTCTTCATTTCTTCCCCTTTTCCACCCAAAAACCAACACCCTCCACTCTGGCAATCACTAGTTTGTTCTCTGTATCTAGTGAGTCTGTTTTCATTTAGTTTGTTTATTTTGTTCCTTAGATTCTGCATATAAGTAAATAATATTTATCTTTCTCTGTCTGACTTATTTTGCTCAGCATAATAGCCTCTAGTTCGTCCATGTCGTTGTAAATGCCAAGATTTTATTTTTATTGGCTGAGAAATATTCCATTGTATATATGTATTGTAACTTCTTTATCCAATCATCTATTAAAGGGCACTTAGGTTACTTCCATATCTTGACTATTGTGAATATCACTGCTATGAACATAGGGGTACATAGATATTTACAAACTAGTGTTTTGTTTGTTTCGTTTTGTTTTTGGATAAGTCCCCAAACTGTAATTGCGAGGTCAAAAGGAAGTTTTATTTTTAACTTTTTCAGTAACATCTAAACTGTTTTCCATAGTACCAATTGGCAATCTAACCAACGGTGCACAAGGGTTCCCTTTTCTCCACATCCACGCCAACACTTGTTGATTTTTAATTTATTATGATAGTCATTCTGACAGGTGTGAGGTGATATCTCATTGTGGTTTTATTTTGCATTTCTTTGATGATTAATGACCTTGAGCATCTTTTTATATGTCTATTGGCCATCTGTATGTTCTTTTTAGAGAAATACCTATTCATGTTTTCTGCCCACTTTTCAATTGGATTGCTTGGGGATTTTTGTTGTCGTTGTTGTTGTTGAGCTGTATGAGCTCTTTACAAATGTTGGCTATTAACCCCTTGTCAGATTATCATCGGTGAATATCTTCTCCATTCTGTCGGTTGTCTTTTCATTTTGTTGATGGTTTCCTTTTCTGTACAAAAACTTTTTAGTTTAATATAGTCCGATTTATTTATTTTTTTCTTTTGTTTCCTTTGACCCTGGAGATATATCAGAAAAAAAAATTTCTAATAGCAATATCAGAGAGTTAACTGCTTATGCTTCCTTGTAGAAGTTTTATGATTTCGGGTCTTACATTTAAGTCCTTAATTGATTTTGACTCTGTTTTTGTATATGCTGTAAGAAAGTGGTCCAGTTTCATTTTTTTTTGCATATATCTGTCCAGTTTTCCAAATACCACTTATTGAAGAGACTGTCTTTACTTCATTGTATATTCTTGCCTCCTTTATTATAGACTAAATGGCCATATAGGCATGGATTTACTTCTGGGCTCTCTATTCTGTTCCACTGATCTACGTGTTTCTTTTTTTTTTTATCCCAGTACAATGCTGTTTTGATTACTATAGCCTTGTAGTATAGTTTGATATTAGGTAGTGTGATATCTCTAAATTTTTTTCCCTCAAGATTGTTGTGGCTATTCAGGATCTTTTATGGTTCCATATACATTTTTGAATTATTTGTCCTATTTCTCTTGGTATTTTTATTTAGATTGCATTGAAGCTATAGACTGCTTCGGGTGGAATGGCCATTTTAACAATGTTGATTCTTCCTACCCATAAGCACAGTATATGCGTTCATTTATTTGTACCTTCTTCGGTTTTTTTGACAATGACATAACTTTCTGAGAACAGGTGTTTTACCTCTTTGGTTAACTTGATTCCCAGGTATTTTATTGTTTTCGATACAATTGTAAATAGGATTGTTTTCTTCATTTCTCTTTCTGAAAATTCATCATTGGTATATAAAAATGCCACTGACTTTTGAATATTTATTTTATAACCTGCTACTTTAATGAATTCTTTGATCAGTCCTAACAGTTTTTCTGGTGGAATTTTTTGTCTTCTCTATAGTAACATATCATCTGATAGTAGTGACAGTTTTTTTCCAATTTAGATACCTTTTATTTAATTCTTGTATGATTGCTGTAGCTAGGACATCCAATACTATGTTTATTAGAAGTGGTGAAGATGGACATCCATGTCTTATTCCTGATATTAAAGAAAATGTCTTTAGCCTTTACTTATTAAATACAATGTTAGCTGTATATTTGTCATAGATGGCCTTACTTATGTTGAGGTATGTTCCTACTATTCCCACTTTGTTGAGAGTTTTTATCATAAAATAATATGATGCTGGATTTTGCTGAATGTTTTTTCTGCATCTATTAATATGATCTTATGATTTCTATCTTTTGATTTGTTTATGTGGTGTATTCCATTAATTGATTTGCAGATATTAAACCAACCTTGCATCCCAAGAATAAACCTAACATGATTGTGGTGTATAATATTTTCTATCTTTATTGAAATATAATAGGCAATTAGATGCTTGTATTTACATTCTACAATTTAGTGAGTTTTTTTTCAATTATAGTTGGTATATGATAACGTATCAGTTTCAGTTGTATAGTATAGTAATCAGAGATCCACATAACTCGCAAAGTGATCACCTCTTCCCCCTAACATATTTATTACATTATATCATTACAACATTAACCATCTTCCCAAAGCTACACTCTACATCTCCATGTCTATTCTTCAAATATCCTTAATCCTTTTGCCTTTTTTTTGTGCCCCACAGGCCCTATCCCATCTAATATTCTTCTACATATTCTCTGTATCCATGAGTTTATTTCAGCTTTTGTTGTTGTTGTTGATTTTGTTCTCTAGATTCCACATGTACATGAAATCATGCAATATTTGCCTTTCTCCATCCTACCCAATTTATTCAGCATAATGCCGTCTAGGTATATCAAGGCAATATCTTTTTCCATCCCCTTCCTTTTAGTCTGTCTTTTAATCTGAAGTGAATCTCTCGTAGGCAGCCTATGTAGAGGTCTTGTTTTTTTATCCATTCAGCCACCCTATCTTTTGGTTGGAACATGTAATTCTTATCCATTTGAGGTACTTCTTGATAGGAATGTAATTATTACCATTCTTTATTCCTGTTTTTGATACATGGTTTTCTTCTTGAAGAAGTCTCTCCAACATTTCCTGTAATACTGGCTTGGTATTTATGAATTCTATCAACTTATTTTTTGTCTGGGAAGATTTTTATATGTCCTTCAATGATAAATGATAACTGTTGGGTAAAGTACTCTTGGTTGTAGATCCTGGGTTTTCATCATGTTGAATATTTTGTGCCAAGCCCTTCTGACCTTTGGCATTTTAATTAAGATGTGTGTTGGTGTGGGCCTCTTTGAGTTCTTGGTTTTGAGAACTCTCTGAGCTTCCTGGGGTTTTATGTCTATTTCCTTCACAAGGTTGGGAAAGTTTGCCATCATTATTTCTTCACGGAACAATTCAATATCTTTTTTTTTTCTGGTATCCCTATGACACAGATATTTTTATACTTAATAGTGTCCCATGGACTCCTTAAATTGTTATTATAGTCTTGGCTACCTTTTCTTTGCCATTATGATTGAGTTTCCTTGGCTTTCCTATCCTCTATATAGGCCATCTGATCCTCTTTTTTATTCACTGTGTTTATTCCATTTAACATACTTCACATCTCAGATGTGTTCTTCATTTCTAACTGTTTCCCTTTTGTAATTTCCATTTACATTTTCTATGTTTTTTATCTCTTTGTTAAAGTTCTCACTAAACTCATCTTCCCTTCCTCTAAGTTCGTTGAACATTTTTATAACCAGTGTTTTGAACTCTGCATCTGTTAGATTACTTGACTCCATTATTTCTGGATCTCTGTTCTACTCTCTCATATGGTTTATGTTTCTTTGTTTTTCCATTTTGGCTGCCCTTCTGTATCTGTTTTTATATACTAAGCAAAGCTCCTAAGTTTCCTGGTCTCAATGGCAAGGATTTTTCTAATAGATGTCCAGTGGCACAGTCCTAAGAGGGGTTCAGCGGCAGGCCAGATTTATCCCCAGCCTATGCTCCTCAAGGCCACCTGTTAAGACTCAGCAAGCAATCCACAGATGCTCTGCTTACAGTTGCCTCAAAAAGCCACACCAGAAACCAAGGCCAGCTCCCACCAGTGTGAGTCTTTGTGCTGCTCAGCAAGAGGCACCTAAGTAAGTGAGGACACACCTGGATGTGGCTTGGGCGGGGCCGTGAGTAGGGGGAGGTGGAGTTTCAGGGATTCCTGTGGGCAGAGCTACCTCTGTTACCCAGTTTGATGACGTCTCTTCTATGGTGGTACTGAATCTGCGCACTGAAAGAGGGGAGGGTTCAAGAGAGGAGCACTGGATACTACCAGAACTTCTGCCTGGGAGAGAGCCTCACCTCTGTCCCTCACTCTGGCAACTCAGTGTCCCTCTGTATGTCCCTGGTGCTCCCTGTGCAGCCGAACCAGTGCTGGTGCTCAGAGCGAGCAGGTCCGTCACTGGGAAAGTCTGCTCGCAGACATGACCCCTTTAAGAGGTGTCTGCAGATGCCGGCTGCAGCTGCCACAAGCCTCCATCCTACTCAGCTGCTGGTGACCAGGCAACCTCACATCCTCGCCCAGTACTGTGTTTTGCCATTGCAGGGTGATTTCTTAGTTGTCTCTCTAGCTGTATGGCTTGATCATCTACATCCCAGGTGATTTTCTTTGCTGTTTGCCCCTTGCTTCTGTCACAACTTTGATTTGGTCACCAGAGAGATGAACGGAGCTTTTATCATCCACACCATTTTTTTTGCTTCCCCATGGTCTATAATATTTTTAATATATTGCTGAATTCAGGTTGCTAATATTTTCTTGAGAATTTTCGTGTCAATGTTCACAGGGGTTATCAGGCTATGTCTTTTTTCTGTTTTTGGAATCTAGGTGATAGTCAACTCATAAAAAGAATTAGGGAGACTTCACTCTCAAATTTTTTGGAATGGTTTCAGAAAAATAAGTTTTAATTCTTTGAGTGTTTGGTAAAACTCACCTATGAAGACATCTGCTTCAGGATTTTTGTTTTTTGGAAGTTTTTTGATTACCGATTCAATTTTGCTAGTAGTAATGGGTTGGTTCAAATTTTTTGTTCCTTCTTGACTCAGCTTTTGAAGATTATATGTTTCTAGGAGTGTATCTAATTATTCTAGATTGTCCAATTTGTTGGCATATAATTACTCATAGTATTTTTTAGGGCTCCTTTGTATTTCTGTGGAGTCCATAGTTACTTCTCTTCTTTTGTTTCTGATTTTATTTACTTGGGTCCTCTCTCTTTTTTCCTTCATAAATCTTATAAGGATTTATAAATTTTGTTTATCCTTTTAAAGAACCAGCTTTTTGTTTCATTAATGTTTTGTATTGGTTTTCTGGATTCTATTTAATTTATTTCTGATTTTATTTATTTAGAGCCTCTTGCTTTTTTTTTTCTTGAGGAATATAATTAAAGATTCATCATTTTTTTTTATCTCTGCAAAGAATCAGCTCTTCATTTCATCGATCTTTTTACATTTTTTTTAAGATTTAATTATTTCCCCTGTGATCTTTATTATTTTATTCCTTCTACTCACCTTGGGCTTTGAGTGTTGTTCTTTTTCTATTTCCTTTAGATGTAAGATTAGATTGTTTGAGGTTTTTTTTTTTGAGATAGGCCTGTATTGTTGTGAATTTTCCTCTTAGAACTCTTTGGCTGTGTTCCATAGATTTTTTTTTTTTTGGTAGGGGAAGCAGAGACAAGACACTGTGTTTTCATTTTTGTATGTCTTAAGGCATCTTTTGATTCTTTCTTGATCTTATAAACATATTCATTGTTTAGTAGTATGCTATGTAGCCTCCATATGTTTGTGTAGTTTCCAGTTTTTTTTTCTTATAACTGATTTCTTGTTTCATACTATTTTGATTGGAGTAGATGCTTGATATGATTTTAATATTTTTTACATTTATTGCAACTTGTTTTGAGGCTTAACATGTGGTCTATTCTGTAAAATGTTCCATGCGTGCTTGAAAAGAATGTATAATCTGCTGCTTTGGTGTGAAATGCTCTAAAAATATAAATTAAATTCATTTTGACCTCACTTAACCTTCATTGTCTCCTTAAACTCTTATTTCCATGTATAGTCATGATAGGGATTAAGGCTTCAACTTATGAATCTGGTGGAGACAAAATTCAGTGCATAACAATATTCTTCTGTTCTTGAATCTCCTTTTTGAGGATTCCCTTCTCATCCCTCCCCCCCCTCAATATAACTTACCATGGCATAACTCTTGAGGGACCTTGACTTTTCATCCTGTTTTCTCCATACTGCTACTTCTTGGTTCCTTTGCTTCCATGTTTCAGGTACTAATTCTATAAATCTGACTGTGTATTTAGACTATTCTATGATTTATCTCCCAAGCTCTTTGCTCAGAAGAGAGCATTTTTTAAGAAATGATAAAATGATTTTCATTTTATGGTAACGTTCTAGTTGAGTTCCCTTAGAGATTGGTGAACATTACCCGCTACCTACCCACCAAGTTCCACATAGACACAAGGCCTGTTCCTCCCTGTCCTGGCCACAATCAGTTGTTATAAAACAAAAATAGTTAGGAGACCCCGTCCTTTCCTTCCTGACTCTTTGAATTCCATATAAACATTAAGCCAGTCATATACTTGTTAGTTTTGTTTGTTTGTTTTTAACAATAATCAAAGAAACACTGCCATTTAGGATGACCCATAGAAATGAAAATTTCAAGTTCTTTGAAGGATAAAATAAAGTTATTTACATTGAAACTAAATGTGAAGAGCTTAAGTCAATCTCTGACAACACTTTCATGAGATTCATTTGATTGTGGTGTTTTTTTGTTAAATTTTTTTGATATTTTGTTGCCCCGCCCCATCAATTACATTTTTGTTAAATTAAGACATATATATCATATGATACATCTCCATGCTCTAAACTCTTATATAATAAAATTGATGTCTTCATGGTTTAATGATATCATTTGTTCCATAATAGTTTTTGGATTCTTTTCACTATCAGGTTTTATAAAGATTCCAGATAAATGCCTCAGACTTTTGAATGGTAAAAGTGGGGTGGGTAAAGAAAATAAAGTGTTTTTAGTAAGAAAAAGGATCCTCTGAAGAACTTTGTACACCAGTGAATTCCAAAGAGAGAATTAAAATTGATGTCTCTGCTCCAAAACTACTCATATAACCATTGGAAAAATTCTACCGACCTATTAGAACACATCTAGTTGGTGAGAGGCTATGGGCTATGTTGTTTGAGTTTCTTCTGTATTTCCAAACGTGCTTAATTTAGGTTTCTATATCCTTTGTGTTTTCAGTGGAAATGTTCCAGGAAGAATTGCAGTGATTTAAAAATAGATACTTGCCACAGCTTTCTTTCTATATTTCAGTGACAACTGACTGCAAATTATTTGAGAAGTTTCAATTCTAAGATACCCTAAGTCAGCACTGAAAACAAGCAAAAAGAATCTATGAGTTCTTTATGTTCACTGCTAATGTACAGCACCTGAAAAGCAGAATTTCATATGTGTCGGTCACAAATCATGAAAAAAAATCAGTGTGTGAAGCTTCAGTGTTTAAATGACTGTCTAATGCTGAAGAATAAATAAAATTTATCTTCAGAATTACTATTTATTATAGCATATTAGTTCTTTAATTGGAAAGATTTTTAAAATAACACATATGTTACAAATAGCTGTGCCAAAAACACTTTTTGTATGGATTGTTTTTTTCTTTTTTTTTTAACATTTTTCACATTGATTTTAAAAATCACATCTACTCATTTTGTAAATTTTGTATAGATGTATAAAGAAAAATAAATGGTCTTTTCATTAACCTACTATCTTGAGGTGATTGTTGTTAACATTTCAGCAAACATCTTTCCAAATATTGCTATAATTTTATATAATTAAAATATATTATAGTTTTATATCAGTTTATCTCAAGATTATAGCATATGTACATTCTTACATTATTAAAAAAGTTTTTAATATAATATTAATAGCTATGCAATGGTCTATCATAAGGACATTCTATATTTTTTAGGCATTCCCCTAGTGTTGAGAATTTAGGTTTCTCTTAATTTCTCATTATTATAAATAACACTAAAATAAACATCTTGATACTTAAATTTCTGTACAGTTTTAAAGTAAATTATTTCTCCGGGGTAAATTATATCCTCAGGGTAAATTTTGGATGTGGAACTATTGATTTCTAGTTTCATACCAATTAACAAAAAAAAATATATTGTTGAAAACAAGAAAGTCTAATGCTGAATAATTTAACCTCTTAGGGTTTGCAGACACTTCTGAGATTCTGATATAAATTTTGCTCTCTTACAGAAAATGCTAATAATTATGTTGCTTCCTGCACATAAACCTAATATAAAAATTTCGAAGGTATGAAATCATTCAAATTCTAAAAATTCAAAAAAAATAATTTTACTCAAAAGTACATTTCAATGAGAATGTCTTTGTTTGTTCTGAATAAGAGTTTAAAATTTAGTTGACAACACATGCAATTTGAGTCACCAAATGATTTGATGGGAACAAGTGCTAAAAACTCTGACTCGCAAAATTATGTAGAATAACAATTTGAATCATGCAGCTTTGCCAGATGAGAGTAAACTTGTGTCAAATAGCTTCAGAATTCTCCAAGATTCTTCCAATTGAAATCATGTCCCAATATGTCCTTTTTCCTCAAAGAAATAAGGCCATATTTTGTCAGAATTTTTATTGTCGATGCTGTCTATTGTACTAAAGGAGCAGTTATAAATCAGTGCATCAATTTCAACATCATCCGAACAAGAACTTTAAAGTAATTTAGTAATAGATTTTGGTATGTGTAAATTTCTGCCCAGATAGAAATTGATCAAGCTTTGACAATCTAGTTCTACCCAGCAGAAAGAGTTTGTCCAGGGTGACAAAGTTTGTAAAGTGGCCAGCTCCAGAATAGCAAGCTTGGCAAGAACAGAAATGGAAATAACAATAAAACTTGTAAATTTTGTCCATGGCAATCATAATGGTGATTTCAGGACCTTGAATGAAAAGATTTCTCTTATCCTCATGGCCAAAAATCACTAAATAAGCCAAACACTAACTTTGTAAGTGAATAGATAGATAGATAGATAGATAGATAGATAGATAAATTTGACCTTTTCACGTATTTCAATCAAACACTTTAAGACTTGTTTTTTAGAAAGCCAGCAAAATCCTGTATAAACAAAAATAAGTAAATACATTCTGTTCTCATTTCTCCACAAAGCCTCTTTTAAAAAAGGTGATTCAAGGCTCAGGCATTCAGGAACTTGACAAATTCTACACTATCATAAGTTTAGCAAAAAAACTCAAAAAAGACAGAAGGGGATAAGTTTTCTGGTGCTAGTTGACAAGAGCACCACAAAGATTCCAATTTAACTTTGCTGTGACAGCATATGTAGAGATTGGGCTTGCTGTAGAGCGAATGCTTGTTTCTCTCCAAAATTCATAATTTGAAATCTAATCTAATCTCTGATGTGGTGGTGCTTGGAGGTCCTGACAGTGCTTGGAGGTGTGACCATTGGGAGATGATTAGGCCATGAGAGCAGAGCCCTAATGAATGGGATCGATATTCTTATAAAGACATCCCAAAGAACTTTCTCGCCCCTTCCACCATACGAGGGGTGCAGCAAGAAAATGTCCCTCTATGCGCCAGGTAGCAGCCTCTTATCAGACACTGAACCAGATATAGAATATGCTGGTGCCTTGATCTTGGACTTCACAGTCACTACAACTGTGAGAAATAAATTTCTGCTGTTTATAAGCCACCCAGTCTGTGGTACTTCAGAATACCAGATACATAGTCAAGCACCACAGGTACTCCAACTGTATAAAAGACTATAGTAGTTTTCACCTTTTATCTGCAGTTTCAGTTTCTATGTTTCATTTACCCATGGTCAACTTCAGCCTAAAATATTAAATGGAAAATACCAGATATAAACAATTCATAAGTTTTAAATCATACTGAGTAGTGTGTTGAAATCTTATGCAATCTAGCTTCTTCTTTCCTGAAACACGAATCATCCCTTTGCCCAATGTCTCCATGCTGTATGTACTCTCTGTCAATTAATCACTTAATGGTCATCTCAGTTAATCAGGTGGAGAGAGAGAGAGAGAGAGACCACATTTACTTAACTTTTATTATAGTATATTATTATAATTGTTCTATTTTATCGTTATTGTTGTTAATCTCTTATTGTGCCCAATTTATGTTAAACTTTATCAGGTATGTATGTGTAGTAAAACACATGGTATTTTATGAGTTCGATACTGTCAGTAGTTTCAGGCATCCACTGGGGGTCTTAGAATGGATAAGGGAGGGTTGATTACACATGGATAAGGGGGGTTACTGTACCAAGATGGCTTTTTCCTTTGCTCGGCAAATAACTTCCATTTTAAGACATCGACAACATTTGAGTTTCTAAAAGGGGATCACAAAACATGAATTCTTTTATTAGCATGCATGGGACATATAAATACTAGATGCAGTCTACAGTGAGAAATATGTGCGGTGCTATCCAGTTCCAGTTATTGCTGGAGAAATTTATTTTAGCCGCATATTTCTTCATGTCCTATTTCAAAATATTAGAAAAAAATTATCAGGTATGAAGTCAATAGATTTGACAGAAACATAGCTTGTATTTCCTTTGTTTCCTCTAAGTCACAAACTAGTTCTACCTTTTCCAGAGCACATGGCTTCACCAAATCCCTCAAAGTATACATAGCTTCTTTTGGCTGTCAATGTGACAAGTAATCTTACAGGAAAATACTAGAAAAGCTTTTGTGTTGAGGCTAACTTAAGTCTTGGTTATTTCTTGTCTTTTCAAATTAAGCTATCTTTTTAAATATCTACACTATTGGCTTCAAGATTTCATTGACAAAATCTTTGACACAAAGCATTATGGCTTTGTAGCACGTCTTATTCAGTAATGAAAGCAAAACCAAAGTATACCTTAAGTATTTTAATACATTATTTTAATTTTCTTTGCATTTTCCAACTTAGGCTTGGAGATATATCAACAACAATATGTCCTTTTTTTGTGAACTAAATTTTCTTTAATTTGAATCAACATTAAATTATATGAAAGGTCCGAGCATTGTAATAGTACCTGGTACTGACATTTCATTCCACCCCGCAGTTAATAATATAATTTGAATAAAATATTTCAACACAATTTTCAAAATGAAATGAAAAATACACACACATAAGTACACATATCTATAGGTACACATGTATTTCATAGCTCATCTTACTTAAGATTATTCAAAAACAATTTTTTACATAATATCTAAAGTAATGGGAAAACACTCAAATTATATAGAAATAGATTTTTACGCATATATAGTTATGTATGCATGTGTATATTTATTTGTGTATGTGCGTGCACACATGTATACTTTTACCCCATTAACAATTAACAATAACTGCTATACATCTTAATAGCTACTATTCAGCATGACTATATAATTGATATTACAGAATATGGGTGTTAATCATGAGGACCTAGACTCATTACCTAAATCAGAGTTATATTCAGTAGATTCTAAGGATGAGTAATCCTTTCTATAAATATCCTATCAAGAATAAAGTACTTTTTAAAATATACAATCTGTTCATTCAGTTCCCATTGGCTAAAACCATGTCACATTAGAAGCATCACTTTTCATGTTCTATCATGTCCAGAAATGAAAGGGAATCAATGCATATTTAAACGTTGTATGCTTTCTTATTTTGGAAGTTTTCTAACTTAAGCTAGGGTCATTTTAAACAAAAGCAATAATCCATGACTATAATAGCTGGATATATTTTCTTTTATTCCTAACAGGGAAAATAAATCTAGATGTCATATGTGGCAATAATAAGGATCATATACTGATGGTGCTCATTTAGCATGCCATGCCACCTATATTAATTAGAATGGGCTAAGTTGATGTTGCAATAACAAACAACCATATCTTAATGAAAATGTTTATTTCTCATTCCCACAAAAACAAGTGTGGGTCAGGGCAATTCTCCAGGACAGACTTCTCTCTTATCATGGTAATTCCTACAATAATTAGACTAGACTTGTACAGTAATTTGACTCCACAATTTTAACTAAAGTTTACACAACTACCAAAAGAAAGAAGTGAGAGCCGAGGTTGTGCACCATGTCATAAGTGTCAATGCACAGGCTACATGCCCTGCAAGACTAAAAACCCTGGATTTAAAATCTGAAGGCCTGTAAAATATGCTAGATTCGCAATTTATTCACTGGTTGATCTGAATCCAATCACTTTTCTTCTCTGAACCTTAATTTTCATATCTGTAAAAGCAGTTCTGTTATTCTATGACTTTATGGCACACCTTGGAATATTCTAGAAATATGTTGGTTAATTTTTCATTCCATTGAATAAGTTTTGAAATGACATTGGGCCAATGAAACAAATTCAGGATTTTGTTTCTTCCTCTGACCTGTTTTCTTTTTATATATAATGTATGCTACTCACCATAAAGGGTTAATAAACTAATAAAGATAAAAAAAGTATTTTTTGCACTATCTGAATGCAAAGAGTCTGGATTTTCAGGTGATACTAATAGGAGTTATTGGGAGTTGCTGTGCAGACAGTTACAGGTTCCAGTGCTCCACTGGGAGAATTGGATGGATTTGCATGGAAAACAGTAGAGATAGATAAATACCAAGGTCTGATGATAATATGCATGCATTATCTGGACTTGTTTCAATTATCTGACATTGTTGGCCTTACTAATAGCTCTGTTTCTATTACATTCAGTTCTCAGTAGAGTATAGGAGTAACTGCTTCAAAAACACAAGGATATGTGAATGCTCATCTTCCTTCTCATTGTGAAAGACCTTCATTCCATAGACTAATCAAAGAAAAAAAATTGGAAATTACCATTGAGAACAAGTTTAGCATGTGTGACCAAAATTAACTCAAAAAGAGACAGAAAATAAATTAATTAATCCATACCCCCTGCAAGGGATAAAAAAATATGAGCAAAAAGCTTGCTTTAAAAATTTCTAAATCAAAAAGACTATTTGAACAAAAACGGCACTTGAACAAGATGAAACAGAACACCCCAGACAGAACAGAAATGATATTCACTTTCTAGCTGATGTTCCCCAAAGAAGGAAACTCCCCCGAAATTCAGAACAAAAATAAAGGCATAAAGAATCAAAGTTCACATTAAAAATATTAAATTCTACTAAGTGAACAAAGTACTTGATTCATAAATAAGCACAGTAAGAAAGTTCTCTACAGAGTATTGTGTTCTGCTTGAAATGTAGACAATGAACACATTCAAACAGGCATGCATGGCCATGCAGAGTCCTACACCTTATTATAACAATGCTGTCTTTGATGTTCATAACATTGGACCCTATTGAAAATGAAATGGTCTCACAATGGAGTTGCTATAGGCTGAAATATGTTCCTTGACCACCACCAAATTCATATATTGAAGCCGTAATCCCCAAAGCGATGGTATTTGGAGGTGATGCCTTTGGAAGTTATTAGGTTTAAGTTATATCATGAGGGTGAAGCCCCCGTAATGGGATTATAAGACCAGATCTCTCTCTCTGCATCATGTGAGGACATAACAAGAAGGTACCATGGGCAAGCTGGAAGCCAGGTCATATTCCTGGCACCTTGATGATAGACTTCCCACCCTCTAAAAACTGAGAAATAAATGTTTGTGATTTAATGCACTCAGTCTATGGTATTTGTTATAGCAGCCAAAGGTTGATGAATGTAAGGGTTCTTTTCATACTCTTAGAAATAATGTCTACCCTCCAACCCCTGGAATCAGGAGACATTAAGATAGAAAGATAGAACTAACTTAAAGCTGCTGTGTATGGTCTTTTAAAGTTTTGCCGAATAGCATTACTTTTTAAGTTTTCTTCAATTTATCGAATATTTATTGAGCACCTCATATCTGCCGTGCTCTGTGCTAGGCATAGTGGATATAGAGATAAATAAAGCATGGTTCCTAACTTAAAGTACCAAAAAAATCCAATAGAGGAAATTATAGAAAACCAGGTGATATTAATACAAATGAAAATGTACAATACCAGTGACAGAAGTGTGAATTGTTGCTCTCAATTAAATATTTCAGAAGGAGTCTCCTTATACTGTTAACAATTTACAAGGTCTTTGGCTTCTTTTTTCCCATAAGATCACCTTTACTGAGTAAAGATAGTGCCTAAGTGGACAGAATAAGATATAAACAGAACAAAACAAATCTTTCCAGAACAACTAATGCCTCAGATGGGAAAGCTAAAGCAATCTTACCACCACTGACTAATGGTCATCAATGGACAAGATTGACTTGAAGTAACATTGGCAGGCCAAAGAGATTTTCTTTGGATCTTTTTTGCTCTTCTCAGTGCTAACTTATGCTTCTTAGAACCCAGAATCCCTCCCTAAGAGCAGCCTTTAATTCTTCATCCAGCTGGGTTTCAAAAGGGACATTTGTTGGAGACAATTATAATAATAATAATTAGGGCGATGGTTTATTGAGAATTTACTAAACATCAAGTTCCATGCATAACATTTGCATATAAAATATCATTTAATTTTAACAATCCTGGGAAAATATTTTCTTCCTCAGTTTACAGACAAGGTAATTGAGGCTCAGTGAAGTAATTTCAGCTGATATCCCATTATTCTTATGTGGAAGAACAGGATTCCGACCTAGAACTATCTAAGTGATGTTGAGTCTGTAAACAAATTCTTGTTATCATGTTAATGATTAAGAATAAAAAAAAATAATATATTCTCCCAGGGTATCTGGATTTTAAAAGACAGCATTTGAGAATGCAAACCGTTCACACCAAAGAAATGATTTTCTAACAGAGGAATTGCTAGCACTAAAGGAGACCAGGTAGGCACTATTTTTAGACACATAGGATTTTTCACTATACTTTTAAAATCACACTAGCTGGGTAGGCACTTTCCCTACCTGTGTAGAGGCTGATGTCCAGTTCTTTAACCTGTTAAATCTTTACACCACAACATCCACAACTACCATTATAACATTATGATATAGTGATTGTATGTTTCTCTCTCTCTCTCTCTCTCTCTCTCTCTCTCTCTCTCTCTCTCTCTCTCTTTCTCTCTCTCCTCCCTTCCTTCTTCCTTCCTTACTTCCTTTTTTCTTTCTTCTTTTATTACTTTCTTTCATTCACTTAATCATCCATTTTGGAAATACATAGAGCTGTGCACTGCAAATGCAAATGCAATGATGAACAAGAATGATATTGTCTTTGTCCTCAGGGCTGTAGAATAATTAGACGTGATGAGTTTTGAAGTCTAAGATTACTTAGAACATATAGCAATGGCTACTTCTGTCTGAATATATATCATAGATAAAGGTATTCTTGTAGCCTGGTTGTAAAATAATTTAAATCACACTGGAGAATGCTTAGCTTACATGTGAAGAAGAAGAAATTAATGATAAAATTCTATAAGTAATTATAGAATTATAATTATAATTATACTATATTTATATAATATAATTATAGTTACATAATTATGTTAATGATAATTATGTTAATGATTGTTATAATGTATAACAATTATAATTATAAATTAGAAAGCATCCTTCTACAACAAATTACTTTTTGAACAATCAACTTCAGAGAATGTTCATATCAATATAGTTTACTGGGTTCTGTTAATTTAGAAAGGAAAACTGACTAGATTGTGTAATAGAAACAAGGGCACTAATTCCCCACTTCTTTATAAACTAGCTCACACATTTCTTCATTTAAAGATAGGCAAAAGGACAGATATTTTCCAAGTCATTCAGCATTTAAACAGATCAATCTCACTGAAAACAATTGAAATTAAATGATATTAAATGTTAAAGCAAAGATATTGTTGAATGCAGAGCTTACAGTAACAGATCTGTAGCAACACGCTAAGACTACTTCTTTGATATGTCAATTTTAGCAGATGCCCTTTTCAGCCCATTTAACAATCCATTCATTGCCTTTTGCTTTTGAAAGTGCATTGACATTTGCCCTTCTTATTTCTATAAGCAGTGCCATAAAGCTTAATTTCAATAACAAGTGTCAACAGCTCAAAAATTTGTACCCCTCCATTCCTCTTGTAATGAAAAGAATTTTTTTTTTCTATCTGGGAAAAAGGTAATGAGGTAAAGATTGATTGTTCATGATTGAGAGGTTTGTGTGGTTAATAATCTCAAGTCTTTTTTAAGAAGTGTTTTTGGTTATATGTTGCAGGTGTAATTGATGTTGATATAAACCATATTTTTAAGTTTCTGTTATTTTTAGATAAAATTTTATCATTGGTTAATTAGCATGAACAAAATATAAGTACTGCTTACTCATTTAACTATAATTCATATTAATTTCAAGCATGACTTTTTTGTTTTTTTAAATATTATAAATAGTTAATAGGTGCATCAACATTCATTATGTTTCACACTATTTTCTTTTTTCAATACAAATGGAAAAATGTATTTAAGAAATGAACAAATTCGAATTAAAGTTCGACATCCTTTTATTAATTTCTTATGGCCACTGTAACAAATTACTACAAACTGGGTAACTTAAAACAATAAACATTTGCTCTCTTAGGGATGAGGAGGCTGGGATTGTGAAAACAGTTTCCCTGGGACTAAATGAAGGCATTAGCAGATCCACGCTCCCTTTAGAGGCTCTAGGGAGGAGAATCCATTCCTGATTCTTCCAGCTTCTGCTGGAAGCCCATATTCCTTGGCTTGTGGCTGCATCTCCCTAATCTCTCCTTCTATGTTCACACTGCCTTCTCTTCTAAGTGTCAAATTTTCCTCTATCTCCTCTTATAAGCATATGTGTAATAACATTTTGGATTTACTCAGATAATCTAAAATAATCTCCTCGTATTAAGATTCTTAATCACATCTGAAAAGTCCTTTTCTGCCATACAAGTCCACATCACAGGTTCCAGGGATTAAAACGTGGATATCTTTGAGGGGCCATTATTTAGCCTATCACAACTTCCGGAAGCACACACAAGACCATTTTATTACTTCTGTGAGCCATAGACATTTTTGCTTGTGTGGTCTTTTCTTCAAAAAATAAATTTAAAATTATATTTTGACTACAGTGAAATAAACATAAACATTTATATATTCATTGTTGTTATTAATATATATGTAATATTGTTATGTTAATTTTCGTCTGATGTTAATAAATTAAAACAAAAACATTTTCATGGACACCTAAAAATGTATGACCTTAGGCATTGTGCTTAATGGAAAATTCAGCCCTGCATGTAGAAAACACATAAAGGCTCTCTATCTCAGTAACTGTTAAAAATTTAAAAGTACACAAACTCAGGAAAGAATTCTAATATATACATATGTTTCTTAATTGCACTTGGGTTTTAAAAAATCCCAGGATTTCTGCTCCATTTTTGATAAGTGTTCCATTTCCTAAGCTCTATCATTTTTTTTTATCATGTAATCTTTGAAAAGCAAAAGACAAAATGTTTTAAAAAGGTGTATTTCTTCCATACCTAATTGATGGAAAATAAAAATAATGTACAAGGTCTTTTAAAATATGATAAATATGGTTTCATTCTATGTCATCTCACTGCAGATTCTGCATATAACAATACATAGTTCACTGTGTATGTTTTGTTTTTAATTTTTAAAGGTTGCGTATAAGAGAGAAGAAACACTGATAACATCGAACTAAATCATCACACAGCTTCAATGTGACCTGGTCGGACATCACCTAATTTGTGCCTTGTCCAAATTAGGTTTCTCAACCATAATGTTGTTCTACTGTCAGATGGTTCATAATTGTTAACACAGTTCATTGGTGCTTTGCAGAACTGCATTTCCTTTGGCAATACAAGGAGAGTGAGAAATTATAGAATTTTTTTTATTGTCAGTGTGTTATGAAGGATTATGTTAATCAAAGAAATCACAGCTCGGGTATCTAAAAGTGAATCAAAGTCTATTTTTTCTCCTTTTGTAGGAAAAATATATTATTCAGTACTGCTTTTCGACTAGGAAATTAACAATCATGTATTTTCTAACATATAAACTTTGTTTCACAAACTCAGTTTATTAGTTTTAATAAACTCTTCTGATTTATATGATGCAACAAATGATGTTTCATATTACATTTTATTACCTCCAGGACAGTTTTTGCTACACCTAAACAAAAATGTGCTATTGTTGTACCTATTCATTGCTTTCTTAGGCAGAACAGAAGGAATAATAATATATGAAAAACATAGATGAATCTATTTTAAAATATACTTATTAAGGACTATTTCTGTTTATTTTCAAATTGATTTAAATATTTCATGCT
This sequence comes from Rousettus aegyptiacus, assembly GCF_014176215.1. NCBI lineage: Eukaryota > Metazoa > Chordata > Mammalia > Chiroptera > Pteropodidae > Rousettus > Rousettus aegyptiacus. The sequence continues at coordinate 78,457,049 of NW_023416312.1, read as the reverse complement.
ATTACATAGTATACAACATTCTCAATTTCACAATTATGAGATCAAAGCAATAATGATAGTTAAAATTTTGGATTTACATGTATTATTTCATTCATTGCTCATAACGAAATATCGAGACTGGTTTCTTATTATTCTTGTTATTTCATTTTATAGGTGAGGATATTGAGACGCAGAGTAGTTAAATAATTTATCTAATATTACAGAGCTAGTAAGTAAAGAAGTTGAGACATAAACCTAAGCCAAGTCTGTCTGGTTTCAGAACCTAAAAATTAACTGCCAAATTATACTGTTTATACATAGATTGTATAATATTTTAATATTCTGCTTTTTGTGGGGAATGACAGTGATCATTAAAAATTTTATGGCTATAAAGTAGTAACTAATTTCAATTAATAAGACACATGTATGTATGCCATGAATAAACTGCAGGGAACACTCAGAAAATTAACTAGATTTTGCATTAGATAGTGTGTGTCCAGTTTAGTGTAACAGAGAATTGGATTAAAAATTTCAGTGTGGAGTTCTGACCAAGATAGTGGAGTAGGTAAACTCTGTGTTTGCCTCCTCTTGTGATCACATCACAATTACAACTAAACTGCAGAACAACCATCATTGGGAGTCACCTGAAGTCTAGCTGAACAAAAGTCCTATGACTGGAGAACTACAGAAAAGGCCACCTTGAGACTGGTAGGAGGAATGGAGACAAGAAATAGGCTGGTCCTTATACCCACCTGTGGTGGATGAGAATCAGGAGGGATATCTCATTTGTGGAGGTCCTTCATGAGGAGTGAAAGTTTCCAGCCCCTCACTGGGCTCCCCAGCCCGGGGTTCCAGTGTCAGGAAGAGAAGTCCCCAAAACTCCTGGCTGAGAAAACTGGCAGAGATTATGTCTGAGTAAGATAGAGTGCTGCTGAAGTTGCAGACATTCCTCAAAAGGGGCCCATACATGGATTTACTCACTGACAGATTTATTCTCTTTGAGCTCCAGCATTGGGGTAGCTGCTCAAAAGTGTGAGGGATATCAAGGGAGGAAATGTGTTGTCTGCATTCAGGGCAAGGTCTAGAGGGGCAACTGTCTCCCAGATAGAAGTATTGGCAGAATCCATTATCTCTTTGTTGAGCCCTCCTCCCTCCCGGCACACAGATGCAAGTGGCTGTCATATCTGAGTCTCCATCAACATGACTAGCACTGGTCACCCCTCTCTTGTGATTCCCTGAGAACCCACCACACCCAACTTGTGGGCTCACCCAGTTTGCATTCAATGGCACTTCCAAACAAATAGCCTACCTTGGTTCATTCTGTGGACTTTCCTGAAATCTCCCAAAGGTTCACAAAACCCGGATAAAAAGCATCTGGCCTCAGCGTGCCCTGTACCACTTGCAGAGCAGCCCTAAGCTCAGCACTAGCAGCAGCCAACCTTAGTTCACGGCTTGGCCTCTTGAGGTATCTCCAAGCCCATTGTGGATAGTGGACATCTGTGGATCACTTGGTGGTTTATGCCAAGTGGCTCCAGGCAGAGTACAGGTTGAGGTTGAACTTGGCCTGTGGCAAGGCATCTTGCAGGAGGACTTGGGACTAGCATGCATAGTGGCCACCTTTGGACTGAGCAGGAGCACCACCCAGGGCCACATCTGAAGATAATACACCCAAAGAGCAGACTGGGCAGGCACCAGAGTCCTGCTATGTATGGTCAGCCACTGCAAAATAGCTACTCCACTGTAGTCATGGACTAATCTTCAGAACCAATGAACTTGAGGGTCAGTACCTCCCACTGATGGACAAATAACAAAAAAGGCACAACTACAAGAGAAGGGCACACAAAACACATAAAATAGATATACCTAGAGCACCCATTTCAGATAACCAGGAAAGACAGTGCCACAGGGCCCCACAGGACACCTACTACATAAGGCCACTCTACTAAGACCGGGGACTTAGAAGCCCTACCTAATACATATAAACAAACACATAAAGGTAGCTAAGATGGGGAGACAAAGAAACATGCCCAAAATGAAAGAATAGAACAAAGCTCCAGAAAAAGAACTAACTGAAATGGAGACAAGCAATTTAACAGATGCAGAGTTCAAAACACTGGTTATAAAGATACTCAATGAACTTACGAAAAGAGTAGGTGAACTCAGTGAGAACTTTTAAAAAGAGATAGAAAACAAAAAAAAAATCAGTCAAAAAGGAAGATTACAATAACTGAAATGAATAATACCGTAGGAGGAAATATTGGTAGATTAGATGAAGCAGAGGGTTGAATCAGTGATTTAGAATATAAGGTAGCAGAAAACACTCAATTAAAACAGCAACAAGATTTTTTTTAATTAGAGATAATTTAAAAGGGCTCTGAAACAACATCAAGCATATCAACATTCACATCATAGGGGTAACAGAAGGAGAAGAGAGAGCAAGGAATTGAAACCCTATTTTGAAAAATAATGATGGAAAACTTTCCTAACCTTTTGAAAGAAATAGACATAGAAGCCCAGGAAACACAGAGTCCCAAACAAGATAAACCCAAAGAGGCCCAAACCAAGACACATCATCATTAAAATGCCAAAGCTTAAAGACAAAGAGAGAACCTTAAAAGCAGCAATAGAAAAAACAGTTAATTACCTACAAAGGAGCACCCATAAAACTGTCAGATGATTGCTCAGCAGAAACTTTGCCATTCAGAAGAAACTGGCAAGAAATATTCAAAATGATGAAAAGTGAGGACTACAAATAAAATTGCTGTACCCAGCAAAGCTATCATTTAGAATCGAAGGACAGATAAAAAGCTTCCTAGATAAGAAAAAGCTAAAGGAGTTCATCAAAACCAATATTCCTCTAATATTTACAAGAAATATTAGAGGAATTTCTTTATTAAGAAAATGGAAAAGAAGCAGGGGAGAAGGGAGGGAAAGGGGGAGTTGGAGGAGGTAGGGAAAGAGAAGAAGCGAAAATATTAAAAAATATGATTAATAAAAGCAGTAACTACATATGTATCAATAATTACTTTAACTATGAATGGGTTAAAGGTTTCAGTCAAAAGATAGAGTGGCTGAATGGATAAGAAAACGAGTCCCTTACATATGCTGCTTATAAGAAACTCTCTTCAGATCTAAAGACATACATAGACTGAAAGTAAAGCATGCATGGATCTCGAAGGTATTATACTGATTGGAGTAAGACAAAGAAAGACCAATGCCATGTGATTTCACTTACTTCTGGAATCTATAGAACAAAATAAACAATCAAAACAGAAAGAAACTCACAGTTGGAGAGAACATTTTTATGGTTGCCAGTTGGAGAGTGGTTAGGGGGCATTGGTGAACGGGGGAAGGGATTAAGAGGTACAGATTGGTAGTTACAAAATTGTCATGGGGAGGTAAAACATAACATAAGAAAATATAGTCAATGATATTGTAATAACTATGTATGGTATCAAATGGGTATTACTCTTATCAAGATGCTCATTTTGTAAGTTATTTAAATATCTAACCATTGCGTTGTACCCACTGTAATTGAAAATTTTAAAAGTATTTTAAGAAATGTTAATGTTTTGATAATCTTGTGGATAAAACCAGTTTTACTTTCTACAATTTAACAGACCTGACCAGTAACCCCAATTAGTTTCATAAATATATGGAAGACACAAAGTGTATTTGGACAAAGAAAAAAATAACTTGGAACAAATCCGTTGTTTCTACTTAAGTAGAAACCGATCAAAGACTATGTCCCACTGAGGAGAGGAGGATAGTAATACCCTCTTTTAATGTTGTTCAAAGGACAAAATTAAAACATAAAGCAGCTATAAGCTTTAATTGAAGGCACTCTGCTATGAATTACTGTTTTAAAGGTGGAGATATCCCTATTACAACATGATGTCAGAAGAAGTAAAATAAGGATAATAACAATAATAATAGTAATAATAATATATGTATAAATTTTTGTAAAACTCAGTGGCTCATCTCATACTGCAAAAATTCAGAAATCATTTTGAATCTAGGAGTTGGAAGAAATTGGATTAGTTCCTGAGCACAGTTTATGAGCAGTGCTGAGTTTCCTTCTACACTCTGCTTGGTAGGTAGACATACAGTCTCTATTTAACCTTGCTAGTGATGATCAGTGATGAAAATTAGTCCATTCCAATATAATACAGTAATAACTTTTAAATTTTGTTGTCTTACCAGACTGTCTATATTTCCATTTATTAGGCCTTGTTGGCTTTTTGAAAAAGACAGAATTAGGCTTAATCTGTTCTCTATTTGACAGTATTCTGTTGACCATTCTTCATATCAAAAATTTTCATAGAAAGAACATGCAACTCTTAATTTACTACCTAATTTGGTATGGAACAAAGATCACAAGATGAACCTTGTAAATTATGTAAGTGAGAATGGAGTTACCTGTTTCATATATGCAGCTTTCCCTCAAATCCGGAGTTGTTATCTATTCTTTTCCTGAAGCAAATCTCAGGAGGAAAAAAATAGCTTCCTCTGATATTTCACTATGCCTGTTTTTAGGCAATCTGCATTTCCCAAAATTGTTGCTTGATTCAGAGGCATTTGAAATTTGTTGTATCTGATCATGCATGCATGCAGTTAAAATGTTTCCACCTCATATATCACAGCCAAGTATGCTTTATTTTGACTGTTGATTATATTGACTTTATGCCTATCCTTTCAATTTTATCCAAATACTGGTATTAGGTTATGATGAGCATGACATTTTGTTTTCATTTCTTTTTTTGTCAAGACAAGGTAGAGAGAAGGCTTGAAAGTCAAGCATTGAAAAGTTAAGGATAGACTATATTTTATCCCCTTCCATCTTTCACATATATACACAGTAAAACCGAAACAAAAGACCAACATTCTATTCAGAAATCTGAAGCCATTTAATCTTAACTTGTCTCCAATCTTCTCATCGCATATGCTTTCGCAAACTTTCAAATCTCTATTGCCTTGAACATCTCCTTTCTCCCATTCTTTCAATGCTTATACGGTTCTCCTCTTCATCCTTCCAAAGTCTTCCTCCTTTACAATGCTGTTCACAATGGCAATCTGTTTCATGATAAGAAAGCTACCTCTTTTTTTTTCATGAAGCAAAACCTTTGCTCTCTTCCAAGGGCAAGGAAGCTTCCTCCAAGTGCCCTGGAGAGAAAACTACTCATCATTATGATTTGGATGAGGGAAGAGATGAGGGTGTTCCTGGGAATAAGTATTAGCTATCTTTTATTTACTGCTTTCAAAACTTTACTTCTAATATCCTCCTGTTAAAATATCATATCCTTGAAGATGGCTTTACCATAATTTAACCTACTTCATTACTATAATCTACAGATTTCCTGGTCGGTTTTCCACTCTAAAGTTTTTAGCTTATCGATATATCTAGAAGCTAGGATGAAACCAACAAAAATTTATAAGACTGAGGTCAGAGTTTATTGTCACCTGCTAATGCCTTTTTGGATGCCTTAGAGTGTATTCACCCATTGTCTTTATTTCTGCATCCTTGCTTCCTTTCGGTAAACTGTCCTAGACTACAATCAAGCTTTTGCCCTATCTCTGCAAGTAAAGTGTTTTAACCAAGGTCCTTAAGGTTTCCTGACTGAAAAATCCAGTAGACACATTTATTTGACATATCAGTCAAAGACTGTAGGATATTCTTTTTTTCTCCCTCATTAAACTTTTTTTAAAGGGTTGTCTCAAAATGCTGTGACAGATTTTTGGTCATGTTGTTTCCATTAAAAAGTACTGGTTTTAAAAACTAATAACTTAAAAACTGCCATGCATATACACAAAAGGAAGAAATGATCCACAAAACATTCTCCTTTCCTTCTGAAGATTTTATGATGCACTGTGATTATTAATCAATCTTTTACTATTAAACTTAGATGGCCAATTGAGACAAACAATGTTGAGATGGTTCTTCCACCACTAAGACTGGGGTGGCAGGTATTGGGGATAATATTCCTTCAACCTTCTGATCTTCCTGGGCAGACTTGGTGACCTTGCCAGCTTCAGCTGCCTTCTTGTCCACTGCTTTGATGACATCCACAACTGTCTGTCTCATGTCATGAACAGAAAAACGGCCCAGAGGAGGATAGTCGGAGAAGCTCTCAACACTCACGGGCTTTCAAAGAACCACATTAACAATGGCAGCATCACCAGATTTCAAAAACTTTGGGCCATCTTAAAGCTTTTCCCAGTATGATGATCAATCTTTTCCTTCAGCTCAACAAATTTGCAAGCTATGTGAGCTGTGTGCCTATCTGGCACTGATTTAGCCTGGGGGTTCAGGATAATCACTTGAGCCACAAAGCCAGCTGCTTTCATTGGTGGATCAATTTTGCTGTCACCAGCCATATTGCTACAGACACATTCTTGACATTGAAGCCCACATTTTTCCCAGGGAGAGTTTCACTCAAAGCTTCATGGTGCATTTCAAGATTTTACTGTAGTTGTTACATTTACTGGAACAAATGTGACCACCATGCCAGGTTTGAGAAAACCAGTCTCCACTCGGCCCACAGGGACAGTACCAATACATCAATTTTGTAGACACCCTGGACAGGCAGACTCAAAGGCTTGTCAGTTGGACAAGTTGGTAGCAGGATACAATCCAGAGCTTCAAGCAGCGTGGTTCCACTTGCACCACCATCTTTACGAGTAACTTTCTATTCTTTGAATGAAGGCATATTAGCACTTGGCTCAAGCATGTTGTCACCATTCCAACCAGAAATTGGCACGAATGCTACTGTGTCAGGGATATAGCCAATTTTCTTAATGTAGGTGCTGACTTCCGTAATGATTTCTTCGTATCTCTTCTGATTTTAAAAGCAGCTCAGTGGAATCTATCTAGTTAACACCAACAATTAGCTGTTTCCCACCCAGTTTTTGAGCCAAAAGAGCATGATCATGGGTCTGCCCATTCTTGGAGATACCTACTTCAAACACTAGCAGCAACAATCCAGACAGCACAGTAAGCCTGGGATATGTCTGTAATCATGGTTTGATAAAGTCTGTGTTCTGGGGCATCAGCGATGGTCGCATAATACTTGCTGGTCTTGAATTTCCACAGGAAGATACCAATGGTGATATCATGCTCAGGGTCAGCTTACATTTTCTGTGAGACCCTGGCATACTTGAAGGAGCCCTTTGCCATCTCATCAGCCTCCTTCTCAAATTTTTCAATGGTTCTTTTGTCAATCTTACCACATTTGTAAGTCAGCTGACCAGTTGTGGTAGACTTACTGGAATCTATGTATCTAAAAGAGATATGAGTATTTTCCTTTTCCATTTTGGCTTAGATATAGCATTGGCCTTCATGACACCTGTGTTCTGGCAGCAAACTCCTTTTGGAAAAAAAAAAAGAATGTAGGGCATTCTTAATTATCATTGACTTTGCCTCCCGTGACACTCTTTTTTTATCTATGTTCTCCTATCTCTTGTTTCCCCCTAACCATCCCTTACATGGTAATGTTATTCCAAATTCTGTCCTAGGATCTCTTCTGTTTTCAGTTGATACTATCTCTTTTGGAGACAGAATCCTTTTCTTCTTATCTCACTCTGTTAACCACCATTTTCCTGATTCTGGACCTATCTAATTCTGCCTGGTCTTATAAGATTCAGCCCAGAATTTATTTCCTATGAGGAGTCTTTCTTGACTTATTTCCCTCCTACTTCTTAGAATCCCCCACACTTCTTTTAGAAGTATAGATCTTACCTTTATTTTGTCCGAAAATGTTAATGTTACTTACCTTAAGCCTCTTGATATATTAACTGTCTACAATTTGTTTCTTTATTACAGGTTTTAAAGGGGTCATTTTCGCTGAATGCTTCTATTGCTATCATTTCCTCAATAAGTTCTGTATTGTCAGTAAATATAAATTGAAAAACAATGTTTCCCATTAATACTTTATTCTTTCTTTGTGAGGAATTAAATTGATAGCAACATTAAGACAAGAATTTATGTTTCCCTATCTTTAGCAGAAATAATTCTAAAATATATATATAGGTTAAGTGCTTATCTCTATGATGTCTTGCCTGTGTAAGACCTAGGACATCTTAAAGCAGATATTTACCATATTATCTTTCTATTAGGGTAGTGTATATATGCTTTAAAAAATATATAATTTATCTCTCTTTATTTACTTTATAAAATATCCTCATCACATTTCTATACTAAGATTCTTGGATTTTCATATGGATGCCCATTATAATGAACAGTATCATTCAACAATCTTTATTTTTTTATTACTTTCCTCATTGAATTTTAACTGTGAATGACTTTTGTATTAGGCAGCATTCTAATTTCCCTCACTCTGGTGTTCAGACCTTGTATAGGCCCTTCCTCTTAAATATAATCAAACCTGTGAATATGATGAGATATCACCCATGTGATTAGGTTACTAATCAGTTGAGTTAATCAAAAGGGAATGACATAATCAGGTGAGCTCTTGAAAAGGTGAAGTGCTAGACAGAGCAAATGAACACTTCAGGCACACACTGAAGGAACTTAATTTTTCCAACAGCTAGTGAGTTTTTATTTCAGTTCTTAGGAGATTCACTTTCTCCACTGTTCTAAGTTTATCCCTACTACAGTTTAACAGTGTTTCCCAAATTTCCCTGATGATAAGTATCATCTGGATGCTTGATAAAAACAAAACGAAACAAATTCCCACGTCCCACCTCACACTCACTGAACAGAATCTTTAGAAGGAGGGACTTGGTTATCTGTTTTATTGATAGTTCTTTCTAGTGAATCTTATCCAAAAAGTTGAGGAAATTCTGTTATATCATCATTTGGAAAATCAGATTATCTTATTGCTATCATCCGATATCACCTGATCACTTTAATGTTTCCAAAATTATGATATTTGACTGGGAAAAAAATGAAAATTCTAATTGAGTCCCAATTCCCTCCATTTCCTACGCTGAATTGAAAAATTAATGGGGATTTATTATTGTTTAGTTCTGATAATAAAACATATTCTCTAGTGTGTCACTATGTTTAGATTGCTTCCTGTTCACTTCATTGGTGAGGGAAGTATTCTCACTTTAGGGTTATGGGGATGGCTGAACACATGACACCCAGCACTGGAGAGATAAGATTAACAGCAGTTTATTAATTACATATACTCACAGTCTGGGGGAGGAGGCTACCATATACTATGCAGCACCACACGGGGTGGGGATGGGGGCTGTACTCAGGAACAGAGTGAAGAACCAGGGGTTGTAGGGAGCATATGTTTGGTGTAGTGTAAGAAGGATAAGGGTGACCCCTTGTTCCTGTGGGAGAATGGGATAGTTTTGTTTAATTCCGTGGGATGACAGAGAACTGAAACCCACAGTTCAGGAATAAGCAGGAACTGTGCCTGGCATCCTTGATAAGGAGTCTTGTTAGAGTAGAGGACCTTATTTGTGAGACCAAAGTAAGAGGAAAATTTTGAGGTTAGGCTATTTGAGTCTCTCCTGATTTCACGAGATGGCAAGGCAGCACATAATTTTTGGCCTTATTTGTATGCCTTACACCATACACTAACTCTGATAAGTAGTGGCGAGCCAGACCCTCAGCATATTCTGAATACGTGTACCCGGCAGATAGCTTATGACCCACTTAACAACACTGAATGAATCAATCTTTAATGTATATTGACATGTAAACATTTTTTATTTGTAACATTTTTAGCAATAAAATATCAGATTCCTGGATTCCCAGCTGGATGCACACCATGCATTTATTTCTTGTTAAAGTATCAAAATTTCAAAATTATTAATAGAAGATAGATATTTAACAATGTTAACATAAAGTTAGTTTAAGTCTGCTTACAAAGTAATTTATTTCAACTGTAATTAAAATATCTTACAGAATGAAAACACTGAGAAAAGACCATAATACTTTAAATCAAATAAATTTGTGAGAACTTCTGATTTCTAGGAAGTTGTTAAAAGACGTATTTGTCTAAATAAATTTATCTGTGGCTTCAACTTCAGAAACAAAGAACATAAAACCATTAGGGATAAGGTTTCATTTTGTCTAATAAGAAAAAAGTAGACAATTCTTTGTATATGAAAAAATTTAGTCCTAATACTTTTTTTTTCACTTTTTGTATCAGTTGGAAAACTTTTTCATACCCAACATATAAGCCATCTTCTTTTCCTCCCTTTCTGTTCCACCATATGGTATTACCTATATGATGTTTCCTTGGTAGAGAATCATTGCTGTAGCCTTCAGTGTAGCCAAGAGTGTTATTGGAGACAGGGAAGTTGATACTACTGTCTGATAGCACAGTATTTTCCTCTCCTTCCTTCTCCTTCCCTTCCTCTTCCCTCTTCGTTTTTCTTTCCCCTCTTTCTACCTTACTACTGTTGCAAGTTAATTTAAACTTATAAAAAATACTTTAACTGCATGTTATAAAAGAGGGCATTAAGGTACATGAGTATTTAAGTCAAAGTTGCCATAGCTTAGAGTTGCAAGAGGCTTAACAGTCTGAAGAAGTCTTAGAGCTATAGAACCTCTCTGGGGTGGATATAATTGTAACATAATTCAGAGTGACCTCCTTGAGAGTGGTCTAATGAAAATAATCAAAGTGAGGATTTTAAAAAGGTTATATTAAAGTGTTATTTCTGTTAAGAGTTTCTGGGATACTCAGGGATTTTCTTCCTAAAAAACTTACTTCATAAGCATAAACTTTAAATATTATATTTTTAAAGTATATTTACACATAGCTTATAAAGAAGGAAAAAAAGGCATATCTATCTGACGCTCAGGGGAAACCACTATTGTTTGGACCATGTATTCCTATTCGCAGTACCTTTACTGACTGGGAGTAGTGATCATATTTGCAATAAAAGCAACTAAATGAAAATAAAAACCCTAACTCTAGTGAGCTGAACTTGCAAACCTCAAGTTATGCAGTTATTACAAACATCATGTATGTCAATGTAATAGTTGCAACTGTGAAACATGACCTAGTTTAAATCAGAATTAATTAGAGATGGGCAATGGTTCAGAAATATAATGTTTCAATTTTAAAGATGTTAAAATTCATTACTATATTAGCTTTATGTTTTTAAAACTTTTAGACATTGGGTTTACACCCAGAGGAATTTCAAAAATCAAAATTGACAGTATATGTTTAACTATCATTACTACTCAGAAATTATGCTAGTTGCTATATTCTCATCCAATAACTCCATAATATAGGAACTTCTGTGCATATTGAGATTCTTATGGAAGTTATAGAATTAATGAAATTGAGTTTTAAATTTCCCTAAGCTCAACCTAGACATTAAGAATATAAATGTAAATTAACAGAGAAGAACTAACAGCTATGAATACTAACACTCAAATCACTTTCATTTCCATTTAAATTTTATGCATACATCATGGAAACAATTTCTCCTCCTTTCCTCCCAAGAAATTATATTAAAAATTTTGACAGTCTTCCTGTGAAAGAACAATGTGAAACATCTTTACATTACTTAGAAAACAGGAATATTGAAAATTAACAGTTGATAGATTATGTTTGCTTTACCTGTGGGACAATTTTAGAGACTATATCTAAATAGGTCACTCCTGAGTTGGAGGAGATTCTAAGATTTAAAAGTATAACTTGAATATACTTACTAACCAATAGCCTGTTAATGGCATATAGTATTACTAAGTATAAGAAATAGAAATGTAAAGTAAATAGTTAAAACAACAACTCTGCATAATTATATAACTAGCACCTTCTTCTACCCCCTATCTTTCCAGAAGATTCTACCATGACGAGAGGATTGTGTGTCTCTTACATGGTTTGACTCATAATTTTTTTCTTCCTCTTTTCTTTCAAATTGGACCAATAAAAGGAAAGGGGGAAAGAGTAACAAATTGTGAGCTGTTTGATGTTTGATTTACTTTGATGTTTCATAAAGGAAGGAGTCTCCTACACATGGAAAAGACAGGTACAAGTAGTTTGAGGCTCCAGAGCAGACAAGTGGATTCCAAAGTCAATCTCTGCTGAGTGTAAAAGTAAAAGTTATCCAATGAATAATTTGATTTTGAGATTGCTTATTTGAAATATATGTTTATACAATTAAGTATGGCTGAGAAGAACAATGAGAGCAAGAAGTTTAACTTTCATGTCCTAACTCTTGGGTCCTTCACTCAAGATAAGGATTTGATCCTCTGCATCTGCTTCATGGTGTCTCCCCACCTAATTTCTCTGTGAATTTCTCATATGGACTCTCATCTCCAATGGAAGGTTATTCCTTGGTATTACTGGTAATTTTCCTCTGGGAAATATGTTCCTAATTATTAATTCTTATATAATAAGAATCTAAATTTGCAATTAGTTTTCCACAACAATCCTGATAGCTAGGTGGCGTTATTATAAAAATAATATTTCTGGGTAGTAGAAAGATCCTATTAAAAGTTCTTATAGGTGAAAAATGTGACAAATATTCTTTTTATAAACACACGAAAAAGTTAAAAAAAGACTAAGTAAAGAAGGGAAATAAATGCTTCACAGGAGAGATGTCAAAACATCCAATATAGTATGGTATTAGTTCAAGAAACTCAGTAAAACCAGTAGAACAGAATTGAGAATTTAAAAAAAAAAGATGTGTGAAAATAAGGTAATTTGATTCATAATAAACTTCAGATTCCTGAGAAAAGGATGGACCTGTCATAAAAAGGTTTTGGGAACAAGTGGCCAATTAAATGGAGAAAAAAAATACGTTGTGCCCTTAACAGAAGCCATCAACAAAAATGAAATTTAGAGTTATAAATTTTTAAACATATTGAGAATAAGAGAAGAAAAGAATGGATACTTTAATAAATGTGGGTGGTAAAGTCATCCTAAGCAAAAAGAAACCCAGACTGCAGTAGAGAAAAGACTGACGGATTAGGCAATATAAAGTGCTGACTGAGAGAAGATATCAGCAACATATATGACAAAAGAATAATGGCTAAAATATATCAGAATTCAAACAAATTCATGAATAAACGGAAAACAATTGATTAGAAAAATGAAAAAGTAACACAAGCACTTCACAGAAGAAAAAAAAGAAATAACCATATGAAATAAAATTCTATCTTATTAGCAATCAAGCAAATATCAAAACACCAATGAGGGTTAGAGTGATGTATCCGGATCTTTCCCCTTGAAACAACAATAAGCTGTACATCTAAAACTCAACAGAAAACACCCAAACTACACACCAGTATGTCAGAGCATGGAATCTGTGCATAAGAGGCACCACAGGTCAGAACCCTGGGTGTCAGGTGGTGGACTGGGAGAAACAAATAAACTGCCTCTGCAGCAGCTGAAGCTCCTTGTAGGAGGAGGGGGAGAGGAAAATGTGCAGAAAATACGCTGAGCAGTCCCGCCTGGGAGTGCTATGAGCTCCAAACTGTCGGTGGCAGTGCACAGTAATCAGGGCAGAAGGCAGAGAAACGGAGATGGCAGGAAAGCAGGGACAGCAGAAAAACAAGTTGATTTTTACCAGCCACAGTTGCGAAACAAAGGCTGAGCCGCAGCCCCATCCCCCAACCCAGAGGGCCTCTCCCCCATACCCTCTGAGACCTGAGACGGAACTCCCTGATGCCCCAGGGGAATCTAAGAAAACACTACTAAAACTGTCACTAACACTGACAGGAACAGAGACTAAAGGTAGCGAGTATGATTAAACATCTATAAGAGAAAAAAAAGACATTATTAAGATTTATATAAAGCATGGATCCAAGAGGCTTCGATGCTACCTACTGGAAATCAAATTAAAAACACCTTATTTGCCACAAGCTAGGGAACATTATATAATAAATTTTCTTTCTGGAAAAAAAAATCAGAATAAACTTCCATTAATGCCCAGGAGGAGAAATAGTCTATTAAACACCATGAACAACCAAGATGACAAGCAGCTCAGAAACAAAGAAAAAAAATCTCCAGAAAGTAAGCTTACAGACATAGAAATATGCCACTTAAACGACAGAGATTTCAGGATGGTACTATTGAAAAACCTCAATGAGATCCAAAATGAATCATATCAATAATTTCAGGAATTAAAAAAAAAACAACTAGATGAGCAGAATGAATTCTTTAGCAAGGAGATTGAAATCCTCAAAAAGAACTGAATAGATCTTCTAGAGATAAAGAACGCACTGCAAGAGTTGAAAAATGATATAATAAGCTTGGGAAATAGAATCGACCAAATGGAGGAAAGATTCAGTAATGTCGAAGACAGAAATCTAGAAATAAATCAGAAGGAAGAAGACAGAAAACGAAGAACAAAAAATAATGAAAGAGCAATACAGGAACTAACTGATACCATTAGGGAAAGAAACATAAGAATGATGGGCATTCTCGTAGGGAAGGTAAAGGAGCAGGGATTAGAAAGCATTTTCAGACAAATAGTTGATGAGATGCCCACTACTAAAGAATGAGCTGGAGGCTGGAAATCAAAAAGTAAATAGAATACCCAATAATCTCAACTCAAAAAGGCCTTCACCAAGACACACTGTATTAAAATGATCAAAAATCAATGACAAGGACAGAATTCTCAGGGCAGCCAGGGAAAAGAAGACAGTAACTTATAAAGAAAAACCCATTAGAATATCATTGGACTTCTCAGCACAAATCTTACAAGCCATAAAGGAGTGGAATCAAATATTCAAACTATTAAATGAAAGGAACTACCAGTCAAGAATAATGTATCCAGCTAAGTTCTCCTTTAGATGTGAAGGAGAAATAAAGACCTTCCAGACATACAATAAATGAGAGAATTCTCCACTATGAGGCCTGTGCTACAGGAAACACTGAAAGGGGTCAACTCACCTGAAACGAAATGACAAAAGAATGCATAATTAGTAGTAAGTTGAGTAGCAGGTTGATAGAAGCAGAGGAGTGCAACCCTTACTAGGAACAGTGCATTGTAAGCTTAACAATGAGAAGAGATGACTATATATATATATATATATATATATATATATATATATATATATATATATAATTTAAATATTTGTAATGATAACCACATGCCAAAAATTCAGAACTGAAGTATATAACATAGAACAAGAAAGAGCAGAGGGAAACCCAAAAAAAGCCAACCAAAATAAAGAAAACAGAAACACAAGGACAAGGAATCAAAGGAAATACCAAGCTACCAGAAAGCAAAAGATAGAATAGCTATAAGAAGACCACATATTTGAATAATCGCCCTAAATGTAAATGGACCGAATTCACCAATAAAAAGGCAGAGTTGCAGATTGGATCGAAAAACAAAACATGAACATATGCTACCTCCAGGAAACACATCTCAGTTCCAAAGACAAATATAGATTCAAAGTGAAAGAGTGAAAAATGATATTTCAAGCAAATGGAATTCAGAGAAAAGTGGGAGTAGCGGTACTAATATCAGACGGAATATACTTTAAAATAAAAAAGGTAAAGAATGATACTGAGGGACACTTCATAATGATAAATGGAATCATGCACCGAGAAGACATAACAATTATTAATATTTATCCTCCCAATCAGGGAGCCAAGAAATATATAAAGCAATTACTATCAAAACTAAAGTGAGAAGCAGACTAAAACACTATCATAGTAGGAGATCTAAATCCCAACTGTCAGATATGAACAGATCATCCAAACAGAAAATCAATAAGGAAATCATATCCTTAAATGATACATTATACTCACTCGACATAATTGACATTTACAGAGCCTTTTATCCCAAAACAGTTGCTTATACATTCTTCTCTAGTGCAAATGGAACATTCTCAAGGACTGACCACATACTGAAACACAGAGATAACCTCAGCAAATATAGGGGTTGATATCATACCAACCATATTCTCTGATTATAATCCTTTGAAACTAGAGATCAACTGTAAAAAGAAAGCAGAAAGAACCACAAATACATGGAGATTAAACAACAT
Source organism: Rousettus aegyptiacus (assembly GCF_014176215.1). Classification (NCBI taxonomy): domain Eukaryota; kingdom Metazoa; phylum Chordata; class Mammalia; order Chiroptera; family Pteropodidae; genus Rousettus; species Rousettus aegyptiacus. The sequence goes on along the minus strand of NW_023416312.1, from coordinate 78,441,133 downwards.
ACTACAGAAGAATAACTGGGTCAGAGAAGGAATAAAAGGAGAGATCAAGAGATATACAGAAATGAATGAAAATGATAGTACAACATATCAAAAGTTTAGGGACACGGCAAAAACGGTCATAAGAGGAAAGTTCATATCATCACAGGCCTACCTCCAAAAACAAGAACGAACATCTTAAAAAACTAGAAATAGAAGAAAAAATGAAGCCTAAATTCAGCAGAAGGAAAGAAATAATTAAAATTCAACCAAAAATAAATGACATTGAAAATAAAACAAAAGAAAACAAAAACAAACAAAAATAGAAAAAATAAATGCAACAAAGGGCTGTTTTTTTGAGAAGTTAATAAAATTAACAAACTCCTGGCTAGACTCACTAAAGAAAAAAGAGAAAGGACACAAATGAACAAAATCAGGCATGAAATGGGAAATTTTGACAGACACTGCAGAAATACAAAGAATCATACAAGAATACTATGAAAAGGTATAGAACACCAAATTTAATAACCTAGAAGAAATGGACCAGTACTTAGACTAACACAACCTTCCTAGACTGAATCAAGAACTGAAAAATCTATATAAACTGATCACCATATGGAAATTGAACCAATCATCAAAAACCTACCAAAAAGTGAAAGTCCAGGATCAGATGGCTTCACCAGTGAATTATACCAAACATTCAAAGAAGATTTAATACATATTCTCCTCAAACTCTTCCAAAAATCAAAGAGAAGGCAATACCTCCTAACTCATTTTATGAAACCAATATTACCCTGATAAGAAAACCTGACAAAGATAACACAAAAAAAGAAAGCTACAGACCAATATCTCTCATGAACACAGATGCAAAAACTCTAAATAAGATATTAGCATACCGAATACAGCAACATATTAAAAATATTATACACCACTATCAAGTGGGCTTCATCCCAGCAGCACAGGGGTGGTTCATCATACACAAATCAATAAATGTGATACACTACATAAACAAATTAAAAAATAAGAATCGTATGATCATATCAACAGATGCTAAAAAAGCCATTGACAAGATACTGCACCCATTTATGACCAAAACACTTAACAAAGTAGGTATGCAAGGAAAATACTTTAATATAATAAAGGCCATATATGACAAGCCCTCAGCCAACATTATACTTAATGGTGAAAAACTAAAAGCCTTCCCTCTAAGTTCAAGAACAAGGTAAATCTGTCTACTGTCAACACTGTTTTCCGATATAACATCGGATGTCCTAGCGAGTGCAATCAGACAAGGGAAAGATATAAAAGGCATCCAAATAGAAAACAAAGAAGTCGAACTGTTGCTATTTCTGGATGACATGATTCTCCATATAGAAAACTCTAAAGACTCCACAAGCACACTGTTAGAAACAATAAGCAAATACAGTAAAATCTCTGGATACACAATCAATGTTCTAAAATCCATAGCATTCCTATACTCTAATAATGAAGTGTCAGAAAAAGAAGTGGAAAAAATAATTATTTTTGCAATTGTAACAAAAAGAATAAAATACCTAGGGACAAATTTAACAAAATATGCGAATGGCTTATATGCTGAAAACTATAAGACCCTATTTCAAAAAAAAATAGAAGAAGATACAAAGAAATGGAAAGATATCCCATGTTTTTGGATTGGAAGAATCAATATAGTTAAAATGACTTTATTTCTTAAAGCCTTATACAGATTACTGTAATCCCCATCAAAAGCTTATTGGCATTTTTTTTAAATGGAACAAAAAATCATCAGATTTGTATGGAAGCACAAAAGACCCAGAATTGCCAAAGCTATCCTGAGAAAAAAGAATGAGGCTGGAGGCATCACTCTGCCCAACTTCAAATTTTACTACAAAGTGACAGTAATCAAAAAGGCATGGTATTGGCTCAAAAACAGACATGCAGGCCAGTGGAACAGAATCAAGAGTAGAGAAGTAAACCCATGTTTATATGGGTAAATAATTTTGACAAGCCAAAAACATACAGTGGAGAAAGGAAAGGCTCGTCAATAAATGGTGCTGGGAGAACTGGAAGGCCACCTGCAAAAGAATGAAACTAGACTGTCGGGGGCTGTTTTGACTAAGATGGCTGCCAGGCTGAAAATGGCTGCTCAGCAGGGCTCCCCGCCAAGGCCACGTAAGCCTCCTGGATATATCTGCCCCGCTTCCCGCCGAAGGGACTTTTCGCGGGTCTTTTCGCCCGGCCCCTTTGTGTTACACAGTATATCCTGAATGCCTCTGGCCAATCAGCCCCGCTAACGCAACATCACCCAATCACGCCCTATATAAGCCTGCAGCGAGCCTTAGTAAACGAGACTTGATCAGAAAGCCTGTCTTGTCTCCATTCTTTGCGTCGTCTTGTCTCCCTCCCCTCCCCGTTCTGTCTTAGGGTCCCTGTTGACTGTCCCGCGGGCCAGGACACTAGACTGTTGTCTATCACCACACACCAAAATTAACTCAAAATGGGGAAATATAGCAGACTGAGATATGTCCCAGATCTCTCCCCTTGAAACAACAATAAGCTGATCATCTAAAACTCAACAAAAAAACACCCAAACTATAATCAACAGGACAAATAATAACATGCTAGAGAGGATGTGGAGAAAAAGTAACCCTTATACACTGCTGATGGGACTGCAAATTGGTACAGTTACTATGGAAAACAGTATGAAGGTTCCACAAAAACCTGAGAATTGATCTACCTTAATGTCCAGCAATCCCTCTACTGGATATTTACCCCAAAGACTTGAAAATTCATATCTGAAAAGATATTTATTTGCACACTGATATTCATAGCTGCATTATTCACATTGGCCAGAACATGGAAGCAACCAAAGGGTCCTATGATAGATGATTGGCTAAAGAAGTTATGGTATGTATAAACAATGGAATATTACTCAGCCATAAGAGATGAAATACTGCCATTTGCCACAACATGGGTGAACCTCGAGATAATCGTGCTAAGCAGCATAAGCCAGAAAGAAAAAGTTTAAAAGCATATGATGGACTAGTGGTTACCAGAGGGAGGGTGGGTAGATGGGAGAAAAATTTCAAATAATTTCTTCAATTTACAAATAAAATAATTAAATATAAAACAATATAAAACATAGTCTGAAAAAATCAATGAGATATTTTTGTTAATCAAATGAAAATATTTGAATATGTACAATGTTGTAGATATGGAGAAAATGGGCATTTTCATATACCTCTGACTTTTTGAAGGGACATTTGGCAGAATATAGCTCAGTTTTTAATCCATAAAATCCACACTAGGAATCTATCGTGAAGAAATTCTTGTACTATGTACAAAGATTTATAATAAAAAAAGGAAATTCAAGAATGTTTATTGTAATATTTGTCAAAGGAAATAATTGGAAAGTAGCTGACTGTTCGTAGAAAATAAATAAATTATAGTACATCTACAAAATGGAATGCTATACAGTTGTTTGAAAAATGAGGTAGATCTACAGGTACTGATATATCACTTTCCTGTTTTTTTAAGTAGAAAAAGCAAGTTTTACAATATTGTATACAATGTGATCCAACTTCGATTAAGAAAAATGTATATGAGTATATTTAAATACATAAATGTGTAGAACTAGAGCGAAAGAAATACATACTAAATTGTTGACAGATTGAAAGTTGGGGCAAGACTAAAAACAGCTATAGCAAGTGATTAAAAGCATAAGCTCTGGGGTTATAGAACCTAGTGGAATCACAGAACCTAGTGACTCTGCTACTTACTAGCTATATGACCTTGGCACACTTTTTAATTTCTCTGTGCTTCATTTTCTTTATCTATAAATTGGTGGTGATATTATAGCTTACCTCAAAGATTTGTTGTGAAAGTTAAATATGGAAATGTATGTAATACACTTAAATGAAGCGCGGAACATAATATAAACTTACTTTGTAAGAGTTTGCTATTATTATATTCCTTAAATATTTTGCAATAAGAATGTATTTATCAATTTCCGAAGTAACAAAAAAGAAAGAGAAACAAAATGAGAATGTGACAGTGTTTATAAATCAAAAAAAAAAAGAAAAGAAAAGTATTATATCACCTATACTGGAATTTTAACTGCAACACAGTCCAGTGGAACACTGAATTTATAATAATTCACATCTTAAATTATGCTTATGCTAAAAAGAAAAGCATGGCCACAAGATTTTATAGCTTCTCTTATCAAAAGAGGAACAGTCTATTTTTCTGGTCCTCTGATTTTCTTTGAATAATAAAATACAGCAGAAGTAACAATCTATGTGTTCTGGAGCCTTGGCCTTTCCTGGTCTTGTAGCTTCTACCTTGGCCATTGTGGGGTGCTGCTCTGACACTAGCATCTAAGGCAGCTGGTATAGCCCACTTGAAAATGAGAGACCATGTGGAGAAGAATTGACAACTAAGACATCTAGGCCACACGTGGCACCTTTTGCCAGACATATGAGTAAGTCTACTGTACCTTTCAGCCCTGCCACCCCTCCAGCTGAATGTAGCCATGTGAATGTTCAAGGAAAAACTAGTAAAGTAGACATGTAGTTATCCCACAGACTTGTGAGTAATAATAAATTGCTGTTGTTTTAAGCCGCCAAGTTTTAGAGTTATTTGTTATGCAACAATAGTTAACTGATGCAGAAGGTATGAGATCTCATGGAGATCACATGGAAAGAGAGGTCTAGATACTTGACTTGTTTCAGCCACCTCAGTGGAGTCACAAAACATATGAGTAAGGCCATGTGGGATGAACCCAGGCCCACGTGACCTGCCAACTGAATCTATCTACTTGAGTGAACCCAGACATGACCAGTAAAAAAACTTTCCATCTAATCCACAAGAATGTGAGAAATGGTAGAGTGTTGTTTTAACCTATGAAGTTCTGAGGTTTTTGTTATGCAGCTATAGATTGTGGACACCATATCCAAGAAACATAATTTGCTAGATATATAATAAAATAATCTCTTTTAAATACAACATTATTTCTTAGACATTCCCAGGGCATGGAGTAAGGATGGTGTTAAATTAAAGAACCAGACAGTAAAAAAATTTCCTATATGAGGTAGGAAATAATAATTCAAATTAAATTTGATCAAACAGAACATATATATTTCTCTTACTTATCCCCATTTTAATCCTTTGCTTTAGAAATAGTAGTTGAATTCTGAACTCATCCCAAATTATTTCTCCAGGACCTACTAAGTATAACCAAGATATATAGAAGCACATGTCTCTGCCTTCAAATAAATAAAAGTAAACTAGGAGAAATAAGCATCTAAATAATAACTATAATACAAAACAATGGGATAAGGGTCAAGAGAGGGAGAAAAAGATTTAGCAGTTCACAGGAGAGAGAGCATTTCAGAATGGAAGTTCAGAGAGGGCTTCTTGGAAAGGTAATGATGGATATGAGTCTTATAAGTATGGAGAGATAGCTAGGAATGGATAAGGAAGGGCATCTAGGCAGATGCAAAAGTGTTCCCTAAATACTTTAGGAAATCCACCTATGGTATTAGGCTGTGGACTTTATTCTGGATTGCAATGTAAAAATCGATTTATTATTTTGAATCCAAGGACTGAGCCTTTAGAAACTATAGAATTTTTAGGCTTTACTCATGATAGTATTAGAATGAAAGGAGAGACTGCTCCACTGTAACCATGTGTCTATTTGATGGTCTATGGGATAAACTGTACTTCGCACAATTTCAAAACAGACATTGCTGCGGAAGCCTGTAGCATGTACAATTTCAACCACAGGATCAGGTATTCTAGAAAATGGATGAACTAACTTTGTTGGGGGAGGTGACTCCTTCTCACGCCTATTCTGTGCTTGGAATTCTTTTGGTGATAAAACAAAGTGGTCCTGCATTATTAATGCATTTATTTAATATTTAATGCATTATTAAAGTGATTATTATAGAAAAATGTGTTTAAAGAAAATCTTGTGATAAACAGAATCATACCTTCAAAATGAAAGGCAAAAATAAAAAATACAATGAAAGGCAAGAAGAGGTGTAGGACTTATAAGATTAGTTCTGTTTTTATTTTTTAATAATAGCTTTCTGATTATGAATTAATACAAACTTATGGAAAATCAAATATAAAAATATTTTAAAATTATTAAAATCATTAACATTTCCATGAATCACCATTAATATTGTGATTTATTTTTCCTAGTCCTTTCTCCATGCATCTATTTGTAAATATTTTAGTTTTCATCAATTCATATAAATATGGGATGATATGCTTTTGTATTATCCCATTCCTATTTAAAACAAGTTGAGGTTGAGGTAATTTTGAAATATTAAGAAAGAAATGTCCAGCCAGCTGTTAGAGATGGAGCCCAGGAGATATGGTTTTGAAGGTATAAACTAGAAGTAATTGTTGAAACCTGGAAATGGGTTGAGATCATCCACACTTTTTGAAAGTGTGAGTTACTAGGTTAAGAAAGCTATTGGTTTGGTTGGAATAAAATAGAATAATTTCAAAATGCATCACACAGTAGTTGTAAGCAATCATTCTGGATTACAATGTAAAAGTCAATTTCTTATTGTGAATCTAAGGACTGAGCATTTAAGGACAGTAAAAGACACTGATAGGAGATAAACCACAATCAATTTTAAGAAAAGAAAGAGATCAATGGTTGGCACTCTTCTCTGGACCCCTTTACAATTACGCTCTTAAAAAATTTTGAAGGCCCCAAAGTGCTATTGTCTTTGTGGATTATCTCTATTAATATTTATTTATTAGAAGTTAAAATAGGCAGTAATTAAATATTTATGTATTGATGCACTTAAACTAACAATAATAAAATCATTACATGTTAACATAAATAAGGTTTTCATTAAAATGTATTATATTTTCCCAAATAAAAATTGAGAGGAGTTATAGTGTCATCATATTTGCCTGGCTTAATAGAACATAGCTAAATTCTCACATCTGCTTTTGCATTTAATTAATTGATGTACCTTTGTAAGACAATGTGAGTGAAAGGCAAATGATAATTTAGTATTATTATGAAAACAATTTTGACTATAGAGACACACTAAAAGTTTCTAAGAAACCTCCAGGAGTCTCTGAACCATAGAGAGGTAGGAAAAATAAGGATAGAAAAAGATTATTATTTGAGAGTTGGCCAGTATAATGATTTAGTTGAAACAAGTAAAATCCACTGAACTATAAATTAGATTATATCACACATTCCCATTGTCCTTAGGGTAAAATCCGGTATTAAGGCCCCTAAATCCTTGTATGATTTGGCTTCTTTCTGCTTCTTTTGCCTCATTCTATGTCACCACCAGCACTCCTCCATATACACAATTTATGCTCACTATGGTCCAGATGCACTTGACATTGCCAAGATAGTTCTCATGTAAACACCATAGTTTCTTTTCTATGTATCTGGAATGCTAACCGCTACTCATTCTCCAGGCCTCAGATTAGTAGCTACCTAACCACTCCAACCCAAACCTAAATGAAATCTCTGTCATTCTCTTGTCAATTCTGTATTATTTTCCTTTAGAGTACTCATCAGTTTAGAAATACATATCTCATTGTGGGATCGATTATGTAGTTCTCCTGCCAGTGGACTATAATTTCCACAAAAGCAGGAGCAGGAATGTTTTATTTATCACTCTTCCAAGTACTTAGCACTGCGTGGGCATATAGTAAGTTTCCTATAAATCTTTGATCTATGAAAGTATCAATGAGAGAATGAAGATAAATACTGGGTACCTGTTTCCTGAGTCTGAGAAGAAATTATTCATGTTTATTGTTGTAATAGAAAATGACAACATCCTGGCCCCCAATTTTCATATAAAATGCATTTAAAATTTATTTATAAGACTATCCTAATAATTGTTGGCATCTCATAGTAGTTGTTAATGTATATGGCTATAAAAGAATGCTTATGGCCATTATTAAGCATGCACTTTAGAAGCACTAAATACTTTAGTTATTTCAATACAAATTAATAGTTACCTATAAATCAATCATGATAATTATTCACTTTAAAGGTTATGATGATGAAATCACAAAGTCAGAGGGCAGTTCAAGTGCATTTAAATACCAACAGAACAATTCTAATTGTTCTATACTCTTTTCTTTTCTAACTCTTTTTCTGGAATGTAATTTCCTCTCTCAAACAGAAATAATAGTACATTTTGAAATCAATATTTCCCCCTTTCAACTGTGATGGCTTAAAAGTGCCAAAAGTAATATTCTTAAAAGTATCTCCAATAAGGAGACAAACACTAGTATAAAGCCAGCTTTCAGATCTGCAAAGAAAGGCACTATGCTATCTTTATGAGGGTATAAATGATTATTATTGCCATGTTTTTGTATATACATATCAAATGTAAGTGAAATTCACATAAATTAAAGACCAAAGTGCCATTCTTTTAGTTATCTGTAATTTTAAATTTAGGCAATTATTTGAACCCATATGGCAATACAAATGAATTGCCACTGCGCTCTATTGAGAGACCTTGATTTCTGAAGGTTATGACTAATCTGTATTATAGATACATTTTAATTTGAGATTAAGGTGAGCAGTGGTTATGGAGCCTTTCCAATGAGAGATAGTCTGTTTGAACGTACACTTCCATGAGCAGGGCTTGCTATGTAGACTTGCTAAATGACTTGCTAAAGCCCAAAGTTAAAGAAAAAAAAAAGCATTTTCCTTCTCCTTGGAACTTTAGCCAGAAAAGTGCATCCACAATATCCATTTGGATACTATATAAGAATAGGTAAAGAGAAGACTTTAATTGGCTTGTCACTTGTTCTCCTGAGCCTTATTTGGGTGTGTGAAAAATAACATGTCTGACTCTGTTCTGAAGAGATGGATGCAGAAACCTGACCACAAACTGTTCACATCCAAACTCAAGTGAGCTCCCTCCAATGTGTTTGTTTTTACCAAAGGAGCCCACAGCCAGCCAGAAATGGGCACTCTCTGACAGCAAGCTGGTGACCCCAATTTTACAGCCCCGTTTATGGAAACTGTTTGGATAGAAAATCATTAAGCTACCTTTCCTGCTTCCAATCATTGTAGACAAAGGTAAGGTGTCAGCACCATTCATAATCTCTGGTAGCTGATCTCTGGATGACATGGTGATCAGTGGCCATAGGAAATAATGGTTCACCACAAGTGTGTTTTAAAAGTGTGCCTTTGAAAGCATCTTCCCATTAGACAAGCAACCAAACTCTTTCATTTCAGATGGTTCACATTGATTTTCTTTATGTGATCTGTGATTAACTTTAGTCTTCTAATATTATTATACTTACATTCTTACTTAATGAGAGTACTTAGAAACAAGACTGAAATAAGTGATATTTTCCCTTATGTATTCTTTGTGGAGAATGCAAACTATGGACTAAACAAATATGTTTAAAAATACCAAGGCCAGAACATTAAATATTGTTTTCTAGGATTGAATTGTTCTAGGTATATGGCAATGGCCACTCAATATATGCTTGAATATTGAAATGTTCACAAATCTTTGAACATCTATTAGCTTCTTTCAGTCTCAATTTCTTTACCTAGTGCTAGTGCTGGCACAGTTCTTGGAACACAGTAGATGCTTCATGATCATTTGCTGAGTTGAATTTATGTAATTACATTAGTTCTGGAAATAAACATATAAGGGTGTATGTGTTCATGTCTGTGGTCTTTGTTAATAAAAAGGTATATCTCTTTTAAAATTTCTCTTGGATTATTCAAATAATGTAATCTAGGCACCTGGATAACTGTCCTATACAGATTGCATGCTCTGTTATAATTGGTTATATTTTCCTTTACACTAGCCATTCTGAAACTGGCAATTTAGTGTGCCTTTTTTCCTGATATCCATTTCTGAAATAGAAATTTTGGTCCCATGAGCAAAATGACTTGAATATTCTGCAACCTCTGTTGCTTAAATGTGTCTCGGCAATCTCTAAAGTTGAATAAACGCTTTAGAAAACCCATCTACAGTATCAGGCTGCGGACCTCCAGAAGCTGTAAATCAATTCTTCAAAAAATAAATAAATAGATAAATAGATAAATAGATAGATAAATAAATAAATAAATAAATAAATAAATAAATAAAGTGACAGAGCCTTCTCAGTACTTTGGAACTAGAAAGGGAAACAATGTTTTTGAAAGAACTGAAAGGGGAGGCAGGTACAAACCAAATGAATTAAGGGCTCCCAGGGAGCTGTGGAAGAAGGGGTGAGGAAATGAGAGGGAAGAATGTACGAAAAAATATAAAGAGAGGGCAGTAGAGGAGTTTTTAAAATAAAAAAAAATGATTGAACTGATTGGTGAATTGCCAGGAGAGAAACAAGCTGTTTCCCTTCATAAAATCCCTAGGCATCTACTGTCCCTTGCTCCCTGAATCTTCAGAAAGAGTAACAAAGAGACAGCGAGAGCGAGTGAGACAGTCATGCTTTTAAATCCTATATTCCATTTCCATGGCAGTTGTGGTTTGCCCACGTCCCATTCTGCCAGAATTCTCTTTTCATTCATGAAGAACTGTTTCTTTAATATTTGGTTACAGAATTTTCTTAAGACTTCAGAGTATTTCGAGTCACTGGAGAGGTGAATGGCCAGATGTTTCTTTTTCCTCCTTCCAGAATGCCTACGTAGGAATTGAGGAAGTGTCCTAAAAGTCTTTCACTTCACAGTTCACGGTTTGGGTAGTTCTTAAAGAAGATTCTTTATTTAGGAGATTATACATATCTATATCTCCTAAATAAAAGAAAGACGTGCACATGTTTTTGTTTTATTTCTGAGAAAGGTAAGTGGGTTTCAGAAGGTTCGTTTACATATTGGTGGCAAGACACAGGCTTTATCGCCATTCTTTCCCCATTGCTTTTTCAACAGCCTAAGGGAGAGGTGGTTCTGGAAGCAGTTGCTATTCCCCCTTCGGAGTCGGGTTGTCATCTTTTGTTTCTTTGTTACCAAAGCGATGGGGTTGGGGGTGGGGTGATCGTGAGAGGCAAAGAACCAAAGGATTCCTGCCTGAAGGCGAAGGCAGTGCTGGAGAGGGGAGGATGAAAATAAACGTGCTCGATTTCCTGATTCTTTCCCCGAGAGTTCTCAGCTCGGTATATTTCCTCCCCTCAATGGTGCTACAATGTTCCTTCTCTGCAAATACCTGCATCAAAAGCCAGGAAGATAGGAACATACGGTTCCGAGGTCTCTCCCTGGCGAGACTCTATACTATCTCTTTTCCCCAAACTGAATCCAGCCCTCCAGCTCAGGAGAGCAGAGACCATAGCAACCCAGAAGCCGTCTCGCGCAGCTGCCACCACCCAGGGTGAACAGCTGGAAGCTTTGGTGCGCTTCCACAGCTCCATGGGCAACTCTTCCCGGTAATAAGTGCCAGTGAAGGCTCCAAATGTGCCTTATTGCAACCCCTAGCGGGCCCTTAGCTCAACAATAGCCTCTCACTTTCCTGTCCCTGCTCTTGCGGAGCAAAATTACAAACGCGAGTACGCACGTACACATACACCCAGCTTTCGTCACTCAAGAAACCCGTCAGTAAACGTCTTTCTCTCGAAGAAGGTTCCACTCTTCGAGGCTCTTTTCTTTACCTAAAGGATAGCAGTCCCCGTAAACACATGCGGGGCTCTTTGCTGCTTTGCGCGCGCTCTACCTGCCTACCGCCAGGGTGGCACTGAGGGGCAGGGGGTCTGGGAGGACTAGAGACTCGGGTCTCTTCAGTTGATGCAGCTCCCCTGGCTCAGCACTTGGTATCTCCCACTGTCTGGCTCTTGCTGGGAAGCATGGAAGGAGAAGGCGACTGTGGGGGTTGCCGCCGCCCCTCCTGGAACCGGAGCCAAACTCCAATCCGGTGCCAGCGCCTCAAGCTTCAAACTCACACCTGGTCCAGACGTGCCGATGTTGGCGGCTGGTGATTTCCTCTACGCCTGGTGCCCCAAGTCCTGAGCATGTCCAGTAGGACTCCTAAGGCTCTCGAAACGAGTTTATGGGCAAGGAGATTCCGCTTTTCCGCTTTTTCGAAGAAGCTGAAAAGGGTGGGGATCCATGGCTTGGGGCAGCTCTCTGGATTCGTCCGGGTTTGTGCCCTAGGCCCAGCAGGGCGAGGGGTGGAGCCGGTTGGGGAGTCCTGGGAGCTGGGAAGCCGGGCAAGGCAAGAGCTGGAGCGCTGGGCCCCATTCTAGGGGAACATTGTCAGTACTGACGTGACGCACCGCAGGAGGCTGCGTGTGGCTGGTCTTGGCGCGCTGGGGTGGCACTGTCAGCGGGAGACAGTCGGCGGTGCTCTCACACAGACCCGTACAAGAGCTTTCGGGTCACTTATGCACCGCAGTCAAGGGCTTGGCTTTTCTGGAAGGTGAGGAAGAGGGAGGAACCCCAACAATTTCTCTTGCTTTTTTTTTTTCTTTTTGGTCAAAGTTATACTGGCAAAAGACTTGGCATTCTTCCTGTCAGTGTTGGGATTTTACATATCTCAGCAGTGATCATGCTCCTTTGTATGTGTGGGGTGTGTGCACGCGCATTTGTGTATGCCATAAATAAGGAACACTGTCCTAGGTTGGTCTTGGGGATGACAAACACTCCTCTGAACCCCCCACCCCACCTAACCGTCGGGAAAAAAAATAATAAAAGCTGGTCACGAGAGTCCCCTGGCCAGCAACTAATTGTGGTACGAAATCTAAATTTTGTTGATCCATATTCCATGTTCCCATTCTCGCTTTCTTCTTCCCTCTCCCCACCCTGTAACACCCAGATTTTTCTCATCTTGACTTCCCTTCCTCTGCCTGCTACCTGCTCTCTCAGCTATCTTCCTTCTTTCTGCGCCTCCTCCTCCCTCCCTCCCCCACCCCCGATCTCAGCTGCGGCTAAAACCTGGAGTCTTGGGAAAAAGGAAAAAAAAAAAAAACCCTTCCGCTGTGGAGCTGTCAAACTGGGCATGCTCAGTAGACAGGGCATGTTTTTTTAGTCTCGAGTAGCGGAGAAACATTTTTTGCACCACAGCCACCAGCCTTAGAGCGCGGCGGCGGCGGCGGCCACGGTAACATCAGCAACTGCCATCAACGGTGCAGAGAGGCCCTGCACTCCGGAGCGCGGTGGGCTCCGGCTTCGCCCGTAGTTCACCTTCGAGTGCACCGGGGGCTGAGCTCACCCCTTCTGCTCGCTCGCACATACATTCTCTCTTTCACAGACATACACGCGTATACACATTCTCGCACACATATACGACCCCGGGCACAAGCATCCTCCAGGCAGCGGGCGTCAGCCAGCGTGGCAGTAGCCAGGTTCTGACCCTGCCCCTGCCGGCTGCCGGCTGCCAGCACCGCCGCCACTGTCCGGAGGCACAATGCAGGGGCCAGAATCGCAGCTCCAACAGTAATGTGGATTTACAGTCGTTTCCCGCAGGAACAAGCTGAAACGCCTGAAGTCCCGGGCATCAGCAGCACCCGGCGGGGCTGAGCACCTGGCAAGGGGCGGGGACAGCGCCGGGAGAGGTGCGAAACTTGCTCCTGGACTAGGTAGGTACGTTTCTTCCGGCCCCCTCCTCTTTCTTTCTGGCTCGGGCTCCCCACCCCCACCTCCTGCCGTAAGGACTCCGGGCGAACTTCACCCCGAGGATGCAGACGATGGATGGCGTCTCCCGGCTGTGAACGGCGGGCTGTGGCCGCTGTCGGAGTCCTGCCAGAGGTGGCAGAACCTCCGCTCTTTCTTTCAGTCTCCGTCGGGTTTAGGGTTCTGTACCCCCAACGGGAGATGAAAGGTTGGCTTCGTTCGCAGTTCAAGTTGGCTCTGGGGGCGCTGCCCTTCGCAGGATCGCTGAGCTTCTCAGGCCACACTTGCCAACCCATCCCTCCAGTTCCAAAAGGGGAGCCCTCGCCTGGGCTCTACGAGAGAGCCCAGGCGCTCTAACAAGTGGACATGGACGCTGGGGAGGTGGGGCTCGATCCGAGAAGAGACTAGGGGGCGCCTTTCTTGCAGCATCCCTCCCCCCTGGAGCGTCAGCCAAGGGCTCTGCCACTAAGGTCCCGCTCCTGCTGTCTCTCCGAGAGAAGATGTCTAGGGGCTAGCACGCACTTTAGTACCTGTTTGCTTCTGAATTTCTCTTTAAACATCGCGGGAACCCCAGGTTCCGCGGGGGAACTTCAGGACTTCCTTCTAACCTATGCTATCTGGGGCCCCACCCGATGAGTCTTCCCTACACCCCAATCTTTGTTAAAAGAGACAATCGTTACGCAGCAGTCGGTGATCTGGGAGCGGTCGGTGTTGGCTTTAACAGTGCGCACAGCTGCACTTCATCCTGAGACGTGGTTTCGGGAGTCCAGTAGCAGCCATCACATCTGCCAAGCACCCTGTACCCTCTTGGCATGCCTGGGGAATTGTAACCTCACTTTTCACGCCACAACCAGCGATTGCCAATTCAGTTTTAGGATGCTTTTCCTAGAGGTGGAGAAGGGGAGACTATTAGCGCGACTTGGGTGAGTGATGTATTTAAACACTTCAGCAAACCGAGTGCGGCCAATTGTTTACAATCGCTGAGACAGATGATGCCTTCTCAACGTATATTTCGCCACTAGTAGGGGTGGGGATAGGGGCTGGTTTGCAGCTCGTGCTTGCCCTCCTTAGCTTCGGGTTTAGCAGATCTGCATCACTGCTACTGGTGATATGCTAATGTGGGGAGAAAAACGCTACCTCTCCAATATAAAACAACTGGTCAGGAGATGCCCTGAACTTTCCCGTCCCCTCCCCCCACCCGGGGGATGTTAATCCGGAGGTGTATTTGAGGTGACCTGAAAAAAATACAAAAAGAACTTTCTGGTTCAATAGAAAGGAAATTAATAGCCATTTGATCTGGAAACCGAAAGGAAATGAAACACCCCAGTGGACTCTAATAGGTACTGTTAGAATAGCATTTAATTGATCGCGTTTGTGGTAATTAAGGGTCATAGATAACTTCCTTGAATTTCAGATGGTTTTTTTATGATTATAATTAACAAACCTGCTACACTGTACTGTAAGAATAATAGAGCAGACATTTGCAATATCTGCTCTATTATTATCTTTAGGCTGAAATATCCTGGTCCATCTTCTTGTACAAAGAGTTTCAATTTGGAGCATCATTTACTACAGTGCTGCCAAAAAAGTATGATCTCAGAAGGAAAGACTTTCTTTTATTAAAAGGAGATCCACAGCTTTACATTCTGCTCCATGATTACCCAGCATTTGCTTGCTTGTTCATCCCCACCCCTTGCTCTTTATATCAGCAATGCATAGTATGACCCTTAAAATAAATAACTAGAAAAGCATAATCATGGTTTTGCCATTTTGTCCAAGCTTATGAGACTTTTTTTTTGGGGGGGGGATGTTTTAAATAATTTACTATTGCTAAGCTTTTTTTTGTTTGTTTGTTTTTAAGGGTAGTTGAAAGCTTTCAAGTATGCCAAAGTCATGTTGGAACCTTTTAATAACAAAAGAAAGTCCCAAGATGCATTTGAAAAGGTTCCTGCAATTTTAAAATGAACCCATTCTCTAAATGTCATTTAAAAGTTTTCATATTGACCCCTAGAATGGTTTTGAAAAACAAGCATTTCTGGAGAACAACTTTAAGGAGAAATGATAGCATTTGCACAATAAAACGAATAATCTTGTTCCTAGAACAATGCCAGGTATATATTTTTTGAATGCATGAATTATTTACCATTAGTTCTAGGTCCCAGTTATAAATTAAAAACAGTCATGTCATATGAAAAACTATACAATTGAGCTGAAGGACAAAATACTTTGTAGAATCATTGTGCTGTAAGGGTGATTAAGTGAGATTCCAAATGATCAAATACACAAGTGTATTTAAAAGTAAAATCAGATTATATGTAACTGCCATTTCATTCAAAGGCCTAATTGGAAGTCTGAGTACCCTAGGGGTCCCAGTGTTTCACTTCAGCTATCATATGTGTAAATAATGCTGACATGATCGTAGTTTCCTTATAGTCATTGTATCTTTCTAATGCCCTAATACAAAAATTCTTACTGAAGCAGAACAGTCAGAAATTCAAGTTTATTCTCTACAGTATTACTTTAAATTATCAAATTGAAAAAATAATTTTCGATATATTGCCTCTGAAAACAGAAGGCTTAGTGCGGAATTTTATCTTTCATTACAGCCTTAAAAACCTGGAAGTGGTAAGAAGGTTCGACATTAATATAACAATTTATTTCCATTCTGTCTTAGAGATAGCAGTCAGAATCCATGTAATTTTTGCTTAAAGCTTGCTTTTATTGAAAGTCCATCATTTTCAGTTTTAGGCATATTTAGCAAGTACTTAGTATATATTACAGGTTTCCCAAATAAGTCATTTATTTACTTACTTACTTACTTACTTACTTACTTACTTACTTACTTAATCTAATGCCCTGAGATGAAAGACCATCCTTTGAATCCTTGACTCAGTAATTAATGTTTTGAACAAAAAGAAATTTTTATAGTACTTATGTTTGTTCTCGCTCTCTCTCATACACACAGACACAGACACACACTTAGAAGCAACCTCATGAGACTGCCATGTGTTAGATATAAAACATGTACAATAATTTTATCAAAATTATATATTCTTTATATTCCTGTTGATTTATCTTCGAAAGTAGTAATCTGTGCATACTTTAAAAAAGAAGTTTCCCATCATTTACCATTTGGCAAAAAGGTTTGAACTGGATTACTAGCACAACTAAAGGCAAATTAAAAGATGATGACTATTGTAAGGAATAGTATTTAGCAAGTCTGATCCATAGCATATATCAATAGCTGGAACTGCACCTCCTGATTAGAAAAAAAAATTAAAAGGAATCAAATTTCAGAACTGTTCCCGTATATAATAACTGCTTTAAATCATCTGCATATTCTGAGTATTAAATCAAAATCTCTATTAAATAGAGATTAAATCACCGTATTGAATAGAGATTACTAGTTTTCCTTCCCCTAAAAGTTAAGACATTCTGAAACCTGGCTTAATGTTTGATTTCTACTCCTTTCTGTTTTCTATTGATTTTTTTCTTAGAAGTGAGAAAGTAAATATCGAATGGAACCAGTTAGAACCCTGCTTAGTCTGAGAAGATGAATGCTATAAAAGGCTTCACACAGCTTTTGATTATTCCTAACAACCGTGATGGTCCAACTATAGGTGTCTCTTCAGTATGTAGTATTCTGTTATGATAATTTATTTAATGTATAGAGTTTTTGTAGTTTGCTAGACGTACTATGGTAAAATTTAGCAAGACCAATGAAATTGCTTACATTTGGAACCCATGAAAAGTAGGGCTGAGGAAATTGGAATATGATGGCATAAACTGAAAATTATTGTATAACAATATATTGATTGCACTGCTATCATTTCTGAAATTAAAACAAACTGGTTTTAATTGCAGATAGTAAATATTTTTACAGTTGATGTTGGGTCCTTAATATTTTAAAAATAATAATTTAAAGTCATTTAAATAAGGCCTGTTAAATTCTTATGTAACACATTTCTAGACCTGGAAGTATAATCTTGGATAATTTTCAACTTAAAAAATTATGAATTTCACTTCCTGTCCAAGCCTCCACTTTAGGTAAACAATAGCATATGGTGAAACATGCATATATGCCAACTAACTGCTACCTCTTGGATGATGTTTTAGTGTGATGTAATGATTTTGAAATACTGGGTTATCCATCCTCACTCTATTCTAAATGTAGAGAAAGTTATTGGGAAATGGACACAGGAAAATGTGTTAAATAATTTTTTTTTTGGTATCAGTGGATCACCCAGCTGTGAAGTTCTTACTTGTAGCCTTCATATCTTTGTTTATAGTAGGTAGGTATATGCCAAGATTAATACGCTTTTTTTCTGGGTCCTTATGACAGGTCTCTATGGCTGTGTCTGGGTGACACCCAAATATGTGAGTGAAAAGTTCCCAAAACCACCCAGCTGTTTGAGTTGATGCAAACAAACATCTGGTTGATTGAGAGAATTTTTTATTTAGTTTCTGGATGTTTTGGACTTTATTTAAGAGGCCGATGAATTTTTAATAATCTATATCAAAAAATAAAGAAAATAAATAAATGAAACATTTTAAAATACATGCAGATTACCTTAAATACTCTTGGGTTACTATAAAATATATAATGAACCAAATGCCACTCTGAATCTATAGCCTTCTATGATACCTATGAGGGATGTTGCTTGCATCACTCCCTCAGCAGTTACAAAAACAAAAACACATTTTCAACCAGCTAGGAAATTAAAAAACTTTAACTTTAATTTTACCTCCTTCCTCCATCCCTGGTACTGATTCATCAATTTAAAGAAATCAACTTAAAGAGTTTGCTATGTTGGTTTCTTACAATTTCCTGCACCTCATTTTCCACTGATTCTTTCACTGTCATGGAAACTACATAGGACAGACAGCTGGGAGTCACTAATTCTGGATGAGAACCTGCTTGTTAATTTAATTTCATGCCAGCCTGTTGGGCCCTGAAAGTAACTGTAAAAGGTTGGGGAATTAAATTTGAAAGCAATAAATGATTAAGCAGAACAAAAATCAGTGCAATCACTGTCTTTTTCCTGAGAATCTTACTGCAACCTTCTTTGTCTCTACTCAAGCAATTCTTTAAAAATAATCACAGAAATAGAGGTTTGATTTGTGCATTCCCATTGATATTTATGTATGCTGCAGAGCATTTTGTTCTATGAGGATTTTCACAACTGGAAAATAATTTCATAATAGCTATTGCATAGAAAATATTTTCTTTCAGATTACTATTTTGTAGATTTTGAAGAACCCTGGTTAGCGATCACACTAAAGTATAAATGATGCTCGAATTTTCTAATAGAATTGGTTATTTTTCCTTTTCAAATAGAAAACAATTTTATTAAAATATATGTCCCACATTTTTATTGAGGAGACCAACTGGATTTGAATACATTTCATTTTGCTGGTCACCGTAAAGCATACTGGTTGTTTTAATTTTATTTGTCTAAGTTGTCAATTGATAAGTAGTCGACAAGGAGGAAATTGCCTTTTAATGTTGTAACATTTTTGTGTCTGATTAAAACTTATAAAATTTAATTTTGGAATCACAAACACTAATATAAGCTGAATTGAAATCCATGTTAAACCTTTTGCAATATTATCAGGTATGGGTCTTGATAAACTAATATATTTTCTGTGAATTTATAGCTGTAAACAGATTTCTTATATTATGACTAAGAAAGAGTGATTCTAAAAAAGGATTTGTAATGAAAAAAATGGAGATCTAAATCTATATGTATACTATATGTCACAAGGTATTTTTCTGTTTGAAAATGACTAGAATTTCAAAATATAAATATCCCAGACAGAATTATTAAAGATGGAATGAAGGAATGATTTAAAAGTTTAGGAAAAGAATACTTGTAATTTTTACATTTTAGGGATATTGATGATATCAGTATCTAGTTGTTGGGTATTAAATTGCATAGATTTTGTTAATTAGTTTAATTTTTATTACTCAAGCTATATCTGTGTGATACCTGAGTAAAACATGAAAAATTCAATCATCATTGTTGAACATGTAGATGTCCTGGTGTCTATCTGTGTCTTATCTTCTGTGTCATGTGGATTTCCTCTAAACTTTCAGCACATGCTTGGCATTTGGATGTACAATGGAAAAAAAAACATGAGTTAATCATTTGGATGGTTCCAAATATCCAATAGATGAATTTTGTCTGTTCATCCAAATGATGTTCTGGATTTATAGCCTCAGTTTTCCTTTTGAAATTACTGTATATTTACTTTTCAGTTGTTTTTCTATTAAGATAAAATATATTGTAAATATTAAGAATGCTGATGCAGATGTATATGTGTGTGTAAGACATCCATTTTCATTTTAATGTTTGGAATCACAGTTTAGTGTTTTCGGCTGCCTGTATAAAGGACGGTTTTCAAAAGAGCCAAAATAAAAGTACATTGCTGTCAGTTTGCATACTTCAGGGAAAATCTGATCACTGGCTAAGGTCAAGGAGAAAATTTCCCAGTTGCATGGTTTTGCATAATTGGTGGACTTAAAGTATTTATATTATTTCTAATACCTTTATCTGGTTTAGATGCCTGTCAAAAAGAAGGTGCCAGATTAGATGGACAGTTGGTTTATTAGATAGTGCAATCCCTGTGTCCCAGGTGTATATAGACATTTTAAGAAAACTCTAGTTCAGAGAAATTAGAAAAGGATACTACAGAAGGCCTATCTCAATAATCCAGGCTTTTTTGGGTACATTTAAAATTAAATCTCCTAAGAGATGATGAATTCATGAAAATTATTGATAACGAATACATGTTATGCTACACTCCTTTGCACCTATGATGATGGCTTATTAAAGGTGTTTCAATCTTGCTAATTACCACCTGTGTTTAAATATAGAGGTATATAAATACACAACCATACAATGACTGGAAGTCTTCTAGACCTGAAATATTCCTAACTAGCTTAGTTCTTATCAACAAAATATTTCTCATCATCGTTTTGAATTTGTAATCTGCACATTGCCCCCCTTTAGCATTAATTATATTTTTAAAGCTGCTCTATTTAATTGCAGACATTTGAGTGATATTGATGTGTGAGCTCCTGCTCTATTAACTAGGCCAAGAATATTTGTGTTCTTATGTGTGGGGATGGAATTTTTTTGTAAATAATATTTATTAAAAAGTATATGCATAGTTTTGACATGGATGTCACAAGCATTATTTACAGAAACATACATCACTTGTTTGCTGACTCTATACATGAAATAAATATATTTTTGTGAAATGAATATATTTTATATCACATATATTTGATGCTTTAAACAATATAGGAAAGCATTGACAAAATTGCTATGCAAGTCAAATAAGAAACTGTTTGAAAGGATAGTGTTAATTTCACTAATGAGATCTAGTGACCTCTAAGGGATAAGGCTGTGAAGTTGATTGGCTAATTGATACCTATTGTTTAGACTTGGGAAGACTCTTGTGCTTTGAAATACCAGTAAAATTACTGTCATTTCTTCCTTTCTCCCTTCGCATTCCTCCCTCTGTCTCTTCTTTTCTTTTTTTTTTCTCTTTCTTTCAACTTTTTTTTTAAGAGTTGAGGTAGTATATAGGTTTATGAGAAAGGAACCCTCTGGGCCATTCACTGTAATAATGGAATTTATTAATCTTTTTATTCTTTTTATAAATCTGACCGATTCTTTATGTGTATTCTAGAGAATTATAAGTATAATGTGAAATATTATATCATTTATCTTAGGTATGAGCTAAAATGACATACCAGTTTCTTGAGTTGGTATTACAGATTTACTCTTTGTGCATATCCATATGTTATTAGTGCATTTGTGATTTATCTTTCATGTTTAGTCTAATAAAATGTCAACACTTAGGTGTGACACCATTTATTTTTGATTGTGTATCCATGAAGTGTTAACACGAGGGTGCTACATTTTTTCATCGTTTTGTTCTTTTCCCCTATTTGAGATATTGCCTTGATGAAACATTGGACAACTTGTGAAAGTGAGGTAATTTTAATGTAAATGATTAGAATTCAGTGCAAGGGAAATATTTTAAGAGTAATTTAACACGGAATAGAGAGGAAATTTTAACAATAGATTTATTTAAAACATGGAGTAAAACATGGATAAGAAAATATGTAACATAGCATTAGATATAGTGAGAGAACATTGGTCCCAGACATTTAGCAACATCCTTGGGACTGCTTCATTGTTGAAAAGGCAGAAGAATCAATGTTTATCCAGAGCTATGAGACAATGGATCTTGAAGTCTCAAGTGTTTTCCAAAAAAACCCAGGTCTCATGGATTGGCCTCTTCTTTTATTAAAGACTTAAGTATCACACAGCTTTGGTTATGCATTATAAAACAGTTTTCACGAAGAAAAAAACCTTATCTGTTCATTCATTCATTCATTCATTCATTTGCCAAAATGTTTATTTTATTTAATTTTTTTAAATTAAACTTTTTAAATGCCTCTGTATGCCCAGTGATACATTAAAAAATTGCCATCTACTGATGCATAGTCTTACCATATAACAGATGTTCTAGAAGAGGAATAATTAGAATGCTCTGGAAGCTCAAATGTCGGTAAAGTTTTATAAAGGATATGTCATTTGATTGCCTATTAAAGAATAACTAGGAATTTTTTTAGTGAGAGAATATGGAGAACCACATTCAACATGGTAAATGAATTGTGAAAAGGCACAAGGCTAAATTAGAAATGGAGAATACCAACCCAGGATAATAGAGTGTCATTTATTTCCTCTTCAGGTCTGGGGAACAGAGATCAGGGATAATGTTTTATTTTATTTCCAGCTATGTGCCTGACATACAGAAGATGCTTAGAACTTATTTGTTAAATGAATGTGTTAGGTTTTTCATGCATGGATAGTTATACTGGAGAATGGTTGTTTTTCTGGTATTTATCCAAAATTATGCAGTGTACTACTTTGCAACAGAATCTACTGAATTAGATGAGGGTCTTTAAAGTGGAGGGAGCGGGTCAACAACTTTGGGTTTTATAAAGATAGCATCTGTATGAAGAGATCAAAGGGGGTTAAGAGTAGTAGCAGTGAGAAATTAAGAGCTTGTGTGGCAACTGCAAGCAATTATCAGGGTATGAACCAAGGCAGTGACAATAAAGATGGAGAGGAGGGGAAACACTTTTTATTCTTTTTTAAAAAAATAATTAATTTATTTTTAATTTTTTAATGTCACCACATATTTGACCCCTTTTACTTCATCTACCTCCTCCCTCCACCCTTTTTCCCCTACCCTCTGGTAACCACTAAACTATCATTTATGTCCTTGAGTGTTTGTTTCTCCTGTTCATTTATTGCTTTTAAGTTTATATTCCACATATAAGTGATATGTGGTTTTCTATTTTTTCTGTCTGGCTTATTTCAATTAGCATGATTATCTCGAGGTCCATCCATGTTGTCGCAAATGGGAGTATTTCATCTCTTCTTATGACTGAGTAATATTCCATTATATATATGTGCCACACCTTCTTTATCCAGTCCTCAGTTGCTTCCATGTCGTGACCACTGTGAATAATGCTGCTATGAACATCGATGTGCAAATATCTTTTTGAATATGAGTTTTCAAGTCTTTGAGGTTAAATACCCAGTAGAGGGATTGCTGGGTCATATGGTAGATCAATTCTTAGTTTTTTGAAGAACCTCCACACTGTTTTCCACAGTGGCTGTACCAATTTGCAGTCCTACCAGCAGTGTATGAGGGTTCCTTTTTCCCCACATCCTCTCCAACATTTGTTATTACTTGTCCTGTTGACTATAGCTATTCTAACAGGTGTGAGATGGTATTCCATTGTGGTTTTGATTTGCATTTCCCTAATAGATAGCAACATTGAGCATCTTTTCATATGTTTGTTAGCCATTTGTATGTCTTCTTGGGAGAAATGTCTGTTCAGGTTCTCTGGCCATTTTTGATTAGATCATTGCTGTTGTTGTTGTGGTGGTGGTGGTGGTGGTGGTGGTGGTGGTGGTGGTGGTGGCAGTGGTGGCAGTGGTGGTGGTGTATAAGTTCTTTGCATATTTTGGATATTAGGCCCTTACTGGAGGCATTTCTTGCATATATCTTCTCCTCTTCGGATAGTTGTCTCTTTACCTTGTTGATGGTTTCTTTTGCTGTGCATAAGCTTTTTAGTTTGATGTAGTCTCATTCATTTATTTTTGCTTTTACTTCCCTTGTCTCTGAAGTCAAATTATAAAATCCTCTTTAAGTCCAAGGTCCTTGAGATTAATTTCTATTTTTCTTTCATGGCATTTTGTTGTTGCAGGTCTTATATTCGGATCCTTAATCCATTTTGATTTAATTTTGGTGTGTGGTGATAGACAATAGTCTAGTTTCATTCTTTTGAAGGTGGCTCTCCAGTTTTCCCAGCACCATTTATTGAAGAGGCTTTCCTTTCTCCACTGTATGTTTTAGCCACTTTTTTCTACATTTCTTTATTTAAGTTAATTTCAAGTTTATAGTACATTGGTTAGACATTGATATAGTTCATAAAATGATCCCCCCAATTGCTCCCTCCCTCTCCAGTCCCTACACCTAGCCAATGTATTAATGCTAACTGCATTCCCTATGCTGTGCTTTCCATCCCCCTGACCATCTGACAGCTACTAATTTGTACTTCTTTAACCCTTTATTAGGTATTCTATTGACTTCTTGAATTCCAAGCTCCAGCTCATTCCTTAGCTTTGAGAAATTCTCATCAACAATTTGCCTGAAAATGCTTTCTAGTCTCCGTTCCTTTTCGTTGCCTTTGATAATGCCCATTATTCTTATTTTTCTTCTTCTGATGGTATCAGCTAGTTCTTGTATTTCTCTTTCATTGTTTTTTCATTCTTTGGCTTCTTCTTTCTGATTTATTTCTAGATTTCTGTCTTCAGTATCACTGATCCTTTCCTTCATTAAGTCAACTCTGTTTTCCAAGCTTCCTATTTTATTTTTCAGGTCTTGCAGTGTCTTCTTCATCTCAGAAGTTCTATTTGTTTTTTTTTGAGGGTTTCAATCTCCTTGCTAAATAACTTATTAGGCTTATCTATTTGTTTTTTTTTCTTTTCTTTCAATTCCTGAAATTGTTGATATGAATTGTTTTTGACCTCATTGAGTTTTTTCAGAAGTACCATCTGAATTCTCTGTTATTTAAGTTGCATATTTTTATGTCTGTAAGTTTATTTTCTGGAGATTTTTCTCTTTTTTTCTGAGATGCTTTGTCACCTTGGTTGTTCATGTTGACTAATGGACTATTTCTTCACCTATACAGAAATGGAAATGTATTCTGCTAGTTTTCCAGAAAGAAGATTTATTATATAAAGGTCTCTCTTTAGCATGTCACAAAGAAGGCGTTTTTCTTTTGTTATTTTATTATTATTATTTTCAATTTTAATTAGTTTAAAGTATACAGTACATTGGTTAGACATCTATATAGTTCATTAAACCATCACCCCCAATTGCTCCCTCCTTCCCTTGGCCCTCCACCTAGCCAATGTATTAATGCTAATTACATTCCCTATGCGTTGCTCCCCATCCCTATTACCATCCATTAGCTCCTAATTGGTACTTTTTTAACCCTTCACTCCATTTTCCTGGCCCGCAAAACTCCCCTCCTCTCTGTCCATCACAAAATTGTCCACTATATTTGTGTCTGTTTTTGATTATTTTGTTCTTTTTATTTCTTAGATTCTGCATATAAGTGAAATAATATAATGTTTATCTTTCTCTGAATTAAATACCTTCAAATTCCATCAAAGCAATATCTTTTTCCACCTCCTTCCTTTTAGTCCGTGTGTGTCTTTTAATTTGAAGTGAGCCTTTTGTATTTTTTCTTCTTAAAGAAGGCCCTCCAACATTTTATGTAATATTGGCTTGGTGTTGATAAATTCCTTTAGCTTATTTTTGTCTGGGAAGCTCTTTAGCTGTCATTCAACTCTAAATTTTAGTTTTGCTGGATAAAGTATCTTTGGTTGTGGATCCTGGGTCTTTGTCCTGTCAAATATATATGAGAGACCTCCTGTCCTGCATAGTTTCTTTTGAGAAATCAGCTGCCAGTCTTACGTGTATTCCCTGATAAGTTTTTCTGTTTATCTGTTTTCTTTTGCTCCTTTTAATATCCTTTCTTTGTATTTAACCTTTGGCATTTTAATTATGCTATGTCTTGGTATGAGCCTCTTTGGATCCCTGATTTTTGGAATTCTCTGAGCTTTCTGGGGTTTTATGTCATTTTCCTTTACCAGGTTAGGGAAGTTTCCATCATTATTTCTTCAAACAGCAGTTCAACATCTTGATTTTTTTTCAGTTATGCCGATCAAACAGATATTTGGACACTTAATAGTGTCGCAAAGCTCCTTAAATTATTTTTATAGACTTGGCATCTTATCTCTTGCCATTCTGATTGCGTGTCCTTGGCTTTCCCATTCTCTAGATAGGGCGTTTGATCCTTTCCTTTATTCACCTTGTTTATTCCATTTAATGTACTTCTCATCTCAGATAATGTGTTCTTCATTTCAGACTGGTTCCCTTTTATAACTTCCATTTCCACTTTTATGTTTTTTTATCACTTTGTTTGACTTCTCTACACTTCTCAAAAGTTCATTGAGCATCTTTATAACCAGTGTTTTGAACTCTGCATCTGATAGATTACTTGACTCCATTATATATGGATCTCTGTTCTGTTCTCTCATATGGTTTCTGCTTCTTTGTTTTCCCATTTTGGCTGCCTTTCCATGTCTGTTTCTATGTATTAAGCAAAGCTCCTAAGTCTCCCAGTCTTATTTGTGTGGATTTATGAAGTAGGTGTCCAGCAGCACAGTCCTGAGAGGGGTTCAGCTGTAGGCCAAATTTAGCCCCAACCTGTGCCCCTCTGGGGTCACCTGTTAAGATTCAGCAAGCAATTCACAGCTGTGCTTATAATTGCCTCAAAAGGCCACACTACAAACCAAGGCCAGCTGCCTCCAATGTGAGTCTAGGCGCTGCTCAGCAAGGAGCACATGACCTAGTGAGTATATACCTGGATGTGGCTTGGGTGGGGCTGTGAGTTGGAGGAGGCAGGGTTTCAGGGAATCTTCTGGGCTGAGGGACCTCTTTTATCCAGTTATGGCATCGCAGCTATGGTGACGCTGTGTCAGTGCACTGGGAAGTGGGAGGGCTCAACAGGGAACAATGAATACCTCCTGCACTTCTGTACAATGCGAGTTTTGTCTTGGCCCTCAATCTGACAATGTTTCCCTGTAAGTCCCTGGTGCCTCCTGTGTACAGATGAATTGGCACTGATGCTCAGAGTGAGGAGTACCATCACCGTGAAAATCCATTCACGGAAGCAGCCCCTTTAAGAGGAGACTGTCACTGCCACTGCCACAGCCTCTATCTCACTTGGCCACTGGAGACTGGGCCACTCGTGTCCTTGCCCCGTCCTACCTTCTTCCATTGTAGGGTGATTTTTTTTGGATTTCTCACTAGTTGTATAGTTTGTTCAGTAAGATCCCAGGCGATTTTTTTTTTTTCTGCTGCTTGCTCCTTGTTTCTGTCACAAGTTTGATTTGGTTGCCAGAGGGATGAACAGAGCCTCTATCATCTATGCCATTATTTTTCCTGTTTTTGGCATTTTTGTCAAAAATTATTTGCCCATATAAACATGGGTTTATTTCTTGACTCTCAATTCTGTTCCACGATCTGTGTGTTTGTTTTGCTGCCAATACCATGCTGTTTTGATTACTGTTGCTTTGTAGTATAATTTGAAGTTGAGCACAGTGGTGCCTCAAGTCTTGTTCTTTTTTCTCAAGATAGCTTTGGCGATTCGGGGTCTTTCGTGCTTCCATACAATTCTGGTGATTTTTGTTCTTTCTTTAAAAAATGCCGATGGGATTTTGATGGGGATTGCATTAACTCTGTATAATGCTTTAGGTACTAAGGTCATTTAAACTATTGATTCTTCCAATACAAGAATATGGAATATCTTTCAATTTCTTTGTATCTACTTTGATTTTTTTTAATACGGTCTTATAGTTTTCATTATATAGGTCCTTCAAATGTTTTGTTAGATTTATTCCTAGGTATTTTATTCCTTTTGTTGCAATTTCAAAAAGAATTATTTTTCCACTTCTTTTTCTGGCACTTTATTATGTAGAGTATAGGAATGCTATGGATTTTCGAACATTGATTTTGTATTCAGAAATTTTACTGTATTTGCTTATTGTTTCTAGTGTTTTTGTGGAGTCTTTAGGGGTTGCTGTATAGAAAATCATGTAATCTGCAAATAGTGACAGTTTGACTTTTTCATTTCATGTTTGTTTTTTATATCTTTCTCTTGTTTGATTGCACTAGCTAGGACCTCCGATGTTACATTGAATAACAGTGGCGATAGTGGACAACCTTGCCTTGTTCCTGATCTTAGAGAAATGGTTTTTAGTTTTTTACCATTAAGTATAATGTTGGCGGAGAGTTCGTCATTTATGGCCTTTATTATGCTAAAGTACTTTCTTTCTATACCGATTTTGTTAAGTGTTTTGATCATAAATGGATGTTGTTTCTTGTCTAAAGCTTTTTCTGCATCTATTGATATGATCATATGATTCTTATTTTTTAAATTTGTTTATGTGATACATCACATTAATTGATTTGCCTATGCTGAACCATGCCCCTCATCTCCATTCCCCTTTGCAAATTTGGATCTCTGAATTTCTCCCTTTTCTGTCATTGTTGTCCCAATTTGTCCCTATATGTACTGAATGTTCATTACTATCTTGCAATAGCAAACCTCTTCTTATTGTCTAAGCTTATAATGCCCTGTTCTTAGTAAAGGTTGCACTTCTCTGCTTCTATCTGCCTGCTAGTTGCCTTACTTGTAGTTATGTTTTTTGTCATTTTGTTTTGTTTCAGTATTTCCTGTAATGCAGGCCTTGTAGTGGAGAATTCCCTCATTTTTGTATGTCTGGAAAGGTCTTTATTTCTCTTTCATATCTGAAGGAGAGCTTTGCTGGATACATTATTCTAGGCTGGTAGTTCCTTTTGTTTAACAGTTAGAATATTTGATTGTACTCCTTTCTTGCTTGTATGGTTCGTGCTGAGAAGTCTGACCATAATCTAATGGATTTTCCTTTATAGGTTACCATCTTTTCTCTGGCTACCCTGAGAATTCTTTCTTTGTCATTAAATTTTGATAATTTTAATATAATGTGTCCGCGAGTAGGCCTTGTTGGGGAGAGATAATTGGATGTCCTGTTGACTTCTTGAATTCCAAGCTGAGTTTATTTCTTAGCTTTGGGAAATGCTCATCAACTCTTGGTCTGAAAAGGCTTTTTAATCTCTGCTCCTTTTCCTCCCCTTTGAGAATGCCCATTTTTCTTATGTTTCTTTTCCGGATGGTATTAGCCAGTTCTTGCATTTTTCATTATTTTTCATTCTTGGTTTCTGTCTTCTGTTTTATTTCTAGATTTCTTTCTTTAATGTTGCTGATCCTTTCCTACATTTGGTCAACTGTATTTCCCAAGCTTATTATTTTATTTTTCATCTTTTTTAGTATGTTCTTCATCTCCAGAAGTTCTAATTGGTTCTTTTTGAAGATTTCGGTGTTCTTGAGAAAAAGAACCATTCTGCTGATCTAGTTTTTTTTTCTTTAATTCTTGTAATTGTTGATCCGAATTATTTTGGATCTCATTGAGTTTTTCTAGAAGTACCATCCTGAATTCTCTGTCATCTAACTCACATATTTTTTCTATCTTTAAGCTTATTTTCTGGAGATTTTTTTTCTTTGTTCTGAGCTGCCTTGTCACCTTGGTTTTTTCATTGTGTTTAATGGACTATTTCTCTGCCTGAGCATTAATGGAAGTGTATTGTCTTTTTTTTTTTTTCCAGAATGAAGTTTATATAAAGGTCTGTCTTTTGCCTGTTGTTAAGTGGGCATTTTTATTTTGGTTTCCAGTAGGTGGCATCTAAGCATCTTGGATCCCTGCTTTATATAGTCTCAATAACGCCTTTTTTATTTTTCCTTATAAATATTCAGTCATGCTCGCTGCCCTCAATCTCAGTGGCTGTCAGTTTTAACTACAGTTTAGGTAGAATTTGCTGAGATTCCCCTGGTGTTCCACGGTGTTCAATCTTGGAAGACATGGGGGACGGGACCCTGTGGATTAGGCAGTGAGGACAGTGGCTCAGGTTCACGTTTTGCAACCATGGCTGATAACAATCAACTGTTGCTTGTCTCACACTTTTCTGCCATCCCTACTTCTCTGCTTTCTGCCCTGATCCCTAGGTACCGTGACTGCATGAAGGTCACAGCTCTCCTAGGTAGTATTATTCAGTGAACCTGGCACACTTTCTTCTAGTCTACCGCCCAACTCCCAGGGTTCTGACCTGTGGTAGGTAGCTGTTATTCTCAGATCCCATGCTCAGACACGCTTGTGTCCAGGTATCATATTTTTTATTGAGTTTTAGATGTTCAGCTTATTGTTTTTTTCAAGGGGAGAGATCTGGAAACATCTCTAACTTTTCCATGTTTCTCCACACTCTAAATTATAATTTCTAATTCCATCTGAGAAAGATGTCTTTCTATACACACATATATGCGTATTCATATATATGTATGTGTTTTTTGAATCAGACTTTTAGACCATTCTTCTGTTCACTTCCAATTTATGCATTCTATCTCTGTAGTCAATCTCAGATGACAGTTTCATTTTAGGAATCTGAGACTGTAGAATGTATAATATTATTCTTTATGTAGGACCAAGCAAGAGGCAGTGAAAGTAATGAAAGTCTGGGTTAGATGTTCTCTTAATGAGCTACTCAGATTTGCATTTAGGATTTTGCTTGCATACTCTAGCCTGTCTCCAAAAGCAATGGTTAATTCTGTGAGATGCATTTCCCATATTTGTGACTTCTGCTGTTTTTGCTTCTAGAGTATATTATTTGGTTGCATTTGATGATGATGAACATTCTAACTTTTTTTCTTAAAGGGTAGCTAGCCCACATGCAGTATTAATATAGTTAACAGTTTCTTTATTCGAAATGAATTCTTGAGTCTAATAAAGAGGTAAGAGCTGAAGGAAGTGGTACCTATTGGAACTGGTAAGTGATGGCAAGTAACCTGGGGGATCTTATAGAGATCACTGTGTGAGCTGGCCTTCTCTAATCATAAATGAAGAGATACAGTTCTAATAGCTTGAGTCTGAAAACCATTTAAAAGTGAGCAGAGAAGAGCTATATCATTTTAAAGCCCTCTTGCTTTCCAGTTCTCTGTTTATCTCACAAGGCAAAATGCTGCATATAGAGAAGTTTATTTATTTTTTTAACATTTTATTTTATTATTATTTTTAAGTATACAGTACATTGTATAGACATTTAAGTAGTTTATGAAACGATCCCCCTGATTACTATATCTTCCCTATGGCTCTACACAGAGCCATTAATTACTGCTGACTGGATTCCCTGTGCTGTGTTCTCCATCCCTGTGACCATCTATCAACTACTAACTTGTACTTCTTTAACCCTTAACCCCTTTCTCCCAGCCCCTCAAACTCCCTCCAGTCATCAGCAGCAGATTGTCCTCTATATCTGTGTTTGTTTTCGATTAGTTTGTTCTTTTTGTTCCTTAGATTATATATACATAAAATCAGTGAAATCATATGGTATTTATCTTTGTATGTCTGACTTATTTCACTCAGCATAATAACCTCTAGGTCCAACCATGTTGTTGCAAATGGTAAGATTTCATTCTTTTTAAGGATGATTAGTATTCCATTGTATACATAAACCATAACTTCTGTATCCAGTCATGTTGATGGACATTTAAGTTGCTTCCATATCTTGGCTATTGTAAATTGTACTGCCATAAACATAGAGGTGCATAGATCTTTATGAATTATTGTTTTGATTTTCTTTGGATAAATAACCCAGATGTGCAATTGATAGGTCAAAAAGTATATTTATTTTTAATATTTTGAGGACCCTCCAGACTGTTTTCCATAGTAGCTGTACCAATTTGCAATTCTTCCAACAGTGTATGAGGGTCCTCTTTTCTCCACATCTTCACCAACACTTGTTTTTTTTTTTTGATTTATTGATGATAGCCATTCTGACGTGCAAGATGATATTTCATTGTGGTTTTAATTTGCATTTCTCTGATAATTAATAACCTTGAGCATTTTTTTATATGTCTGTTGGCCATCAGTATATCCTCTTTGGAGAAATATCTGTTCAGGCCTTCTGCCCATTTTTTAATTGGATTGTTTGGGCTTTTTTGTTGTTGTTGAGTTGTACGTGTTCTTTATATATTTTAGATTTTAACTCCTTATCAGGTATTTCATAAGTGAATATCTTCTCCCATTCAGTTGGTTGTCTTTTTGTTTTGTTGAAGGTTTCATTTGCCGTGCAAAACCTTTTTAGTTTGATATAGTACCATTTGTTTATTTTTTTCTTTTGTTTCCCTTGCCCAAGGAGATATCTTTGAAAAGAAATTACTGGTAGCAATATCAGAGAGTTTACTACCTATATTTTCTTCTAGAAGTTTTCTTCTAGGGTCTTATATTTAAGTCTTTAATCCATATTGAGTCTGTTTTTGTATACAATATAAGAAGGTGGTCTCGTTTCATTTTTTTGCATGTATCTGTACATGCAAAAAACATTTATTGCCGAGCCTGTCTTTATCTCATTGTATATTTTTGCCTCCTTTGTTATATAGTAGATGAGTTATGAACATATTTTTGAGCTCTATTCTGTTCCATTGATCAATGTATCTGTTTTTATGCCAGTACCATGCTGTTTTGATTATTGTAGCCTTGTAATACGGTTTTATATCGGATAGTGTGATACTTTCTAATGTATTCCAAGGCAGTTTATTTTTTACAGCATTTTTTGCTACCCTCCTTGCAGAATCACGGACTCACTCTGGTGTAAGTGGCAAAAAAGCCAGAAATATTTTTTTGTACTCTAGACCTAAGTACTTTCTGGAATATTTTTCATTGAAAGTTTCTAACTTAGCACTATTATGGAATCATATGAACACTTGAGCCGAACTATGTCTTTTGAGTGCAACATTAAGAAGGATGAAAAATTCAAATTAGGCAATTAGATTGCAACTAATCAAGAGCACCACTTCAATCTTTTATGAATGCTTTATATATAGTGCATCAGACATTGAGATCATTAGTAACAATGTAATACTCTATTATCATTACAAGATCACCTTGATGATATTTGCCAAAAGTGACCATGTTATTGACCTACATTTTTAATAAATTGCATTTAGATATTATCTTCTCCCTTATTTACTGTGAAATAATTTCAATACTTTTGCCCTTACTCAGTGAGATTTTGCCTCAAATATATATATATATATATATATATATATATATATATATAATAGGTTTTGGTATTACTTGATTGATAAATTGGAGCCATAAAGTTAATTAAGTGCCAATCATAAAATATTGGAAGTTAAAGTTTCCTTTTGCTTTAATTTACCATACCATCTTCTCTAAAATAGGCTTTTGAAGTATTTAAAGCATATATCTTTTTATATATGGGTAATATATATTCATTATAGAAAAATTAGAAAATACAAATACACAGAAAGAAGAAAATCATATGTATTTTACTACATATATATCTTTTCCTAAGGAAGACTCACACTGCAATTACTTTATAATGTGCTTTGTTCATTTATCGATATATTGTTACCATGTTTATATGTCAGTAAAAAAAATATATATATATATACACACACACACATACCACACAAAGATGTATATTTAAAACTCTGTGTGTGTGTGTGTGTGTGTGTGTGGCACTATACAAATTAGAGAAAAGTATACTTCTCAAGTTGAGTAATTAGTGGGCATCATTATAGGGCACAATTCCTGCCCTATACCCAGTACCAAGGGTGGCATATGGAGACATATAGTCAATTTAATAGCTGTTGAATAAAGGAAGTCTTTGGGACCTTAGAAAATGATTTAACCCAAAGTGTGGGGACATAGATTTCTAGTTCCAGCTGGTAACCATGTATGTGACTTTGTATAAGCCATTTAAGCTCTCTGTGCCTCAGTTTCCTAATGTTATAACAGGATCGTTTTGAAGATTAAATGAAAGGTATATATAAAAATTTTGTGTAAACTGTAAAAAATACAATTACTATAAATTTTTTACAATGTGAAAACTTGAAATTGTGGACATTTTGTCTCAAAATGAGTGGAATATTGAGTAAAAATTGAATTGTGTTAAGCTGAAAGAGTCTTTGTAGGTGAAAATTCTACAGTCCTCTAGGTATGCTCATCTATAATTAAGACAGTCTTTATCAGCAGCATAGTTAATATAATGTTTTGAAGTTTCAAGCAGACTTTTAAAGAAACCAAATCCTTTATCTCTTGTGAATTACAAAATGAAGTCTTATATTCCCACCCTTGTGGCCCACTCCCACCCCACATGTGTCTCTTCTTTTCCCTTATATAAAGACTGTTTTGGACCTGCTTGTACCTATGTTTGAAGGATAATTTGCCCTTATTTGTTTACAGGAATTACAAGGGTGACCTTTATTCAGCTATCTCCTTTTTGATTCCCATAATTTCTGGATCTATCAAGGTATGTGCATTCTACACTAAAATTTACTTTGGAAATGGAACACATAGCTATACAATGAAAAGAATGGAATGTTCCACTGATTTATTTAGATAAATTTATTGAGTGCCATGTAAATGAAATTGCATTGTTTTAGGCTTTTAAAAACCTGTTTAGCGAATTATACAGATAAGCTTGTTTGTGTCTGTGCTCTGTAATTGTTACTTTTTATTTTTCTTTTTGTTTTATTTTATTTTATTTTTAAAAGTAAGGCATATATATATTTACCTTGTGTATTCACCTTCCATAGATTTCCTTCTGTCACCACATATTTAACCCCTTTTACCTCATCTATCTCCCCTCTCCCTCCCTACATAATTATTACTCTTTGAATGATTTAGTGACATTTTTCACATATAGCTACTAAAACCAAGGGACTCTTTCACTAATAGGAATATCTTCAGGGTACAAGAGAACAACAGTAACCATGAGGATGTTTGCAAAAGCATTTAATAGTTTTCATTGACTGCAAAGTAAATATGGCATTTCTGCTTATCAATGGAAAAAAATATTTCCATTCAGATAATTTTACCGATAAACAAACATTTGCCTCCTGAAATGAATGTTTTATTTTATTAGGAAAGTCTGTAGTAAAATATCAGTATTGTCACAGTATCGCATTCATTTATTGATTCGTATGCTCAACAAATATTTATTGAGCAACTACTTAGATATCTTTTCTTTTGGTAAACCTGCCAGTGTAGGTATCGTTCACCTGTGATATTGAGAAATTGGTTGCTTCTATATTCAGCCCATCTGTTAAATGGAATATGTGAGAAAATGTGGCAAGATGGGGGAGAATTTCAGATTACAGTTAATCCTTGAACAACACAGGGAATTAGTGCTACTGGCATACACTACCCACTCTACAGTCAAAAATTTGCACCTAATTGTAGGTACACAAAAATTACAATATACAGGACTTAAGTCAGAGCTCTGTGGTAGTGACCCTGAGAAGACTAGTTTTATTAGTTATCTTTTTCTGTTTTAAAGCCTCCCAGAAATTAAAATTTACATTTCATTGAACATGAGCCAAATCTAATTGAGGTTGATTATGGAAAAATTATCTCATTTTAATGGTTTGTATTACCACTAGGGACATTGCTGGCCAAAGCTGTATGGCCCGCAGGCAAAAATTATGATAATTAATATTTTTCCTATTATCATTACTGAATTTTTACAACTTGAACTTTGGATGGTGCTTTTTACAGTATAATGAAATTTATTGATAGTATACGTAAGTGTCATTTCGATAAACAACAAATTGGCTTAAAATATGTGTATAAATTCTGACTCCCCCATATTTAACTACAGTTGGCTCTTTGCATCCATGAATTCAACCAACCCCGGGGGTAAGAAGTGTTTTCTACCAAGGGCTGGGAAACTGCTGTTGAGAATGCAAAAATACCGTTTTCCCATTCGCGGTTGGCTGAATCTGTGTATGTGAAACTAGAAACTCAGGGATGGGAAGGGCTGACTTGATTTATTAAAAAATAATCCTTGCAAAGGGAGCCCATGCAATCAAACCTATGTTGTTCAAAGGTCAACTGTTTAAGTTACCTAAAAGACTTCCCTCATGGATCTAAATTATTGTTAAAAATATTGGTCCCCACCTATCCCCTCCATTGGCACCTATATCTGGCAATGCTACACGTCATTATTCAATGAAGAATCTTCATCCCAGCTTGTAAAAGAGTCAACAGGATGATCTGAATTCGTGGTAAGTCTTTGGAATCACTTGATACTTTCTCTAAAATATGTAAAATAATGAAATTACATAAGTGAAATCTTTAAAATCTTGGAATCTGCTTTGCCCTTCAAAAATATAGTACAAATACATTAAGGATTTTTAAAAATTGATTTCTAGTTAATTGAGATTAGTCCTTAATGGAAATTTAAATTGGATTTGTCAGTTTTAACTATACCATTCTTCTAGAGGTACTGCCTTTAAGGGAATATTATTGCCAAA
Organism: Rousettus aegyptiacus; assembly: GCF_014176215.1. Classification (NCBI taxonomy): domain Eukaryota; kingdom Metazoa; phylum Chordata; class Mammalia; order Chiroptera; family Pteropodidae; genus Rousettus; species Rousettus aegyptiacus. The sequence continues at coordinate 78,405,002 of NW_023416312.1, read as the reverse complement.
AAGTTAAGATCACTATAGGGAAAAATTAAGATCAGAAAATAAAATGACAGATTAAAAAAGAATCTTACTGAGGAAGAAGGTTGAGATTTTTGCATATTGAATGATTTGTGAAAATAATTTTATGAATTTGGGAATTGTGAGTCTTCCAGTTATGTAATATTAACTGAGAGGTATTTTTTCATACTAAGAAGGTTAAATGTTTGAAAAACAATAGTCTTCTTAACATAATGTTCATGTCGGAATGGAATATAACTGCTTAACAGGCCAAAAGAATGTACACTTATGAAAATAATTTACTCTAAATATTAAAAAAATTCATAGAGCAGCTACTTTTCCTCCCTTAGAGAGATAACATGATGTAGTAGAAAAGCCCTTGCCTGTCAATCAGTAAACCTGGGCTCCACTCCCAGTCCTACATGAGTGATATGGTCCTCCTCAGGTAACTTCTCCACTCTGTTGTTTAAGTGGCCTAGTGCATTGTTAATGGAGCATTTATTTACTTTTTATCTTAGAGCAGAAGTGTATTGTAATACCACTACCAACCCCTCCCCAGGCACACTAGCATTGGCATTATACTAAATAGATTCAAGTGGAAGTGTAGTTAGTAGTCAGTCTCATTTTCCTCCTTGATACAAATGCTTAATTTTGAGATGCTGCTATGCTGCTCATGTGTCAGTCTCTTGAAGGTCAGCAAAACTTTTATGTTTTCTTTCTCTTGCAAGGTCAAGCATCTCTCTGTAACTTGGAACTAGCCAAGTGCATAACCGGATGGACTCCAATGCTTTCAATCTGGCACCCTTCATAAGCACTGAGTTTATATTAAAGTGTTCAAAATATATTCTCCTGCATCTACCTAACATAGCAATAACAACCTGGGCACAGGAAAGTACTTGGGAGCAAATAACCACTTGGAGTTAATGATCTGAGGGGCAGCTGAAGGACCATTGGCTCTTCCTAGTCAGTGTTTCATCGCTATAAAATGCCTGTTCCTGAGATGCCAAGCTTTCAATATTTTTTTCTCTCATAACATATTAAGTAGCGACCATAAATAATAACATTTAATACATAATAATAAGATGTGATAATGCAATAAAATATCAACAATTCTAGTACTATATATAGATGAGTATTCTGATCAAACCAAAAAAAATGAGTGATAAATGAAATTCATAAATCATAGTTAATTTAGAAATGACTTTCCCCATATCTATTTGAAATTCAATGTAAGTAAGAATTCATATGGTTTAGGGAACAGTTACCTTTCTTTTACTCCATTTTAGAAATAGTAAAAAATACCCCTGACATCTGTTTTAAATGGATTTTTAAAACAGTGTATATTGAGCCACCCTCCCTTTTTAGCACTTGATTCAGTTCTCAAGATATATACAGCTTGGAACTAAGTAACAAATACAACTCTATAGATGTTATTTTCCAGAAGAAGCATTTTACATTTATTTTTATTGTAACATATATTAATAAGTCTCTACAGTGTGTCGGGCATGATGCTAGGTCCTAGGGAAACAAAAATCAATGAGACATGGTTCTTAATCCCAAGATTATGGTAAAGAGGTAAAGACTGAACTGACCTACATACAGAAAATTAAAATAATCAAGTGTTGTGGTTATGGAATGCATATGAATTTATTTGCCCATGGCATTCATATTATTTTTCTAAATTAACAAAAAATCACATAAGGGAACCTACCTACTCAGTATGGCAATGAGATATATACTCTCAAGTAGCCTTCTTCCTCAAAAAATGTATAGGAATCATTGGTCATGGTAAACAGAATTGCCCTCAAATATGCCCATGTCCACATCCCTGAAACCTGTAAATATGTTTCATCACATGGCAAAAGAGAATTAAGAGTGCAGATGGAATTAAGGTTGCTGTTTATCTGACTTTAACATAGGGAGATAATCCTGGTTAACTGGATAAGCCAAATGTAATAACAACGGTTCTTAAAAGAGGAAGAGGGAGGCAGAAAAGGGAGAATCAGAGAGTTGGCAGCATGAGAACCTGGCCCAACATTCCAATGGCCACAAATCACAGAATAAGAGTAGCCCACTAGAAGTGAGAAAGGGTAAAGAAAAAGATTATCCCCTAGAGCCTCTGGAAAGAAATGTTGCCCTGATGACACCTTGACTTTAGCCCATCAAGACCCATTTCAGGCTTCTGGCTTCTAGAACTGTAAGATAAATCCGTGTTGTTTTATGCCACTAAGTCTGTGGTAGTTTACTATAGTAGCGATAGGAAACGAGAACACTGAGGTTTACCCAGCACAGAAAATTTGGAGAGGTCAGTAGTCATGATTGCTGAAAGGCATGGTTCATGCTGATCTTTGTGTATAGGAATATTTGTCTAGTGACCATTTTTCCTGGATATCCATATCAGGTTCCTCCATTAGGAGTACAACCATTTATGAGATCCCTGAAATACCTGGCAATTCTCTGTCACTCTGACCTCCAGTCTCAGGGAGAATGTAGCCTCTTTCCTTCTCCTTCTATGGACTACTTATGCCCCTTCTTCCTATCCCTTTGTCTCATATCCCTCTGCCTTGATGTTTAAGATGCAAGGTTTGTGGATAGGTGAACAGTGGAAAATTACCTTTCTTTCATGGAGCACCTACAGCAGTGAGAAAGATATATGCACTACTATCCTAATAAATTATCCTGGCATGGATTTTGCTGGCAACACAGGACTCTTCCTCTCTTTTCTTCCCTCCCCTTCCTTTTTTAGATGCTTGTAGCTTGAGTGCACCATCTTCAGTTCCATAGTGTCTGCCATTCACTATTGTCTTATTCCTTACTCACCTGACTTTTGTGTTATGAGCCTGGTCCTGTGCTGTAGAGGTTAAATGCATATGCTTTGAAGTTTAAATAGATGAGATGGTCCTATTCTGCCACATATATGCTGTACGACTTGGACAAGTAAATTAAGTATAAACTTCCTAAACTTCAGTTTACTCACTTCTAAAAGGGGGATAATAATTATACCTCATAGACTTTTGAGGATAAAAATGGCATGCACATGGCATATAAAGAATTTTGCACAATGCCTGACATATAACACAGGCATTGTCCAATAAATATTAACTACTACTCCCACCACAATTATTGTTACTATGAGTATACAAAAGGGGGATGGGTAATCAATTCCACCTAGTAGAATAATGATAAGCAGGTATCTGATAAAGGTTTCATGGAGAACAATACTAGTACCAGTACCATTCTGTAAGTGTGGACTGGTAGGGAGTAGGAAATAAGTTGATAGTATCTGATGAACAAGTAGTAGTGATGGGCAGATGTTCTAAGTTATTGAAGTAGTGGCACAGAAACTTCAAATAGCCTGATCTCTTAGAGGAATTGTAACCGTTGTCTTCAGCTAAAGAGTGATGTGCAAGGTAGGCATGAAAAGAGATGAGGCTGGAAAGGAAAGCTGGGGATAGAAGAAGAGGAACTATGTTATCCTAAGTAGCATCTCATTTCTGCTGCAGGCCAGTGGTTTTCTAACTCTATTTGTGAAATTTGAACTTTGGTGTACTACCCACTGAACTTGTGTCTTCTCTTGGGGACAAATTCACCTGCAAACAGTTCAAAAGCCACTTATGTAGGCATGGAGGGACTAGGGAAGGATTTTAACAATCACATTGGTGACATAGAGGGTTCACCATGGTGATAATATGGAGAATAGATTGGTGGGGTGAGACCGAAGGCCAGGAAATCGATAGGAGACTATTGTTAAAGTCCAGAAGAGAGATGATGAGGGCCAAGTGGTAATTAACAATGAGAATAACCATAAAGGCATAGATTTGAACAATGGTTATCAAACCTGAGTGTGTATCAAAATCACTTGGAGGGCTTGTTAAATTGCAAATTACTAGAGCCTACCCCTTGGTTTTTGTTTTAGTTGGTCTGGGGAAGGGCCCGATAATTTGCATTTCTAACATGTTCCCAGGGGACGTTTATGCCACTGGTCCAGGGACTACCCCTGAGAACCATGAGATTTGAGATATGCTAACTCTCTAGAACTGACAGGCATTAAATATGACATCAAATATGGGGAATAAGAGAAAGGTTTCTGGCTTGAGAGATTGGATAGATGTTGATACCATTCAGTGCTACTGAGATCAAGTTTAAGCTGAGTTGAAAAACTTTCTCATGACTCTAGCAAGGGAAGGTCAGCTAAAAATCTTTAAGGATGATTTTTAATAACATCCTAGGTCTTGTACTTTTATACCAGTTTCTTCCACTCCTACTCCACCCCTACCCCTACTCCCTTTATCTGCCATGATGCCATTCACTTGTGGGAACTGAAAATACAGGTGGGGTGGGGAGGTAGGAAAATGAGTTCCATTTTATACCTGTTGAGTTTGAGGAGCCTATGAAACTTCTAATTGAAATAATATAAAAAAAACATGCAAAAAACTTGGGCTTTATTTTTTGTTTGTTTTTAATTTGAGAAAAATTTGGTCATCTTATCTTTATGTAAAATCAGAATAGTCAAGATATAGGTCCAGACACAGTTAGATTGAGTTTTCATGTAGTAACTTCCTGTATATTTGCAGTTAATTCTATAAGGATTTCTGAGTGTTAAATTTGCTCATAGCTGACAGTCATCTTTTTTATAGTATAGATCAGTGAATCCAAACATGTGCATTTTTAAATTCCCCTTGAACACTCCTATGACCTAGCTTTCTCTACATTACCACTTTACCAAAAGGAAAAATAAAAGTATGGCAGAATATCAATGCTGTTAAGAAGGGGAGATTAAGAGAGTATCATGTAGGTTGTCCTTCTCTCTCTCTCTCTCTCTCTCTCTCTCTCTCTCTCTCTCTCTCTCTCTCTCTCTCTCTCTCTCTCTCTCTCGTGTGTGTGTGTGTGTGTGTGTGTGTGTGTGTGTGTGTGTGTGGTATACTTCAATAATGGCCAGATTTTTCATCAATGCTACAAGCTCTCTAAGGTTGAAAATAGGCAAAGAAAGATCTTACAACAGGATAAAGTACCTATATGCAATGCTAAGATGAGGAATGAAGCAGAGTCTATTAGACTTTAGAGAGCAGTAATCATGAATACTAAACAAAAAGAATTAAATGGATAGGCTTGATTTTGTTGAAGGAGGATTGCATAGGTGAGTTATTCTTTTCTGGAATACAGTATATCCTTACAGAGTTAAATAGACAGGAGAGAGAGAGACAAAGAAAGACAGAGAGAGACAGAAAGACAGAGACAGAGGCAGTGAGACAGAGACAGACAGAGAGATTGATTCTCAATTCACTTGTCAGCTTATAGTCCCATGAAATTGTATAATCATCTAAATGTGGGGGCAGAAATATGGTATGATGATCAATTTTAACCATTCACTGCCATAAAATTCCTTGAAAAGACATTTACCTGTGCTATCATTCTCCTTTGGAGTCTACTAATCTTAATGAATAATTACATACTCATATTTCATTGATAGGACAGCCACTAATACATTTCCATAGGAAAGGTGTATAAGGAACCTTATCTTGTAGATTCCATTAATTTTCCTGTAGCATTTAGCGCCCATATTTTAAGGAAAATGAAAGCATTACTCTATTCTAGCAACACACACACATGGAAAGAGAGGAAAAAACAATCATACAATTGAAAACAAAGCCTTGTTAAGTATTTATAGATAAGACAATCCTAAATGCATCCATGTTTGCTAACAAGAAGACCAACATTGAATGTTTAAGAAGTGGGATTAGAGTTCATAGAAATGGCTTTTGTGGTTTTGGGGAAATATCTCTGAGATCTCCCTTGAGAGTGTTATTTCAGCCTCATGATATTGCTAACCTGACAGCTGAATGCAGCAAAGTGTCTTTTGGGTGAGTCCAGCCTTTCTCACCTTAATAACTTAGAAATTACTATTTATTCAGCCTAACATACTTCAAAGCATGTTGAGAATCACTGTATATTCTTTAAAAAAGTAAATAAAAATTACCAATGAAAAAGATTCTGAAATAAATGCAAAAGGGCAACATAATCTGAAGTAGTCATAGTCTTTTCTATAGGGTAGATGTTGAATTGGTGACCTTCAAATATTGTCCCACTTTGAAAAATGTCAGATGAAACTATTCAACTTATATGATTTTAAATACTGTTTTCTGAGAACATGTCAACAACTTATTTTGTCCCAAGCTCATCTGCGCTACTGCATTTGAACTTTAATTTTAAAAGATACACTATAAGCGGCATGGCTGACTATCACTGTGTGTAATAGATAATTGATTTTGTTCTCTACATATTCTCAAAATTCTTACCTGGTTAAATAGTGTATGATATAAGCCCTCAATTAAAAATTAATGTAAACAATATGAGTTTTTAATGCCCTTCCTAATTCTATTTCATTTTATACATTGCTTGTTCAAAAACTCCCTGATTGATTCTTGAATATTTTGTATACTATGTATGAATACAAAATGAAAGATGCACTTGTGTGCATTCGCTCATCCAAGTTTCTACTACTTACTATGTGAAGTGAATGGTACCTATGAGTACTAATTTGCATCAAGCTTAAGATTTTAATCATAAGAGAGCACATGAAGTTACTGTTCATTTTATTGTTGACAGTTGTTGAGGAGGCAGAGGAAAGAGCTTAAAGAAAAATGATAATTCTAAGACTGATTTTCAGTTAAGTACATTTTTGTAAGTCATTTTGTTATTTGGTAAGTACACAATGATTATTCCTTGAGACAGTTGAAATATTCATTAGGAAGAGAAGTGAGGAAATCACAGTACTATTAAAGAATAGCAAAGGAGGGAGAGGCATGTCAAGAATATTCTGACCTCAGGCGAAATCAGAATTGAAATTGAGGAGGACCACCAAATGCAAACCTTTTAAAGGGTTATTTCCATAAAGTCTGAGGAAATTTTGGCCTCCATTAAGATTTTTGTCCCTGAGAGCCTAAACTACAAGTGTGGTATCTGCTTTATCTGCAGAATCATTGTCTTGGGAGCTGAACATCCTGCTACATTTGAATAAAAATGCCTACTTCATTACTGATGGGAACACAGAGTTCTATGTATCAAATAATTTACAGTGGAGCTTACTAACAGGGTTATCTCATAAATTAAGGGCCTGTTTGAGGAATACTAGTTGTTAATGTGTTTAGTAGCAAATGAAGTATCTTGTGCCTTCAAATTCTAAGAAATCTACCAAATGAGTGCTGTATATTAAAAAAAAATGTTCTCATAACTTTAGGTATATTGGAAAGTGATGACATAGAAAATAGAATTCTTAAGCATCAACAATGCCATCGTTTTTTTTTTTTCTTATGATGGGATACATAGAGCTGTGAAATGCAGAGCTGCAGAGGATTTTGAGAAATTAAGGCTCTAGACTTCTGCTTTCAAGAATGTGAATGTCTACACAAAGGGTAAGGGAGTCATATTGTTAAGTCCTCACTTAATATCATTGAAAGTTTCTTGGAAACTGTGACTTTAACCAAAACAACATATAACTAAACCAGTTTATTACAGGCTAATTGTTAGACACAAGAGTTAAATTCCTATGGAACATTTCTGGTCACACAAACATCACCAACTTCTAAATAAAGACCTCAAACACTTCTAATATTAAACTTCGAAATTAATGTGAGCTATACATCAATTTAAGAAAGATGAATAAAAACAAGTAAGACAATTCTTTTCCAGCCCAATTATTTCATTTTGAGGTTGCAGGTGGCTGGAGCCTATCTTGACAGCTCAGGGTTCAAGGCAGAACCTACTCTGGACAGGTTGCCCCCCATCACAAGGCGCACTCACACCTGCACTCACTGAGGCTGAAAAATGTAGATATGCCAGTTTCCCTCATGTGACACATCTTTGGGATATGGAAGGAAACCAGAGCGCCAAATAAAACCCATACAGACATGGAAGAATGTACAAACTCCATACAGACAGCAGTCTCTGCCAGAAATAGGCTTTTTTTCATATCAAACTTATAAAGATTTGACATTATTTGAGGACTGCTGTACAGAATTCTTTTTTTTAAATATAAGGAAAACAAAGTTTAATAACATATACACATCCTGTATATATGGAGGATACCCAGTAGCTCCCAGAATTCTTTATTTAGCAAACATATATAGCATTTATGCCAGGCACTGTTCTAAGCACTTTACAAATATTAACTAGGCACATTTGCTATGACACAGTTTTTCCCTCTTACTCTTTCTTTCTCTTATCCCTTATTTTTCCTCTAGATATCTTGTCTATTTCCCTTTTCTACTGTTTGTTTCTTAGTTTTGTCACTAGCCCTCCTTAGCATTGTTCCAGGCTTTTTTGGTGCCCTTCTGTGTAATGAGGTTACTGAACTCTAATGTAAGTCTTTTTTTTTCTCAGAGATTTTAAGAATGCCATGGAATTTAAGTCAATTTTTTTATAGAAATCAAAATAGATTGTTTTATCATTTTGCCTTCATCTCTGTGACTTGTCATTTTATCATGGAAGGAAATAAAATTGGTTGAGAATATTTGATATCCACATAGCACTGATGGTTACTTTCAGTGTCATAAGGTCATTTCTTTAAATGGTAATACTTTTGAATAGGACTGGAGTTGGAAAGGGGACTGCATATTGACTATTCCTTAAATAATAATTTCCTATTTTAAATTTCCAGTTTGCCAAACCACATGAGAATCTACTCTTTTTCCTCTTTTTCTCATTTTTGACATTTGCCAAAGAAGATGAATGTATTTCTTTGTTTTATGTTTTTTTTTTATTCTTGAATTTTTATTTTTGGTTTTATAACCTTAGTAGGTCTTTATAAAGGACTTCGCCTTGTTCTTTCACTTTTCTGTTAGGACATAGATAGTCTTATGTGACTGCGTGACTGGCATACTTGTATGTTAAACAATGATAGAAAATTCAGTTTTTAATCTACTTTAAAGAAATTATGTAAACTCTTCTATGTGTTGCTTATTGACAAGTGCACATATGTGATATAGCAAGTTAGGAGCAATAACTTTATAAAAGCCAGTAATTGTTCTATTCATTTTACACCTGTTACCTCATTTAATTCCAACAATAACCTTGTGAAGCCGGTACCATTATCATCTCCAGTTCTAAAGTTTAGAAGACTGAGGCCAAGAGAGGTTAAGTAATTTGGCTAAAGTTAATAGGAAGTGATATGGCCAGTATTCAAACAGGGTTGCAGCTACGATTTTCCCATAGCTCCATTTGATACTAAATTTATTAATAGGATAAATTTGGTTTTTAAAAATCTTACTTGTTTTTCTTGTTTAGGTGCCAAAATTTAGGAATTTCTAAATTAAGCCATGTGAATCTTATATTGGACCATTGGATATGGCAGATAAATTTCAGACACTTGCACAGAGAGTGCCCTTATTATAGAATACCTCAATTAAACGATCCTAATGTGACCTCTCTAAAGTACAATACATGTGAGTATATTCTGAAATATAGTCTCGAAATGTTTTCAGTAGCCAAAATAGATAGATGATAGATGATAGATGATAGATAGATAGATAGATAGATGGATAGATAGATAAATAGATGATAGATAGAAATAGATAGATGATAGATAGATAGATAGATAAAGTAAATCAGAGGAGCCTGATTTTCTGGTATCTCTTAATCCTTTACCCAACCCATACCCCCATTCTGAGAGGAATCTGTTTGTCTTCTCTTAGTCTGATGTCAGTATTGCTAATTCCCCATGAAGCTTCCTTGAGTAAAGAAAACAGAGATTTCTTCCTGGTTTATTTACTGTTTGCTATACTCAAACTGTTCTTCCTCTACCTTTCCTTCCTCAGGAAATGGAAGATTGCATCTACCATTATGACTCTTAACTGCTAATTTTTATATAAATGATTAAAAAAAACCTTTTTCTTACACTGTAGTCCTGTATCTACATCTTCCTATCACATATGTACACTTGAATATTCTGCTGATATCTGAAGCTCATTTTCTAAGCTTTCCAGGCTTAAAGCCTGGAGATTTTTTTGTACCCTTCTTGCATTTTGCTTTCCATATGTAATCAAAATAGATTTTATCACTGTCCCATCAGTGCTTCAGAATGACTTTCACTTCCCTCCTTTCTTTTTTGTACCATTGCCACAAGCTTTAATTCTAGCTTAGACAATTTAACATCTTATTCATTGATACCATATTTAAGTTTAGTATATTCCTTTCAAAGGCATATAGTTTAGGTTATGTCTGAGAGACCATCTAGTATGGCTACGTTATAGGATGTTTAGAAAAACCATTTCGGAAGAAAAGATTGGAGTAAAAGGCCAGCTTCCTAGCTCCTCACTGATCTTCCAAGTTCACTTAGTTTTCTAGAGGATATATATCCTTGAACATTTTCTACAAGTGGTGAAGGCCACGGGGTGGTAGAGATGATCTACAACAGGAACTTGTTGTGGAAATATATTCTTTTTTGCCATGAAATTTTCAGAATCAACTTATTCAACTGTCCTGTATATTCGAGACAGTAATTTTTTGGGGTCCTTTTCACTTGCATATGTATTAAAAATGATGAGATTGTCTTGATTCATTTTATGACTTATTAAAATAGAAAAAAAATCCCTAATTATGCATCTGAAACTGAAGTCTTACAACTCACAGCTGTGGGTAGCAGCACAGGCCACTGACACTGTATTGCATTCAGTCTTGAATACCAGAAACTTCAGCATGTTTGGAAGGTGGACCTCATTTTCTTGTGTATGTTTTCACATCTCAGTGGTGGATCTGTTCCCTCAGGCAATGAGAGAATTCACCAATTCCCTCCTTTTTTATGTCCACTCCCCAGAAACTATAAAATCTACTCTCAAAAAAGATGCTATAAACTGTCACTTTAAGCTCTGTGGGATGTTCTCACAGTGATGTTTGTATTTTTTAAAAATATATATATTTTTAATTTTTCAGTTATAGTTAACATACAATATTATGTTAGTTTCAGGTGTGCAACATAGTGATTACGATGCAGGACAGGGCAAATTCCTCTGAATGCCCATGCACCAAGAGAAAGAGATTCCTTGACTGCGCACAGGAAAGAATTCAAGTGCATAACAGAGTTAGACAAAAAAGGAAAGTTTATTAGAGAAGAAATAATGCTCCGTAGACAAAGCATGGTCTTCTCTCAAAGATAAAAAGTGAGAGAGTAAAGAAGAACAGAGAGGGAGAGGGAAAAGACAATGAGAAGGACAAAGAAAAAGATAATAAGAGGGACAGAGACAAAGACCAAGACAGAAAAAGAAAAGGCAAAAAAAAAAAAGCCCCAAGTGTCGGCAAACTGAGTTTATATGTCATTCTTTAGTTTCTGTGAATAACAGTTTAAAGACCTTGTTTACCTATTTTCCTTTGATGACATGGACATACAGTGTGAAAGAATTAGGTATGTGGTGAGAAAGCCTACTGCCAATCTTCAGCCTTTCATCTTAGGTTCTTTATGATTTTAGGCATAGGGAATAAATGATTGTGTTTATTTTGTGCAGGGTGCAACTAAAAGACTGTTTTCTCTTCATGGTATGAGTAAATGGTTTGTTAGTAACCCTAGCAGAAATCTTCCTTTGCTACATATGTTCCCAGTGATCTGGCCTTAGGGCTAATCAGCACATTGCAGTTTCTGAATATAGCTTGATTTAACTTTTAGTTCTCTTGCCCCCTCCCTACATTATTTAGACATTGTGAAACTTACAGAGTGTTCACCCCAATAAGTCTAGTACCCATCTGAAACCATTATTATTATTCATACACACACACACACAATTTTATTTATCTTCTTTTAAAAAAATAAGTCCCTTTAACATTACTTGTAATACTGGTTTGGTGGTGATGAACTCCTTTATATTTTTCCTGTCTAGGAAGCTCTTTTTCTGTCCTTTGAATCTAAATAATAACTTTGCTGTAGCATGATGTTGGTTGTAGGTCCTTAATTTTCATAACTTTCAATATTTCATGCCAATACCTTCTGGCCAGCAAAATTTCTATTGAGAAATCCGATGACAGTCTTATGGAAGCTCCCTTGTAGGTAACTAACTGCTTTTCTCTTGCTGTTTTTAAGATTCTCTCTTTGCATTTAACCTTTGGCATTTTAATGATGATGTGTCTTGGTGTTGGCCTCTTTGGGTTCAACTTGTCTGGGACTCTCTGCATTTCCTGGGCTTGTATGTCTACTTCCTTTGCTGGGTTAAAGTTTTCTATCATTATTTCTTCAAATAGATTTTCAATTCCTTACTCTCTCTTTTCTCCTTCTGGTACACCTATGATTAGAATGTAAGTACGCTTGACATTGTCCTAGAGGCCCCTTAAACTGTCCTAATTTTTTGGGGTTCTTTTTTCTTGGTGCTATTCTTACCGGATGTTTTCTGCTACCTTATCTTCCAAATGGCCGATTCAGTCTTCTGCTTCATGTAATCAACTGTTGATTCTCTCTAATGTATTCTTTATTTCAGTTATTGTTTTCTTCATTTCTGACTGGTTCTTTTCTATGTTTTCTATCTCAATTTTTATGTTTCCTATATCTCTGTTGATGTTCTTATCTCTTTGTAGAAGGTGTCACTGAAATTATTGAGCATCCTCGTAACCAGTGTTTTGAACTCTGCATCTGGTAGATTGCTCATCTCCATTTTGTTCACTTCTTTTTCTTGAGCTTTGTTTTGTTCTTTCATTTGGGACATGTTTCTTTGTCTCCTCATTTTGGTTGCTTCCTTGTGTTTGTTTCTGTGTATTAGGTAGAGCTGCTGTATCTACTTGTCTTAGCAGAGTGGCCTTATATAATAGGTGTCCTGTGGGACTCAGTAGCATAGTCTCCCTTGTCACCTGAGCCAGGTGCTCAAAGTGTGTCCCTTGTATGGGTTGTATGTGCCCTATTGTTGTAATTGAGCCTTGGTTGCTGTTGACTCATCAAAGGGAGGGATTGACCCTCAGACTGATTGGTTGTTAGGACTGGCTGTGACTACAGTACAAGAGCTTTGGTGCACTGACTGACCCTATGGAGCAGGATTCACCTGCCAGTCTGTCATTTGGGTGTGTCATTCAATGCTGTTTGCATTTTAACCAAGAGGATAATAGACTTGCTTAACTTAAATAACACATTAGAATTTCCTGGTATCTACTACCTCAACATGAACAGAAAGTCACTGATAACATTTCATAATCTTTTATCTTGCCTAAAATATTAAACTACATGAAGTTTGCTATTTCTTGCAACTGAAATGAGAATATATACCTAGATTTTTATAATAAAAACAATATGAAAGATTTGATTCTCCATTCTATTTTCCACACTTATTGTTTCTCTTTATAGTAATGAATAGATAATATTTTAGCTAGAGAGAAAAAAGAGAATGAGAACAAAACAAAACAAGACTGAATGAAGAAATGATTTTCTAAGACTTGGGGTTTTTCCTTAATTTTGGCTTCTCCTATACATTGCTGAGTTGAAGAAATCGATTTTTGATTGGGAAGGAGATTGTTAAGGTTTTGAATAGAGACTTAGCTATTGAAATTACTGTATTTTACGTAACCAACTTATCATGGGCTCAGGGGGTTTAATTTTAAGATAAGACTAAATCTATTAAAACTATCTGGGGGTCAGATATAAAATAGTTTAAAAGCAAAACCATAGCCTGACTGAGTAGTAAATTAAGGAAGAAGAAAATAAGTCTGATTTATACCGGCCATGTGTGCCCACCATTGCCAGTTCGTTAGTCATTTCTTTGTAATTGGATTTTTGAATTATTTTTTCATCTGGCATCCTTACCATCTTTAAAAGGAATGTGATCATTTTTCAGCTTCATGCATTGATGAGTAGGTACACAGCTCTCACTGTTATTCATTTGCATCAAATTTTTGTCACTCTCCTGAAAAATATGTGACAAAATAGAATTCAGTATGTTGTGTTTTACTTCCTCAGTTGAAAACAGTTTCATCAAGGGGTACACTAATACCTAGTGTTCATAAATAGAAACAGATTATTTCGGTGTGCAAGTATGTCTGTGGTGTATTTGGCTGGACACTAGGTACTGAAAGGGAGTAAAAACTGGTAATATATCTTCTTTTCTCAAGGTACTTATTCTCTAGGATGAGAAACATTATCTGTGCACATCCAGGATATATTGGTTTTCTATGGCTCTTAACAAATTATCACAAATTGAGTAGCTAAAAACCCCACTAATTATCTTACAAATTCTGTAAGTCAAAAATCTGGTCACAGCATATTTCTCTGCATGGAGTCTCACAAGGCTGTAGTCAATGTGTTAACTGGGCTCATTCTGATCTGGAGGCTAAACTGGGGAAAAATCTACTTCCAACTCCCTTATGTTGTTTGCAGAGTTAATTTCTTTGTAACTGTAGAATTCACGGCAGCATGGTTCTTCCAAGCCAAGCATGGACAAAGAGGGAATCTCTACTGATTCAAATTTCTGTGTTCAGAGATGGCCCGTACTTTCTTTTAAAGGGTTTTTCTACCTAGGTCTAGCCCACCCCAAGACAACCTCCCTTTTGATTAAGCTGAAGTTAACTCATTAGGGGGTCCTAATTACACCTGAAAAACATTTTGCTTTTCCATATTCTATTGATTAGAAGTAAGTGATAGATTTTGTTCACACTCAAGTGGAGGGGATTACATAATGGCATGACTTGTTGTGTGTTACTCTAAGGTGTGTTTGCCACATATAGCAAACACTAAATACAAGCAATGACAATGCAAGTACCTTGGTACAGACACAAAATCTAAAGGAAAAGTGTGCAAAAGAACTGAGGGAACATAGAGAAAACAGGCGATCCTTTCATGGGGGTAGCTCATATTTTCAGCAAAAATTTACTGTACACTTACGATATCCCAAGGCCCTGTGTTAGGTTACTCTTGAAGACACACAATGTTCAGTTCCAGAAGACTGCAGAACCCTATTAGGTGTATTTGTCTGAAAAAGAAATACAAAAGAAATAGACAATAATAAGTATTTTTTATAATCATGAATTTCTTATATCTTGCTGCAGAAATGCAGTACAGACACACATATACACACATACACACTTGTGAATAAAGCAAAGTGAGTTTGAGTGTAACAATCCGCAAATATCTCCCGATACGAAATTGTTATAGCTTATTCTGGTTTCTTTATTTACTTTGTAAAGAAGGTAGACAGTTGTAATGATCAAGGCCAGGGTTTGATGATCCCACTATCCAGTTTATTCAGGTAATGCATTTGGTGAGTGTTGGGGCTGAAAAAAATACTTTTCCCTCCAATCTTCTAAGTTTTTCTAGCTAGGATAGTAATCAAATTAACAGATAGATTAACAGGAGGAAAATCAAAGTTTTAATACATGTGTGTAAGTAATTCACATAAGCATGAAAATTCCAAATACAGTGAGGCAACATAAGGTAAACATGACATTTTTGGACAAAGGAGGGGAAGGGCATGAAGATTTCAGAAGTGAGAATGGGCAATTTTCAGGCAATTGAGGAAGGATGGAACATACTTGGCAGACTTATTCTTGCTAGACTACTCAGTAACAATGGGACACAGAGGATTCCTAGCTAATAGTTCCCTGCCTGAAACCCCCTATTTACTATACTTAAATCAAATTAGGTTAAGGCAGCATTCTAATATTTACTTCCTGAAGCAAGTTTCTCTGCCTGAATCTCTTTGGCAGGAAGTGGTGTGTGTGTGGGGTGGTGGGGGGTAGGGGGTCAAAGGTTATTTCTGAGTCTTGTTCCTTAATAAACAACTTAAAATCAATATCATAAAATGCAGCTTCTGGGTAGCAAAATTTTGATTCCCTTCATGAAGAAAGAAGCTTCTCAGATCAGTCAGTGTATCTAACATATCACTTATAGTTTTTTTGATTTTTTTCTATTTATTACCTCATTGGATGTGAACATCAGTCCTGTCACATTCAGAGAGCAAAGCTCTACTCCCACTTTACAAAGGAATTACTTGTCCAGAATTAGACAAGCAGGATAGCGGAAAATGAGAGCTAAAACCTATGTTTTTTTCACTCCTAATCCAAAGTTTTCTATATGATATTCATGACAACAGTAAAGAAGTAGAATGAAAGAAAAAAAATATACAGAAAACAAAAGTATTCAGCTTCTCCAGCTCTATCTTATAATATAATTTCTCTTTGATCCTGTGATAGGCCAATTTTTGCCTTGTTTATTTTTAAGCCACAAATCATGGAGGCTGGAGTTCTTTATTGAATCAGAGTATTCATACTCAAAAGTTTATGAAAATAAAAGGTTTTGCCCCTAAAAAGTACCCTTGGGCTCACCTAGAGGGACCATTTCCTACAAATAGGTTCTCTGTGCCCTTAAGATTCTTGTTCTCTCTATTGAAAGTACAAAATGTTTACCATTTCTATAATAATTGTAATGATGTGAACATCTGTTTATTGGGAATGAGACTGAAATCACCAAATCATTTCATATAAGCTATTGAACAACTGACAATTACAACAATAAATTTTAGGACACTGCTGTATGGTTGTTCAGGTCATCTTGGGATCTTTTCAGTTCATCCAGTTTTGCCCCAGATTTTATGTTCTTACTATTATTCAGGCTATGTTGGGCAAATATTTAGTCAGTTTTTCATTTTATAGACTTTGCAACTGGGCTTTAGATGTTATACATGTTTGGTCACCTAAAGCTGCTGCATCCAGTGACCAGAATCTTGTCTTATTCCACAAGAAAGAATTCAAAGGCAAGATGAACAGCAAACAGGGAAGTTCTAAAGCAAAAGTACACACTCAAGGGGTAAATGCTGGCTTGAGTGAAAGAGAGGGAGAGAGGAAGAGAGAGAAGATGAGAAAAAGAGAGAGAGACAGGCGAGGTGGCTGATTATGAAGTTTTTGTTCTCCCTGAAGGTTGAGCCTGAGAAAACATAGTGCTGAAAACAGTGCTGAGGTATCCTTGTGTTGTCCCAGTAGGAGGGGAGCTTGATGTTTTGCTTTTTCTTCCTCAAATGGTGTTTCCAGAACAGTCTTGGCTTCCGGTGCAGAGGGGAGCTGCAATATGTGCAATGCGGATGAGATTATAAGGATATTATAATTAGCCAAGGGTCATGCCTTAGCCAAAGAGAGTGTCTAGGCTGGAAAAGACTGGTTTTGGCTTATTCCCCCTGCAGGGGTTAAAACAGGGGGAGGTCTGAAGAAAGGTAAAATTTCTGGAGTCATATTCTGGAGGGGGCGAGGCTGACCCTGCACTTATCTGTTCTGCCTCACAGTGTTGTTTGCTAATGAGGTTATGATGTTTTATAGTTATTAGTTGTATATAATTAACAGTTATCAGAAGGTCCATGTTTTTCAAAGACTTCTAATGATATGTTTTGTAAAATAAGGCATTATATGTTATTAGATTCTATTCCCTAACAAATAGGATACAAAATGAGGAACAGATACTGATCTGCTCACAATGTTACTATGCATCCATATGCACTTTCAAAAGGTGCTCTGTCTCAATTTATACCACATGTTAAAAACTCGAGTGCCATTAGCACTGAATCATTTGAGTTTTTCTTTAGTAAAATTATTCTTCTTTTTAATGGCAAGAATGGTGGTTCTTTAAGCACCCAGAAAGTAACTCAGGCCAACTATGATGGCTTAAGAATGTGACTACTTTATTAGCAATAGTAGTGATAAAATGTATAATGAACAGGAAGAAGACAGTGTTTTCTAAAAGAAGTGTCCATGTAATTTTCACTACCTGAGTTCTCTGTTGAAGAAAAGTTAAGGAGTTTTAACATAGTGTTCTTCCTGAATTGTGAGTCTAGTGCCACCAGTCTTAAAAGTTGAGCAGTAAAGCAGCTCAGATTTTGTCTTCTTACTGTCATTAAAACTGTCTCTGCTTCTCTTCTTCTACCTGAATCAATGAGAATTTTACCACATCATGGAACATTATCTGTCATTATGATGCCTTTATGATGCAGGTGTCTATGTTTTTCTTTTTATACTTTTTATTTCATGCAGTGTAGTAAAGTGAATTTAGGCTTTCTAAGGATAAGACATCTTATAAATAAAATAATGCCTTAGATATGCAAGCACATTTCTCTCTGTTAGTGTCTAATGATTTTGTTTTGAGTCATGGATGTATTGTGTATTAATGGATTCAGAGAACATGACCAAAATCCAGCTTCTTCCACATTTATGTTTAATATGAAAAACCAATCCTTCTCAAACTTGTTCTTTCCTACCTCCTCCTCCCATGTCTCTTCCATCTTAATAATGGTTTTAAGAATTGGTATAATTTCATTAATGATAGATTATGTAAGTTAATATAGAAGGTTTCTTTTGATGGCCTAGATAATATGAATGAGAATCGCTTTCTCACTGTAAACTAATCTGTAATGACAGACCACTGAGTGTGAGTCACTGACAGCTTTTTATGCAGGCTTTAGCAACACTTGTCCTATTGAATCTAGCTTATTTTCTAATCATAAATATGATATTCCATCATTAATACCTTTTGATAGAAGTTGAATGGAAGAGGTGATTGATATTGGAAGCCCTGCTCAGCTCCCGAAGACTCATGCCTATGACTTCTTTTATGGATTCAATCCATGTTGTATTTGGCCTTTCTCTTTTCCTGCTGGCCTTGCTTGCCCTGGTATTATTATCTTTTTCAAAGAACCCTGACTTCTCATGATGTGCCTGAAGAAAGCAGCTTCAGTTTTGTCATTTTTGTGCCAAGTGATATTTTAGGATTCATTTGCTCTAGGACCCACTTGTTTGTCTTTCTAGCAGTCCAGGGTATCCATAGAGCTCTCCTCCAACACCATATTTATATAAATTAACATTGATTCAATACAGAATTAAAGACAGATAAGAAAGAAGCTTTTCTCTGTTATTTACTCTGTGAAGGTTCCTATCACACCTTAGTTACGTTCTTAGTCCAATGGAAGAAGTCAAAGAAGCAAATTTACAAGTGTTCATGGAGTGTCTACGTTGTGCTAGGTACTCTGTTGGGTACTCTGCAAAGCATAAAGTAATAATTTTGACATTTCAGGTGTTAACTTTATGTTCTTTAGATTTTACATGCAATATAAATTGAGAAAAGAGAAACAATACAGATTATAGTATTTATGGATGCTTTTGTATTGGTGTGGAGACACTGGGGCTTGAGGAAACTCTATAATCTAGATAGATTGAGAAGAGGAGTGAAAATATTCCATTTGGGCAAAATGACAATCAAAGGCTCAGACCTTATTTTATAGGCAAGAAAAAAATTGTTTGAGGATGTTAAGCAGTTATGTGATATGATAAAATGGTACATTAGTCTCCTCTTATTCATGGGGGATATGTTTAAAAATCACAGTGGATGCCTGAAACTATAGGTAGTGCTGAATCCCATATATGCTATGTTTTTATTCCCCCCAAAATTTGACCCTTGAATAACATGGCACTTAGAGCATTGACACGCCCACAGTTGAAAATCCATGCAAAACTTTTTGCTCTCCTAAAACTTAACTACTTATAGCTTACTGTTGACCATAAGTCTTACTGGTAACAGAAACATTCAATTAATGCATCTTTTATTTGTCATATGCTGTATTATTACAAGAAAGTAAACTAGAGAAGAGAAAATATTATTATGAAAATTATAAGAGAGAATACATTTGTAATATTTATTGGAAAAAAATCTTCATATAAGTGGACCCGTGCACTTCAAACCCATGTTGTTCAGAGGTCAGCTCTACATACATACCTGTGATAAAGCTTAATTTATACATTAGGCAGAGTAACAGATTAACAACAATAACTAGTAATAAAATAGAACAATTATAACAATATAATAATCGAAGTTATGTAAATGTGGTCTCTCTCTAAAATTTATTTTACTCTACTCACTCTCTTGTGATGATGTGAGATGCTAGAATGCCTATGTGATGAGGTGAAGTGAGGTAAGTAACATATCTGATGATATGTCAGAAGGAGGATCATTTGCTTCAATGATCCTGGATCACTGAGCCATAATGATGTCGATGGTTGGGGAAATTTAATATTTTTGGACTGAGGTTGACTGCAGGTAACTGAAACCACAGAAAGAAAAACCTAAGATAACTGTATTATGGGAGGGATTGAAAGTGGCTTGAGATTGTGGGGCTTTATCGTTTAGAAGAGTATCACAGTAGGCTATGTCTATATATTACTTTAAATGGCCAGTTCAGGCTTTGTGTATACACATGACTGAAATCAGTCAAAGAATTTGTTGTTTTGAAATTAACCGATTTGAAACTGTTGTTAAAACAACCAGTCTGATTGACTTCAGTTGTTTCTCTCTGAATTATCTCATTATTATAGAAGCACTACATGTTAATTACGCTCAGAAAAAAAAATCACTTAAGCTTGTTGTTTCATGGTTTACAGGTAAACCAGCTTGTAGATTATCTCAAAATTTGGCTTTTCAGTTGGAAGTTTCAGAGTTGTGTAGATACAGCCTTTTAAGTGTTGCATAGATATTGGCAAGTGTGCTAAGATATGTTAGAATTACTAGGTGTTAAGAAATAGATTTAAGTTATCACCCAGAGCAAAATAAATCCTTGAGCAAAGAAATGACAAAATCCATATGGTATACTTATTTTACTTTTTATTATTATTATTTTTTGTTTTTAACTACTGATATATTAGTTTCAGTGATTAGACTTTTGTATAACTTATGAAGCAATCACCCCAATAAGTGTAGTATCATGTTATACTTATTAAATTATTTTAGTGGGTTAGAATTTATTAACTTATAAATTAAAATTTACAGAATGGAGAATGGATGAGAAGACAAAAGTGACCAAAAGACACTTTATTTTATATATTGTTTAAAATTGTCCATATTGAAGAATATGCTATTTTTAGGAAATAGGCTTTTCTGAAGAGTTTATTTGTCAAAAACATATTCCAAAGGGTTATCACTAGGCTAAACATTAAGCAGAGGTTATGAATATTTTTAACACTTATTTTCCTGAAAGAACACCAAAGCTCTATCCTTAATGCTATCCTGGAACATCATTATTTTTGCTTCTCCTAGTCAACCTAAATATAATAGTTATATCAATCTCTCTCGATCATTACCTATTTATGTTTTATAGGTAGCTATTATGATGGCATAATGCCAAGTAAGTTATTTGGTTGTGACAGTCTGTGGCAAGAGTTACTCACTGGCTAATGATACTCACCCTAGGGTAAGTGGGACGATATGAGGCAAGAAAGTCCCTTTGTAGTAGTTCTTGCCCAACAATTACATACTACCAATTAGCAATTTCTCTGTAACTTCCAGTTTATAGCTATGTCAATAATACAGTATCCAGAGAGATTAAAGGCAAGATTACCATTTACTATGCCATCAGCACAGCCTAGGTAAGAGTTGATGGTGGTACAAATTAAACTAGTGTCAATGGGGACAATAAGAAATGGATATATGTTAGAGACAGTATGATAGTTGAATTTTCAAACTTCAGTAACTCCAGGAAGATGGGATGTTACAAGTGAGAGGGAAGGTCAGAATGACTCAAAAATTTAAATCTTGGGATACTGGGAGTATGAGTATCAGTAAATGAAATTGGACATTTAGGAGGTGGAGTAGATTTGTAGTGGGAAGGGATATTCCATTCTGGACATGTTGTTTTGATGTACAGAAAGGGATGATAGTCAACTGACTGCTGAGATTGTGAAATTGGAATTTAGGTAAGAGTTTAGGATTAGAGATGTAGATATGGGAGTCATTTGTATCTCCAGAATTTAGGTGTATATGAAGCTGTGGCTATGGATACAATTATCAAAGAAAATAATATAGAAATCAAACAAAACAAAACAAATGGGCTGAGGGATAAAATCTGAGGTGCCGGTGGAGGAAGAGTAGCCAACATAAGAGTTAGTGAAGGGACAGTCAGAGTTAGAATGAGGACCAGGATAATGTTAATGTTTTGGAGTCTAAAGGATAAGATAGAATCAAGATGTGAGAGGGTAGTCAACCCTATCAAATGTTGCACAAAAGTTGTAGAAGCTGAAGACTGAAAAAGGGCACTTGGATTTGGCATATTGGTGACCTTTTTTTTTAAGGAGCAATTTCGGTTGAGTGTAAAGAGCAGATATCAGATTGCAATGAGTTACTGAGAAAGTAGAAGCAGGGCATAAGTGCCTTGTCACACATCATCAGTGATAGGAACTATAATGATAAAGTAAAAAGAAATATAAAAATTGTCTTAAGTTTATGGATTTTAATTCTGACTGCACAAATGCCTCATTAGGTGGTATCCTCAGTCCATATGTTTATCCTCCATGATTCCAGTGTAGCACTGTGAAATCGTCAACAGCCATTATAATTTTCACAGACAAAATAGGGAACAATAGAGGTGAAGTCAACAACGACATCCTTTACTGAGCCTTTTTCTGAGTACCTCTGGGTCTCAGTAATTGGCACATAGTAGGCACGCACCCACTGTTAGCTGAATTGAATCAAATCCCTTGAGAATCTCTGTCTTAACACGTAGATTGCTTTAGGGAAAAACAACAAAATAAAAGCTTTTTCATTGGCCAGGGTCCATACATGCCACCATGTCTTTAGGGATAGGAGAAAATGACGTTTTAATTCTTCAGTGCCAGCATTTGGTACTGGGCTTGTGGTGAAATGCCCCTGGTTTCTTTGTTTCTTTTTTGAAATTTTAATAACTAGGAACTTCATTTCTATTAGTGAATGATTTTAACAGAGACTCAGAAATTCTCTCACCTAAATACACATGCACACACACACACACTGCCTTAAAGTTTACTGTGAAATGAAGGATTTTCTGTCTTGAACTGAGAATGATGTAGAGTTTTGTTTCATTAAACATTTCTTGTAATTTTGCAGACAAAACATTGCTTACATACTTTCACCTGGTTGGTTTATTATCCAGACTTAAGCATCTGCACCAAATCTACTTAACCTGGTTATTATGATTAGAACTACTTGTTAACTTACAAATTCTAAACAGTTTTAGTGCCTAAACTTTATACCACAAGTGTTTTTTCATGCTTTTCTATCATATTAAGATTTTTTACATCAAGTTATATACAAGGAAGAACTTTCTGAGAGACTTGTCAAATACTAAAAGGTGATGGAGAAAGAGGAACTAAGGAAATTATGTTAATTTTTGAAAAGTCTATTAATGATTTAAATAATTATCTCTCTGATCTCTCTGGGGGTAGTGGGTTTGGTGTTCAGATAGGGTTGATGGCATTGGTAAATTATCTTTAAACAATTGTTTAGTCACCTCAAGTCATTTTGGTATATGATGGAATATAAATAAATAAACTTTATTATTTTGGATGTTCTTGATTATAAATTGAAAAAAATAAAACCTACAACTCAGAGCGACTTTAACAATAAAGAGATTTATTATCTTACATAACAAGAACTCTTAAAGTAGGGTTGATTACCTAGGTAGCTTAAAGACATAATTTTATTTCTTGCTCTTCTATCCACGGTATGTAGGATAGCTTGTTCCTCATAATGTAAATATGGCTTCAGCAGTTCCAGGCATCATATCTTTGTACAACAATTCATAGGGGGGCAGGAAAAATAATTGTTTCTTATAACTCTTTAAGTGCTAATAAATCTTATTCACTCTTTTACCCCAAGAAACATTTTCCTCACAGCCCATTGTTCAAAATTGGGTCACATGAATCCTCCTCAGCCAAAGAGAATTGAGTGACCATAATCCACTTACACTAGTTCATATTGTCACTCTGTAATTGAGTCTGGGTCTGGTTCTGGGCTTGCGTTACAGCTGGGACTAGGGCTGTGGATAGACTTTTTTTAGCCGCTTTATTGAGATATAGCTCACATACAATAAAATTCACACATTTAGTGTGTACAATTCAATGGCTTTTGTTCTTTTCACAGAATTGTGCAACAATTACCATAAGTAAATTTTAGAACATTTTAATCACCCTTAAAGGAAATCCCATATCCTTTGAGTACTCACTCTCTATTCTCCCTTCTCCCTAGCCCCTAGCAACTACCAGTCTACTTTTTGTCACTGTATTTGCCTATTCTGGATATTTCATATAAGAAGAATCATACATTGCATGACCTTTCATGACTTGTTTCTTCCATTTAGCATGTTTTCAAAGTTCATCCATGTGGTGCGTATCAGCACAGCATTACTTTTTATAGCTTTATCATATTCCATTTTATGAGCACACCACATTTTGTTTATTCATTAATCTGTTGAGCATTTGGGTTGTTTCTACCTTTTCGCTATTGTGAAAATGCTGTTGTGAACATTCATGTACAAGTATTTGTGTGAATATATGTTTTCACTTATGTATATACCTAGTAGAATTTCTGGGTCATATGAGAACTTTATGTTTTACTTTTTGATGAATTGCCAAACTCTTTTTCCACAATGGTTGAATAATTTTTCACAATGTCTCCACATTCTCTACATTACTTGTAATTATGTCCTTTTTATTATAATTATCCTTGTGGGTGTGAAGTGGCATCTTGTTGTGGTTTCGTAGACTTTCTTGAAGCATATGGACAAGTAGAAGAGCAAGGATACTTGAATGAACCTAAGATCATATTAATAAGAAATTAGAGGGAATTGGCTGGTATAGGCCGGCCAGTAACAGATTCAGTTCACAAATAAATTTAAAAAATAAAAAAATAAGTTCTTATTAAACTAATTTGATAATCTTACCCATTTTACTTCAACTTGCATTTTATATTTTTTGAATTACCAGAATTTCTTAATAACTGACTCAAGAAAGATTCGGTATAATAAGCAAATATATCTGGATATAATAATTCTATAACTAAAACAGGGCATGAAAAATACAACTCTTCAAATTCATTTGGGCTAATGTATTAATCACCCCAACTGATGATGTGCATGATACAATAGATGATCTGTGTTAAAATAGGAATTCACAGACCACAATGTTTTTCAGGCCCATTTATTCCAGGACTGAGAATCGAGTTTGGTGAAGAATGGCGAAAAGTAAAATGTTTTTTAGTAACACGATCATTGGCTTAAGAAGACTTACTCAGGAGAGGGGCATGCAAGTCCTGTAAATTCATTCTGTGTTTCAAGGAAGCTAGTGTAAGAATTTAAGAGACTTAAACAAAGAGAGCCTACAGCTTCTTTCTTGTGGTTAGCAATCATACATCCATAGCTCTTTGTGTGAACATCCCTGTTCATTTGTGGGTCATTGGACCCGACTTTTTTTTGACTGAACTGAGTTTCTTACTCCTTAGTTGTAACCTTTTTGGTTCTCAAAATCTCAACTATTCATGCGGTCATGGACTTTCTGCCTTCATTCATGCACACAGCTTGGATATATGGAAGCTGACTCCAGTTCTCCTTATTTAAATAAGCACATTTGTTTGTAATCAGATGGTGCTATTTGCATATTCAATAACCATTTTTTCTTCCTTTGTTAACATAATATCAGATTTTTTTCAGCTACCCTAGAATCCTAGATGCATAATCATATTTGATATTTTATAAACAGAAGGGAACTTAGAAGTCATTTAATCCTCATTTTATAACTGTGGTAACTGCATTCAAACCTGTATCCTCCAGTTGGGCCTGGCACCTCAAACAACAATCTCTGTTAGTACTTATGTCCACAGATATACAGTGGTTACTTGACACTGGTCTGAGCATCAGTGTGGGTGATTTTGCCTATTAATACCATTTGAGCCCTTATGCTCTTTTGGGAACCTATTAAATCAGAGTCTCTAGGAGTGGAACCCAAAACTGGTACTTTATGAGCTCCCAGGAGTGACTAAAACATGCATCTAGTGCTAAGAGCTGCTGGCTAGTCTAACTTCCCAAAAATTTGCTTTAAGAAGTATGAATGTTACTGCCAAAAAGGACTATACTTAGGCACAGCACTAAATTTTTCTGGTTGATACTATGTAGACAACCATGACTCTCATCCCTGATTCAAAATGTTCCTTGATACCTCCACAAAGATTACCTTGACTAGGAAGGACAATAATTGATTTAATTTGGTGTTTTTCATGGTTTTTAAAAAATATATTTATTATGTAAGTCAGGGAGTAGCTAAGAACACATCCAAAAAAAAAATCCTTCCCTTCCATAAATTTGATGTCTTTATTTTTGGTTTAGGTATATATCTTAGAAAGTTCAATTTTTCCACAATGATGTGATATGTATGATGTACATTTGGTTTAAAAAATGAGTTTTAGGAATACCGAAGCATAGTGAATATTCTTCTCTTTTACCTTTTATCAGCTAGTGAGTTTGAATGATGACATCTTTTCTCTAATTTATGAGATTATTGTTCAGATATTTGTTCAAGTAAAGTGTTCCAGGAAATATTTTTAGGCATCTCCAGATTTTTTTTCTGTAAATTGTTTCCTAATTAAGTTCTGAATAACATGTGATAGTATTTTCATACCTTGGCTTTGGATTCCTTTCACTTTAGAAATGCATTCCAAACATGGCCATCCATACTGAATTCATAATGCAGAGTTATTTGGAAATCATGACATGTTAGTTTGTTCACACCAAATAGACTGTTGAGAGGTCAGCCATTCTTGGAAATTGCTTCCAGAGAAACCAATCGTCTTCAAGTTTTATTACATGGGCATGGTGTAAAGTGCTCCAAAATCTATAACAGCAACAAAAACATGGATGCAAAATTGTATGTATTGTATATGGGTCTATCTGTGCACAGCCTTGTGCTGAGTACATGGACTGTGACCTTGGGCTGACATTTATATTTTCAAGCTATATTGCATTTTGAGGTGATTGCTACAACCAGTTAGTTAAAAAACAGAAGCAGAAAATTGTCCCAGAGTTTCTAATATAAGACAAACAGCCTATGTCCTACATGTATGACTATGGAACCATTTTCTAAGTGATTTACTAAAAATTTAGATCTGCTGGACTAGCAGTTCTCAACTCTGCCTGCATTTTAGGATCACCCGATGAGATTTAAAAACAAATGATACCCATTCTTTATGCTCATAGATCCTGATTTAATTAGTCTGGAGTGGGGTCCAAGCATTGCTATTTTTTAAGTCTTTCAGGTGATTCTAATGTTCAACCAAAGTTGAGAGTTACTGGACTTGACTGTAGGCCTTGTGTGGATAGGCTAGTGTCTGACACATAGCAGTTCCATAAATAATTGTTTCATGCAAAATTACCAATGATAGATTTGATAGAAAGCTGCACGTTTAGATTAGGTTTTTCACACATTTAAATGGCAACATTTGATAAATATTTTGAGTGTAAGCATACCCGTTTTATTGGACTTTGCTTTATTGTGCCTTAAAGGTGTACGTGTATGTGTGTGTGTGTGTGTTTTGTTTTGTTTTGTTTTGTTTTTACAAATTGAAGGCAAGAGCATTCAAAAGCAAAAAGATTAGTATTAGTTTCATTGCGATACTTGCTTTATTGGGTGGTCTGGAACTGAATCTACAATATCTCTGAGTTATGCCTATAATCAGAGCACTGTGAATGGTTACAAAGAATATGCTCTCACAAAAGCCCTCATTAGGGGAGTTTCTTCACTAACAGTAATTATTCCTATGTCTTACCTGAGATGCAAAAGTGTAAAATACAAAAATACATAGGCACTGACCTTAAGGTGTTTGTAATTTACATAGACTCTACTAATATCCAATATTCTCATTCCTGTATGGTCTCCTTCCTGCTTTTAATTCCCTTAAGAAATGTGGACAAACCCTACATCAAGTGGGTTTGCTTTTTCTTCACATAATAATATGAAGAGGGGGAAGGCAAAAAATATGTTGAATAAACAGTAAGAGACCTCTGGGATTTTCAAGATAGTTTCCAATATACCCTTGTGTAACTTGCTGCTTTAAGATCTGGCTTACTCTTAATTGTATCTTGGAAACTTCCAAACAGAAAAATTTCCAACTAGTTTCCATCACTTACTCTTTATCATAACTTTCATGGCTTCAGAGTCATATCCCAAACCCCAGGGTTATGACTGCAATTTAAATATGTAAATATGTAAATTTAAATCCTTTCTTTTTAGTGTAGATGAGCTTCAAATGCTAGTATAACTGAGATTTGTTAATCACTGTGGTTTACAGTAAATCTAGTTGGGTAGTGAATCAGGTAACATTTAACTAATTTATTGTATTTTCTTTTTATTAATTCCATGTTTGCAATTAAGTTATGTATGAATCAGTAAAAACATCCTGCTGTTCTTTGAAAATGGTGTTATATTTATCACACAGTGTCTTAAGCATATTAATATTTAAGGAGATGGTGGGAGGATTAAAATGCAGCTTTACCTTATGGAAAAAATACCTCTCAACATAGTTGATACAAAGTATGTGTAGTGAAAATGACAATCAGCTGACCTATTCAGTGTAGTGGCAGATGTGCTGTGTAAAATATTTCAGTGTCATTGCTGGAAGACGTGTGTGCATTTCATTATTCATCTCTACTCAGGCCTTACATTCAAATCCTTTCTAAGTGTTCCCTTTAGAAGCACTTTCATGCTGAATTGCTGTTGGTGAATTTGTGCCTTATATTTAAAAACCAATTTGACTTTTTGCAGAATCACAGTAGCAAAGTAGGATAGAAACAAGGGTTAAAAAATAGCTTAATCTGAAAATACCATCTTTATATAGATACAGTTGGTATAAAAAGACTCCAGTGAATTAGTGCTTTGTGAAAATGAAAATTCTATAGTGTTAGATGGGATTATCATATGTATGCTTGGAATTAAAGCACCCTCTGTTTTGCCGATTAGTAAATTTTCTCTAGTTACCCATCAAGAAAAAGGAAAAAAAAAGAAATAACTTTAATTCTGTTTGAGTAGTCTCGCCTGAGGAATTTAAGCTACTTAAATACTTTTTTTAAAATATAAGCTCAGGAGATTAATTCAGTTTACATTTAAAGGAAGAAAATACCTTTTTTAAAAAGTGTTGAGCTAGTTTATAAAGGCCTATAATTAGTGTAGTAAGTGATTCTGGAAATTACTTTTGAATAGATTCCTTCCCTTCCCTTTACAATGGGTCATACACCCCCAAAGGCATTTTAACAGTTAAAATTCATGAAGCGAACCCTACCTGTTTCACCTTTTCTGTGGCAGTTCTCCTGTAGCACCAGATTTCCTTGATTTAGTTCTTTCTTGGGGGGAAACAAGAGTTACCTCAAGCTTTTCTTGGGCTCCTTGACAGATTCTCTTCTCCAAGTGGTAGCTGCATTACTAAGACATTTCCTCTAGTGAGGAAACAAGTTGGGGAACTATATCCTAATGATTACTTCCTCATTTGAGACTCTGTTTGCCCAGAAACGCATTGTTTCTTTGGGATTTTCAGACAGACCTTCATTGTTTGCATTGTCGCTAACTTAATTGCTCTCTAATTCTCTCTGCTCCATTTTCTCAAGCAACTCTTTCAGCAAGTGTGGTCTGTCATATCACCCTTCTCAATAGCATCTACCAGTCTCTCGACCATATAATACATCTTTAACCCAGAAGGTATTTTTGGGTGTTAATAATCTTAGTCTTCACAAACTTCCTTCTACACAATAACATAGTTTTCACGATTTATTCAGGAAAATCCAGTTTTGTGCTCCTAGTGACACAGGACAGGGTGAATCTCCCTGAGTGCGGGAAAGAATTCAAGTATACACCAGAGTTAGAGTTAAAAGTGAAGTTTATCAGAGAAGAGACAATGCTCCATAGACAGAGCTTGGCCTCATCTCAGAGACAAGGAGTGAGATAGCTAAGAAGGACAGAGAGAAGGAAGAGACAATGAGAGGAACCCCAAGTGTTCAGGGAATTCAGGTTATATTGTTGCAGAAATGTTGTGAAACAAGACCTGCGAGAAACCAAGCAGCACTTGGAAGGTTGGAGAACTCAAGTTTATTATGCTGGCGGTCCCAGAAGAGCTAGCACTCTGAAGATCTAGGCGCTGAATTTATGGGCAATTTTGCTTTTATATCCACACTGTTACAGTTGGCATGGGCTGATTGGTTGATTTGTCCTCAGCCGGTTACAGACCCGGGAGTTGCTATGGGCTAAGGGCAGTTACAGAGCATGAGATTTTTAAACAGGAATTTAGGCAATACATCTGTTATCTAGACAGAGTAATCAAGGAGGAGGGTGAGTCTTCAGTTGAGCTCAAGATCACTCTGCCCTTAGGCCTAGGCAGCAAGCATGTCTACAGAAGCAGAACAAAGAGCTGTTTACAAGTTTAGGCATTTGAGTGGAAAATTACTCTTCAATATATCATTCTTGGTTTCTATAAAATATAGTTAAAAGATTTTGTTAACTCATTTTCCTTTGATGGTGTGGGCATACAGTGTGAACATAAGGGTATGCAAGGTAAAGGAATGGGTATGTGACAAGAAAGCCTGCTGACAATCCCCAGCCTTTGATCTATAGGTTCCCATTATTTTTGGCCAGAAGGAATGAATGTGGGGTAGGACTTAAAAACTTTGTTCTTCCTTCATGGTTTGGGTAAATGTTTGTTACTAATCCCAGCAGGAATCCTCCTTTGTTATGTAGGTTTCCTCTTAGTCTGGCAGTAGGGCTGAACAGCTCATTGCAGTCTGAATATAGCTTGATTTAACATTTAGTTTCCATACTTCCTCCCTACATCACCGGAGTTATATGGCTGAGACCCCTCTGTAACAAAATTAACATTAAGAGGAAAAAAAACAAACAGGAAGTTAAAAACATGTATACCTCCTATATACACTATAGAGACCCCAAAATGGCCCAAGGCAACACCTTAGAAAGCATCTCCAGCTAAAGTCAAAAGAAAATGTTGGGGGTCGGAGGGAGGCCAGTTATGGGAAGCTATCCTGAAAAGCAGAGTAAACAAGGGTAAGGTTGTTATGCAGATTTAGGTAATTTCATTCTCCATTGATAAGAGTTTCTAGAGATTTAGTCTTCCTCTTTCTTATACAGAGACAGAGAAACCTTTACAGGTGGAGATTTTCCTGATAAGTATAAATGTCTCTTATAAAAGTTTTCAGAACTGTTTCTCCTTCTGCTGTTTCTTTAAAATAATCAGCCTAAAATAAAACTGGACCACTTTCTTACACTATATACAAGAATAAACTCAAAATGGATTAAAAACTTAAATGTAAGATCTGAAACCATAAAACACCTAGAAGAAAACATGGGCAGTAAACTCACATTGCTCTTAGTAATATTTTTCCTGATATATGCCTTGGGAAAAGGGAAACAATTGGGACTACATCTAACTAAAAAATGTTTGCATAGCAAAGGAAACTGTCAACAAAGTGAAAAGACAACCTACTGAATGGGAGCAGATATTCATCTATGATACATCTGATAAGGGGCTAATATCTAAAATTTATAAGGAACTGATGCAACTCAACAATAGAAAAACAAACAATTTAATTAAAAAATAGTCATAAGACCTGAATAGGTATTTCTCCAAAGAGGACATACAGGTTGCTAATAGATTAGATTATGAAAAGATGTTCAAGATCACTAATAATCAGGGAAATGCAAATTAAAACCACAATGAGATATCACCTCACACCTGTCAGAGTGACTATCATCAGTAAATGAAAAAACAAGAGTTGATGAGGATTTGGAGAAAAGGGGAGCCTCTTACACTGTCGGTAGGATTGCAAATTGGTATAGCCACTATGGAAACAGTTTGGAGGTTCCTCAAAAAATTAAAAATAAAACTCCCTTTAAACCCAGCAATTGAAGTTCTGAGTATTTATCCAAAGAAAACCAATACACTAGTTTGTAAAGATCTGTGCACCCCTATATTCACAGCAGTGCTATTCAAAATAACCAATACATGGAAGCAAGTGAAGTGTTCATCAATAGATGATTGAATAAAGAAATTGTGAGATATATATATATATATATATATATATATATATATATATATACACACACATAGATATAGATATAATGAAATATTACTCGGCCATAAAAAAGAACAATCTTACATTTACAATGATGTCAATGGACCTAGAGAGTATTGTGTTCAGTGAAATAAGTCAGACAGAGAAAGATACTATGTGACTTCACTTATATATGTAATCTAAGGAACAAAAGAAATGAATGAACTAAATGAAAACAGACACAGATACAGAAAACAAACTGGTAACTGCCAGAGGGGAGGGGGATTAGGGGGCTGGGTGAAAAAGGCGAAGAGATGAAAAAGCACAAATTAGTAGTTAAAAAACAGTCATGGGGATGTAGAGTACAGCATAGAGAATATAGTCAATTATCATTGTAATGGCTATGTGTAATGTCAGATGGGAGAATCACTTCATAAATTATATAAATGTCTAACCATTGTCCTGTATATCTGAAACTAATATAAAGTAATAAAAAATAAAAAAAAATAAAGCAGGAAACAGAACCTTGAGACAAAGGGAGTAAACTCTTTTGTGTAGATTTGACATAGTTACCTTCAACTGGGGAGAGTTATTTGTATAGAAAGTATGATCCTGACTAATTTAGCAGATAAACACTATGGGATCATTTTTAACATATCTTATAATGATGTTTAATTCAAAAAGAGCTTTATTCATTATTTTACCATTAAATGAACGTTACAAAAATCAATGTAAGATAACCTTTATGAAAAATTGATATAAATTGTTGTGATATACTGTGCTCTCCTTCATTGGCCAAGCCATTTCTTACCTTCTTAAACCCATTTACATTCACAAACACATTCCTCTGCACATTCATAGTACTTACTTTATTAACCTTCCATGGAGTATATTGCCTTACTAGATGAATATACCAAGTAGCTTTATTATAATGCTTTCTGGGAAAACCCATAAATTAAAAGCAAACACTTATAGGTGAAAATATCTTTTAATATGTTTTCTACAGTGCTTGGACATGAGATCCCAGATGATATTCTTTATGACAAATTTCAGTCTATGTTAGCTAAGGTTGTTGTGAGGTCTCAGTATATTTATTTACTTAGTCCAGGGTTTTTCCACAAAGGTACTATTGACATTTGGGGTTGGATAATTCTTTGTTGTGAGGAAGTTGTCCATGTGTTGTAAGATATTTAGCAGTGTATATATATTGTTAAGAAACAAAATTTAACTGAGTAAACTTGAAGAATTAATTGGCTTTATTAAGTGATTCATGAATCAGGCAGCATCCCATCTAGCAACTGGAAGGGTAATCCGAGGGGTTGTACAAAATGGAAAGTTTTTATAGGAAGAAGGATGAGGCAAAGGAGCTATTAATAAAAGAAAAGAAAGGGTTGTTTTTAGACCAGGACATCTTGGGTGGCCATGGTTTTTATCATGCAGATTGCCTCTTTCTATTGGGGAGGGAGGGGACACATAAGATGGACTTATCTTACTTGTGTTTCACCAGAAAATTCTAAACTGGTTGATTAAGATTACATTTCTTGGAGATGTAGAAACTGCACTTAGATCAAATATCAAATCTAAGTTTGGTATCATGGGCTTTTAGCATGAGTGATGATATTTTGGGCCTGTGGTTTTCTCTTTAACAGTAGTTATCTAAGGTGATAACACCTTATTTGAATAGACCTCCAACTTAAAGTGTTTTGGCTGTTAGAGAGAGGTGTTATGGGTAAGGTGAAAGATTCTTTCTGAGCCTTCTAGATTTTAAAAATAACTGGCTTAAAATAATCAGTATCCCAAAGAGACATCTTTTAGGGTGGTAAACTCTGTTCCCATTCATCAGCATCCCTAGCCTCTACCTGCTACATGCCAGTATCAGCTACCCTACTTACTGTGACAATGAAAAATGTCTCCAGACATTGTCAAAGGTCCCTGGTGTTGGGGTTGCGTAGGGACAAAACCGACCCCAGTTGAGAACTACTGGGTTAGAATATTTGGTACCTGGCCTTTTATTAAAAGATATAATTGCTTTTCAGTGTAAACCACATATACAATTTTTAATTATTGCCAGGTATACTCTTTGTTTATACCATCCTCATGACCCTCAATTACTTCTTGTATTTGAAGAGTTAAAAATAGCTTCATGTATTTTCTATGATTGTGACATGATTATCCAAGTAATTTCCAATACCCTTACTCAAGTCCCATTTTCAAGCATTTTCTCTTAACATCAATAACCTATAATATATGTCAAATAGTTCATCTGTGTCATTTTCTGTAGTGGTCTTTGTTCCATGTGTTATGCTGACTTGCCATTATTTTTAAAGCAGTGATGTTAAACTATTTGGGATAAATACTTTCATTGCATTGTAACTTTGCTGGAAATAATAAAGATACTTTATTTTAATATTTTAGGGGATTCCTTCTTTACTAAGGATTTTTAGCCAGCATTGCTTTTTAAGATATCATGTTCTGATGATTCATTAGTTTAGTTTACCCTTTTAGCATAATTGGTGCTATAAGCTTGAGATGTATCATACATTTCCAAGACCTGTCAACCTACTAGAATGTTCATTTTTTTGGTCCCTCATATCACAGGAATTTTATACAGACAGATTTCCTATTTAAAGATAACTTTAATTTTGTATAAACCTCACAGTGCCATTTAAGTAATAAATATTGGTGCATGAGCTGGTTTGACTTTTTGCTGAGAACTGTTAGAAGCCTTTTAATAGAAAACCATAGGAAATGTCAAACACTGAATCACAATCTCATAGAAGCAATTTTCCTTAGAAAGACTTTCATCACAGAGAACTTTTATCCTTGCTCAAATTGTTCCAGAAATTGTCATGTTAAAATCTATTGCAATCCTTTGTGCAGCTTGTTTATCCCATTTTTTTCGAATAAAAAGCATGTTATTGATATGTTGCTAGCTTTTAATTTATTTAACTTTTATCTATAGATTAATTGAGAGACAAAACGAGATTATTTTAGGTATTTACTAGGAGATATGATATAATTAATAGCCACATGCATGTTTAATGGCATATGACTGGTTGCTTTGAAGCAAATAAGCTAGAATTCCCTCAAATGAGCCACTTATTTTCACTCTATCTTCTTGCCAGTCCATGCCCTCTAACTCAGGCGAGCTGTCTCACAACAGAGACCATGTGAAAGGAATGTAGATTTGGCAGAGTTAAGTCACCACTACAGAAATTTTTGCTAGAAAAATACAAACAACTAGGTTTATTTATTTTAGTATTTTTCAACTGCAATATACTCTGTTAGTATTGACTAGGCCTTAATTTTTAAAACTCATATAGATCTATTTAGAACAGTTGAGAAGGGGAAATAAAAATGAAAAACAAACAATAATTTAGATTATACATTCTTGCTTCATGTAAACACAGTTCGAGTATATGAAATGTAAAATTCCTTTTTCACAGCTAGCCACCATTTTGTACTTAACCTTATCTCCCTCAATCTTTTCCTCTCTCTCTGCCTGTCTCCCTCCCTTCCTGTCTTAGTTCCTTTTCCTTCCTTTTCTTAATAGAAATATTTAACTGGTGGTGGTTTTCATTGCACATGCTACTAATGTGTTCATTATTGAAATAACAGTTTAATTAAGCTAAAAAATAGAACTGTTGCCTGTGTTGGACCCTAAAGGAGGTAGTACTTAAGACACCTAAAAGATGTAAGTTGTGGTTAGATTGTATTCTATATTCCTTCATTGCGTACTTCCATCCTAATTCAATGCCTCAAATATGTAAGGCACTTAAATATATATTTTTCTTTGATCGGGGTATCCTTATATTAGAAGTAAAAAAAAAATGATCCTCCTCTAACCAATATACTGTATGCTTGAAACTAATTTAAATAAATCAATTTAAAAAAATAACTTAGCTGACTTTTATTAAGCCAGACATTAAAGAGATTTTCAAAAATGTAAATCAGTACCATCTTTCTGACTAAATTGGTTCTTTGTTTTGGAAAATATTTTCTTATTAAAAAAAAAACAACATTATTTTAGTTAACAAAAAAGTGATCTTCTTTTCTTCTACTTTTAGTTTCTTCAGTGATCACAATTACTTCCTCTTCCCAGATAGTGAGCAAAAATGCTTTTATAGCATTGCAGTTACAATATCATAAATATGCTCATCTCGTTGACACTTAAAGTGTATTAGAATTTATACTTTATTGCATATAAGTTATTTTTCTTAATAATTAAATATATTAATTAAATCATTTACTACCTACAAATTCATTAAGAACTAAATATTTACCATATATACCTTGTGCTAGGCAAATGGATGAGATGTCATTCCTTACTTCAGGAACTAAAATTCTAGTGGAAGAGAAGACACAAGTAACTATACTCTGGTGGAACAAGATCTATAATATAGATACGTACAATGTACCATTGCAAAAAGAGGAGGATAATTTTGTTAATGGAGACACAGAGTGGGATATAGAGGGAAAAGGTAACATTTGAGCTGATGTTGAAAAGTGGATAGTTTACCAGTTAAATAAGTAAAATTGTATGTTGGGAGTGGGGTGAGCTCATTCAAAGCTGCTGGCAGAGGATGAGCTAAGGCATGAAAATACATGACTTGTTTGACATGTGTGTCTTATATTCCAGTGTGGCCACAGCACAAATTGCATTTGGATAATTTAGTATTATATACTAGATAGTTTAGTATTATATCTAGTATTATATACTAGAAAGATAGAACATTAGATGCCAATTAATGAATTTGGACTTTATCCCATAAGCAAGAGAGACGCTAAAGTGTTTTAGGCAGGATTATGGCATGATCTAGTTTTCATGTGATCGACAGAATTTTAGTAGCACCATTGAGGATAAATTAAAGAGAGAAGTTATGGCACATAAAGGAACCAATTAGGAGTTTACTGCAATTATCCAGGTGAGAGATGTCGAGTGCCTGTTGCATTAGCGTAAAAATGTGAGTAGGATTTTCTTGTTAGTAGGGAAAAATGGCCAATTGAATCTACCCTTCATTCTCCTTACTCTTAACTCTCTTTGTCTTATACCCTATCTAGTTGGTCGCTAAATATGGTTGGTTCTACCTCAGAAATATCTTTCTGAATGGATCTTTATATCTCTATATTGACATATTGGCCTTTTGTTTGCATAAAATTTACAGATATTACCTAGTAAATTTTGCTAATCATTTGTGTCTGTATAGTGGATATAAAAACTCTTTTTTTAAAGGGACAGAGTTCAAGTTAGTATTGCTATCATAGTCTCCTGAATCAATATGGTTTCCATGATTAAAAAAGTTAGAAAGCAAGTTGTAAAAATTTAACTTTGTCCTATGTCAGTGAACCCAACCAACCTTAATGAAAACAAACTTGAGGTCTCAGCTCCAAGAGGGTACTTTTTTTCTGTCTTTTCTACTTGATTTCCCTGACTCGAAATGAAATGGAGGAAGAATTTTAATTTGTCTTTTTGGCATTCAAATATAAAAAGTCATTGCCTGTTAGTGGAAAATTTATGAAGTGACAGTCTTGTTAATAAAAGGAAATGAGATGGCTTGTTTTATTAATGTTGATATTGCACAGAATGTAGCTTTTGCTAAGTAAATATAGGGTTATATTTTTCAAATTTCACAAACTAAGAATCTGTAGCAATTGTAAAGCATAAGGCCAAGTCATAATATTAATGTACATTTTAATGGTTGGTAAATTTAAAAAATTGGAGAATCACTTAGTTTTATCTGAAATATTTTGAAGAATCTGGTTGTAGCTTTAATGATTTCTACTATGTGCAGTTATGTCTCAAGCATCATACTTACAATAATGAGGACAAATGCAAAACACACAGTTAACCAGTAATTGAAAAAGCAAAATCATCCATGCTCTACTAAAAGTCAATTTCATCATGATGAACTCCATAGGCAAGGCACATGTCTGGTTACAGTGAAATGCTTATAGTCTGAAAGAAGAAATAGGGACCAGTTATTCGGTGGGAGATGGAAATTAAATTACCACTTTGTGGTGACGTCAGAAACATGGCATAATGCAAGATGTCCCCAGATCTCTCCTCTTGAAACAATAAACTGAACATCTAAAACTCAACAAAAAAACACCCAACCTGCACACAAGCACAAACGACTGAGGGATCTGCAAAGAAGAGCTACTACAAGTCAGAACCACAGGAGTCAGGTTGTACACCAGGAGAAACAAAGACGCTGTCTCTAAAAGTTGGAGGTCACTGCAAGGGGTGAGGGAAGGTGCAGTGTGTTCTCTGAACAACCCTGCCTGAGAGAGCTATGAGCTTCATGCAGCAGCAGTGCAAAGGGATCAGGGCAGAAAGCGGAGAAGTGAGGATGTCAGAGAAGCAACAGTTGATTATTGCCAGCTGCAATTGAGGCTGAGCCTCAGACCCCATCACCCAACATAAACGGCTCCACCCCCATATCCTACAAGAAAAAACACTGTGGAAACCCATAGACCTCTGAGCACATGCTACTGAAACTGTCACAAACATTGACAAGGACTGAGATTGTTAGTAAGCATGATTGAATATTTATAAGAAGAAGAAAGGTATTATTAAGACTTTATAAAAAGGAGGGACCTAAGAGGCTTAGACACCACCTACTGGAAACCAAAATAAAAATGCCTTCTTTGAAAAAGGCTAAAGAGAGGCCTTTATATAATAAATTTTCTTTCTGGAAAAAAAAAGCAGAATATACTTCCATTAATGACCAGGAGGAGAAATAGTCCATTAAACACCATGAACAATGAAGGCGATGAGGGAGCTCAGAAACGAAGAGAAAATCACCAGAAAATAAGTTTAAAGACATATAAATATATGACTTAAATGAAAAAGAATTCAGGTTGGTACTTCTGAAAAAACTTCGTGAAATTCAGAATAAAGGATATCAACAATTCCAGGAATTGAAAAAACAAGTAGATCAGAAGAATGAGTTTTTTAGCAAGGAGATTGAAACCCTCTCAAAGAACCAAATGGAACTTCTAGAGATGAAGACCACAGTGAAAGGGACGAAGAACGAAATAGCAAGCTTGGGAAACAGAGTCATCCAAATGGTGGAAAGGATCAGTGATATCAAAGACGGAAATCTAGAAATAAATCAGAAGGAAGAAGACAGAAACCGAAGAGAGAAAAATAATGAAATAGCAATACAGGAACTAGCTGATACCATCAGGAGAGGAAACATAAGAATGATGGGCATTCACATAGGGAAGGTAAAGGAGCAGGGGTTAGAAAGTATTTCAGACAAATAGTTGAAGAAAATTTCCCAAATCTAAGGAATGAGTGGGAGCTCGGAATTCAAGAAATCAACAGAACACCCAATTAACTCAACCCCAAAAAACCTTCTCCAAGACAGATTGCATTAAAATTATCAAAAATAAAAGACAAAGAAAGAATTATCAGGGTAGCCAAGGAAAAGAGGATGAAAACCTATAAAGGAAAACCTATTGGATTATTGTCAGACTGCTCAACACAAACCTTACAAACCAAAAACCAGTGGAATTAAATATTCAAACTATTAAATGAAAGGAAATACCAACCAAGAATAATGTATCCAGTAAAGGTCTCTGTTAGATATGAAGGAGAAATAAAGACCTTTTCAGTCATACAAAATTTGAAGAAATTCTCCACTACAAGGCATGCATTACAAGAAATACTGAAAGGAGTCAGCTCACCTAAAATAAAATGACAAAAGTACGTAATTATGAGGAAGGTGACAAGCAGACAGATAAAAGTAGAGGAATGCAACCCTTACTATGAACAGGGTATTAAAAACTTAAACAAGAAGAGAATTCTATATAAAGATAGTAATAAACATTCAGCACACATAGAGACAAATTAAGACAACAATGACTGAAAAGGAGAGGATGCAAAGATTTAAATTCTCAAAGGGGAATGGAGATAAGGCACACGCAGAAAAAAATGGACGATTGTGTATATCCTTTACATTTTTGTAGTGGTAACCACATACCAAAGATTCAGAACTTAAATATATAACATAAAACAAGAAGGAACAGAGGGTAAATCCACCCTCTCCCCTCTCCCCCAAAAAACAAGACACACAAAGACAAAGAAACAATGGAAACACCAAGCTAACAGAAAGGAAAATATAAAATGGCTATAGAAAAACCACATATTTCAATAATCACCTTAAATGTAAATGGATTGAACTCATTAATGAAAAGGCACAGAGTCGCAGAATGGATTAAAAAACAAAATCCAACCATATTCTGCCTCCAGGAGACACACATCAGTTCCAAAAACAAATGTAGACTCCAAGTGAAAGAGTGGAAAATGATATTTCAAGCAAACGGCACTCAGAGAAAAGTGGAGTAGCAGTACTATGTTGGATTAAATAGACTTCAGAATAAAAAAAGGTAAAGAAAGATACTGAGGGACACTTCATAATGATAGAGGGAATCATTCACCAAGAACACATAACATTTATTACTATCTATGTTCCAAATCAGGGAGCACCGAAATATATAAAGCAATTACTAACAGAACTAAAGGGAGAAACAGACCAAAACACTATTGTAGTAGGGGAAGTAAATACCCCACTGTTGGATATGGACAGATCATCCAAACAGAAAATCAAAAAGGAAATCACATCTTTAAATGACAGATTAGACCAACTGGACACAATCGACATTTACAGAGTCTTTCATTTCCAAACAGTTGCTTATACATTCTTCTCTAGTGCACATGGAACATTCTCAAGGATTGAGTACATACTGGTATACAGAGATTGCCTCAGCAAATGTGAGTGTTGAAATCATACCAACCTTATTTTCTGATCATAATGCTTTGAAGCTGGAGATGAAATGTAAGAAAAAAGAGGGAAAAACAAATATATGGAGATTAAACAACATGCTACTGAAGAATAACTGGGCCAGAGAAGAAATAAAGAGATCAAGAGATACGTAGAAATGAATGATAATGATAGTACAATGTATCAAAACGTTTGGGACAGGACAAAAGTGGTCCTAAGAGGAAAGTTCATATCATTATAGGCCTATTTCCAAAAACAAGAATGAGCCAAAATAAACAACCTAATCCTTCATCTTAAAAAACTAGAAAAGGAAAAACAAATGTAGTCTAAAGTCAGCAGAAGGGGAAAATAATCAAAATTATAACAGAATTAAATGAAATTGAAAACAAAAAAAAAAAACAAAAAAAACCCAATAGAATAATTAATGGAACAGAAAGAGAAAAAAAGGGCGTAAGTCATAGAGGCTCTGTTCATCCCTTTGGCAAACAAATCAAAGTTGTGATGGAAACAAGGAGTATAATGGAAAAATCATCTGGGATGAACAAGCCACAAAACTAGGGAGAAATCCAAGAAATCACCCTGCGATGGCAGAAGATAGGACGAGGCAAGGATGTGGGGTGCCCGATGTCAAGCAGCTGAGTGAGACAGAGGCTGCGGCAGACGCCTCTTAAAAGATCTGCATCCATGAGCAGATTTTTGTGGTGATGGACCTGCTCACTCTAAGCACCAGTGCTGATTAGGCTGCAGTGGGCACCAGGGACTTACAAGTAGACATTGTCGGAGTTAGGGCTGAGGCGAGATTCACCCTGTACAGAAGTGCTGGAGGTATCCATTGTTTCCTGTTGAGCTTTCCCCACTACCAGTGCATTGGATACAGCGCCACCATAGCCATGATGTCATCAAACTGGATAACAGGTCGCTCCACCCAAAGGATTCTCTGAAACCCCACCTCCCCCAACTCATGCCGCTGCCAAACCACATCCAGATATATCCTCAGAGAGTCAGGTGCTCTTTGATGAAACTCACACTGGAGGAGGCAGCTGGCCTTGGTTTCTGGTGTGGACTTTTGAGGCAACTTTAGGCATAGCATCTGTGGATTGCTTACTGATTCTTAACAGGTGGCCCCTGGTGGGGTAGCATCTTGGGCTAAGTGTGGCTTGCATCTGAACCCTTCTCAGGACTGTGCCACTGGACACTTACTTCATAAATCCACACGAATAAGACTGGGAGACTTAGGAGCTTTGCTTAATACAAAGAAACAGACATGGAAAGGCAGCCAAAATGGGAAAACAAAGAAGCAGAAACCGT
Organism: Rousettus aegyptiacus; assembly: GCF_014176215.1. Taxonomy (NCBI): domain Eukaryota; kingdom Metazoa; phylum Chordata; class Mammalia; order Chiroptera; family Pteropodidae; genus Rousettus; species Rousettus aegyptiacus. Next base: position 78,363,082 of record NW_023416312.1, on the reverse strand, counting down.
ATGAGAGAATAGAACAGAAATCCAGATATAATGGAGTCAAGTAATCTATCAGATGCAGAGTTCAAAAACACTGGATATAAAGATGCTCAATGAACTTCTGGGAAGTTTAGATAAATTCAGTGAGAACTTCAAAGAGATAAAAAACATAAAAATGGAAATGGAAATTATAAATGGGAACCAGTCTAAAATGAAGAACACATGATCTGAGATGAGAGGTATATTAAATGGAATAAATAAAGGAATAAACAATGTGAATAAAGAAGAGGATCAAATGTCCTATCTAGAGGACAGGAAAGCCAAGGATGCTCAATCAGAATGGCAAGAAGAAAGATACCAGGACTATATAAATAATTTAAGGAAGATATGGGATACTATTAAGGCTCCAAATATTCATCTGATTGGCATATCTGAAGAAAATCAATGTTGAACAGCTGTTTGAAGAAATAATTATGGAAAACTTCCCTAACCTGGTGAAAGAAATAGGCATCAAACCCAAGAAAGCTCAGAGAATTTCAAAACCAAGGATCTCAAGAGGCCTACCCCAAGACAAATCACAATTAAAATGCCAAAGGTTAAATACAAAGAAAGAACCTTGAAACCAGCAAGAGAGTATCCATAAGACTGGCAGCTGATTTCTCAAAAGAAACTATGTAGGACAGAAGGGCTTGATAAAAAATATTTGACAGGATGAAGACCCAGGATATATAAGAATAACGTATCCAGCAAAGCTATCATTTAGAGCTGAAGGATAGATAAAGAGCTTCCCAGACCAAAAAAAAAAAGTTGAAAGAATTTATCACCACCAAGTCAGTATTACAGGAAATGTTTGAGGGACTTCTTTAAGAAGAAAAAATGTATCAAAAACAGGAATAAATAATGGTAACAACTACATTCCTATCAATAAATACCTTAAATGGAAAAGAATTAAGTGCTCCAATCAAAAGATAGAGTGGCTGAAAGTATAAGAAAATAAGACCCCTACATATGAAAAGGAAGAGGATAGAAAAACGATATTGCTTTGATGGACCCAGAAGGTATTTAAATCAGACAGAGAAAGATAAAAAAGAAACTATATGATTTCAATCACCTGCGAATCTAAGGCATAAAAAGAACAAACTAATCAAAAAAAGACAGACTCACTATTATAGTGAACAATTTGGTGTTGGACAGAGAGTAGGTGGTTTTGGGAGGCTGGAGAATGGGGTGAAGGGTTAAAGAAGTACAAATTAGTAGCCGATGGATGGTCACGGGGATGGGGAGCATGGCATAGGGAATGCAGTTAGCATTAATACATTAGCTAGGTGGATGGTCTGGGGAGGGAGGGTACAATTGGGGGGATTGTTTAATGAACTATACAGATGTCTAACCAATGTATTGTATACATGAAACTAAATTTATAGAAATGATTTTTTTTTTAAAAGGAATGGAACAAAGACCTGGATCTTTGGAAAGGTTAAGAAAATTGGCAAACCCCTGGCTAGACTAACTAGAGTGAGAAAGGACACAAATAAACAAATGAGAAAGGACACAAATAAACAAAATCAGGGATGAAAGAGGAGAAATGACAGCAGACACTGCAGAAATACAAAGGATCATACAAGAGTACTATGAAAAAGTATATAACTCCACATTTAATAAGCTAGATGACATGGACAAGTAGTTAGAAAGATACTACCTTCCTAGACTGAATCAAGAAGAACTAGAAAAGCTAAATACATTGATTAGCAGTATAGAATTTGAAAAAATCATCAAAAAAACTACCCCAAATTCAAAGTCCAGGACCGTATCACTTCACCAGTGAATTCTACCAAACATTCAAAGATTTAATACCTATTCTCCTCAAAATCTTCCAAGAAATCGAAGAGGAGGCAATACTTCCTAACTCATTTTCTGAGGCCAAAATTATACCGATAACAAAACCTTGTAAAGATAACACAAAAAAAATAAACCTACAGACCAATATCACTCATGAACACCAATGCAAAAATCCTAAATAAGATACTAGTGAGCCAAATATAGAAACATTAAAAAGATTGTACACCATGATCAAGTGGGCTTTATCCCAGTGGCACAGGGATGGTTCAACATATGCAAATTGATTAATGTGGTATACCACATAAACAAATTAAAAAATAAGAATAACGATCATATCAATAGATGCAGAAAAAGCCTTTGGTAATATACAGCATCTATTTATTATCATAACATTTAAAAAAAATTGATATATAAGGAAAGTACCTTAACATAAAAAAGGCCATCTATGACAAAACCTCAGCCAACATTTAACCTATTGGTGGAAATCTAAAAAAATTCCCCCTAAGATCAGGAACAAGATAAGGCTGTCCATTATTGCCACTGTTATTCAACTTAACACTGGAGATCCTAGCGAGTGCAATCCCAAAAGAGAAAGATATAAAAGGTATCCAAATAGGAAGTAAAGAAGTCAAACTGTCACTCTTTGCAGATGACATGATTCTCTATATAGCAAACCCTAAAGATTCCACAAGAACACTACTAGAAACAATAAGCAAATATAGTAAATTGGGCACTAAATCAATGTTCAAAAATCCTTAAGTTCTTATATTCTAATAACAAAGTCTCAGAAAAAGAAATGAAAAAAAATCTATGTTGCATTTACAAAAAAGAATAAAATACTTATGAAGAAACCCAGTGAAAGGAAGTATACAATGAAAACCGTTAGTCTATTAAAAGAAATAGAAGAACATACGGAGAAATGGAAAGATATTCTGTGTTCTTGGATTGCAAGGATCAACATAGTTAAAATGATCTTATCATCTAAAGCAATATACAGACTTAATGCAGTCCTCATCAAAATATCATCAGCATTCTTTTAAGTAATAGAACAAAAAATCATCAGATTTATATTGAAGCACAAAAGACCCCAAATTGCCAAAACCATCCTGAGAAAAAAGAACGAAGTTGGAGACATCACTCTACCCAATTTCAAATTATACTACACACTGACAATAATCAAAATGGCATGATACTGGCAGCAAAATAGATACACAGCCCATGGAACAGAATCAAGAGTCCAGAGATAAACGTATTTTATATGGGCAAATAATTTTCAACAAAAAATCTAAAAACATACAGTGGAGAAAGGAAAGCCTCTTTAATAACTGGTGCTGGGAAAACTGGAAAGCCACCTGCAAAAGAGTGAAACTGGACTGTTGTCTATCAGCACACACCAAAATTTACTCAAAATGGATTAAGGACCTAAATATAAGACCTGAAACAGGAAAGTGCATAGAAGAAAGCATACGAACTAAATTTATGGACCTTGGACTTAAAGAGGATTTTACGAATTTGATCTCAAAGACAAAAGAATTAAATGAAAAAATAAATGAATGTGACTACATCAAACTAAAAAGCTTCTGCACAGCAAAATAAATTGTCAATAAGGTAAAGAGACAACCATCTGAATGGGGAAATATATTTGTAAGCAGTGTCTCCGATAAAGGCCTATTATCCGAAATATACAAAGAATTCATACAACACGGTAACAACAACAACAACAACAACAACAACAAAATCAAACGATCGAATAAAAAATGGGCAGAGGACTTGCATAGACACTTCTACCAAGAAGACATACAAATGACCAACAAACATAGGAAAAGATGCTCAATGTTGCTAGATATTAGGAAAATGCAAATCAAAACCACAGTGAGATACCATCTCACACGTGTTGGAATAGTTGTTATCAGGACAATTAATAGCAAATGTTGGAGAGGATGTGGAGGAAAAGGAATCCTCATACATTGATGATTGGACTGAAAATGGGTACAGCTACCATGGAAAAACAGTATGCAGGTTCCTCAAAAAACTAAGAATTGATCTACCTTATGATCCAGCAATCCCTCTACCTATTTGCACACTGATGTTCCTAGCAGCGTTGTTTACAGTGGCTAGGAATTGGAAGCAATCAAAGTGTCTTACAACAGAGGATTAGATTAAGAATCTGTGATACATAAATTCAATGGAATTTACTCATCTATAAGAAAAGACAAAATACTGCCATTTGCAACAATGTTGATGTACCTTGAGATAATCATGCTAAGCCAAATAAGCCAAACAGAATATATAACTTATATTTGGGATATCAACCTAAAAGCAACAAACAAACAGGGCAAACAGAGACTCATGAATATGGACAATAGACTAGTGGTTACCAGAGGGCAGGGTGGGAAGGAGGAGGGGGAGGTAGTTTGGGTAAAAGGGGTGAAATCTAACTATAAGTGGTAAACACACAATGAAATATACACACACACACACACATATACACACACACATATGTAAGGCGTATATATATATGTATATATATGCCTTACATACATATATATGTGTGTATATATATGCCTTACATACATATATATGTGTATATGTGTGTGTGTGTGTGTGTGTGTGTGTGTGTATATATATATATATATATATATATATATATATATATATACATTACTGTTTTATTGTATACCTGAAACAGGATTTTGTTAACTGATGTCAGCATAATAAAAATAAATAAAAAATAAATATTTAAAATTACTAGTTTGAGACAAATGGAAAATGAGTAAAGAGAAGACCTGGTACATGTCTTCATTTCACAGATTCATTCAGTCATTAAATGTTTATGAATACCTATTATGTGCCTGACCTATGATAGGTCCTTTGAATAAGACAAGTCCTTGCCCTCAAGGATATTCTGCTTCTTTGGTGGAGTTAATTGTTTGGGGAATTTAGCTGGGTCTTATTGGTCCTAGTCTTAACTTAGTAAGCATGACTAAAATTATTTTCCCATTTAGGGAAAAATAGTTGCAACTTGCAGCCAGCATTCATTTAACATCACGTGTAGTAATGCTACGTTTTCTAGGATTTGAAATTTTCAGCAAACTACTAAAAACAGAATGCTATAAGTCGAATGATGTCATTTGTTTCCAAAGACTATTGATATACTAGAACGGTGCAAGCATAATGATGAAAGCGAGATATTTCATGGCAAACTTTGGGGTTAAGTTTAGGATTGTAATCTGCAAATTATCTTGGGGGAGTTGCTGCAGCCACAAGGGCCACTGGTGAGTATTCTCGGGGCTAATAGGAAAAGGGTTTTAAAATGTTGAGGTATGGAGAAGGAAGGAGAGTCATAGATGAACAAAACTGATGTGAAGAGCTTAGTTGTCCTCTCCTTACCTCTTTCCCTCTTGACTGCCTGCCTAACTTTCACAGTGAATTAGCAAATGTAATTTGTTCCATAGGAAGCACATGACTCCATTTCAAGTTTTTCATGATCATTTTGGAAAGTGACAGAAATTAGAAGCCCAGTATTGGCAGCACAAGAGGTAGCAGTGCTATTTATTACAGACCATTTTTTTTCTTGTTTGTTTTATGGTGCAAGTTGTGACTACAATTGTAACTATATTATTCAGTGATTAAATTTTACATGTTGTAAAAACAAGTTTTAATGTATAAGAGAGGTACACAATATAAGTCACATCTTTGATTTTTTTAGATTAGTTTTCCTAAGGTAAATGACTCAGGACCACTGTCAATACTAATGAATTTGACCAAAAGTTATCACAAGGATGATCCTCAGACCTTATGTACATTTAGATTTAGTAGGACACCATTCTGTATTTCAATAGAAGACAGAAACATTTCAAAATCATTGTCTTGAGGAATTTCGTTATTTCTTGCTTTCTTTTCGCATTATGACTCAAAATTACTCTGTCAATGAGACATCAGAAATAGCTATTGAAAAAAAATATGTAAATTTTCCAGATGTTTTAAAAACATTCAGGTATTTAATTTCATGGTCTAGGAAAATTAACCTCAAGATTAACTATTTTCTCCAATACCTGAAATTGATATCTTATAATGTCAAGGAATAAGATATAATTGCTGTGTTAATCTCTTTTCCAAGAAGGATTGTTGCTTTTTTCCAATTTTTTAAATGAGGTTAGTCATCACAGTATTGGAAAAATTTTTGTTTCACAGTCTAGACTATGTGCTTTTGTGTAGAAAATAACTAATTTCTTTTTGACAGAATTTCTAATTTCTAATACTCCTATGTTAGTGTGCACGTATTTTGGTTGTAGGTACTTTAAAGGATAGTTAGATATGCTTGCACTTTAACCTAACAGCTAACATTAGTTTCCAATGCAGAAGACATGTTATTGTCAGTTTTGACAGTATAGAAATAAGATCAGCTTTGCTCATGAAATTTTTCATTTAGGTTAATAATATTAGAGTAAATTCTCAGCTGAGTCTACCTCAGGAAATCTTTTATGCTTTGATATCATTACATATTCAAGAAAAACACCCTTTAATTTAAATAAAATTACAGGGAATTGGTTTGAAGCTTGAGTAAAAAATATATTGGAAAACTATATAGTGGAGATATATATTCTTGCTTTGTTTGGAACCCATTTATCTCTGACTTTGAGATTGATCATATTATTAATAGTCATATACACTCTGGGCAACTTAAAAAACAGTTCGTTCCATTCCATATGGACCCTTGTGCGATAGCTTCTTTTGCCTAAAATAACCCTCAGTTTGATTCTATCTTTTTGTGAGATTATTAACTATGTTTCTACTTTTTTGATTTTTCATGTGTATGCATCCCATGATGATAATTTATTGTTCATAATCTTATATCTCATTTCTTCTCCTTGATAGACCCTGTCAAGTATTACTAATCATTAACATTAGTGTTTTTTTGGTGAGCTAGTTAGGAGGCCTACATTTTATTTCTAAAGGGCTCTTGCACACCACTAGTCTGGCAACTCCAAACCTCTACTGCTATTTTCTCTGGATAAATTTGCTCATGACTGTGTAGGAGCGGCATATTTCTATGCTTAAGATATATTTAAAATCGGTTATATTTCCAGATGTCAATTTTGATCCATGTTTGAATGACCCGAAGCTTTACAGTTATAGTAATACTAGAATGAGGTTACTAGAAATATGGAAGAGTCAGACTCAAGTACAATTGTAGTCCAAGCATGCCTGTCTATGCAAAGGGCAAGAGGGCATGTTGTGTAGCAGTGGAGTTTTATAGCATTTTTTTCTTAAAGGAGTACAATAATCTTTTAAAGTAATATCCTTTGTAGAACTCCAATATCTAAAATAATTAAGAAAATGGAGTTGACCAGATTAGAGAGAGGGCTGAGGCCCATTTTCTCATCTGCTCTGCCTTCTGCTTAGACTCCTTATCACCCCATATCATGACCTTAAAGAACCTCTATGATGTTTTAAAGCTCTGAGAAATGAGATTAAAAACCATTGGAGTAATAAAAACGGGTTTTTTTTTGAATCATTGATCATTGACTTTGGATTTTTTTTTCAGTTTTTATCATTTCAAAATCAGAGTGTCAGTTATTTAGGAAAGTCATATAAGTTCACTTAAAATAATAGTCCTACCGTGCAAACTAGAATCAAGAAAAATTAAAAACCAGTCAATTTTTGTCATCTTAACAATTAACCATAAAAAATAGTGTCTCTTCAAGTAATTCATAAGGTATTTTCCACACCCCACCCCTATATCTACTACACTGACAGAATGGGAAGTAATATTTTTTTAGTATCTACTACCTGCCAAGCACCCTGCTATGTTCATTATATTCTCTAATTTAAATCTCATGGCAAACCTGGGAGATAGAGTTTATTCCTTTTAGAAATAATGAATATTTGGCTCTGAGAGATAAAGAAACTTACCGAATGTCACACAACTGGAAAGTGGAGAGCCTGGTTTTTAAACCCAAATCTGGCTGGTCTAAATGCCCATACCCTTTCTCCAGTTTTATGCTATATATCCAATAATATAACGAGATGGTAGGCAGGGATATCATTCAAGGTAAACATAAGAAAGTTCTGAAAAATCTGTGTAGAGATTCCTTTGACCACAAATGCAATCTTTTTCATTTACTACTGCGTTCGTGCCTCTTCCTTTTATTTGCAATATATTTAGTATTCTTCTTCTACCCCATTTTCCTCCTATGACTTCCTCCTCCATTCTCCTTTCTCTGTTTTTCTGTCACCTGTAGAGGAAGAAAAATAATGTTCCTTCTGTCCTTGTAAGTTTTTTGGCTAGTGTAATAATTGAATTGGCATGAGACAGATTATTAATCATAAGAGAAAATGACCAAATTTATTATTATGTACATATGGGGTTCCATAAGAATATGAGACCCTAAGACACATTGGACAATTGGGGCTTCTATAACATTCTGGACTAAGGAGAGGGAGGCAAAGGTCTGGGCTTTCAAGGGAAAGTAGGCAATTCATAGGTAGATAAGAGCAAACATGGTAAAAAATTTGTTGCTGGACTACCTAGAAACAATGGGCAGTCTAACAGACTTTGCAGGTTTTGCCATGGCTGCCACATTTATATCATGTTGTGCTAGAGTGATAGCTCCTTTTCTTTAAGCAGGATTTTATATCTGATTTCTTTTAGGCAGGTAAAGGGGGAGGTTCAAGGTTCTTTCTGTGTCTTTTGTTTCTTAACAATAATCAGCTAAAACAATCAATATCCCAAAATGCATATTTTGGGGTGGCTAATTCTGCTTCTCCTCACATTTTCACAGATGCACAGTCTTAAGGGGACTGGGTCCTCCTCTCTTCTAGTCAATCTGTTTGGTTGCAAAAATGGAAACACTCTTACGATCCTAAAGAGGGAAAGTTATTGGAAGAATATAGGGATATTTCACAGAATTCAATGGCAAGATGTGAGTACTATATTAGAAACTTAGGTGTCTCTTTTCACCTCTCTACAAGTGCATAGCTTTTTTTTTTATGTCTGCTCTTTCTCATGGCTTGTCTCTGCACATCTGCTCTTTCCCTACTCACAATTCTGCTTCCTTTGATTGGTTTACTCTTTTTAACTCATCTTGAGCATTGTTCAGTATGGATGTGTAAATCCTAATTCTGCATGAGCTTTCAGAGCTAGTATCTAGATTGTTCTTTTACATCTCTAGATTTGAATTCCTGATAACTATAATTGGCTCAGCGAAGCTCATGTATAGGCCATTGTTCTTGCATTAAGTGTTCAACCCTTGTCCACTCAGCAGTATTGGCGTGGCAGGTCACGGGTTCAAATATGGTCCCTTCGCTAGAGGCTATATTTAGGACCTGAGCCTCAAGACATGTCAAGTATACTTTTCTTTATATTGGACTTTGCTTCCAGGTGTAGTCTCCTCCCTTGACACTAATTACTCTAGACTCAGAGGGAGGGAGGGACCACTGTCACTATAAGGACATTCTCCTACAAAGGAGGTCAAAATGTACTACTTAGGACTTGTGGTATGAGACACATTTCTAGCCTATTCATACCTGAGCATCCCAGAGTATAGCAGGAGGCTCATAAACCTTTGTAGGAAAATAAATGAAAAAAAAATTCTTGGATGTTTGCGTATTTGCTTTGCATAGAGTAAATCCTTATAAAACAACTTTTCAAATTAGGATGAACATGAAAAGCATTTACCATGTGACACAGTTGCTTTAGATGTGTGTTAGAAACATGAGAGTGGTCCACCTTGCCTGAAATTTACTTACTTGTGCAAACAGTAGGCAGCATGTTTCTATGAATTAAGATGTAGTGGATGCTTCATTTCTAATAGATTCATCCATACTTGAAAGGGAAGTATTTGTGATGCTGCTGCTATTTAAAGCATGATAATATATTATGAACTCATGTCAAAGAATATCCTCATACTAGTACAGCCCTTTTATAATATGTGTGTGTGTCTCTGTATATGTCTGTGTCTGTGTGTCTGTGTCTGTGTTAGGGATGGAGAATTGCAATGTGAGGCTGAATGATGCTTGCATTATGGGCTAATGGGATATATCAAACTTAGTCTATAAAAGTTATGATACGAATATGCTAAAAGTCATGATATTATATAAGGACTTGGTTAACAGAATTCTAGGGTTCACCAGTTTAGTCTTGATGTATCATTTTGTAAGTGTGCAACATTTTAATTTTCTAATAAGTGTAAAACGGTTTCCTTGGTACTCCTCAGCCATCTTTTATTCTAAACATTTACCTTTGAGGTCAAATTCATAAAATCCTCTTTAAATCCAAAGTCCACGAGTTTAGTTTGTATGTTTTTTTTTTCTGTGCACTTTTCTGTTTCAGATCTTATATTCAGGTCCTTAACAGTTTAGTTTCACTGTTTTGCAGGTAGCTTTCCAGCACTATTTATTGAAGAGGCTTTCCTTACTCCACTGTATATTTTTTACTTTTTTGTTGAAAATTATTTGCCTATCTAAAAATGGGTTTATTTCTGGGCTATTGCTTCTTTTCCATGGTGTGTCTGTTTGTTTTTCTGCCAGTATCATGCCATTTTGATTACTGTCACATCGTAGTATAATTTGAAGTCAGGCAGAGTGATGCCTCCAGCCTCATTCTTTTTTTCTCAGGATGGCTTTGGCAATTTGGGGTCTTTTGTGCTTCCATAGAAATCTGATGACTTTTTTTTTTCTATTTCTTATAAGAATGCTGACGGGATTTTGATGGAGATTGCATTAAGTCTGTATAATGCTTTAGGTAATAAGGTTATTTTAACTATGTTGATTCTTCCAATCCAAGAATAAGGAATATCTTTCAATTTCTTTGTATATTCTTTGATTTCTTTTAATAGACTCAGAGTTTTCATTGTGTTGGTCCTTCATATATTTCACTGAGTTTATTCCTAAGTCTTTTATTATTTTTGTTGAAATTGTAATGGGAGTTTTTTTTCTTTTTTTCATTTATTTTTCTGACACTTCATTATTAGAGTATAGGAACACTATGGATTTTTAACATTGATTTTGTATCCAGAAACTTTACTGTATTTGCTTATTGTTTCCAGTAGTGTTCTTGTGGAGTCTTCAGTGTTTGCTATATAGAGAGTCATGTCATTTGCAAATTGACTACTTCATTTCCTATTTGGATTCTTTTTATATCTTTCTTCTGTGTGGTTGCATTTGCTAGGATCTCCAGCATTATAATGAATAACAGTGGTGATAATGAGCAGCCTTGCCTTTTTTCTGATCTTAGAGGGAAGGTTTTTAGTTTTCACCACTAAGTATAATGTTGGCTGAGGGTTTTTCATATGTGGCCTTTATTATTTTAAGGTACTTTCCTTCTATACTGATTTGTTAAGTGTTTTGATCCTAAATGGATGCCGTATCTTGTCAAAGGCCTTTTCTGCATCTATTGATGTGATCATATGATTCTTATTTTTTAATTTGTTAATGTGGTATATCACATTAATCAATTTGCATATGTTGAACTACCCCTGTTCTTCTGGGATGAAACCTAGTTGATCGTGGTGTATTATCTTTTTAATATATTGCTATATTCTGTTCACTAGTATCTCCTTTAGGATTTTTTCATCTGTGTTCATGAGATATATTGGACTGTAGTTTTCTTTTTTTGTGTTATCTTTACCAGGTTTGAGTATCATGGTGATTTTGTCCTCATAAAATGAGTTATGAAGTATTGCCTCCTCTTCTAATTTTTGGAAGAGTTTGAGGAGAATTGGTATTAAATATTCTTCGAATGTTTGGTAGAATTCACTTGTGAAGCCATGTGGTCCTGGACTTTTACTTTTTGTTAGGTTTTTGATGATTGTTTCAAATTCGAGTGTATATAGATTTTTTATATAGATTTTCCAGTTCTTAATTCAGTCTAGGAAAGCAGTATCTTTCTAAGTACTTGTCCATATCTTCTAGCTTATTAAATTTGGAGTTTATTCTTTTTCATAGTCGTCTTTTATGATCCTTTGTATTTCTGCAGTGTCTGTTGTCATTTCTCCTCTTTCATCCCTGATTTTGTTTATTTGTGTTCTTTCTCATTCTTCTTTAGTGAGTGCAGCCAGGTGTTTGCTAATTTTATTAACCTTTTCAAAGAACCAGCTCTTTGTTCTAGTTATTATTTCTATGTTTTTTCTTTAAAATTTCATTTAATTCTGCTCTGATTTTGATTATTTATTTCATTTTACTGACTTTAAACTTCATTTGTTTTTCCTTTTCTAGTTTTTTTTTAAGATGAAGCATTAGGTTGTTTACTTGGGCTCGTTTTTGTTTTTTCAGATAGTCCTGTGATGATATGAACTTTCCTCTTATGACCACTTTTGCCTTATAGCAAATGTTTTAATATGTTGTACTATCATTATTTTTTGTTTCTATGTATCTCTTGATCTCTCTTTTTTATTTATTCTCTGACCCAGTTATTCTTCAGTAGTATATTGTTTAATCTCCACATATTTGTTATTACCTCTATCTTTTTATAGTTCATTTCCTGCTTCAAAGCATCATGATCAGAAAATTTGGTTGGTATGATTTCAACACTCATATTTGTTGAAGCTATCTCTGTGTATCAGCATGTGCTTAATCCTTGAGAATGTTCCATGTACACTAAAGAAGAATGTATAAGCAGTTGTTTGGGGATGAAAGGCTCTGTAAATGTCAATTATGTCCAGTTTATTTAATTCATCATTTAAGGATGTGATTTCTTTATTGATTTTCTGTTTAGATGATCTGTCCATATCTCACAGTGGGGTATTTACTTCCCCTACTATGATAGTGTTTTGGTCTGTTTCTCCCTTTAGTTCTGTTAGTAATTGCTTTATATATTTTGAGGCTCCGTGATTGGGAACATAGATGGTAATAAGTGTATGTGTTCTTGGAGAATGATTCCCTTTATCATTATGAAGTGTCCTTCAGTATCTTTCTCTACTTTTTTTTTTATTTCGAAGTCTGTTTTGTCCAATATCATACTGCTACTCTGCTTTTCTTTGAGTGCCGTTTGCTTGAAATATCATTTTCCACCCTTTCACTTGGAGTTTTATTTGTTTTTGGAACTAAGTTGTGTCTCCTGGAGGCAGAATGTGTGTGTGTGTGTGTGTGTGTGTGTGTGTGTGTGTGTGTGTGTGTTTGATCCATTCTGCAACTCTGTACCTTTTTATTGATGAATTTGGTCCATTTACATTTAGGGTGATTATTGAAATATGTGGTTTTCCTATAGCTATTTTATCTTTTGCTTTCTATAGCTCAGTGCTTCCATTGTTTCTTTGTCCTTGTGTGTCTTTTTTTGTTGTTATTTTTTGTTTTATATACTTCACTTCTGAGTCTTTGGTGTGTGGTTACCATTACTATATACGTATATATACAGTCGTCCATTTTCTTCTCTGTTTGCCTTATCTCCATTCCCTTTTGTGAATTTGGATCTTTGAATCCTCCCGTTTTTGGTCATTGTTGTTTCAGTTTGTCTCTATGTATGCTGAACATTCATTACTATCTTGCTATAGCAAATCTCTTTTTATTGTTTAAGCTTGTAATGTTCTTAATAAGGGATACACTCCTCTGCTTTTATCTTTCTGCTAGTTCTTTACTCTTAGCTATGTATTTTTTTTGTCATTTTGCTTTAGGTGAGCTCACCCCCCCCCCAGTATTTCCTATAATGCAGGCCTTGTAGTGGAAAATTCCCCCCAATTTTTGTATTTCTGTAAAGGTCTTTGTTTCTTCTTCATATATCATGGGGACTTTTGCTGGATACAGTATTTTTGGCTGGTAGTTCCTTTCATTTAATAGTTTGAATATTTGAATCCACTCTTTTCTGGCTTGTATGGTTTGTGCTTAGCAGTTTTATGATAATCCAATGACTTTTCATTTATAGCTTATTGTCCTCTTTTTCTTAGCCACCCTGAAAATTCTTCCTTTGTCTTTGATTTTTGATAATTTTAATGCAGTACATCTTGGAAAAGGTCTTTTTGCATTGAGATAATTGGGTGTTCTGTTGACTTCTTGAATTCCAAGCTCCAGCTCTTTCCTTAAATTTGAGAAATTTTCTTCAACTATTTGTCTGAAAATGCTTTCTAATCCCTGCTCTTTTCCTCCTCTTCCAGAATACCCCTTATTCTTATATTTTCTCTTCTGATGGTATCAACTATTTCTTGTATTTCTCTTTCATTATTTGTCATTCTTCAGTTTCTTTCTTCTTCCTTCTGATTTATTTCTAGATTTCTGTCTTCAATATCACTGATGTTGCTGTTTCATTCTTCATCTTTTTCAGTGTTTTTCATCTCCAGAATTTCTATTTGGTTCTTTTAGGGAGTTTCTATCTCCTTGCTAAAAAACTTATTTTGCTGATCTAGTTGTTTTTTTTTCTTTCTTCAGTTCCTGGAATTTTTGATATGATTTATTCTGAATCTCACTGAGCTCTTTCAGAATTACCATTCTGACTTCTCTGTCATTTAATTCACATATTTATATGCCTTTAAACTTATTTTCTTGTGATTTTTCTCTTTGTTTCTGAGCTGCCTTGTCACTTTCATTGTTCATGGTGTTTAATGGACCATTTCTCCCCCTTGGCACTAATGGAAGTATATTTTGCTTTTTTTTCCAGAAAGATTTATTATATAAAGGTCTCTCTTTAGCCCTTTGCAAAGAAGGCATTTTTAGTTTGGTTTCCAGTATGTGGCATCTAAGCCTCTTAGGTCTCTGCTTTATATAGTCTTAATAATACCTTTTTTTCTTATACATATTCAGTCACATTCACTACCCTCAGTCTCAGTCCTTGTCAATGTTAATGACAGTTTCAGTAGCATTTGTTCAGATTCCTCTGAGGTTCCATGGTGTTCAGTCTTGGAACATATGGGGGGATGGGCCCTCTGGGTTGGCAGATGGGCACTGTGGATCATCCTCCTGTTTTGCAACTGTGGCTTGTAATAATCAATTGTTGTTTCTTTGCTGTCCCTGCTTTACTACCATCCCCACTTCTCTGCTTTCCATATTGATGCCTGCACAGTGCTGCCAGCCTTGTGGAGCTCACAGGTCTCCCAGGCAGAATTGTCAGGGTACACACTGAAACTTCTCCACTGCCCCTCCTCTGGCAGGGAGAGGCAGCTTCTTTTTTCTCCCAGTTACCACCCGACACCCGGGGTTCTGATCTGTGGTAGCTCCTATGCACAGACCCCATGCTCAGACGTGCTACTGTGCAGTTTGGGTGTTTTTTGTTGAATTTTAGATGTTTGGCTTATTGTTTCAAGGGGTAATATCTGGGGAAGCCTCTCATTCCACCATGTTTCTGATATCTCTCTTTTTGTTTAATTACAATTGTTGGGATGACGCTGATTAATAAAATGAAATAAGTTTTAAGTGTACATTTCAACAATATGTCATATGTATATTGTATTGTGTGTTCATCCAAAATTAAATTTCCTTCCATCACCAAATATTGACCTCTTTTATTCCTATCTTCCTCTTCCCTTCCTACTTCCTTCTGGTAATCACTAATCAGCTGTCCATGTCCATGAGTCTTTGTCATTTTTGTTTGTTTCTCTCAATTTTGTATCCCACATATGAGTGAAATCATTATACCATGGTCAGCATTTAATTTTTGATTCTTAAGGCATATCTCCTCAGGGTGTTTATTAAACAATGTTTAGGAAGGTTGTTCTTTTCATCTCAATGCTTGGGTTTATGATAGTCTGATGGTAGGAGGAGCGATGCAAAAACTGATTAAGTTTCTGGACTTTATGGAGAGACAGATGAAAATAGTGTACTATAGATGATTTAAAATTGGCAAAGGTTTTCAGTATGGAGAAATATTTTTAAGTTATTAATCATGAGTTATATGTTTTGTGACAGTGAAAGATAGAAGTTTTAGTTAAACACAGCTTAATAGCATTTACTTAGAAAATCTCTTTTTAAAAATAAATGTGGCATTAAGTAATCTATGGAGGTGTGGCGTAACTCTTCTAGAGTCCTATATGATAAGGAGGCTCTCTCTGACAGAGAAGGTTGCCAAACCCTCACACAAATTACTAAAGAAGGCTTGGGAATCAATGGCCATCTGTCTGGCATGCTTTTCAATCAAGTGTGCCTGGAGCCAGGGGGCTGGACGACATGATCTTAAAAGGAAAAGACATTTTGTTTTTCATTTGATGATTATCAGGGTTCCTTGAGCCCCCCCAAAATGCCTGAAAACTTAAGAAATGAAATAAGTTGTTCTTTTGGCTTATTCAGTGTGTCTGCCTCTCTCTCAGCCATTTTCAGACTTTATGTTAGAGACAACTTGGATGCAAAAGACACCATTTATTTTATTCATTCCACTCTTAGCACTGCACATTAAAAAATATTGTGCTGTACTTGGATAAAGAGTTATTATTTATGTGCCTCACTTAAAAATGTTTTTATTGCTTTTTAAGGTGACCTAAATGACATTTTTAAAACCTATAACTTTTTGTGACCTACATATTAAACCATACCAGACACCACTTGGGATATCTTTGTAGGTCACTACAGCTCCATACACAATAGTAATACCACTTAGAGTACTCATTGAGTGCATCTTAGATGCCAGAAACTGGTATGCACTTTACACATGTTATCTCATTTAATTCTCTCAATTATCTGGCAAGGTGTATGTATCATTATCACTCCACTTATAAATGAGGGCTGTATTTCTTGGCCAAGTCAGATAACTAACCCTCAGTTACCTAATTACTTTTTTTTAAGCACTGACTTATGACTGAGATCTGTCTGACTCCAAAGATCACATTTATTTTCTATATTATACTTTCTTAATACTTTGAGAATTCAGGCCCATTTAAAATAAGACTAAAAGGAACACAATTTCTCATTTGGATATATTTCCAGGTTCAACTGGTTTGTTTCCTAGTCATTTTTGACATACTGGTAAGTTTGGGTTTTAGAATTAGATAGGCCTATGTTTGAACCCTGCCTTTTCTACCTATCATCTATGTGACATGTGACAAGTTAGTTAACCTGTCTGAACTTTTGGTTCTTCTATGATGTAGATCAAATAATAGAACCAACCTCCTAGAGCTGTCTTCAGGATTAAAAGAGTTCAAGAAATATTCATAACAATGATACTAGGAATGGTTATTGAACTTACAGGACCTTGGCAGTCCCTCTTCTCCTGCTCAATATTTAACTTAGTTGTCTCCCTCAGGAGCCTTTCCTGTTTCATCAGGCCTAGAAAATGTTTCCTACCGTCTAGAGTTTAGGTTCATCAATTGAATGGAAGTTGTCATTACCAAGAACCTTGTTTCTGAAACTCAGATTTATTTTTAGCAGCCTGCATTCCATCATCCCTAAGAGTCAAGGAACAACTATAAAAATGTAAATGTCTAAATCAAATTAAATCATGTGTATCCTAGCATCCCAAACCTTTAAAGTATTGTAATAGTAGAATTTATACCTATTTAACTAGCCTTATGATTCTCATGTATTCCAAATGTAAGACTGGGACACATGATCTAACAAAGAATTTTTTTTTTCAGATTTGTAATCTGATCTATAGGATAAGATTTATGAAGACATAAAAATTGAATTACTTTTAGTTATACACTTTATGAATCACTTTTATGGAGAAGAATATAGAAATTCCATAAAATTGAACTCTCCTAAAGGTCAGGAATATGTGCTACTATACACCTTTCTTTCGAGTAAAAGCCTATCGGCAATCTCTTGAATGTTCTTGAAGAGTGCCAAAGTAGAAGGTTATTAATATCTACTGCAATATTAATAACTTCATTTCAGAATTTTCTTTGATTTCTGTTATATAAGTCCGCTTGTAGAACTCTTATTAATGCAGTGGTAAGCTTATAGAAACACATGCTTTATCTAATTTTAGTGTTGGTAAAAGTGATGCATATTCAGAGGGGAAAAAAGATATTTTGCTCCAGGGTTTCATAGACATTATTTAGTAGCAGTCCAGTTAATCTAAAATCCTGCACATAACCAATTACCATTGTAATGAGAACTTTAATTTCTTTCAATCCTTGCTGCAAAACATTTGAAAGCCAACAACGCAGAGTCACTTTATAAGCCTGTGTTAGAAATGGTTGCATGCCCAGGAATCTAAAACCATAGGTCACAAATGTAGAATGATCTTCTTTTTTACCTTAGCATTGTATAATTTAGGCTTTGAAAACTATCATATTAGGAGGAAGCCAAGCAACTTTGAATGATAAAAAGTACGTATCAACCATGTTCATAAATTGCTCACCCAAGATCTTTTATTTTCCTGATATTTTAAAAGAAATTGCACTGTCTGAAGTGAATGTAGTTAAAAAAAATTGAAGACAGTGGGTGTTATGCTTCCCGACCATCCTCCCTTCCCCCATCTACTTTCCTCTTCTTCCTGTTCTTAAGGAGGTTGCCCTGTTAGTTGAGGGTGATTCATATCTACTAGTGGTGAGAAGGCATTTTCATTTACCACTCTTAGATAGTATTAATATGCTGGGTGTTCATAAATTTCATTGTAAAGTGACTTATTTTTTTCCATTATGAAAACTTTTGAGCAAGTTCAGTTATCATGATTGAAAAGCATGTAACTTCATGTGTGCTATGCCAAGAGAATTACAGAGACAAATTTTCTCACCTCTTAGTATTCAAGTTTAAGAATAAGTGCCAGGTTTTGTGGATCTCTGTGCAGAAGGACAAGATGACACATGATCTTGACATGCCAACTTAGGGTCA
This sequence comes from Rousettus aegyptiacus, assembly GCF_014176215.1. Lineage (NCBI taxonomy): Eukaryota > Metazoa > Chordata > Mammalia > Chiroptera > Pteropodidae > Rousettus > Rousettus aegyptiacus. The sequence continues at coordinate 78,344,575 of NW_023416312.1, read as the reverse complement.
GAGTGTCAGGCAAAACTAGAGGACCTGTGTCAAAATTGGGAATTTCAGGGGATCTGGGAAGAGATATGAAAAATCCATCCATGGTAGGGACACACAGAGCCTGGCTAGTTGTGTAGATTGGAGAACTGTATCTAGAGGAGTAAACATAGCAAAAAGGTATAATCAGTAGTGGAGTTCAACATACAAGCAAGTTGGTTAGGAATCATGTCAAGTGAGAAGAATGATAGAATTTTGGCCCAGATTCAAAACAGATAGGCATGTCTACTTAATAACACAGCCACTGTGGGAATCTATATTCCTTCCCTTGCCCTGACTTTAAATATTTCTGATGTATTTGGATTAGGAATACTGGTTTAGACTGCTTCTTTAAGTGAGGCAATTTGTTAAAGATGCTGGATATTGCAACACAGATTTGGGTCCTGGAATGGGCTCCTGGAATTTTACCTTTGGGGCCACATTAATATGAATAAACATTCATTTGAAGGTCAAATGATAGGTAATGTCTCAAGGTTGCAGTGTTTCTGGACATTTTCTTAGGATTTTCTCTTTTTTGATAGTGAAATATATAATATAGGCTGACTGCAATAAAAGTAGCTTTTAACACTTAGAAGTGAAGGAACCAATTGACATCTGAATAGCACCCTTTCCTCCCAATCTCTTAGTCCCTAAGGAGACTAAGATTTCCTAGAAAAGGATTTTAGATTGTAGGAAATTCTAGGTGATCAGAGAATCAGTTCAGTGATTAGTACCAACTTTTTACATGGTTTTACTTTAAAAAATACTTATTTTTAATTTTTCTTGAGGAAAAGTAGTCATTCCTTTAGCTACAGGACTTCATCTTGGACCTCTAGCCATCATTTAGTTTGATGCACATTGGCCACTACACTTTTTCAATCGGGACAATGATACTATGGCAGCATAGTGTTAACTGATTTCATAAAGGGATATTAGTGCCCTTTCTGGAATAAAGGCAAACATAAACCCATGACTGAGTGAGAGGGGAGGAGGCAAGCACTTTAAAGGATGCTTAAGTTACTAATTAATCTTGATGGCATTATGCCATTGTGCATGTATTAAGGATGCTCTTGATGTTGGAGCAATGAATCAGAGAGCATCAGTTAGAACCTTGGGGGCAGAGGTGAGGTGGTTGAGGAGACTATAAAGAGCTCTGGGGCAAAAAGTTCAAAAAATGTAAGGCTTCGCTTGAGTTTAACAACAATAAGTTCTCAGTGATACCTGAAGAATAGTTTTCTGGGTTCCTAAGAAAGGAAGAGGGAGGAATAGGAGAGAAAGGCACCCACCATTTGTGCATTTGGTCTTCATAGTAACATTGAGTAGGCATATGTTATTATTATTGTTTTAAAGTTGAGTAAACCAAGGTTTAAAGAGGTTAACTAACTTGTTTAAGCATTGTGGTTAAACATTAGGGCTCTGGAGACAGAGATTGCTGAGTCTGAATTCTGGCTTCCCCTAATTTCTAGAAGTATGACCTTGAGATGCATACTTAAACTTCCTGTACCTTGGTTTCCCTATCTATAAAATAAGGATAATAATAATAACAGTAACCAAAGGAGTTTTGTAGATACTTAATGGCATAATGTATATAGATCACTTAATACTCTTCCATACTCTTAGTAAGTATTCAATAAGGATATCTGTAGTCATCATTATCATTACTACCACTACCACCCAAATAAGTCAGACACCCATGCTCCTGCTGTTTCTACAACAGTATATAGCCTCTAAGTGGTGGTAAGAGTTGTGGTAAGAAGAACCAGGGAATGTCAATATGCACAAGTAGAAGATGAAAGGTAAGGCAGTGAATGAATAAAAGGATGGGCAAAATTTAAAAAGCAGGATAAAGACGGTTTTATACTAAGAGGTGTAATCACTAGAAGGCCACTGGCTAGCAATTGTCTCAGGTGTCACACTCACGAGAACAGCTTTTTTTTTTCTTCTGAATCTTAAAGTGCTCTAGAATGTAGAGGAAAAAATCATGGGACTGTGAGTGTAAAAAAAAAATTCCTTTTATTTTATAAGTTCTTCTGTCTGGACTAATAATCAAATTAATATGAGACAGATTAATAGAACAAAATGACCAAATTTATTATATATATAGGGATTCCATAAGAACATGAGACCTGAGGACACATTGGGAAGTTTAGGTTTATATGTAATTTTGGACTAAGGAGAGGGAGACAGGGGTCTGGGCCTTCGAAGGTAAAGTAGGTGATTCACAGGTAGATGAAAAAGAACCAACATGTAGTAGACAGTTTCTTGCCACCCAGAACAGTAGGACGCAGAAGGGAATCTAACAAACTTGCTTGGATCCTCCCTGTCTGCCACACTTACTTCATATGTGCTAAGGTGAATATGCTAAGGCTCCCTTCCTGAAGCAGGTTTTCCTATCTGAATTCTTTTAGTTAGGTAAGGGAGAGGTTGAAAGTTTCTTTCTAAGCCTTTTGTTTCTTAAAAATAACCAGCTTAAAATAATCAGTACCCCAAAAAGACATATTTTGGGATGGCAGACTCTGCTCCCACTCATGATCAATCAATGAGATTGATCAACAGGCCTTCATTAAGTTCTGTTCATGAAAGCCGCTATGTAAAATTCATTTAATAGCTCTGGCCCCTAACTTAAAGGAGTTTAAAAACTAGTTCCAAGGCCATGCACATGCAACAAAGAAATAATGGTCAACCCGACATGTTTGTCTTAATGACTGAATTGAATCAATTCAAATGAATATTGTATCCCATGGGATACAAGAAATGATCATTAATTAATTAATTAATTAAATCTGTTTAATTTCCAAGGCCACGGATTTTCTGTGTGCCCCAAATTACTCAAATTGTTGAAAGCTGTATGAAGTATTTTGGATCAGTTTAACTCAATTTTAAATCACTTGCATGAACTTTGATGTTACTTCTTATGGATATTAAACATGACAACACCTAACAAAGTATCTAAGTATATACAGGCCCTGGAAAAGGGATGACTCTACCTTGTCTAGATGTACAGGCAAGCTAACTTCTTGTAAGCCAGATGGAACTAAATTGGCCTCGAGAATTAATCTTCCCTGTGATTGTTGGTTTGGCCTTGATTCTAATATACAAGTGAGAATAAATAGGATCCTCTTTACTTATTCCTCTAGTAATCATCATCTTTTGTACTACTAATTCATTCTCAGTTTCTCCCCTGTTCTCCAAGGAGAACCAGCTACATGCCTTACACCTGAGAAATATCTGGTTCCAAGCTTAAGTTACTTTCATGAATATTGAAGTTCAGCATACAAAACTATTGGACAATAGCCAATGAAGATTTAACTCTTTTTGGTCAGGTGGGACTTTTAAGTTCTGGGTAGAAATTTCCCACATTCTGAGATTTGGACTTTTGATCTGGTGTGTTAAATCCTTAACCAAAGTGGTATTCTTTTTATTTACCAGGTTGCAGGAGCTGCTTAATAAAAATGTGAAAGATATCTATAAACGCACGTTTAGACCAATGAATCTGTAAAGCTTTCATCTAAGAGAAAGGAGAATACATGAAGTGTGAGTCCATGAAATAGTAAAACAGAGCCTATGAGGAAGGAAATCCTCTGTGTTAAGCATAGCAGTCTAGGATTTAATGATAGTAAAACAAGATTATTGTTTCTTTACATAATGCAGTTTTGAAGCAATTCCAGTAGTAAGTTAACCAAAATGGAGTGAATAAATATAATAATTTATTTCTTTTCTGTTTGTTTTGTTTTGCTGTTTGAAAGTTTACTTCCTGCGGATCTCTGCTTAAATGTAATTTTATTAGTGGGGTCTTAAATCCTCTAACACTCCTTAATGCTCTAATGTGGCTTTGTTTTTCTCCATAGCACCTACTGCATTCTGACATACTTTACATTTTACCTGCTTATTTACTTATTGTGTATCTGCCTTACAACCCCTTTAGAATGAAAGTTCCATGGAGGCAAGGACTTTGTTTTATTTGTTATTATATCTGTAGTACCCAGAACAATGACTGTTTCAAAATGGGTCCTCAAAATATGTTTATCTAAGGAATGGATGGATGACTATAAACAAATGAGTGTAAATTTACTCTGACTTAAAAGTTGAATTTAAAGTTATGTTTCTAGAAAAATAACTTCTTCAAAGTTTGATCAAAGCAAACATTTTATAGTATACATATTCTGATTTTATTTTTCTAAGATGATAAAAATATAAAATTCTGTCACCTAAGGGGACTAGTCTTCATGTTAATACTTGATGGTCTCTAAGGTAATTAATTTTTAAGTACTTATACCAAAATTTTTAGCATTTTTGTATCATTAAGGTAACTGATGTTTTCATTAATAATACTACAGTATACCAGCATTTTGTTATTTGATTTCAGCTTTTATTTCTGTTTTGAGCAGTTGTGTAACATAAAAAAAGAGGACTGAAATGGTCATGAAATTAAACAGGTGAATTTAGAGAATGTGTGTATTATTATTATTATTATTAAATATTCAAACTGCTTCTGCAAGTCTATCTTTAACATTTTTGTTGTGTATGGTAAAGAGAGCCTTAGACTAAGCATTTAAAAGCTTGGCTTGATAAGTCTGTGAGAAAAGTTCTCTTGGCTTGGTCACTTGGCAGCTAGATGACTTGGGCAAAGCAATAAATATTTTCAAGCTTCGATTTACTCATATATAAAATTGAGGTTATAATTTATGCTATTTATAGGCATACGATTATTGAGTTTTATTAGAAATTATGAAACGTAAAGTTCTGTTTCACTAAAAGGAATTATATGATGCTAGCAAAAAAAAAATTATTTGTCAAATGATTGTGCCTTTTGAGTTAGAGGTGTTTTTTTTTTTAGAAAAAATATACAATCGTCTCATGATTCTTCTTTTAGAATGAAATTCAATTGAATTGAAGACTGTTAGTATGAGAAGAAATGCTGGGATGAAGAAGGTGTTTATAAACCAAGTATTCTTTGCTGAGAAAGTGGTCTTCAGTGTCAGCTTCTTCAGAGAAGGATAAAGAAAGATAAAAGCTAAAAAGCCATTATTGGACTTGTCTTTTGGGAGGCTGTTGGTTTCAGTAGGGTGGCACTGGAAACTAAGTTTCAGCAGGTCAAAGAAAATGTGGAAATAGAGAAGTGAATGAAAAGCACTTTATTATGTGGTTTGGTGGTATAAGAAATCTGGGACTTGCTGATGAAGCTGTGATAAACTTGAAACTGGATAATTGAGATGGGGGAAGTGGGCTTCTATGTCATCATGCAGAAGGGTGGTCTGGGGGATAGGTAAAGTCACTTTCACCTAAAACATGTTGTGTGTGTTTGTGAATACCTGGAAGACTGGGTGGAGAAGAATTATGTAAGCATAGAGGAGAGCCAAAATCAGAGACCTAAGAAACTGGATCCTCAGTCAAATGAAGCTAAGAAATCTGAGGGAATATTTAGTTTGTACCTGGTGGAGCCATATAGTTTCGAAATCCACAACAACATGTGGTAAGCTGTTGCTCTTATGTGAGCCTAGTTTGTTTTGCCTGTATATGTGCATTTCTTTTGGAAATACTGAACCAGGGCAGCTGGGCAGCAGGGTTGAAGAAAAGACTCAGTTTCATCCAGTCTTGAGCATGGGAAATTTTTTTTCTAATGATAAGGGCTAGTGTTCATGATAACATTAAACTTTAGAAAGTACCTCAAGTTTCCTGTTGAAATTTTAGCATAGATGGACCTTACTTAAATTTCCATCCAGTTGTACAGAATATGTAAAATATCTTTCTAATACCCTTATGTAGGACTTTGGATATGCTGAGGCTGCCATGACACTTCCATAGACTGGGTGACTTAAACAAGAGTTTATTTTCTCACAGTTCTGGAAGCAAAAAGTCCAAGATTAAGATTCTAGCCAATTCAGGTTCTGCCTTGAACTCTTCCTGGCTTGCAAATGGCTGCAAGCTCTTTGGTATCTCTTATAAGGACATCAGTCCTATCTGATCCAAGCCCCACCCATATGACATCATTATGTCATTACTTCCTAAGAGGCCCCATCTCCAAAAATAGTTAAACTGGGGGTTAGGTCGTTAACAAAAGATTTTCTGGGGGACACATTCATTCAGTCTATAAGAAACCCCAACAACATCACTGCAATAATGTTTATAATAATAAACTCTTATTAGGCGCTTTTATTTTGCATGTGCTGGTACTGTAAGAGGTACTTTAAATGAATTATCTCATTGTATTACACAATTATTTGGGTAACTTACGAGAAATATTTATTTGGCATTCACGTCACAATCCCAGGAAGGTCAGTGAGACCCCAAGCTCTTTCTATCTTTTGGCTCAGGACTCTTCTCATTTTGTCAGTAGATGTTTAAAGAGAATGAGGATTGTGGAAGGGAAGTTTTTATGAGCCATGCCTGAAAGTGGCACAGGACTATTTTTAATTAGAGAGAACTTAAACAGCTGAGAAGTACAGCTTACCTGTCTGTGTGGTGACCTAGAGTAGAACAATGAAATACGGGTATTGGTGGACTTTAGCAGTCTGTCTCTAGCACACTCATTTAATCTTTACAGTAACCCAGTGAGGTAGGTTCCATAATTGTCCCTATTTTACCAATGAAGAAAAAGTGAGTACTTTGCTTAAAGTAACATAACTAGTGATTTGGATTTCAACTCAGTCTGCCTTTAGAGGTGTGCTTTTAAACACAGTGTTGTCTTTTCTGAGCTAAGGATAAGAATATTAGTTAATTACTTTAGTGACTGTTTGAAATATTCAAAGTATCCCTCAAAGATGTTTTAGCAAAACATTATGTTTGGCTAACTAAAAGATCAAAAACTTTGTTTAGTTTTGGAGAGAGAAAAAAATGACATAGATGATAGAGGCTCTGTTTATTCCTCTGGTTACCAAATCAAAGTTGTGGCAGAAACAAGGAGCAAACAGCAAGGAAAATCACCTGGAATCTAGATGAACAAGCCCTATGACCAGGGAGAGAAATAAGAAATCACCCTGCAACGGGAGGAAGTAGGACAGGGTGAGGACACGAGGCTGCCAAGTTCGGAGTGGCTGAGTGGGAAAGAGGCCATACCAGTGGCAGCTGGCAACTGCAGATGCTTCTTAAAGTGGTCTTGTTTGCGAGCAGACTTTCATGGTAACAGACCTGCTCATTCTGAGCACCAGCACCAGGTGGACTGTTCAGGGAGCACCAGGGACTTACAGGGGGACACTGAGTTGTCAGAGTGAAGGCCGAAGCTCTGTACAGAAGTGCCGGTGGTATCCATTGTTCCTCATTTGAGCTCTTTCCCCTCCCAGTTGGTGGACTCAGATCCACCATAGTTAAGAAATCATCAAACTGCATAACAGAAGTCACTCTGCCCTGAGGATTCCCTGAAACTCCACTTCCCCCAACTCGCAGCCACACCCAAGCTACATCTAGGTGTATCCTCAGTGAGTCTGGTTCTCCTTGATGAGAAGTGCCTAGACTCACACTGATGGCAGCTGGCAGTTTCTGGCATAGCCTTTTAAAGCAACTATAATCACAGCATCTGTGGATCGCTTGCTGAATCTTAACAGGTGGAGCTGGAGGGGCACAGACTGGGGCTCAACTTGGCCTGCAGCTGAACCCTTCTCAGGACTGTGCCAATGGACACCTACTTCACAAAGCCACACTAAGAAGACCGGGAGACATAAAAGCTTTGCTTAGTACACAGAAAGATACACAGAAAGGCAGCCAAAATGGGAAGACAAAGAAGCAGAAACCATATGAGGAAACAGAACAGAGGTCCAGGAATAATGGAGTCAAGCAATCTAACAGATGCAGGGTTTAAAACACTGGTTATAAAGATGCTTAGTGAATTTAGGTAAAGGGAAGATGAATTCAGTGGGAACTTTAACAAAGAGATAAAAAATATAAAAATGGAACTGGAAATTATAAAAGGGAACTAGTCAGAAATGGAGAACACATTATCTGAGATGTGAAGTATATTAAATGGAATAAACAAAGTGAATAAAGAAGAGAATCAAATGACCTATATAGAGGATGAGAAAACCAAGGACACACAATCAGAATGGCAAGAAAAAGGAAGCCAAGACTTTAATAACAATTTAAGGAGCCTATTGGACACTATTAAATGTACAAATATCCATGTCATATGGGTACTGGAAAAAAAAAAGACGTGGTAGAGCTATTTGAAGAAATATTGATGGAAAACTTCCCTAACCTGTTGAAGAAAATAGACATAAATCCCCAGGAAGCTCAGAGAGTCCCAAAACCCAGGAACCCAAAGAGGCCCATGCCAAGACATATCATAATTAAAATGACAAAGGTTAAATACAGAGAAAAAAAATCTTAAAATCAGCAAGAGAAAGCCAGACAGTTAGTTACCTACAAGAGAGCACCCATAAGACTGGCAGCTGATTTCTCAAAAGAAACTATGCAGGATAGAAGGGTTTGGCATAAAATAGTCGACGTGATGAAAGCCCAGGATCTACAACCAAGAATACTTTATCTAGCAAAGTTATCATTTAGCAAGGAAGGGCAAATAAAGTGCTTCCCAGACAAAAATAAGCTAATGGAATTTAGAAATATCGAGCCAATATTACAGGAAATGTGGGAGGGACTTCTGTAAGAAGAAGAAAACATATCAAAAACAAGGATAAGAATGGTAATAACTACATTCCTATCAACAGTTACCTCAAATGGAAAATAATTAGGTGCCTCAACCAAAAGATAGAGTGGCTGAATGGATAAGAAAACAAGACCCCTGCATAGGCTGCCTACAAGAGACTTGCTTTAGATTAAAAGCACACATAGACCAAAAGAAAGGGAGTGGGAAATGATATTGCCTTGATGGATCTAGAGGGTATTGCGCTGAATGAAAGACAAATGTCGCATGTTTTCAAGCACATTTATTATCTAAAGAGCAAAATCAACAACAGCAACAACAAACAACAACAACAACAACAAAAGGGAAAATAAACTCATATATACCGAGAATAATTTGAGGGTTACTAGATGAGAGGAGGGTTGGAGGGGCAAAAAAAGTCAATGGGATTAAAAGATACAAATAGATAGTGCAGAATAGGCATGGAGATGCAGAACGTAACCTGTGGAAGATAGTTAATAATGTTATAAATATGTAAGGGGGAAGATGGGTACTAGATTTAGTGGGGTGATCACTTTGGGAGTTATGGGGATCTCTGATCATTATGCTGTACAATTGAAACTAGTATATTATTGTATGCCAACTATAACTGAAAAAAACTCATTAGAATTATATAATATAAATAAAAGAAACCAATTGTCTATTATATTTCAATCTGAAAAACAATTTTTAAAATTTTAATCTGTTTTCTTGCTAAAGGAAAAAAAGAAACAAGACAGAAGGGAGGAAAGGAAGGAAGGAGGGTGGGAGAACAAAGAATCATAAGCTTTTCGTGGAGAGGTTGGATGGCATGTGCTCTATTCATTATTTTTGTTTGTTTCTTTTTCTTTTTTAAAAAAATTTTGTTATTAGTTTCAAGTATATAGTACATTGGTTAGACATTTATATAGTTTATCAAATGATTTCTGATTGCTCTTTCTCTCCTCTGGCTCTACATCTAGCTAGCCATTATATTACTGCTGACTGCATTCCCTGTACTGTGGTGCATATCCCCATGGCCACCTATCAATTATTTACTTGTACTTTAACCCTTCACCTGTTTCTCTCAGCCTCCCAACCCTCTTCCCTCTGGCCATCACCTGATTATCCTCTATATTTATAAGTCTGGTTTGATTAGTTTGTTCTTTTTGTTTCTTAGATTCTGCATATAAGTGAAATCATATGGCATTTATCTTTCTCTGTCTGACTTATTTCATTCACCATAATAACCTCTAGGTCCATCCATGTCATTGTGAATGGTAGGATTTCATTTTTTTTTGAATGGCTGAGTAATATTCCATTGTATATGTGAACCACAACTTCTTTATCCAGTCGTTCATTGGTTGATGGGTATTTAGGTTGCTTCCATATCTTGGCTATTATAATAAATTGTGCTGCCATGAACATAGGGGTGCACAGATCTTTACGAATTATTGTTTTGGTTTTCTTTGGGTAAATACCCAGAAGTGCAATTACTAGGTCAACAGGTATATCTATTTTTAATTTTTTTAGAAACTTAGATTTTTCCATAGCAGTTGTATGAATTTGCAATCCCTCCAACAGTGTACGAGGTTTCCCTTTTCTCCACATCCTCGCCAACACTTGTTCTTTAATTTATTGATGATAACTATTCTGACAGGTGTGAGGTGATATCTTATTGTGGTTTTAATTTACATTTCAGTATATTCATTCTTATATGTTCTTGTTAGTACTAGTTTTTCCACCATTAGTGTCTTTTTAATCATTGGTGTAAATTATAACAATACTTTAAATGTGTTTAGGGTATGACTAGGATTTCAAAGTATCTGAGAAAGAGTTCTGCAGAAACATAGAGTGAGAGATGTCCCCAGATCTCTACCCTTGAAGCAACAATAAGCACCCAAACTGCACCCCAGCATGTCTGAGCATGAGATCTATGCATAAGCGCTACCACAGGTCAGAACTCTGGGTGTTAGAGGACTGGGAGAAATAAAGAAGTTTCCTCTCACAGTGCTGCAGGTCTGTGGAGGGAGAGATGAGAAGGTGCATAGACTTTTCTGAACAGCCCTGCCTGGGAAAGCGGTGAAATCTCAGCAGCAGTGCCTAATCATTAAGGAAGAAGCCACAGTATCGGGATGGGACTGTAGAAAAACTGTTGATTTTACCAGCCACAGTTGTAAAACCAAAGCTGAGCCAGAGCCCCGAACCCCTAACCAATAGGGCCCCTCCCCCCATACTCTCCTAGACAGATCACCACTGAGTCCCAGGGGAATATGAGCAAATGCTGTTGAGACTGTCGCTGACACTGACAAGACTGAACCTGATGGTAGTGAGCATGATTAAAAATCTACAAGAATATTTTTTAAAAAGACATTCTTAAGGATGTATATAAAGCAAGGTTCCAAGAGGCTTAGAAACCACCTACTGGAAACGAAAAGTAAAGCGCCTTCTTTGCAACAGGCTAAAGAGAGACCTTTATATAAAGAAACTTCTTTCTGGAAAAACAGCAGAATACACTTCCATTAATGCCAAGGCACCGAAATAGTCCATTAAACACCAGGAACAACCAAAGTGACAAGGCAGCTCAGAAACAAGGAGAAAAAATCTCCATAAAATAAGCTTACAGACATAGAAATATACGATTTAAATAACAGAGAATTCAAGATGGTATTTCTGAAAAAAAAATCAGTGAGTTCTGAAATGAGTCATATAAGCAATTTCATGAATTTAAAAAAGCAGCTAGATGAGCAGAGCAAGGAGATTAAAACCTTCAAAAAAGAACAGAATAGATCTTCTGGAGATTAAAAAAAAACACTGCAAGAGTTGAAAAATGAAATAGCAAGTTTAGGAAATAGAGTTGACCAAATGGAGGAAAGTATCAGTGTTATCAAAGACAGAAATCTAGAAATAAATCAGAAGGAAGAAGAGAGAAACTGAAGAGTGAGAAATAACGAAAGAGAAATTGAAGAACTAGCTGATATCATCAAGAGAGGAAACATAAAAATGATGGGAATTCTTGATGGGGAGGAAAAGGAGCAGGGACTAGAAAGCATTTTCAGACAAATAGCTGACAAGAATTTCCAAAATGTAAGGAACGAGCTGGAGCTTGGAATTCAAGAAGTCAGCAGAACACCCAATTATCTCAACCCAAAAAGGCCTTCACCAGGACACATTGTATTAAGGTTATCAAAAATTAACAATAAAGACAGAATTTTCAGGGCAGGCAGGACAAAGAAGAGAATAACATATAAAGGAAAACCCATTACATTATTATCAGACTTCTCAGAGCAAACCTTACAAGCCAGAAAGAAATGGAATGGAATATTTAAACTATTAAGTGAAAGGAACTACCAGCCTAGAATAATGTATCCAGCGAAGCTCTCTTTTATGTATGAACAACAAATTAAGACCTTTCAGACATACAAAAATTGAGGGAATTCTCCACTATAAGGCCTGCACTACAGGAAATTCTGAAAGGGGTCAGCACACCTAAAACAAAATAACAACAACAACAACAACAACAACAACAACAACAAACATAATTAGGAGAAAAGTAATTGTCAGGCAAATAGAAGCAGAGCAGTGCAACCCTTACTAAGAGCAGGGCATTATAAGCTTAAATAATAAGAAGTGAATTGTTATAACAAGATAGTAATGAATGTTCACCATACAAAGGGACAAATTCCGATAACCATGACAGAAAATGGGAGGATTCAAAAATCCAAATTTGCAAAGGGGAATGGAGATAAGGCATGCACAGAAGAAAATGGATGACTGTGTATACATAACTATCCTTTATGTATTCATAATGGGAACCACACACCAAATACTCAGAACTGAAGTATATAACATAAAACAAGGACGAAGAGAGGGAAAATCCACAAAACCCAACCAAAATAAAGAAAACAGAAATACAAGGACAAGGAAGCTGTGGAAACACCGAGGTACCAGAAAGCAAATGACAAAATGGCTAAGAAGATCTCATATTTCAATAATCACCCTAAATATAAATGGACTGAACTTACCAATAAAAAGGCACAGAGTTGCAGAATGGATCAAAAAAACAAAAATCAAACATATGCTGCCTCCAGGAGATGCATTTCAGTACCAAAGACAAATATAAACTGAAAGTCAAAGGGGGAGAATTGATATTTCAAGCAAATGACATTCAGAGAAAAGTGGGAGTAGCAATACTAATATCAGACTAAATAGACTTCAAAATAAAAAACAGTAAAGAAAGATACTGAGGGACACTTCATCATGATAAAGGAAATTATGCACCTAGGACACATAATGCTTATTAATACCTATGCTCCCAATCAGGGAGCCATGAAATACGTAAAGCAATTACTACAGAACTAAAGGGAGAAACAGACCAAAACACTATTGTAGTAGGGGACAAAAGTACCTCACTGTTGGATATGGACAGATCATCCAAACAGAAAATAAATAGGGAAATAACATCCTTAAATGACACATTAGACCTACTGAACATAATTGACATTTACAGAGCCTTTTGTCTCAAAACAGCTGCTTGTACATTCTTCTCTAGTGCATATGGAACAGTCTCAAGGATTCACTGCATACTGGGACACAGAGATAGCTTCAACAAACATAAGAGGATTGAAATCGTACCAACAATATTCTCTGATCATAATGCTTTTGAAGCTGGAGATCAACTGCATTAAGAAAGCGGGAAAAACCACAAAGACATGAAGATTAAGGAACATGCTATTGAAGAATGAATGGGTCAGAGGAGAAATAAAAAAAAGAGATCAAGAGATATATAGAAATAAAGGATAATGATAGTACAATATATCAAAACTTTTGGGATATGGCAAAAGCAGATGTAAGAGGAAAGTTCATATCATTACAGACCTACCTCCAAAAACAAGGAGTCCCAAAAAACAATGTAACACTTTATCTTAAAAAAACTAGAAAAAAAGAACAAATGAAACCTAAATCAGCAGAAGGAAAGAAAGAATCAAAATTAGAGTAGAATTAAATGAAATCGACAACAAAAATAATAGAAAAAAATAAATGCAATGAAGAGCCGTTTCTTTGAGAAAGTTAATAAAATTTACAACCTCTGGCTAAACTCACTAAAGAAAAAAGAGTAAGGACACAAATAAACAAAATCAGTGATGAAAGAGGTGACATGACAACAGACACCACAAAAGTACAAAGGATCAGGCAAAATACTATGAAAAAGTATTTAACATGAAATTTAATACCATTGAAGAAATGGACCAATACTTAGTAAAATACAACCTTCTTAGACTGAATTAAGAAGAACTGGAAAATCTAAATAGACTGATCAGCAGTATGAAAATTGAAACAATCATCAAAAACTTACCAAAAAGTAAAAGTCCAGGACCAGATAGCTTCACCAGTGAATTCTACCAAACATTCAAAGACGATTTTGTACCTATTCTCCTCAAACTCTTCCGAAAAATCAAAGAGGAGGCAGTACTTCCCAACTCATTTTATGAGGCCAATATTACTCTGATACCAAAACCAGACCAATATCTCTCATGAACACAAGTGCAGAAATCCTAAGTAAGGTACTAGTGAACCGAACACAGCAACATATTAAAAAGATGATACACCAAGATCAAGTGGGCTTCATCCCAGAGGCACAGTGATGGTCCAACATATGCAAATCAAATCATGTGATGCACCACATAAATTAAAAAAATAAGAATCATATTATCATATCAATAGATGCAGAGAAAGCCTTTGACAAGATACAGCATATATTTATGATCACAACACTGAACAAAATCAGTGAAGAAGGAAAACAATATAATAAAGGCCATACATGACACACCCTCAGCCAACATTATACTTAATGGTAAAAAACTAAAGATCAGGAACAAGGCAAGGCTGACCACTGTCGCCACTATTATTCAATATAACATTGGGGGTCCTAACAAGTGCAATCAGACTAGGGAAAGATATAAAATACTTCAAAATAGGAAACGAAGAAGTCAAACTGTCACTATTTGTGGATGACATGATTCTCTATATAGAAAACACATAAAGACTCCCGAAGAACACTACTGGAAACAATAAGCAAATACAGTAAAGTTTTTGGATACAAAATTAAAGTTCAAAAAATCTATAGGGTACCTATATTCTAATAACGAAGCATCCGAAACAGAAGTGGAAAAATAATTCCTTTTGCACTTGTGACAAACAGAATAAAATACCTAGGAATAATTTTAATGAAAAGAAGTGAAAGTCCTATATACTGAAAACTACAAGACCCTATTAAAAAAATCGAGGAAGACATAAAGAAATGGAAAGATACTCCGTGTTATTGGATTGGAAGAATCAACATAGTTAAAATGACCATATTACCTAAAACATTATACAGTCTTATTGCAATTCCATTAAAATATCATCGGCATTTTTTTTAAAGAAATAGACCAAAAATATCATCAGATTTGTATGGAAACACAAAAGACCCCGAATTGCCAAAGCCATCCTGAGGGGGGGAAAAATAACGAGGCTAGAGGCATCACTCTGCTCGACTTCAAATTATACTGCAAAGCGACAGTAATCGAAACAGGATGGTATTGGCAGAAAAACAGACACATAGACTAGTGGAATAGAATTGGGAGTCCAGAAGTAAACCCATATTTCTACGAGCAAATAATTTTTGACAAAAAAGCCAAGAACATACAGTGGAGAAAGGAATGCCTCTTCAATAAATGGTGCTGGGAAAACTGGAAAGCCACCTGCAAAAGAAGGGAACTAGTCTGTTGTCTATCACCACACATCAAAATTAACTCCAAGTGGATTAAGGACCTGAATATAAAGCCTGAAGCAATAAAATGCATAGAAGAAAACAGGAACGAAACTCAAGGACCATGGACTTAAAGAGGATTTTATGAATTTGACCTGGAAGGCAAGAGAAGTAAAAGCTAAAACTAATGAATGGGATTACATCAAACTAAAATGCTTCTGCTCACTAAAAGAAACTCTGAACAATATAACGAGACAGCCATCTGAATGGGAAATATATATTTGCATGGAATGCCTCTAATAATGGCCTAATATTCAAAATATACAAAGAACTCATATGACTCCATAACAACAATAAAATACAAACAATCCAATCAAAAAATGGAGAGAGGACCTGAACAGACACTTCTCCCTAGAGGACATAGAAATGATCAACAAATACATGAAAAGATGGTCAACATCGCTAGCTATTAGGGAAATGTAAATCAAAACCACAATGAGATACAATTTCACATCTGTTAGAATAGCTGTAATAACAGGACAAGTACTAACAAATGCTGGAGAGGATGGGGAGAAATAGGAACCCTTATTCATACACTGCTGGTGGGACTGCAAATTGGTCCAGCCACTATGGAAAACAGTATGTAGATTCCTCAAAAAACTAAGAATTGTTCTACCATATGATCCAGCAATCCCTCTACTGGGTATTTACCTCAATGTCTTAAAAGCTAATATCAGAGAATAGGGGGCGGGGGAGGAGGGGAGAGGTAGGCGGGTTTAAGGGAATCATATATAGGGAGTTAGGGGGAGGGTGAAGTTGGTAAAGTGGATCAAATATATGGTAGCTGAAGGAAACTGGACTCTGGGTGGTAATCACAATATAATATACAGATGTCAAATTATAATGTACACCTGAAAATTATGTAATTATATTAACCAACATTACCCCAAAAACTTAATTAGAAAAAAATGTATATGGAGTCTTTTGTCTGTCCTTGCATGACTTCCTCTTCACAAAGGAAATTGTACTATCCAGAGAAACCATGTAAACTCATCTCAGATTTTGTACCTCTTTGTCCATATTGAGCACAAGTTGGAAGGTCAAGGACTAAGATACTCCTTCCCATTGAGCTAGGGGTTTCCTGAAATAATTCAGAAGAGGAGGGATTGGAGATCCTTCTTCCCTTTTTATCTAAGTGAATATAGTGCTGAACATAAATTGCAATAGGCTGACAATTGTTTTTTGGGTCTAGAGTTACCTTATAGCCACCTGAATTGGGCTTCCTTTCCATTGTACCACGGTAAAGAGTGTGTTGGTTGGTTTTCAATATTCAACAAACTGTCGACAGTACAAGGATATCCTAATTCTAGCTAACTTGCACTAACAAACTACAGGACATGAAATTCTAAAGTTCTAAAAGTTTATTTTCCTACTGTTCATATGTTATGTTTCTTAAAATAACAATATATACCAAAGACCATTTAATTCGGCCTTCTTGAAACACAAGAAGGAAGGAAGTATTTCTCTACCATATTATGTGTAATTTCTTCAATACTATAATAGTCCTGGTTGCTTTTGAAGGTGGAGGGACATAAACTGTTTAGATAGAGTGTGAAAGAGATTAAATTAAATGTTTCCTTTCTGTATTAAGGAGCATAGCACTCCAGGATGGTTTCATTTAAAATAAATGTTGTTCTATGGTTGTTGGTAAAGGGATAGGGGAAAAACAATGCTTTGGGACTGGCATATATGCTCACATTTGGGTTTATATATTTGCAGTCATAGAATATTTGAATGACATCTTTTTATATGTTTTAGTTTTCTGTTGGCTGGAAAGTAAAGAATCGTGACTACAAATGTCAAGTTTGACTGCCTTACTCCAAAATGAATCAAACGATTTTTATGATGTATTGATTCTATACCGCTTAGTTACTAAGTATGCTGTGGGAGGAACCTGCCTACTCAATAGTGTGCTGCTGTACATTAGTCAGGCCCATGAAGATTTCTGTGAAAGGGAAATTTAAGACATGCAGAAGTAACCAGACCAGCTATGATGCTAAAGTACTCTGGCATCTAATGCCTTGGAAAATGTAAACCTTAAACTGTCATTTTGGATGTGTTGGTGCTACTCCCTTGTTTTCTTGAAATTTGAACAGATGTTATAAGAGATAGGTTAATTTTGTATGGAATTTTGATTAAAAGGTTAATTATAGGATTGGATTTCCAAAGAGGCTTTTAAGAATAAATTCTAAATGGTAACTTTTAAAAATCATGTTGTTTGAGGTAGGTGTAAATAATGTGGACTGTATTAGTTTTAAGTTATTTATTTACTGATTTATTAGCCAAACCTGATGAAGTCATGTTGATTTCTTGACAGCATCAGAGGCCCACATTTATTTAAAGTAGAATATATGTCAGTCTCAACCAGAATGATCTAGATATGAATTAGTGCAATTCAACAACCATTCACTGTACTTTAATAGTCAGTTTGACATTTATTTTTAACAATATCTTGACTAGCCTTTTCAATTACATGTTCAAGTGATTCAGAAAGTTGTTTCTAATTGTACAGGCCATCATTAACGCTGTTGTTTACCCTGAGAGGCTTCTAGTGACCTTATGAAAAAAAAATAAGGATTATTCTGATCTCTTTCTTTAAAATAAGTAACAATTTTATGCCTGGATACTGGTTAATATGTGGACCACAGAGAGAAATATTCATCATCTGTCAAAGAGGCTGAGAAGTTATTCTTACCCTCAAGATGTCTGCAATTTACTAGGTTAGGCAAAAAGACACATACATGAATCAAGTCACTTGTTTTTTTTTTTAAGTGGGCTTTAAAAATTGCCTTAACCTCTTAAAAACATTGAGTTTGACTTGGGAAATTCTTCCTTTTGCTTACCCTACTTATTAAATGGTTGGAAATAATGCAAATACATACTTACATGGATGGCAGAAAACACACATGAATGATACCACAGCTGCTTGAAATACAAAAAGCAATAAAATGACTCTATTTATGACACATTTATTGACTGGTAACAAAGCTCCTTCCTTAATTTAATTCTCTCATAGCACTCAAGTGATTTGTGTAATTATTATTTTATCTACCTTTTTAAGCAATAGAAGAGCAAGAAGATGAACCTAATCAGTATTCATTTTTGTTACCATCCTTCATGTATATGGAGTCATTTTAAAGAAATTCCTGATTTTTTTAAGTCGTCAAAACTCATATGGCTAAATTTTCATATCTTGTGACAACTGACAGACAAAATTTCAAGTATATTTTTATACTAACTGAAATTTTACATGTCATCGAGAATTGGTTCCTTATGTGAGGGTAGTTAAATTAAAACACACAGATAAGACTTTATAACTGAATACTTGGAATCATGAATTTCCAAATTAATCACATATTTTAAGAAAGGAAATATACTTCCATGTACAGACTGCTTGCACTGGGCCAAACACTGTCATATATGTAAACTTATTTAACAGCAACTTCACAACATTGTTCGCTAGTTGTTTTTATGCCTTTTTTATAGAAGAAACTCAATCTCAGGGGCATTACATAGCATCTCCGGTGTCACACCAACTACTCTGTGGCAGAGCCAAAATTCAAATGTACATCTGCTTGGTTGTAGCCACTACATTATTTTTATGGTGACATATGATAACAAAATCCAGTAAGTTTCTGGCGTGCAATTCAATAGTAAGGCATATACATACACTGCATTCTGTATTCACCGCCCTTGCTTATATTTCTTTCTGTCACTACATATTTGACCCCTTTTACCACATCTACCTCTCTCCTCTCCCCTCCCCAACACCTTCTCCATGTCCATGAGTCTCTATTTGTTTGTCTTGTTCATTTGTTACTTTTAGGTTTCTATAGCACAAATAAGTGATATCATGGGGTTTTCAACTTTTTCTGTCTAGTTTATATCGCTTGCCATGATTATCTCGAGGTCCATCCATGTTGTCGAAAATGTTGTAGCAAGTATGAAAACCTGGTTACAGGAGGATGAATATCAAGTCCCTAATTCAGATAACTGACACGAATCAGAGGAGAAACTGCATTAACAAAAAATAAGTGTAGAAATATTTCAGGAGCGCATTAGTTTGATCTAAATATGATTTATTTCATAAGCTCATTGGTCTAAATATAAGGCTTTTTATTATATATTTTTGGATAATAAACCCTGAAGTGCTTGCTGCAATTGAAAGTGAAAAACTCATCCTCAGTACTACAAGTAATAATTATGGGCAGCATGGTCTGCTAACCAATGGCCTGGAGAGAAAACAAGAAGTGGAAGGAAATGAAGCAGAGAGAACTTGGCAAGACTGATGAAAGCTGATATCCCCGGTTTCATTCTCACACCACTAGGACTAATTTCACTGGTGAACAAAAAGCATGTAGAACACCTGATTTGGGTTAGGCTTTCTATATAATAAAAAATTCAGATTATGAGCAAGTTATTGAACATGTCTATCATTGACCTGCAACTAACAAAGTGATATAAATGAGCTCAAAGAAAGTTCAGGGTAGAAAAGCAGAGAACCTGGAGCAGTGTCTTCTAGACAAAGCAAAGTTTTCCGCTGAAACTCATTTACTTTTCTATCATGTTAAAGTCAAGTAGAAAGTTGGAGTTGTAAATTAGTGTTTTGTGCCTGTGTGTTTAGATACTGGTGTTTTCTAATGAATTTTATTATCCAAACCAAAAGTATACCATGCCTCAAAACTTTACCAAAGATGTTTACTTTTATCCATATCCAGTAAAAGCAAATATATTACAATTCCAGACATTCTTTGAAGAGCAAAGAGAGTTCACAAAATCTAAATCACACTTCAAAATAAAGGCAGTGATTTGGGTTGAATTTCATCCCACAGTGTCCTATATCTTGCCAATAATGTATCTTGTGTTTTTAATGCAAATTCCTTTGTATTAGAGTTCTATGGGTTAACTAAGATTTTTAACGGCAATTATACTCTTTTTTAAAAAAATAAATTAAGTTTATTGGGGTAACATTGGTTAACATAAATATATAATTTTCAGGTGTACATTATCATTTGACATCTGTATATTCTATTGTGTGTTTACCACCTAAAGTCCAGTTTCCTTCAGCTACCATATATTTGACCCTCTTTACTCTGTCTACATCACCCCTCCTCACCCACCCACTATCTTCTGGTAACCACTAGTCTATTTTAGTTCATGTCCATGAGTCTGTTTGTTCTGTTCATTTTGGTGCTTTTAGGTTTATATCCCATATATAAGTGATAGCATATGATTTTCAACTTTTTCTGTCTGGCTTATTTCACTTAGCATGATTATCTTGAGATCCATCTATGTTGTCACAAATGGCGGTATTTCATCTCTTCTTTATGGCTGAGTAATATTACATTGAATATATGTAGCACAGCTGCTTTAGCCAATCATCTATCATAGGACACTTCAGTTGCTTCCATGTCCAAACCACTGTGAATAAGGGTGCTATGAACATTGGTGTGCAAATACCTTTTCAGATGTGAGTTTTCAAGTCTTTGAGGTAAATACCCAGTAGAGGAATTTCTGGATCATATGGTAGATCAATTTTCAGTTTTTTGGGGAACCTCCATACATTTTCCATAGTGGCTGGACCAATTTGCAGGCCCACCAGCAGTGTATGAAGGTTCCTTTTCCTCTGCATCCTTTCCAACACTTGTTATTGCTTGTACTGTTGATTATGGCTATAATAACAGGTGTGAGTTGGTATCTTATTGTGGTTTTGATTTACATTTTCTTAATAGCTATCGATGTTGAGCGTTGTTTCATGTTTATTGGCTATTTTTATGTTTTCTTGGGAGAAGTGTCCATGTCCTATGCCCATTTTATGATTAGATCATTTTTTCTTCTTGTTATTGTGTTCTATGAGTTCTTTGTATATTTTGGATAATATGACCTTATCAGAGGCACTGCTAGCAAATATATTTTCCATTTCAGTTGGAAGTCTCTTTACCTCATTGACAGTTTCTTTTGCTGTGCAGAAGCTTTTAAGTTTCTTGTAGTCTCATTCACTTATTTTTTTCTTTTACTTCTCTTGCCTTTGAGATCAAATTCATATAATCCTCTTTAAGTCCAAGATCCATGAGTTTAGTTCCTGTTTTCTTCTATGCATGTTATTGTTTCAGGTCTTATATTCAGGTCCTTAAACCATTTTGAGTTAATTTTCGTGGATAATAATAGACAACAGTCTAGTTTCATTCCTTTGCAGGTTGCTTTTCATTTTTTCCGGCACCATTTATTGAAGAGGCGTTCCTTTCTCCACTGTGTGTTATTGGATTTTTTGTCAAAAATTATTTGCCCATATAAATATGTGTTTATTTCTGGACTCTTGATTCTGTTCCATTGTCTATGTATCTGTTTTATTGCCAATACTATGCCATTTTGATTACTGTCGCTTTGTAGTATAATTTGAAGTCAGGTAGAGTGATGCCTCCAGTCTCATTCTTTCTTCTCTGGATGGTTTGGCAATTTGGGGTCTTTTGGACTTCCATAGAAATCTAATGATTTTTTTGTCCTATTTCTTTAAAGAATTCCAAATAGATTTTGATGGAGATTGCATTAAATCTGTATAATGCTTTAGGTACTAAGCTCATTTTAACTATGTTGATTCTTCCAATCCAAGAACAGTGAATATCTTTCAATTTCTTTATATCTTCTTCACTTTTTTAATAGATTCTTAAGTTTTCATTACATAGGTCTTTCACATGTTTCATTAGATTTATTCCTAGGTATATTGTTCCTTTTGTTGCAATTGCAAAAGGAGTTATTTTGTTCTACTTCTATTTTGACACTTCATTATTAGAGTATAGGAACGCTATGGATTTCTGAACTTTGATTTTATATTCAGAGACTTTACCGTATTTTCTAATAGTGTTCTTGTGGAGCCTTTAGGGTTAACTATATAGAGATTCATGTCATCTTCATATAGTGACAGTTTGACTTCTTTGTTTCCTATTTGGATGCCTTTTATATCTTTCTCTTGCCTGATTGCACTTGCTAGGACCTCCAATATTATATTGAATGACAGTAGTGATAGTGGACAGGCTATTCTTGTTCATGATCTTAGAAGGAAGGTTTTAGTTTTTCACCATTAAGTGTAATGTTGGCTGAGAGTTTGTCATATGTGGCCTTTATTATGTTAAGGTATTTTCCTTCATTACCGATTTTGTTAAGGGTTTTGATCAAAAACAGATGCTGTATCATGTAAGGCTTTTTCTACATCTATTTATATGATCATATGATTCTTATATTTTAATTTGTTTATATGGTGTATCACATTAATCGATTTGTATATGTTGAACCATCCCTGAGCCACTGGCATGAAGCACACTTGATCATGGTGTATAATCTTTTTAATATATTGCTGTATTCAGTTCACTGGTATCTTTATTATTTTTGCATCTGTGTTCCAAAGATATCAGTCTGTACTTTTGCTGTGTTATCCCTATCAGGTTTGGCTATCGGAGTAATATTGGCCTCATAAAATGAGTGGGGAAATATTGCCTCCTCTTCGATTTTTTGGAAGAGTTTGAAGAGAATAGGTATTAAACCATTGAATGTTTGGTAGAATTCACTTTGTGAAGCCATCTGGTCCTGGGCATTTACTTTTGGTAGTTTTTTGATGATTGTTTCAATTTCCTTATTGCTGCTCAGTCTATGTAGATTTTCCAGTTCTTGATTCAGTCCAGGAAGGTTGTATATTTCTAAGTACTAGTCCATTTCTTCTAGGTTATTAAATTTTGTGTTAAATACTTTTTCATAGTATTCTTTTATGAGCTTTTGTACTTTTTCAGTGTCTATTGTCATTTCACCTTTTTTACCCCTGATTTTGTTTATTTGTGTTCTTTTTTCTTTTTTCTTTAGTGAGTCTATCCAGGGTTTTGTCAATTCTATTAACCTCACAGAAACAGTTCTTTGTTGCATTTCTTTTTTCTTTTTTTTTTCAGTTTCATTTATTTCTGCTCTAATTTTGATTTTTTTTCTGCTGACTTTAGGCTTCATTTGTTCTTCCTTTTCTAGTATTTTTGTTGTTTGTTTGTTTGTTTGTTTATTTGTTTTAAGTTGAAGTATTAGGTTGTTTATTTGGGCCCATTCTTGTTTTTTGAAATAGGCCTGTAATGTTATGAACTTTCCTCTTATCACTGCTTTTGCCATATCCCAAAGTTTTGATATGTTCTTTTATCATTATCATTCAATTTCATTTATCTCTTGATCTCTCTTTTTATTTCTTCTCTAACCCAATCATTCTTCGGTAGCATGTTGTTTAATCTCCATATATTTGTGATTCTTCCTGCTTTCTTTTTACATTTGACCTCTAGTTTCAAAGCATTATGATCAATAAATATGATTGCTATGACTTAAACCCTCATATTTGTTGAAGCT
This sequence comes from Rousettus aegyptiacus, assembly GCF_014176215.1. Classification (NCBI taxonomy): domain Eukaryota; kingdom Metazoa; phylum Chordata; class Mammalia; order Chiroptera; family Pteropodidae; genus Rousettus; species Rousettus aegyptiacus. The sequence goes on along the minus strand of NW_023416312.1, from coordinate 78,320,789 downwards.
CTTTCTGTGTTGCAGTATGTGGTCAATCTTTGGCAATGTTTTATATGCAGTAGAGAAGAATGTATAAGCAGCTGTTTGGGGATGAAAGGCTCTGTAAATGTCAATTATGTCCAGTTGGTCAAATGTATCGTTTAAGGATATTGTTCCCTTATTGATTTTCTGTTTAGATGATATGTCTATATATGAGAGTGCGGTATTTAGGTCCCCTACTATTATAGTATTTTGGTCTGCTTCTCACTTTAGTTCTGTTAGTAATTGCTTTATATATTTCTGGGCTCTCTGATTGGGAATAGAGATAGTAAAAGTGTTATGTGTTCTTGTTGTATGATTCCCTTTATCATTATGAAATGTCCCTTGTCCAACATTGGTACTGCTACTCCCACTTTTCTGTGAATGCCATTTGCTTGAAATATAATTTTCCATCCTTTTGCTTTGAGTCTATATTTGTCTTTAGAACTGAGATATATATGGTTGGGTTTTGCTTTTTGATCCATTTGCAACTCTGTGCCTTTTTATTGATGAGTTATTCCATTGACATTTAGGGTGATTTTTGGAATATGGGGTTTTCCTATAACCATTTTATCTTTTATTTTTTGGTAGTTCAGTGTTTTCATTGCTTCATTTTCTTTGCGTGACTGTTTTTTATTTGGTTGTGTTTTGTGGATCTTCTCTTTGGTCCTTGTTTTGTGTTATATACTTCAGTTCTGATTCTTTTACATGTGTTCACCATTAAGAATATGTTGAAAATACTTATATCCATATAGTAGTCCATTTTTTTTCTGCATACGCCTTATCTCCATTCCCTTATGTGAATTTGGATCTTTGAATTATCCCCTTTTCTGTCATTGTTGTCTCAATTTGTTCCTATGTATGCTGAACATTCATTAGTATCCTGCTATAGCAAATATCTTCTTATTGTCTAAGCTTATATTGTCCTGTCCTTAGTAAGGGTTGCACTCCTCTCCTTCTATCTGCCTGCTAGTGGCCTTACTTCTAGATATGTATTTTTTTGTCATTTTATTTTATGTGAGCTGACCCCTTTCAGTATTTCTCATAATGCAGTCTTCCTAGTGGAGAATTCCCCTTATTTTATATGTCTGGAAAGGTCTTTATTTCTCCTTGATTTCTAAAGGAGAGCTTTACTGAATACATTATTCTTGGCTGGTAGTTCCTTTCATTTAATAGTTTAAATGTTTAATTCCACTTGTTTCTTGCTTGTAAGGTTTGTGCTGAGAAGTCTGATAATAATCTAATAAGTTTTCCCTCTTCTTTTCCCTGGCTTCCCTGAGAATTCTGTTTATCATTGATTTTCGATAGTTTTAATACAATGTGTCTTGGCGAAGATCTTTTTAGCTCGAGATTATTGAGTTTTCTGTTGATTTCTTGAATTCCAAATTCCAGTTCATTCCTTAGATTTTGGAAATTCTTGTCAACTGTTTGTGTGAAAGTACTGTTTAATCCCTGCTCCTTTTCTTCCCCTTTGAGAATGCCCATTATTTTTATGTTTCTTTTCCTGATGATATCAGCTAGTTCTTGTATTTCTTTCATTCTTTTTCATTTTTCGGTTTCTCTTTTCTTCCTTTTGATTTATTTCTAGATTCCTGTCTTTGATACCACTGATCCTTTCCTACATTTGTTTGACTCTATTTCCCAAGCTTGCTATTTCATTATTCATGTATTGAAATGTGTTCTTCATCTCCAGAAGTTCTCTTTGTTTCTTTTAGAAGGTTTCAAACTGTTTGCTAAAGAACTCATTCTGCTCATCTAGTTTTTTTTTCTATTCCTGAAATTTTTTATATGAATGGTTATGGATCTCACTGAGTGTTTTCAGAAATAACATCCTTAATTCTCTGTCATTTAAGTCACATATTTCTGTCTTTAAGCTTATTTTCTGGAGTTTTTTTCTCTTTGTTTCTGAGCCTCCTTGTCACCTTGGTTGTTCATGGTGTTTAATGGACTATTTCTCTGCCTGGGCATTAATCAATGTGTATTCTGCTGTTTTTCCAGAAAGAAAATTTATTATATAAAGGTCTCTCTTTAGACCTTTGTAAAGAAGGTGTTTTTTTCTTTTCATTTCAAGTAGTTGGTGTCTAATCTTCTTGGATCTCTACTTTATATAAAGTCATAATAATGCCTTTTTTCTAATAGATATTTAGCCATGCTCACTACCCTCAATCTCAGTCACTGTCAGTGTTAGTGACAGTTTTGGTAGTGTTTGCTCAGAGTCCCCTGGGGTTCTCTGTGTTTGATCTTGGAGGATATGTGTGGAGGGGCCCTATGGGGTGGGGGATGGGGACTGTGGCTCATACTCCCGTTTTGCATCCATGGCTTGTAATAATCAACTATTGTTTCTTTGCTATCCCTGCTTTTCTGCTGTCCCCACTTCTTTGCTTTCTGTCCTGATGCCTGGGAATTGTCGCTAGGCACGTAGGGCTCACGGCAATCCCAAGCAGGGTTGTTTAGGGAATTCACCGCACCTTCTCCATTCTCCACTCCTCCTGAATGGAGCTCTGGCTGTCAGAGGCAGCTTCTTTGTTTTTCCCAGTCGACCATCTGACTCACGGTATTCTGACCTGTGGTGGCTCTTATGCACAGATCCAACAATCAGACATGCTGTTGTGCAGGATGATTGTTTTGTTGTTGTTGTTGAATTTTAGATGTTCAGCTTCTTATTGTTTCAAAGGGAGAGATCTGGGGATGTCTCTCACTCCACCATGTTTCTGATGTTACTCTGGATGTATCGCAGGAAGGAGGAGTATTATTCTCCCAGCTAAGTAAATGGAGAAGCCTCCAGAGAAACAAAAGTGGAATATCCTGGGCTCTAGCAGAGTGTAAGCAGCTTGAGAGACCCTAGAGACATATGGAGAAAAACTGAATTGTGTAGTGCTGAAGCGAAGGCTGGAGGGACAGCTGCCCTAGCTCCTTTGTCAGGCCTCTCTCCAGCCATAGCTTTTAAATAAATGTGGAGAATATGTTTGATTATAATGACCAAATTGAAATATAGTGGAATAAATTAGTGTAATATTTCTCATCAATATAAAAGTGTGCTTTCGTTTGCTAAATTGCTTTATCCAAGACACTGGAATAAATTAAATGCATGAGTGATATCAGAATTTACAGAGTTGTGTTTAGTATATTAACTCTGTCTTATAAATTATAATAATGATGTCTAAGAACAGTCTTCACTGATATTTAAGGAATAAAGTAAAGTTATTGCACTCATACATTCATAAAAAATATGGTTTTTAAAAGCTGGAATTTCTATTTTCTACAATGTCATATATAAAATAGAACCAACTATCACAATTGAAAAATGATACTGCTTCAGATTTGAACTTTCTCTTGCTAGGTGTTAAGATATGTTGGTGCAAATTACTCTTTAATAAGAAGGTTTAAATTAACTGTGTCCTATTGTATAGTATACTTTTGGCTTTTGGTTATAATTATTTCACTGTGATTTAGTATTGACATGTTTTTCCTGGAGAAAAATGCCAATTACTATGGAAAACAATTTTTCATTCTACATGTAAAGAAATCTTGCAATATAATTGCATTGCTGTTATTTTTTTCTGCTCAGCGTTTATGAATGGCTTTTTACTTTTTTCAGTTTCGGTCCCCAGGACAGTTATTTTTGCCAAATTACAGAAAGCATAACTTAAACATAGAAATTACCTTTATATATTAGAAATAGTAACTGTTCCAGAGAGTGCAGTAAAATAAGTTTTTCCTTCATCAAATGAATCAGTGCTAAGCACCTATGATAGCCCTTTAAGAGTCGACATGACCCTGTAGTTCTATAACCTCTCTAAGGCCATAGCCTTCTTATCTAGGAAATGAGATAATAAGTACTTCTTCAGGGCGCTATGATAATTACATAATATAATGTATGAAAAAGGTAATGAACAACACTTGGCAATAAGTAGCTATCAAATTGTTTTTGAGTCAATTATTGTTTGTGCATGTAATTCAGCATTTTTGAAATATGATTTACGAACATCTCATGATGCAGAAATTGATTTTAAAAAGTGAAATCTCAATTACTGTGCAGCTGATTATCATATCCCTTTGAACAGATTCCCAACATTGATCAAAATGATATAGACTTCTCAAGAGCATACCTTTTCGGCCACATCTTACCCTCTGATGTTTCATTCGTCTCTCTCAAAGCAGAACATTTAAAAATATATATAATTTGTTATTTATTTGTCTGTTTGCTTGTTTATTATGGTGACATTAGTTAATGAATTCCAGTAAGTTTCAGGTGTACAATTTAACAATGAGGAGCCTATATACATTGTATTGTGTGTTCACCACCCATAGTTGTATTTCTTTCCGTAACCACATATTTGACCCCTTTTACCCCATCTATCTCCCCCTTCCCCTCTCCTCCTCCTACCCTCTGGTAACCAGTAGTCTATTGGCCATGTCCATGAATCTGGTTGACTTAGCATGCTTATCTCAAGGTCCATCCATGTTGTCGCAAATGGCAGTATTTCATCTCTTCTTATAGTTGAGTAATATGCCATTGTATATATGTACCATAGTTTCTTTAAATAATTGCCTATTGTAGATAGTTGAGTTGCTTCTATGTCCTGACTACCGTGAATAACGCTGTTATGAACATCAGTGTGCAAATATATTTTTGAATATCAGTTTTCAAGTCTTTGGGGTAAATACCCTGTAGAGGGATTGCTGGATCATATGGTAGATCAATTCTTAGTTTTCTGAGGAACCTCCACACTGTTTTCCATAGTGGTTGTACCAATTTTCAGTCCCACAAGCAGTGTATGAGGCTTCCTTTTTCTCTGCATCTTCTCCAACACTTGTTATTGCTTGTTCTGTTAATGGCTATTCTAACAGGAGTGAGATGGTATCTCATTGTGGTTTTGATTTGCATTTTCCTAATAGCTAATGATGTTGAGCATCCTTTCATATATTTGTTGGTCATTTGTATGTCTGAAAAAAATGTCTGTTCAGGTCCTCTGACCATATTTTTTTAATTAGATTGTTTGTTTTCTGTTGTTATCGGGTTGTATGAGTTCTTTGTATATTTTGGATAGTAGGCCCTTATCAGAAGTATTGCTTGCAAATATACTTTCCCATTTGGATGGTTATCTGTTACCTTGTTGACTGTTTATTTTACTGTGCAGAAGTTTTTTTTTTTGTTTATTTTTTTTGTTTTTGTTTTTGTTTTTTTCTTAGTTTGATATAGGAACTAAACTCATGGACCTTGGCCTTAAAGAGGATTTTGTGAATTTGACTTCAAAAGCAAAGGAAGTAAAAGCAACAATAAATGAATGGGATTATATTAGAGCATTTTGATATTGTCGTTTGACATGGCTCTTTTCAGGGAGACATATTGCCATAACCACATCTAAAGAATTCTGTCATAAATAACTTTGCTCCCCTTCCCCCATGATTCTACGCCATAGCAGAAATTTCTGAACCTATTTTGATCTGTAACTGCCACCCAGACTGCATGGTTCTTTCTTTCCCTACTCTAGTCCTATTTGAATTGTTTGATTTTCATTAAAATATATTGCTTTACTAGTTATAAAAAGCAGAACTATTTTAAAATACATTTTAATTTCCAAGTGAGGGGTGATTTTATCTCCCAAAACTATCATTATAAAAGAGTTTTATTTCATTATACGTACTACTATGTAAATTGTTAGAGGAATTATTCTCATACCTCATCCCCAGTGTCTTACGGGGTTAGTGAAATCAGTAAACCGACCAAAAACAAGTAGCCACTTAAAATATACTTTCTACTAGAAAGCAAAAGAAATTCCATGATTATGTTGCTAAATCTATATTTCTCTAGAAAGAGATTAAATGAGTATGACCAGTGTGGCTTTAAGAGATTAGATCATTTGAAATGATGACCATTTAGCAAACAAAATGAATTATAACTGATATTATTTTGTAAAAAAAAATCTTGTGTGGCTCCTAATTTTATATCATATGATTGCCAGATGGTGCCTAATCTCTACCTCATCCAATACCCTATTTTTGAGCTTCTTGTCATCCCATATTCCTCTGGCATAATAGATCAGGGATGGGATGAGGCTTGAAGATAGGATGATGGTGACGGCTTCACATACTGCTTGATTTAAAATATTTAATCATTTTGTTGTTTAAACCTTGTCACATTATCAAAATATCATGTATCTTCTTCCTTTATTTTCTATATAATTGTCTCTTTTCTTGACCGAAATATTAAGTGGTAGATAGTTGTGCTACAGGTCAGGTTTTAGTGTTTATATGTATGCATGTTTGTGGATGGGGGTGGGGTGAGATGCAGAATGATCTATGTAGTTGATTTGAGAGACTGGGCATCATTTTCTTTTCTTTTTTGATTCCTTGCTGTCATATCATAAAGCAAGTAAAAACCCTAAAATTCTATAATAAAATAACTGTGATATATTGCTAAACATTAAATAATATTAATAATGTGATTTCAAACAAAAATTTCCAGTTCAAATATGATGTCTTGGAAAATGCAGTGGAAAGGCCAGAATATCTTCAAAAGATAGAATTTACTCTAGCTGTTATGGGAAAGATGTGATAGATTTGGAGAGATATTTGTGTAAAAAGAAAAAAAAATCCTATTTTGGGAAGTAACCTGCCTGAATATAGTTATACACTAATAGGCAAAGATTTAAGTAAGTAGAATGATAATAGAAGCATCAATGTGGAACAACTAGTGATATCCTTTATAAGGCCATGCTTGACATGGCATATCCCATACAACAGCAGGTGTTTAGATAGTGTCGATAATTATGCATTTTTTGAGCAGCAATGAGCAATATGTTTTTATAATATAATGGTTGTAGAGATTTTAATTCCTGCCTTTAAATGGCTTTCAGTCTAGAGGGGAACACATAATATGCTGAAATACAACTGATAGTAAAGGAGAACAGTTTTTAAAATGTCGCTTAGGCAGATATGTAAATGTTGTTAGTGCATAAGACTGATATAGTCTGGGTTAATTCAGAAGATATCTCTGAACCAAGTGAACCTTAAGATGATATTTCTAGGAAAGGGTTTTATTAGTTTTATTTTTGAATCAGAAATATTTTGAAGACTGCTCAAGGAAAATTGCAATTTATATTATTTTCTAAACCAAGTGTAGAGGACTGCTGTCATAAGAAAAAAGTTCATGAAGAAAGACTGATGAGGGCATTGATTTGGTTTAGTACATGCTGATTTTATGGTAGCAATATGTCATCGACTGGTACTATAAAGATAATCACACACTACTCACCCAATTAGAAGATAGCAACCATTTTTTTTTTCCATTTCAATCGTCCTTTTTCTAGGATATTTGTAGCTTATAACATATGATAACCTGATTAAATTTATTGCCTTGAATCATAAGGAATTTTTAATTTTTTCCTCTCTTAATTCTGGGAGAACTTAAGCCATCTTTTGACATGAAGCAAAGAAATGTAGTAATCAGACAAAGCAGTAAGAAGATGTTTGTTTAGGGATGCTATTAATTAACAAACTTCGAAAACATTCTTCATTTTTTACTTTAAGTCAAAGCACTCCTAACTAGTACATTGGACAATTAGATGGGAAAACTCATCTTGGGTCAGATATTCTTTTTGTTCTGCTTTGGATAGTGTAGAAAAAAATGTGAATAGGTGTTAAATCCATTACCATGAATTTTTTAAAAAAGCAGCAAATGACAAAAATTGTTGATTGTGATATCCCAAATAACTTTGCATTTAGAAAATCCTAATATTTCTAAACAAATATGATAATTTTTACAAAATTATTTTTTGCTTAAAAGTTTCTCTCTTGGTATTCCTTCTAATTCACTCCTAAATTAAAGTTGGAAAATTTGTCAAACAAATTTTAAGAGAAATAGAAAACATTTTTTTTGTTTCAAAGTCAACTTTATTTAGGTATAATTGACATACAATAAAATGTACCCAATTTAAGTACATACATTTACGAGCTTTAAGTAATACACACACACACACACACACACACACAAATTACTCACTACTATTCAAGACTTAGGATGTTGCCATCACCTCTTAAGACAGATTCTCTTTAGCCCCTTCCCAGTCAATTTGCTTTATTACCGGTCTCAAAGAATCACTGATCTGCTTTCTGTCACTATAGATTAAACTGGTCTTTTCTAGAATTTCATATTAGTAGAATCATATAGTATTTACTTTTTTGTGTATGACTTCTTTAACTTAGAATGAGGGATTTTGTTTGTTTTTGTTTTCTATCTTTATTGAGGTATAATTGACAATATTACATATATTTAAGGTGTATAACATGATATTTTGATATATGTATATGTTATGAATTAATCCTCACAATCATGCTATTTAACATAGCCATCACCTCACATACATATCATTTTCTTCTTTTTTTTTATGCTGGGAACACTTAAGATCTTCCCTCTAAGCAAATTTCAAGTATACAATTCAGTAGTATTAACTATGTTGACATTGCTGTACCTTAGATCTCCAGAACTTACTCATCTTGTATGACTGAAACTTTGTACCTCCTTCCCTCAACCCCTACAGCATTCTACCCTCTTTGATATTTTATTTGTTTATCCATATATCAGAAAACATTTCATATTTTGGAACAACATGAATAATGGTGCAGTGAACATGGGAGTACAGATATCTCTTTGAGATCCTGATTTCTTTCCTTTGGATATATACCCAGAAGTGGGATTGCTGAATCATTAGGTAGTTCTATTTTTAATATTTTGAGGAACCTTCATACTATTTTCCACAACAGCTGTAGCAATTTACATTCCCACCAACAGTGTGCAAGGGTCCCCTTTCTACATCTTCTCCAATACTTGTTTTCTCTTAACGGATGTGACGTGGTATCTCATTGTGGTTTTGATTTTCATTTCTCTGACGATTAGTGATGTTTCACTTTTTCATATACCTTTTGGCTATTTGCATGTTTTCTTTGGAGATATGTTTATATTCAGATATTTTTTTCCCACTTTTTAGTTGGATAATTCATGAGGTTTTTTTTGTTGTTTGTTTGTTTTGCTATTGAGTTATATGAGTTCCTCATACATTTTGGATATTAAGCCCTTATCACCTAGATGTTTGCATTTCCTTTTCATTTTGTTGCATTTCTCTTTTCAAGTGCTTCCAGTGTACATAAGTAAGTTGAGAGTACCTAATTTAGACTTCGGGATCAAGCAGACCTGTATTTGAATCTCAGCTCTTCCATTTACTACCTTTTTACTTTTGGAAAGTTATTTCACCACTCTAAATCTTTGCCTTCTCAATTCAGAGTTAAGGAGAGTACTTTATCGATATGATTATTGCTAGAATTGAATGAGATAGTGTATGTTAGTGTATGTAAAGTAATTTTATAACAGTCACTACCACATACAAGTTTTCCACAAATATTAGTCCCTGTCTTTATCTCTTCTGTCCTAAGAATTAACTTTATTCTTCAATAAACTTCTACAAATTCTGTCCTTCCCCGGTCCAAATGATCCTAGGTACTGAAGCTTTAGGAATCTCCTAAAAATACTGTTTGGATCATGTTGTGCCCTGCCAAACAGTATCCAATGTTGTACTATTATCCACTGGGTAAAATTCAAACTTCTTAGCGCAATATTCAAGTCCTACATAATCTGACCCGTTATTTCCTCCCTACCACTCTACATGAACATTTCACTCAGGCTTGATTAGTAGACACCAGTGTTTCTCCAAAGGTCAAAGGACTTGTTGTGTAAGGATAAGGAGGTTTGGTGTCATGGCAGAGGCTAGTGATGAATGTGCTGATAGAATTTCAGACAGGAAAGGGCAGGAGCAAGAAATTTTTTTCTTTTTTTTTCTATTACCCCCTCGGATTAAAATATCCTTTCATGTAATATGCCCAGATTATCTTAGCCAGTAATTGTTTAAAAGACCAGTCACTGGGCCCCAGTTCTATGTAAGTTATTAACCTAGGAATGAAGACTATAATGATCTTTGCCTTAATGAGTTTATCACAAATAGAAGACAAATGAAACAAATAATAATAAAAATATATAATATGATGTGATATCGCCTTTCTATGTGTGTGTGTGTGTCTGCATGTGTGCATATGTGTGTATGTGTATATTCTGTAGAAACACAGAGAAAAGTGTGATAAATTCATTCTCCGAGAAAGTAACATGGGAGTATAAACTTGAGGTATGTGAAATTTCAAGGTGAATAGCAACTCTGAGTAATGGTAAAATGGGAATGACATTTGAGACAGGGAATAGAGAATGCAAAGGGATGGAGGTATGAAAGGGCTTGTGTTCAGAGAATCACAGAATGTCTTATGAGGTTTCAACATAAGAATAGAGTGAGGAGGGAGTGGAAAATAATAAGAAATGGAGCTCTGAAGATGGAATGGAGCCAACTTGTGGATTATGGTATGGCAATTATTGCAATTAAAATGCATTGAACACTTACTATATGCTAGGCACTATGTAAAGCACAATATATGCATTGCCTTTTTCAAAGATTTCTATCAACCATATGAAGACTAAAATATATTATCTCCATGTAACTGCTCAAGGTTACCAACGGGAAATTGCAGAGTCAAGACTCAAACCTAGGTATATGTGACAACGGAGTCCATGAACATGAGTAAATAAGGCAGTGACAATAGGGATATAGATGTAGAGCAGAGGGAGAAGACTCAAGGTAGAAAATAGTGTTAATGTGGCTTTGTAACTGATTTAATGTTGAAGGATAAAGTAGAGTGAGGCATGGAGGAAATCTCTAAGCTTTCTAGCTTGGGAGATACTGTTTTTTTGGATATGGGATACCATTAGCAGAGACGGGGAATTTATGAGAGAAAAAAGTGGTGGGGAACATTAATGAATTTGAATTTGGATGTTTCATAACCTTCAAAATCTTCCAGTGGACTGAGGTAGTCATTAGACATAATAAATACAGGTTGAAAGGTCTGGACTGGCCATACACATCTGGAACCATCAGCATATTGGCAATAATAAGAGAGTTAATCATGGATAAAATCACTCAGGAAGAATGTGTAAAGATAAAAGAAGAGCACCAAAGATGGAATGCTATATCCTTTGAAAACTTTTTAACATTTTCCTTGCTAAATAGCATAAACAATCTAGTGTTATGTAGAGTTTTCTATTTTGTTTTTCTTAATCTTTCTGATATATATTGGGTTATCAGCTACTTGAGGGCAGGTACCTCTCTGATTAATTTCTACAAGCTAACCAACATTTAGGAGAGAGCCTTGGATATAATGTAAATTCATTATATTGGATTGCCTTTGAGCATACAATGGTATTAGGGATGGGACACTGAGGGAATTTGGACAGTCATATAGGAGCTAGGGTGAGGAAAGGAGAAAGTGTCTACTTCTCCAGTGTTCACAAGGGCTGGGCCAATTCTCTAATTTAAAGGTAGAAATATGGTGATGTTCCAAAGTATAAATTTCATGTTTTATTAAGTAAATATTCTCAGGCTTGATATGTGATAGAATTTAGAAATCTTTCAATTTGAGCTACCATGTTCTGAAGTAAACTTCCGATTATAGTAAATAACAGCTGAGTTTTTCTTTGTCTTAAAATTTAGGAATAATATTTTATGTATCACATGCAACTATTTAAATGCACTGTTCATGGATTATTCTGGGATTTGAGAAGACGGGGAATTGAATAAAAGCCAAGTATTGTTATTTCATTGTTGCTAAAAGACAAAATCAATACTTGATTACTCTGAATTAGTATATCCATCTATGCAAATCTTTAACCTCAGATTAACTAACTGTAAGACTGTGACCCAATCTACAACGGTAATATGTAGAAATAGAGAATTAACTGATGCAGAGCTCATTTGTAAAGCATGGAGTTGCACTGATCCCAAGCTAGATTTCTGATTATCATTCTGTCTAATGTAGCTGGAGAATTATGGCAAGCAGAATTTTAACTAGTTGGCATTTATCCGATCCTTCCTTCCTCCTATTTCTACTATCCATTATATAACAGCTCTAAATGAAATCTTCCTACCCCTGTCGGTACTTTACATCATAGTAAATGTTGTCTCCTCTGTTAATATTCCAAATAGTTTTACAAATTGCCATTTCTCATATCTTTAAATATTTATTAAATTACATGAAATTTAACAGTCATGTATTGAGTAATTGTTCTGTGTCAGGTGGTATAATAGAATGCCAGGCATTGGAGCTGTTGTGATGAACAAAACTGTCAAGGATCCTGTCTGCACATTCTATAGTAGGAGAGGTGGATAATGTGCAAACAATGACATAAGTAAATTTGAAAATTTAAGATAGTGATTACTGCTATGTAGACATTAAAACAGGATACTGGGATAAAGTGATTAGGTAACAGTGGTAGTGAGTGCTGGGAAACACTAAGATTATTATGAGAGAAGGTTTCCATGGGGAGATGACATTTGAGTTGAAATCCGAGTGATGGGAAGGACTTGGCCAGACACATATAGAAGAAGGTCCCAGATAGGATAGAAGAACAACAGGTGCAAAGACTCCAAGGTGGGAACGAGTTGGCAGGTCTAAAAACTACATAGATCAGTGTACAGTGTAGATGGAATAGAATGATGGGAAGAGGGTGAGTACATGAAATGGGGTCAGAAAAGCATGCAGAATTTGGTCACTCAAGGCCTCATGGGCCATGATACACTTGATACTCAAGCTTGAACTTGAGTCCAAAGACAATGGGAAGTCCCTCTTGGATTTACCACTCTGATTTCTGAAATTTGCTTTAGTTTCCCCACTTCCTGTTTCTTCTCAAAGTGAATGCTGCAAGGTTTACACTGTCTCAGAGAACTGATAAGATCTCTAGTGGTTTAGAACCATCCATCCTGTGCTGTCACTGTTTTCTCCAATTTCACCTCTCTTTGCCCTGGCTCTGAGTGGCAATTCCTCATTGTTCTCAATAGAGGGACATGTCCAGAATTTGTGGATAATGTCAGAAAAAGACTCTCCTTGAAATGAAAGACAACAGTAATCTTCCTAGAGTAGAAAAATAAAGTTTCTTGAAGCAGCACCCCTAGAACAGCTGTGTGAATCTGTAGCTGTCAAGGTGTGGCATGCCTAATAGCTAGATAGAAATGTCCCCAAGAAGGCATCCATCTTAGTGAGAATTCATAGGAGGTACCCTATAGTATCATTCATTTCAACGTGTACCTCATGAGGAGATATTAGAGTGATGGAAGCTTTTGATGTTTGATAAGGAATTTTAAAAAAGGTTAATTCTCTAACTGAGATTTCTGAGAAATATGAGATTTCTGATAAATCTGGGATTTCTCCATGTTTCTAACTTGATCTAAGGGATAGACTATGTGTAGTGGCCTTGAGTCCTTACAGTGGCAGTCCCTTTATTGCAATGTGGATTATATTTTATATTCCACCGGAGTTGGAGTAATATTGTCTACTGAACTCTAGTTTTCCTTTCTCAGATTATATGTGCATCAGATTGCCTTTTTATTGTCAAAAATATTTTCTTCTTTTTGTACTTTGCTCACAGGTATTGCCACATATGCAATCTAATTTAGTCATCAAACCAGCCTTACAAAGTAGGCTTTATTCTGTGTCAAAGATTGTGAAACTAAGGCCCATGTAAAATACCCCCAGGAAAATATCAATCTTCACATAAAATGTAGGAAAGTGAACAAATGTGGTGAATATCTTAGAGCCAACAGGATTTTCATATGGATTAGGTGTGGAAAATGAATAATATAGCTTTCGTATTATTGCTGCATGAGATAAATTGAATTAGTTAAGATTAGTCTGTAGTTGCTGCTAGAAAGCATCTATTAATTCTTCCAGCACATTATTGTGTTTGGGTTTCTGACAACTAAAATAAAAGTTTTCAAATGCCTTTTTTCTTTCTAGTTATTTCATCCTGTGCATAGGTCTAGATTAAGTCTTCCAATTTTAAATATTCTGTTTGTTGATATTAAGCACTCTGTTTCGTAATGTAAAACATTGCGTTTTTTTTTTCATGTGAGGAAATCAGCTATTTCCTTTAGATTAAGAGACATGGTTGGAGATGCAGGGAGCTGGACATCCAAAATAGGAGAAGGCACTCTTACTAATGAAGAGTAGGTTCCATTTATACAGTGAAATATGGAGTCCAAGGAGGTCTGTAACCTTATGAGTGACATTTGACATCATCTTAAATGAAAATGTGGTTTTAGAGGTACATCTTAATTTCCCTAGGCTTTCATAATCAGTGATGTGCTATATGTAAATCACTTCCTTTTCACACAGTTGTTGTTCTTAAGGAAAAGTTTTAGAAGTAACTGGGATTGAGGAATTGCACTGATTTACAGACCCCCTTATAGTGTGCCAGGAACCGTGTCAAGACTTTTCTGAATGTTATCTCACCCACTTTCACAAAAAACACGGGGAGTAAGTATTAAGAGTTTTTTTTTCTTTTCTTTTCTATCTTTTTCTCTTTATGCATAAAAGGATACCATTGGCCCTTAAAGAGGTTAAGTAACTTGTTCAAGGAACAACCACTGGTAAGTGACAGATTTAAAATTCAAACCCAAGTGACTCTATGGCTTAACTTCTCTTTGCATTATAGCTTCAATTAAAATTGATGTTTTCTTTATATTTTTTAATGTGTATCATAAGCAAGCTTCTAACTATAGTGAAGTCTTAATTTTACATTAAGCAAGCAAGATTGACCTCCCTCATTCTGGAAATCAGATGGATGAGTTATGGAAGATGCTTTATGGAACCACTTTATATGATACTTCATTTTGCTGTCTGGTTTGAGAGAGCAATTCTCCTTAATATTGCTGTTTGGGACTATTTTATTAATTTCTTGGGGTTGTCAAATCTCTAAAGGGTTATAATGAAAACAGAGCCCTAAAAAATGTGAAAAATCACACTAAGAGAACTTTGAACATTGACCCCAAGGCACCAAATTATGTACTGAGATACCATTAAGACATGCAGTGTTAGCCTTAAATGAAAAAGTAAGACTAGAAATGTTCACAGCCTTCATAATGAATATATAACATTGAGACAAAAATAACATAGGGTAACATTTTACCTGTGTCAAAAAGAAAACTACTAGAGCTGGCAAAATCTAGGAAAAGCCAATAAGAACTATGAAGAGAAATTTTTGTTTTTGGATTTTTAAAACTGAATATATAAAGTTGACATTTACACCTATCTTTTGCTTTATAGTTGTGAACATTTTGATTACAAAGGAACATATATCTGCAATGTCAAGTCTATTACCTCAGTGAGAATAATTTGAGAGTCAAAATGTGAGATTTTGAAGATCATTTCAGATTAAAATTATTTTCATCATGGACATTTGTTAGTTTGTTTCTTATACTTCACCAGAATTTTCCTCATTGTTTTGGCTTAAGTTTCCATCTCCAGGACTTAATCTTGCAAGCTCACCTCTTACCCGTATATCTTGGTGACTGGGGACTGGGATAGGACATTATGAACTTGGTTTGACAATTTAATAAGATGTAATAAGACCTGAAATAGGGGCAGTGACCTCTCAATGAAAAGATCTAGATAGGAACAGAATCTTTTTAAGGGTATGTCTAACTAAATTCCCTTTAGAATTTCCCTTTAAAGCATTAAATATCGTTTCCTGTTTCCAACTAGAATGTGATCATTTGGCATAATGGCAAAGAACAGGTCATTAGTTAAAACTCCAATGAAGACAGTTGGCTTTGGGTTTAATTTTCCTGCTTTTGCAGTTAACTTAGCACCAGATGGTACCCTAGTGAGTTCAATATAAATAATATAATCATAGGGTTGAGTGATTCTCTACCAGTCATAGACTCAAGCAGAAAATAGCACTTGTCTTTCCACACAAGCCCATGTATATTCTCTTATTGCTGAATTCTTCTTAGGTGGCTCTAGCCATTAAATTGTCATTATGGTTGGTGTTTTTTTCCATTACTTTACTGGGCAAGCAAGCAGTCAAATCCTCACTGTGACTAAGAGGGAAGGGCTACTGATTTGAGGATCTTTAGCTGATATATTCTACAACTATAGAGAAGAAGAGAGGAAAAGAATCCAAAATTTCTATATTCCCTCTATTGTTCCTGAAATGGAAGAGGGGCTCCAACACTCCCTTGACAGTTGGTACACTTCGGAAATGATGGAACTGGTTTCCCTTACAGAATCCTTGTGGCAACTTTTTATAGGTGTTCAAAGTCCTGCTCAAGTGCCAGCTCCAGTCCATTATGTTCAGTGATCTTTCCTCTTTTCTGGGTTTATATGACAGTTACAGTTTGTACCTCAAAATCTAGCTCTTCATCATGTACTGTTTGGTATTATACTTTCTATATGTCTCTCCCTAGTAGTGTATGTCTTATTTTACCTACAGGATTCTACATTGCTGAAATCTGTTTTCTTACAACTAGAACTACTTAACACAAAATTGGACATTTAATAACTGTTGTTGACTCAATAACACATATGTGGGTCAAAGCTCCCAGACATTGGAGTACAGTTTTAATGGTCACTACCCCATTCAATGAACAGAATTCATCTATTGTGACTCAAAGAATTTTAGTTTCTTAACAGTGATAAAGGAAAAAAGGAAATGCTTTTACACTCTTCACTTTCTATTTATTGTCCTGAAGATTTGACCCATATAGTAGCAAGCCACAGAAAAGGTGATGTATATTGGGGAAAAATAGGCAGAATCACTATCAGTCTTTCTTCTTTGGAAAGCTTGCCAGTGTTTTTACTTTGGAAACACAAATAATCATGCAATGTGTCTAGCTTTCACATAGACCTGCCATAAAATTGACCTACTCAAGTATCTTCCTAAGCAAGCTTGGGGTAGTATTTCCAAGTGATTGTTACTTCCTATGTAATTAGATGTTTTAGGTGTCTTCAGAAAGGTGACTAAGCTATTAAGATCAGGCTATTTAAATCAGTAATTTATTAATTATATGCAAGTAACTCATTTCCCATATTTCCCTCAAATATTTTATGGTCTGCAGCAGGGTTCTCCAAGTGTTTCCTGTAGAATTTTAGTCTTCCCTGAGATAGGAATGAATGCTTTTTGAGAAAAATTTGGTTGTTTGGTTGTTTGGAAAAAGGTTATATTATATACTCTATTTGCCTCATGGCTCATCGCATAGAATATCAAAGGCTCCAAAGAGTCCCACAGCAAAAATATCTGCTTAATTTGTTTAACTTAGCATTTAGCAAACATTTGGCCTTAGATAGAGAAATAATATTTGATGAGTATGTGTGCCAGGTATGCATTAGCTTATCAAATTTGTACAATAAAACTCTAAATAAGATATAATCTATGGTTAAAGGTGGGACACTTAGGTTCTGCTTTATTAATAATTTATTTCCAGGTCTAACAATTTTAGTCTTATAGAGTGAGTTCTCATGTTGACTGATACCAATTAGCTCTGTAGTAGCATTTTGGACAAATAACTCAATCTTGTCTTAATTTCCTTATCTAAGAGTCACATTAAAGTACTAATGTACTTTGAAGATGAAAGGATTTGAATTTATATTATCCCAGTTTAGAAAAAAGTGCTGTGTAAATACCATTTGTACATTACAGAAAAATAGGAAAAGAGGAAGAAGGAAACAAACAACTAGTCTCAGGAAACATGCTTATTCATAATGTATAATGCTAAGTGCTAGACTTTTAAGAGCAAAAGCAATCAAAATTATAGTTGTAGCTGCCCTGAATGCTCACTAGAACATGTACATTTTCATTTGTAAGTACTGTGTATTTTTGGTATAGTCAGACCCTCAGACTCAAGGGATTGATCAGCTTGGGCAGTACAGCATTAAGGCACCCAGTGGTACTGTTGTAAAAGATTAAAACTAGAAATGCATTCTGACTAGATACTGGAGCTTTGATTCTTAACTGCGACTTTCTGTGCTTCTGTGGTTTTAAGCTAGAAACTGAGCATCTTTCAATTTGTTTTTGTATCTTTCGTTAAGTAGACATTACATAAACCACTAGTGGTTCTGCCTCCCTCCACTGATTTCATCATATTGTACCTAATTTTTCAGACTCCACTGTCTCTATCAACTTGTCAAATTCACCATATGAGGTAAACCCATTTCTACTTGGCTTCTTGCAAACTTAATTTTTATGTAAGTACATTCCATGCCCCCTAAGTTTTAAGAGCTTTGTAAAATTGTTTTACTTGTAATTCTACAAATAACTACATAACACAGAAACACATAGTTCCAGTTTTCTCTAAACTTATTCTACAAACCAACACAAATGTGGTGAGGGTTTTATGACAAAGGGCAGGAGGATTGCTAATTAGATATCTACTTTGCCAAATTGGAAACTGATTTCCTCGTTACCTAAGTTGAACTGAATACGATTTTCAATCAGAAGTAATTACCAAGGCAGTGCACAACTGAACAGAGGCAGACTGCATTATGCATTCTGCATCCCTGAACTATGATTAGTTGATATCATAAATATTTATATATAGTATAATTCTCCACCAAATTTATTAAAAGAATAATTTAGAAGCCCATAGTGGTTTTATCATCCAGGGTTCTACAATTCTCAGAAGTGTGATGAGAGTTTTGTGGTTTTCGTAGATTTTGTATTTATGAGTTATTTATGTCTCTGGCATTATTTTATGCCAGAATTCATTAACCTTTAAAAAGTTGCTGAAATGGATAAGCACTATTGTAACTTTATGTTTCTAGACAAACAGAATACATCTTAAAAAGTGGAAATGAAACTGATAGCATTCAGATTCACTGGAAACTTCTTTCTTTGGCCATTTGGTCTTTGAGATGTATTGCTGAATGTACTGGAGAAGGCAGGACTACCTTTTATGTGATTACATTCCAGATTCTTTGTTAGAGCCCCAAATTACAAGTTTCATTCTTTAATAACTGATCTCTTAAAAGGTGTGCATCCATATCTTTACTATAAAGAATAGAAGAGAAATAATACCACTATTTATTTCAATGAGAGTTGACATTCACTATTATTTTATATTAGTTTCAGATGTTGAGCATAATGGTTAGACATTTAAATAATTTACAAAGTGATCCTCAATTAGCCTAGCACCCACTTGGCACTATACATGGTTATTAAAATATTGTTACTATATTCCCCATGCTATACTTCACATCCCCATGACTATTTTGTAACTACAAATTTGTACTGCTTAATCCCTTCTCCTTTTTCACTGAGCCTCCAACCACACTCCCATCTGGCAACCATCAGTTTGCTCTCTGAAACTGAGTCTTTTCCTGTTTCGTTTGTTTGTTTATTTTGTTCTTTATATTCCACATATAAGTGAGATCATATGTTGTCTTTTTCTGACTTATTTTACTTAGCATAATACCTTCTAGGTCCATCTTTGTTGTCACAAATTGTAAGATTTTTTTTATAGCCAAGTAATATTCCATTGTATATGTGAACTGTAACTTTATCCAATCGTCTAAGACACTTAGGTTGCTTCCATATATTGGCTATTGTAAATAATGCTGCAATAAACATCTTTTCAAATTAGTGTTTTGGATTTCAATGGATAAATACCACAAAGTGGAATTGCTGGATCATAAGGTAGTTCTATTTTGATATTTTGAGGAGCTTCCATACTGTTTTCCATAGTGGCTGCACCAATTTACAATATCACTAACAGTGCACGAGGCATCCTTTTCCTCCACATCATCTCCAACACTTATTGTTTGTTGATTTATTGATGATGGCCATTTTGACAGGTGTGAAATGATATCTCATTATAGTTTTAATTTGTATTTCTCTGATGATTAGTGACCTTGAGCATCTTTTCTTATGTCTATCAGCCATCTGTATGTATTCTTTGGAGAAAGGTCTATTCAGATCCTCCGCCAACTTTTTAATTGAATTATTTGTTTTTTGGTGTTGAGTTATATGAGTTATTTATATATTTTGGATATTAACACCTTATCAGATGTGTAATTGTCAAATATCTTCTCCCACTCAGTTGGTTGAATTTTCATTTTGTCAATGGTTTCCTTTGCTGTGCAAAACCATTTTAGTTTTATGTATTTTCATTTGTTTAATTTTTCTTTTGTTTCCAGTGTCTGAGGAGATAAATCAGAAAAAAATATATATATTACTAAGACCAGCGTCAGAGAGTTTACTGCCTATGTTTTCTTCTAGGAGTTTTATCATCTTTGACCTTTCATACATTTTGAGTTTATTTTTATTTATGATCTCAGAAGGTAGTCCAGTTTCTTTCCTTCTTTCTTTCTCTCTTTCTCTCTTTCTCTCCTTCTCTTTCTCTCTTTCTCTCTCTCTCTCTCTCTTTCTTTCTTTCTTTCTTTCTTTCTTTCTTTCTTTCTTTCTTTCTTTCTTTCTTTCTTCTTCTTTTTTTTTTGCTTGTGTCTGTCCATTATTCCCAATGTCATTTATTAAATAGGCTGACTTTACTCAGATATATATTCTTGCCTCCCTTGTCATATATTAAGTGACCATATAGGCATTGGTTTACTTCTGAGCTCTCTAGTCTATTCCATTCATCTAATTGTTGGATTTTATGCAAGTACCATACTGTTTTGATTACTGTAGCCTTGTAGTATAGTTTGATATCAGGTAGTGTGATACCTCCAACTTGTTCTTCTTTCTCAAGATTGTTGTAGGTATTCAGGGTCTTAGTGGCTCCATATAAATTTTAGCATTATTTGTTCTAGTTCTGTGTACAGTGCCATTGGTATTTTGATAAGGATTGCATTTTAATCCATAGATTGTTTTGAGTATTATGGACATTTTAATGATTAGTTATTCCTATCCATAACCATAGTATATGCTTTTATTTATTTGTATCCTCTTCAGTTTCTTTTATCAATGCCTTATAATTGTCCAAGCATAGGTCTTTTAGCACCTTGGCAAAATTTGTTTATATGTGTTTTGTTTTTGATACAATCGTAAGGGATTGTTTTCTTAATTACTTTTTGTGATAGTTAATTATTGGTATATAGAAATGCAGTTGATTTCTGAATATTAATTTTGTATCCGGTTAATTTACTGAATTCATTTATCAGTTCTTATAGTACTATGGTGGAATCTTTAGGATTCTCTCTATATAGTATCATGTCATCTACAAATATATAATGAAAGCTTTACTTATTCCCTTCTAATTTAGATTTCTTTTATTTCTTTTTCTTATCTGATCACTGAAGTTGGGACTTCCAATACTATGTTTAATAAAACTGATAAAAGTGGTCATCCTTATCTTGTTTCTGATCTGAGGAAAATGCTTTTAGTTTTTCCATGTTAAGTATGATGTTAGGTCTGGGTTTGTCATATATGACTTGTAGTTTGTTGAGATATGTTCCTTCTATTTCCACTTTGCTTAGAGTTTTTATCATATGTGGATGTTAGATTTTGTCAAATTCTTTTTCTGCATCTATTGATATGATCATATGATTGTTATCCTCCAGTTTGTTTATATGGTATATTTTGTTAATTAATTTATAGATATTTAACCAACCTTGCATCCCTGGGATAAGTTCTATTTGATGAATTTGGTTTACCAATATTTGTTGAGGATTTTTGCATCTGTTCCTCAGGGATATAGACCTATAATTTTTTGTTGTAATGTCTTTATCTAGATTTGAAATGAGGATAAAGGTGCCCTTGTAAAATGAGCATGGGAGCTTTACTTCCTCTTGAATTTTTGGAATAGTTTGGGAAAAATAAGAATTAATTCTCTTTTGAATGTTGAAACATTCACCTGTGAAACCATCTGGTCCAGAGTTTTTGTCTGTAGGGAGTTTTTTGATTACTGATTTGATTTCATTAGTAGTAATCAGTTGGTTCAGATTTTCTGTTTCTTTTTGGCTCAGTCTTAGGAGGTTGTATGTTTCTAAGAATGTATCTATTTTTTTCCAAATTGTTCAATTTGTTGGAATATAGTTGTTCAAAGTATTTTCCTATAATCCTTTGTATTTCTGTGGTATCAGTTGTTACTTCTCTTTCATTTCTGATTTTATTTGGGTTCTCTTTTTTTTCTTGATGAATCTGGCTAAAGTTTTATTAATTTTATTTATCTTTCAAAATACTAGCTTTTGGTTTCAGTGATCTTTTGTATTATTTTTCTAGACTCTATTTCTGTGCTGATCTTTATTATTTCTTTTTTGGGCTCTGATATTTTTCTAGTTTTTATTTTTTTTAAGTAGAAGTTTAGATTGTTTATTTGGATTTTTTTTTATTTAGGCCTATGTTGCTATGAATTTCCCTTTTAGTACTGCATTCACCATGCCTCACAGATTTGGAATTACTGTGTTTTCATTTTCATTTGTCTCAAAGTATCTTTTGATTTCTTTCTTGATTTTATTGTTATCTCAGTTATTATTTAGCAGCTTGCTATTTAGCCTCCATGTATTTGTGTGTTTTTCATTTTTTTCTTTTAATCGATTTATAGTTTTATACCATTTTGGCCAGAGAAGTCACTTGATATAATTTCAATCTTTTAAAATTTATAGATACTTGTTTTTTGTGGCCTAACATGTAGTCTCTCTTGGAAAATGTTCCATGCACATATAAAAAGAATGTATATTCTGCTGTGTGTATGTGAAATGCTCTAAAAACATTGACTAAATCCATTTGATCTAATGTGTCATTTAAGACCTCTGTTTCCTTCTTGTTTTTCTGTCTGAAAGACCTGTTTGTTGATATCAATGGGATGTTAAAATCCCCTACTATGACTGTATTAGTGTCGATCTTTTATTTTATATTTTTTCAATATTTGCTTTATATATTTGGGTGCTCTTATATTAGGTATGTCAATGTTTACAAGGGTTCTAGCCTCATTTTCAATTGACCCCTTAATCATTATTAAATGTCCTTCTTTGTCTCTTAGTATAGCCTTTGCTTTAAAGTTTATTGTGCCTGATACAAGTGTTGTTACAACTTTTTTTGTTTCTATTTTACTAAATATCTTTTTTTTATCCCTTTACTTTCAGACTGTGTGTATATTTTTTTTATCTGAAGTGAGTTTCTTGTAGACAGCATATGTACAGGCATATGTATAGGTCTTGATTTCTTATTCATTCATCTATGCTATGTCTTTTGATTAAAACATTTAATCCATTTACATTTATTGATAGGTATGTTGTTACTTTCATTTTATTATTCATATTTATATTTTTTCTTGTCCTTTTCTTCTTTTTAAAGAAGTCTCTTTAACATTTCTTATAATAATGTTTTGCTTTTGCTTTGGTGATTAATTCCTTTAGCATTTTTTTTTGTTTGTTTGGGAAGCTCTTTGCAGCTCCTTCAATTTTAAATTATAGCCTTGCTGGGTGGTCTTGATTGTAGGCCTTTGCTTTTCATCACTTTAAATATTTTGTGCCTATGATTGCTGGTGCCTGCTGAGACCACCCTTTGTGTGTATCATTTGTGGAGTTAATTGGACGGTGCTGTGTTGTGTTCTGAAGCAAGCTACTGTGTAATTTGGTTTGGATTCCTCTTGGTAGGGGCTCTCATGCATGCCAAGGTCAACTGCTGCCTGCGACCTGTTGAGGGCTAACTGATAGGACCTGGAGACACGTAAGAGAATGCAGCTACTAGCAGTACTGGGTTTTGGGCATCTCAGCAAAAGGCTCAGGTTACCTCCAGGTCTGCTGCCACCTTCTGGCTGTCCAGGAAGCTAAACCGCTGTAAGTGCTTCAGGTGGTATGACAGTTGGGTGAAGCGGGGACTCGGGATCACCAGGGTTTGGTGAGTATTGGTTTTCAAGTTAATGCAGATTCAGATTTGCCATCACTACTGAGCCTGGGGTACTCAGAAAAAGCCACAGGCCACCAGACTGAGTTCAGTCGCTGCCCCACAGGGGCCTGCAAACCCCAGAGAGTTGTCTAAGGAGTACTGCAATGCAGGCCCATTTGGGCTTCCTGCCACCACCCAAAGAACCTCAGGTCATGCTTGAGTTGGGTGGGGCAGAGTCCCAGAGAGTCACCAGGGAGGAGGCAGTAGAGTTCATCAAGCTGATACACATTCAGCTTGGGCCATTGTGGGGTCATCTCAACACAGGAAAATGGCTCCCGCACTTCGGTTGCATTAGAGGACGGCTCATCACAGGGATAATGGAGACTGTCCCTCTAGCCCTTGCTCTGAAGCCACACAATTTAGTTTCTACCTGTATGTCTCTGGTACCTTCCAAGCCACTGTCCCTCAGGCAGAGCCCAGGGTGAGTGCCTGGGAGTAAGAGAGTCTGTACATAGGCTCTTTAGGAGGACATCTGGATTTATAGCAGCCTTCCATCTCACCTGGATGGACAGAATCCCTGCTGCTTTTCACAGCCATATATTATGGGCATTCTTATTCCCAGCACTGGGAAGCCCAGTATGGTATTGGACCCCTTGCTCTTCAGGGTGTCCTCTGCAACTGAAATAACCCTTCCAATTTCTTAACCGCCCCATGTGGGTGTGGAGCCAACCCTTCCGTGTCTTTGCCACTTTTACTAGTCTACAGGTGGCTTTTTCTTCATATCTTTAGTTACAGGGCTTCTGTTCAGGTAGTCTTTAGATGGTTCTCCAGCTTGACTGTTCTAGAATTTAGTTGTAGTTTTAATGTGGTCATGGGAGGAACAAAGCATGGTGTTTAACTATTCCGTCATATTGACTTGAACCTCCAATAATGCCACTATTTAAAAAATGGTTTCAATATATAAAAAGGTGTAATTGCCATGGAATCTGTGCATAGTCTAAGTGAGCTTATACTATGACAAGGGCATTGCTCTAAAGGGAACTCCATAGGTAGATTAATGCTACTCTTTGGGTTCTTCCCAGTAGAGCTTATGGGACTGAATGGGATGGACAATAAAAAACAAACAGACTTGCATGAAAATGAAAACCTCTTCCATTCCTTTTCTAAACCCTTTAGTCTTTATGCAGCTCAAAAGATGAAGGAAGTATCAGAAGTACCTTTTAACACTTATTACATACCAGAACTTCTGCTGCTAAGCAGTGACTTAGGAAGGACTGAAGCTGAAGTTATGACTATTTTAATATTGATTCTGGCCTGAAATAAATGTTTATGTCCTTGACATAATTTGCTGGTAGTTATTGATTCATTATTTTCTTTGTATATTAAATAGGAATAAATAGTCCTTTGGTCTCCTTTGTGTTCTCAATGGCTAATTAGCCATTCTGTAAATCAATTTAGCACAATATTTCATCTAAAATTAACTTATAGTCTTACATTGAAATGTAATTCAATGTAGTTACAACTAATTTTTGGTCCCTAATCAGCAATTGCTGTTACTCTGTATGTGAATTGGATAGTAAAAATTCGTTAGCTTGTTTTTCTGGGCAAAAGATAGTGTCTAATCACAGTCTCTGATCCAGAATGCTTCAGAGAAAAACCCTTGATGTCAATTGCTAAGCAAAAGTTGTCCATATTTTATTTTAAAATATAGGGATAAAGATGGTCTTTTTTTCTTAGATTTGTTTTTCATTTCCTGATATTCCCTTTATACTTGACAATACCCATCTTATGAACTTGAAAATAAATAAAGCTATTTTTGTTGCAATTTAAGCCAACTGTCACTTATTTTGTTCTTTCTATGTAAGTGCCAAGTACAACTGCAATCAATGCATCAGTTTTTTCTGTCATTACTATTTAAAAGTAAATTTCAGTATTGAAGTTTATCTAGTCATGTGTTCTGTCACTCAACAAATATTTATGTATGACTTCACCATTCGAAGTATTGTGCTAAGTAACCCTAAAATGTTTTTTTGTGAACACAGGAAGGAAGGTTCTCATTTAATATTTGAAGTTAGTCAAATTAAAAATTTTAATATCGAATGTTTAGTAGAATGAGGTCAAACTGGTGACAATATCAGTAAGCATAGTGCATTTTCACAACTTTAATATTTAGTAACTACATGTTTGGAGAGTAACATTTTCTGAATGAGTGACTTTTTGGAACTTTAAATTGTTTGGCTGGTAGCTCTTTAAAAAAACACTGACAGACCTCTGTAATGCTCTGTGCAATACTGTGACTCACATTGCTAAGCTTTTTTCCTGGGAAGACACATTACTTCAGTATCAAAATAAGAAATACTGCACTATATTTGTGTCACAGACCTCAATTTAAAACACTTAGTAAATTAAATTTAATAAATTAAAATCAGTGAAGATTTTAGGTTGTGAGAAGGTTATTTAGAATTTTTGGTAATAGTTCTTTGCACCTTAGGTGAGATTAAAAAAAATACTTAATGGCGCTTTACAACATTGTTGATTTTGTAGAAATGAGGTTTCATTATTGCTTACACACACATGTGCGCGCACACACACACACCAATTGAGACCTCGATTTAAAAAAAAGGAAGGTTGGATTTAATCAAAGGTAGTAGACACAAGATAGTTAATGAATCCACTTGTCTAATTCCTTAGAGGACAGGCCAGAAAAATACTGTGGTATGGGAGCTAGTTTACATTATCCTGAAAAGGGTAATGTAAACTAGCTCCTTTACATCCTTTTATGTAAACTTGTTCTCAGGCATCAGGTCACAACTACCATTCAGTAGCAGAAACACTGTCTTTAGTAGGTAAGTCCAGATGGATGGCCAGCTGTCTAACATGAGGATAGGGAGGTCACCATAGCATGGTTGGTGAATATCGAAGATGGACAGCCCTGGGGTGCAGGGCTGCACTGTTCTTCGGTGGCTGAGCACATGAAACAGGGTGCCACTCTTTGACTAGGTTCTCTGTATCTTACCAGACTCTTGTGTTCATGTTACTATTTCTAACATCTTTTCACCAAAGATTTAATAATCCTTCTGCCAAAATGTTACCATGAAAATAGTTAAAAAGACAGCCCTTTTGATGCATGTGCCTGTTGGAAGGAACTGTTTTCCCCATCACTCTGCTAACTGTGGTAGTTCTCAAAAGAAGTTTTCCCCCACAGAAACTCTGCTCCAGGTATCATATGGAATTAGGGCTATTTATTAGATTTAGTTAATCAAATATCATAGACCTGCAGGGTAGGAGGAAGGAAACCTTATGTCCAACATTCATCTGATGTTTGGACTTCTTCTGTTTTCAAAAAGTCTTTCTTGCAAGGAACTCATTGCATCCTGAGAGAGTCTTTATTCAGTATTTCCTCTGAGGTGTTCTCTTTAACTCCAGTCCCAAAGAGGTACCTTACAATCAAAGTGTTCTGTTGTTAATAAGTTTGAGAAGCAATTGTTATTATTTAGACTCTGAATATTCCTGCAGAAAATAGACGTGTTTAAATTAACTTGGAATTTCCCTCAATTGATTTGGTCATGAAAACTTTTTCTCCCACATAACATATTTTAATATCTCATTCTATAGAAAATGCAGAATACAGAATATTCAGATAATACATATTTGTTAAATAAACTTAAAATTGAATTGAATTTTTAGACTCATATCGGGTTGACTTTTGACTCCTTGAATCTTATTATCTAGTACAACTTGTTGTTTAGCTATATCTACTTCATGTTTTGCTGTTATTGGCTTTTTGGCTCAATTATTCCTCTTCTTTTTAACAATTCATCATGTTGGATCCTTCCCACCTCTCCAGCTTGCCTTTTTGGGTCCCAGCTATGTCATCCTGTTCATTGATCAGCACTCTGAGATCTGTGCAATTCACAATGTCATGAGCATGCCATCTCCGTCTTTGTTCAATTGGTTGATGAGAAATGATGAACAGGATCAGGCAAGGTTAGTATTGTTGTGGCCCAGGGCAAGCTGCCCCAAGATATTGTAGAATGGCATATTGATTATTCTGAACTAAAATTGACCTGAGAAGCAGAGAGAGCAGGAAGAGCTCTCTCTCTTCTGTCCCCTTAAAGCAAGGAAAATAAATCTCAATGATAGGTGCCATCCCCACTCTGGAAGAACTGAGAGACAACCTTATCAAAAGAGTTATAAAATCCAGAGTCAAAAAGCATGTGTAAAAAAACCTTATAATTCCTTTACTAATTTACTACTCAAGCCCAAACTTTGTTTAGATTCCTTACTAAGATACCAAAACCTGCTTAAGATTCTTTTCTAATAAGCATTAACTTTGTCCTGTCGATTTCTTACAATTTTATTGTTTCTTCATTGAAAAGGTTTAAAAAGGTGCCTAGTTCAATCACTTCTATGATCTTCATTTTATCTGAACATCATATCGTGATTCTCCCCTGTGCATGTATTACATTTTTTCTCCCTATTTTCCTCCTATTAATCTAGTCCTGTGTCAGTTTTATTATTTTATAGCTAGTCCAGCCAGAGAACTAAAGAAGGGTAGAATAGGGGAATTCTCTCCTCCTCCCCAACAGTACCATTCCATAAACCATCACCCTGTGGTTCCAATTGCTAATCTCCCTAATTAGTGACTAATAATTCAGAAGAGAGTTTATAATAAACCATGCCTTAAGTTTTTGTGGTTTTCAAACCTCTTCTTTCAAAAGGCAAATCATCTTTTCCTATTTTTAGCTCCCCAATATTTCCTAAAGCAAAATTGGTAATAATTTGGTTTCTAAATATAGTAATTCATCAACTCTTCATAAAACTGATGCCATCTCTTCTAAAGTAATGTTGGTCAGAATACTGCTTTATATTTTGGAGAAAAAAGTTTTGGATGTTTTGTCAACACCTGTGGTGTCTTTTTGTTCCTAAAGAATTTAGTTTGTGTGGCTTCAGTATATTTATACTGTAATTTTCTATCTGGAGGAATAGTCTCTTGAAATTGTATAGGCTAATTAGTGTAGTCTGTAAAATAATAGACTGTGTGGAAGGTAATGCTTTCAAATGCAGCATTAACTATAATTGCTATTTAAATACCATTTCACTTAAAAGATATATATTAATTAATTTTTCTTATAACTGCAGGTTTGGAGTGGTCTATTGTTAATTAATCTCTGTACAAAACAAAAAAAAATGTATTTCCTGAACTTGCCTCAAACTTTCAATTTTTAATGTAGTCTGTTTATATTTATGCAAGTATATTTACATAGATTTAGCCCTAATTATCTATTTCCACTAAATAGAATCCTGAAGAATTTTTGCTTTGTTTGCAAATCACTAGGATAATATTACTGAGAGTTTGAATTTACTTTTTAAAATCAGAACATCTTTAATTTTTTTTGTTGATATCGGTTTAGAAAGGAGTGTGTCAGAAACAGTAGAGGGCTCAAGTTCTGAGACTGAAAAGGCATGAGTTCATAATTGACACCATGCTATTTTCTACATGAGGTACTCTGAATAACTTGTTTAATATGTCTAAATCTCAGTTCCTTATTTGTAAAATAGAAATGAGGATGATGATGGTTACCTACCTTATATAATTGCTTTAAAGATTATATGAGGAATATTTAAATAAAGGACTTAGCACATTGCCTTACATACATTGAGAACTAGATAAGTGATCAATAACCAAAACCCTTAAAATGTCAAGAAAAAATTGGCATTTTATAAGTCAATTTTTTTATTTGCACAGAACTATGGCAATCAAAATGATTGTGTTTCTCAAAAGTCTTCAATTTTCATGATGACTACAGATTACATTATCTGATTTAGAATAATACAACATGGGGGCATATTTGGAATCCTGATTATTTCAAATGTCCTGTTTCATATAGCCACCATCCAATAGTACCACAAAAATATCTCAATTATTAGCACTTAACACGGTGTACTCTTATATATATTCTAAAAAGGATAATAGGATTTACTGCTCTTGCATGGCCTAGACATTGCCCACACAGTCTGTAGGAAAAATAAAACAGCCCCATTTCCATTGGGCATCTGACTATTCTGAATTCGTCAAAGTGGAAATGGGCCTTAAGGATATTTGTGCAATTAGTTTTCTATACAAGATGCCCTACTGAGAGGACATGAATGTAGGCTGAGATATAGCCTGCACTTTACTGACTGTGGGTCCTTTGTAGTTCTCTCTGGAGACTGCACCCTGTACTTCTTCCAACCAGAGGGGGTGTCTGGTTCTATTATGCTCAAAGGTGCTTGAGAAAGAGTGCAGACCTGGCAATCAGTTTCCACTTAGCCTTTTGTTCTATCCCCATGTATCTTCACACTGTACCTTGAAGTGACAAAACCCTTTCATAACTTGTCCTATGGTAGGAGATGAGAAGACATAAGCTACTCTTTTTCATAACGATGATCTTGGTTCCTGTGATATTGTGATTTATAAGAAAAAATATGTTTGATCATTCAGTTGACCAAAATATATTTCTCATAAATGGTTCCTGGCTCAGGGCTTCCAAAACCCCTGACATTTTCTAAGTGCTGAGACTGATAAAAGTGTCTTTTATATTAATCATCTTGACTATATAATGAAGCCTCCATAAAACCCCAAAAGGACAGAGTTCAGAGACTTTCCAGATTGATGAACACATGGAGTTCTGGTAGAATGGCACACCTGGAGAGGGCATATAAGCTTAGTGCGCTTCCCCCATATCTTGCCCTATGTACCTTTACCATCTGGCTGTTCCTAAGTTTATGTGTATACCTGTATATGTATATGTATATGTATATGTATATGTATATGTATATGTATATGTATATGTATATGTATGTGTATGTGTATGTGTATGTGTACGTGTACGTGTACGTGTACGTGTATGTGTACATGTACGTGTATGTGTATTTGTATATGGATATGTATAAAAATATATAATATATATTATAATAAACCAGTGATCTAGTAAGTAAAATATTTCTCCTAGTTCTATGAGCCACCATAAAAAAGTAATTGAACTCAAGGAGGAGGCCATAGGAACCTCTTATTTATAGCCAGTTGCTTGGAAGTACAGCTAACAACCTAGGCTTGTGATTGCTTTCTGAATTCCAAGAAAGGGAAACTCCATCCTGTAGCCACTCTGTCTGAAGAACAGGTAATAACTTGTGAATGGCGTCTGAAGTGGGGGAGGGCAGTCTTGTGGGAATAAGCCCTCAACCTGTGAAATCCAATGCTGTCTCTCAGTAGGTAGTGTCATAATTGAGTTGAATTTTAGGACACTCAACGGTGTCCTGAGAATTGCTAGTTAGTATGGGACTGCCCACCCCCAATGTTGGATATTGAGTCTCAGAACATCAAAAGAGTTTCACAGTATTTCTAGAAATGATACGATGATGACCTTAGTCATATAATGAAAAGAACTGAGAATTTGTAGTCAGAAAATCAAGGATTTAATCCTAATTTCAGCAGTTACTGGCTGTGTGATCTTGATCACATTAATGAAAAATGTGGGATATACATCATCATATTGGCTCTCTATAACATTTTAAATGGTTATATATGCTGCGAATTTTATTAAATGTCAATGAAATTTGGTACATGAGTGGAAAGAAATGAGTTTTGAGAAAAAAGAAATGACTCTTTGCTATTTTAAAGCAAACTTTTCATCCTACCTAACATTTACCCTAGGTAAAAATCACCTCTGGTCCATGTTGACTGTGTTGACTGATAGAACACACACACACACACACACACACACACACACACACACACACACACACACATACACACACAATTCTTATAATTGTGTGAATTCTGAAATTAAGAGAACCATCTTTTATATAATTGCTGTCTCTGGGGTTAAAAGAGGTGACTCCCATGCTGTAGTCTGGCCCACTTTGGTTTGCACTGCATAGAAGAGCTGCCCCATACAAAAACATTTTGAGTAGCTTGAAATTTGAGAACAGCAAACCAATTCACAGAAACCAGTCATTGCGTCGTCCACTATACCAGCCCTACAGGTGTATTTCAGAAATTGATAGGTGGTCTCCAAAAATCCTGTCCTTCTAACAAAGTTTTATATTTCTTTAATTTCACAGGTATATATACTTCTGTGGGGATGAGCCCTTTGCATATAAAATATACTTTATCGGCAATGATGTTCCAAGGTTATTTACACAGGAATGGGGAAAACCTAGTAGAGGTTATAGGTAGCTTTTATTAGAATACGTGGTGTATATAGGATCTTCAGTTGTTATTCAAGTATCAATTGTTCTACAGGAATCCTGAGGTATAACCTAATAATACATAACTACAAAATCAAACTCTAATAATATTAATACCCTTATAAATCTTACTAGCTCTAGGAATATGGGAAGAAGCCTTTCAGAAAATTATTTTCCTTCATGTAAATACTTTTAATAAACAACATTGAATCATAGAAAACATCCTGTGTATTGTTTGCTAGTTGTTTTAATAATTTGATCTATGATCACATATTTAATTCTGTTCCACATTTTTCCTTGTTATATTTTGGCAGTACTTGGGTCAGAGCACACATTAATTTGTGGTTTCCATAGTTTACAAATTCCTATTTCTCTGGGGTACTGTATTCCCATTAATTCACATAGAATTAAACTTTATCCATAAATTGATTTTTCTAGCATTTACATTCCTCAAAATCACATCTGCTGTTGGATTTCACTTTCCTGGAGAGTACTGACTTTGATATGATTTCTTTTAATGATTCTTTTTTAAAAAATTGTTGCTCTACAAAGCTTTAACTGTAAAGTAATAATGGAAAAATAATTATCTTATAATGCATAAACACTTAAGTTTAATATGACCTTTCCCCGCCCTTTTTTGATTAAATAACTTCCTTCTGTTGAGATCCTTGGAACGAAAAGCTAATTAAGCATGGAATGTGTTTGTTTTGTAGATTGTTTGAGTTGTCATATTCTAGAGCATTTAGCTTTGATATGTGCCTTGATTACAAAAAAATGTCTATACAAAGGCAGGGAATGATTTCATCCGTTGCTAGGGACATTTAGAATTTTTTTTTCTATTTTTATGTCAGTATCTTTCTATTCAAAACATCACATTGGCAATACTGGTCTAAATCTGTCCCAATCCAAAAAAAAAATAGTTTTAACCCTCCATTGTGCTAATGGCCACAAAATCATCTGTTTCTTTCCTTAAAAATACAATTTATGGTTTAAAATATAGTTGCATATTAGACACAAATGAAACAATTTCTTTTCTGTATTATTTCGGTTTAGATGTTGGATTTCTTAACTGATAGGTTTGGATCTTATGAACCTATATTGTGAATGAACAGTGGGCTAGTCCTTCTGATCCCTAGATAGTCTTGGTATCCTGTCTACCTGAGGACAGGTTTCTGGCTACCTGTACTATACTCCCGCATGGATCAGTTCTCCTAACATTCTGGTGTCATTTGCTTAACACACTCAACCAACATGGTCTCCTGATAGTTGACTATACTACAATTTAAAGTTTCTAAACTTAGCTGATTCCTCAGCATTTATTTTATAAGACAAGTTTTTTATCCCTCCACAGTAAGCTTATTTTTTAATTCCACTCAGTAGCTGTCTCCAAACATGTCTTACTTCCTAACAATAGATGATTAAGCCTCCTAATTTCACCAAGAAAATGGAGGTCATCAAACATGAACTTCCTATTATTTCCTCATTGCTATCTTTAAAATATTGTCAAGTGTTTTTTCTCCTTCACTCTTGTTTTTGAATAACAAGCCTGTTTTGCCAATATTTTTTTTCTGTCCCTTTGCTTTCTACTTTCTTGCTGCAAGTCCCATAATTCAGGCTGTCATCTGTCATCTTCTGTCATTGTCTCCAGCCTTGTCCCTCAAAGTGCTAATCTGTTCTTCACAGTATAGCCAGAGTGATTTATCACTACCTTGTTTCCAATTTTTCATTGCCTTAAGATTAAAATCTAAATTACTTAAAAAGTGAACAAAGTCTTTCCTAATTTTATGTGTTATATTTCTACTTTCTACCATTCCCTTTGCTGCAGTCTTGGCCACTGTTTCCCGACCATGCTATGTAATTTTATATCTTTTTACTTTGCCCATATAGCTATCCCTTTACTTAGAATGTCTTACCGACCTTCTGGATATGGTAATCTCCTACTTATCCTATAAGACCTACTTGAAATATTACTTCCATGTGAAGCCTTTTTCAGTTCACCCCTAGGCAGCATTGATTTCTGTATTTTGCATGGGACTCATTGCATACTTCTATTACAGTATCTCTACATTCCTTGTGATTATCTGTTTACATGTCTTTATGTTCTTACTAGCTTTGTGAGCATTGTTTCCTAATCATTTTCGTTCACCAAGCTTCTAGTTTAGTGCCTCACATGTAGTGGACACCATATTGTTGAATGAGTGAGTGAAAAAATGACAGTTGAGTAACACAGGTTTTATTTTGGGTAGTCAAGCGTAACTTGAAGCCTCAGACTCCAGACACTTGAAAAGATAAACAGCATTACAATAAAACTGGAAAAAATCAAAGAGGGTGATGACTTGGTGACAGAGATAATTACTGGATTGCTAAAGCCATACACTAGCTAAGGTGTTTGTATAGTGGTGGGGGAATAGGGAAGGCAGCTATAGAAGGAGAAGTAGGGAGGCAGAATAAGTGGCTGACAATAAGAGGTCCCTCTCCATTCCATGGCCTTGACACACACACACACACACACACACACACCTCTCTGACAGTTTCTATAATCAATCCTCTTACATGAATATAGGAAGTCCATATTTTTTACTTCTATCCAGAAGTACTTTCCCAAAGGGTCATGTTTAGCACTTGACAATGGTGTTCCCTGTATGTCTTTCCCTGTGCTCCTCCAAGGCAGAAACACCAAAGAGAGTATGGTTTAACTTACTCCCCTCTTCAACTACTACCATCTTCAGACACATCCCACTTAGCTTTATCCTATACAGCACGCCAGATACTTTTATTATTCTGCCTCAAACGGTACAAAATAGATCTAACTGCCCACTGAGAAGCATGGTATAAGTTTTCATTGCTAGCTTCTAAATCAAATGTGTTGAAAGACTGTCCCATTTATTCATTAATTCAACAATGAGATTATGAGCACTCACTGTATGCCAAGCCACAGAGCACTCAGAAATATGTCCATCATGCCCTCAGGGGATGGTATAGTCTCGTATACTAATTGAAATGCTGTGGTCTTCCTGCTTTAATTTTTTTAAATAGTTTTTTGGAGTTGAGTTACCAGTGGTGTAAAAGAATGAGTAAAGTTAGATAGTATTAATCAATAATCTTAGCCCAAACAATAGTAAAACGATCTGATTTCAGGTAACCCCAGGAAATCTTTGACAAAATAGGGTCTTGCAAAATAACTGATTTTACCAACCAGTTTGGTAAACCCTAACAGAGAGACCCTTAACTGTGAGGATGACCTTGAAAATTTATGAACCTTCTCTGGAGATCTTCATAAGAGATCAACACCCCACTAAAATGCTATAGACAATGATAACCTTGGATCAGTTTATTTTTGAAGTCCATTGAACTCTAAGATTCTATGGGTGTAATCTATGCTTGGTATCACAGATTCAAGGATAGACCTCTATTCAACTTCTGATCCTGTATTTGGTATCCTATTTAGGAAAGTGAACTAAAGTAAGCAGTCTTTGGGCTAATTTAGAAATAATGAGTCCTCTTTACATCACTGGTGATGGGTGAAAGAACTGTGTTATGTTAAGGCTTTACTGTCCGTAGGTATTTTTGAAGCTATGATTCAACTCAGGATTTATCATTTCCTGTTGTAATGAGTTATGTTATGATATTCATGTTTAGATAAAATTGATTTGATATTAAGAAAAGCTCATCTGGTGTTGTCTTTACAACCATTTTCCTCCAAGTGGTTCATTTTTTTTTCTCTTTTTTCACTTCAATCTTTTAATTTTCTGACCTCTTTACTATGTTTAAAAATAAACCTAAAAAAATTAATACATTATTTTAGACCTATTTCAGGCTTACAGAAAAATTAAGCAAATTGTACAAAAATTTACCCTATCCCCCATGCATAGAGTTTTCCCTATTATTAACATCCTGCATTATTATGGTACATTTGTTACAATTAATGAACCCATATTGAGTTATCATTACTAACCAAAATGCAAAGTTTATTCAGATTTCTTTAGTTTTTACCTGATGTCCTTTTCCTATTCCAGGATCTCATTCAGGTTACGATATTAAACTTAGTTGCCATGCCTCCCTAGGATCCTTTTGGCTGTGAACACTACTTAGACTCCTTGTTTTTGATGACTTTTGAGGAGTACAGATCAGATATTTTATAGAAAGGCCTCGGTTGGGACATGTCTTATGGTTTTCTCATGATTAGATTGGGTTTCGGGGGAAAAGACCACAGAGTCAAATAAAATATTTTTCTCACAAAATATCAGAGTACATCTAATTAACATGACTTTTCATTGTTAATGTGGGCCTTGGATCACCTGACCAAGATAGTGTTTGTTAGGTGTCTCCACTGTAAAGTTACCCACCTCCTTTCTATACTGTACTCTTTAGAAGTAAGTCATTATGTGCAGTACACACTTAATGAGTAGGAGTTAGACTAGACCTTCTTGAAGGTAGAATACCTACATAAATTATTTGGAATATTGCACAGGAGATTTTCCTCTTCTCCCTTATTCATTTATTTGTTCAATCATTCATTTCTATCAGTATGTACTCAAAGATATTTTATACTTTGGGTTGTAACCTGATACTACTTTATTTTGTTCCTCAGATTATTCCAACTGGCCATTAAGAGATCTTTCACTTGGTTCTTGTGTCTATTTGACCTACCCACATCAATGTAGAGCTTTTTGCTGTTGTTTCAGCATTTACTTACTTTTGGGACAAAACAAGTTTATCCTGTTTTTCACTCCATTTCATTTTGTATATTCAAGTCTTCATTTTAAATCTCAGTGATCTTTGTAGAAGCTTCTAGGAGATCGCAAATGACCAGAAAAAGCTGATTAATGGGGTAGAAAAGTAGGGAGACCTCATGGCTTTACTAATCTGTCATATGTGACTTCAGATTATAACCAACAGGAATTCTTTTTGTGTTTTATATTGATTTCCCCTAAATTTTAACTGTTTTCTATACTAGAAAACCAGAGTAGTGATGATATTCATAAATTTGCAAAGCTTTTAGTGGGTTTTACATTCACTGAATTAACCTTAGTCTTTAGAAGAAAGTAGCTGGTACCTATGAAAAGTTATATTCATTCCTTTGTCCATTGCATTATTCACAATAGTTAAGACATGGAAACAACTTAAGTGTCCTTCGGTGGCTGGATGGCTAAAGAAATCGTGGTATGTATACACCATAGAATATTATTGTCATAAAAATGAATGAAATCTTGCCATTTCTGACAAAGTGGATGGATCTCGAGAGCATTATGCTTAGTGAAAAAGATCAGACAACGACAAATAATGTATAAGTTCTCATGTTTGTGGAATCTAAAAATTCCCCTCAAGACCCAAGGTCACAAATACAGAGAACAGATTGGTGTGCAAGAGTTAGGGGGTGGGGGTGGGAGAAATGTGTGAACCATTTTTTTTTATATTTGGGGTTTCAAAAATAATAAGGGTATGCATAAATTTTTAAAAAGTAGCTGATCTGTTTGTGATTAAATGTAGACATTAGTTATAATTAATGTGTTGGAAGAGAATACTTTTCTATATAAATATTGTAAATATTATTTATTATTTAAATAATTAAAAAGTTATATAGGTTATATCTGAATACTAACTTAATGAAAGACAATGGACATTGAATATGATAAATAAGATAATTATTTTAACAAAAATACCTTATCAGTTTATATACACTGGCTATGTATAAAGTCATTGTCACTTATACATAAGTGACATTAGAGGTGCTCATAATACTACAATATTCTCTCATAAAGCCTGCCAACATTTTTTTTATAAACCTGCTTGTCAAGGGCATATAACATCTCAAATTTCATTTGTGTCTATGGCCATTCCACTCCTGAACAAGCCTACTCCTGTCTTGTCTCGGAAGCTAAGCAGGGCCAGGCCTGGTTAATACTTGGATGGGAGACAACCTAGGAAGGCCAGGTACTGTAGGCATAAAAAAATGAAAAATAAGGGATCGTAAGCTGACAAGGTCCTTGCTATCTGTGAAGTCAACCAAGAGTTGCCTCGCCTAAAAATAAAAATAAAATAAATAAAATAATTAAAGTAAAATAAAATAATAAAACAAATAAAATAAAATGTAAAATAAAATAAAATAAAATAGGGATTTAAACTTGCCAAACACAATTGGAGACTGTGAAAGTTTTTTTTTTTTTAAATTTAATCAAAATCATTTTTTTTTGCTTTGAATTCTTCCTGTGTCTTGATAAATGGTTTTTCTCTCTTCTGAGAATGATGACTATTGAATGAAAATATGGCATTAAATTCTCTGAGTTTGATGGTTGGTGTATAATATCATAACACTTTGATTCTATGGGGAGGACTTTCAGCAGATAATATATTTTCTAAATGTCCGTAAGTGTTTCTTCTTTTTTTAATGACCTATTAATGTAGTCCCTATGAGTTGAGCTGTACTTTGTTGATATATCAGCAATAACCAGTTAGAAATTATAAATATGAAAAGAGTTTATTGGCAATATTTAAAAATAAATATTTTCAAATTCTATGAACAATTTTAACAAGACAAATATAAGACCTATATTTTCTTCAAAACTACCAAATGTCCTGGAGAAACAAAGTAAAATTTGAATAAAGGAAGAGATATGCAGTGTTTTGGCCTAGAACATCTTAATATTTAACATATGTAAGTTTTTCCAATTCAATTGCTTTGTAGGTTTATATGTATAGGAAATTCAAAATTAATTTATAAGTTCCATATAAATTCAACAAGATTTCTGTTAACTTTTAGGACAATGGTTCTAAAATATTCATTTTAGAATAAGCATATTTTAATAATTAAATATGTTTTCAAAACATCAATACGAGATATTAAAATGTACCACAGAGTTATAATTACTAGTATGGTAAGGTTGAAAGAATGGAGAGGTGAATAAAATGAACTAGATGGCCTTGAAAAAATATTACTTTTTATGGTAAAGAAACATTACAAAAAATGGGGAAAAGAATCATCCAATAAATAGTTCTTAAAAAATTGGCTAAGAGATGAGAGAACTTACCATGAAATCTCAGGGTAGAACCTCACTTCACACTGTATGCCTAAATAAATTTTTGAAACATTTAAAAGTAAATGTTCAAAACATTTAAAATAGAAACAAAAAATAATTGGCTGTTTAATTGATTTTATGATGAGAATAAATCACAGAAGAAAAAGATGATAGATTTAAATTTGTAACAACTAATATTTTTTTTTTTAAAAAAGCATCATTAGCGGAATGAAAAGGCAAATTATAAACATGGAAAATATATGCAGTACAAAATATATGTGTAAAGCAAAGACCTAATATCTGTAATATATTAATATTTCTTATGAATCAAGAAGAAAAGATGAACACCTCTATAAGAAAATGACAAAGATATGAATAGGAAATGAAAAGAAATGCACATGGACAATAAACATTTTGAAAATATAAATACAAATCAAAAGCAAATTTATTTTTCTGATCTTATTCACAGAGGTTAGAAATAAGTTCTTGTGAAAGTGCTGTGTGATAGGCACTTTTGTTGACTTCTAGAGGAGTGTAAATTAGTATAATCTTTCTGGAAAGCAAATGGCAATATGTACAAAGAGCCTTAAAAATCTATTAAGCTTTAACCTAGGAATCCTATCTCTAGAAAACAATCAAGAGAAAATAATCAGGATGTGTACAAATATATGTATGTACGATCATTTTACTATTACTACTAATGGTGAAAGACTGGGAAAAATCTAAATGCTAACAAGATGGAAACATTAAAAACATTATGGTACACCTATTATGATAGACAAATGTGCAGGAATTTACAACCATGTTACAACACAATTTCAGTTGTTGTTTGAGTATGTAACTCTTTCCCCTCCACATTTCATTCCTGAACGTAATCAAATTAAAAAAAAAAGATTGGTATTTGAATAAATGAAACATTAATTTCCAAAACTCTAGACAGTCACTATTCACTGGTTTCCATTTAAATCTTTTGGCTTGGATCAGGACTTTGCTCTTTTGTAGGTATCAGAGTACACTCGTGCCTTGCTTAGATAACCTAACCCTGAAAAGACCTCAGAAAGTTTGTCCCTAGACGTGGTTCCATAGTGCAGCGGTTAACATGTCTGCTTTACACGCAGAAAGTCCTGAGTTCGTGCCCCAGTGGAGCCACAGTCCATGATCTATGGCCGTGCCAAATCTGAACAAGCCCGATGTCTGATCTCAACAGCTAAGCAGGGTCGGGCCTGGTTGGATGGGAGAACACCTTGGAAGATCAGGTGTTGTAGGCATAAATAAATAGATAGATAGATAGATAGATAGATAGATAGATAAGTAAATAAATAAATAAATAAATTGTCCCAGTAAAGAACTCAGCTTCTACTCCCAAGTAGGCACATTAAAAGGTTGACCATTCACTTTCCTCAAACTCTCTTTATTACGGGGTCACAGGACTCTCACCTGGTTATTCACCCATATTTCAGTTGTTCCTCTGATATCTCCCTAGTATGGTGGTGGAGGCACTATGTACATCCCTCAATCATCTGCCATTCAAGATGGCTCTGCTTTGTGTTAAGACACTTAATCCATCATAAAACAGAGTCAGGAGCATGGGATTTGGGATCAGACAGACCCTAGCTCTGCTACCAGTTAGTGACTCTCTGAGCCTTACTTGTTATAGTTTAAGAGATAAACTGTATATAAAACAGTTCATTGCCTGGCGTGTAGTAGACAATTAAAATGGTTGCTATTGTTATTACTATTATGTGTTAGGGACTGCAGGAGACCAATAAATCTCAAAAGAAAATACTGATGTTTTTAGGAAAAGGTAGTTTCTATTATCCCTAACAGTTGATGTTACCAGAAGGTCAGTGTATCAGCTGTGCTGCCATTCTAAGTACTTAAGATATAAAGGAAAGAAGTAGTTCTCAGTCAGGAAATGCTTCTTAAGTAAATGGCACTTAGAGATCATGTTTCATCACCTCTACATTTCCAACACCTAGCACAGTTTCTAGCAGGTGGTAGTGCTCAATAAAGCTTTGTGGAATAGATGGCTGGCTGGCAGGCTGGCTGAGGTGTGACAAATAAGAGCCACTGGTAGCCAGGGCATAGTGTAAAGGAATCTAATGCATGTGTGTCTGAAGAAGAGAGGATATAATTATGGGCAAAGAGAATGGATGAGACAAAGGGAGATGGAAAGGTATAAAAGGATACTTCCCAACTCTTTCAGCTACAATCCGCCTGTCCTCTATGTTGTTTTCATACTCAACTTGACACAGCTGGGAACATATTGGAAGAGAGTAAAACTCGTATAGTCCTGAGAATCTCCTCCTTCACTTCCCACCCTCCTAGTGCAAATTCATGACAAGATGACAAGGCAGAGAATACTCCAGGGAACTATTTTTGAAGTCTGTGGTAATCCACAATCTGAGCTAGCAGAGCAATAGGACCATGGCCATAGTGACCTATTTTCTGAGCCTTAAATTGGGACACCTGGTCTGACCAAAAAAAAAATTGTTTTTCTAATATGTGAATGTATTCATGGTAACAATCTTAAGACATTAAATAGATGATAGATAGTCAGATAGATAGATGATTGATAGATAGATAGATGATAGTTATAGAGATATAGAGATATAGATATTAAATATATAATATGTCACCTTTAATAAATTATCAATATTGGAAAATAAAAAAAAAATTCTCTGAAGTTAGGGTTGTCCTAAAAAGTTAGGAGCATATGATTGTCATGGTTTTTGATATCTTTTAAAATACAAGGATTTTGGAGGGCTTTCAAAAACTTTGGTTATCTCTTGGATTACACACACACACACACACACACACACACACTTCTTTGTTTCAGGATGTCTTGTCATAATTTCAGACTGCTAGATTTTTTTGTAGTTGTGACCAAGGTACAAAAGCCTAGGTAGGATATGTTCAACCTCAGAGGTACTAGAGGAGTGGGGACCAGTAGATATGGGGTTAGGAAGACATGAGTGATGAGGGTAAAAAAAAAAAGTACAATCTAGACCTCAGGAATTCAGGAATAAAAATGGGACTAGAATAGAGGATTAAGTATTTCCTGGGATTAGAGTATGATAATTATTTATGTAAGTCAACCAAGAAGTAGTTACATTTGTTTAATGGGAAACTGAATCTTTGTAGAAAGACCTCAAGAGATGTTGGGCTTTATGAAAGAGGGAAAATGTGCATATTTAGCTGGCTTGAAAAGAGAACAGAATGAGGACAAGGGTGGTGTCTACTGTCATTCATTCAGTCAGATGGTGTTCTAGGCACCAGGGATATCAAGTAATTGCTTTCATGGAACTTGCATTCTACCAGGAGACAAAAAATAAATGAATAAACAAATACGCATATAATATGTAAGGTAAGGACAAATATCATAAAGAAAAATAAACCAACACAAGGAGATAAAGAAAGATGTAGTGCAGCTGGAGTGTTATTTTAGCCATGATGGTCAGGGACTATCTCCCTGAGGAGGTTATACTTGAACAGAGAAATGAAGTGCAGGAGCCAGCCATAGAAGATTTAGGGGAAGGAGGCTTACATTCCAAACAGATTGATTAATGAGTATGCCCTGTGATGGTATTCTTTGAGTATGGGAAGAACAGAAAGCAAGCCAGTAAGGTTGGAGCTTAGTGATATGAGGGAGACAGGGGCAGTTTGTGTGGGGCACTATCGGCCATGGTGGGAAATTAAGTTTTATTTTAAAGTTGATGGAAAGCCATTGTTAGCTAGAAAGAGATTTTAGAGAGGAAGAATTGAAATAGTCCAGTTAAGAGGTTATTGCCATAATCTAGGTGCTGGCTGTTGGCAGTGTGGATGTGAGTAAGTGGTGGAGGTGGTAAGGAGTGACTAGATCCAGAGGATATTTTGAAGGTAAGCCTGATACGATTTGTTGATTGACTGGCTATGGGATAGGAGGGAATGAGGAATTAGTGTACCAAGGTTATTTGTCTGAGAAAGTGGGTAAAATAGTAATACCATTTATAGAGGTCAAGTTATAAGGGTGAAGAAAATTTGGAAGAGAAGTCAAAGTACAAATTTTGAACATGTTAAATTTGAGATTGACACTGTAACCAAGTGGGAATTACCAAGTGGTAAGAAGTTGAGTACATGAGTATGAAGTTCAGGGCATAGTCAGACTTGAAATTATAATTTGAAGAGTGAACGCATAGTATTTAAACTGCGAGACGAGATAATCTAGGGAATGAGTGCAAACAGAGAAGAGGTCCAACAAATAAGCATTCCATAAAAATTACTGTCACCAAGACTTATTTGTTCAGTCAACAAATACAGTAGTAACCCCTTATCTGCAGTTTCACTTTCCAAGGTTTCACTTACCCACAGTTAACTGTGGTCTGAAAATATTAAGTGAAAATTTTCAGAAATAAACAATTCATAAATTTTAAATTGTGTGCTGTTCTGTGTAGTGTGATGGAATTTTGTGCTGCTCTACTTTGTCCCACTCAGAATGTGAATCATCCTTTTTCCCTCGTCTCTATGCTGTATATGCCCCCCACTCGTTAGTCACTTACTAGCTGTTTCTGTTATTAGGAAGAGAGAGAGAGGGAAGGAAGGAGGATGGAAGGGAGAGAGAGGAAGAGAAACCACATTCACATAACTTTTATTACAGTATATTTTTATAATTGTTCTATTTTATGAATGCTGTTAATCTCTTAGTGTGTCTAATTCATAAATTAAACTTTTATCACAGGTACGTGTGTGTATGTGTATATGTGTGTGTGTATATTCTTATATATATATATATCTAGATAGATAGATAGATAGATAGATAGATAGATAGATAGATATAGATATAGATATTTGAAAAAAGACATAGTACATATAGGATTCAGTACTATCCATGGTTTCAGGCATCCACCGGGACTCTTGGAATGCATCTCCC
Organism: Rousettus aegyptiacus; assembly: GCF_014176215.1. Taxonomy (NCBI): domain Eukaryota; kingdom Metazoa; phylum Chordata; class Mammalia; order Chiroptera; family Pteropodidae; genus Rousettus; species Rousettus aegyptiacus. Next base: position 78,276,934 of record NW_023416312.1, on the reverse strand, counting down.
ATAGTTAAGGGGTGTGGCTCCTGAATTTTTGAGTGTTTATTATATATGAGACTGTTCTAAGCTTTGGTATTGTGGAGAGAACCAGATGGATAAAGCTACTGCCCTTACAGAGCTTAAAATGAAAAGCTATATGGCTGACAAGAGGATCCTGCCAAAAGTGTCTCCCAGAAAGATAGATTAATATGTTGAGATTTTTAAAGAATAAAACAAACCTAACAATTGATAAGTCAATATAGTCCAGGTAAGCCAGAGGACAGATGAAATGGTGTTCAGGATATGTGTGGGGAATAGGGAAGTGGGAGAAGGTCAAAGCCAAGGACACCTCCAGGAGTGAGGTTACCTATCTCTGGAGAACATACAGACAGAGCTGTAAATTTGGATAGAAATTTTTGAGCCTATTGGGAAAATATCTTTCTCATCCAGAGTGGATATGGAATGTAAGTGCATTCACATTGTGCCAGAAAAGACAGCTTGGAGTCACAGGAGGGAAAAGATGAGAAAAGCAGTTAAGTGGTTATGAGCTAAGGTTCTGAAATCAGACAGACATGGTTTTATATTTATCAGTTTTAGCTTTGTGACTTAGGCATTATTCTCTTTCTGAGTCCCAGTTTCCCCATCTATAAAACAGGGAAGAGGGAAAGAGAAGTACTGACCTAATATAGTAGATGTAAGGATTAAAGGGATAGTATATGAAAAGTATCTAACAAGATGCCTGGTATATATAATAAACAATGAATCTTAGCTTATAATAACACTGATTCTGATGATAATAAAGTTTGAGAATTTTCTACAGCTGAGTTAGTATATCTCTATCAGGCTGATATTTCCTCCCAACAAACAGGAAAAAAATGGGACTAATGAGGGTCATAAGTAAGCTATATCGATGCTTAGTAAATATGTCTTCTTTTGTATTTTTGTGATATTTTTCTTAATTTCATCCTTTCAATTTTCATTATTTATTGATCCAAATCTTTTTATATGTTCCCTCTCAGCTGTCTCAGAAAACAAAAAACTTCTTCAAGTGGGCATCTTATCACTGGAATAGTGCTTCTCAAAGGTGAATGTGCACAGGGATCATCAGGGGATCTTGTCAAAATGCAGATTCTGATGCAGTAGGTCTGAGGTGGGGGTGGAGAATCTGCATTTCTAACAAGCCTCTATATGATTCTTATGCTGGTGCAGTTCTCCATGCATCAAACTTTGGGTAGCATTGAGCTAGGAAAACTAGCTGGAGAACACTAGAAAACATGAATGAAGTGCAGGAGTTTGAGCAGTCAGTGATTTGAATCTCAAATAAGTGAAGGCATGCTAGCCATGATTACACTTGCTTCTCATCTCAGCATCAAGTGGTTGATTACATTTATACCCAGTATAAATAAAATATTTAGGAAGTAGATAACAGTGTTATAAAAACAGGAAAGTTGCCAGTGATCACTTACCACCTCAAATAGCTGTCTACTACAAAGAGAGCTTCCGAGGAAAGTCTCCATGGAGCAATATATTTTACTTTTATTATTTTCCTCTTTATGATGTTTTTTTTTAAACTCAATTTGATGAAAAAAAACACATGATAGGATTTTACTGTAGCCTGTTTGAAAGGATAAAATAATGGAGAAATAATATACTCAAGAAAGTGTACCCACAACTAAAACAAGTTTATCTAAGGAATGTTTGTGACAAATGATAAGCAAACATTACAAATAAAATTTGGGCAAGATGAAAAATCATTCAATAGAAATCGCATAATTATTTATCAGAGATGTTTGTAATATATAGAAAACCATTTATTATGATTATTGTGATAAAAACGTGTCTTTCAAATATATTGTTCCAATATGACCAGCATATTTTATTGCAAAAATAGTCCTTACTCAAGAAAGGTCTCTGGCAAATGGAGAACGAAATAGAGAGCATATTTAGATGCTACTGAATATCCTCAGATACCTTGTTTTTCAGCAAGTAAACCAGTGTTCTGGTTTGTTGGCCTTTCCAAGGTGATCCAACCTTTTAATTAATGAAACATGAAGTTTTATTTTGTTATTTTAGGGACATTTATTATCTTTGTATAGTGTTCAATCTTTCTTTGTTGTTAAATATCATTTAGTTTTCAATCCATAGCCATTTATTTAATTTTTCTGTAGTTGATTGATATGAGAGGAAGTATAGTAAAGTGTTTAAGAACACGGGCTTTAGAAATAGGTTTGAATCTTGTCACTGCCACTTACTACCTTTGTAGAACCAACTTAAGCTCCTGGTGTCAGTTTATTCCACTGTAAAGTGGGAATAATAATAGTCCTTAATTTATAGAGTTGTTGTGAGTAGTAAATGAGTTAACACGTGTAAAAGAGCCAAAACTGAGACAAGTATAGGTATGAACACTTACTAAGCATTGAAAATATTTTGACTAATCTTATTAATGATGAGACATGGTAAACCATTTCATGTCAATGCTCATGCTTTATCTCCCCAACCAGACAGCAAACACATTTTTTAAAAAAATTAATATCACTTTATTTTATTTTTAAATAATAATTTTTATGTTTCGATTATACTTGATGTACAATCTTATATTAGTTTCAGGTGTACAACACAGTGATTATATAACCACGCATAAATCTAGTACTCATCTGACACCATACACAGTTATGATAATGTTATTGACTATATTCATTATGCTGTGAGTATTTTGTAACTGTCAATTTGGACTTTTTAATTCCTTACACTTTTTCACCTAAGCACTCCATCTGACAAACATCAAAATATAAAAATAAGCTTTTTTAAATGCAATTTTAAGTTGTGTTACAGTATTATTCAATTTTCCCAAACAATCAGGAAAGTCAGCTTCACAGACTTTCACAAACTTCTACAAAGACTTAAGTGATTTTTCTCTTTGATGAAGTTTATGTCATTTTCATCATTTCCTTTTTGACAAGAATGACCTCACCCATGGTTGACCACCTTTGAGCACCTTCCTCTTAAGCCCTTAGACTGAATTGGGTATACTGTACTTTTTGTGTGCTATTAAAACTCCACAAACTTGTACTTTACTAATTCCTCTTATTGCCTTTATCCCCCACTACCCATAAGCTACTTGTTAATGTTCCATAAATCTTTGTTTATTTTTATGGGTTATTTTTTCTTCTTTTTTTTTCTGCCAATAGCATTTTAAAAAATTTGTCCAATTATGGTTGACATACAATATTGTATTTGTTTGGGATTCTGTGCTTCCTAGACAGGTATACAACTCAGAGTTTAGACTTTTATATAACATATGAAGTCATCACACCAATAAATCTACTGCCCATCTGACACCACACATAGTTATTACAATACTAAACTATCCCCCCTGCTATACTCTATATCCTCATGACTATTTTGTAATTAACAATTTGTTAATTGTTAATCCCCTCTCCTCTTCACCCATATCTCCATCCCACAATCTGACGACCATTATAATGTTCTCCGTAACTATGAACTTGTTTAAATTGTTCTTTGTTTATCTTATTCTCTAGATTCCATAGATGATATTTGTCTTTCTCTGTCTGACTTACTCGACTCAGAACTATACCCTCTAGGTTGATTCATGTTGTTGCAGACGGCAAGATTTCATTCGTCTTTTCTTGTTTTAATGACTGAGAAATATCCCATTATGTATACGTACCACCTCTTCTTTATCCATTCATCCATTGATAGACACCAAGGATGACTCCGCATCTTGTCTCCTTTACATATCATTTATACAATATTTTTTAAATATGTTAAGTTTAGGGGAAAGAAATATGAACATATTCATGAAAACACAGATTTATTTCCAATTCTAATTGTTTTAAATGCTCTGCTGTTTGGTGTTTGGCTGGTTTAAATTTAGGTCCATGTTTTAAAAACATTAGTTCAATTTGGTAGAGTGGCACTCTGTCCTTCTTTAAAGAGCAGCCTCCTAGCACAGCAAATGCCCAATCAAGTGAAAAAGGAACTTGCATCTAAATTTCAATGCTTGGAAAAGAAGGTCATAAGCTGTACAAGACCAGAGAAGAAGAGTGAGCCTAGGAATTCCTGCTATGAATTTCCCTAAGAAGGGTTACTCCAAATTTGAAAGGCTCCTTCTAGTTTTTTTTATTCAAAATACATATTTGACCCTAAATATGTCATTTATTTAAAGAGAGAAAACCTGGCATAAAAGAAAAGTAAAAGGACCAAACATAGAGTATCTGTAGGTGTAGGGTTTAAGACATTAATTCTTTATTTTCAGTGACTTTTAAATGCAGTGTTTCTGAGAAATATAAATGGCAACTCAGAGAATCAAAGTTTAGTTCTCGACGTGACAGAACATTAGTTTACAGAGATGCACAGCGAATGTTAATAGCTCATTCTTGCCTCAACAACCCCAGAGAAAGCGTTCATTTTCCTTAGAATCCAAGCCAAGGGATCTGAGGGAAAATCCAATCTCATAAAAAAATCCAGTGACATGAGTAGCTTCCTAAGCATTTTAGATCATTTATTCCCAAAATAACATTAGTGTTCAAATAGATTTCAGTTTATGATGCTGGAGCCTTATGGGTAAGGGCCATTTTGTCAGACTCTAGGGGAAAGAATTTGAAATGTTACATTTTGATAGGGAGAGGCAAATATATAGTTTATCTAATAAAAGTGGTTTTTTCCTATTATTACCCTCTATTTAAAAAGCATTCATCTAAGCTCATCATTTCCTTGGGTTCCAGTTGATCTGTTGTATCACTCATCTCAGTTTTCATTAATTCAAGTTCAAGAATGCTTATTCACAGACTTGGTGAGGTAGGCAAATTCCATTGTGTCTAAACTATGTAGCAGGTCACAGCTTTCTTGGTGCCATGAAACTTTGAAAAAGCTTCTTTAGGTGGTTTCTTATTTTTGTTTTGTTTTCTGTTTCACAATGAGGTTATTTTTGTTATCAAACTTTTACCTAAAGAAACTAACTTCAGGCTCCATTCAACCCTTTATACTTTTCCTCTTCACCTTTCCTTTCTTTTTTTTTTTTTTTTTTGAGAGAATAAAAGTTGGCTTTGAAAGATCTCGCAATTTTCTATAAATTCCATTGAAAACTTGATTTATACATGACCCGCAATGCTTTGGAAGACATATGGTCAAAGGAAGAGTAAGAATTAACATTCTAGTACCATAGGCCAAAATGCATATCACTTTAAGTAAAACAATCTCTGATTTGCATTACTGAGCAAAGAAAGACAAACTAATAATATGTCACTGCTTTGGAAATAATCACAACTGCTACGTGATCCAGTGAGAATTAGGAGCTGTCCTTTGGGAAGTAAGCCAGAATGAAAAGAATTGGTGACAGTAGTGTGACAACGTTTAAGATTTTTACCCAGGATGAACAGTGCTGTCAGTTGCTGGGGTACCTCCCTCCCCCCCGCTCCCAATTCTTCCTGTTCGGTATTGTACTCCATGATATTTATGGAAAAGATCTAGAAAAAACTTAATGGAATGGGGAACAGACAAAAAGTATTAAGCTTCTTCACCTGGAAAGACAAAGGCTAAGGGAAAAGGTATTTGATGGAAGACCAACAAAATGAAGTTATGGACTGACTAAAATACATTTCAGAAAGGCAAAATTAGATAACATCTCACGAGATTAATGAATGAAGTTTGTGGCCAATGAAAGGAAATTCTATTTTATATAACATTTATATAATATTTTTTTTAAATATACTAAGTTTAGGGAAAAGAAATATGAACAAGACCTGGTATTTAACCTCAAGCATTCACATTCTAGCTGGGCAAATATAAAAAAACCTACACATGATAAAATGTTATAAGTAAATTAACGGGGCATGGGCTACGAGTATAAGAACGTATTAGGGATTAGCTCTCTGAGGGAAGGAGATGAGTGTGAAGTGAAGTACAGAAGATTTGACAAAAGAGAGGACCTTTGACCTGGGCCTTGAACAATAACTTGGAAATTCACTGGTCTCAGAAGGGAAAGAAGGTTATTCTAGAGGAGGGAAAGCATCAGCAAAGGCATGACAGAGACAAAATAAATAACTTGTTAATGAAACAAGAGAAAGGTCCAGGAAGGTTGGAGTATAGTCGGCATGGAGAAAATAATGAAAATTAAGGCCAAAGGTAGGCAAAGCCTTAAGTGTCATGGTAAGGAATTTGTACAGTAACACGCAGGCAATAATGCTGCAATCAACATATGGATTCACCTATCCTTTCAAAGTAGTGTTTTGGGTTTCTTCAGATAAATACCCAGATGTGGGATTACTGGGTTCTTCTTTGTCTCTTGTTTTAAAGTCTACTTCGTCAAGTATAAGTATTGCACCCCAGTCTTTTCTGTTTGTTTCCATTTTCATGAAACATCTTTTTTTTCATCCCTTTACTTCCAGTCTGTGTGTGTCTTTCGATCTGAAGTGAGTCTCTTCTGGCAGCAGATGTAAGGGTTTTGTTTTATTATCCATTCGACCACCCTATCTTTTGATTGGAGCATTTAATCCATTTACGTTTAAACTAATTGTTGTTAGATATGTAGTTATTGCCATTTTATTAATCATATTTTAAATCCTTTTTTTTGTTTGTTTTCTTCTTCTTAAAGAAGTCTCTCTAATATTTCCTGTAATACTGGCTTGGTGATGATGAACTCCTTTAGTTTTTTTCTTGTCTGGGAAGCTCTTTATCTGTCCTTCGATTCTAAATGATAGCTTTGATTGGTAGAGTAATCTTGGTTGTAGGTCCTTGCTTTTCATGACTATTTTGTGCCAGTCCCTTCTGGCCTACAAAGTTTCTGTTGAGAAATCAGCTGACAGTCTTATGGGAGCTCTTTTATAGGTAACTAACTGCTTTTCTCTTGCTGCTTTTAAGATTCTCTCTTTGTCTTTAACCTTTGGCATTTTAATTATGATGTTTCTTGTCGTGGGCCTCTTTAGGTTTGTCTTGTTTGGGGCTCTCTGTGCTTCCTGGGCTTGTATGTATATTTCCTTCACCAGGTTAGGGACGTTTTTGTCATTATTTCTTCAGATATGTTTTCCAATTCCTTGCTTTCTCTCTTCTCCTTCCATTATCCCTATGGTGTGAATGTTGGTATGCTTGATGTGGTCCCAGAGGCCCCTAAAACCAACCTCATTCATTTGGATTATTTTTTCTTGTTGCTGTTCTGATTGGGTTTTTTCTGCTACCTTATCTTCTGAATCACCGATTCGATCCTCCACTTCATCTAATCTACCGTTAATTCCTCCTAAGGTATTCTTCATTTCCGTTATCATATTCTTCCTTTCTGACTGGTTCTTTTTTTATGTTTTCTATCTCTTTGTTAAAGTTCTCACTGAGTTCATCTACTCTTCCCCTAAGTTCATTGGGCATCCTATAACACGTGTTTTGAACCCTGCATCTGGTAGAGTGCTTGCTTTATTTTGTTTAATTCTTTTTCTGGAGCTTCGTTCTCTTCTTTCATTTGGGACATGTTTCTTTGTCTTCCCATTTTGGCTGCCTACTTGTGTTTGTTTCTATGTATTATGTAGGGCTGCTATGCCTCCCAGTCTCAGTAGAGTGATTTTATGTAGTAGGTGTCCCGCGGGGCCCGGTGGCACCATCTTCCCTGGTCACCTGAGCTGGGTGCCCAAGGTGTGTCCCTTGTATGGGTTTTGTGTGCCCTCCTGTTGTAGTTGAGCCTTGGCTGCTGTTTTTTCATCAGTGGGAGGGACTGATTCTCAGGTTTAATGTTTGTGGAGACTTAGATATGGCACTTGCCTGTGTTTGCAAAAATGAATGGGGAGGATTCAACGAGGAATCAATTTCTTCTGCCAGCATTTCTGTCTGAAAGAGAGCTACCCATCCTGTCCTCGCCCTGAAGCCAGACACTCCAGTTATTCTCTGTATGTCCCCCAGTGCCTTTAGCACTGTTCCCTCAGCACTGGAGCTTAGAACAAGTGAGTCTTCAGTAAGTAACTGGCCTTCAGTCCCTTTAGAAGGAACTCCTGGGACTCCAGTTACAATCTCTCTCAGCCAGAATCTCCTCTGGTTTTCACAGCCATAAGTTGTGGGAACTTCTTTTCTTAGTACTGGAACACTGGGCTAGGTATCTTGGTGTTGGGTTGGGACCCCTTGCTCCTTAGGGGTTATGTCTGCAGCAGAAATATCTGTCGTAGTTGCCACATATGGGTGAAGGACCAACCTGTTTCACATTTTACTCCTACTAGCCTGGGCGTGGATTCTTCTGTATGTCCTTAGTTATAGCACGTCTGTTCATCTTGACTTCAGGTGATTCTCATTGATGGTTGGCATATAGGTTAGTTGTAACTTTCATATGGTCAGGAAAGGAGGCCAGCACCGCATTTACTTACTCCACCATCTTGACCAGAATTATCTTTTTGAACAAAAATATTTTAAATGTGGGAATGACATCTTTATTTTCTGTTCATTTTCTTCAATGCATTTACTATTTCTTCATGTTTGCCATCATTAAGTAGATTTGGGGTGCAGATGCAAATAACAAGAGGTGCATTATGAATTAAAAAATAGAAACTGCAATGAGGAAAAACTGCCATCAAATTAGCAGTGGGTAATGAGGGTAGGATAAATGAGAAGCACATATTTTCTCACTAATAATACTAATTATAATAAACCTGTTTATTGAGAACCTATTTTACTATGTGAGACAATTTATGTCATCTCTTATTCTTCATAATAATTCTATGAGTTAGAAAACAAACTCATAGAGGTTTAGTAACAGGTTTTGGGTCACTCAACTAGGGTTCCAACTGATTACTCTCTGATTGCAAATACTTAATTGCTTCATCCATTTTTTAAGTATTGGAATATAATTTTTGGTTAAAACAGCTGAATTGCGTTCATGTAACAGTTTTGCTTGTCACTCACTAACCACATGACAGCTAGGAATTCAGAACTCATGTTTGTACAGAAAGACCCTCTTAATCTATATCTTAAATTTCTTTCTAAAAGACTTCATCCTTTTCCATTTCCCTGCCTGGCTACTGCCCCTGCCTTCAAAAATACATGAGTTGATCACTTCCTCCAAATTCCCTAGTTACTGCAAACCCAAGAATGTGCATTCTCTATTATCAATTCTCAGGATTTGTCTTCCTTTTATTCATATAAATAAGTTATGATAATGCCTTTCTGATTTTTTTTATTCAGTAAGAATCTAAATATGAAAACATTGTATTTCTATATATTTTTAAACACTCACACTAGCTATCACTTTTTAATTAGTTAAGGATTACTCTGAAGTAATGGTCCAGAACAGAAAGAGAATGATCATTACCAATGGTTCAAGTCCAGATGTACAATAATAAGCATCTTGGACATAAATAGGATTGCTTTATTTGATTTATAGTCTTGGCATTGGCAGATTATTAAACCACTAATAATCTACTAGTTTTACTTTGCATGGAGCCAATAATTTCAAGGAATCTTCCCTTCTCTACTGTTCACTTCTATTTTTTTACTGTTCTTATGGAATGCGTGCTGGGCAGGGCAGTTGGTCATAGATATGAGTACAGATGGTGATAGATCAGAGAACAGGAAGATCGGTGAATATACTTTCTTGTTTCCAAGAGTCATTAATATCAGAATATATTTTGCCATATGTTGATTTAGTCACCTGAATAATATGTGTATTTAAGGTTTTGATTACAGTTCCTTCATCATTTGCTTTTCTTTCAATTTGAGTATCATTTGCAAACTAGGAAATGTTTTCAGTATCCTCATCCAAATAATTGCATTCATATTAAAACGTGTGTTAATGAAACATTACAGCTAAGAGTTTAATTGCTGAAAAATTAATTCCCAATGCTAGGAAGTCCAGTTATGTTCCATGGCAACAATATCTATTATTAACTGTGTAAATGTTATCTAATAACATTTTGATATTAACATGCTGTTTTAGGTACCTTCAGGGTTATATATAATATTAGATTCTGTTTGAAAATAAAATAGTATGTTTAAATAGTTTCTCTGGATGAAAAACTTGGAAAACTTCCAATCCCAATTATTTCCTTGCTTATCAAATTTTATGCTTTTTTTTTCTATCGGTTAATGAGAAAACACTTAATTTTTTGAAATATGACAACATTTAGTGTTCATGAGCTAAATTTCTGTCTCAATTTTTTTCTAAAGAAAAAAATTTCTAGCAGTAAAGGAAAATGCAAATGCAAATTTAATGAGATAGGAAAGCTGCTATACAATGTGTCCTAAGAAGGAAATTCAGGAGAGCAGATTGTCCTTTGAAGGAAAGAGTTCTAGACATGAGAAAATATTTTTGAAATTTTTAACTTCGTTAAGTGTGACAAGGTCATTTGAAGTTGAGGAAAAGATATTACATACTTAGTTGCCACAAAAAGGTCGAACACTGGAAGAAGCATTTATTAGACACATGTTGTTTATGTATTACTATGTTGGTTAACACAGAGAATCCAAAACAAAAGAACATGTTATTGCCCATGAGAAGCTTTTTATCAATTTGGGAAGACAAGGTCTAACATATTTACATTAACACCTAGAGGACAAGTCCAAGTTAAGGTAAAATATAAGGATCTAAAAGACTACATGGTGAAGAATATATATACATGTTGCTGGAGCAGTTCCAAGTAAAGGTAGGTAGTTATAAGTTGAATAACTCTAAAATATGATAAAGCTTCAGCTGCTGTACAAAATTGACAATAAAGTGAAAAGACTGAAAATTACTTTAATAAGAGTAGAGGTTTAGGTTAATAATAAAGACTAACTTTCATTAATGAAAAGATATTGAGCTCTTTTTACAGTACTTTCGTGGGACTGAGAAGAAGTCAAAGGATATAATATACACTTCTTGTTCTCATAATCTATGGTTTCATTATAGAGACATATCATTTTTGAGGTGTGTAAGATAAATAAGGAACCTGAAAAGTACTAAAGGAGCAATGTAAACAAGAAATAAAATGAGCATTCTGGAATGATCTCAGAGAAGAGGAACTCTGAGGAATGAGTAATGACAACCTGGTGATGTGGAAATGCTGTAAGCTTCAAAATCGTACAGATTGGCTTCAAATGTAGGCTCTGAAACTTACAGGTGTGTGGCTTTGCTGAACCTCTATTTCTTTACAATTGGAGATATAATATCTAACTTGTAGGGATCCTGTGAAAATTGTTAATAATGAATATAAGGGTATAAGGCAGTGAAAATATTCAGAAATTGATTGTGGTGTTGATTGTACAACTCTGTGAATGTATTTTAAATAGGTAAATTGTAAGGCGATATATATGTCTGTATATATACATATATACATATATATGTATATATGCATATATATACAGACATATATACATATATGTACACATATATACATATATATGTATATATACTTACATATATACATATATATACATATATATAAATGGGTAAATTGTAAGGTGATATATACAAATATATATGTTAATGGGTAAATTGCAAAGTGATATATATATATACACACACACACACGCATATAAAAGTCGAACATAAATTTACCATATTAAAAAAACTTACCACATATTCCATCAATTCTACTCCTAGTCATATACACAAGAATAAAAATTTTTGTCCACAAATCATATTTGAATGTCTATAACAGTGTTATAAAATCAGATACAACTCAAATGCCTATCACCTGATGAATGGATGAATAAAATGTAGTATATCCATACAATGTAATATTATTCAGCCATAAAAATGAATGAAACTAATACATGCTACAACAGGGATAAATCTCAAAAACATCATGCTAAGTTAAAGAAGCCAGATGCAAAATACCACATATTTTATGCTTCTATTCATATGTAGTCCTCTAAAAAGGCGAATCTATAAAGACAGATAGACTAGTGGTACCCTAGGGCTGTGGATGGGGACAGGGAGTCACTGTAAATGGGCACAAAGGATATTTTTTGGGTGATGTAAATATTCTAAAATTGTTTTGTGGCAATAGTTACACAGCTCAGTTAATTAAATTTAATTAAATGAATTAAAAATCATTGAATTGTACATTCTAAATAGATACATTTTACAGTATATAAATTATATCGTGAAGGGAGGGGGTTTGGGGAGCTGGGAAAATGGAGTGAAGAGTTAAAGAAGTACAAATTAGTAGCTGATGGATGGTCATGGGGATGAGGAGCACGGCATAGGGAATGCAGTTAGAATTCATACATTGGCTAGGTGGAGGGTCAGGGGAGGGAGGGAGCAATTAGGGAGATCATTTCACAAACTATATAGATGTCTAACCGATGTACTGTATGCTTGAAACTAATTAAAATTTTTAAAAAATAAAAATTTTTGAACATTAAAAATTATATCTTAATAAAAGTGTAATGGATTTGAACTATCAAGTAATGTATGCTGAATAAATGGTATCTTTTTCTCATTGTTCAAGCAATCAGGGAAAATCTTCTGAAGGATGGGAAACTAATGATGGGTGATGGGTAGGGTGTGGTTAGATGATGAGGAGGGGAAGAAGGAAGGAAAGGGAGATAGTATGAGCAGTGGCCTGGAGTGAGAAATAGGCCTAGTGTAATTAGTGTTGTTGTGGAGAAGACTAGGGTAGGGAGTCTTTACCAGAGGATATTGGTAGATAAAGAACTGTTGTAATCAGTCCTGAAACTGAAAACTGACTTGTAGTATATGGCTGACATATATCATTGATAGTAGGTAGAAATGAAGAGGTTTGAGAGGTAGAGGCCCCAAGTGATAGAGATAATTTATCAGCTGGCTTGTGTTGATCCAAAATATTTAGAGGCTGAGTTAGGAAGAGCATAGATGATAGGATGTGATATAGTGTGGTATGACATGGTGTGGTGTGGTATGACAGGTGTCTAAGCATTGACTTACATAAGATCAGTTTTGTGTCTGACTGAGAAAGTAGGCTAGAAGGGCTAGATTGAGGATCCAGGCCTAGAGTGATTAGGATGGGAGCAAGTTAGGTAAAGTAATGTTGTGGAAACCTTAGGTAGAATAAACAAAACAAACAAATAAATGGTGATCCAGCTGGCTATCATTTCTTTAGCTGCTCATGGAATCATGTAAGCCCTGACTAAGGTATCTTCCAGTCTTATGATTTATTTAAGTAAGCAGCCCTGTCAATATTATGCCCTCCAGCTTTCCAACAAATTGAGTGAGATTGCTAAGGGAGAATCTCTGAATGTCTTCTCGAAGTTGTCTAGTATTTTAAAGATTTTCCAAACTACTTGAAGCAAATCCTTACATTGCTTAATCTAAGTGATGTGATAAGATCGTGACCTTTTCAGAAATGCCTTTGATGTCAATCCTGATTCCACCAAATTTTCCCTGACAGGGTAAGAATGAAACATTATAAGCTAGTTTGTCAAGCATCTCAGTAATCTGTTGTGGCAATAATCTGTTGCAACCTAACTCTGCAATGATGTGTCTGGTGAATGATGTTCTTAGACTTGGAAGTAACTTAAGTGTCTAATCATTGATTAATAAAGTAAAAGGCAGTAGGTTGACCTTGAAGTAATAAACTGAATAGTAACTTTACAGTCATTAATACTTTCTGCCCACTGTCCATACTGTGATTTATTTTGAAAATGATGACCTGCTCATATTCTTACCCACATACCTACAATGACTCAGAAAAATCAGTGCTGACAGACAACAGGTACGGAAATGAAAAATATTTCAGGTAACTCTTGTTTTGAGTTTTAATCACCATTATGAAAGTAAAAAAAGAAAAAGTACCCATAAAGAATTAGAATTGCCATTTGTGACAACCTGGATGGACCTCAAGATAATCATGTGAAGCGAAATAAGCCAGACTGAAAAAGGAGAAAATCACATGATATTACTTATATGTGGGATATAAACCTGAAAGCAACTAATGAACAGAGCAGAGACTCAGGGACATGGACAATGGACTAGTGGTTACCAGAGGATATGGGGTAGGGGAGGAGGGAAGAAGTAGACAGGGTAAAGGGGTCAAATATAGGGAAGTAGGGGGAGGGTGAAGTGGGTAAAGGAGATCAAATATATGGTAGCTGAAAGAAACTAGACTCTGGTTGGTAATCACACAATAGGATATATAGATGTCAAATTATAATGTACACTCGAAAATTATGTAATTGTATTAACCAATGTTACCTCAATAAACTTAAAAAAAGTAGAGTTACAATAGCCCATTTTTCCTCAGATGACCTTTCTAATGTATAAGTTATAAATTATAAACTATCCTGTCATTTCTGATAATATAAACATAAATATCAAGTAAATTGATATTATATTTTTATTTTTTCAGATATACATTATGATTGGCCATAATGGCAAAGTAATATTTTTGAGTTGATCATCTATTCAGTTTTAGAATGCTTTTAATTTTTTCTCCATCAATGTATCCTATTTTCTCAAAGACTATAGATTATTACAATTCACAAACTGAAGAAATAGGATTATTTTTGTCTATTGTTTTTCTTAATATTTTCCTAAGTTATCAGGTTTTTATTAAACTATCTCTTCATGTCACATTGATTATTAAGTGCTTAGACTGACAGCATACAACATACTAGCAATTTTCCTGCACATTGCTTTGTGCTTCAGTGTGATATACAGGTTCCACCTGAAATATTTGATACTTTGTAGACTATTAGATAATGAATCCCTACTGAGGCTTGTTTGCGATGTGCAACTTTTTTTTTTGATTGAATTTTAGCTTGTCATTTCAGAGTATTGTTTTTGAACCCTTTTTCTAGAGATAAACTCTCAATGTGATCATAAGGCAAATAACCAAAAACATCTCTCTTTATCATAAAAACACCTCACATAACATGGTGACCACAACATTTATAGTGTTCAAAACCAAGTGAAACATAAAAGCAAGGTGGCATGGAAGATTCTGTTAGACCTGGAATATTTACCGGTGTTGCCTTGTAAATTTCTTCCCTAGACTTCTAAAGATTTTGAAGTCACTACATCCTCTCAAACTTTTTAATATTAGAGCCCCAAACCTTGCTGCATTACAATCTCAGTGTGGACAATTCATTTATCGAGAATTACAGTTCCTTAAAAATTAAGTGAGATGTTATTTGTTCAATAACACAAAGCAACTCTTCATGTCTTGGTGCCCAATGGGTACTCTTATGGCAATTCTTACATTGCTGCCACAGGTAGATAAACCTATGTCATATTATTCTGGCTTTTACTGTCTCTTAAAACATCATCAGATTGATTTTAAAGTAGCAAGAATATAAAATAAACACACGGGATACCTTCCAATAAAGAAGAAATCCAGCTTTCTTTGTGCCTGAAATTCTAGTGTCAAAAGGGAATGACATTTCTAAGCAACTTCTTGTTTCAGTGCACAAAAAGATATAGCTGTTTTCTACTTGACTTTAAAAAGTGTAGAGCCAATTCATTGTAGAAGAAAAATCATAGGACTGAGAAAATGAAAAGCCAATGTTTTAGTTCCACCTCTGCCACTAGCAAGCTATATGACCTTGACCTTTAACAAGTCATTTAAGTTCTCTGCACCTTAGTTTACACATCTGTAAATAAATGGTTAAATTAGATGACTTTGAAACCCCTTTGGGGTTTAATATCTTATAGTCTGATAGAATGAATGCATAATAATGCCATACATACTATATTTATAAGTATGTATCTTATTTGTATATGACTACAGAGCTAGCAACTTTTTGAAGATGAATAGAGAGAATGTGGCTCCTGAGGCATGCTAATCTAGTAACTAATACTTGTATATTATTAATTCACCCAAAAATATTTGTTGAACAACTAGGTGTCAAATTAGTGGTAGGTATAGAGATGATAATGAAATATTCTCTTTCTCTTTACACATAATTGTGTGACATGGTTCTGTAATATAGCGACATCTTAATTAGCTATATGCTTAGGGAAGGTGATGTTAATTGAAGCTTTTTAAAAATTAATTAGTACAACTATGTTTTATTCCAGCCTTTGTGGATGAAAGGTTATATAAAACTGTAGTTCATTTTACTACTTAAATAAATAAAGTTTATTGAACATAATTGTGTTGTATCATATTATTTGGAATTTTTTCAGGGTGCCAAGTTCATCATTTTGAAATCCATTCTTATTGTACAGGAGAAGTAGGAGATTGTGATGATTTATATTGGTCCAAGTCACTTCTTGGGAAATGAGTTTGTTTTTCTCTCAATAAATTTAATATATCTGCTTGTTTAGTCACCATGTTTCTTTTCCTGATAAAAGCTGAGTATAGAAGGTGAAATAAAATGTTTCATTAGTTGGACTTTAGTTAATTACAGTTTTTTACTGTACATAAAATCCTAATTAGTAACATGGGGATCTGGTTGCTCTTTAGGGAAGCAGTATGCTCAGTTTTTGATACCAAATTTGGTTAGAAAAAAGACTGACCACATATGATGGTATCCAGAAGAGAGTAACCAGAAAGGTATGGGTAAAGAATGCTATATTTACTATTTTTAACCCAGCTTTATTAATACATAATCGACGTATAACATTGTGCAAGTTTAGATGTATTATGCAAAATGGATAAAGGAAGTTAAGGTATATGAAGTAAAAAAAAAAGAGCAGGAAATAAGTTCTAACGTTTATCTATTTGAAGAGCTCTTTTTTCATATCGAGTAGAATATAATATTTGAATACCTTTTATACTATTCCATTAGGTGACTGAGAACATCTGGAGAACTTCTGAGGCAGCCTATTTCACCCATGACTGCCCCTGTTAGATCTTCTTCCTAGTAAGGAAATGTAAATATGTCCATTTACAGGTTTGAGCCATATGGAATACATCTAATCCCCTCCACACTATAGCCCTTCAGATATTTGGAAAAAAGTCAAGCATGTCCTCTTATTGGATCTCATTTTCACTCCCCTAAATTTTAACAAATAGACTTATTCTCCAAAAGTTGGAGCTAGCATCAAGTACATGCTCCAGCTTGAAAACTGCTGCAAGGGATTCCAGTCAAGGTGGTGGAGTCGGTAAACGTTGTGCTTGCCTCCTCTCACAACCACATCAAAATTACAACTAAACTATAAAATAGACATCATGGGAGTCACCTGAAGTCTAGCTGAATAAAAGTCCTACAACTGAGAACACACAGAATAGGCCACCTCGAGACTGGCTGGAGAAGTGGAGATGCAAAAAAGGCAAGTCCCGCACCCACATGTGGTGGCTGAAAAATGTGAGAAATATCTCAGCTGCAGAGGTGTCACCAAAAGGGTGAAGAGTCCTGGCCCCTCACCATGCTCCAGAACCCATGGTTCCAGTGCCAGAAAGAGAAGTGTCCACAACTTCTGGCTGTGAAAACCAGCAGAGATTATGGCTGATTGAGACAGTGAGCTGCTGGAGTGCAGGTGCTCCTCTTAAGTGGCCTGTGTATGAACTTACTCACTGATGAACTCACTGGCTCTGAACTGAGCTCCAGTTCTGGTGCAACAGCTCAAAAGGTACCAGGGACATACAGGGAGGACTGAATCGTCTGGCTTCAGAGTGAGAGCTGGAGCGGTGGCTTTCTCCCAGACAAAAGTGCTGACACAGGGCATCGTTTCTTTCTGAGCTCACTCCAGCCTGGCTTGCAATCCAGGAAGGCACCATTTCTGAGTCTCCTTCACTGTAGCTACCACTGAGCACCTCCTTCCCTGGTGATTTCCTGAGAGCCCACCCAAGCTACTTTCAGTAACTTTTTTATACAAATAGCCTGTATCGGCTCCATGTTGTAAAATTTTCTAAAATCTCTCAAAGGTGCACCAGCCTTAAACAAGAAGCATCTAGCCATGGTGTGCCCTGTACCTCTTTCTTCATAGGCCAAAGCCCAGTACTAGTAGCAGCTGGCCTCGGTTTGAAGCTTGGCCTCTTCAGGCACATCCAATCCCAGAGTGGATGGCAGCCATCTGCGGAATGCTTGGTGGCTCATGCCAGGTGGCCTCAGGCAGGGCACGGAATGCAGCAGAACTTGGCCTATGGAAGGGAACCTCCTAGGAGGCCCTGATCGGAATACTTGGTTGATGGTTTAAGTCCAAGTCAGAGCACCACCAGGGGTCATATCTGAGGAAAACAAATGCAAAGGGCAGATAGGTAGATACCAGAACCCAGTTAAGGTGAATCCTACACTGGAAAGTCAGCCCCGGCACAACTGCTCCTCCATTATATTCACAGGCCAAAACTCACAACAAATTCGCCCAAGGGTCAATCCCTCCTACTGATGAAAAAACAGCAGCCAAGGCTCAACTACAACAGGAGGGCACACAAAACCCATACAAGGGACACACCTTGGGCACCCAGCTCAGGTGACCAGGGAAGATGGTGCCACCGGGCCCCGCGGGACACCTACTACATAAAATCACTCTACTGAGACTGGGAGGCATAGCAGCCCTACATAATACATAGAAACAAACACAAGTAGGCAGCCAAAATGGGAAGACAAAGAAACATGTCCCAAATGAAAGAAGAGAACGAAGCTCCAGAAAAAGAATTAAACAAAATAAAGCAAGCACTCTACCAGATGCAGGGTTCAAAACACGTGTTATAGGATGCCCAATGAACTTAGGGGAAGAGTAGATGAACTCAGTGAGAACTTTAACAAAGAGATAGAAAACATAAAAAAAGAACCAGTCAGAAAGGAAGAATATGATAACGGAAATGAAGAATACCTTAGGAGGAATTAACGGTAGATTAGATGAAGTGGAGGATCGAATCGGTGATTCAGAAGATAAGGTAGCAGAAAAAACCCAATCAGAACAGCAACAAGAAAAAATAATCCAAATGAATGAGGTTGGTTTTAGGGGCCTCTGGGACCACATCAAGCATACCAACATTCACACCATAGGGATAATGGAAGGAGAAGAGAGAAAGCAAGGAATTGGAAAACATATCTGAAGAAATAATGACAAAAACGTCCCTAACCTGGTGAAGGAAATATACATACAAGCCCAGGAAGCACAGAGAGCCCCAAACAAGACAAACCTAAAGAGGCCCACGACAAGAAACATCATAATTAAAATGCCAAAGGTTAAAGACAAAGAGAGAATCTTAAAAGCAGCAAGAGAAAAGCAGTTAGTTACCTATAAAAGAGCTCCCATAAGACTGTCAGCTGATTTCTCAACAGAAACTTTGTAGGCCAGAAGGGACTGGCACAAAATAGTCATGAAAAGCAAGGACCTACAACCAAGATTACTCTACCAATCAAAGCTATCATTTAGAATCGAAGGACAGATAAAGAGCTTCCCAGACAAGAAAAAAACTAAAGGAGTTCATCATCACCAAGCCAGTATTACAGGAAATATTAGAGAGACTTCTTTAAGAAGAAGAAAACAAACAAAAAAAAGGATTTAAAATATGATTAATAAAATGGCAATAACTACATATCTAACAACAATTAGTTTAAACGTAAATGGATTAAATGCTCCAATCAAAAGATAGGGTGGTCGAATGGATAATAAAACAAAACCCTTACATCTGCTGCCAGAAGAGACTCACTTCAGATCGAAAGACACACACAGACTGGAAGTAAAGGGATGAAAAAAAAGATGTTTCATGAAAATGGAAACAAACAGAAAAGACTGGGGTGCAATACTTATACTTGACGAAGTAGACTTTAAAACAAGAGACAAAGAAGAACCCAGTAATCCCACATCTGGGTATTTATCTGAAGAAACCCAAAACACTACTTTGAAAGGATAGGTGAATCCATATGTTGATTGCAGCATTATTGCCTGCGTGTTACTGTACAAATTCCTTACCATGACACTTAAGGCTTTGCCTACCTTTGGCCTTAATTTTCATTATTTTCTCCATGCCGACTATACTCCAACCTTCCTGGACCTTTCTCTTGTTTCATTAACAAGTTATTTATTTTGTCTCTGTCATGCCTTTGCTGATGCTTTCCCTCCTCTAGAATAACCTTCTTTCCCTTCTGAGACCAGTGAATTTCCAAGTTATTGTTCAAGGCCCAGGTCAAAGGTCCTCTCTTTTGTCAAATCTTCTGTACTTCACTTCACACTCATCTCCTTCCCTCAGAGAGCTAATCCCTAATACGTTCTTATACTCGTAGCCCATGCCCCGTTAATTTACTTATAACATTTTATCATGTGTAGGTTTTTTTATATTTGCCCAGCTAGAATGTGAATGCTTGAGGTTAAATACCAGGTCTTGTTCATATTTCTTTTCCCTAAACTTAGTATATTTAAAAAAAATATTATATAAATGTTATATAAAATAGAATTTCCTTTCATTGGCCACAAACTTCATTCATTAATCTCGTGAGATGTTATCTAATTTTGCCTTTCTGAAATGTATTTTAGTCAGTCCATAACTTCATTTTGTTGGTCTTCCATCAAATACCTTTTCCCTTAGCCTTTGTCTTTCCAGGTGAAGAAGCTTAATACTTTTTGTCTGTTCCCCATTCCATTAAGTTTTTTCTAGATCTTTTCCATAAATATCATGGAGTACAATACCGAACAGGAAGAATTGGGAGCGGGGGGGAGGGAGGTACCCCAGCAACTGACAGCACTGTTCATCCTGGGTAAAAATCTTAAACGTTGTCACACTACTGTCACCAATTCTTTTCATTCTGGCTTACTTCCCAAAGGACAGCTCCTAATTCTCACTGGATCACGTAGCAGTTGTGATTATTTCCAAAGCAGTGACATATTATTAGTTTGTCTTTCTTTGCTCAGTAATGCAAATCAGAGATTGTTTTACTTAAAGTGATATGCATTTTGGCCTATGGTACTAGAATGTTAATTCTTACTCTTCCTTTGACCATATGTCTTCCAAAGCATTGCGGGTCATGTATAAATCAAGTTTTCAATGGAATTTATAGAAAATTGCGAGATCTTTCAAAGCCAACTTTTATTCTCTCAAAAAAAAAAAAAAAGAAAGGAAAGGTGAAGAGGAAAAGTATAAAGGGTTGAATGGAGCCTGAAGTTAGTTTCTTTAGGTAAAAGTTTGATAACAAAAATAACCTCATTGTGAAACAGAAAACAAAACAAAAATAAGAAACCACCTAAAGAAGCTTTTTCAAAGTTTCATGGCACCAAGAAAGCTGTGACCTGCTACATAGTTTAGACACAATGGAATTTGCCTACCTCACCAAGTCTGTGAATAAGCATTCTTGAACTTGAATTAATGAAAACTGAGATGAGTGATACAACAGATCAACTGGAACCCAAGGAAATGATGAGCTTAGATGAATGCTTTTTAAATAGAGGGTAATAATAGGAAAAAACCACTTTTATTAGATAAACTATATATTTGTCTCTCCCTATCAAAATGTAACATTTCAAATTCTTTCCCCTAGAGTCTGACAAAATGGCCCTTACCCATAAGGCTCCAGCATCATAAACTGAAATCTATTTGAACACTAATGTTATTTTGGGAATAAATGATCTAAAATGCTTAGGAAGCTACTCATGTCACTGGATTTTTTTATGAGATTGGATTTTCCCTCAGATCCCTTGGCTTGGATTCTAAGGAAAATGAACGCTTTCTCTGGGGTTGTTGAGGCAAGAATGAGCTATTAACATTCGCTGTGCATCTCTGTAAACTAATGTTCTGTCACGTCGAGAACTAAACTTTGATTCTCTGAGTTGCCATTTATATTTCTCAGAAACATTGCATTTAAAAGTCACTGAAAATAAAGAATTAATGTCTTAAACCCTACACCTACAGATACTCTATGTTTGGTCCTTTTACTTTTCTTTTATGCCAGGTTTTCTCTCTTTAAATAAATGACATATTTAGGGTCAAATATGTATTTTGAATAAAAAAAACTAGAAGGAGCCTTTCAAATTTGGAGTAACCCTTCTTAGGGAAATTCATAGCAGGAATTCCTAGGCTCACTCTTCTTCTCTGGTCTTGTACAGCTTATGACCTTCTTTTCCAAGCATTGAAATTTAGATGCAAGTTCCTTTTTCACTTGATTGGGCATTTGCTGTGCTAGGAGGCTGCTCTTTAAAGAAGGACAGAGTGCCACTCTACCAAATTGAACTAATGTTTTTAAAACATGGACCTAAATTTAAACCAGCCAAACACCAAACAGCAGAGCATTTAAAACAATTAGAATTGGAAATGATACATGAATCGCTGAAGTTAAAGGTTTTAGCATTCTCTGAACTGAATACATAGAATGTTAGTATTTTATTTGGTTTAACTCATTAAATCAAATAATGGTAGATTTTGATGTTTTGTTATTGACTTGAAGAAACAAGCTGTTTTTTAAAGGCTAGACCATTAACAATAGAATTATTTTTTATACAGTCTGAAAATAATTAGAGACTAATATGCTGCCTTTCACAGATGAAAACGTTGAGACCCAGAAATAATGGACTAATGCAGGTCTTATGTAACCTTGGTATTCTCTCAGTTCATCAGTGTTCCAATACCGAAAGATGTTTCCTGTGTATGTGACTCTTTTGGGATTGTAACTTGAAGGGAACAATAATGAGGGATGATAAAACTTGCCCCTAATTCTCTGCTTCTCTTCATTAGCATAAGTAGTTATGTTCAGAACCAGGCTTATGGGAAAGACAGACTCTGGACTAGAAACCAGAGGTAGATGAAACTGAGGAAGGTACTTCCAGACCATCCTGAGTTTCAGAGAAAATCCGACCCAGAAAAAAATGTATACATGGAATAGCCTCAATCCTATAGCAATCCTGTGTTTTTTTAGTTCCCGTCTTTCTACCAGCTCTCTCTCCTATCACCCAGCTTCCTACAATTGTAGCCATATCTTTATCTTATGCAAATGTCCTCTTCATCTTACATCAGTATCGCTAGGATAATGATGAGGAAAGTTATGGCAATGACAAAAACAAAAGCATTATAAGAGCTATTAGCTGATATGCACTTACTATATGCCAGGAATTATTCTGTCATAGTTATTTTCAGGCTGCTATAACAAAATACCATAGACTGGATGGCTTACAAACAACAGCAATGTATTTCTTACAGTTCTGGAGCCTGAGAAGTCAAATATCAAGGTGCCAGAAGATTGGAATTTTGGTGAGAGCCCCCTCTCACTGTCTGCACATGGAGGAATGAGCAAGAGAACTGGCCAGAGTCTCTTTTATAAGGGCACTAATCCAATGTATGAGGGCTTCATGCAAATAATCGCATCTCCTCCTAATGGCCCCACCTCCTAACATTGTCATATGGGTTTGTGGAGGACACAGACATTCAGTCCAAACAAAGTGCGTTTCCCATATTAACTCTTAATTTTTAAACTACCTCTTTAAAGTATAAAGAGGTTAAATAGCTTGCCCCAAATCCCTTAATTACTAAGTCTTAAAGCTAGAAGCCCTGCATTTTGATTTCATAGCTTGGGATCTAAATCTTTACTCTACTACTTGAGAACAAGGGTCAGACACTGAAAGGTTGAATTGTTGGGGCCATCATGATGTAGTCTCAGAATGTCTTATATGCAAATATATGGGGTATACAAAATTAGTTTTTGGAATGCTTCATTTACTTCACATTCAATTACTCTTACTGCTTCCTTTTTCCGGCCTCTGGGATTCCTCTACTTGTAACCTATCCTTAGCTTTTTGGCTAAACTGTAAAGTGCTAGAGTATGGTTTAAGTTAGAGCTACTCCTTTGTTTCTCATTTACTGTAGCTAAGCACAGAGTTACATAGGAGTATATTTGAAATTCCTGTGGAATTAAATAAATGACAAACTCTGGAATTCATTGCTTAAAGAATGATAATGAGTTGTGTTCTAGGGGAGATATATGTGTACATGCACATTCAGGAGCTCAAATATGTTTTCAAATGAACTGTGAGTTTTGAGAGAAAACGCAATACCTGGCATAGAGAAATGTTCAGTTTAAATACTATTTAATTACAAGTTAAGTTAAAAACACCAGCATGGATCCGTATGGTATGGATACACACACACACACACACACACACACACACACACACACACACACACATACACGCACAATTTTCAAAGAGATATAAGGATATTATGGCTTTTTGTTTGTGTAAACAGATCAACTCCTAGTGTCTTTCAGCTAGGTGAATACAGTTTTATTATCTTAGTGTCTGGGTAAGTCTTGAGGTACAAAGTGACTCAGACTTATTTAAATTTAATATCAGACTTTAGACAAATCCTTTCGAAACAAAAAAAATAAAGGATAACATATGATGGCTTAGGTCTTTTATATATAATTATATGGTTCCCAGAGTGGCGTTATAATTGAATTATAAGGTGCCTCATGAGTATTCTAGTCAGCGTTTAAGAATATCACAAAGCAGAACTGAGAAATATATTTTCGCCAGCTAGAATGTAAGCAAGACACCCTATAATTCAATTACAACTAGCCTTCAGGAACCATATAATTATATTATAAAGTAGTTTAGGGAAACTGGGAAACTGAGTGTTTTTAACACAGTGTATATATTTAAATGATAATTTGATAACTTTACCTTTCACCTTTCCCAATCACACAGATATGGGGACACTTTTTGTGATCAGTTCCATGTACTTTTCAAAACTTTCAGAATAAACTGTCATCCCAGGAAGTCTTTAGCTTACAGTCCTTTTATTATTCTATCTGTACATACATAATACCACTTAAATTCTTTGGTCCTCAGTTTTTTCAGCTATAAAATGACGAGGTTTAATTTAGATGATCTGTAAAGTACTTTGTAATGCTAACAGTGGTTGCATCTTGTATTAGTAAATGACCTTCAGAGAAGGAGAGAGAAAGAGAGAGAGAGAGACAGACAGAGACAGAGACAGAGAGGGAGAGAGAGATTTTAAGGAACTGGCATAGTAAATTTAAAATGTGCAGTGCAGGAGGTGGGAAAATGGCATAGATGATAGAGGTTTTGTTTATCTCTCTTGCAACCAAATCAAATTTGTGGCAGAATCACAGAGCAAACAGCAAGCAAAGTCACCCGGGATATAGATGATCAAGTCATACAACTAGGGAGAGAAATAAGAAATCACCCTGCAATGGGAGGAGGTAGGATGGGGCGAGGACACAAAGCTGTCTGGTCCCAAGCAGCTGAGTGGGACAGAGGCTATAACAGGGACAGCCAGCAGCTATAGATGCCCCTTAAAGGGCTGTGTCTGTGAGTGGATTTTTGTGGTGATGGATCTGCTTGCTCTGAGTACCACCAGCACCACTTAGGCTGCGTGGAGGGCACCAAGGACTTACAGGGTGACACTGAGTTTTTGGAGTGAGAGCCAGAGGCTGAGGTCTGTCCCAGACAGAAGTGCTGGTGGTATCCTTTGCTCCTCTGTTGAGCCCTCCCCTCTCCCAGTGTGTGGATGCAGTGCCACCATAGCTGAGACGTCATCAATCTAGATAAAAGAGGATGCTCCACTCAGAGGACATTTCCCTGAAACGTCTCCACCTGCTATTTGCAGCCCTACCCAAGCCACATCCAGGTGTAGTCTTGGCGAGTCAGGTGCTCCTTAGTGAACAAAGCCAAGACTCACACTGGTAGCAGCTGGCCTCAGTTTCTGGTTTGTTTTCTTAAGGCAACTATAAGCATAGCATATGTGGATTGCTTGCTGTATCTTAGCAGATGGACCTGGAGGGACAGAGACTGGGGTTAAAATTGACCTGCTGCTGAACACCTCTCAGGACTGTGCCACCAGACACCTAATACACAAAGCCACACTAATAAGTCTGGGAGACTTAGGAGCTTTGTACATAAAAATAGGCACAGAAAGGCAGCCAAAATGGGGAGGCAAGGAAGCAGAAACCCTATGAGAGAACAGAACAGAGATCCAGGAATAATAGAGCCAAGCAATCTAACAGATGCAGAGTTCAAAACACTGGCTATAAAGATGCTCAGTGAACTTAGGGGAATTATAGATGAATTCAGTGAGAACGTTCACAAAGATATTAAAAACATAAAAATGGAAATGGAAATTATAAAAGGAAGCCGGTCAGAAATGAAAAACACATTATCTGAGAAGAGAAGTATATTAAATGGAATAAACAAAGTGAATAAAGAAGAGGATCAAATGACATATATAGAGGATGGGAAAGCCAAGGACACACAATCAGAATGGCAAGAAAAAAGAAGCCAAGGACAAAATAATAATTCAAGGAGCCTATTGGACGCTACTAAATTTAAAAATATTTGTGTCATAGGGGACCTGAAGGAAAACAAGATGTTGAAGAACTATTTGAAGAAATGATGATGGAAAACTTCCCTCACCTGGTGAAGGAAATAGATATACAACCCCAGGAAGCTCAGAATGTCACAAGAAATAGGAACCCAAAGAGGCCTACACCAAAACACATCATAATTAAAATGCCGAAGTTTAAATACAAAGTGAGAATCTTAAAAACAATGAGAGAAAAGTGGATAGTTACCTACAAGGAAGTACCCATAAGACTGGCAGCTGATTTCAAGGACAGAAGGGCTTGGCACAAAATATTTGAAGTTATAAAGACCAGGATCTACAACCAAGAATACTTTATCCAGCAAACCTAACATTTAGAGTCAATGGGTAGATAAAGAGCTTCCCAGACAAAAATAAGTTAAAGGAATTTATCAACACCAAGCCATTATTATAGGAAATGTTGGAGGGACTTCTTTAAGAAGAAACAAACATGTATCAAAAACAGGAATAAAAAGTGATAATTACTATATTCCTATCAATATGTACCTCAAATGGAAAAGAATTAAGTGCTCCATCCAAAAGATAGAGTGGCTGATTGGATAAGAAAACCAGACACCTGCACATGCTGCATACAAAAGACTCACTTCACATTAAAAGACACACACAGACTAGAAGGGAGAGGATGGAGAAAGATATTGCCTTGATGGACCTAGAGGGTGTTGCGCTAAATGAAATGTGAAGAATAGAGAAAGACAAATATTGCCTGATTCTGCATACATGTGGAATCTAAAGAACAAATTAACTACAATGACAAAAACAGTAATAAATTCATAGATACAGAGAATATTTTGAGGGCTACTAGATTCGAGAAGGTGTTGTGGGGTGGGGAAAAAGGCAAAGAGATTAGGAGGTACAAATGGGTAGTTGCAGAATAGACATGGAGATGTAAAGTGTTGCATGGGTAAGATGGTTAATAATGTACTAAATGTGTAAGGGGGAAGAGAGGTACTAGATTTAGTGGGGTGACCACTTTGCAAGTTATGCGCACCTCTGATTACTAGGTTGTACAGCTGCAACCGGTATATTATTGTATGCCAACTATAATTGAAGTAAACTCATTGAATTGTACAATGTAAATATGAGCAACTAATTGTATATTATATTTCAACAAAGGCAGGAAAAATGTTTTAAAAAATTAGAAAATAAAATAAAATGTGTAGGGTAAACTGGCAGAGTGGATACCTAGGGGAGAGTTAATGTTGCAGCTTGAGTCTGAAGGTAGTCTGGAAGCAGAATTCTTTTTCCCTCTGGGCACCTCAGTCTTTCCTCTTAAGATCTTCAACTGATTGGATGAGGCCCACTCACATTATGGAAAATACCTGCTCTACTCAAAATCTACTGATTTAAATGTTAATCACATCCAAAAATACTTTCACAGAAACATCTAGACTGGTATTTGACCAATAAATGAGTCAAACGGCCTAGCCACATTTCCACATAAAATTAACCATCATACGTCTGTATAGCAAGAGAATTTTATTTTGTACCTTACAGAGTCTGCTTCTCTAGATTGTGCATTATCTTTTAGAGATGAGAATGTAAATCGGGAATATGAAACTTTAGATCTGAAGCTTTGGTATGATTCAATGTTTTCATGAATACAGGATATGAAATTAGATGTTTTTATTTGTAACAAATTCATTTTAAAAAATATGCTTTCACAAAATTAAAATGACCTGTTTAAATCTATTTCCAATTAAATATTGGAATACTGAATATTTAAAATTTTCCATTTATAAATAACTTATGTTACAATAACTCTAGAAAATCTACCCTATCTCCTTTTCTGCCATCTTACCATCTTATGATGGTTTCCACTAAGCAACTAATAGTTGTGGTGGCTATATTAATTTTTAAAATTTGAACTATTTTCTACTAAAAAGTAATGCATACATGTGTACATGAATGCTCATAGCAGCACTATTTATATTAGCTAAAAAGTGGAAACAACCCCAATGTTCATCAGCTGATCAGTGTTTAAACAAAATGGTATTCAGCCATGAAAGTGACTGAAATTTTGATTCATGCTGCAATAATGATGGACATTGAAAATATTATGCTAAGTGAAATAAGACTGTCACAAAAGGCCAAATATTGTATGATTACATTTATATGAAGTATCAAGAACAGGTAAATCCATAGAGCAGAACGTAGAGTGGTGGTTATCAGGGGCTGATGGGAAAGAAGGAAATGGGCAGTGACTGCTAATGGGCACAGGGCTTCTTTCTGAGGTAATAAAAATGTTTTAAAATCAATTGTGATGGTTGCACAACTAACTGAATACACTAAAAACCATTGAATTGTATATATTAAATAGTGAATTGCATCTAAAATATAGCTCAATAAAGCCGTTAAAAAAGTGATGTACACATAGGAAAAGATTCTACCAACATTAAAGAGTATATATTGGACAGTTAAAGTCTCCCTTTCACTCCCACCCCAATCTCCACTCACCCCTGACCTACTCGCTACTAGTAACCACTGTTGATAAGTCTTATTTTCTCCCAAATACTGTTCTGCCCCTTGGTTTTTCACTCAATGTTTTAAAACTCTTTCTGTATCAGCATATATACATCTCTAACATTATTTTCAACAGATTTCTAGTACTCTTTTATGTGGATAAGTCAGAATCTATTTAAACATTTCTCTCCTGAGGAATTCTTATTTCTTTCCAGTGCTGGTGAAAATACTGCATAGTCATTCTTTCATATCTATTCACAAGGTAGTGCACAAAATATATCTGTAAGATAAATTCTTAGATATGAAATTGTCTAGTCAAAAATAATGTACATTTTAGATTTTTATAGGTATTGATTGCTGCACTGCCATATATAATAGTTGGACCAGTTTAGATTGCCATTGGCAGTGCTTACGAGCATTTCTTTCTCCAAATCGACACTGGATATTTTCAAACTTGATCTTTGTCAATATGATGGGTAAAATAATTTCTCATTTTAGTTTTTAATTGTGAACCAAGTTGAACAAATTTATTTTGTCATAAGTATATTTTCCTGTGAATTTTCTGTATACCTTACTTTTTATATTGGGTTATCAGTCTTTTTATTATTGGTTTGTAAAAGCTCACCAACATTAAGGAAATTAGTCCCTTGTCTGGGTTCTTGTTTGCTGTCAAGATTCCCCTTTTTTTTCTCTTTATCTGGCATTTATGGTACTTTTTGGATGAATACTTTCTTAAAGTGTTTGTTTTGTTGCTTTCAAATAGATTGGAATGTACAATGGAAAATATAGTCCAAACTGAAATCACACCTTTATGTGTTTTTTCTTTTTTTTCTTTTTACTTTTTTTACATGAAGCCATCAAGTCACTTCTGGAGAGAACCATCAAATTACCAGTGGTGTCAGTTCTCTACTTCTTAGACCCTTGTCCTCATGAATATTGAATATCCCTTAATCCTCATTCTGAAGTTTGCTTTTAGATAAGGGCATTTTTTTTGTTGTTTACTTTTTAATTGGTCACAGAACGATCAATAAAAATATGATAATATTGGACAGATTTCAGATCTTTTCCCTTTGCCAGGGCATTCTCACTTCACTCAATATAACAGCTGCCACAGTGCTTATGTTACTTGCTAATTTAACTCTATATTAGTCCTTTCTCACATACCATAAACATGATTTTAATTTGGAGACAAAAAAAAAAAAACACGTAAAGTGGTTTAGATTAGAAAATGTATCTAAAAAACTAGGACCTGACAATAAGGTATTAGTTATTAGGACTATTTTCCTTTTTGTCTTCCCTTCCTCCCTCCCTTTCTATCTCCCACCCTCCTTCTCACCTTCATTTCTATTTTAGTTTTTTCATTTGTTTTCTTTTTTTCCTTCCCTCCTCTCCTCCCTCCTTCCATCCCTGGTTATGAAAGCAATACACACCCACAGTAAAATATATATGTATAGGGATGCATATATAGATATAGATATAGATATATTATTACAAAGAAGGTATATAAAGTTAAACTACCACTACCACCACTGCTGCTGCCACCCCCCACTCCCTGTCAACTCTCTGTTCACATGCCCCAGAAGGTACAAGTTTTCTCTATATGTTTTTCTTGAAATATTCTAAGGGACTATAAATGGCTATGTAGATGTGTCTGTGAAATATAATATATTATATTTCAAGAATATATGCATACAAATGAGTGAGCTCTTTTAAGAATAATCATCTCAGGCTATACACTTATTGCAATGTTATCATTGCTAAAATTTTTCTTAGGTTTCCTTTGTGGCTATTGCTTTTAGACCTTGGCAATTATCATGAAGTGTTCTTACTGGTGGAATTTGTTTTCCTTGAAGATGGATTAGATTTTGGGAAACAACCAAATCGTATTTTGAGTCAAGTCTGTTGAATATAGGTATGACCTATATGCAAAATTGAGGCGACCTTTAATGAAAAACTCTAGAATAGTAAAATTGTTTTTTTTAAGTAGCTCACAATCATCAAGGAAGAATTCTAAAAATATTTTGGGTAACGACAACGTTGTATGTTTACAGCATCACAAGAGACAGAATCCATGAAGGAACTATTTGGACTTCTGAATTCTGCTGTGCTGTTTTTTGGATATTAGAGTTCTGCTTGCAAAATTTGCCTTAGTTCCCCTCCTTAAAATCCTAAGAAGCCTTATTCTAGGTTAGCAGTGTGGTACAAACAGCACGGACTTCTGCTTCTGACAGTAGCCCTGAGGGATATAATGACAATCTCAGAGGTGAGGAAGACTCCCCTGGATTTTTTGATGGTCTTTAATAACCTGATGTACAGTGGATTGCTCACTGTTTCCTTCTTTGCTTCCTGCCACAACAATATGAACCTAGAAATCAATGACCAGAACAAAACTGAAAAACACATAAACACATGGAAGCTAAATATGTTACTACACAATAAATGAGCCAACAATAAGATCTAGAAAGAAATCAAAATACCACTTGAGACAAATGAGAATGAAAACACAATGACTCCAGATATATAGATATATGACACAGAGTGAAAGCAATCCTAAGAGAGAAATTCATAGCAATACAGGCTACTTCAAAAAACAAGAGAAATCTCAAATAAAAAAAAAAAAAACTAGTCTCATACCCAAAGAAACTAAAAAATGAACAGTAAGCAAAAGCTAAAGTGCATACAGGGAAGGCAATAATAACAATCAGAGCAAAAATAAACAAAATAGAATCTAAGAAAATGATAGAAAATATAAAATAACTTGATTCTTTGAAAAGATAAATAAAATTAATCAACCGTTAACTAAACTCACAAGGAAAAATGAGAGAAGGCCCAAATGGATAAAATCAGAAATGAAAGAAGTGACAACTGACACCACAGAAATACAAAGGGTTATAAGAAAATACTATGAGCAATTATATGCCAACCAGTTGAACAGTCAGGAAGAAATGGATAGATTTCTAGAAACATACAGTCTTACAAGACTGAATAAAGAAAAAGCAGGAAATCTGAACAGACTGATTACTAATAACAAAATAGAATGGGTAATCAAAAACTCCCCACAAATCAACGTCCTGGACCAGATGGCTTCACAGGTGAATTATAACAAACATTCAAAGAAGAATTAAAACCTAACCTCAAACTATTCCAAAATTTTCAAGAGGAGCAAAGACTACCAATCTCATTTTATGAGACCACGATTACCCCGATTCCAAAACCAGACAAGGATATTATAGAAAAAAAATATAGGCCCAGGATTCACTTTAGTAGGGGTCTGATGCTTGCCCAGTCAACCCATTGGGTGTGTTGTTTGTGATGGTGGTTGGTTGGTGCTCTTGTGTGGTCTGAAGCTGGTCACCAGGTGTATTGGTTCTGAAACCTCTTGGGTTGGGCTCTGTTGCAGACCAAAGTCAGTTTCTGCTTGTGCCCTGCCTTGGGTCACTTGGTTTGAGCTACAAAGTGATCTGCAGTTGGTTGCCATTTGTGCTGGGCTCAGAGGTATCTGACAAAGGCTAAGCTGTGGACTGAGGCTCGTTGCCACTATTGCCAGGCTTGGGGGTGGTTAATAAGAGGTTCACCAAGGCCAGATGCTCCTTTTTTTTTTTTTGGTTGTGTGTGTAAACTTTGAGAGATTTTAGGAAAGTCTGCAGCATGGGCCAAGACAGGCCGATTGTAAGGAAAAGCCACTAAAAGTGGCCTGAGTTGGCTTGCAAGTTGGGTAGGGTAGGTTATTGGAATCACCAGGAGGGGTGAACGGTTTTAGCCTGGCTGATGGAGACTTAGATATGGCACCCACCTTGGAATGCAAGCCAGGCTAGGGATGGTTCAACAAAGGAACAATGCTCTCTGCCAGTACTTCTGCCTGGAGAAAGCTGCCCCTTCAGCCTCTGCCCTGTAGCCACAATTCAGTTTCTCTCCTTATGTCCCTGGAAACTTTCATGCTTCCACCCCAGCACTGGAGCTTAGAGCAAGTGAGTATGTCAGTGAGTAAGTTTGTTCCCAGACCCTTTAAGAGCAACACTTGGAACTCCAGCATCCATTTGCCTCACTCAGCCACAATCTGGTTTTCACAGCCAGAAGTTTTGGGGACTTCTCTTCCTTACAGTGAAGCCCTAGATTTGAGTTCCTGGTGTGTGGCTGGGACCCCTCGCTCCTGGGAACCTCTACAGCTGATATATTTCTACTGATTTTTAATCACCACATATGGATTTAAGACCAGCTCTTTCCACATCTCTGCCCTTCCTACCAGTCTTGCTGTGGCTCTTTCGTATGTCTTTACATGTGGGACTTCTGTTCAGCTGGACTTTAGGCGGTTCTTAATGATGGTTCTTCTGTAGTTTAGTTATAATTTTGATATGGTCATGAAAGGAGGCTAACAGAATATATATACTCTGCCATCTTGGATAATCACTTCTGGAAATTTTTGACTTTGTGATATGTTGATAGAGGGTTAAATGTATCTTTTGAATGAGAGGTAATATTTGCTTTGGAGCAGGAGTGTTGACTTAATTAGTTTTTTTCGTTAATGGCATGTTAAACCTAAATCGTGTTTAGTTTAATACTAGTTATAAGTCCAATAAGTAATTTTCCTCCCTTAGCAAATTAAATAAAGGCATAGGCAGCACATTTCATATGTGCATATGAAGAGATACATGTCTATAATGTGATAGCTATTGTGGTACATACTAAAGAAACTGGTAAGATGTTAACTTGTTTCCCCCATTTTTAGGAGTCGCAGTGGAAATAGAAACATTGCAGAAACTTGATGGGTACTGTAATAGAAATATGAACAAAAAGTATAGGTCAATTGACTATAATTCACTTATTTAAGAAGTATCTCTTGAGCACCTACGATATGCCAGCTACTATGCAAAAACACTAAGTATTTAGCAATGGAATAAGCACACCCAGTCTCTGCTTGTATAGAATTTAAAGTTGAGACATGAAATAGCTATGAAATTAAAATCATTGTAAGTATCCTGAAAGATAATTATCAAATACCATTAGAAGACATATAAGGAGCATTAATCCAAGTGTGGTGGGCAGGAAAGGCTTCCCTAAGTAAGTGACATTTAAGTTGAAAGGTGAAGGAAGGGCAAGAGTGACCAGTGCAAAGGAAGTAGGACAATAATTTGTTGTATTAGAGCAGTACTTTTCAACTGGGGGTGATTTTTGCTCCCCAAATGCATTTGGATATTTTTGATACATTTGTTTGTTACAATTTAGAGTGGGGGAGGGAAGGCTAGGAATGCTGCAGAATATTTTAGAATTCAGAGGACATCCCCTCTCTCTGAAAAGAATTGTTCAGCCTCAAATGTCAATAGTGCTGAAGTTGAGAAGCACTGCATTAGATTCTAGAAGAAGAGGGAAATGTCAATGTACTGTGAAAAGTTTAGAAATGATAAAAAAGGAACCCGATTTCAGTTCAGCAAACATTATCAAGTAGTTATTATGTACTTTGTATTAGGGAGACAAAATTCCTATCCTTAATGTGCTTAATTTAGAAGGGAAAACATAGGTAAACTCCAGAAATACTACAAATGATATCAATCATACTGTCCTAAGGACCCATTGAGAAGGGATGCCTAACGTATCTCAAATAGGTCAGGAAACCCTTCACCATAAATATGACACGAATAGATTTTAAATTGTGAATAAGAATTAATCTTTTAGAAATATCTGGAATCATTGATGGCAAAGATTTAGAATGAACTATGGAAAGTTAGAAATGGACTAAGGAACCAAAATTAAGGATTGGGAACAAAAGACAAGGGTTTGGTATACCATAAGCTGCCAAAGCAGGCTCATTTCAGTGGGTCCTGGAACAAAAATACAAATGGAGACTCAGGCCTGCAGCTTTACCCCCTTCTTGTCCATCCTCAGCTCTGTGTAGACAATTTGGGCAAAGAATAGTGGTGCACAGCAAAGTCTCGATGGAGGGGAAGAGAAGGCTCAGTGTGGTCATGGCTTCCTGGCTCTGCAAAATTCTCATTCTGTAAGTGGGCTAGTGTCTAAGTGATAACCAAATCAGGGTCCTCTAACGTGGGTTACATGGCAGGGGTGTATGAAGCTCTGACTCAACCAATGGAGCTAGAGTTTTGGAGATGAGTAGTTATAAGTCAAAGCACAGAAAACACAGATTAGTTTTAGGTAATGGATCTACTCTAGATTTAGGATAACTTCAAGATAGTAAACACGAGACACTCCTAAGCAAGAACATCTTCATTCTGGTGCCCCGACCTCTGAAACACCTATCTCAACCAGAAACTACTTATATATCTTCTGAGAGTAAAGGAACCAATGCAAAAATATTATCAGTTAAATGGATATTTCTTCAAAATAATTATTTTTGATATCTGATGTTCATCCTTCTGAAATGTTCTTTTTGCTGTATAGGGTTGTAGCTAGAGATGGTTTAGTTGGTTTCATCTCAACCCTTGGGCCTACTCTGTGCTTAAATTCTGATATTAGTTTAGTTATCTCGTTGTAGAACTATGGTATTTTTTAAAGCTAAAAAGCTTCAAAAAACTCATACAGTCTAGTGGTGTTCAAAATTTTAATGTTTATTTATTATTTAGTTTTTTTTTTAATTGAAGTAACATTGGTTAATGACATTATATAAGATTCAGATGTACAACATTATAAATCAATATCGGTATATACTATAGCATAGTTACCACCCAAAGTCTAAGTTAATTGTATGGTGATGGATGGAAAATTTTATATTTTATTTTTTAAGCACCAGAAACTTTGTTTTTGAGACAGGATAGATAGTGGTTAAAATGGATGGTGGAGCCAGACTGCCTAGGTCCCAATTATACATCTTTTCTTTACTAGATGCAAGAACATGGGCAAGTTACTTAACTTCTCTGTGTCTCAAGTCTCTCATCTGAAAAATGGGGATCACGTTAAGACTAAATTAGCTAGTGCATAAAAAGCACTTAGAACACTGCTTAGCACAAATAAAGAATCATTTAAATGATTAATATTTTTTTTTCAAAAGGTAATCTTTTATAGAACTGAAACCTATACAGCGGGAAAAAGAAGAGCTACTCGGTTTGAATGGGAGAGGGTGGCAAAAGTGACAGTGCTAGCCAGCCACACCACACCCTGCAGCCATTACCAATGTGAAATCATTCTTTCTCCTCCAGTAGAGGCAGTCTGGAAAGACGGAAAATGTGAAAATGATTGGAAACCACTGGTCTAAGCCAATCACCTCTTTTTTTGCAAATGAGTAAATTGCTTTAGGCATATTAACTCATTTAATCCTCACAAAGTTCCCATTTTTTTTAAAGATTAAATTCAATAACTTGCTCAAAGTCACACCACTAAGTAAACTGCAGAGAAGGAAATAGAACCCACGCAGAAAAGCTAGTGAAAGAATATGGATGCTTTAAAATGTTGGTCCCCACATCTACCAACTGCAAAGAATTTGGGCACCTTCTCCAAAAAGGGCTTTGTCAGCCAGAGATTAGATGTTTTATTTTTGAGTCATCTCTTAACTTCATTTAGTCTCAATTAAATTAGAGTATAGTAAAATAGAATATAGCAAATTTTCAGTTAATATTAGCTATTATTTTTCTTTAAGATTTTCATAGTCACCCACTATTTTTTAAAAATAGTAGTTGTAGCAGCTGTCAGGTCAACATCCTATCTTAATATTGTTTTAATTAAAATTGGGCCACTATTAGAAAATGAATTTGGGGGAATAACCATTACTCTGTGTTTTCTGTTGTCAAAGCCTGAAACCTTTGTTTTCTCCTTATGAAAGTACTTGGGCCTCTAGAGCAGAGTTGTGGGAGCTGGGTTTTCCATTTTATTTGGGGGACCTGCCATGTGCAAAATGAACTATATGTCCTTTTCACAATATAATTATAATAATTACCATTATTACATTTTTAAATGGGGTGAGAAATCTGATTTCCTTTGATTAGGTCTATTTACATATTTGTTTGAGTGGCACATGGTAAGAGTTGAGCTTGCTCCTGCAGGAGAAAAGTAAGGTTTTGGTGATTTGGATTAGGCTCTCTGGTGAAAAGTAAATGCATTAACTTTCTCCACCGTGTCCAGCTACTTCAGTAATTGAAGAGAACAGCTTTCCACTTTAATTATGTGTTCTTATTTCTGCATTTCTTTTAATTTGTAGGACAATAAAATGTAAAGCAATGCAGAAAACAACCATTTGAAGAGTCATTTGGTATTGTTCTTGTTCGACCCTGTCCATTTGAGATTTCCAGACTTTAGGTGATTTTTTGTCTGTCTCCCTAAACACAATTTGCTTCACTGGTTATTTTCAATAACATATCAAGTGTCCCCGGAGACCCTGCTTTCTAGATGACATTTGATATCGTTTCTTCTGTCACTTAGATTCTGTATTTCTCTAGCTGTCAGTTTCTGGAGTAATCTGCCTGTGTTGCTTATACCAAATCATTTAGAAATTACAGGAGAACATGAACAGGGCTGTGTTGCATCAGTATTTCTAAAAAGCACTTTTTTACTTCTTATAGTTTAATAATAATTAATAACAACAACAATAATAATAATAATAATAATAATAATAATATACTAGAAGGAGGAATAATGAAGAGGAGGAGGAAGAGGAAGACACCTTCAAGAAATTGAAATAAGACCCCATAGAATGGAAGAAAATATTTGCAAACCATATATCTGAAAATGGACTTGTAGTTAGTATATAGAAAGAACTCTACAAGTGAATAACATAAAAATACATAACCCAAGTTAAAAATGGGTGGATATCGGCAAGATGGTATAACAGAATGCATCACATTCATGTGCCCACTCAGCAACAATAATTTGACAGCCATCAATAGAAAAAAAATACCTTCTTGAGATCTTTGAGCTTCAGGTAGGAGATTTTGAAACTTCAGTGAGTCCAGACTGAGGTGGGTCATTTTGAGAAGTCAGGCTCCTACCCCAGTGGGAGATTCTGCAACTGTGGTCCCCAGAAATAGTTCTATCCTCTTGAGGACTCAACTATAACCTTGTTTGGTTTGGTTTGGCTGCACCACCTGCAAGAGAACTTGGCAAGTGACATACTCACCTGTGCTACAGATAACAGGCCTGCTGAACTCGATTCTTGCTATGGACCATGAAGTAGCTATGACCCAGCTCCAGGCCATCTTAGCTGCTGGTCCTGCCTGCCTAGGGATCAAGCAGAAGGCATACCTGACTGCCCCTGAGACAGACCTTCCAACTTTGGTCCTCTTACGGACCCTGAAATGGTCCTATAACTCAGTTCTGGTCCTTCTCAGCCATGGCGGGAATGGACACCTGTCCATGCTCCTAAATTAGTCCCTGTGACATTGGTCCAACTGAAGATAATGAAATGCCTCTGTAACTCAGCACAAGCCCTTCCTACCGTGGGCTAGGAATACTCCTGCTCACTCAGGTACCTGCTGGGAGATGTGCCTGTCTGTGCTTCTGGAGGTGGGTGCACCTACCTTTGTCTGACTATGGACTTTGCAGTGACCTGGGAATGGTCTTGTCTGCCCAGGGAAGAAGATATGCCTGTCTGTGTCCCTTGAGGCAGACCTGGCGCTATTAGTCTGATTATAGATCCTTAAGCAGACCCATGACACAGTTATTCCCTACTAAACTACACTCTTTGAGTAGTTCTTCCCACCTAAAAAACTGACATAAAACATGCCAGCCTATATTTCTGGAGAGAGCTCTGTAATCCTTGGTCCCAAGGGTGGACCCTGAAGCATCCCTGTTACTTGGTCCCAGCCTCTATTAGCTGTGGTCCAATCCCAGGGAGCTGCCCACTGAACTGTCAGCACCTTCCTAGGGGCTCAGAGGGAGCCACAGTTGTCTGCACACCTGGTAATAGGCCTGCTGTCTGCAAACACCGAAGAGATCCCTTGCCGCAGTGCCAGCCTAACTCTCCAAGGTCCTGGTGGCATTCCCATCCACCTAGAGACCAGATAGAATCCACACCCACCTGAGATCCTGATTACAGGGCTGCCAGCATATACTCCACTGAGGACCCAATAACAGCCACATTACCTGGTTCCAAATTGCTTGACTGTGATCCCGGAGAGAATACCATTAGACTAGTAACCCAAAAGGAAAGGTTTTACCTGCAAAAATGACTCTTAAAGACTGGAAGAAGTATTTGCTCCTTCAAGTGCACAAATACCAATGCAAGGCTGTGCGGGTCACGAAGAATCAGGCAAACATGACACGATTAAAGGAAACTAATAACCTTCAATAACTGACCCCAAAGAAATGGAAATCTAGAAATTGTCTGATAAAAAGTTCATATAATCCTCCTAAAGAAGCACAATGAAATGTAAGAGAACACAGACTAAAATATTCAGGAAAACAATACATTAACAAAATGAGATGTCGAATAAATAAATACAAACCATAAAAAGAAGCCAAACAAAAGTCCTAGAGATGAAGAGTACAGTGATAGAACAGAAGAATTTATTATTTATTTGTTTTTTTTAAATTTTTTAATTAATTTATTTTTAGTTACAATAAGACCAAATTTTATTAGTATTCACATTACATCTATCTCTTCTTCCCCCAAAAGGATAGGAAAACAAACATTTTCTTTTTTAAATAACATTCGGTGTCATGTTTTTCCTTTAATTTAAATGTTCGATGCCTAATTATTATTATTTTCTTTTTAGATTTTAACTTTAATTTTTATTATGGTGACATTGGTTAATGAAATTCAGTAAGTTTCAGGTATACAATTCAACAATAAGGTATGTATACACATACATACATACACACATTGAATTGTATAGAGCAGAAGAATTTATTAGAGAGCTTCAACAACAAACTCAGTCATGCAGAAGAAAGAATCACTGAACTCTTTGAGAAGTCATTTGAAATTAGCCAGTTAGAGGAAAAGAGAGAGAGAGAGAGAGAGAGAGAGAGAGAGAAGGAAGGAAAGAAGGAAGGAAGGAAGGAAGGAAGGAAGGAAGGAAGGAAGGAAGGAGAGAGAGAGAGAGAGAGAGAGAGAGAGAGAGAGAAAGAGGAAGGAAGGTAGGAAGGAGGGAAAGAAGACCTACATATAAATGGTCAACTAATTTTGACAAGAGTGCCACGAATGGGGAAAGGAGAATCTCTTTAATAAGTGGTGCTGGGGAAACTGGGTATCCACATTCAAAAGAATGAACTTGAACTCTTATCTTATACTATATGCAAAAATTAACTTGAAATGGAGTAAAGGCTTAAATGTAAGACCTGAAACCATAAAACTTCTAGAAGAAACATAGGGTAAAAGCTTCTTGATATTGGTCTTAGTTAAGATTTATTGAATATACAATGCTTTTGGATATGATAGCAAAAGCACAGCAAAAAAGAGCAAAAATAAAAATATAGGACTACATCAAACTAAGAAACTATACAGGAAAGCTAACAACTGACAAAATTAAAAGGCAATGTAGGGAGTAGGAGAAAATATTTGCAAATCATATATATGATAAAAGTTAATATCAAATATATAAGGATCTCCTTCAACTCAGTAGCAAAAATCAACCTAGTTTTTAAAATGCACAAAGGATCTAATTTTTTTGTTCAAATAAGACACTCAAATGATCAATAAGTATATGAATTAATACTTAACATCAGACATCGACAGGGAAATATAAATGTAAACCATGATAAAATATCACTTCATACCTGTTAAGATAGCTATTATAAAAAAGAAAAATGATGATGATTATTAGCAAGAATGTGAAGAAAAAGTTGCCCCTGTACATTGTTCACATGGTGGGTGGGAATGTAAATTGATATAGTCATTATTGAAAACACTATGGGGGAAAACATGGTGGAGTAAGAAACATCCTCAGATCTCTCCCCTTGAAATAACAATAAGTTGAACATCTAAAACTAAACAAAAGCCATTCAAACTGCACACCAGCATGTCTGAGTGTGAGATCTGCGCATAAGAGCTACCACAGGTTAGAAACCTGGGTATTGGGTGGTGGACTGGGACAAATAAAGAAGCTTCACCTCACAGCCGCAGGAGCTCCTTGCAGGAGGAGGGGAGGGGTAAAGGTGCAGTGACTTCCCTGATATGGCCTGCTTGGAAATGCTGGGAATTTTCTACACAGCCAGAAGCAGGACTCAGTCATCAGGGAAGAAAGCAGAGAAGCTGGACTGGACAGCAGTTGAGCAGCTGCAAAACCAAGGCTGAGCTGCAGCCCCCAACTCCCAACCCAAAGAGACCCTCCCCTTATACCCTCTAAGACCGATCACCGTGGAGCCCCCAGGGAATCTGAGCAAGAACCGTGGAGACTCAAGCTACCTATCTCAGCCTCTGGAGCTCCCTGTAGGAGGAGGGGGAGGGAAGAAGGTGCAATGACTTCCCAGAACAGCCCTGCTTGGAAGTGCCAGGACTTTTCAACACAGCTGGCAGCAGGGCTCAGTCATCAGGGCCGAAAGCAGAAAAGTGGGACAGGACCGCAGAGAAATAACATTTTGTTTCTACTGGCCCCAGTTACAAAACAGAAGCTGAGCTGCAGCCCCTAACTCCCAACCTAGAGGAACCCTCCCCCATACTCTCCGAGACCAATCACCGTGGAGCCCCAGAGGAATCTGAGCAAATGCTACCAAAACTGTTGCTAACACTCACAGGGACTGAAAGTGAGAGTGATTAAATTCTACAAGTGTGATTAAATTCTACAAGAAAATAAAAGATGTTAGTCTTTATATAAAGCAGGGATTCAAGAGGCTTAGATGCTACCTATTTTAAACCAAAAGAAAAGCACCTTCTTTGTAGCAGGCTAAAGAGAAACCTTTATATAATAAATCTTCTTTCTGGAAAAACAACAGAATATACTTCTATTAATGCCCAGACAGAGAGACAATCCATTAAGCATCATCAACAACCCGGTTGACAAAGCATCTCAGAAAGAAAGAGAAAAATCTCCAGAAAATGAGCTTACGAACATAGAAATATGTGACTTAAGTGACAGAGAATTCAGGATAATACTTCTGAAAAAAACTCAGTGAGTTCTGAAACAAGTAATATCAACAGTTTCAGGAACTGGAAAAAAAACAGCTAGATGAGCAGAGCAAGGATATCGAAACCCTCAAAAAGAACCAAATAAAACTCGTGGAGATAAAAAACACACTGCAAGAGTTGAAAAATGAAATAAAAAGCTTGGGAAATAGAGTCAACAAAATGGAGGAAAGGATCAGTGATATCGAAGACAGAAATCTAGAAATAAATCAGAAAGAAAAGAGAGAAACTAAAGAATAAAATAAAATGAAAGAGAAATTCAAAAACTAGCTTATACCATCAGGAGAGGAAACATAAGAATAATGGGCATTACCGAAGGCAAGGAAAAGGAGCAAGGACTAGAAAGCATTATCAGACAAATAGTTGATGAGAATTTCCCAAATCTAAAGAATGAGCTGGAGCTTGGAATTTAAGAAGTCAACAGGACACCCAATTATCTCAACCCAAAAGCCCTTTACCAGGACACATTGTATTAAAGTTATCAAAAATCAATGACAAAGAAAGAATTCTCAGGGCAGCCAGAGGAAGAAAATGGTAACGTATAAAGGAAAACCCATTAGATTATTATCAGACTTCTCAGCGCAGACCTTACAAGCCAGAAGAGAATGGAAACAAATATTTAAATGATTAAGTGGTAGAAACTACTAGCATAGAATAATGTATTCAGCTAAGGTCTTCTTTATATATAAAGGAGGAATTAAGACCTTTACAGGCAAACAAAAATCAAGGGAATTCTCCGCTGCGAGGCCTGCAACACAGGAAATTCTGAAAGGGATCATCTCACCTAAAACGAAATAACAAAACAAAACAAAAAATACATAATTAGGAGTAAAGTGACTATCAGGCAAATAGAAGCAGAGCAGTGCAACCATTACTAAGAACAGGGCATTAGAAGCTTACATACTAAGAGAATTGTTATTGCAAGATAGTAATGAACGTTCAGCATACATAGAAACAAATTGAGATAACAGCGACTGAAAATGGGAGGAGGATTCAAAGATCCAGATTCACCAAGGGGAAAGGAGATAAGGCACACACATAAGAAAACGGACAACTCTCTCTATATATATTATATGGACTATTTTTTTCATATTTATAATGGTAACCACACACCATAGAGTCAGAACTGAAGTATATAACATAAAACGAGAATCAGGGGAGAGACCCACAAAATCCAACCAAAATAATGGTCACAGAAACACAAGGACAAGGAAGCAATGGAAACATCGAGCTACCAGAATGCAAAAGATATGATGGCTATAAGAAGATCTCATATTTCAATAATCACCCTAAATGTAAATGGACTGAAGTCAACAATAAAATGGTACAGAGTTGCAGAATGGATAAAAAAGAAAACCCAACCATATGCTACATCCAGGAGACAAATCTCAGCTCCAAAGACAAAGCTAGACTCCAAGTAAAAGCGCAAAAAATGATATTTCAAGCAAATGGCATTCAGAGAAAAGTGGGAGTAGTGTTATTGATATTGGATGAAATAGAATTCAAAATAAAAAAAAGTAATGAAAGATACTGAGGGGCGCTTCATAATGATAAAGGGAATCATGCACTAAGAAGACATAACATTTTTTAATATGTATGCTCCCAATCAGGGATCCCCAGAATATGTAAAGCACTTACTAACAGAACTAAAGGGAGAAACAGATCAAAACGCTATTGTACTAGGGGACCTAAATACCCCATTGTCATATCTGGATAGATCATCCAAACAGAAAATCAATAAGAAAATAACATCCTTAAATGACACATTAGACCAACTGGAAATAATTGACATATACAGAGTCTTCCATCCTAAAATAACTGTTTATATCTTCTTTTCTAGTGTACTTGGAACATTCTCATGTACACTAGACACAGGGATAGCCTCAACAAATATAAGAGGGTGAAATCACACCAACCATATTCTCTTATCATAAAATGCTTTGAAACTAATGATCAACTGCAAAGGAAATTAGGGGGAACCTCAGATACATGGAGATTAAACAACATGCTACTGATGAATAACTGGATCAGAGAAGAAATAAAAAGAGAGATCAAGAGATACATAGAAACAAATGATGATGATAGAACAGCATATCAAAACTTTTGGGACATGACAAAAGCTGTCATAAGAGGAAAGTTCATATCTTTACAGGCCTATCTCCAAAAACAAGAATGAGCCTAAATAAACAACCTAACAGTTTATCATAAAAAAATACAAGTAAGAGAAGAACAGATGAGGCCTAAAGTCAGAAGAAGGAAAGGAGTCATCAAAATTAGAGCAGAAATAAATGAAATTGAAAAGAAAAAAAAAACAGTAGAAAAAATAAATGCAACAAAGAGCTGATTCTTTGAGAAGTTTAATAAAATTGACAAACCCCTGACTAAACTCACTAAAGAAAAAAAAAAAGGACACGAATAAACAAAATCAGGTATGAAAGAGGGGAAATTACTACTGACATCGCAGAAATACAAAGGATCATGCAAGAACACTATGAAAAAGTATATAACACTAAATTTAATAGCATAAAAGAAATGGACCAGTACTTAGAAATGCCTAATCTTCCCAGGCTGAATCAAGAAGATCTGAAAAATCTAAATAGACCAATCAGCAGTATGGAAATTGAAACAATCATCAGAATCCTACCAAAGAGTAAAAGTCCAGGAAGAGAATGGCTTCACCAGTGAATTCTACCAAACATTCAATGCTTTAATACCTATTCTCCTCAAAATCTTCCACAACATAGAGAGGAAGCAATACTTTCCAACTCATTTTTTGAGTCCAATATTACTCTGATACCAAAACCTAGTAAAGATAACACAAAGAAAAAGAAAACTACATACCAATATTTCTCATGAACGCAGATGGAAAATCCTAAATAAGATACTAGCAAACTGAATACAGCAACGTATTGAAAATATTATACACCACGATCAAATGGGCTT
Organism: Rousettus aegyptiacus; assembly: GCF_014176215.1. NCBI lineage: Eukaryota > Metazoa > Chordata > Mammalia > Chiroptera > Pteropodidae > Rousettus > Rousettus aegyptiacus. The sequence goes on along the minus strand of NW_023416312.1, from coordinate 78,232,396 downwards.
CATTGCAGGGACACAGGGATGGTTCAACATATGCAAATCAATTAATGTGATACACCACATAAATTAAAAAATAAGAATCATATGATCATATCAATAGGTGCAGTAAAAGCCTTCAACAAGATACGGCGTCCATTTATGATCAAAACACTTAACAAAATAGTCATAGAAGGAAAGTACCGTAACATAATCAAAGCCATATATGACAAACCATCATCCAACATTCTACTGAATGGCGAAAAACTAAAAACTTTCCCTCTAAGATCAGGCACAAGGCAAGGCTATCTACTATCACCATTGCTATTCAAAATAACATTAGAAATTCTAGCAAGTGCAATCAGGCAAGAGAAAGATATAAAAGACATCCAAATAGGAAACAAAGAAATAAAACTGCCACTATTTGCAGATGACATGATTCTCTATATATAAAACCCTAAAGACTCCACAAGAACACTATTAGAAACAATAAGCAAATACAGTAAAGTCTCTGGAAACAAAATCAACGTTCAAAAATCCATAGCGTTCTTGTATTCTAATAATGAATTGTCACAAAAAGAAGTGGAAAAAAGGAATTCATTTTGCAATTGCAACAAAAAGAATAAAATATGTAGGAATAAATTTAACAAAACAAGTGAAAGACCTATATAATGTAAACTACAAGACCCTATTTTAAAAAATCGAGGAAGGTACAAAGTAATGGAAAGATATTTCGTGTTCTTGGAAGAATCAACATAGTTAAAATAACCATATTACCTAATGCATTATACAGATTTAATGCAATTCCCATCAAAATCTCATCGACATTTTTTAAAGAAATAGAACAAAAATTATCAGATTTATATGGAACCACAAAAAACTCTGAATTGCCAAAGCCATCCTGAGAAAAAAGAATGAAGCTGGAGGCATCACTCTGCCTGACTTCAAATTATACTACAAAGTGACAGTAATCAAAATGGCATGGTATTGGCAGCAAAACAGACACACAGACCAATGGAACAGAATCGAGAGTCCAGAAGTAAACCATATTTATATGGGCAAATATTTTTGACAAAAATCCAAAAGCATACAGTGGAGAAAGGAAAGCTTCTTCAATAAATGGTGCTAGGAAAATTGGAAGGCCACTAGCAAAAGAATGAAACTAGACTGTTGTATATCACCACACACCAAAATTAACCCAAAATGAACTAAAGACCTGAATATAAGACCTAAAACAATAAAATGCATAGAAGAAAACAAAGGTAATAAACCAAAGGATCTTGAACTTAAAGAGTATTTTATGAATTTGACCTCAAAATCAAGGTAAGTAAAAGCAAAAATAAATGAATGGGACTATATCAAACCAAAAAGTTTCTGCTCAGCAAAGAAATTGTCAACAATGTAAAGAGACAACCATTTCAATAGGAAAATATATTTGTAAACGATTCCTCCGATAAGGACCTAATATCCAAAATATACAAAGAACTCATACGACTCAATACCAACAACAACAAAAATGATTCAGTCAGAAAATGGTGCAGAGGACCTGAACAGACACTTCTCCCTAGAGGACATACAAATGGCCAACAAACAGATGAAAAGATGCTCAACATCCCTAGTTATTAGGGAAATACAAATCAAAACCACAATGAGATACCATCTCATTTGAATGTTAGAATGCGTATATTCAACATGTTGGAATAGGTATATTCAACATGACAAGTAATACCAAATGTTCGAGAGGGTGCAGAGAAAAAGGAACTCTCATACGCTGCTGGTGCGACTGCAGATCATTACAGCCACTATGAAAAACAGTATGGAGGGTCCTCATAAAACTAAAACTTGATCCATTATATGATCCAGCAATTCCACTACTGGATATTTACCCCAAAGACTTGAAAACCCGTACCTGAAAACATAGTTGCACACCGATGTTCCCAGCAGCATTATTCACAGTGGCCAGGACATGGAAGCAACTGAAGTGTCCTATGATTGATGATTGGCTAAAGTAGCTGTGGTACATATATACAGTGGAATATTGTCATAAGAAGAGATGAAATACTGCCATTTTTGACAATATGAATGGACCTCGAGATAATCATGCTAAACAAAATAAGCCAGACAAATGTGAAAATCACATGATATTACTTATATGTAGAATATAAAGCTAAAAGCAACAAAGGAACAGGACAAACAGAGGATCATGGACATGGACAATGGACTAGTGGTGACCAAAGGGTAGGGGGTTGGGGAAGAGAAGAGAGGTTGACGGGGTAAATGTGATCAATTATAGGGGGGAGGGGGAGGGTGCAGTGGGTAAAGAGGATCAAATATATGGTAGCTGAAGGAAACTGGACTTTGGGTGGTAATCACACAATGGAATATATAGATCTCAAGTTATAATGTACACCTGAAAATTATATAATTGTATTAACCAATGTTATCCCAATAAACTTAATAAAAATAAATAAATAAATAAATAAATAGAAAAATATTCTCTAATGCAAAATATACTTTTTAATGTTTTACACTGGTATTATAAATGAAGTTATATTACCATTTATTACTAAGAAAAAATAATTCTTTGAAGAATTGTTGCATGACAAAGGTTTCTGTTTCCCAAAGCTTTTTATATATAATTTTAAAAGAATTCATCAATAAATAATAAAGATGTAAAAAAAATTAAAACACTTTAAGGATTTCTCAAAAAATTAAAAATAAAACTACAATATTATCCAGAAATTCCACTTCTGGGTATTTATCCAAAGAAAATTAAAGCACTAATTTAAAAAGATATAAGCACCCTCATGTTCACTGTAGCATTATTTACAATAGCAATTTCATGGACCAATATAAGTTTCCACAGACAGATGTGTGGATAAAGAAAATGTGATACACACACACACACACACACAGACTGGATTTATATGTATATACTACAATTATATATGTGTGTGTGTATATTCTGAATATACACACACACATACACAATGGGATATTATTTAGCCATTAAAAAAGACTGAAATATTGCAAATTTCCTACAATGTGGATGGACCTTGAAGTCATTATGCTAAGTTAAATAAGTCAGACAGAGAAACACAAATACCTAAGATCTCCACTTATATGTGGAGCCTAAAATAAAATAAAACAAAACAAAACTTGAGCTCATATATACAGACAACAGATTATTGGTTGACAGAGGTGGGAGAGGGGAGGATGGGTGAAATGGGTGAAATGGGTCAAAAGATATAAACTTGACGTTATAAAATAAATGTCATGGGGATGTAATGTATAGTACAGTGGCTATATCGTGTTACATGTTTGAAAATTGCTAAGAGAGTGAATCCTTATAGTTTTCATCACAAGAAAGAATATTTGTAACTACATATGCTGACAGATGTTAGACTTACTGTGCTGATCCTTTCACACTATATAGAAATATCAATTAATTATGTTGTATACCTAAAACTAATATAATGTTATATATGTCAATTATATGTCAATAAAATATATAAATATATTTAATAAATAAGTATATAGATATAAATATACAAATAAAATATAAGTAGATATTTTCCTTTTTTCATAATTTAAAATAACACTTTTATTTACTTCTGTATTTTCTAAGTTGTGAGCATTTAAAATGTTACCATTTTATCCTACAAACATCTTAGACATCAAGACCTTATATAATGATTTGAAATTGTAGGAAGGAAGATGTTCAGGAGTTTTGATTTCCCTTCTTGATAAAAACAAACTCCCAAAACATACGTCTATTTACTTGACTGTTCGTAGCAGCATTATTCATAATAGCCAAAAAGAAGAAATCCATAAAATATTCATCATATGATGAATGGACAAACAAAATGTGGAATATCCTTACAAAAGAGTATTATTCAGCCATTAAAAGGAATGAAGTTCTGATACATGGTACAACATGGAGAAACCTTTAAAACATGCTAAATGAGGACATCAGAGGCATGGGGAAGTGAAGGATCTCCTGGGATATCTCCCCTTAAATTAACATGCTGAACATCTAAAACGCAACAAATAACACCCAACCTGTACACAAACTCTCTAAGTGAGTGAACTTTCAAAGGTCAGAACCGTGTGAGTCTGGGAGGTAGATTGGGAGGAACAAAGAAGCTGCCACACTCAGCCTGAGCTCCCTTCAGGAGGAGGGGCAGGGGAGAATTTGTGGCCAGTTCCGCCAATAGCCCTGCCTGAGAGATTAGTGAGTACTACACAGTGGAGCCTATGGATCAGGGCAGAAGGTGGAGCAGGAACTAAGTACTGGGTTGGGGGAGCAACAGGTATGTCTTAGCAACCACTACTGCAACAGGGAGACTAGCAGTAACCCCCACCCACCAACCCAGAGCACACCCTCCCTCTACCCCATTTCCTTCCAAAACTGGCACCGTGGAGTCCAAGGGAAATATGAGCAACATGTACCAAAACAAACAAACAAAAAACCATAGCTGGTACCACACACAGTGGCTGGGTCCAGGGTAGTTGATCGTGGTTTGAATAGTCAGTATATCAGATAAAGTGAAAAAAAAATCATTAGCCTCAAAGCATAGATCCAAGAGGCTTGGTCGCCACCTACTGGAAATAAAAAGGAAAACACCTGATCAACAGACTAAGGAGAGACCTCCATAAAAATGAAATAGTAAGCTTAGGAAATAGTGCCGACCAGAAGGAGGCAAGAATTGGTAATATTGAAGACAGAAATCTAGAATTGACTCAGAAGGAAGAAGAGAGATACCTAAGATTGAAAAAATGTATAAAAGTGCTATACAAGGACTATCTTGACACCATCAGAAAAAACACCATAAGAATAATGGGTATACCAGAAGGAAAGTGAAGGAGAAGGGAACAGACAGCATATTCAAACAAATAGTTGATGATAATTCCCCAAATCTACAGAATGAGTTGGGGTTTTGAATCCAATAAGCAAACATAACACCCAATTATCTCAACCCAAAAAGGCCTTCTCCAAGACACATTATATTAAAATTGTTAAAAATTAATGACAAAGAATTATCGAGGCAGCCAGAAAAAGAAGACAGTAACCTATAGAAGAAAACTCATTAGACTAGCTTTGCACTTCTCAGTACAAACCTTACTTATAAGCAAGAAAGGGGTGGAACCAAATATTCAAACTATTAAGTGAAAGGAATTACCAGCCGAGAATAATATATCCAGCAAAGCACTCCTTTAGATATGAAGGAGAAATAAAGACCTTTTCAGACAGACAATAGTTGATGGAATTCTCCACTACAAAACCTGCATTACAGGAAGTACTGTAAGAGGTAAGCTGTCCTCAAATAAAATGACAAAAAAAATACATAACTACTAGTAAGACAACTATCAGGTAGACAGAAGCAGGATAGTGTACCCCTTTTTATGGACAAGGTATTTTAAGCTTAAGCAGTAAAATGATAATTGCTATTGCAAGTTAGAATGAATGTTCAACATACATAGGGATGATCTGAGAAAACAATAAAAAGGGGAAAGATCAAACATCCAAATTTGCCAAGGAGAGTGGAGATAATGCACATGCAGAAGAAAATGGACTACTATATTTATATAACTATACATTATCTTAATGGTAACCACACACCAAAGATCCAGAACTGAGATACCTAACATAAAACAAGAAGGAGCAGAGGGGAAACCCACAAAACCCCACCAAATTAAATAACAGACAAACACAAGGACAAGGAAACAATGGAAACACCAAGCTACCAGAAAAGAAAAAGATAAAATGGCTATGGGAAAACCTCATATTTCAATTATCACCTGAAATGTAAATTGACTGAACTCACCAATAATAAGTCACTGAGTTCCAGATTAGATCAAAAAACAAAACCTAACCATATTCTGCCTTCAAGAGACATATTTTAGTTCCAAAGACAAATATAGACTCAAAGTGAAAGGATGGAAAATGCTAATCCAAGCAAGTAGCATCCAAAGAGAAACAGATGTAGCTTTACTTATACCAGACAAAATAGACTTCAAGATAAAAAAGATAAAGAGAGATACTGAGGGACACTTCATAATGATAAAAGGAATCATACATCAAGAAGACATGAAACAAATATCTATGTTCCCAATCAAGGAGCCCTGAAATATATGAAGCAATTATTAACAGAACTATAGTGAGAAACTGACAAAAACACTATCATAGGAGGGGACCTAAATACCCCACTGTCAGATATGGAAACATCATTCAAACAGAAGACCAATAAGGAAATGAAACACTTAAATGACACATTAGACCAATTGGACATAATCAACATTTACAGAGCCTTTCATACCAAAACACCTGCATATTCATTCTTCTTTGGTGCACATGGAACATTCTCAAGGATTAACCACAGGCTAAGACACAAACAAGCCTCAACAAATATAATAGGATTGAAATCATACCAACAATATTTTCTGATCATAATGTTTTGAAGCTGGAGATTAACTGTAAAAAGAAAATGAAAGAACCATAAATACATGGATATTTAACAACGTACTATTGAAGAATGACTGGGTCAGAGAAGAAATAAAATAAGAGATCAAGAGATAGAAACGAATGAGAATAAAAGTTCAACATATCAAAACTTTTGACACAACAGAAGCAGTAATAAGAAGAAAGTGCATATTATTACAAGCCTATCTTACAAAATAAGAATGAGCCAAAATAAACAACCGAACGTTACATCTTAAAAAAAAAAAAACAGAAAAAGAAGAAAAAATGAAGCCCAAAGTCAGCAGAAGGAAGGAAATAATTAAAATGATAGAAGCATTAAATTAAATTAAGAACAAAAAGGCAATAGAAAAAAATGAATGCAACAAAGAGCTGGTTTGCTGAGAAGATTAATAAAATGGACAAACCCCTGGCTAGACTCAAAAAGAAAAAGAGAAAGGATACACATAAAATCAGGAAAAAAAACAAGAAAGGTTCTGACATACCACAAAAATACAAAGGATCATACAAGAATAGTAAGAAAATTTATATGCTAATTTTCTTAATACTAAGAAAAATTATATAACACCAAATTTAATAACCTAGAAGAAATGGACAAGTCCTTAGAAATATACAACCTTCCTAGTCTGAGTCAAGAAGACCTGGAAAATTTAAACAGATCAATTAGAAGTATAGAAATTAAAACAATCATCAAAAATCTATCAAAAAGTCAAAGTCCAGGACCAGATGGTTTCACCTTTCTACCAAACATTCAAAGAAGATTTACTACCTATTCTCCTCAAACTCTTTCAAAAAATCAAAGAGGAGACAATACTTCCTAACTCATTTGATGTGGCCAACATTACCTGAATACCAAAATCTGATAAAGATCACACGAAATATATAAAACTGTAGACCCACATCTCTCATGAAAACAGATGCAGAAACCCTAAATAAAATACTAGCCATTTAAATACAACAACATATCAAAAATATTATACACCATGATCAAGCAGGCTTCATCCTAGAGGAATAGGGATGATTTATCATACACAAATAAATAATGTGATATATCACATAAGCAAAATAAAGGGTAAGAATCATGTGATCATGTCAATAGATGCAGAAAAAGCGTTTGACAAGATACAGCATCTATTTATGATTAAAAACACTTAAATGGGTATAGATGTACAGTTCCTTAACAAAGTAAAGGCCATATGCCACAAACCCTCAGCTAACATATATAATGGTGAAATGCTAAGCAACTTTCTTCTAAAATCAGGAACAAAATAAGATTGTCCTGTATCAGCACTATTATTCAGTATAATTTCAGAAGTCCTAGCGAGCATAATAAGGTAAGAGAAAGATATAAAAGACATGCAAATAGGAAATGAAGAAGTCGAACTGTCACTATTTTCAGATAACATAATTCTCTATGTAGAAAACCCCAAAGACTCCAGTAAAATTCTACTAGAAATAATAAGCAAATATAGTAAAGTTTCTGGATACAAAATCAACATTCAAAAATCCAGAGTGTTCCTATACTGTAATAATGAATTGTCAGAAAAAGAAATTAAAAAAAATTCCTGTTGAAACTGCAACAAAAAGAATAAAATGCTTAAGAATAAACTGAATGAAACGTGAAGGACCTATAAGGAAAACTATAAGAGTTTGTTAAAAGAAAATGAAGACACAAAGAAGTTGAAAGATATTTCATGTTCTTGGATTGGAAGAATCAGCACAGTTAAAATGACCTTATTACCTAAAACATTATACAGATTTAATGCAATTCCCATAAAAACCTTTTGACATTTTTTTAAAGAAATAGAACATCAACAAAAAAAATGGCATCAGATTTGCATGGAAGCACAAAAGTCCCCCAATTGCCAAAGCCATCTTGAGAAAAAAGCACAAGGCTGAAGGTATTGCTGTACCCAACTTTAAATTATACTACAAAACAATAACCAAAATGGCATGATAATGGCAGAAAAATAGACACAAAGACCAGTGGAACAGTATTGAGGGTCCAGAAGTAAATCCTTGTATTTATGAGCAAATGTTTTTTTGACAAAGGAGCCAAACACATACAATGGAGAAAGAAATCCCCTTCAATAAATTGTGCTGGGAAAATTGGAAAGCCACCTGCAAAAGAATGAAACTAGACTGTTGTCTATCATTGCATAGCAAAAATAACTCAAAACGGATTGAGAACCTAAATATAAGACCTGCAACAATAATTTGCATAGGAGAAAACATAGGTACTAAACTCATGGACCTTGGACTTAAAGAAGATTTTATTTATTTGACTTCAAAGGCAAGGGAAGTAAGAGTAAAAATAAATGAATGATACTATATCAAACTAAAAAGCTTCTGCACATCAAAAGAAACCAACAGCAAGGCAAAGAGACAACCATCCAAACTGGAGAATATATTTGCAAACAATACCTCTGACAAGAGCCTAATATCCAAAGTATATAAAGAACTCATAAAACACAACAATTAAACAAACAAACAAACAAACAAACAAACAATCCAATTAAAAATTAGAGGACCTGAATGGACAGTTCTCCCAAGAAGATATACAAATAGCCAACAGGGAAATGAAAAGATGCTCAACTTCTCTAATTAATATGGAAATGCAAATAAAAAGTACAATGAGATACCACCTCACACCTGTTAGAATGGCTGTCAACAGGAAAAGTAATAGCAAGTATTGGAGAGGTTTTAGAGGAAAAGGGACCCTCATAATCTGCTGGTGGGAATGTAAATTGGTACAGCCACTATGGAAAACAGCATGGAGGTTCCTCAGATAATTAAGAATAGAATTACCATATGACCTAACAATCTCTCTTCTGGGTATTTACCCTAAAAATCTGAAAACATTTATCTGCAAAGAAATATGCATCCCAATGTTCATAGGAGCATTGTACACAGTGTCTAAGACATGGAAACAACCGAAGCATCCACCAATTGATGATTGGATAATGAAAATGTGGTACATATATACCATGGAATATTACTGAGCCATAAGAAGAGATGAAATACTGTCATTTGTAACCACATGAATGAATCTTGATCATGAAATAAGTCAGACAGAAAAAGTCGAAACCCATATGATTTCACTTACATATGGAATATAAAATTGAAAGCAGCAAACACAGAAGATAAATAGAGAATCATGGCACAGACAACAGTATAGTGGTTACCAAAGGGAAAGAGGGAGGGAGGCAGTGGATAAGAGTACAGGGCATCTAATATATGGTGACAGAAGGAAATTTAACTTTGAGTGGTGAACACACAATTCAGTATACACATGACATATTGTTGAACTGTACACTTAAAACTGAATTTATTAACCAATGTCATCCCAATTTCAATAAAAAAATATAAATTAAAAAAGAAAATAGGAATAAAGAGGAAAATTTCTCAGAGAAATATGATGATGCCAAATATCTGGCCAGGTTAAATGAGAAAACACTAATTCTTAATTCAAATAATATAACTCTCAAAAGATATTTCAAAACTTAGTAGTAATTAAAACTGAAGGGAATTAGTATGTGCACTGTGAGTGACTGGGGTTATAGAAAAAGGGTCCTAGAAAGATTTTTTTTTTACTTATTTTGCCTAACCACTAATTGTCACTAGACTATACTATATACCCTCTCTCCTAAATATGGATCTCCTCTCTCAAATATCTAGGCTGATATGCAGTTTGGTATGGTCATTTTCATTAATTCAAAGTGACTTTTAAAATTTAACACCAATTTAGAAACTCCTTTTTATGTTTTTCTTATACTTAATGAGGATCTGAAACTCCACTTTTTAATTTTTAGATTAATTGTAACCCAGAGGACACTAGTTATCTTTTGATACCCCCCCCCCCCAATTCTTTGTTAACTGGAAGACATATACTCAAACTGAAGTCAAAAGGGTCAGGAGAGAAAGCAGTAGCTTCTGGATAAGGAAGGTGGGAAAGGTTTTCTAGCAAAACCACTTAGCAAAATCATTTAACTAGAGGGCATTGTGCTCATTTCAAAGGCAAAGAATGTTCCTCAGAATTTCTGCATTCTTTCTCAGAAGCAAAATATACTTTTGCCATCAAGATTTCTGAGGATTTTTGTTGTTGTTTTGAGGAGATCCACTATCTCAGGGCAAAACAATGCAGTAATTCCAGAAACGGAGCAAATCAACACCCAAAATATCCCTCATTTGCCTTAAGGAGTACATTTAAATCATAGTTATTCTATTCTCTAGTAATGGAGTTTTCCAAGCCATCTTTAAAAGGAATCCTAGTTTCATAATTCCTTGGTAGTATCCACATCAACTAACACAATTTCAACAGATAATGTAATGATGCAAATGGATATAGGTGGCAGTATCAATCTACCACCACAGTAAAAGATTAGTGATTGCTTAGGCAGGAGGGGCTGTTGTTTATAAGATTATTAAAATGTTTTAAAATTTTCTGTTGTGATGGTTACATATGTCTGTGAATATACTAAAAAATATTGAATGGGTAGCTCAATTAAGTGCAAAAATTATATAGTATGTTAATTATGTCTTATAAAGCTATTATTACAAATGTGCATAGAAAGAACATGTAATACTGAGGAGTGAAAGAGGGACACCTAGATTCTAAATTACACTTAGACTTTTTAGCTTCTAGGGTCTTGGGCAAATTAAGAAGTAACTTGAATAACATTACTAAGCTTCCATTTTCACATCTATAAAAATATAGGAAAAATATAATATCTATGCATATACAGTTGTTGTGAACATTAAACATGATCATGTGTGAAAAAGTGCCGAACCTAATGCCTAGAATTAAATAAGTGCTCAATTTTGGCTATTATTCTCCTACTCTTTAAAATAAATAAACGAACTTATTGAGATCTAATTCACATATTATAAAATTTAACCTGTTAAAGTGTACAATTCAGTGGTTTTTAGTGTAACCACATAATTGTGCAACCATTACCATTATCTAAATCCAGAATATTCCCATCACCCCAAATGAGGAATGCTATGTTAAATTAGCAGTCAATCCCCTCTCTGACAGTAGCAACCATTAATCTACTTTCTAGCTCTATGGATTTGGCTATTTTAGACATTTCATATAAACGACTCATACAATATGTAGCCTTTTGAGTGTCGCTTTTTCACTTAGCATTTTTTTTATTACTATTAAAAATTATTGGGGCAGACCCTGGGATTCCCGCAGGGATGGGAGACTAGGAGGGTTTCAGTGCCCGAGCCACTGTCATTTAGCTTGGAGAATCTCTGACTGGGAGGAATTCGGTCAACAAAGTGAGCAGGAAGGGCACCTCTGTTTGAGGACAACATCACTGGGAGACAGAAGCTATGGCAAGGCACAGACCACCTGGCTACCTGTTCTTAAAGTGTATTAAGCAATCTCTGGCATATAATAAATGTTCAATACATATTTTGAATGAAGTAATATTATTTACTCTCCATGGGACAGTCTTCTGACAGCTTTCTATCCATCACTTCTTAAACCAACAAAATGTGAATGGTTTCCCCTACTGAGAAGATACTATCTCTTCCGACGTCTTCTCATGCTCTTAGAATGCCATTAAAACTTGCTGGAGGAGCAAGAAACAGAATGTCATAGATGACAGATGCATTGTTCATCCCTCTTGCAAGCAAATCAAAGTTGTGATAGAAACATGGAGTAAACACCAAGGAAAGTCACCTGAGATCTAGATTAATAAGCCCTACAACTAGGGAGAGGAATAAGAAATCACCCTGCAATGGGAGAAGGTAGGGCAAGTTGAGGATGTGAAGCTGTCCTGTCCCAAGTGGCTGAGTGGAGCAGAGGCTGCAGCAGCCACCTCTTAAAGTGGCCATATCTGTGAGCAGGCATTTGTGGTGATGGAATTGCTCACTCTGAGTACCAGCGCCAGGTCAGTTGAATGTGGGGAGGGGGTGCAGAGTGGTGCACCAGGGGCTTACAGGAGGACACTAAGTTGTCAGAGTGAGGGTCGAGGCAAGGATCTCTCCCTGAAAGAAGTGCTGGCAGTATCCATTGTGCCTCTGTTGAGCCCTCCCCATTCCCAATGTGTGCTGACTCAGCACTGCCATACCTGAGACTTCATGGAACAGGATAACAGAGATGTACTCAGCCAGAGGATTTACTGAAACTCTGCCTCCCAAACTCATTGTCCCAGCCAAGCTACATCCATGTGTGTCCTCAGTGAGTCCTGTGCTCCTTGCTGAGCAACTCTAAGATGCACTGGTGGCATCAGGCCTGGGTTTCTGCTGTGGTTTCTTGAGGCAGCTATAAGTAAGCACAGCACCTGTGCATTGCTGAATCTTAACTGGTAGTCCTAGAAGGGCATAGGCATGAGCTAAACCTGTCCTGTAGTTGAACCACTTTCAGGATTGTGCCACCAGACACCTGCTACACCAAGCCATGCTAATAAGATCAGGAGATGGAATAGCTTTGCTTAGTATGTAGAAACAGATGCAGAAAGGCAACCAAAATGGGAAAACAAAGAACCGAAAACCATATGAGAGAACAGAACAGAAATCCAGAAAAAGTAGAGTCAAGCAATCTAACAAATGCAGAGTTCAAAACACTGGTTATAAAGAGGCTCAATGAATTTAAGGGAAGCGTAGATGAACTCAGTGGGAATTTTAACAAAGTAATAAAAAAAACAAAAGTGGAAATTGAAATCATAAAAGGTAACCAGTCATAAATGAAGAATACATTATTGGAGACGCAGAGCATATTAGAGGGAATTGACAGAGTAGATAAAGAGAGGATCGAACCCACCGATATAGAGGATGGGAAAGCCAAAGACACCCAACTAGAATAGCAAGAAAAAGAAACCAAGACTGTAACAATAATTTAAGAAGCATATAGGGTGCTATTAAATGTAAAAATATCCATGTAATAAGGATATCTGAAGGAAAGCTAGATGTTGAAGAGCTATTTGAAAAAAACAATGATGGAAAACTTCCCTCACCTAGTGAAGGAAATAGACATACAACCCAAGGAAGCTCAGAAAGTCCCAAGACAGAGGAACCCAAAGAAGCTCACACCAAGACATATCATAATTAAAATGCCAAAGGTTAAATACAAGAAGAGAATCTTAAAAGCAGCAAGAGGAAAGCAATTACCTATAAGGTAGCACTCATAACATTGTCAGCTGATTTCTCAAAAGAAACTATGCAGGACAGAAAGGCTTGGCACAAATATTCGACATGATTAATATAATCAGAATATTTTATCCAGCAGAGCTATCATTTAATGTTGAAAGACAGATAAAGGGCTTCCCAGACAAATACAAGCTAAAGAAATTTAATACACCAAGCCAGCATTACAAGAAATGTTGAAGGGACTTTAAGAAGAAAAAATATGTATCTAAAACAGGTATAAAGAATGGTAATAACTACATTCCTAATCAACAAGAACCTCGAATGGAAAAGAATTAGTGCTCCAATCAAAAGATAGAGTGGCCGAATGGATAATAAAACAAGGCCCCTACATGTGCTACCTACAAGAGACTTACCTCAGATTAAAAGACACACAGACTAAAGGGAAGTGGATAGAAAAATGTATTGCCTTGATGGACCTAGAGGTTATTGTACTGAATGAAATGGGTCAGATAGCAAAAGGAAGGAAATAATCAAAATTAGAGCAGAATGAAAAGAAAAAATAATAGAAACAAAATGCAACAAAGAGCTGGTTCTTTGAGAATGTTAATACAATTGACAAACTCCTGGCTAGACTCATTAAAGAAAAAAGAGAAAGGACACAAATAAACAAAATCAGGGATATAAGAGGGGAAATTATGACAGACGCTGTAGAAATACAAAGCATCATACAAGAAAACTATTAAAGAGTGTATAACACCAAATTTAATAACCTAAAATAAATGGACCAGTACTTAGAAAGATACAACCTTCCTAGACTGAATCAAGAGGAAGTGGAAAATCTAAATAGATCAATCAACAGTATGGAAATTGAAACAATCATCAAAAACCTACCAAAAAGTAAAAATTAATGATCATGTGGGCTTTATCCCAGGAGCACAGGAATGGTTCAACATACACAAATCGATGAATGTGATACACCACATAAACAAATTAAAAAATAAGAATCATATGATCATATCAATAGATGCAGAAAAAGCCATCCACAAGATACAGCATCTATTTATGATCAAAACACTTCACAAAATCAGTATAGAAGGAAAGTACCTTAACATGATAAAGGCCATCTATGACAAACCCTCAGACAACATTATACATAATGATGAAAAATTAAAACCTTTCCTCTCAGATCAAGAATAAGACAATGCTCTCCATTATCGCCTTTGCTATTCAATATGATATTGGAGGTCCTAGAGACTGCAACCGGGGAAGACAAAGATATTAAAGGCATCCGAATAGGAAACGAAGAAGTCAAACTGTCGCTATTTGTAGATGACATGATTCTCTATATAGCAAACCCTGAAGAATCCATAAGAACATTACTAAAAACAATTAATTAGCAAAATTAACAAATACTTAACAAATAATTAGCTAAAGCATTATACAGATTTAATGCAATCCCCATCAAAATCCCATCAGCATTTTTAAAGAAATAGAATAAAGTCTCCGAATTGCCAAAACCATCCTGAGGGGGAAAAAAAAAAACTAGACTGCAGGCATCATTCTGTCTCACTAAAAATTATATTACAACACAACAATAATCAAAATGACATGGTATTGGCAGAATAAGAGGCACACAGACCAGTGAAACGGAATCGAGAGTCCATAAGTAAACCCATGTTCATGTGCATAAATAGTTTTTGATAAAAGAGCCAAAAACATACAGTGGAGTAAGGAAAGCCTCTTCAGTAAATGGTGCTGGGAAAACTGGAAAGCCACATGCAAAAAAAAATGAAACTAGACTATTGTCTATTGCCACACACCCAAATTAACTCAAAACGAATTAAAGACCTGAATATAGGGCCTAAAACAATAAAGTGCATGTAAGAAAACACAAGAACTAAATTTATGGACCTTGAACTCGAAGAGGATTTTATGAATTCGACCTCAAATGCAAGGGAAACGTAAGCAAAAATAAATGAATGGGACTACATCAAATTAAAAATCTGCACAGCAAAATAAATCATCGACAAGGTAAAGAGACAACATCAGAATGAGAGAAGATATTTGCAAGCAATGCCCCCAATAAGGGCCTGATATCCAAAATATACAAAGACCTCATGCAACTCAATAACAACAGAAAAACAAACCATCCAATTAAAAAATGGGCAGAGGACCTGAACTGACACTTCTCCCAAGGAGACATACAAATGGCAACAAACATGAAAAGATGCTCAATGTTGCTAGCTGTTAGGGAAATACAAATCAAAACCAGAGTTAGATATCATCTCACACCTATTGGAATAGCTATTATCAACAGGACAAGTAATAACAAGTGTTTTAGAGGATGCAGAGAAAAGGGAATCATCACACATTGCTGTTGCGACTGCAAATTGGTATAGCCACTATGGAAAGTATATGGAGGTTCCTCATAAAAACTAATAACTGATTTGCATATTGTCCAATCCCTCTACTGAGTATTTACCACAAAGTCTTAATAACATATATCTGAAAAGATATTTGCATACTGATGTACATAGCAGCATTATTCACAGTGGCTGGGACATGAGAGCAATTGATGTATCCTGCAACAGAGGATTGGATAAAGAAGCTGTGGTACATATATACAATTGAATATTATTCAGCCATAAGAATAGATGAAATACTGCCATTTATGACAACATGGATGGACCTTGAGGTAATCAGGCTAAGCAAAATAAGCCAGACAGAAAAAAAGTTGAAAACCACATGATATCACTTATATGTGGGATATAAACCTAAAAGCAACAAAGGATGAACAGAGACTCATGGTGATGGACAATAGACGAGTAGTTACCAGAAGGTAGTTGGAGAAGTGGGAGGGAGAGGTAGATGGGGCAAAAGCGGTCAAATATGAGGTGACAGAATGATTTCTAACTATGGGCGGAGAACACACAAAGCAATACATATATACCTTACTGCTGAATTGTATACCTAATACTTACTGGATGTCGTGAACCAATGTCAACATAAAAAAAAATTAAAAAGACTTAAATGTAAGACCCGAAACCATAAAACATTTAGAGGAAAACACAGTCAGTAATCTCTCTGATATTGCTCCTAATAATTACTTTTTGGATATATGTTCTCGAGCAAGGAAAACAAAGGAAAAAATAAACAAACAGGACTACATTAAACTAAAAAGATTTTACACAGCAAAGGAGACCTTCAAGAAAATGAAAAGAAGACCTACTGAATGAGAGAAGATATTCACTTATAATACATCAGATAAGAGATCAGTATCCAAAATATGTGAAGAACTCATACAGCTCAACAACAACAACAAATCCAGGTAAAAAATGGGCAGAATATCTCAAGAGTTTTTTTCCAAAGTGGGAATACAGATGGTTAATAGACATATGAAAAGATGTTCAAGGTCACTAATCATCAGAGAAATGCAAATTAAAACCACAATGAGATACCACCTCACACCTGTCAGAATGGCTATTATCCGTAAATCCAAGAACAAGTGTTGGCGAGGATGTAGAGAAAAAAGAACCTTCATACACTATTGGTGAGATTACAAATGGTACAGCCACTATGGAAAACAGTCTGGAGGTTTCTCAAAACATAGAAAATGGATATACCTTTTGACATTTCCAGGTATTTATCCAAAGAAAACCAAAATGATAATTCATAAAGATCTATGCACCCTTAAATTCATGGCAGCACAATTTACAATAGCCATGACATGGAAGGAGCCTAGATGCCCATCAGCAGATGACTGGGTACAAAAGTTTTGGTTCATATATACAAAGGAATATTACTCAGACTTACAAAAAAGAAATCCTATTATTTGCAATGACGTGGATTGACCTAGAGGTGATTAAGCTGAGTAAAGTAAGTCAGAGAAAGATAAGTACCATATGATTTCACTGATATGTGGAATCTTAGGAACAGAAAGAACAAAAGAATCAAAAACAGTCTCATAAATATAGAAGACCATTGGGGACAGCCAGAGGATGTGGGGTGGGAAGGCTGGGAGAAAGCAGTGAAGGGTTGAAGTACAATTTAGTAGTCGATAAAGGGTCATGGGGATAGGGAGCATGGCATAGGGAATACAGTCAGCGGTAATGTAATGGCTTGTGTATATGGCCAGAGAAAAGACAATCAGAGGGTTTGTTTCATAAAGTATATAAATGTCTAACCAACATACTGTATACTTGAAAGTAATAAAAAAAGAAAAAGAAAATTGGTTCTAAAAGCAACAAAGTCAGTTTGAGCTCTCTAGAAGCAGAAGCATGTAAATATCATAATTATCTACTTAACAGGAAACATTGGAGTAGAGTGAAAATTATCTTAGCTTTTTATGACTATTCAAAGAATTTTTCCATAGATATGCATAGCCTCTCTTATGGCTTTTCTATTGGATTACACTTGTCTAGTAATAAACCTCACTTATATAAACATATTTCCTTTACCTCATCCCCCAAACACACCCCCCCCCACACACACACATTCGGACTTGAATGATCAAACATGCTGTGGGTTCCACTGTTTTAACCTTCTTGGTTGCCTGGCTTTTAAATAAGTTTATTTAGGGGCATGGAAGGACTTAGAGGTGAAATGAAAATGACTGCACTGACCTACAGTCAGCAGGACATGTCCCTTGAGTTTAGAAATAAAGAAAGCCTTGTCAGTTTCTTTGTAACCTGTGGCACACATTTCTGCAGCAGCTGATTGAGTTAAGCTGTCTTCTATATCCATGGAACAGAGAAAAGGTAACTGGCTCATTTGAAGATAGAACTTCACCTTGGTCTCATTCATGCTGGGCTTTAACAAATGGATGTGAGATTACATAAAAGAGTACATGTAGTGAAGAGAAACTAGGAATATTACGGCTGTATGACAGAGATATACTGTAGGTATTTAGGACATTTTCTTCTTCATTTGGAATGCCTCTGAAGTCTCATACACTTCAGTTCTTTGGGGAGCCATTCAAGATATCTCATGTATAAGGTTATTACTTGATTCACACAGACTAGGTTTTTTGACTGATGTCAAAACCATATTTTTAGTTGGTATGAGTGCATAAGCAACCTTGACTCCTTTAAATACATGCATTGAAATAAAAGTAATACCTTCTAATGAGGTAGAGTTTTTGATTTTCTTTCTGTCATGGTTCAATACATTTGCAAAAAGTGGACGAGTTTAGATACTTAGTATACCTCCTCTCAATTTAGTTTATATCACCAGAAATGGATTGGTGATATTTAGAATTTGCTTTTTTTTCTGTTTTTAGTACTAGTCTAATATATTTTTTCCCAAACTACCTCCAAATCAAGAGTTCAAATGTAGGAGCTGATTGCTCTGCTTCTTCACGAGAGAAAAAAATGTTTTTAGTATTTGTAAATGAATAACGGCACAGTAATGAATATCGAAGGGATATTTTAATTAAAATTAACTGGTGAAACTGTTTTTGGCTTAAGCTGAAAGAATCACTGGTGTGCTTTACTTCTGGCATTTAATAATCTTTTATTTCTCAATTACACTTGACATACAGTACTATATTAGTTTCAGGTGCAAAACATAGTGATCAGACATTTATATAACTTATAAAGCCTGATAAATCTATTACCCACCTGACACTATACATAGTTACTACAATATTATTGACTATATTCCTTATGCTACACTCTACATCCCCACGGCTATTTTGTAACTGCCAATTTGTACTTCTTAATCCCTTCCCCTTTTTCGCCTATCCTCCCAAGCCCCCTCCTATTTGGCAATTACTAAAATGTTCTCTATGAGTTTTTTTTTTCTGTTTTGTCTGCTCATTTATTTTGTTCTTTAGATTTCACATATAAGTTAAATCATATGGTATTTGTTTTACTCTGTCTGACTTATTTCACTTAGCATAATACCCTCTACTTCCATTCGTGTTGTGGTTGGCAAGATTTCATTCTTTTTATGGCTGAGTAATATTCCATTGTATATATACACTACTACTTCTTTATCCATTCATCTATCAATGGACACTTAGGCTGCTTTCATATCTTGGCCATTGGAAATAATGTTGCAATTAACATATGTATGCACATGTCCCCTTGAGGCAGTGTTCTGATTTTCTTCAGATAAATACTCAGAAGTGGAATTGCTAGGTTTTTCATTGTCTCTTGGTATAACCTTTGTTTTAAGTCTATTTTGTCTGGTATAAGTATTGCTACTCCAGCTTTTTTTTTTATTTCCATTTTCATGAAATATCTTTTTCCATCCCTTTACTCCCAGTCTGTGTGTGTCTTTCAACCTGAAGTGGGTCTCCTGTAGGCAGTATATGTAAGGGTCTTGCTTTCTTATTCAGTCAGCTGCCCTGTGTCTTTTGATTAGAACATTTAATCCATTTTCATTTAAAGTTATTGTTAGTAGATATCTAGTTATTGCCATTTCATTATTTATATATTTCATATATTTTTTCCTTCTTTGAAGTAGTCCCTTTACCATTTTTTATAATAGTAATTTGATGGTGATGAATTCCTTTAGCTTTTTCTTATCTGGGAAGCTTTTTATCAGTCCTTTGATTCTAAATGAAAGCTTTGCTGCGTGGGGTAATGTTGGTTGTAGGTCCTTAGTTACCATCCATCACTTTGATTATTTCATGCCAATCCCTTCTGGCCTGTAGAGTTTCTGTTGAAAAATCAGCTAACAGTCTTATGAAAGCTTTCTTATAGGTAACTACTTTTCTCTTGCCGCTTTTAAGATTCCCTCCTTGTATTTAATCTTTGGCATTTTAATTATGACATGTCTTGGTGTGGACTTTTTTGGATTTATCTTGTTTGGATCTCTGTGCTTACTAAGCTTGTATGTCTATTTCCTTTGCCAGGTTAGGGAAGCTTTTTTTTTTTTGTCATTTCTTCAAATAGATTTTAGTTCCCAGATCTCTCTCGTCTCCTTCTGGTATCTCTATGATGTGAATGTTGTTATGCTTTATGTTGTTCCAGAGGCCCCTTAAACTATCCTTATTTTTTGGATTTTTTTTGTTGTTGTTATTGTTCAGACTGGGTGTTTTAGCTACCTTATCTTCCAAATGGCTGATTCAAACTTCTTTTTTTTAAATTTTTTAATCTAATATACTGTCGATTCCCTCTAATGTATTCTTCATTTCAGTTATTGTATTTTTCATTTCTGACTGGTTATCTTTTATGTTTTATTTTATTTTATCTTGTTTGAAACTCTCCATTTTTATGTTTCCTGTCTCTGTTGAAGTTCTCATTGAGACTACTGAGCATCCTTATAACCAGTGTTTTGTGCTCTACATCTGATAGGTTGCTTGTCTCCATTTTATTTAGCTCATTTTTTTGAGCTTTGTTTTGTTATTTTATTTTGGACATGTTGTCTCTTTGTCTCTCCATTTTGGCTGCCTCTTTGTGTTTGTTTCTATATATTAGGCAGAGCTGTTATGTTTCTCCGTCTTGGTAGAATGGCCTTATGACGTAGGTGTCCTCTGGGGTCCAGTGGCACCACAATCTTCCTAGTCATTTGAGTCATTGTCTATGGGTTCATCATTCAGGTGTTTTAAACTTTTGAAATAAATGAGAAATTTAATGGTATAAAATTATCTGGAAGTGACTGATGATGGAAATTTACTATCTAGACTGTTCACATGTGACATTTTCTGGGTGCACTGTAGTCACAATGATGGTCAGAATTTCCATTGAAAAGGGTTATATGCTAAACTGGCATAATGATTAGGTATGTGACTTTTCTGAATCCTGCATTCATGATTTTATAATTTTTCTGTTATTTAATACTGTTCATCTATAGTCACAGGTAGTAAAGCATTCAAGAGTAATGGAAAAAGGATTAACAAACAAGCCTGGTTTTAACTTTTCCCATGGATCTGTTCATTGGAATGGAATATGTCTTAAGATAGAATCGAGATTACTTTGAAACAAACATGGAGACCACTTTATAGCTTTGAGATCACATTGAATATCATTAGTTTTAGGTATGTTTCAGAAAGAAATAATAAAAAAAACTAACCGTTAAGAAATAAATCACTATTACCATCACCGTGTTAACTTTTAATGAATTTGAAATTATTCATCAAGTTACAACATTTGGTAGTATGCTAGCTTTCCTTTCCTCCATTTAATATAGAAGAACATCCTTATACAAAGGGCTTCGATTTAATGGGAAGACGTGAATATTGTCTATGTCGATAACACATCACAACCTGGAATTTATAGTCTCTGTTGTCAGTGATTAATTCTTAGGCTAAAGAGATAGGATTCTATTATGATTTGGTTTTATTAAGGAAGATACATATGATATGATGATTTTATGATTTTTAAATCTCTGTAATTTAATAGGTTCCTACTCTTCTCTAAAGATGAATGTCAAATTAACCTGTACCTAAACTTTCTACATATATATGACTTTCTTGACTGTAATCCTCTAATTTGTATAGTGTGCTGACCATCCTCTTGTTAAACTTTAGGCCTGAATATGATTTTTGACACCTATCATCTATTCAGTTTTTTTTTAAATATCAGGGTCCAGTCAGAGTCGTGAACTTTGTTACTTAATGATATCCTCTTCTAATTGATCTACCATATTTATTTTCACAGGACCACTTGGTGCATATTATAAAGAGGAGGGATTTCACATCAATGCCTTCTCCTTTGTTATTTATATTTTTCTTTTCTTCCCATCTGGCTCTTCCCTACTCCAATGTGGTGTCTGAACTTCCTTAATTAGAGTTAAGCTATGATTGCTCTAGCAGTCCAATGCTAAAATGCAATTACCTGTATTGAAATATCTTGTCTGATTTGTTTATCCAGGTCTTTTCAAGTTTTATTTAAGAGCAAAGACCTAGAGGGTAGGTTGAATTTTAATTTGGCTCAGGAGTGAGAGAAGCAAGTCTGAAGATCATATTCTTGTTCATTCTGCTATTAAGTCAGAAGAATGTGTATAATTACTGGTACTACCAAAAATATAGGAGGAGATATGTAGAAATAGAGAAAGAGGACTTAGAAGGAAAAGGAGATCTACAAAGATCAGAATTACATACTTTACAATTTTGCTGAAGCCTAATTCAAAAATCCTCGAAGTAGCTCAGGTCATTACTGGTATTCACTTCAGGGTATATTGTTGCCTTTAAACTTAAGCGATGTCTAATTCTGTAATGAAAAGAAATTAATGAACAACCTCATCTTTCCAGTATTTTTTTTTAAGAGCATGAAGTCATACTTAAAGTTATTGAATAGAAAATGCCTATTATTTGAAGTATGGGTTATTTCCAGATATGAGAGGTTTCATTATCCTGTACAATTAATACTATAATCTTTGTCATTAAAGCTCACATATTTAATTTGACCTGCTGTATTTGCATATGCTTTGCCAGCATTTACCCATATCTATATTTTCTTCAATATTTTTCTTCTAGTCTTCCTCTCTTTTATCTTCTTTACTATTTATCTCTGCTTCCTTCAACTGTTCTTGATGTTACTGAGCTAAAGAAATACTTCACACTTCCTATAATCCTTTGAGTTGGTGCCATTGAGTGGTACAAGGGATGCTACAGATATACTTGGTAAAGAGTGTCTTCTGCTCTGTCCTACACTGGTGCCTGATTTCTCGCCACTGTGGTTATGGTTTGTGGCTAAGGCACTTGCCTAAAAAATGAAAATTAAAAAAAAAATAAGCCCATAAGTATAGTGCATATATCCAAAAAGTATACTCGTGTTTATTTTTTAGAGACAAAGAGAAGAAACAATGTTCCATTAACTTAGCATGTCAGAGTTAGAAAGGATCTTTGAGGTAATCTCCAGTTTTTAATTAAAATTAGATATTTTTGTTTTCTGTATTGTTTAAGAATCGTGTCATTAAATGAGATTTGGTTGAAAGTTCAATGAGTAAAATAGGTGAGTAAGAGAACATTACTTCTCTATTATCAGTTTTGTGGAAGATTAGTGGTTCAATGGAGTTTAAATGACTCAGTCCCATGGCTATTTTGTGTAGAAAGTGTTACTAGAAGCCAGTTCTGGTTCCTAATCCAGGGCTCTTTCTATTTATTGAACTTGTCCCAGAGATGACTTTATTGTTTAACTCACTGGAATTCCTTCTACTCTGTGGAAATATTCTTATCAACATGCTATATCATAATACTGCAGTAGTATTAAATAACAAAATGACAACCATGGGGAAAATAATTGCAAGGGGAAGGAAGAAGTGTGATTTTGAAGCACTTTCCTGACAGGGTCTATAGTTTCTAATAGAATTTCTTAAAGACTGCATATTCGGTAAAAAGTATCTATATTTTTATTTTTTAATGACTCCCCGATTTGCATTAAAGCATATCTAAGTAAAGTGGCCTCTAATAGAAAGAGAAATGAATTGTAGGTCAGATTTTCCATCTCTAGAAAATTACTTTCTGAAAACAAAGGGCGATATCTGGTGGATAACTAGTTTACTGAGGTCATGGGCCTAAATTTTATTGCAAAGCTCCAAATGATAAATAGTATCATTTTTTCCCTTCTCAGATTTTTAAAATCAGAGGAATGGATGTTATATATGGCAAGATAGATATAATCAGTGAATCCAAATGGAATAGTTATTGTGCAGTTAAACACTGGATCCAAATGAATCTTATTAATCTGAATATGCTAATTAGGACAGTTGATATTTAGTGATGTTTTAAAATATTGTTGCTGATGAGAGTTGCCTATGTTAAGCATTTGAATGCGTTTTTGCAATGGATGGATTTTAATTTCCTAGTTCTGAGGAACTACAATATAAGTGTTAGAAAGGTGCCGACCATTGAAATAAGATTAAACATTATATCATGGCATTTTATGGTCCTAATTTCCAAAGAGTTCCAATTATTCATTTTTTTTTGTCCTAAGTTTCTATAGCTTTTCCTTCGAAAACAGTTCCCCTTCTAGGAGACATACAGGCAGGTAAAGATACACATTTTTTTAGGGCCTGATGTTTATACGATTTGGGATCTCCTCTTTAAAAAAAAGGATACAAGATCACAAATGCAAAATAAGGTATGAAAGTGAATATTTAGAAAGGGTCTATGTGAGTGAGGTGCCCTGAGGCTTAAGTTGCAAGATAAATCCACTCTTGCATACAGGATATACCACTAAATAATGTAATAGTTGATCAATGAAGGAGAGGGAAAATTTTCAAAAGCTATGACCCTTTGATATTAGAAGGGTTTTTCATATGTTAATGATGTATAAATACAAGTGACAAGATTGCAATCATTTGGCCAAAGACATAATTATAATACAGCTTGATAAGATGAGATCTAAATTAGATCAATTAAATTTTGATAGTGCTGTGACAATCTAGTATGTCCTTATGCAATGCATCTTAAGGAATTTAGTTACAATTATTTTAAATCACTGGTAATATATTTTCTTCCAATGAAATGAGAATCCAAGAAATACATCAAATCTATTCAAGGTTAATAAGAAAAGGCTCAACGTTTCATAAATGTCCTTTAAATAGATGGCCTTGTGTAACATGTAAAATGAAAAGTAAGATTTAAATAATGATTTATTTTTTAATTTGTGATATAAACTGTAATATAATCAAGAATCACTACACTTTTGGGCATTTGACTCTGTTGTCTGGGTTGTTCACTAAATAACAGTTCTAAGTTATCTTGAACCTCAGTAAGAACCTTTCTGCACACACATTTTATCTCTCAGTTTCATGTTTAACTATGTCTGTTTTTTTTTAATTTAATTTACTAGAAGCTTAATTTAAGATCTATCTATATTATTACAGGCAGGGAAATTAAAATATATACTGATAATTACTAATGTTGGATGAACAAAATGACTCATGCTTTTGAGACAAGCCATATAGGTTAGAAAAGCATTTGGCTCTATGAGCAGTACCATTTGAGAGGCACCAGAAGATCTACTTGTAAAGTGTCTCCCTCTCTGTCCTGCACTGGTACCTGAAACTACGTTTAGGGGTTAAAATACTGGCCTTTTGAAAACAAATCATCAGAAAAACCTGCTAGAATTAAAAAAAAAAAATTTCCTCTGATATCCATCCATGTCAACTATAAAACTGTTGAGGTTTTTGGCTACAAATCCAGTTAAAGGTGTACAGTCAAGAGCAAGATAATGAGTATAGTTGAAATATATTCATAACTACACAACTTGCATTTAGGGATATAGGTGTGATAAATTGACTCTTTGGGAAAGAGATCTTAGTTCTACTTCTTCTTGACATAGTTATTTTCTAACTGCATGACTTCAGGAAAGTCCCTTGAATTCTTTAAGTCATACCCCTCTGTAACATGTAAAAATTGGTTCCTTCCAGTAGCAAAAGTCTGTACATTTAAATGCATGCTGAGCATCAATTTGTTTTTTTTTAGCTTAGTCTTATAGAATATTAATCTAGAATTCTTTAAACTGAGGTCTCTAAACCACTTGGCACTGATGATCCTAGCAACTACCATTGGCTGATGTACTATGAAATTCAATTTCACTTTCTCTTTTCTACTATTCACTTTTGGTTTAAAGGTATAAGTCAGTTACAGTGATTTTGTGAGATGAAAAATAAATTGAAAATGACAACTTTTTTAGAGTGGATTAAAATTTTAACTAGAGAATTGTCTACTGGAGACATGCATGCCATAATACAAAAGCAGGTGTGAATATTCATGTGACTGTGGTATCTATTGCAAATGGCTGGATGTGGCCCTCAGAGAAAAATATAGTGGAGTTCTCAGTTTAAAGAGCAGAATATTCCATGTGCCTATAATAGCTGTTATAAACAATACGACAATTTTATGAAGTAAATGTATATGTGGAGCACTTATTGTGAGTCAGGCACTGCTTCGCGTGGTTTAAGATATTTACTGATTTAATCTTAATAATACACTAATGAGGTTTGGTGGTATTATTATCATCTCTGTACAGATAATAGAATTGAGACACAGAGAAGCTAAGTGTCCTGCATAAGCTCACAGAGCTCAAAGTGGCAGGTGGAAGGATTGAACTGATTCCAGAGTCATAAATAAAGTAGGAAAATAAATGCTGAAGAATCATAGTGCATAGAAACATCTCTGTAAGTAGCCAAGCAAAGCTATTTCACACATGAAAAAATTATATTCTAGGAACATATAGTTAGTAAGAGCTACTTATAGCAATAATCTATAGGAGTGGCTAGTATGAGAAAAAGAGGAAATGTGAGACAAGCATGGCTTGGGCAAATGTTAAAAAAGCAGACCATGAGTCCCTGTTGTTTTACTGACCGTCTTGCTGCCTTGGGATGATGATTACAGCTCTTGCAGAAGTACATTTGTGGATGTGGCAATCTAGATGCCAAGTATACCCATATGCCAACGTGGAACAGATCAAGTTCTTTCCCATTTGATTATTTTGAAATAGCTTGTGGAATACAGGGCACTTTATAACAAAAGTCTGGGAAAATGCAGTGTACAGTACTGAGAGCATCTCAAAAGCCTTGAGCAACTAATTTATGAGGAAAGATTAAAAGGATTACTTACTTATAGCTAGGCTAAGTAATGACTAATGAGAAATATGAGAACTGTCTATAAGTATCTGAAGAACAAATACACCAAGGAGAGAAGAGATTTACTTAGTTTTAGTTGGGTGGAAATACATGAAACTAGAAACTGGTTAAATTATAGAAAGAATTGTTTTGGCACAGTCATGCATAAAACTTCTTGACTAGTGATATCTAGTATACTATAAAGTAGATTCAGAAAAAAAGGCAGGGGTCTGGTACAGCCTTTAGGAATATCAGCAGGGTTTGTGGGAAGGTACGGTGATGTATATTAAGTGGTATAGTCTACGTTAAATACACTCTAGTTCTAGAACATGATATCCCTTAGAATTTGGAAAGTCACTGGCCATCTCGCTCATAACAGTATTGCAGTGCAATTTAAGGTTGTTATGTTTTACCTCTAATTGCCCAGTAGCATGTCCATTAGTTTTTGTGCCTGCTTCTCTGGATAGGTGTTGCTATAGGAAGAGAAGGGGCAACAGTGAGAACCAAAATTGTTCTCTTGAGGAATGAAGTGTTGTTTTAAGCAGAGACCAGATGCTAGAGCCCAGGAAATTAAACACTGCAAATTGGGCATTTTACTTAACATAATAGTTGTTCACTTATTTTTCATAGACTGAATGAATGGATGAATGAACAAACTTCACTGAATCAAAATATCCTGATCTGTAAAATAAGATTAGCAAAAAATACATACTCAGTAGCTAAATTTTAAAAATTAATTAATGTACATGGAGCCTGACAAAAAATATGTACTCAATAAATGGTAGCTATTATTATCTGTTGCTTAGTGAACTCATATGAAATGATTGCTAATTTGACTACTCCCTGCCCTTGCACCCTGTTCATGCCTGCTTCAGGAGGGTGTTGACAGAGATCGTAATACTTAATCTCCTTGGGGGACGTCATGACTACAGAATGAACCACTATTGAAACATTTGCTTTTGGATTCAAATTAAGTCATTCTGCACAGAGTGGGGACCTGATGGTGCCACTGAAAAGAAAAAAAATTACCATGTCTCACAACATTGTTTTTGTAGAAGAAATTAAGACTATTTTATATCAGAGGTTACCAAAGCATTTTCCTGTCGTTTTGATTTTCTGTAACTAGAAAATACCCATATATATTAAGTCGAACATTTCAGTTGGCTGTTGGAATATTCTCATATACCCTCCAAGTTTGAGTGGGCATTGGAATACATCTGAATACAAAAGTGTTATGTCCTAACCTTTCCCCAACACCCCGTGTTAAAGTGGAATTCTAGCTATTCTTTGTTTTTATGTTTCCCTTTTACAATTCTTTGTACATTTGACACCTTAATATGCAAACATTTTAAACTTAAATGTGGTTTTAATTATCAGATATTTAAAATAAAAACAAATATGTTGCAAAACCATGATGCTTTATTTAGAGTGAAAAATCATTTTTTAACAGATAAATGGTTGAGACAGTCAACAAATGCATCCTTAAAATGACTGTAACAAAAGCACTACTAAGCATAAATTACATTCAAAGATAAATCAGGTGAAAATAGAAATGTATTTTTTCTTATGATTTTCTTAATAACATTTTTTCACTAGCTTACTTTATTGTAAGAATGCAGTATATAATACAGATAACATACACAATATGTGTTAATCTATTGTTTATGTTATTGGTAAGGCTACCAGTCAACAGTAGGCTATTAGTAGTTAAGGTTTTGGAGAGTTGAAAATTATATGTGGATTTTTGACTGCTCATGGTGGGCAGGGTGATTGCCCCTAACGCAGATGTTATGCAAGGGTCAGCAATATAAACACTAACTGTCTACTGTATCCAAACACTGCTTGTTACTATAGTGAATAAACATATGATATAAACACTTCCACTTATTGTTAGACCATATGTCAGACATTGAGTAATCCCTTTACATGTATTTATTCCTAATTACTCCCAATGATGAGACTATGAAGAATTCATCTTTCCCTTAAAGGAGTCTGTAAACTATTTGAAATAAGTCATAAATGTTACACCTGATTAGTTCCTAAGGATGGCCTGACAGGCATAAGGAGGTTTTCCCAAAAATATACTAGAACTTCAGCATTCAGTTTTCCTAGTCAACTGCATTTTCTTTATTTTTCTCACAAACTTTCTGTTAATTTAATTCAGAGTCTCTGAAGTTAACTTTTGTATATCTAATTATTAAGTATTTATCAAGAATATTAATAGGAAATCTTACAGTAAAAACTTAATCTTCATTGGACTAATCTGCTTTTGTGCTTTTCATTCCAAAGCTTTTCCAAAGGGTTGCACATAACAGGATCTTTATTTTCTATTAAAGCAAATTCTACAGTTCTGTTGGATTGTGTTAGTTTGTAAGCCTACTATACTCCTACCAGTGATCTTAGATCAAAATTTTAATTATTTTCCATGGGAGTTGCAGGCATGAGGCAGTCCCAAGCTTGTTCCTTTAGAGCAATCTCAACTTACCAAGTTAAAATTTGTTTTTCAGTGCAGATCTACGCCAACTTTTGTAAATGACAATGTTTTTCTTTTGTTAACTAAGAGCAGTGTAACAGAAAATCCTATAAAACCAAACAGATTGCAGAAGTCTAGCATCTTGGATGGTATGTACATATATTGTTTTTCCTGGAAACTCTTCTTATCTGTGAAGCAACAAAAGCAGATAAACAAAGTCTCCTGAGTAGTATCTTGTCTAGGGAATCAAGAGCACTGGCTTTGAGTCCAGGCCTCAACACAGACTATATGATTTCCAGGAGGTCACTTTATCTCTGGAGACCACAGTTTCCACACCTATAAAATGGAATAATGTTGCCTATTTCACAGTGCTATTGCAAGGATAAATGCAAAATAAAATATAAAATAAAATATAAAATAAATAAAACAAAATAAATAAAATAAAATAATAAAAAGAATTCCCTTGAGAAGAAAGAACAATATACATCCAAAGAAGTGCGCTTAGATATACACATATGTTTTTATTTTATTTTATTTTATTAAGTTTATTGGGATGACATTGGTTATTACAATTATATAATGTTCAGGTGTACATTATAATTTAACATCTATATATTCTATTGTGTGATTATCACCCAGAGACCAGTTTCCCTCAGCTACCATATATTTGATCCACTTTACCCACTTCACCCTCCTCCAACCCCCCTATATTTGACTCCTTTTACCCTGTCTACCTCTACCCTCCTCCCTAATCCCCTACCCTCTGATAACCACTAGTCCATTGTCCATGTCCACGAATCTCTGTTTGTCCTGTTCATTTGTTGCTTTTAGGTTTGCACCCCAGATATAAGTAATATGATGTGACTTTTAGCTTTTTTCTGTCTGGCTTATTTTGCTTAGCATGATCATCTCAAGGTCCATCCATATTGTCGCAAATGGCAGTATTTCATCTTTTCTTATGGCTGAGTAATATTCCATTGTATATATGCACCATATCTTCTTTAGCCAATCATCTACCGTAGTATACTTCAGATGCTTCCATATCCTGACCACTGTGAATAGTGAACATCAGTATGCAAATATCTTTTTGGGTATGGGTTTTCAAGCCTTTGTGGTAAATACCCAGTAGAGGGATTGCTGGATCATATGGTAGATCAATTCTTAGTTTTTTGAGGAACCTCCATACTATTTTCCATAGTGGCTGTACCAATTTGCAGTCTCATCAGCAGTATATGAGGGTTCCTTTTTCTCCGCATCCTCTCCAACATGTGTTATTAATTGTTCTGTTGAGTATAGCTATTCTAACAGGTGTGAGATGGTATCTCATTGTGGTTTTGATTTGCATTTTCCTAATAGCGAGCAGTGTTGAGCATCTTTTCATATATATGTTGGCCATTTGTATGTCCTCTAGGGAGAAGTGTATGTTCAGGTCCTCTGCCCATTTTTTGATTTGATCATTTATTTTTTTGTTTTTATTGAATCGTACGATTTCTTTGTATATTTGGATATTAGGCTCTTATCGGAGGTGTTGCTTGCAAATATATCTTCCCATTCAGATGGTTGTCTCCTTACCTTGTTGATGATTTCTGTTCTTGAGCAGAAATTTTTTAGTTTGATGTAGTCCCATTCATTTATTTTTGTTTTTACTTCTCTTGACTTTGAGGTCAAATTCATAAAATACTCTTTAGGTCCAAGGACCTTGATTTTCGTTCCTGTGTTTTCTTCTATGTGTTTTATTGTTTCCGATCTTACATTCAGGTCCTTAATTTGTTTTGAGTTAATTTTGATGTGTGGTAATAGACAACAGTCTAGTTTCATTCTTTTGCAGGTAGCCTTCTAATTTTCCCAGCACCATTTATTGAAGAAGCTTTCCTTTTTTCACTGTATGTTTTTGGCTTTTTTGTTGAAAATTATTTGCCTATTAAATATAGATCTCCTTCTGGACTCTTGATTCTGTTCCACTTGTCCCTGTGTCTCTTTTTTTGCAAATACCATGCCATTTTGAATACTGTCACTTTGTAGTATAATTTGAAGTGAGGCAGAGTGATGCCTCCAGCCTCATTCTTTCTTCTCTGAATGGCTCAGCAATTCGGAGTCTTTTGTGCTTCCATACAAATCTTAAGATTTTTTGTTCAATTTCTTTAAAAAAATTTTGTTGGAATTTTGATGCAGATTGCATTAAATCTGTATAATGCTTTAGGCAATATGGTCATTTAAACTATGTTGATTCTTCCAATCCAAGAACACAAAATATGTTTCCATTTATTTGTATCTTCTCTGATTTCTTTTAATAGGGCCTCATAGTTTTCATTATACAGATCCTTCACATGTTTCATTAAATTTATTCCTAGGTATTTTATTCTTTTTGTTGCAATAGCAAAAGGAATTATTTTTTCCACTTCTTTTTCTGACACTTCATTATTAGAGAATAGGAACGCTATGGATTTTTGAACGTTAATTTGTATCCAGAAACTTTACTGCATTTGCTTATTGTTTCTAGTAGTGTTCTTGTGGAGTCTTTAGATTTTTCTACATAGAGAATCATGTCATCCACAAATAGTGACAGTTTAATTTCTTCATTTTTTCTTTGGATGGCTTTTATATCTCTCTCTTGCATGATTGCACTTGATAGGACCTCCAATGTTATATTGGATAGCAATGGTGATAGTAGACAGCCTTGCCTTGTTCTTGATCTTAAAGGGAAGGTTTTTAGTTTTTCACCATTAAGTTTAATGTTAGTTAAAGATTTGTCATAGATGGCCTTTATTATGTTAAGGTACTTTCCTCCTATACTGATTTTGTTAAGTGTTTTGAACATAAATGGATGTTGTATATTATCAAAGGCTTTTCCTGCATCTATTGATATGATCGTATAATTCTTATTTTTAAATTTGTTTATGTAGTGTATCACATTAATTGATTTGCATATGTTAAACTATCCCTGTGCCCTTGACATGAAGCCCCTTTGATTGCGGTGTTTGATGTTTTTAAAATGTTGCTGTACTTGTTTCGCTAATATCTTATTTAGGATTTTTGCATTTGTGTTCATAAGAGATATTATTCTGTAGTTTTGTTTTTTTGTTGTTTGTTTGTTTGTTTGTGTTATCTTTACCAGGTTTTAGTATCAGAGTCATATTGGCCTCATAAAATGAGTTTGGAAGTATTGATTCATCTATGATTTTTTGGAAGAGTTTCAAGAGAATAGGTATTAAATCTTCCGTGAATGTTTAATAGAATTCACTAGTGGAGCCATCTTGTTCTGAACTTTTACTTTTTGCTAGGTTTTTGATGATCGATTCTATTTCTACACTGCTGATTGGTCCAATTGTTTTTACAAATCTTCTTGATTCAGTCTAGGAAGATTGTATTTTTATAAGTACATATCCATTTCTTCTAGGTTATTAAATTTGTTATTTTATACTTTTTCATAGTATTCTTACATGACCCTTTGTTTTTCTGTGATGTCAGTCATAATTTTCCCTTTCATCCCTGATTTTGTTTATTTGTGTTCATTCTCATTTTTTTTTAGTGAGTCCAGCCAGGGATTTGTCAATCTTATTAACCTTTTCAAGAAACCAGCTCCTTATTGCATTTATTTTTTCTATTGTTCTTTTGTTTTCATTTTCATTTAATTCTACTCTAATTTTGACGATTTATTTCCTTTTGCTAACTTTAGGTCTCATTTGTTTTTCTTTTTCTAGTTTTTTTTTTTTAAGATGAAGCATTAAGTTGTGTTTTGGGGCCTGTTTTTGTTTTTTGGAGATAGGCCTATAATGATATGAACTTTTCTCTTATGACTGCTTTTAGCCTGTCCCAAAAGTTTTGATATGTTATACTATCATATCATTCATTTCTATGTATCTCTTGATATCTCATTTTATTACTTCTCTGACCCAGTTATTCTTCAATAGCATGTTGTTTAATCTCCATGTATTTGTGGTTCTTTCTGATTTCTTTCTGCAGTTGATCTCTAGTTTCAAAGCATTATGATCAGAGCACATGGTTTTTACGATTTTAACTCTCTTATATTTGTTGAGGCTATCTCTGTGTCTCAGTATGTGGTCGATTCTTGAGAACCTTCCATGTGCACTAGAGAAGAATGTATAAGCATCTCTTTTGGATGGAAGACTCTGCAAATGTCAATTATGTTCAGTTGGTCTAATATGTCCTTTATGTATGTTATTTCCTTATTGATTTTCTGTTTGGATGATCTCTTCATATCTGACAGTGGAGTATTTAAGTCCCCTACTATGATGGTGTTTTGGTCTGTTTCTCCCTTTAGTTCTGTTAGTAATGCTTTACATATTTCAGGGCTCCCTGATTGGGAGCATAGATATTAATAAGTGTTATATCTTCTTGGTGCATGATTCCCTTTATCATTATGAACTGTCCCTCAGTATCTTTTATTTACTTTTTTTTTATTTTTTAAGTCTGTTTCATTTGACATTAGTACCACTACTCCTGCTTTTCTCTGAATGCTCTTTGCTTGAAATATCATTTTTTACCGTTTCACTTGGAGTCTATATTTGTCTTTGGAACTGAGATTTGTCTCCTGGATGTAGCATATGGTTGGGTTTTGTTTTTTGATCCATTCTGCACCTGTGTCTTTGTATTGGTGAGTTCAGTCCATTTACATTTAGGGCAATTATTAAAATATGAAGTCTTCTTATAGCCACTTTATCTTTTGCTTTCTGGTAGCTCAGTTTTTCCATTGCTTTCTTGTCCTTGTATATTGTTTATTTATTTATTTATTTACTTATCTATCTACCTATCTACTTATCTATCTATCTATCTATCTATCTATTTATTTATTTATTTATTTTTATTTTGCTTGTCTTCTGTGAGTTTTCCCTCTGGTTCTTCTTTTACGTTATATACTTCATTTCTTAATCTTTGGTGTGTGGTTACCATCACTAATATGAAAAGGATAGTTATATATATAGTCATCCATTTTCTTCTGCGTGTGCCTTATCTTTTTTCCCTTTTGTGAATTTGGATCTTTGAATCCTCCATTTTCAGTCATTGTTATCTTAATTTGGCCCTATGTATGCTGAATGTTCATTACTATCTTGCTATAGCAATTCTCTTCTTATTAATTAAGTGTATAATGTCCTCTTCTTAGTAAGGGTTGCACTCCTCTGCTTCTACTTGCCTGAGAGTCACTTTACTCCTAATTATGTACTTTTTGTTTTGTTTTGTTATTTTGTTTTAGATGAGCTGATATCTTTCAGTATTTCCTGTAGTGCAGGCCTCATAGTGGAGGATTCCTTCAATTTTTATATGTCTGGAAAGTTCTTAATTTGTCCTTCATATCTAAAGGAGAGCTTACCTGGATACATTATTCTAGGCTGGTAGTTCCTTTCACTTAATAGTTTAAATATTTGATTGCATTCCTTTCTAGCTTATAAGGTTTACACTGAAAAGTCATATGATAATCTAATGGGTTTATCTTTATATGTCACTGTCTCTCCCCCCGCCCCAGCTGCCCTGAGAATTCTGTCTTTGTCATTGATTTTTGGTAACTTTAATACAGTGTGTCTTGGTTAAGGCCTTTTTGGGTTGAGATAATTAGGTGTTCTGTTGACTTCTTGAATTCCAAGTTCCAGCTCATTCCTTATATTTGAGAAATTCTCATCCACTATTGTCTGAAAATGCTTTTTAGTCCCTGCTCCTTTTCCTCACCTTCCGTACTGCCTGTTATTCTTATGTTTCCTCTCCTGATGGTATCAGCTAGTTCCTGTATTTCTCTCATTATTTTTCATTCTTCAGTTTCCCTATTCTTCCTTCTGATTCATTTCTAGATTTCTGTCTTAGATATCACTGATCCTTTCCTCCATTTGGTTGACTCTATTTCCCAAGCTTGCTATTTTATTTTTCAACTCTTGCAGTGTGTTCTTCATCTCTGGAAATTCTATTTCATTCTTTGTGAGGGGTTAAATCTCCTTGCCATGCTTATCTTGTTGTTTTTTCAATTTCTGAAATTGTTGATTCAGGTTGTTTTGGATCTCATTGAGTTTTTTCGGAAGGACCATCCTGAATTCTCTGTTATTTAAGTCCCATATTTCTATGTCTGTAAGCTTATTTTCTGGAGATTTTTCTCTTTCTTTCTGAGGTGCCTTGTCACCTTGGTTGTTCATGGTGTTTAATGGACTATTTCCCTGGGCATTAATGGAAGTGTATTCTGTTGTTTTTTCTAGAAATAAGATTTGTTATATAAAGGTTTAGCCTGCTGCAAAGAAGGCACTTTTCTTTTGGTTTCCAGTAGGTAGCATCTAAACCTCTTGAATACTTGCTTTATATGATGACTAAATGTCTTTTTTGTTTTTTTGTAGATATTTAATCACACTCACTACTTTCAGTTCCTGTGAGTGTTAGCAACAGTTTCAGTAGCGTTTTCTCAGATTCCCCTGGGGCTCCGCAGTTTTTGGTCTCAGAAGGTATGATGGGAGGGATCCTCTGGGTTGAGGGTTGGGGGCTGCAGCTCACCCTCTGTTTGGGGAACCGGGGTCGGTATAAATCAACAGTTGTTTCTTTGCTGTTCTGTCCTACTTCTTTGCTTTCTGCTCTGGTGACTGAACCCTGCTGCTGTCTGCTAGAGGTTCTGGTCCTTCCAAGAAGGATACCAGGGAAGTCGCCACACCTTCACTCCTTTTCCTCCTCCTGAAAGGAGCTCTGACAGCTGCAAGAGGCAGTTCTTTATTTGTCTCATTCTAGCACCCGACACCCGGGGTTCTGACCTGTGGTAGCTCTTATGTGCAGATCCCACATTCAGACATACTGGTGTGCAGTTTGGGTGTTTTTTGTTGAGTTTTAGATGTTCGGCTTATTGTTGTTTCAAGGGGAGAGATCTGAGGATGTTTCTCACTCTGCCATGTTTCCCAGAATCCACATATATATTTTTTCTTTGTTTAATGAAAACTCTTTATCATTTTATTTAATTGTTGCAATCCAACAAGAAGTATAAATGAATAAAATTTAGCTATAAACAAAGAAAGAATGTTGTGTAGATGAGCTGAATTAATTTTTCTTCTTCAATGTATGCATTTTATAATTGTTATAGCCAGGAAGATGATATGAAAAAAGAAAGCAAATCTATAGTTATCCAGCACTAATCCACATAAGATAAATTGTTCTAAAACAAACCATGGTTCAAGGGAAGGAATTGCAGCTCCATTGATTTACTGACCCTTTCTTGTTTCCTGTTTCCTATTGTTTATTGTCAGAGACAATTTTTTCCACTCCTGGAACTTCATAGCTGGCCCTAAGTAGATTTAGCAGGCTCCTTTGTCACAGCTTTGTCTTCTTCATTGATTTCGAATTGCAGTAATGATTACAGGATTATCTGTGTAACTATCTCTTCCTTGGAGGATATAATATACATGAAATTTTGGGGTTTTAAAATTTTTTTTCAAGTCACTAAGTCTTTACCTAGTACCTACCATGTATACAGACTAATAGTAGACACCACGATGGACTGATAGAAAATAACCAAGAGTCCTGACACCAAATAGTTTATATGTTGAGATATGACATTTTTATACCTGACTCATGCAGTGTTCTCTTTGAACCAATAAGCTCATTGAGACCGTGAGTCATGTCTGATTCAGAATATGCAACTGCCTCTACTCCATTGCATGATAATTATTATCTTTGTCCCCTTTACACTAAATGCCAGTGACATCTTTCAGTCACTGTAACAACTAAAACCACAGTTACACTTTTTCAAATTCGGGGCAACTGTTTCCCGAGAATCACTTTTATAGCCTCATTGGTGTTACCTTGCCCATGATGGGAGCTCTGTTAATAATTTCTGAAGGAATGAATTCATAAAACATAACAATTGGAGAATAATTTAGCAGAGCATGAAATCACATGCAAGAATCTTTGGAACAGAATACTACTACATTAGAAGTCTGAAGAGAGAGACAGTGTTATGTTGAGCTGTATGAATTATTATCTTTGGCTGTGCCTTAAAGGATAGGTAGGCTTTCAAAACTGAATGAGAGAGCAGCTGGCCCATAAGAGTTGCAACATTAAATAAGAACACTTTTAGGAAGGACTATGCTGTCTGGGTTGGAAGACTGCTTGGGGGCATAGTATAAGGAATGTTTAGATATGTAGGAGTGGGCCAAAACTGTAGACAACTGAAGAGGCTGGACTTTAGCTTATAATCATCAGTTAACTCCCAAAGGCTTTTGTACATTTTTATAACGAGATTGGAGTCTCATTTTATGAAGGTGAATTTGGTTATTTGGGTATAAGTGGATTTGAAAATGCATATACTGAAGACTAGTGACTAGTTAGGAATTTATTGCCATAATTTAGTTGGAAAGTATGTCATTCACTCTTCTTTTTTGTTTGTTTTCCCATCCACATTTTATTTTCTTGTTTCATCTCTTTTAGATTACAGGATATTATTTTGATACTAAAGCCCATTAATATTTTCTTTCATTTTTCCTTACCCTTCTAGTATCAGTCTGCTTAGTTTTATCATCTAGCCCTTATTTCACAATTTAAAAACCTTAAAATACTGGAAGATGAAAATAAGAATCAACTCAGTAATCAATCAGCACCCCTCCTAGGAGAAATTGGAGAATAAGAAGATACATTTAACTCTAAATTTGAAGGTTCATAAATGTGAATGGATGAAGTTCACAGAGGAATGATACCTTCTAGTTTCAGAAAAGGAAAATTTGATAAGTTAGATTATATTCACTCGTATTTTCCTTTGCAGATTCTTTTATTCAGTTGTCAATATTTAAAATTTTAGTTTAAGGACAAACAGAGACTCAAGGACATGGACAAAGGACTAGTGATTACCAAAGGATGGGGGTGGGGGAGGAGGGGAGAAGTAGAAGAGGTAAAGGGGATTGGATATTGGGAGGTAAGGGGAGGGTGAAGTGGGTAAAGTGAATCAAATATATGGTAGCTGAAGGAAACTGGACTTTGGGTGGTAATCACACAATAGAATATATAGATGTTAAATTATAATGTACACCTGAAAATTATATAATTGTATTAACCAATGTTATCCCAATAAACTTAATAAAAAAATTTTAGTTTAGTGGGGGTTAGAAGAGAGAATGATATATCCTTTATTTATTTAAGATAATCAGAAAAGGGCGCTATAGTTAACATAGCAATGCAATGTGGCAACAACTCATTAATTTATATTAATTCATAAAAGGATTTAAATTAATATACTAATACAAGATTCCTTGGCTAGTTATTTAAAGTTTTACTTAAAGGAGTATATTTCCAAAACACATTTTTATTCAAGCAGCCAGTTATATACAATCAATATACTAGTTTCAAATTATTTTTATCTACTCATTAAATGTCCCAAGGGACCACCAGTAGTAACACCTAGCAGTTAGTGAGAATCATTGAAAATTACTGAAACTATTGCATTAATTAAAATATTTTAAAATTTAAACATTTTTTAAAAATCACAATTTTCTCACACCACTAAGATTTTACTCTCTATATACTGTATGTATTAATTTATAACATTAAGCAGAAAAACTGTTACTTTTTAGGTA
The DNA here is from genome assembly GCF_014176215.1 of Rousettus aegyptiacus. Lineage (NCBI taxonomy): Eukaryota > Metazoa > Chordata > Mammalia > Chiroptera > Pteropodidae > Rousettus > Rousettus aegyptiacus. The sequence continues at coordinate 78,193,305 of NW_023416312.1, read as the reverse complement.
GAGATAAATGCACTTTTGGCGTCTGTCATACCTGGTTTAAAATAGCATTCTGGGGGAAAGAAAGGCTAATATTGGACATTTTTCATGAGCAAGTCATTAAGAAAGTATAGAATATAAAATCCTAGATAATATCAGAAACCATTCTAATGACTCAAAACTAGAGAAATCGGAGTAGTCACTTTTTATCTTGATAATTAAATTACCTTTGACATCTTTTTCAAATGAAGTGTTTTGGTAGGCCAACAAAAGAACAGTTAGAGTAAAAAAACATTTATGGAGCAAAGAAAACAATATATTTAAGAATGAGAAATGTGTTTTTCCCATAAGTAAGAGTCCATTTGAGCTTCATGGTTTCTCAAATGCTAACTTTCTTTGACTATTTCAGGATATGAGTTTGATAATGTTTAGTTAGTTGCAATTATGTGAGTCTCATATTGCCTGTGAACGCTTTCAAACATTTATTTGATTAACATAATTATATGCCACTTAAATATATTTTAAATACCTTGAAATATACTTTAGTTAAAAGTAGCAAATACACAATAGTCACTTACCAACTTTAGTCACTTAGACAATACAAATAAAACAGAATCCTTAGATAAATCTATTTTCTTAATTGAGATAGATCGGTTTATATTATATGTTTCAGGTATACAGCATTATAATTCAATATTTGTATATAGCATACTCATCATCAAAAGTGTAGCTTCCATCTATTACTATACATTTGACCCCCTTTACACATTTCTCTCTACGCCTGGCCCTCTTCTCCTCTGGTAACCACTAATATGTTGCATGTATCTATAAGTTTGTTTTTGTCTTAATTGTTCATTTGTTTCTGTTTTGATTTAATATTCTATATAGGAGTAAAATATTATTTCATTTTTTCTTTTCCACCTCACTTATTTAACTTAGCATAATACCCTCAAGGTCCATCCATATTGTCAGGAATGGCAAGATTTCATCTTTTCTATGGCTGAGTATTATTCCAGTGTGTGTGTGTGTGTGTGTGTGTGTGTGTGTGTGTGTGTGTGTGTGTGTGACGTGAATGGGCACTTAGGTTGTTTCCTTATCTTTGGCTATTGTAAATAATGTTGCAATGACCATTAGAGTGGATGTATCTTTTAGTATTAATATTTTTATATTCTTTGGATAAATACCCAGAAGACAAAGTGCTAGATCATATGGTAATTTTATTAATTTTTTGAGGAACCTCCAAACTGTTTTCCTTAGTGGCTTCACCAATATAAAATCCCACCAACAGTGTACAAGGGTTCCTTTTTTTTCCACATCCTCTTCAACATGTGTTATTTGTTGTCTCTTTGATAATAGCCATTCTAACAGGTATGACATGGATATCTGACTATCTTTTTGTAAATACCTTTCTTTTAGTTGTGCCAGTAAATGGACCAAGATTATGATATTCAACCTTATTTCAAATATCTACCATGGCCAAAGTCCCCCAGCTTGGTCTTAAATTCTGATCATTGCCTTCCCTTAGTGAACTGCATTAGACTATGTGTCAACTGTAACGAACGTTTTGCCTAATTCATGGGTAAACTACAGATATGTGCAGCACCCCTTTTTTCCTCTTGGCTTTCTAAAAAGAGGCCTATAGTAAACTAGAACGTATATTCTCTCCAGGAGTACTGTACTAGCTGCATGAGTTCCAAAAACTAAAAAGCACAGAACAGTGTAATATATACTTTTGAGGTTTACTAAGTTATCTTAAGCATAGGAGAAAGAAGATAGACTCTGTAATCAGACCAGCCTAAATTCTCATACCAGGTTTGACAAACATGACCTACACTGTGTGAACTCAGGTATGTTACTATAGCACTCTGAGTTTAAGTTTCCCATCTGTAAAATGGGCAAAAGCCTGTCTACTACCTGCATAGATGTTTTGATTTTAAAGTCTGGCAAGACGTGAGAAGAGATGGGCTGTCTTCTGGATATTGGAAATTGTTGATATAATATAGATTGGTTCCAAGAAAGAATGATCAATACCTTTTATTGAGATTTAGCCTAAGGACAAATAAGAACAATTGGCTTATGAATAAATTTGAGAAAAATTAAATAACACATAGATCAGGATGTGAAAGTTGGAATTCACAGGACTGCAGTCAATAAGCTCTCCTGAAGAAAGGTTAAAAAACTACCTATTAGTTCAGTGTCAGGCAGCCCAGAGACCAGTTTGAAGCCAAGTGCCATCATTACTGAGTGTGCATCAAGGGAGTATCAGCAGTGCCCAAGATATCTACAGAATAGAAACTCAGAATATTATTTCATGGCTAGCATGTATAAAATAGAGAACTATACCAGGAAAACAAGAGTGATGTCTTTTATCTAATGCTGACAGGCTACAAAGCTCTTCCATATCCATTAAGTCAGTTCATTCTCATCATAACAGAGTGAGATAGGCATGACAGCTATTCTTATCTCTTAAAAAATATTTTTAACAGACTAGAAACAGGTTTGGGAGAAGGAGGAAAAGAAAAGGGATAAAAAATCAAGTCAGGCCCACCTTTAACAGACCTCAGAGTATGAGTACATATATCTGGAGGTTAACTTATCACACTTTTAAATAAAATGTATTATATCCTTTACCTTGACAAATATACTTTCATAGTGACCTAAAGGGCCAGGTTCAAATTCAGAACACTTGGAGACCTCCAAGAGCCTCGCATACAGTTGATCGCCTAGCCAATGTATAAAATCCATTCACATCTCCTACAGACAGCTACCTCTTGACTCCATTGGACCCAGTAATGTGTACATAAAAATAATATCTACTACTTGGGCTAGAAACCCTTAAAAATCTTGGAAGTGGGTTCCAGATATTTGAGCGGAGAATTCTAGAGTCTTGGGCACCTGAAGCATGATCTTTCCCTCTCTATATTGTCTTCCATATTTAAAGTTTTGGGTAATTATTGTGTAAGATATTTGACTTCTAAAACCAAATATCATTAAAATTTATCTCTACTGTAGCAGCAAATTCATAAGAAAATTTCAAATTTCCATTCAGCTCATGATTTTTAGGTTTCTTTGTTTTCTCTTCTAACTGCTACAGTATTTTTGGTGTATGTAAGGGGTGGTATTAAGATGTATTAATATATATTTAAATTAGCTTCTCTGGTCATTTAAATCATTTGATGTTTTATAGAATTTAATATTTTTGGAGTTGAGATTTGAAAGTCTTCAGTGGCATATGAAGTCAGCATATAGCTGCTAAATGTGAAGGTTTACTAGTACCTCAGTACAAAGCTTTTAATTCTAGACAAGTTTATCCTGAAATTTTAATGCCAGGCTGGTTACTAAACTGGAGAGAAATTTTCAGGAACATTGGATGAAAGTTTTATTTTCCTCTAAATATTTTTATTAATGATGAAATATGTTAACTGTATAGGGATTTCCCATAGCAAATACTCACATACCCGTAACTATTTTACTCAGCTAAAATCTAACATGCTACCATATTTTCTGTAGATTTATTTTCAGGAACTAAAACATTACAGACAAAATTGAAACTTCTTAGGTACCCTATCTCATTTCCTTTCCTCTCAAATATAACTCTCAGATATAACCAGCATGCTGAATTTGATATTTTTCATTCCCATTAAATGCTTTATTTTTTACAGCATCCAAATAGGTTTTCATTAAATACATATTCTTGAAAGTTCTTTTGTATCTTAGCATTGTTTCTATGATTTTACTGTTATGTGAAACACTATTTCATTCTGTTAATTTATATAAGTGGTCTATTAGATTAATATACTAACCGCCCCCCCCTTTTAATGGACATTTAGACTTTCCCCAAAATTTAATTTTGTAAACATTGCTGCAGTAAACATTCTCACAAGTGTTTTGTGTATGTGTTTGTGTGAAAGAGTATTTTAGAGTATACACTTAGAAGTGGAATTTCTGAGGCAGAGGATGAATATCTTCAACTTTGACAAATATTGTCCATTTGCTCTTCAAAGTACATAAGATGAGACTTCCACTGTCAGTACATGAAATTGCTAATTCTCTATAATTTCTATTGTTAAATTCTTGCCAGTGTGCACACATGTTATGAGTCCTCATTGACATAATCTATATGCCACAGATTGCTTTTTCATGTCTATTGTCCTTTCAGATGTCCTTGTTTGTCTTTTTCTACTTTTTGTTTAGTTGTAGGTTTTTTTATGAACCTTAGATATAAATCTTTATAGTACAATCTTTGTCATCTCCAAGTTTGTGACTTGTTTTCAGTTTGTTTCTTGTGTCTTTATTGGCATTGCTTCAAGTTTATAGGTTAATTCTAGTACAATTCATACCTTTATGAAATAGCCCTCTAATTCATGAACACATTTTATTTCCATTCATTATAATCTTTTATGTCTTTCAATAATTTTTAAAGCTTACTCCATAAAACTTTTGAACAGCTTTTTTGCTAGATTTATTCTTAATTTTTTTACTTTAGCTTTTGGTAATACTATAAATGAAATCTTACTTTTTTCTATTGAATTATCTAATTGGCTATTAGTTGTATAGGGTTTTGCTATTGATTTTAGTAAATTGATTTTGTTTCTTGCAATGTTGCTAACTTTCTTGTGAGTTCTATTTGTACTCACTCTTGGACTTTTCTGTGCAGACAGTTATGTCTTTGGAAATAATAATATTTTGACCTATCCTTTCCATTTTTATACCTGATTTATTTATTTATTTTTGCTTTATTGCATTCCCTAGGAAAGCCATTAAAATGTCAAATAGAAGTAGTGAGAGTGGGTCTCTTTGTTCTGACTTTAATGAGAACACTTACAAAATTATACTTTTGATTATTACATTTACTACAGGTTTTTAATAGATACCCTTTAAGAAGTCAAGAGACTACTGCTATATTCCTAATTTTATTTATATATATATATATATTTTTAAACATAAATACATCTTAATTTTTGTTAACTGCTATTTCCGCATCTATTGGCACAATATGTTTTTTTGTTATTGTTGTTAATTTGGTTAATTACAATAATTTTTTTCATGTTGAGCCAGCCTTTCATTTTTTGGACAAATTCAGCTCGATCATAATATATCATCTTTTATCATTCCTGGATTTTTGTTTGATTTTGTTAAAAGATTTTTGTATAAGTAAGATTAGTCTATAATTCCCCTTTCACCAATTGCCCTTGTCAGCTTTTTGTGTCATGATTATACAAACCTCTGGATGAGTTGAATAGTTTTTCCTCTTTTAGTCTCTGAAACAGTTTATATAGATCGAGGTTATCTACTCCTTGAAAGTCTGATAAATTTTGCATTTGAAATCATGTGAGCCTGTTGTATCTTAAAGTTGGAGACTTGATTACACATTCTCTTTGTTGAATGGTTTATTTTTATTTTGTTTATTTCTGTACTCAAAGTGTTTTGATAATTTATATTTTTCTAAAAATATTCCTGTTACCTAATTTTTCAAATATTTACATAAGGATGTTAATAGTTATATTGTTTGGTTTTTAATTATATCTTTATTATTATATATTTATTTTCTCTTTTTAGTCTTAGTTTTTTTTCTTTTCTCTTTTTTTAAATCTGTTTTGCCAAAGGATTGTTTATTTTATAAGTCTTTTTAATAGATCAGCTTTTACTTTTATAGTTCCTTTCTCTGCTTTTTTTTCTATTGCAGTCTTCTCTGTGCTTATTTTTATTCTTTCTTTCTACTTTCTTTTAGTCTGAGGGGTTTTTCCTAACTTCCTGAAACAAATATTGAACTCACTTATGTTTCCACCTTTCTTGTTAGTTAATAAAGGCATTTATTGCTACTCGTTTTCCTCATTCTATACCTCAGGGGTACTCCCACATATGTTGATATGCAGTATGTACTTTGGTTCTCTAAGTTCTAAATATATATATTCTCAAATTTCCATTTTGAATTTATCTTTAACTCAAGACATATTTAGCAATGCATTTAAAGTTTTCATACTCCTAGGAGTTTCAGATTGTCATTTTAGTGTTGATTTTTTAGTGCTCATATTGTGTTTTAGGGCTTTCACTAATCCTGTCCCTGATCCAGTGAATACTTAGCTCAGTGTTGGAGTGAGAGCATGTGCCTCGTTCTCTTTTCTCCCTAGGTCAATAGTTTCCTATAAATCTGTAATTTTGTTCAGGACCTTTGACTATTCACCTTGTCTTCCTTTGAGCATTTTTATTGCTGACACAGCTCTAGAACTGAAGTCTTGGGTAGCACTGCATATTTCTGGACTCAGAACTCAGGACATTATTTGGCTTCACACTGCTTTTCAGTTTCTCTTCTGTTCCTAGTCCAAAGGAATGTTAATCTCGTCTTTGAATTCAACTTTTTTGTTGTTGCTTTCTTCTCTCTACAAATTACGTATCATTTTGATGTATTTAGAGTAGAGGGATGAACCATCTTCACTTTCATTATCTTTCATAGTGTTGAAGCATTTACTCCTCTGTAAAATTGAAGAACTAGCATAACACCCTCGCTTTCCACTTCTTGGCCCCCAAAAATCATTTCGTGTATTTATGGTCTCAATTTTTTTATTTCAACTAAACACCCCTCTTCATGCAATCTTGAAAATTCTTCTTTGCTTTATAACCATGCAACACTATACTTACAGGAACATTACCTTCTGTTTCTTTGACTCTTCATAAGTGATTATTAACAAATAAAATAAAATAAAATAAAATAAAATAACTTTGCTTTGTGTTGAATAACAATATAACTTTTTAAAAACGTCAACATTTCAATATAAATCTGAAGGCAATTCTACCTGTTGATAACTAGCTCTCTCAAGTAACAGTGTCATAAGGCCAAACAGAATTCACCTGGAATTGGCAGGACACTGCATTCTCAAAGCTTATCAGGTAATTTAGTGAAAGGTAATCACTCCACATCAAACACAGCTAAAAATGTAAAGATCTTTTATGCATTTGGTAAAGCATATTGATAGCAATTAGATGAGAATAATAAAGCTCATTAACTGTATATCGTCATGGTTAGTAGGAGTGTAGATTTTTGCGTAAGTGAGGCATTGAAGAATGCATCTCCTCTACTAGCTTCTAGTACTGAGAATAGTGGCTATATGCTTTACACCAAGCCATGCAGGAGCATCATAAATACCACTGAACCATCCACAGAATTTTTTTAGTTTCCTCTGTTCTTATTAATGAGACACAAGCTTCTCAATAAAAATTGTATGCATGGCATCATCTGTCATTATCCCATGTTACTCTTCTGGAGCATTATCTTCTCCACAGTATTAATTTGCCTGGTTGATAAAGAGCTGTAAGACTGGACAGTCTTCCAAATATAACATCAGTACATGTTTCTGCCTAACACTTAACCAAATACTGGATTCCACAGCTTCATACTTGTGCCTTTCAGAACTAATGTGGCCCAAAACTTAGTGAGCCACCTTGTTCCTTTAATCCTGCATATTTCTACACATTTAATGTGCAGAATACACGATTTATAATAAACTTACATAAAGAAGGATAACTGAATACATGGAAGATAAATGGAAAAGTTATAAAATTAAATTGTATTTCTTAAGGACCCACAAAGAATATACGAATATTTAATGTAAATCTAAATTTCTCAAATCTAAAATCAATTGTACTTTACATACTTCAGGGATAAGTGGTCTGTTTTAGTAGGAACTGCCTTGCTTTAAATTAATTAGGCCCCTTACTGTTTGAGATGTTAAATAGAAAAATTTAAAAGTAATGTTGAAATTATGGAAATTCTCTTAAAATGGTCTATTACGTATTATATTTGAGACTGGAGCTTTTAGGGAACTGGGCTATTGACATTTCTAAAACCAAGGATCAACTCCTATTTACAGTAATACTTTTGCTACTTGACTCCCATATCATAATGCCACCTAATTCTCTGAGATGCTAATCTAAAACTAAATCATATATTTTATATATTTTCAACCTAGAAGTTTCCATTTTGTTTTCAGCCTAATTTTACTGAATCCTGAACACCTCTTCTGCTTGTTTTATTGTTATTGTTCTGTTTTTGTTGTTTTTGTTGTTTGGTCGGTTGGTTTTGCTTACCTTTGCATAAGGACACTACTGCAGGTCAGTATGAATAGGAGTGAATTGTGTAAAGTTCAGGTTTTATTTCTCCTATATTTTCAGTTTCTTGGAAAAACCAATATGGATCTTTTAGCCACTGAGTATAGAGTCACTAAGCTCTAAAGCAAGGTCTTTTTCCTTGTGGAGAAACTTATTTGATATGCAGGCATGAGGCACATTTTGAGATTTGAATATTGGGGGACATGTTACACACAAGGAGCTAGCAATATTAATTTCTAGCCAAATAGGTACTCAACAAATTATTTGCTGAATGAGTGAATGACCATAAATTCTAGAATTTGCTACAACTTCCTCAATTTTTTACTCATCATCATTTTGACTTTTATTATCATCAGAGGCAAGAAAGGATAATGATTTTGGCCATGTGCAAGTGTCATGGTACTGTTTAGAGCAGGGTTTGGCAAACTGTGACCCTCAGCCAAATGCAGCCTGCCTCCTGTTTTTGTATGGGTTGTGAGGTAAGAATGATTTTTGCATTTATGAATGTTTGAAACAAAAAATAAAAGGATAGTATTTTTTGAGATGTGAAAATTATATGGTTTCAATTTCTGTTCTTATAAACCAAACTTTATTAAAACACAGCCAAATTCATTTACTTGCATCCTACTTTGAATTACAAGGGAAGAGCTGTGTAGTTACAACAAATTATATATTACTTGCAAAGCCTAAAATATTTACTATCTTGTTTTTTACATAAAAAAATATTGTGAACCCTTGACTTAAAAGATTGGCAAAATAGTTTTTATAAAGAAACCTACTAGGGGGAAAACAATGCTCTCTATAAGCACAAAAGTGTTATGACTATTTCATTTCTAATCTGTTGATATTATTTCTGAGCTATTTGCATCAAGGCCTTATAATGTTAATAGGTGCTAATGCACAAGAATAGAACAATAATTCCTACCATAATTGTGCACATTCAGAGAAAACTGCAGGTATAGCTGTAGCCAGATGTTTAAACAATGGGTACTGAAATGAAAATGTGAAAGTCTTTACTAAAGAAAAAAAAATAATATAAGAGTTGCACCTAAGAATTGGTAAGAAACATAAACAAAATATTTGTCTTTAATTCATGTGTATAATCTCTGGGATGGATTTTTAATAGACAGGCTCATAAAAAGCTCAAGACATTTACAAGACAATAAAACAGTTTTCTAAAGGAAAAACTTTAATTTCCTTAAAATTTAAATAACACCAACCACTCTAAATGTTATTGCATTAACAATGAATTGTATAGAAAAAGTTGACAGTTTATTTACAATTATAATATAAAGCCTTGGTGAGATGTTTATATCTCTTTGGGGTAAGTGTATAGAGTGTTAAATCAGTGGCAGAGAGGGAAAAATGAATGACATCAGATTTTGAATAATCTAAGGAAAATAGAGCAGATTTTAGAACTCCAGCCATTTTTTAGGACTAAAAGATTATAAAATAGGCTATTTTAAAATAGCACAAATGGAAGTGAAGTTTAACTAATGGAGCTCATTCAACTAATGTAGACAATAAAACAAGATATTTCACTCTCCAAATAGGATTGCATTTTGGCAGTTATCTAGTTAATTTGATTCATGGGAATTTGTAAATTGGATCATTCTGAGTCCAAAGTGAAATGGTGATTTAAATGCAGCCCAATGATCTCTGAAGAAATAATAAATTCTTCAGAATTAATCTGAAGAATTAAATTTTATCCTAATTACTCACCTGGAGAATTAACTTGAATTTTGAAGCATTTGACTAGGAAAGAAAAAAAAAAAAAGCCTGGGCCTTCCGTTTAGAAAAATTCTCTAGGGAACAACTTTAGAAAAAGTCAAGCCCAATGAATGGCAGACCAGAAGCTTACTTTCTTGATCTAAAACAAACAAACAAACAAAATCAATTATATTGCTTCGTGGAGTTAGCAGATCCAGTCACTTGTTTATGTCGTAAGTATTTATGAAATCCTTTTATGTGCTAAGAACTTGTGTAACCACTGGGAATACAGAGGTAAACGTGTAGACAAGACAAAGAAGTTACCTGCCTTCTTGGAGGTCACATTCTTGTGGGAGGAGATAGATGATAAGTATGTTAAAAAATAATTTTGATTAGCAACACATTCCATGCAATAAAGTAATTTGATAGAGACTAAATAAGAGGCACTACTCTAGCTACTGAGGTCAAGGTGGGACTCTCTGAGGAGGTAGCTTTTGAGCTGAGACCTGAACAATAACAGGGAGCTGGTTATGGGCAGTTGTTAGAGAAGGTACACCTAAATATGTGAAATTAACCTGAGTACAGAGGCAGATTTCGTTTCAGAGGAGGTTTGGTTTTGCTAGACATCAAAACCCAATCTGTGTTTTCCAATCAATACTCAGAAACACCTTTGAGGGATAATTATGACATGGATTTATTACTATCAATGTTGTTAAGAATTTTTTTTTGCCAATATCATTCCATTTGAATTACCACTGTGTAGGTACTAGTATAACCCCATTTTATGGAAAAGAAGACTTGAGGTTCAGGGAGATCAAGTACTTTGCCAAATCCACTCAGAGAACAGCTTAGTAATTATGGCGATAAGGCCTCGAGGCCAGACATTTTGTTCTAGATTTCCAAACTGCTCATTTGATCACACCATTCTAATTTAAGCAGTACCTGCAATTATAAGTCTGGATACTGATTAATATCTACAATGGACAACATATTTCTGTTCGATAAAGTAAGATCATTTAATATGTACTAATTTAGAAAAAGTAATCCGAACAAAGTTTTTAGGATCAAAATAGAAGATATGGTTGATTTTATATACTAACACACAAGATTACCCTTGTGTGTAAGTATTAACATTGTTATTAGTTTTTTTTTTTTAAGAAGAATTGTTCTTTGAACATAAAATTAGTGAGTGTAAATTTGCAAATTGGTAGAAGTTTGTTTGGCTTATTTTTTGTTTTGTTTATGTTTATGAGATGCCCTGGCATTAATGCTAAAATGCTCATTTGCACTAACCTGGTTTTGTCAGGTATTCATTGACTCTGTGTCCATAGTAAAGTAGTGCATATTGTCTAATGTGCAAAATACATTTGGTTATGGTTGACAGGATTTTCATTTTCCATTCACAGATATAAAACGTTTTCAATATAACACAAGCCTCAGTATACCAAAGTCAGCAATTTATGAGAGGCACACAGCTCTGCTTGCCTTTCATTTGTCAGAGGTTGATGGGAAACATCTATATTGCTTGTTTAATCTGTTGATTGTACGTTTTAATCCAAGCTGAATTGACAAGCTAAGATCTGTTCACTCATTTTAGTCTGAAGGGACGTGTTTGTCAATTAATGCCTTTAAACTACTTTACATGTCATCTAGAACTCATGTAATTCTTAATAAAACAATATGCAAAAAGCTATCTATACTTTAACATTACTTTTGTGACACACTCTAAAGAATAGTATACAAACTTCAAAGACTACAGTTTCATCATCTCTGATGTTTATAATTTAGTTAACTTTAGATGGGTTAATATTAACTTTGAGAAAGAAATTATGAAATTTATTATTGATAATAGTATGCTTTTAATTTTTTAATTACTCAAACATTTACAGAGAATTTGAGGAAGTTTGAATAAGTAACATAGTGAGTTTTAGAGATTTTCCTCTCCAACACAATCCAAATTCAAAATCCAAATTACAGAATATTTTAATATAAAACATAGTGGACAATGAACCCCTTGAGGAGCATCTCAACTGCTTAGCTCTGGGTGTAGTGTATAAAATGTGCTCGGTAAAAAATTGATGAGTAAATCACCAGTCTAACTTATTAATTTTACTATTTTTGAACCTGAGGCCCAAAGAGGTGAAATGACTTTTTCATGGTCACACAAGTTCATGGTAGAAAAGGAAAGAGAACTCTGGTCCCTTGAATCCCAATATACTCACTGCCTTTTCCTGTATAGTACCATGCTTCTTTTAATGTATTTACCTTGCTTCCTCAATCCTACTTTCCAATAATTTGTAAATTAAGTAGATGAATGGCTATTTAGGCAATGTCTCAATGTAAGACTAAACTCTCAAAACAAAGAAAGTATAGTACTATATCAAAGCGTGTATATATATATATCTATATATATATATAGATATATATATATAGATATATATATATATATCTATATATATATATATAGCTTTTAAGGTGTGAAAAAGGAAAAATAATTTTCCTTTTACCTTTATAAGTTCTTCTGGCTAGGCTAATAATCAAACTGACATGAGACAGATTAACAGGAGAAAATGACCAAATTTATTACATATATGCATATGGGGTTCCATAAGAATATGAGATTGGAGGAAACACTGGGCACTTGAGGTTAATTTGCCATTCTTCTTAAATAGGGAGAGGGAGGAAGGGGTCTTGGACTTCAAAGGAAAAGTAGTCCATTTACAAGTAGGTGAGAAACAAATTCTTGCAGGGCCATCCAAAAAAAATGGGCGGTCTAACAAACAAACTGCAGATTCCACCTTGTCTGCTAATCTTAGTTTATATCGTGCTAAGATGATACCTCCTTTTGTTTAAGCAGATTTTTCTATCTGAATTCATTTAAGCAGGTAAGGGAGTGGGTCAAAGTCTCTTTCTGAATCTTGTGTTTCTTAATAACAAGTTTAAAATAATCAATATCCCAACAAGAAATATTTTTTTGGTGGGAAACTGGTTCTCCTCAAATGTTAATAATGATTCCTGCATAAAAGGGTAAGTTTTTATTTGCTGTGCCTACAATAGGTTGAATCTCAGCAGCGACAGCTTACACAGCTTTTTCTCATTAAGAAGCTATTGGGCAACACTGGGAGCAAGAACGTTTTTCTAAATAAATGATCAAGTCAAATTGCTTGCTCTGATATATTACCTGTATGCTCCTATGATATATTGCATAATCTTTTGGGAAGTGTTATCTTATTGAAGTGCTGGAGGGAAGGTTTCGCTAAGCATTTCCAAATAAAACACAAAATGCCCAGTTAAATTTTAACTTTAGATAAACAATGTTTATTTTTTGTATAAGTATATCCCAAATGAGACTTATTTATGAAATCTGGCATTCCTAGATAATCCATTATAGGAAACACCCAAGGATGTCATTATTTGTTTTTGATAGCTTGCTCTACATTGTTTGATTTTAATAGTTGTAGTGATTGTTTTGCTCACCATTCTCTTTATTGTGGGTTATTGAATCTTCAGAGCATTACTGTGGACCACTTGCTAATACTGGAAATTTGCATGACTTGAAAGAGGTTAGTTATTCAGGTATAACAGAAACCTTTCCCCAGAATCTTTTGGGAACTGGAGCTAAACACTGAAAACATTTTTTAACCTATTCAAACACATGCCTCCTTTTAAGAAACATAAGAAATGATATCCCTGAACTCTATTGAGAGCATTATTTCCTATAGATTTGTTTATGGAAATATTTTATCTTTTCTATTTTATGAATATGATTATATTATGATAGTAAGTATACTTTTTTAACTTACAGTCCATATAATATCGCTCTAGAAATTTTGAAATCCATCCCTAGAAAACAAGGCCTCCAGTTGAGAATTAGTTGCCTATGAAATGCCAAAACCAATCAGTGAAAAGTCAACTATTCAATCAAGCTACCCATTTAAAATTTTCTATTTATTGCTAAATTAGTGTTTCTCAACGAGTAACTTCAATAAAAGTTAAATAACAATTATATCATTATTGTAATGCATGTTAGAAAATAATGGTTTCCATTCTATTGTAGAGATAAAAAGTTTCAGTTTCAAAACCACTAGTCCATATAAAAGTAAAGAAATAGTTTGCCTTTGTGGGGGCTGAAAAAATTTAACTTTCCCCCACCTTCTAGGTTCTCATAGTTGTGTTAATAATTGAATTAACATGATATAGATTAATAAGAGAAAATTTCCAAGATTTATTACAGTTGTACATTCAGAGATGCCAAGAGATATCAGACCAGAGACACATTAGTCAGTACAGGTTTATATGCCCTTCTGGACAAAGGAGAAGGGGGACAGGGTCCTGGAGATTTTAGGGGAAAGTAGGAAATTCATAGGTAGATGAGAAAAAGCCAACATATGGTAAATAATTTCTTGCCTGGCCACCCAGAAACAATGGGACACAGAGGAGACTAACAAACAGACTTGCCAGGATCCTACCATCTGCCACACTTAATTCATTTGTGCTAAGATGAATATGCTAAGGTTTCCTTCTACAAGCAGGGTTTTCTGTCTGAATTCCTTTAGGCAGTAAATGGGGAGGGTCAAAGGTTTTTTCCCCTGAGTCTTTTGTTTTTTTAATAGCCAGCTTAAAATCAATATTCCTAAAGGTACATTTTGGAGTGGCAGAACTTTGTCCCCCCTCACCTTTTATAAAATTCTATAAAAACAAAAAACAAAAAACAAAAAACCCAAAAAACCCTTTCACTCTTTTCTCTTAAGCTGACCAGCTATTTGGGCCTTTTGTAGGTAAGAAGACTGCTGCCTTTAAAGATGGCAGGCCCCATAAAAATCTGAAAAGCCTTTTACTGTTAACAACTGTAACACTATAATACTTTGCATTCGTTCTCATTTATCTTTTCAGCGTAGGGATATGAGTGAAGAAATGCCTGGTTAAACTATTGAGGATAGCTTGCTGAGCTACTATAGCAGCCAGAGTTCACACACTTAATCTGGTTAGGCTCTTGCCTGCTAATTAACTAGGATTTATTGATTTTTTTCAAATCGTGGAGCAATGTGACTCATAAATCTTTACCTCCTCATTTAATCAAATTAAAATAAATACCAAACTTAAACTGATTTCTGAGTTTATCACATAATATCGCTCAAGTGCAGACCATAATTTATCATTGTGGCTTATCCCAGTCTTCTAAATAAAGGAAAACACAAATTACCTAGTGAGATTTTTTGGTGGAAAGGTATTTTAATTAATTAATTTTACTAATTAATTAGACATTGATATCAGTTATTCATGTGAAGAAAAGGCAGAAATAAATAATTGGGATTTGTAGTGCTTACTATAATGTGAATTCTGTATTCTAAGGTTTTTGCAGATTCTAAAGTATTAAGCACTGATTACTATTAAAATAAATACTAAGATATTTATCAGGCTCACTTTAATATGCATAGTCTTGAAATAAAATTTCTACAGCAATAAAATTTGGATAAAATATCTAAAATCTTAACCTAAAGCAATCATTTCATAGTTACACTTCATTTATGTTACCTGCCTCTATTTGCCTAGACATTTGCCTAGACAATCAGTTGTATCTTTTCTGTTTATCATCATAGAATATCTAAAAAGGTTACCAGCTGCTTTTGAGGACAATGAGGTGCAGGAAGATTAAGTAACTTAATAAAGGACATTTCTAAAGCTTCTTCAGTCAGCACTAGAACAGAAATGTAGATAAATACCAAATATTTTGGGGTTCTGACTTCCTAATAAAAAAAAACATTTATAGAAAAGTGAAATATCTCCTGTTAAATAGGAGGTTGATATACACAGTGCCCAACTTTTAGATACTTTGAAAATATCCAGTTGATTATTTTCATTTGTAGGTCAGGTGCTTGACAACCATGTCAACCATCTTGTATATATTTATGAAAAGTTGAAATACCACATTAGGCAATCAACTAGACACCAAATAACCTCAACTAATACCCATGATTTGTTTTGACCTCATACACACTCATCTTTGGTCTGTGCCACATCAGTGTTTTTATGTTTCCTTCTTTTGGCCTTCATTTAAGTGGATTTTAGGGACAACAAAGGATAATTCATGTTAAATACTTTTCTTACTTGATTTAGTGTTTTTCGCAAATATAATTATTATGCTTGTCTGTGAATATCTGTCACTTCCAACTGATTATAATGACATTATCAAGACATATATCAAAAACAATACTCTAATTAAATTATTATAAATTAAAAAACAGGCTCTGGTTATGATGTATGTGATTAAATTATTACACTTATGCAATGCTTTTATTTTAAAGGACAGTTGCAAATATATTTGATTTTTAAATCTATTTTAATACTTTAAAGCTGTAAGGAGCCAATTCAGTTCTACATGGGTAGTCTCATTTTAATATTTGAAAGAGGACAGAAATCTGTTCTTCATTTCTATCACTGCAATATTATATTTTCCCCAAAAGTGTTCTTCAGCATATAAAGTAAACTCTAGAATCTACTAGTAATGCATTTATCAAATTATGTTTTCTAGAGCTTCTCCTTAAACAACAACATACACAGAACAAGAACAATAATAATCAAAAAAACTTATTTAATGCAATGAACAAATATTGCATATTTATTATAGTATCATCTTGGAGATTACCAGTGTATATTAGTTTATTAGACTATTTAAAAGTTCTGCAATAAAGAAACCTTTCTATTTAACCCAGGGTTTCCCAAACTTAATTGACCAAAGAACTCTTTTCGTGGGTTAGTCTAACAACTATTAGCATCCGGAAGAATGAGTATTACGTGGATCACACTTTGGTTAATGCTGGCCTAGTCCAATCTATATGAAAGTAAAAGTACAATATAAAAGCTTATGTTCTTTTTATATACAGAAATGTTCAGGGTAGAAATGTCATGACTCCAGCTAACAAGATAAATGAAGCGAATTT
Source organism: Rousettus aegyptiacus (assembly GCF_014176215.1). Lineage (NCBI taxonomy): Eukaryota > Metazoa > Chordata > Mammalia > Chiroptera > Pteropodidae > Rousettus > Rousettus aegyptiacus. The sequence goes on along the minus strand of NW_023416312.1, from coordinate 78,176,572 downwards.
AGCAAAGTAGTAATAATTATTCAGTCCAGGTGATAGGCATGTGTGTGTTTATTATACTATTCTCTCTATTTTTATTTCTGCTTGAAAATTTTTAGAAATGTTTTAAAAATTCAAAAAATATATGTGCTCTTTTATGAAAAGCTACGATTACTAATTCAGACATATTTGCATGATTTTACAGAACAAGGTATAAGATTGCAAAAAAATCGTACCTATTTTGTAATCTTATCCTCCCTGTAAGCAAGGGCAGACATTTGTTGAACTATCAAGTCTGGTTAGGATGGTCACATCAGAATTTATCTCTCTGCTAAAACAACTGACTGAAATGATATTTGCACTTAAAACCTTAGGCTCATTTTGACCATAATTCTCAAAGTATATATTTTGAACAAGCTGCATTAATAACACCTGGGAACTTGCTCAAAAGGCAAATCCACAGGTCCTATCTCAGACTGAATCAGAAACTCTGGTGGTGGAGTCTAAAATCTGTGTTGTAACAAGCCCCCCACATGATTTTCATGTATGCTTAGGTTTGAAAAATCACTGCTCTAACCAATTATGTTGCTCTATATAGACTGAAGTGCAATATGAAGTTTCTGTCATTATTATTGTGTTAATTCTCTCTAAAGTTTATAACATTAAAAAGTTAATAAGGATTATATCATTGGTTGACTTAACATGCTGCTTCTCCATCTTTTCAGAGAATTGTTTAGACAGGTGGAGCTGATTGAATTGAGAGCTGAGAACATATCTACTATATTAATGATGCCCCAATGGTACCATCCAATCAAGGCCTGCTTATGGGATGCAGTGAGAGCCTTTCATTATGAGGCATGTTTAGATGCAGCATTTGAGTTGTCATTGATGTCTTATTATCTCGGTTTTAGTGACAAGGCTATTCTCTAGCAAGGTCTGATCATCTGTGGAATGTGGATGGCAGCCTATCTCTATGTCTACAGCATATACAAAAGCACATAAATTACTGGATAACAGAATTTGGATTCAGTTGCTATTTAACTTGAGAACTGATCGCTGAAGTGGAAATGACCCTATCAGTTTTGGTAAAAAGCAAAAGGAACTCACAGTCATCATGCTGAGGCCTCCAAAAGTTATAAAGTAGCCCAAACTTTCCCCCTTGAGGCTTTAGGGTACAGGTGGCTAACATCTCTTATTTTGAAAATAAAATCCTAAATCAAGCTTCTTCAGAGGAATTCACAAAATTTAGCATCCCAATATTAACTTAGAGAAGAGGAGAATTGTTTTTATACAGGGGAGATTGATGAGGAAGTGGAAAGTTGGGAACTTTTCTCTAATTGCATACTTGGCATTATTTGTATATTTTAAATGCAAAGCAATATAGCCTTCTATTCTTACATTTTTTTTAAATGACGAAGGCCATTTTATTTATTGTATTTCACTTTTCATACTAACACTTGGCAAAAGTTCTTCCCTAATGTTCATGGAAACACAGGATCAGGCATAGTATCATGGGTAATTTTCTCAAAATGTTTTCCTGTTTTGATTGACCCATGAAGAAAATGTCAGAAGCTTTTGGCTTCATAGAGACCATGGTCATTTCTTATTATGACAGCTGTAGTGTGAGTTTTGCTGGCACTGCCCTGATGGAAATTGATGGCATGTTCTTATTTTGTACATTGAATCTGTATTGGAATGGATTTTACTGTGTACAATGTTTCCTTCCCTGCCTACTTTTAATTTATTTAGTTCTCAAATATAACAAATTCCTTTTCCATTTAACAAATATCTTGGGAAAGTCAAGAGTTAGGTCAATTTATGAAGAAGTGAGTTGTAGAAACCAGAGAGCCCTTTAATTAGTTAATTAGTTAATAGAATCACTCGAGTTTTAAAGGAAAGACCCATTTTCTGTGTCTTTATTTTGCAGTTACTACAACAGAGTTTAATAAGGAAGAAAAGATGAGGGAGCAAGTCTTACAGAACGGGTCCATTTTCTTCTTCTGCTTGATTTTCATCTAAATCTATATGAAATGTTTTTATCTAAAACCTTTTTGTAAAGGGCTTACTTTTGTGAGTTAAATGTACAATGATAAATATTGAAGCTATGTTTTCTAGCTTTATTGAGGTATAATTCACAAACAAAAACTATGTATTTAAGAGGCATATACAAGCTAATTAACATCCATTACTTTACATAGTTACTTTATTTGCATGGTGAGGACACTTAAGATTCACTCTCTTAGCAAATTTCAAGTACCCAGTAGAGTATTGTTAACAACTCTCACCATGCCGTACATTAGATCTTCAGAATTTATTCATCTTATAACTTAAAATTTGTACCCTTTGACCAACGTCTCTCCCCTTTCCCCTAAACTCCAGCCCCTGGCCACCATCGTTCTTTTGATATTAGGGACTTGAGCAGGAAACCAGACATTCAATCTAGGACTGGTTAAAGGCATTTGTGATGAACAGAGATGAGGTTTGGGAGATTTGGGAGGTACCAAGACATTTTGAACTTTAGCTTAAACAGGAAAGGACCCTCAGTCTATCAAGGAAAGAGACTGTGACTTAGAGGACAGGTCTCACTGTGGAGCTTTATGTATACAACCCAAAACCTCTTTTGTTGGTACAAGAATGTGTTCTCCATTTACAGTATTAAAATAAATTCACCAACTTCAGACCTTGATTAAATGAAACTTAAGAAGGAGACAGACAACACATAGTGATTACAATATAAAGTGATAAGTGCAATAATAGTGCAAGTACAGGTTACTGTGGGAGCACAGGTGAGAAGCATTATGTGCTTTAAGCCCTCATTCATTCACTAAACAAATATTTAGTGGATACCTACCATGTTCCAGCCACTAGATGCTGAGAATGCAGTGGTGAATAAAAAAAGACATGATCCCTGCCTTCCCAGGGCCTATAGTCTACGAAGGGAGACAATCTAACAGTTATACTCCCCAAGTGTGACCATTAGTCACTTTGGGGTCATGGAAACCATTGTAACAGGAAGTAGATAAGCTCTTATCTTCTGACCTCGTGTGTGCGTGTATGGGTGGGTATGTAATCTTTCTAGATAGACAGAGGTAGATGTCAAGGTAGAGGTAGAGATAAATATATTTACACAGAAAGTCAATCCGGCTAAGTAATAATTCTGTAACAATCCTCAAATCTCAGTGGTTAACCACAATGAAAGTTTATTTATTTGCTTACTTTACAGTCTAGTGTGAATTGGTTGGAGTTGGAGTTAATGGACTCCATTCTCTGCACCTGTGCCTCTCATTTTTTAACCATTTCTTCCACTTTTACTGAAATATAATAGACAATGAGTTGTGCATATTTACATTGTACAGTTCAGTGAGTTTTTTCAATTATAGTTGGCATACAATAATATATTAGTTTCAGTTTTATGGCATAGTGAGTAGACATCTGTCTAACTCACAAAGTGATCACCCCACTAAATCACGTACCCCTCTTTGCTCTTAATATATATTATAACATTAACTATTTTCCTTATGCTACATGGTTGTTATTCCTGTTTATTTTGTTCTTTATAATCCACATGTATGTGAGATCATGCGATATTTGTCTTTCTTAATCTGACTTAATTCATTCAGCATGCAATACTGACCAGGTCCATCCAGGCAATATCCTTTTCCATCCTCTTTCTTGCAGTCTGCATGTGGTTTTTAATGTGAAGTGAGTTTCTTGTAGGCAACATATGTAGGGGGCTTGTTTTCTTATCCATTCAGCCACCTATCTTTCAGTTGGAGCATTTAATTCTCTTCTATTTGAGGTTTTTGCTGGTAAATATGTAGTTATTACCATACTTTATTCATGATTTTGATACAAGACTAAAGAATGGTAATAACTACATATTTATCAACAAGTCCCTCCAACAATTCTTGTAATACTGACTTGGTGTTGATGAATCCCTTTAGCTTATTTTTGTGTGGGAAGTTCTTTATCTGTCCTTCAACTCTAAATTATAGCTTTGCTAGGTTGTAGATCCTGGGGTTTTATCACAGTAAATATTATGTGCCAATCCCTTCTGCCCTGCAAAGTTTCTTTTGAGAAATCAGCTGCTAGTCTTATGGGTGCGTCCTTGTAGGTAACTAACTGTTTTTATCTTGCTGCTTTTAAGACACTCTCTTTGTACTTTGCCTTTGGTATTTTAATTATAATGTGGTTTGGTGCGGGCCTCTTTGGGTTCATCTTTTTCGAGACTTTCTGAGTTTCTTGGGGTTATATGTAATTTGCTTTCACCAGATTAGGAAAATTTTCCATCATTATTTCTTCAAATACATTTTCAATTTTTTGTTCTCCCTCTTCTCCCTCAGGTACCCCTATGACACAGATGTTTTTACATTTAATTTTGTCTTAGGCTCCTTAAATTATTATTATCGTCTTGGCTTCTTTTTTCTTGACATTCTGACTGGGTATCCTTACCTTCTTCATCCTCTATATTGGTGGTTCAATCCTCCTTTTCATCTACTCTGTTGATTCCCTCTAATATATTCTTCATCTCTGATAATGTATTATTCATTTCTGACTGGTTACCTTCAATGTTTTCCAGCTCCATTTTTATGTGTTTTTTTTTGTCTGTCTGATAAAAGTTCTCACTGAGTTCATTGAGCATCTTTATAACCAGTGTTTTGAACTCTGCGTCTGTTAGATTGGTTGACCGTTATTTCTGGATCTCTGTTCTGTTCTCTCATATGGTTTCTGCTTCTTTGTCTTCCCATTTTTGCTGCTTTTCTGTGTCTGTTTACTAAACAAAGCTCCTAAGTGTGGTTTATTAGCATGGCTTTGTATAGTAGATGTCTCATCGCACAGTCCTGAGAGGGGTTCAGCTGCAGTCCAAGTTTAGCCCTAGACTGTGCCGCTCTGAAGCCACCTGTTAAGATTCTGTAAGCAAGGCACAAATGCTGTGCTTAAACTTGCCTCCAAAAACCACACCAGAAACAGAGGCCAGCTGCCTCCAATGTGGGTCTTGGAGCTGCTCAGCAAGGGACACAAGACTCACCAAGGACACAACTGGATGTGAGTTGGGTGGGGCCCTGAGATGAGGAGGTAGAGTTTCAGGGAATCCTCTGGGTGAAGCAACCTCTGTTGTCCAGTTTGATGATGTCTCAGCTATGGCAGCACTGTGTCTGCACACTGGGAGTGGGGAAGGCTCAACAGAGGAGAAATGGATAATGCTAGCACTTCTGCCCAGGAGAAACCCTCACATCCGGCCCTCGCTTCAACAACTTGGTGCCCCCTGTAAGTCCCTGGTGCCCCTTGAGTAGCCAACCTGGTGCTGGTGCTCAGGGCAAGCGAGTCCATCACTGTGAAAGCCTGTTCAAGGACACGAGCCCTTTAAGAGTAATATCTGCAGCTGCTGGCTACAGTTGCCAAAGCCTCTGTCTCACTCAGACTTTGGGTACCGGGCAGCCTTGCATCTCCACCCTATCCTACCTCCTACGGTTGTAGGCTGATTTATTATTTATCTCCCTAGTTGTAGGTCTTCTGTTCATCTAAACCCCAAGTGACTTTGCTCGCTGTTTGCTCTGTATTTCTGTAACACCTTTTATGAGGTCACAGGAAATGATGAACAATGCCTCTATCATTTATGCCATTTTTCCCAGTCCCCTATGCTTTATGTTTTCTTAATAAGATCTCTTAGTTTTTCCAGTGCTTATGATACGTTTGTTCAAGCTAATTTTCTAGATGTGCATAGATTAATTAAAATAATGGAGCATCTTCAAAGTGAGTTGAATCATAGATAGTTAAAGCAGGGAAAAGAGGGTATTCCAGTCAAGATGGTGTAGGTATATGCTGTGCTTATTTTTTCTCGCAACCACATCAAAATTACAACTAAACTGAAGTCTAGCTAAATAGAAGTCCTACAACTAAGGACATACAGAAGAAGCCACCTACAGACTGCTAGAAGGGGCGGAGACATGGAACAGGGTGGTTCCACACCTGCATGTGGCAGTTAAAAACTAGGAGGGCTATCTGGGTTGCAGAGTTTCCTCCAGAGGAGTGAGGGGTTCCAGCCTCACACCAGGCTCTCCAGCCCAGGTTCTAGTGCTGAAAAGAGAAAGTCTCACAAAATTTGGATGTGAAAGTCAAAGGAGATTGTGGCTGAGTAAACACAGAGGGTGTCAGGAGTCCCAGATGTTACTCTTACCAGAACAGTACATGGACTTACCCACTTAGAAAGTTGCTCTGAGCTACAGTGCTGAGGCAGCAGCTCAACATGTGCCAGGGATAGTTGGGGAAAAATTGAAATGTCTGGCTTTTGGACAAGGTCTGGAGGATCAGCTCTCTCCCAAACAGAAGTGCTGATGGATGACATTGTTCCTTTGTTGAGCCCTCCCATCTCCTTGCCTGCAGACACAGGTGGCTGTCATATCTGATAATCAACCTGATTAACACCAGTCACTCTGTCCTGGTGTGCCCTGTATCTCTTGCTGAGCAGCTTCAAGCCCAGCACTATTGGAGGCTAGCCACAGTACGAAGCTTGGCCTCTTGAGGCATGGACAAGCCCAGCATGGGTGGAGGCTATCTGCAGATTGTTTTGTAGCTAATACCAGTTGGCCCAGAGCAGAGCACAAGCTGCAGCTGAACTTGGACTGTCGAGGCACCCCTCCCAGGAGGCCCTGGCCTTCATGCTCGGTGGCTTGCACAGTCTGAGCCAGAGCATCACCCAGGTCACATCCAAGAACAACATATCCAAAGGACAGACAGGGCAGGCAACAAAAACCGTCTAAAGCAAATCCTGCTCTATAGTGTTGCCCCTGCACAACAACTCCTCCACTGTTCTCACTGGCCAGACCTCACAGCCAATCAGCCCAAGGGTCAATCCCTCCCACTGATGAACAAACAGGAACCAAGGCTCAACTACAACAGGAGGGCAAACACAACCCATCCAAGGGACACACCTTGGATACCAAGCTCAGGTGACCAAAGAAGATGGTACCACCTAGCCCAATGGACACCTGCTACATAAGGCTACTTTACTAAGACTGGGAGATACAATGAGCTTACATAATACATATAAACAAACACAGGGAAGCAGCCAAAATGGGAGGACAAAGCAACATGTCTTAAATGAAAGAAGAGAACAAAACTCAATAATAATAATAAAAAAACTAAACAAAATGGAAACAAGCAATCTGCCAGATGCAGAGTTTAAACAGTAGTTATAAGGCTGCTCAATGAACTTAAGGGAAAGGTAGATGAACTCAGAGAAAACTTTAGCAAAGAGAGGGAAAACATAAAAATGGAGATATAAAACATACAAAAAAAATCAGGCAGAATTTAAGAATGTAATAACTGCAATTAAGAATACCATAGGAGAAATCAATAGTAGCTTAGATGAAGTAGAAGATTGAATCAGTGATTTAAAAGATAAGGTACAGAAAACACCCAATCAGAACAGCAACAAGATAAAAGAATCCAAAAAATAGGGAGAGTATAAGGATTCTCTGGGACAACATCAAACATAACATCAGCATCATAAGAGTACCAGAAGGAGAATAAATTGAGCAAGCAATGGAAAACCTAGTTGAAGAAATAATGACGGAAAATTTCCCTCACTTGGCTAAGGAAATAGACATACATGTCTAGGAAGCACAGAGTCCCAAACAAGACAAACCCAAAGAAGCCCACATCAAGACATATCATGATTAAAATACCAGAGGTTAAAGACAGAGAATCTTAAAAGCAGTAAGACCAAAGCAGTTAGTTACCTACAAGGGAGCTCCCATAAAACTGTCAGCCGATTTCTCAACAGAAACTTTGCACACCTGAAATGATCGTCAGGAAATATTCAAAATGAAAGGCAGGAGCGTACAACCAAAATTACTCTACCTGTCAAAGCTATCATTTAGAGTCGAAGGACATATAAAGAGCTTCTCAGACAAGAAAAATCTAAAGGAGTTCATCTCTACCAAGGCAGAATTAAAAGAAATGTTTAAGGGACTTCTTTAACAAGATGAAGGAAGGGAGTGGGAGATTAAAAAATATAAATAATAAGATGGCAATAACTACATATCTATGAACAATTTCTTCTGAAGTAAAAAAAAAATGCTCCATCTAAAGATAGTGTGGCTGAGTGGACAAGAAAACAAGACATTCACATATGATACCTACAAGATCCTCACTTCAGGTTGAAAGACACACAGACTAAAAATAAAGGGATAAAAAAAGATGTTCCATGAAAATGTAGACAAACAAATAAAAAGGTGGGTAACAATACTTATACCAGATAAAGTGGACTTTAAAACAAAAGCTATAACAAGTGACAAGAAAGAACCCTGTAATCCTACTTCTCAGTATTTATCCAAAAAAAAACCCCAAAACCTAAAAATATACTTTTAAACAACTTGTGAATCCATATGTTCGTTTCAGCATTATTTAAAATAGTCAATATATGGAGGCACCCTTTGTGTCCATCAGTTGATGAATGAAAAAGAAGTGCTACATATATACAATGGAATATTACTCAGCTATAAAAGAATGAAATCTTGTCATCTGCAACAACATGGATATACTTAGGAGATATTGCACTGAGTGAAATAAGTCAGGTAGAGAAAGACAAATGCCATATGACCTCACTTATATGTGAAACCTATAGAATAAAATAAACAGAAACGAACTCATAGATATAGACTGCATTTTGATGGTTGCCAGTTGGGAGAGTGGTTTGGAAGGGGTGGATGAAAAAGGGGAAGGGATTAACAAATACAAAATAGTAGTTGCAGAACAGTTATGGGAATGTAAAGTACAGCATAAAGGATATAATCAATAATATATTAATAATTATGTATGATGCCAGATGGGTACTATATATATTGGGTTGATCACTATAATTTATATAAAGTGTAATGACTATGATGTAACACTGAAACTAATATAATAATATAATATGCGAACTATAATTGAAACATTTAAAAATATTTTTAAAAATAATAGAATGCCTGTGGATTTTGAATTCAAATATAAATGTAGTACTTCCTTTCTAAAAACTATTAGCTTCTATATATATATATATAACAGTACTTCCACTTTGCTTGGCTTTTATTAAACAGAATTATTTAAGAAAATAACACTGCAAAAAGAAGTACATATGTCTTTTTCAGCTACAGAACAGAGGCTACCCAAGCCCTAAATCATTACCATTTAGAAATTTATATTGAGTGTACAAGCAGGGACTTGGTTCCAGAATTTTATTTTGAATGCTAATAATATATCAGACATTTCTTTTAAAAACAGCAATGTGAGGGAGTGACTTAAAAAACATGATGGAATGAGAGATCTCTCTCTTTGAAACAGCAATAAGCTGAACATTTAAAACTCAACAAAAAACACCCAACCTGCACAACAGCATATCTGAGCATGGAATCTGCACATAAAAGCTACCACAGGAAACAGCTAAAGCTTGGAATTCAAGAACCCAATTATCACAACCCCAAAAGGCCTTCTCCAAGACATACTGTATTAAAATTATCAAAATTCAACTACAAAGGAAAAAATCTCAGGGTAGCCAGGGAAAATAAGACGGTAACCTATATATGAAACCTACTAGGTTATCATCAAATTTTTCAGCACAAACCTTATAAGCCAGAAAGGAATGGAAACAAATATTCAAACTATTAAATGAAAGAAACTACCAGCCAAGATTAATGTACCCAGCAAAACTCCTTTACAGATGAAGAAAAAATAAAGACCTATCCAGACATACAAAAATTGAGGGAATTCTCCACTATGAGGCCTGCACTACAGGAAATAATAAAAGGGATCAGCTCACCTAAAACAAAATGACCAAAAAAAATAAAATACATAATTAGGAGTAAGGGGATACTAGGCAGATAGAAGCAGAGGAGCATAACCCTTACTGAGAACAGGGCATTATAAGTTTAAACAGTAAGAAGAGATTTATAATAGCAAGATAGTAATGAACATTCAGCATACAAAGGGACACATAGAGACAACAAAGGAGAGGATTCAAAGATCTAAATTCACAAAGGGGAATGGAGATAAGTCATGCACAGAAGAAAATGGATTACTGCTATACACACACACACACACACACACACACACACACACACACATATATATATATATATATATATATATATATACTGTTCTCTACATATTCATAATAGTAACCTTACACTAAAGTTTTAGAACTGAGTTATATAACATAAAACAAGAAGGACCAGAGAGGAAATCATCAAAACCCAAGAAAAATAAAGAAAACAGGCACACGAGGACAAGGAAGCAATGTAAACACCAAGCTAACAGAAAGCAAAAGATAAAATGGTTGTAAAAAGACCTCATATTTCAAAAATCACTCTAAATGTAAATGAATTGAACTCACCAATAAAAAGACAGAGTTGCTGAATGGATCAAAAACCAAAATCCAACCATATGCTGCCTCCAGGAGACACATCTCAGCTCCAAAGACAAAGATAGACTCAAAGTGAAAGGGTGGAAAATGATATTTCAAGCAAATGGCATTCAGAAAAAAGCTGGAGTAGGGTTACTAATATTGGATGAAATGGAATTCAAAATAAAAAAGGTTAAGAAAGATACTGAGGGATGCTTCATAATGATAAAGGGAATCATGTACCAAGAAGACATAACACTTATTAATATATATGCTCCCAATCAGGGAGCCCAAAAATATGTAAAACACTTACTAACACAACTAAAGGGAAAAACAAACTAAAACACTATCATAGTAGGGGACCTAAATACCCTACTGTCGGAAATGGAAAGATCATCCAAACAGAAAATCAATAAGGAAATAACATCCTTAAATAACGCATTAGACCTACTGGACATAATTAACATTTACAGGATTTTTCATCACAAAATGGTTGGTTATACATTCTTCTCTAGTGTAAATGGAAAATTCTCAAGAATCGAGCATATACTGGGATACAGAGATAGCCTCAATGAATATAAAAGTGTTGAAATCATACCAACCATATTCTCTGATCATAATGCTTTGAAGGTGGAGATCAACTGTAAAAAGTAAGTGGGAAGAACAACAAATACATAGAGATTAAACAACATGCTACTGAAGAATGACTGGGTTGGAGAAGAAATAAAAAGAGATCAAGAGATACATAGAAATGAATGATGACAGAATAACACATCAAAACTTTTGGGATCTGGCAAAAGCAGACATAAGAGGAAAGTTTATATCATTACGGGCCTTTCTCAAAAGACAACAACAAGCCCAAATAAACAAACCAATGCTTCATCTTAAAAAAAAAACTAGAGGAAGAAGAACAAATGAGGCCTAAAATTAGCATAAGTAAAGAAATAATAAAAATTAGAGCAAAATTAAATGAAATTTAAAACAAAACAAAAAAATGGAAAAAAAATGAATGCAACAAAGAATGGGTTTTTTGAGAAGGTTAATAAAATTGGCAAAACCCTGGCTACACTCAGTAAAGAAAAAAGGAGAAAGGACACAAATAAACAAAATCAGGGATGAGAGAAGGGATATTACAAGACACACCACAGAAATACAAAGGATCTTACAAGAATACTATGAAAAAGTATATAAAAAGTATATAGCACCAAATTTAATAACATAAAAAAATGAACTAGTACTTAGAAAGATACAATCTCCCTAGACTGAATAAGGAAGAATTGGAAAATCTAAATAGACCAATCAGCAGTATGGAAATTGAACAATCATCAAAAACCTACCGAAAAGTAAAAGTTAAGGACCAGATTGCTTCTCCAGTGAATTCTACCAAACATTCAAAGAAGGTTTAATACCTATTCTCCTCAAACTCTTCCAAAATCCAGGAGGCAATACTTCCTAACTCATCTATGAGCCCAATATTACCCTGATACCAAAATCTGGTAAAGAGAACACAAAAAAGGAGAACAACAGACCAATATTTTTATGAACATAAGGCAAAAATCCTAAGTAAGATACTAGCGAATCAAAAACAGTAAAGTATTAAAAAAATTATACACCACGATCAAGTGGGCTTCACCCCATGGGCACAGGGATGGTTCAACATACACAAAACGATTAATGTGATACACCACATAAACAAATTAGAAAATAAGAATCATATGATCATGTCAATAGATGCAGAAAAAGCCTTTGACAAGATACAGCATCCACTTATGAACAAAACACTAACAAAATCTGGAAAGTACCTTAACATAATAAAAGTCATATATGACAGACTCTCAGCTAACATTATACTTAATGGTGAAAAACTAAAAACCTCCCCTCTAAGATCAGGAACAAGGCAAAGCTGTCCACTATCGCCACTATTATTGAATATAACATTGGAGGTCCTATAAAGTGCAATCATGCAAGAGAAAGATATAAAAGGCATCCAAATAGGAAATGAAGAAGTCTTGATGCCCTATACAGCAAACCCGAAAGACTCCACAAGAACACTACTAGAAACAATAAGTAAATACAGTAAAGCTTCTGTATACAAAATCAACATTCAGAAATCCATACTGTTCCTATACTCTAATAATGATATGTCAGAAAAAGAAGTGGAAAAAATAATTCCTTTTGCAATTGCAAAAAGAAAAAGAATAAATCCAACAAATTTAGGAATAAATCTAATGAATCATGTGGAAGACCTATATAATGAAAACTATAAGACCCTATTAAAAAAATTGAAGAAGTTACAAAGAAATGGAAAGATATTCTGTGTTGTTGGTTTGGAAAAATGAGCATACTCAAAATGACCATATTACCTAAAGCATTATACAGATTTAATGCAATCCCCATCAAAATCCCATTGGCAGTTTTTAAAGAAATGGAACAAAAAAATCATCAGATTTGTATGGAAGCACAAAAGACTCTGAATCATCAAAGCCATCCTGATAAAAAGGACTAGGCTGGAAGCATCACTCTGCCCTACTTCAAATTGTACTACAAAGTGACAGTAATCAAAACAGCATGGTATTGGCAGAAAAACCGACACACAGAGAAGTCAAACAGAATCGAGAGTCCAGAAGTAAACCCATATTTATATGTGCAAATAATTTTTGACGAAATCCAAAAACATATAGTGGAGAATGGAAAGCCTCTTCAATAAATGTTGCTGGGAAAACTAGAAAGCCACCTGCAAAAGAATGAATCTGGACTGTTGTCTATCACCACACACCAAAAGTAATGCAAAATGGATTAAGGACCTGAATATAAGACCTGAAACAATAAAATGCAGAGAAGAAAACATAGGAACTAAACTTAAGGACCTTGGACTTAAAGAGAATTTTATGAATTTGGTATCAAATGCAAGGGAAATAAAAGCTAAAATAAATGAATGAGACTACATCAAAGTAAAAATCTTCTGCACAGCAAAAGAAACCATCAACAAGGTAAAGAGAGAGCAATCCAAATGGGAGAAGATATTTGCAAGCAACAGCTAATATCCAAAATATACAAAGAGCTCACACAATTCAATAACAACCAAAAAAGAAACAATCCTATCAAAAAATAGGCAGCGGTCCTGAGCAAACACTTCTCCCTAGAGAACATACACATATATGAAAAGATTGTCAACATCACTAGTTCTTAGGGAAATGCAAATGAAAACTACAATGAGTTACCATCTCACACCTGTTAGGATAGCTGTTATCAACAGGACAAGTAATAAAAACAATGTTGGAGAGTACATGGAGAAAGAGGAACCCTCATACACTGCTGGTTGGACTGCAAATTGGTACAGCCACTATGGAAAACAGTATAGAGATTCCACAGAAAATGAGGATTCATCTACCATATGATCTAGCTATCTCTCTGCTAGATATTTTCCCAAAAGACTTGAAAACCCATATCCAAAAAGATATTTGCACACCAATGTTTATAGCAGCATTATCCATGGTGGCCAAGATATGGAACCAAAGAGTCCTATAATAGATGATTGAATAAAGAAGTGATTGTGTGTGTGTGTGTGTGTGTGTGTGTGTGTGTGTGTGTATATATATACACACACACACATATATATACATATATATATTCTATATATATACATATATATATTCTATATATATACATATATAGAATAGAATGTAACTCAGCCATAAAAAGAGATGAAATACTGCCATTTGTGACAACATGGATGGACCTCAAGATAATCATACTAAGCAAAAGAAGCCACACAGAAAAAGTTGAAAACCACATGGTGTCACTTATAAACCTAAAAGCAAAAAACACACAGGACAAACAAACTGAGACTCCTGGACAGGACATGAACAATATACTAGTGATTACCAGAGGGTTGTGGGGAGTAGGGAGGCGGAAGATAGATGAGGTACAAGGGGTCAAATATGTGGTGACAGATAGAAGTCTAACTATGGGAGGTGAACACACAGTGTAAATATATATATGCCTTACTATTGAAATGTATAGCTGAAACTTACTGGATTTAATTAACCAACGTTACCATTAAAATCAATTAATTAATTAAGCAATAAAGAGTGGTCATCTAATTAAAAACAAGGGATTGCTGTTGAAAATATCTAGGCTCTCATTAAAGGAATTTATTTCCTTAAGAAAAAAATAAAGACCAGCAATGTGATAGGATGTTTGATTACAATGTTGATCTTAGAAGCTAAAAGACATAATTATACTGACATACCCAGGGGGTTAGTCGACGGGACGGTTAAGACAGAGCTCAGCATAAGTTAAAGTCAACTTCATATAGAAATCAAACTTGGTTTAATGATCTGAGAAATACAAAACCACCACCTGCATTTAGGGGTGCAAATTGAAGAGTTCAAGGCATTTCATTATTAGGTTTGGAGAAGGAACCCTAATCCACGTGTTCTGGTTTAGGACATTAATGTTGGCTTCACCCGTAAAGGCCGCCTACTCTTCTAGCAAAGTATGTGTCATCTCATACTGTTTTCCAGACACACAGAAGCAGTGTTAAACATGAAGCAGTCCATTCCTTTTTAAAGAATGTCATTAAAGAAAATCAAATACTATCTTTTTTTTTATAAAAAGTTTATCCTCTATCCTAATGTTCATTTAACTTTGATAAATTTAACTTTGATAATATAAATTGGTAGATCATCACACAAGCTTTTATTTTACCTGAGGCATGGGAGCTAAATTTTGGTTTTATTTTGTAGGATATGTTTTCATTTCAAAAGCATATCCTCACTTTAAAGTTTTACCAGTAGCCTTAAAGTCAAGTGTTTAAAAAATTTGTTTGACCATTTCTAAAGTTACATCTTTGTTTTCTGCCTTTGGACATTTGTATTCAATAAGACATAAATGATAGTAAAGTTACAAAGACATGTGTGGCCAATAGTATTTTCCCTAAGAGCACAGAGCAAGAGAACAGTTCCCAAATACAGCTGAGTTACAGACACAGTCATGTAGCTAATAGAAACTAAGATGTGCTATATGTGTAAAAGGCTTGCAGATTTCAAAGACTTAAAATGGAAGAAATTGTGAAACATCTTGATATTTTTTACATTGTTTCCATGTTGAAATGGTACTATTTTGGATATATAGGTTAAATAAAATCTTATTAATTTCAAAAAAACAGGGAAGAGAACTTGGAGATCATTTAGTTCCAACTACCTCATTTTACAGATGAGGAAACTGAGACCTAGAAAATACATAGTCCTAAGACTATCATTTCTCTCAGTGAATCTCAAGGGACATAGTCAGCCAAACGGAGGCCCAATCTCATGGAAATGACATTGTAGGACAACAGAAGATGATAAAAAATAATTATGGCATGCCCTGCTTCTTGCTGTCTTGCGAGGTATACAGAAGGGTGTTTTAGTTATCTGTTTTATTTCTGATGCTTAGAACCCATCCCTCATTCCATAAGTTTATGTGTTCAAGGATATTTTTAAATATATAGCAGAATGAAAAAAAGTGAAAATAGAAAAACAAACAAACAAACACGTGTACTGATGGGATGTTTGCAGAACACTCAGGATATCGGGCAAGTCCTTTGCAGGCTTGTTATAAACCTCCTCTGGAATTTAATCAAGACACTAATTTGAATTGAAACAACTGGGAATGTGGGAAGTGAGCTCATTCAACTACATTAAATTGAATTCCAGAGGAGTCAATTTCTGGTTGTGATTAGAATCCTCAAAAACTGGAAAGGAGAACCTCAACCTCATAGAGTCAGCAGCTCAAGATGAGTTTGGGAAAGTTTTTATTTGAGAATATACCTCTCAAATGGCTGGGTTTGCTTGCCAGTGAAAACTGATTTGGTTGTAATAAATATAACATGTACATGGTCATTTATCATTTTATGTGAAAAAAACAAACTCAAACAAGGTTTAGAATTTTCCAGGCAGTTTATCACTCAGTGCAAAATAATACCACCACCAACTACAACTTATTGAACCTCATCTGTTTATGCCAGAACGTAACTTGACATACATGAACATATCTCCTTTCATATTTGTCAGTGTTGAGCTGATCGAGAAAGGAATGTTTCAGTGCAGAGACTCCCAGTTGGAAGAATGTACAAGGGGCTGACATGTGACTGAAATGGCAGGCACCAAATTTATTGTGGGGAGAGCACTTCTGTTAAGAGGAGTGTAGTTCTATGGCAGGGAGCACACTTCTGCTTTTGCTCTTCTTCTGCTCCCCTGGAGACCGCATGGGCTCCACATATATCAGAGTACAATAGTGGCATTTCGCCACACATACACGATACCATAAACTGAATTATGTTTACATATTTTAGATACAGGCATCCTACTACACTAATGTAACATTCTAAAATCCGGGGTCTTATTTCTAGCCACAAGCCTGGATCATAGCCAGACCTGGAACCTGCCAGGCCTGGGACCCACAATATTTATGACATTTTCTATTCAGGAATATGCTTTTATTTAAAAGAATTCTGGAAATATAAATACCACAAAAATGCAACTTTCCTTTGTTCATTTGCTAGTTTTTATATCCTGACATAAATAAAAAGATGGCCTCAGTGTTCAGAGACTTCCGTTCTTCTCAACCATGAATTTGAGATGAAGTTCCAAGTTTCCAACATTTTCCTTGCTCTAGGTCTGATACTATTTTCAATTATTAAAACTATAATCTTGAAGACAAGTATACTCTTTTAGCTTGCTTGTAAATTTGTAATTTTAATGACTTAGTTTATGCTAACTGAATAATAAACTATCACCTATTAAACCTGGAGAACACCAGAAGTTACTAATATCATCTAAAATCCACTGTAAAATGGGATTCATTGTTACCTTGCATTTTAAAGATTTGCAATAGAGTAGTCTAAATAAGTATTTACTTTAATTAAGGAAATAACAAGGAGTTTTTATGGCTGTATTTTATGTAGAAAATGATTATCCAATAACAAGAGAGCTCATTCTTGGTAAAAAGTATTCTCTGCATTTATTGAATTCTACCAGAAAATCTGTTCATTCTTTTGAAAGATAATAAGTCATTTCAAAAAGTTTATCTACACACTGCTGATGCCATTTTCAGTTCTTGCCAGCTTCCTCAGTCTTTAAATCAGGGTCAGCTGGGGGGCCTTTACTCAAAGGAGAAAGAATTTGAGGTATCCATGATACTTTTCTTAAACTGACTTTGTAAAGCAAAGCATTTATTAGTGTGTCTTGACAGATTCTTGAGGTTACACAATCACTGGTGGAGGGATGATTCTACCCCACATGGAAGATCTTTTTCCTCACTTATTGAAATTTAATTCTCCAAGCTCAAGTCATTCCTACTTCTTTCCATGAAACCCTTGTCAACTAATCTTTAGTCCTTGCTGATCTCCACATATTTGAGTAGCTATAGTACTTACAATGTATGTGTGCCTGGCTATCTCATGTGTAAAAATCTTATTCTAATGGTCTTACATAAAGTCTATAATGTAAAATACATAGCCTCTGAATTCTAATAGAAAGAACACTTACATTTTAATATGAGCACACATACTAGAACCAGAATTTATAGAGTTAAGTTTTCTTCTAGGGAAGTTATGACGGATTTTAGAGGTGCTGTCACTGCTCCAAAATTGTGAGGGAATGCTTTCAGAGAAAAAAATATATTTCGTTTCTTCAGGTCACATCTTGTTCTTGACACCAAATGAAATTATCTACCTTCAAAACTCACTTTATTTGACAGACTTTATCCCAACTTATTTCTTAGGTATTTACAAAATTTAAATTTTACCTCTATGATAGGTTTTTACTAGTGAATAGAATAATGGTTTTGGTTGAGAAACAAACTTTCCTCTAACTTCAAGGTTCTTTTGGCTGATCTAATAATCAAATAAACATGGGACAGATTAGCAAGAGAAAATAACCAAATTTAATACATACATATGTATGGAAACTCTGTGTACATGAGAGAGTTAGAGACCCCACAGACAAGAGAGGTTCAGAGACAGAAAGGGAACATGGGTATATAAGACATCCTGAGCTATGGATAAAGTAATGAACCTTGGAACTCCAGAAGGTCACTGCAAGGAGAGTATGTGTTCAGTAATTATCAGTTTGCCCTGCCATATCAATGGTGGTAACTCTTATCATGGACCTGGCTCCTAATTAAAATTCTTCTGTATAGTTAATGTCAAGGGGCAGAAGTTTTTCTTGAACCTGTATGGTTTCAGTTGACTTTAGCTTAAAATAATTCTCATACCATTGGAGCACATCTCTGGGTGGTTCATTCTGAACCTTCACAAATATATTTCAGGTTTAGAACACAATCACTAAAGAAGAGTTACAGAAAATTTTATGGCTCCCTACTGGACTGCTTTGAACAAGATAATCCTCATTTGTATAAACTCTGCTATATTGGTAAAAATAAATCCATGATTGCTGTGTGCTCAGGAGGAATATATTAAGATGTATATCCATCTTATTGCTTCGACCTGGCCTTTACCCCCAAAGTTACTTAAGATCTCTGTGCTTCATTTTTCTCACAAGTCAAATCGTTATAAAAGGCATGTCTCATAGGATGCTATGAGCACTAAATGAGAATACATGGAAAGTTATACACTGAGCCTGTCATGCCATGAATACGTTAGTTGCTATTCTTGTTATTATCATTGGTTCTTTGGAAATTCTTGTTCATGTCTACCCTCTTTAATTAAATCCTGTGTTCAGATTTCATTTGGACCCCAGTTGTTTTATATTTAGGTGACCATGTAGAACTTTTCTTTAAACCTCTTAGTGGCTTCCTATTTTATTCTGTTCCTACTTCAAACCCCTTGAAGTCAGTTTCAATGGTTATATGCTATTACACTTATTGAAGTCAGAGACTATACTTCTTTATGATGTCTAGTATCATATAAATTACGTTAATAAATAACAATAATAACATAATGAGCTGCATTGAAAAACTAGAAGTAACCTGAAAGGCACTTAGGGGACATACTTGTGGAAAGTCATGTAGTGATTGGCCATGCTGCAGAATCACAGGGAAAATGATTGAAAAACTCACCCCCTTCTAAAACGAACATAGAATACTGATGCTGTTAATAAACCTTAACCTTGTACATAGATAAAAACAGAGCGGTTTAGGAGTATGGAGGCTTTCTAGAGTGTTTTAAAAAAATGGTCAGAGGTTGTTCTACTTGACCAAGTTTACTATCCATGTTGAAAATGGGGTAAAGGAGTAATCAGGTCTAAAGTAGAAAATGACAGCCCAAGTTGTGTTCAGGTCTCCTCTGTGTTTCATTTTGGTGTCCAGAGCCACTGCCTCACACCCGGCACTAAATACACCGGGGAATGTGGGATGTTGGCATTTGAAAGAGCACATTGTCAAAGTTCTTATCATTCACTTGACCTAAATTAATAGAAACATTCATTATGAGAGTGCACCAGTAATGTTAAAGCACATTAAACTGACGCCTTTTGTCTCTATAGAATATTGTCATGTTTTGAGATTTCTCATTACACAAAGTAATGAAACAGCCAAATCATTATTTATATTTGGGTTTGTTGATACTTGATGTTTGGTTTTAAAGTGAGATTTAGGAGGACCCTTATCCAATCTGGATCTCCTGTGGCCCAATTTATTTGCTGCCATTTGGATTTCATCTCTATATTTGAAGCATCCAGTTGCCTCAACATAAAATTTAAGGCTTTCTTTATTTAGTTGATTAGATTTACCACATTTTGCTCCATTATTCAGTTCATTCGCCTTGAGGAGTTGGAATTAATTGATCTCAGGGCCACAGACAAATGGCATTCTCAGGTAAATCGGTGCTTTGGAGAGGTTTTGGAATATAGTTGTAATCCTTATTGGCTCAAATTCAAACTCATTAATCTAACATTTGAGACATTCCGTAATCTGACCCTAATTTGCATTATCCTTTCATAAAATCCCTTTCACATTTCCTGTACATGATCATTGCATAATAAATCACTTATGTTATCCTTCCTTCACAAGTTTCCTTTTATTTTAATCAAGCTGATGTCTCCATACTTCTTCACTTTTCAAACCGCCCATCCTTTAAAGTCCACTGGAATCCCATCCTTTCTTGAAAGTTTTCCTTGTAGTGTTATCTCCACTACTCTTCCTCTTCTTTAATTTCTTTGGGGCTAGATGCTAATGGCTCGTTGATTAATATTTCATATAGGTAGATCTTTTCAGCAAGGTTATAATGGCCAAGTGGGTAAGGACCACGTCTTATTATTCACTTATCCTCTAAAATACCATTTAGAGTACTAAGTTTATAAATGATGCTTATTGATCTATGATCAAGTGATTGATTGGCCTGTTGTAACTTTGAAATTGTTTATTTGATGAGTATATATTGTCTACCCTAAGGGAGATTCTGAGAAAATGAGAATTTAATGATGAATGAAATATGGGGATGAATTTCATTTGAAAGTGCAATTATAGTATTCTAGAAGGGGAAAAGTGGTTTTGTTTGTTTTTTGGTTATTCGCTTTATGGCTGTAATGGCATCAGTAAATTCCCTCCTGATTTAACATAGAATATGTTGGTAATGAGGTGTTAGGTTTTTACCCTGAGATCCGGAAAATAAAATTGAACTTCAACTGGAATATCTATTTTTAGGAGTGCTGTATTAGGCTTATGTTTTCCTATAGACTACTCAGAACCGAACTACATATGTAAGCTAGTTGCTAACATAGGGCAACCTGAATAAATTAAGTTTCTGTGTCACTAAAATATTTTTAGGGACTTAAGAGTGTTTGAAAAATACTAGGTCAAAAAGTTAATATGGACAAAGAGTAGAGAATTTGAACCTAAATGATTATAGTACTTTAGGATTATAACTTGGATTTTCTAAAGAATATACAATTCTCAGATTTCCCTATTAATAGTTCATGTATAATTTAAAATAAAACCCTTCTATAAGAATTTTTTTCAGAAAAACATTTCAGAAATTTTCTTTAATATTTTATATAGCTTTAAAGGTATAAAAATGTATATATTCACCTTGTTTTTTTTTAAAGAACAGTATTTTCTACTTTTTTCTTCCAAATAGGTAACAATTTAGTCTTTGAAAGGTTGTTTTTGGTGTTTCTAAAAAAACATTAGGCATTTTAAAGAAAAGTGAAATTTAGAAACAAATTGAAAGTATTGGAGGAAAAAACTTAATAAATCGGTTGCGTAAAAAACGGTAAAAATAAACTGTGAAACTGTAATAAGTACATGGAATGTACTTTAGGGGAATCTGAACAAGTCAGGAAGGTTAGAGCAGGCTTCCCCGAGAAAGTGATGATTAATGCCTGAAAGCACAAACTAGACAAAGAGGAGCTGGAAGATCATTACAGACATAGGAAAAAATATTTACAAAGCCCCTGTAATGTGAGGAAGCTTGGCAAGTTTAAGGGATTGAAAGCAAGTTTGAGTGGTTAGAGCAGAGGGAGTAAGATGTAGGTGAGACAAGATAAGACTGCAGAGGTAAGCAGGGGTTAGAATAGTATAGAGCTTTTGGGTCACAGTAAAGTGTTTGTTTATCCTAAGATAAGTGAGAGACCTTTGAAGAGTTTTAGGCAGAAATAAGTTGTGCTCAGATTTGCATTTGAAAAGATCACTCTGACTACAGCATAAAGAGAAAAATCAGAATGGGACCAGAAGAGAATCAGAGACCATTTTGGAGACTGTTGCAGTGAGTAGTACAGGAAAACAGTGATGGAAGCTTATAGTAGGGTGATAGCAGAGGAGAGAAGTGGCACGATTCAATACATAGGATGTAAAATTGGAAGAGCTTAAACTGTATCTAAGCAGAGACGATGAAGAGGGGGCTGTCGAAGATGACTCATATATTTCAGGCTTGTATGACTAGGTAGATGATATCACTTTTTGAAATGAGGAGCACTGTAGAACTGATTATTTTGTGGGGGGCCAGGTGGGTAACAAAGACCATGAATTTTTTTATAAGGTATATTGAAGTTGATTCATTTAACCTGTTTGGGCTTCAATTTCCTAATCTATAAGATAAGGGCCTTGAATCACTGAGGTCTCCTCTAGAGCAGAGGTCAGCAAATTTTTCTGTAAAAGGTCAGACAGTATTTTTGGCTTTGTGGAACATGCAGTCTTTGTTGTAACTACTCACTCGGTGTAGCTAGATTAAAGCATTGTACCTCAGTTATCAGATATAACAATCTGATAGGAAAGCACAAATATGACAACTGATTTGGTCAATCGTAGGAAATAATCAGTGAATTTCAATGAAGAACTGATTGTGTCATGAATCAATGAGTCAGATCAGTGAAATTAGTTGATGTAGTAAACTTGCATAGAAATTACTTGTAAATTATGAATATGACAGACCTTCCCACCAACCTAAGGGGTGACATCAGGAGGATATGGATTACCCACCAATGCAAAACCTAAACAAAGAAAATCAGAAAAATCATGATGAAATGAAGGCTATACTAGGCACTTACTCTCTAAGTAGAAGTTACTGTTTTTGCTAATATTTCTTCCTGTTGTCATGGGTGTTGTTTTTCCCTCTATCTTGGAGCCTCAGATATGATTAATGGGACATCCCAGCAATAGAAATGCTGTGTGTGCGTGCACACACACACACTTAGGAAAATAAAATTATATGATGAATATTATATAATGTATTATATTTTAATCTGATTTTTTGCTTAATGTGTGTTTCGGACATTTGATAATGTTGTTAGCTTTTTGTTGAAAATATGCTAATTATTAACTTGCGACTTGTTTGTATTTAATTCTCATTTGACTTTGTTCTTGCCACTCAAACTTTGGGAAATATCTCCTCTCATCCTCAATCGGTATATATTTTGTCTATAGCCACTGCTCAATAAATGTTTGTCTGGGAGTGGACTAGAAGCATCAAGTAATGTACTCCTTAAGCCTCAGGAAATTGAGGTTTTAAATAATATATTATTGTCAATGAAATGTTTTTCTCACCATTAACAGGGATGATCAAAGTAACCAGTGTTTGAACATGACATATAATAGGTATGCAAAATGAGACTTCTGATTATATGGACTATGGTAATTGAGTGAATAATTATCTCAGGAAAAAGTAAAAATTTTAGTCAAATCATACCCATAATTCATCCTTATGAAATACTACTTCATTTTCATTTTTACAGGTTGTTATGAATAAATATAAGAAAGCTAAGCCTAAAGCCAAAGATATTTTTTATTAAATTCTTTCAGTTTGAGACAAGTAGGTTGACATTTCCACGATTTATTTAATAAGATATTTTCTCTCCCATGCTATATTATTGTTTGTTTGTTTTTTAATTTATTGACTACTATGTGGTGGAGGGAGTTTGTCAAGTCTTAGTTTACATTAGTTATGAGCAAAAGTTTTGCTGTAGTATTGAATCAAAGCTACTAGTTATGCCTGTTATGGCTGGGACATGACCAGCGGTAAGGTAGCTGAAGCTAAATTGGCCAAAATCTAGAATCCAAGAAGATGGAGAGGGACTAGAAAGAGCATTACAAAGATCCAAGAAGGTCTTGGAAGAGGGCAGTGAATACAAAGAAGTCTAGACATGTAGGTAATTATACTCAGGGAAACCAAACAGTAAATACAAAACCTAATGAGTAAATTTAATATGTATCAGTAAGGCTGATGGCAGTTATTTAGATATTCTGGTAGTAACTAAATGCCAGATCTAGCTCTACCAGGATACGATCGGTCCAGAGATTTGAGCCAGGTTTTCATTCTTCAGAAGGACTGGAGTAAAGGCATTACTGACACCCTCAGACAATTCTGGTTTTAGGCAAGGGAGTTACAAGGAGGTGGACAGAGACTAGGTTCCTGGAATGAAGATCAAGGATGGGGCTTAATTATAAGGAGCAGTACTGAAATACTAAAAGAGTTATCAGGGTTAGATCAAGTCTAGCAGCAAAGCTAATTTGATGCCAGACATTTGAGTCATGTAGAGCTTTTTGTATTATTCCACTTGTCTAATTCATGACTGGTCCCAGATTCAGGTGGGTGCACGATGATAAACAGCGCAAACTCCCTTTACTCTATCAATCATTTGACTGAAAATTATAATAGAAATAGTTATGAGAACCACTTTGCTACATGCTTTTGGATTCTCTCTCTTTCTCTGTGTATGTGTGTGTGTGTGTGTCACACACACACATCATTTACACTCTCACAAATGTGTGAATCCAAAAGTGAGCTAAGCCAGGCTTAAATGTGCATAGCCTTCTCGGTGATGAGATGTACTCTTATCTATCTCTAGCTATCTTCCACTATGACTGGCCTGAATCCCTTTACTGGCCATCCTTTTAGAAAGAAAAAAGAGATAGTGTTACTAAAATAAAAGAGGTTTATTTTGCCTACATTCATCAAATTTAAACAATACAGGAAGAGGAATTTGCATCAAAGAAAGTAAAAGTTTATTTGATAAATGGTGCCAAACCTGGAGACATAGATGAGCTAGTGCTCAAATACCTGGCTCCCCAGTGGGCTCTAGGGAATAGGTAATATAGGGGGAAATCATTAGTACTGGTAGCTAAGGGGGTTGGATTCATGTGCTCTACTGGTTGGTTTTGGCTAGGGTAGGAGGTAGATGATTATTGTATCAGGTCCTGATGTGAGTCATGACATCCTGTTCACCTTAATGGATCTTGACCTGAAATACAATTGAGGTCAAGATGTTATCTTTAGTTTGACTGAAACTCTTTCTGTGGTCAATAGACCTGAGGCTTTGTTCCTAGCACTGTTTTATGTTGACCAGAATCTGATATCCTAAGGGCTTAATGATTCAGGGAGTGGTTTGCAGTATGTGCAAAGGTGGAAGGATAAGGAAAGAAAAGAAACCTTGAGTCATGGGGCTATTAGACTAGGCAAGGCCAGTTTAAATCCAGGAGAAAGAGAAGAGAAAAAGTCATTTTAAAGAAGTGAAATTTTGCACAGTTACAATGGTATCTGCATAGTTGATTTAAGGGAAATAAACTTCAGATATTTCAGAGAAGACACATAAGGGGTAGGAAGTGTCTCTTTGTCCAGGGTTAGTACTGCACAAAATTCCCAAGTAGTGATACAATCGATCTTTGCCTCTCCTCCACCTTCCCTTTCATACCCTTCTTCGCAGTGTGGCAAATCTGCCAAATTACATTGAAATACCTCTGCCCAAAACCAAAACTCACAATCATATAGCTTAAATCTACCTTTCTGGCCCTATCAGTCCCTGTTCTATATGGTCCCTCAACTCTAGATGAACAGACCTACTCAATATTATGTGAATAATATCAGCATATTCCCACCATCCTGCAAATTTGTTCTTACTGTTTCTTCTGCCTAGAACCCCTCTGGAGGGCTTCCATCTTTGCCTCTTGAAAACCACCTATGATCTACTTACCTACATCACAGTTCTTCTGCTTACTGTGTGACTGTAAGCAAGTTACTTCACATCCTCTAAACCTTGGTTTTCTCATGTATAAAATGGAAGTAATAGTCTCCTTTGTAGGGGGGTTGTGAGAATTTAATAAGATAATGAGTAAAAAGCAGATAGCACAGTGTTTTTTTCAATATATAATAGTCCTGATTAGTTTTATGTTTATGTCTTAAATACCCTATCTTTTTCATGAAATCTTTTTTAAATATTATTTTATGTGTTGTGGACCTATTTCAACACTCCATTTCATGTCTAGAAATTATTTCACAGTTAACTATCACTCTATGATAATAGATAATTGTGACAATGTGATTTGTAATGATATATATTTTGTTTTCTCTGTTCCTGGCATAGATCTTCTAATCCTTGGAGTTTCCTAAGTGATGAGAATAATAAAGGTGTCTCTTGTTATGTTAATGAAGTAACTTTTGGACATCACCTAAAAATGGGAGCTGGTTGCCAGGAGAACCAACCATGTGACTAGAAGGTTGGAACTTTCAGCGCCACTCTCCTGACCTCTTGAGATAGGAGAAGGGCTGGAGATTGAATGTATGGCCGTTGATTTAATCAGTAATGCCTATATAGTGAAACCTCCATAAAATCCCCAAAGGACAGGGTTTGGAGAGCTTCCTGGTTGGTAAATAATTAGTGGTGAGCCTGGAGAGGGCATGGAAGCTCTGTGCCCTTTATCCATACTTTGCCTTATGCATCTCTTCCATCTGTCTATTCTGAGTTATATCCTTTTATAATAAACCAGTGATCAAGTAAATAAAAACTTTCTCTGAGTTCTGTGAGCTACTCTAGCAAATTAATCAAACCCAAGGAAGGGGTCCTTGGGACCTTGCCTATTCATCGGAAGCACATGTAATAACCTGGACTTGTGACTGGCATCTGAGAGTTAGGGGAAATCTTATAGGACTGAATCCTTAACCTATGGAATATGATACTGTTATGCCCCAACTCGTATCTCCATGAACCACCAAGAAGCCAACACCAATGCAAGAGCAAGAGGGAGTTTATTTCAGACTCGAGTCCGGACCGCAGTCCGCACACTGACGCAGCAGTGAGTAGGAGGCGGTCCCAACCATGGGGCTTCAGGGGTATTTGAAGAGAAAATTCGTAAGCATGGGGAGTGATGTCTTGGCGTTACAGGATTGGTACAACGAGCTTGTCGCTTAGCAGGATTGGCTGGGTGATGGCGCCAAGGAACAAGGCAGGGAATTTGGAGAGTTACTTTCCATAGTTGCTCTGATTGGCTGAGTCTAGGTTGGGGTGATCGTCTCGCTATCTGCGGCTTTTCCGGGAACTGGCCTGTGCTTAAGATGGAGTCTTACACCTAAGATGGAGTCACTTTGGTTGTTCAATACTATCTCTGAGTAAATGGTTAGAATTGAGTTAAATTGTAGGACACCTAGCTGGTGTACCAAGATTTACTTGGTGGTGTGGAGAACCCTCCCCACCCCAACACACACACACACACACACACACACACACACACACACACACACATACACACACACACACACACACCCCGGAATTAGTACCAGAATCAATTTAATAATAGTCATTGCAGCAAACATTTTTTTTGAATGCCTACTAAGTGCCAGGTACTATATTAAGCACTTAACATGCATGATCACTTTTAGTCCTTACCACAGGTCTTTGAAGGAGGCACATTCCCTGTCTCTCCAGGCACCGAATTCTTCTCCACGTCTGTGAGGAAGGATAAAAATGAAGTTATTCTTGTCTCTAGCCTTAGCAACTGGCACGGTGGCTGTCATGTTATCGGCAGTCAATGGAAGATTTGTTTGAAGGAATGAATGCTGTTCCCTTGATGCTCAAAGCCCCCAACCAAGGTGTGCTACCCAGACTTGAACACTTGATCTCATCCCTAGCTCCACCCACATTAAATTGTATTTTTCCTACATTTGATACTCTCAGGGCTTTTATGTCTGCTGGAAAGGATGATAGCAGCAAACAATTACTGCGAGTATGTTAATGTGTCACCCCTCCTACATAGTTTGTTTGCATCTTAATGCAGCAATCCTGGAGACAATAATCCCTTAAGGCAAAAGAATGAGTCTTGAGGGTAAGACAGGTAGAATCATAGCAAGCTGCAGTTGCGGGAGTGGGAGAGGAATGTAGTGACATACACTTCTCAGAACTAATGGCTAAGCCTAATAAGATGCATGGTGTTGTAAAATTGGATTAATTAACTGGGATTTGAACTGAAGTACTTGAGATAAAATTTGTCCAAAATGTATTCTTATGAAAATTTTATTTCAATGCCTATAGTATGCCTCATTGAATGTAATTCTCCTGATACTGAGAAGGAAGGAGAGCATCTGAGAAGAGGAAAAAAATATTACACTCCATACCTTTCTCTCATCCAGAAGTTTCAATTTAACTCACCATGGTATATTTCATTCTGGTCAATTATATTTTTAAGAGGCGTATGAAGTATATCACCAGGGATTTTGAAAACGTTTTAGTAATTTCACATTTCTAAGACATATGCACGTAGTCCACATTTACACATAAATGATTTATTTTGAAGTTGATGGAGCTAGATTATTTTCAAAAGACAAAATGATGTCATTTACCAGAGAATTAATTAAATCTCTGCCAAATGGTTTATTGCCCTAATGTGAATGCTTAAGATGGCCGTTTATTCAACAAATGTTGGATAATGCTAACTATGTACCAAAAACTTTGAAAAGCACAATGGGAATGCGAAGATTATCCATAAATAAATATATTTCTTATATCCTCAAGCCAGATCTGGGGTTTCAGACATTTTCCCCTGCAGAAGACTTGATGTTTATAAATTGCTTTCCTTTGGTTTCGTGACTCTATTTATCTTTATACCAATAACATATTTTCTTGATTACTGTTATTTTGTAATGTTTTATAATTAAGTAGCATAACTCCTTCAACATTGTTTAAAAATTATTCTGGCAATTCTGTGTCCTTTGATGTTCTACCTAAATTTTAGAATCTGCATGTCAATTTCTACAAAAAGAAAAAAATATTTTGTTATTTTCATTGGAAAGACAACTTGGGAAGAATCAATATCTTAATAATATTTACTCATAAACATAGTATATCTCTACATTTATCTAGATCTTATTTAATTTATCTCAGTAATGTTACATAGTTTTAAGCATAGAGGTCTTGCACATTTTTGTTATTTTTTTCTTAAATATTTTGTATTGGCATTCTAAATATGTTTCCAGTTATTTGTTGCTAGTATATTAAAATGCAAACAATTTTTATATATTGATCATGGATCCTGTGGCCTTCCTAAATTCACTTATTAGTTTCTAGTAGCTAATTCGTCAGTACCTTAGGAATCTCTATGTATACAGCAAATAAATGCAGTTTTTCTTCCTTCTTTAAAATCTGTATCCATTTTATTTATTTATTTGCTTACCTTATTGTGTGATCTAGGTCAGTATTTAATGGAAGTATTGAAAGCAGATATTTCCTTGTCCCTGATCTTAGGAGAAAAATTTTTAGTCTTTATTAAGTATGATGTTAACTATAAGTTTGTTTTTTTGTTTTGTTTTGGTTTGGTTTGTTTTGTTTTATAGAGGCCCTTTACAGGTTTAAAGAAGTTAACTTTATACATATTTTGCAGAAAGTTTTCTTTTTTCTTTTAAAAAATGAATATTAAATTTTGCCAAATATTTTTCTGTACTTATTGGGGTGATCGTACGAATTTTATCTTTTATCCTCTCAATAGTATAAGTAACATTGGTGGATTTTTTGAGTGTTGTACCAACATTGTATCCTTTTGACAAACTCTACATAGGTATGATTACTATCCATATTTATGTATCTCACTTGATTACATTTCACGCTATTGTATTGACGATTTTCTGTCTATGACAGATATTGGAGTATGTATTTTTCTTGTAAAGTCCTTGTGAAGTTTGAGTATCGGAGTTATACTGGCCTAGTAAAATTAGCTGGGAATATTTCCTCTTCTGTTTTCTGTAATAGTTTGTTTAATAATATTATTTAGTTTTTGAATGTTTGATAGAATTCAACAGTAATATCTTCTGGATCAACAGTTCTCTTCGGAAATGTTTTGAAAACTACATTTCAATGTCTTTAATGAATTTGGGGGTAATTAGATTTGTTTTGCATCATTTTCCCATTTCATCTATTGTGCTGAATTTATTGCTATAGGGTTGTTCCTAATATCCCCTTATTTTATCCTCTTTAACGAGTATAGAATCTGTAGTAATGCTCCCACTTTCATTTCTGATATGTCTTTCACTTATGGATGGGAGTTAGAAAGAGATCAATTTTGAATAATATGTAATTATGTGCATCCCTCTTTTTGTTTATTTTCCCTTTAACCTTTTATGTTTTATTTATTTATTTTTAACTTTTTAAAAATTAAGCTTATTGGGGTAACATTGGTTAATACATATACATAATTTTCAGGTATACATTATAATTTGACATCTGTATATTCTATTGTGTTTACCACCCAAAATCCAGTTTCTTTCACCTACCACATATTTGATCCACTTTACCCACTTCACCCTCCCTCTACCCCTTGTATTCGAACCCCTTTACCACGTCTACCTCCCCCCTTCCCATCCCTCCCCAGTCCTACCCTCTGGTAACCAGTAGTCTATAGCCCATGTCCGTGAGTCTCTGTTTGTTCTATTCATTACAGGATTTGTCATACATGGCCTTCATTATGTGCTTTACTTCTATACTGATTCTGTTAAGTATTTTGATAATAAATGGATACTCGTATCTTGCTAAACAATGTCTCTGTATCTATTGATATGATCATATGATTCTTATTCTCTGATTTGTTTATATGGTGTACCACATTAATCAATTTGTGTTTGATGAACCATTCCTGTGCCTTTGGGATGAGACCCACATGATCATGAAGTATAATCTTTTTAATGTATTGCTGTATTCGGTTCGCTGGTATGTTATTTAGGATTTTTGCGACTGTGTTCATGAGAGAAGAGATATCGGTCTGTAATTTTCTTTTTCTGTGTTATCTTTACCACATTTTGGTATCAGGCTAATATTGGCCTCATAAAATGAGTTGGGAAGTATTGCCTCCTCTTTGATTTTTTGGAAGTGTTTAAGGAGAATAGGTATGAAATCTTCTTTGAATGTTTGGTAAAATTCACTGGTGAAGCCATGTAGTCCTGGACTTTTACTTTTTGGTAAGTTTTTGATGATTGTTTCAATTTCCATACTGCTGATCATTCTATTTAGATTTTCCAGACCTTCTTGATTCAATCTAGGAAGATTTTATTTTTCTAAGTACTGGTCCGTTTCTTCTAGATTATTAAATTTGGTATTATATACTATTTCATAGCATTCTTGTATGATGTTTTGTATTTCTATGGTGTCAGTCATAATTTCCACTTTTTCATCTGTGACTTTGTTTATTTGTGTCCTTTTTCTTTTTTCCTTTGTGAGTCTAGGCAAGAGCTTATCAATTTTATTAACCTTTGCAGAGAACCAGCTCTTTGTTGATTTATTGTTTCTATTGTTTTTTTTGTTTTCAATTTCATTTAAGTCTGCTCTAATTTTGATTATTTTTTTTCTTCTGATGACTTTAGGCCTCATTTATTTTTCCTTTTCTAGTTTGGTTAAGATGGAGCACTAATTAGATTGTTTATTTGGGCTCATTTTTGTTTTTGGATATAGGCCTGTAATGATATGAATTTTCCTCTTATGACCACATCATCGTGTCTGAAAAGTTATGATATGTTTTACTATCATTTTCATTTGTTTCTATGTATCTCTTGATCTCTCTTTTTATTCTCTGACCCAGTTTTACTTCTACAGCATGTTGTTTATTCTTCATGTATTTGTAGTTCTTCCTGCTTTTCATCTCTGTGTCGCAGTATGTGCTCGATTCTTGAGAAAGTTCTATGTGCACTAGAGAAGAATGTATAGGCAGTTGTTTTGAGATGAAAGGCTCTGTAAATGTCAATTATGTCCAATTAGTCTAATGTGTCATTTAAGAATGTTATCTCCTTATTGATTTTCTGTTTGGATGATCTGTCCATATCCGACAATGGGATATTTAGGTCTCTATTACGATAGTGTTTTGGTCTGTTTCTCCCTTTAGTTCTGTTAGTAATTGCTTTACATATTTCGGAGCATAGATATTAATAAGTGTTATGTCTTTTTGGTGCATGATTCCCTTTATCATTATGAAGTGTCTCTCAGTATCTTTTTTTACCTTTCTTTATTTTGAAGTATATTTCATCCAATATTAGTACCACTACTCCCACTTTTTTCTGAATGTCGTTTGCTTGAAATATCATTTTCCACCCTTTCACTTTGAGTCTATCTTTGTCTTTGGAGCTGAGATGTTTCTCCTGGAGGCAGCATATGTTTTCTTTTTTTTTTTTCGATCCATTTAGCAACTCTATGTCTATGGACATTAATGGAAATGTAGTCTGCTTTTTTTTCCAGAAAGAAGATTTACTATATAAAGGTCTTTCTTTAGCCTGTTGCAAATAAGGCACTTTTCTTTTGGTTTCTAGTAGATGGTGTCTAATCGTCTTGGATCCCTGCTTTATATAAAGCCTTAATAATGCCTTTTTATTTTCTTATAGATATTTAATCACACTCACTGCCCTCAGTTTTAGTCCCTGTTAGCAACAATTTTGGTAGCATTTGCTCGGATTCCCCTGGGGCTCTGTGGTGCTCAGTCTTTGAGAGTTTGGGGGGGAGTTTTCCTTAGTGTAGTGAATTGAGGACTGCGGCTCAGCCTTAGTTTGCAACTGGAACCAGTAAAAATCAATTGTTTTTTTTTTCCTGCTGTCTTGCTTCTCTGCTTTCTGCACTGATGATTGTACCCTTCCTCTGGCTGTGTGGAACTCACACGTCTCCCAGGCAGGGCTGTTAAGGGAACTAGCCACACCTTCACCCCCGCTCCTACAGGTAGCTCCAGCAAATGCAAGAGATAGCTTCTTTTTCCCTCCCATTCCGCCACTCAACATCCAAGGTTCTGACCTGTGGTAGCTTTTATGTACTGATCCCATTCTCAGATGCACTGGTGTGCAGTTTGAGTGTTTTTTGTTGAGTTTTAGATGTTCAGCTTATTGTTGTTTTAAGGAGAGATATCTGGGTACATCCCTCACTCTGCCATGTTTCTCCAAACCTCCTACTTTTACCTTTTAAAATATGCAAACCATGAATGGAGTTTGCTGAACTGGAGTTGCTCTGGATGAGTCAGTGAGTGAGTGGTGAGTGAGTCACATCCCTCTTTTTAGATTCCATAGCCAGTCTTTCTTAATCTTCATGCACTTGTTTGTCTCTTTCTTCCATATTTTACCATTCTATCCTTCCCAAATAACTATTGTACAGTTATGCATCGCTTAATGACAAGAGTACATTATGAGAAATGCATCCTTAGGTTTCATCATTGTGCATACATCATAGAATGCACTTACACAAACTTGGATGGAAGAGCCTACTACACACCTAAGCTATATATGCCATAACGTATTGCTCATAGGCTGCAAACCTGTATGACGTGTTACTGTACTGAATACTGTAGGTAATTGTAGCACAATTGTATTTTTGTGTCTTGATGTATCTAAACATAGAAAAGGAACAGTAGAAATATGGTTCAAAAAAGAAAATAATGGTACACCTGTATAGGACACTTACCATGAATAGAACTTGCAGGACTGGAAGTTGTTCTGGGTGAGTTGGTGAGTGAGTAGTGAGTGAATGTCAAGGCCTTGGACATTACTGTAAACTTCTATAGACCTTATAAATATTCTATACAAACATCACTACCAACACATTATACTATGATGTCACTAGGCAATAAGAATTTTTCAGCTTCATTATAATCTTATGGGACTGTATGTAGAACCTGACTTTGTTAACTACTGCTGTTTCTTCCAGGGAGATTTTAACCAATAAATTGATTATCTTGAGCTAATCAAACCTGATTCCAAAAATAACTGCCACCCTTGAACTTTGATGAGCTACAGTAGTTTTTAGATTCTTTAAAGAATAACCAAAAATCTTGTGTTAGTGTAAATGCTTAAATTAATCATCCAGAGTTCATGGTTTTAGAATTCTTAAAAAATCCTGGGAAGAAAAACATAAAAGTGGTTAGAAAGTGTAAAATCTTAGCTGATATTAGATAAGCGTCTTGAAGACAGTCATACCATCTTTTAAATTTAAAAGATATATGTATATAATGCAGAGCAGGTGAACAATATGTATCATCCATAGTTCCAACATCTTAACTGCTGTCATTTTTATACATTTCCATTTGGTCCTTTTCATGCACAGATTTGTTTTGACTTAGTTATAAATAATAGGATATATTTATTTTTTCTTCAGTACCATTATATCATAAACATATTTTCAAGTCTTGACATAGTTTTCTTTGCCTTTACTTTTAATGATAGCATAATAGTAAATCATGTGGTCATATCAAAATATAACTATTTATCTACTTTGATCCCCCTCCACAGTATTTCAGTTATCTAAACAAAGCTGATACACACACACACATATGTGTGTGTATATGTACATATACATATATACATATATACTTTTCCCAACATTTTGCATTTTTTAAATTAGAATAGGCTCACAGAGATGAGATTATAATCAGATGTTATATGAGAAAGCTGCAGAATTTCTTTTTTAATTTGGCTAACTACAGAGATTTTGTGATCACGAACTTCCTATTGGAATTTCTTGTATGTCGAGGATAGTGATTAGTATTGTTATCACGGGATCTCAATTTGGCGTACTAAAAAAAAAATACTCAAGCAAAATTAAGGCAGAGTACAGCAAAAATGTAAGAAAATGTTATGCCTTTAAAGATCAGGGATTTATAAGGAACCCAGGTCTAGGAGAAGGATGTGGTGAGGGAATGGTGGGGCAAGGTGTGCAGTTAATTCTATTGAAGAGTAAGAAGATATGTAGCAACTCAAGTAGTTTCATGGCAGAGAGATCTGAGACACATTCGCTGTGAAGGTCTTTGTTTCATAGAAAAAAATACTTAAATATTCTCTATAAGAATTAAAAGCTGCAAACAATATGATTGTTTCTAAGATTGTTGGACATTATATTGGCTTATATTCAGAGGGAAGAATTCACGTATTTCATAGGATACCTCAGTGAGTGTTGTATGATCAAGTAAACCCTAGGACAGCAGCCTCTATACTTGAAAGAGTTAAGGAGGCTTTCAAATTCTTCCTGAGTATAAGGTTTAGGTGTTATATGACAGTGACAACTCCATTTCATTTTTAATTAAAAGGAGAAAGGTTACACTGACCATCATACTCAGAAAGATTCATGAAGATATTCAAAAGTATATGCTATGAAACCACTGGACTACCCTTTCCCACAGAAATTGCACATTTTAACATTTTGTTTTCATTGATTGAAAACTCTTAAGATCAAGGAAAAGAGAATACAAGAAATAAATGTGAAAAACTCCTTATTTAGCAAATATCTTATTTTGAATCAAGCTATTATTAGTATTATTATTTAAAATAAAAGTAATAGTAATCATCTGTCCTTGTTTCCCCCTGCGTATCGGCATGCATACCATTCTCTCTTACTTATGTCTTTATTGTTAGTTAGAGACTGAAAACGTTAACTACCAGATTTCCCCTTCCCCAAATGGTACTGTAGCTTGGTACACTCGATGTGCCACATTTAATTTTCAACGCTTTTAAAAATGATATTTGAGTCGTGATGTTGTATAGAAATTTCAGGGCTACTGACTTGTTAACCTCATTATGCTGTGCTCCAGTGACTGCTTCCTAAACATTAATTACATTGCACAGAGACCATGTCTATTGTTCTTAGTTTTTTTCTCCCCCTTTAAACCATGAACATTAAAATTGCTTTAAAAATTACATGCAACTAATTAGTATTTATAATATTCTCTTAATTAACACAGTTAAAGTTCCAGACTTCATATTACATGAAACACTGACAGCATTGCTAAAAAGATAGCCCACACCCAGTTCATTTTCTGTGACAAGTTTGTAAATGATTACTGTTCATGCCACATTTGTCAACCTATGTGTATTCTGATGTCAAGATGCCTTAGAGATATAAATGACTACTTATCTCAAAGCACGGGGCATGTAAGCCATGTGTTAGTCACACTTGTTCATGAGTAAATGCTTTAAGATGACATTGCATCAAAGAAAGATATAGGGGGCCTAGCAAATGATTCAGAAGTCTATGCCTTTATGATAGTGTTTTTATAAATTCAGTAGTATTGAAGAATCAGATGCCCTGCTTTATCAAATAATATGCTTTGTACCACTTCCATGAAATGAGAATGTAGTAAACTATATTTAAATGTAAAACTGTAGTGAATGGAGTAGTTTTTCTTTGAATATTTAGAAGGCACTTCCAGTTTATGCTGTTTTTCAGGGTCATCTTGAGAGATATCTATTATGGTACTGGCTGAAGCCCTAATCAATAGACATTTCTTGCTGACAAAATGCCAGAACTCAGAGTGTTGACTGTAATTTACATGCCTTGTTGAGGACAAAAGGGTCAGCATCAGTTACTGTAGGAATTTTTAACCTAGATATTTGAAACACCAAATGAAACTCTGTGGGGGGAAAAACATTCTAGAAATATCAATTTCTTTTCAGTAGCTTGAAGCCAATAGCATACCAAGACTCTTATAGCATTGGCAGAGGGAGAAATAGCCATAGCTTTGTATCACCGGATCCTACTAGAGGAATTGTATATAAGCACATGAATTAACACCCGTGTAGCAGTGTTAATTCATATGTTCAGGCAACCAAAGATGTGATACTGAGTCCCTCTGAGGTTGCAGAGGGGAAAAATCATTAGTATTAGTTTCTATAGAGGGATGAGCTCAATTCTCTTCACTTAATATTAAATCCATGGAAGACATTCTGTGAGGATTTAGGCCAGTCCTGTGTCTGCCCTGAGGCTCAAAGAATCAGGTTCGGCTAGAATTTAGCTCCATAAAGCCAGGGGTTGCTAGAATACTTTGGCTTTGGCGG
The DNA here is from genome assembly GCF_014176215.1 of Rousettus aegyptiacus. NCBI lineage: Eukaryota > Metazoa > Chordata > Mammalia > Chiroptera > Pteropodidae > Rousettus > Rousettus aegyptiacus. Next base: position 78,139,730 of record NW_023416312.1, on the reverse strand, counting down.
CTCAAAGGAAAGCCCACTCCATATAGATATCTTCCTTAATGGTCTCCCATAGGGCCAGAGTTTCTAAACTGGAAATTAATATCTTTAGTCAAATATGCTGAATTTCCAAATAACCTCTTTAAATTTTTTTTTTCCCTAGGAGGAATAACTCATTTAGTTCTGATTAGTCATAATCATTTTGAGTAAGTTGTTGACAGGTAGATGTCTGGAAAAGACATGTTAGAAAGGGATCTATAGACAGATAAAGTAACCTTTAATGAAGGAGTAGAAAGAGGGATAGATTTGCAGTAGGGATGAAGGTAAGGTGCTATATTAGGATCTTTTATTCAGTCTGGGAGCAGCAAAAAGATACCAGTATTCTAAAAAGTGAAGAGATTTCCTCTGTGTGAGTGAGTGAGTGAGTGTGTGTGTGTGTGTGTGTGTGTGTGCGTGCGTGCGTGCATGCACCTATGCACATGAACATGACTGAGTGAAGGTGGTGATTTCAGAGGAAAATTACCTACTGACTGTAATCTATGAGTATTGATAAATTATTATTGAAGAACATTGTTATTCTTTAGTTTTTATTATTGGGAAGCTCTTCCTTTTCTTGATGTGATTTTATGTCTCTCTGTCAAATCTTCATATCACCTTGCATCACTGTCCCGTTGACAAAAATAGGCTCCATTTCAAGCAGTGTGATTCAGAGACTATTGGATATTGCTCAGGTTTGGGTTGGCGACTTTCTCAACCAAATCTACTTATTCATGGTTCATGAGATGTGTCCGTATGTGTGTGTATTTCAAGCAGTATGTTAGTCATTTTACTTGCTTCTGAGATATATGGACTTAAGTAAGCTACTAAGTAAACCTCTTTAAGCACCTGCTTTCTTTCTTCTTTTTTTTTTTTGAGGTTTTTAAAAATTTTTATTTATTTTTATTTTTAAATTAGCATTGATATTCAATATTATTTTATGTTAGTTTCAGGTGTAGAACATAGTGGTTAGAAATTTATAGGATTTATGAAGTGATCCCCCCTATTAGTCTAGTACTCACCCGGCAAAACACATAGTTATTACAATATTATTTACTGCATTCCCTATGCTATACCTTGCATCCCTGTGACTATTTTGTAACTACTAATTTGTACTTCTTAATCCCTGCACCTTTCTCACCCAACCCACCAACCCCCACTCCCATCTGAAAATCACCAGTTTGTTCTCTATATTAATCCTCTGCTTTCATACCTATAAGAACAGTAAAATGAGGATGCTGTTAATGACAATAATGACGGCAGCCAACAATGAGGAAATTAGTGCTTATTGTGCACTTCACACTAGAATAGGAACTTCACATATGTTATTTTTAAATAGTATGTGATATTCTTTTCCTCATTATATTAGAATGTGTTCATTGTAAAAAAAATAAGATCATAAAAAAATGTTAAAAAGTTGCCTATAGAGCCATCATCTAATAGTGAACCTAAGACTTCTACTGTCTAACCATTGTTGATACCTTGATGCTTTATATACTTTACACTTTTTGCTATAAAATATATCCAGCATGTTTTTGTTAATTCTCACATCAGCATTGCAACATAGATAGTTATAATTTTATAGATGGGCAGACATGAAGTTAAGTGAATGGAAGAGCTAGTAGTAGGACCCAGGTCTGTCTGACTCAAAAGCTGTCTTCAAAATGCTGCTACTCTCTCTTTTGTAACAGAGATAATCAAGGTCACATACTCTTCCCTTTAGCCAACAAGATTCTGCGTTGAGAATGAACTCCAAAACACTTCACTTCTTTTCTACAAACCAGCTTCCCAGTGAGGAGTCATCTTCATGTAAAACAAGGTTTACCAAATGGGAAAGATTGATCATACCAGCTGGAGGATCAAGTCATCCAAAGTGACAGCGATATTTCAGAAAAGAGCCCTGTCTCAACCAGTGAACCCCTCTACTTAAACGTAGGGTATTTTCCTTGAGAGTTTCTACTGAACTGGTAGCCAAGGTTTTTATAGCAGAGCAAAATTTCTTGTCCTTAAAAATCTACAGAGATGTTTTCTTCAAACGCCCCATGGTACCCTGCTCTCCAGCATTTTCTTTCCCCGTTAGAGAAGATCTAGACTCATTTGCAATGATTAGATCTTTTGTATCAGACTAAAATTTACTTGGTGCTTTTACAATTCCCCAGGGCAAAAAGGGCAAAGATATTCTATATATAAGCACTTAGCTCTTTTTGCCCTATGCTTTTAATGTTCTTGGTTGTTTCCTGGTTTAACTTTTATTTTTTTTCCTGGAAGTTATTTTCATTCTCTTCAATTATAAATCCTTATTCTGTAGCCAGGAATAATCCTAAGACTCACTTGTATCCCCACTCTTCCTGAACTGATGGGGAATCCTTCTCTACAGTGAATAATCTGGATAGTTTGCACCCACAAATAGGTCAAGTATTCAGTGTTCCTTCAAATCTTGCCAAGTCCATGCTCTCATTGGTTTAGATTTCAAAAGAAAGGACTAGAAGGTTGTGTATTTCCTGGCATGTGGTATACCTCTTAGAGAAATGAACGACACTTTGCAGACTAAAAGCTGGCATGAAACATACCTTTGATTTCATCAGCAAGCATGCCATATGTCACAGAATTCTACTATTTCCTCCTTGTTATTTTATCTGAGTGCTTCTTCCTTGCACATGGCTCTTGGTCGCAGTTAGCAAAATGGAGAGTACAGTCAATTGATATAAGTAACTTCAATTCAATTGGGCCTGAGTTAGTTACTTAATTATAACTAAGTTAATTTTATTCTGAGTTTGATACTCTATGAGGGGTGGGGGGCAATATGTTATAGTGAAAAGAGCACTAGATTAGGAGTAATGAAGCCTGAGTTCTCATCCAGGTCATATCAATATATAATCAATATAACATTATTTATGCCATGCTATGTTTTGCAAATATTTGAGGCTCTGTTTTCTCATCTGAAACTAGGAATAATAATAATACCTTCCTGACACGCTATGTCAGAGAAGTGTAAGCATATAAATTATAATACTGTATGAGAATTTAAACATTTGAAAATGTCTACAAGTGCTTTGCAAAATATGAGCTACTATAAATATATACCTTCTAATGAATGATTTAGCCACACATCTATATGAACATGGATAGTAAGAACAGAAAACCAAGTAAAAAGTTGAAGTTTTGCACACAAACATATTCATTCCCATTTTTCTGATGAAGTAATACATTCTCAATGTAGTAAATAGGGAAAAATAAAGGAAATAAAAATAGCATGTACAAAATACACACAAATAAAAATACACATCATAATCACACAACACAGAGATAATTGCCATTTATATTTTGATGTATTTTCTATCAGTTTTTAAATTTTATTCAAATAATTGATAATAAACCTCTATGTATGAGGAGTACTGTTTTTCTGATTAAAATTAATAAGAATTAATTATAGAGAATTTAATAGACAGTTAAAATGCTTTATAATCACCCCTTTTCCCCGTGAAATTAGTTTTAACATTTTCATTATTAATTTCAGTTTTGTATCTATTTTTTCATTTAATATTATATTCTAGTGTTTTCCCAAATCATTAAAATTCTCTAAAACTGTTTTTTAACCTTTCTATTATCTAAAAATTGAAATATATAAAAGTAGAGAGCATGATTGAATGAACTCAATGCTTAGGCATCATATAATTTCAATAATTTTTAATTCATGGACAATTTTCTTTCATCCATCCCTCCCACACACACCCAATTTCTCCTCTTGCCTCCCTAGATTTTTAAAAATGAGCCAGATATTATAATTTCACCCATAAAACTTCAGTATAGGATTAAAAGTTATGAAGACTCTTCTTTAAACTAACTATGATACCATATTACACCCTTAAAAATAAATAGTAAATCTTGAATATCATCAGATATGCTATGCACTTCCAAATTTCTGAGACTATCTCAAAAATGTATGTGTAGTTTTTTAAAAAATTTCTTTGTTCAAATGAGAATCTTAATAAGATATACACATTACAATTTATACATATTTCTTTTAATCGCTATTTCCCTTCCCACTTTTATTTTCATTTTCATTGAATTTATTTGTCGGTGCAACTGGATCAGTTTTTCCTATAGAGTTTCTCACACTCTTGATTTTGCTATCTGCGTCCCTACTGCGTTATTTTATATGTTTCTCTTTCCTAGTCTGGATGTTAAGTGTAGACTAATACTGCTTAATAGAAATATGATACAGGAAACATAGGTATTTTTTAAATTCTGGGAGCTACAATTAAAAAGAAAAAATAAACAGGTGAAATTAATTTTAATAATATATTTACTCGACCCAATATATCCAAACATCATAATATCAATATATAATCAATATAAAATTATTTATGAGACTCTTTGCATTGTTTTTCTTACATTAATCCTTTGAAATACCAAGCAAAAACCCCTCAAATCCCTAACATGTAACATTTCTATAAAGTTTTGTCATTAAAAGCTCAGTGATTTGGGCAGGATTCCTGGCTGTGCCCTAGTGAGGATCTACAAATACGCTTCTTAAAAAACAACTATGAACTATAAAGCTTGACAAGTTGGCAAAAATAACCCTTTAAGCACCCTGGAAATCAACCAAAGGCGTACAATCCAAGAGTCACTTATACTTGAATGAACTATTGGACTTCAGACAATAAAAGTGGAAATCTATGGTGTTTTGTCTTGAAGCTGTTCCTGTCCTTCAGTTCCCTTGATTGGTTAATGCTCATGGTGAGGCAGGCTGCTAGAATTGCGGCTGCACTGCTTTGGTAGACGATGATTCACTTGATGTGCTCGATGTCCATGTCCAATGACATTGTTGGTAGAAGTGACCATCATTAGTGAAGTTGGGCCAGTGGAGAGGGCCAACAGTTCTGCTGTCCTGATGTTATGAAAAGCATATCTTTGTCTGAGACTATGTACACACACTGCTAGTCAACACTGAGCCAGTGCACAGAGATATGAAAAGGCTCAATGGAAAATAGAAGTTGTGACAAATTTGAAAATGTTGTGAACGTTGAATGTGCTCCTAGATCCATTGGCAGAATATATAAACCTTATTGGCACAGTAGGGGTGGTTGAGCAAAAACTCCATACAATCATTGACCACAAAACTACAGGGACACATAGTTCACTCTGAAGAAACCAGACTTAAAAAAAGAATATAACAAAAATCATGACTAGAGAAATCAGCAGCCAACATCATTAGGCAACATGTTTCACAGATTTAGCCCAGGCAGGTTAATAAATAAATACAAGGGAAAAAAGCAGTAATTGTTCTAAAGGAAAAATCAGAATTCGAAGTTAGATTTTTAAAAGAAAAATCAGAACGTCTAGTTTTTAACAACAAAAATTATGGAATATACAAAAAGGAGAGCATGCTATATACTCAGTAAAAAAATAAACAAACAATATAAACTGTCTCTGTATCAATGTTACAATTAGCCAAAATATCTTCAAAGCAGCTATTATAAATATGTTCAAAAGAAAGGAAATCATGGAAGCCTTAATACAAAATATGATAAAAATGAACAAACAAGTAATTTTAAAGAAGGAGGTAGAGATTACAAAGAACCAAATGAGAATTCTATGATGGGAAAGTGCAATAATTGAAACGAAAAAAAAAATCACTAGAGGAACTCAAAAACAATCTGGTAAATTAAAGACTGATCTATAGAAATTGTCCATTCTGAAGAATAGAGAGGAAAAAGATCAAAGTAAAATGAACAGAGCCTTAGAGTCATGTAGGGCAACATCAAGAATACCAACATATAAAGAACAGGGATGGTGGTGTGAGAACTTTCACAGGCTCTTCTTCCTCACCTTCTTTTTGGTGTGCTGTTTCTGTTTGCTGTGATTCAGGCTGAGGTCATTTGCCCCCTTATTTGCCCTGAACCCAACTGAGGAGGTTGTCTCCTCCTCCACTGCTGTCACTGCCAACTTCTCCTTTCTTTGAATGGGGACAACTATTTGCTGAAGTATGATGTGTGAAGAGGTGGAAGGAACTGACTTGAGCATTTCAGTTCAACTATCCTAACAGATGTGAAGTGATAGTTCATGGTGGTTTTGACCTGCATTTTTCCTGATGATTAGTGATGTTGAGCCCCAAAAGATTTTAACAAAAAAATATTTCGAGGTGATGTCAGAAGCATGATGAAATGAAGGATCTCCCAGGATCATTCTCCTTAAGATAACAGCAAGCTGAACATCTACAACTCAACAGATAACATCCAACTTGCAATCTGAGAGATGTGCGCATCAGAGCATTCAAAGATGGGAAAACCTGCATGAGACTGGGAGGAAGATTAGCAGTATGAAACAAAGGAGCTATATTTTGCAGCTTTAGCTCCCTACAAGAAGAGGAGGAGAGGACATTTTACATCCAGTTCTTAGCTTTTGAAGCCTGGAGCAGTGCTGTCTAAGTCATCAGGATATTCTACACAGCAGAGCCCAGGGATCAGGGCAGAGAGTACAGAAGTGACAGCTGTGTTTTAACGACTACCATTACTAAGTGAGAGGCCGAATGAAAGAGACTTGTTGTACCCCTCCCCCACCAACCCAGAGTGTGCTGTACTCCCGCCATATCCTCTCAGAGCTAACACTCTGAGCCCCAGGGGAATTTGCACAACCAGCACCAAAACATATACTACAGCTGATACCAGAGACAAGCGTGGTGATATCGAAGGAAGACAGGTAAAACTTGGGGGACAGGACTAAGGCAGGGTCCCCAAACTTTTTGGCACCAAGGACCTGTGCTCCTATAAAAATCTAATTTCTGATGATCTGAAGTGGAGCTGAAGTCATGATGCTAATCCTGGGGAACAGCTGCAAATACAAATGAGGCTTCACTAACTCTCCCATCGCTCAACTCCTGTTGTGTGGCCAAGTTCCTAACAGGCCATTGACCAGTACCGATCTGTAGTCTTGGGATTGGGGATCCCTGCACTAAAGGAAGGGACATAGCCCCATGCACTACAGACCTCCCTTAATCAACTCGACCCCCACCCAATTAGGATGAGTTGGAAGGAAGCAGCAGAAAATTGAGTCTGACTGTTGGGACAGTAACAGAACTTTAGGACCTCTTCAGAGACTCAGACCCCCATTGCTCACCATACCCTTTCACAGGGGTAGAGCCCTGGGACAGAGGGACCTGACTGTGGAGGCACACAGGCACATACCAGAGGATAGGGCATTTTTAGCCTCAAAAGAGAAATGCAAGAGGTTTAGATGCCATCTGCTGGAAATCAAAAGAAAAATCCCTTCTTATAAACCTCCTAGAGAGAAATCATTATATAATAAATTTTCTTCCTCCTCCTCCTCCTCCTCCTCCTCCTCCTCCTCCTCCTCTTCTTCTTCTTCTTCTTCTTCTTCTTCTTCTTCTTCTTCTTCTTCTTCTTCTTCTAAAAAAAGCAGAGTACGCTCCCATTAAGGTGCAGGTGGAGTAAGAGTTCATCAAACACCAAGAAAAACAAAGTGGCAATTCAGATCAGAAAGAAAGTTAAAAAATCCCCAGAAAATAAGTTCAAAGGCACAGAAATATGTGATTTAAATGACAGAGAATTTAAGATTGTACTTTCGAAAAAATCTCAATAAGATACAAGAAAATTCTGACCGATAATTCCAAGAAATTAGAAGCAAAATAAACTAACAATGAATAATTTACCAAGGAGATTGAACCCATAAAAAAATAAAATAAAAATAAAATAAAATAAAATAAAATAAAATAAAACTTCTGGAGATAAAGAACGCATTAAAAGTGATAAATAATAAAATAGCAAGGTTAGGAAGGAGAGAAGACATGAGGAAGGAAAGAATGAGTTATGTAAAGACAGAAATCTGGAAATGACACAGAAGGAAGAAGACAAGCGACTTGAGAGTGAATAAAATGAAGGAATTCTACAAGAATTATCTGATACCATCAGAAAAAGCAACATAAGAATAATGGGTATATCAGAGAAGAGAGGGATAAAGAAACAGAGAGCATATTCAGACAAATAGTTGACAAAAATTTTCCAAACATGTGGGTCTTTGAATACAAAAAGTAAAGAGGACACCCAATTATCTCAATGCAAAAAAGCCTTCTCCAAGACACAGTATATCAAAATTGTTAAAAAGTAATGACAAAGAAAGAATTCTTAAAGACAACCATGGAAAAAGACCATATCTTATAAAGGAAAACCCATTAAACTATCATCGGACTTCTCAGCAAAAATCTTATAAGGAAGGAAGGACTGGAACCAAATATTCAAACTATCAAAAATAAGAAATTACAAATATAAAGATAACAGCCACTATAACTTAGAAACAGATGTTCAGCATACATAGTGATAATTTGAGACAACAAAAGCAGAAAAGGGGAGACAGTAAAGATCTGAATTCTCGAAGAGGAATGAGAAAATGTTCATGCAGAAGAAAATGGACTCCTGTATATATATATAACTTTCACATAAATTTCATGGTAACCACACTCCAAAAATCCAGAAGTAAGACACATCTCATAAAACAAGAAGGAATGAAGGAAAAATTTAAAAAACAGCACCAAATTAAAATAACAAACAGAAACACAAGGACAAAGAAATAATGGAGACACTGAGCTACCAGAAAGCAAAGATGAAGTGGCTATAGGAAAACATCATATTTCAATAATCATTTTAAATGTAAATGGACTGAACTCTCCAATAAAGAGGCACAGAGTTGCAGAATGGGAAAAAAAATCCCAACCCTATGTTGCCTTCAAGAGACACATCTCAGCTGCAAGGACAACTTTAGACTCTAAGTGAAAGGGTGGAAAACAATAATACAAGCAAATGGTATCCAGAGAAAAGTGCATGTAGCCATCCTTATATTGGACAAAATAGATTTAAAGATAAAAAAGGTAAACAGAGACAATGATGGTCACTTCATAATGATAAAAGGAACTATATCATGTATCAGGAAGACCTAACACTTATTATTATTTATGCTCCCAACAAAGGAACACACACACACACACACCACACACACACACACACAACTACTAACAGAAATAAAGGGAGAAACTGACAAAAACATAATTATTGTAGGGAATCCAAACACCACACAGTCAGCTATGGATAGATTTTCTAAATAGAAAATCAGTAAGGAAATAAATCCTTAAATAACACATTAGACAAATTGGACATAATTGACATCTGCAGAGTGCTTCTTCCCCAAATAGCAGCTTATAAATTCTTCTCTAGTGTGCATGAAACATTTCCAAGGATAGACTATATGTTGAGACACAAAACTAGCCTCAATAAATTTAAGAAGATTTAAATTATACCAAGAATAATCTCTGAAATAATGCTTTGAAACTGGAGATCAACTGTAGAGAGAAAATGGGAAGAACCACAAATACGTGGAGATTAAACAATATGCTTCTGAAGAATAACTAGGTCAGAGAAGAAACAAAAGGAGACACCTGGAGATACAAATAAACAAATGAGAATGAAACTACAACATATGAAAACCTTTGGGAACAGCAAAAACAGTAATAAGAGGAAAGTTCATATCATTACAGACCTATCTCAAAAAATAAGAAGGAGCCCAAATAAGCAACCTAATATTACATCTTAAAAACCAAAAAGAAGAAGAAGAATAAGAAGAAGAAGAAGAAGAAGGAGGAGGAGGAGGAGGAGGAGGAGGAGGAGGAGGAGGAGGAGGAGGAGGAGGAAAAAAAGAAGAAGAGGAAGAAGAAGAAGAAGAAGAAGAAGAAGAAGAAGAAGAAGAAGAACAACAACAACAACAACAACAACAACAACAACAACAACAAATGAACTCCAACATCAATCAGCAGGACAAAGGAAATAATCAAAATTAGAGCAAAATTAAATGAAATTGAGAATAATAAGACAATAGAAAAAAATGAATGCATCAAAGGCCTGGTTTGTTGAATGTAATAAAATTGACAAACATATGGCTAGACTAACCAAAGAAAAAGAGAAAGGGTACAAATAAACAAAATTAGGAATGAAAGAGAAGTTACGACAGATACCACTGAAATACAAAGTATCATACAAGAATACTATGAAAAATTATATGACACCAAATTTAATAACCTAGAAGAAATGGAAAAGCTCTTAGAAATTTGCAACATTCCTAGACTCAATCATGAAGAACTGGAAAATCAAAACAGAATGACCAACTGTATGAAGATTGAAACAATCATCAAAAACCTCCCAAAATGTAAATGTCCAGGACCAGATGGGTTCACCAGTGAATTCTACCAAACATTCAAAAAAGATTTAATACCTGTTTTTCTCAATTTTTTTCCAAAAAACTGAAGAAGAGATAATACTTCCTAATTAATTTTATGAGGTCAACATTACCCTGATACCAAAACCTGATAAAGATAATGCAGAAAGGAAAACTATAGACCAATACCTCTCATGGACACAGAGAGACAAATCCTAAATAAAATACTAGCAAATTGAACACAACATACTAAAAAGATTATACACTGTGATCAAGTGGGCTTCTTACCAGAGTCACAAGGATGATTTAGCATATGCAAATTGATTTATGCAATATACCATATAAACAAAATAAATAATGAAAATCATTTGACCATATTCACAGATGCAGAAAAATAATTGACAATACGGCATCCATTTATGATTAAAGCACTTAATATAATGAGTATAGAGAAGAGTACGTCAACATAATAAAAAAAATCTTCAGCTAACATCATAGTTAATGGTGAAAACCTAAATGCCTTTCTTCTACTATCAGGAGCCAGACAAGACTGTCCACTATCTTCACTATTATTCAATATAATTTTGGAAATCTTAGCAAATGTAATCAGGCAAGAGAAAGAAATAAAAGGCATCTAACTAGAGAATGAAGTCAAATTGTCACCTTTTGCAGATGACGTGATTCTCTATATAGAAAACCCTAAAGATTCTACTAAAAAACTATTAGAAATAAACCAGTATAGTAAATTTTCAAGATACAAAATTAATATACTAAAATCCATAGTTCTCTTATACTCTAATAATGAATTTTCAGAAAAAGAAATGAAAAAAATAACAATTCCTTTTGCAAATGCAACAAAAAGAATAAGCTACTTAGAAGTAGACCTAATGAAAAGTGTGAAAGACCTATACACTAAAAACTTAAGGCATTATTAAAAGAAATTGAAGAAGACACAAAGATATGGAAAGACATTCTGTGTTCATGGATTGGGAAGATCAACATAGTTAAACTAACTATTACCTAAAATATTATATGAATTTAATGCAATCCCCATCAAAATCCCAGAGGCGTTTAAAAAATAATAGAACAAAAAATCATCAGATTTGTGTGGAATTATCACAGACCTCAAATAGCCAAAACAATCCTGAGGAAAAGGAATAAGGCCAGAGGTATTTCCCTGCCTGACTTCCAATTCTACAAAGTGAGAAAAATTAAAATAGCATGGTATTGGCAGAAAAATAGATACAAATGCTAATGGAACAGAATTGAGAGTCCAGAAGTAACCCCCTGCATATGTGGCAAATAACTTACGACAAAGGAGCCAAACTATGCAATGGAGAAAGGAAAGCTTCTTCAATCAGTGGTGCTGGGAAAACTGAAAGCCTCCTGCAAAAGAATGAAACAAGACTGTTGTCTATCACCACACACCAAAATTCACTCGAAATGGATCAAGGGCCTGAATCTAAGACCTGAAACAATAATTTGCATAGGAGAAAACATCATAGACCTTGGATTTAGAGAGGATTTTATGATTTTGACCGCAAAATTAAGGGAAGTAAAAGGGAAAATAAATGAATAGGACTACATCAAACTAAAAAACTTCACAGTAAAATAAACCATCAACAAAGCAAAGAGAGGACTATCTAAATGGGATGATATATTTGCAAAGAAAGCCTCCAATAAGGGCCTAATAGTCAAAATATACAAAAAAAAACCCTCATATAACTCAATAACAATAAATAAACAAGCAATCTAATTACAAAATAGGCAGAGGACCTTAACAGACAGTTCTCCCAGGAAGACAAACAAATGGCCAACAGATATATGAAGAGGTGTTCAACTTCACTAGCTATTAGAGAAATGCAAATCAAAAACCCAATGAGATACCATCTCACAACTGTTAGAATGTCTATCATCAACAGGATAAGTAATAACAAGTGATGGAGAGGTTGTGGGCAAGAAGAAATCCTCATATACTGCAGGTGGTTATGCAAATTGGTACAACAACTATTAAAAACAGTGTGGAGATTCCTCAAAAAACTTAAGAATTACCATATGATACAGTAATTCCTCTCCTGGGTATTTACCAAAAAAACCTGAAAACATTTATCCGCAAAGATATATGCACCTCGATGTCCATAGTAGCATTATTTAAGATGTCCAAGACGTGGAAACAACTAAAGTGTCCAACAATAGACATAGGATAAAGAAGACGTGGTTCATATATACAATGAAATATTATTCAGCCATAAGAAAAGATCAAATACTGCCATTTGCAACAGCATGGATGGATCTTGATATAATCATGCTAAGATAAACAAATCAGACAGAAAAAGTTGAAAATATGACCTCACTCATATGTAGGATATAAAACTGGAAGCAACAAACAAGTGTCACAAACAGAATCATGAACGTGGACTGTGGATTAGTGGTTACCAGAGGAAAACAGGGGAGAGGGGAGGTAATAGAGTAAAAAGGGTTAAATACTTGGTGACTGAAGGAAATCTAACTTTTGTTGGTGAACACCCAATGTAATATATATTTTTGACATATTGTTGAATTGTACACATGAAACTTATTTGATTTTATTAATGTCACTTCAATAATTTTGAATTAAAATAAAAAAAGAATACCAACATATGCACAATATGAGTCCCAGAAGAACAGATGAAAAAGAAAGGGTAGCATATCCTTCACAAAAATATTTGAAAATTTACACACGTCAAAACCACTATGTTACAAAATAAAAAAGGACATGAAATACTGATGTACTACAACATGGATGAAGAAGAACTTTATTAAAGCATCGTGAAAAAATTCAGATGACAATGACCTGATTCCATTTGCAGAAAATATCTAGAGTAGGAAAATCCATAGAGACAGAAAGTATTATTAGTGTTACCATAGCCTGGAGGAAGGTTGAATGGGGAGTGACTGCTTAATGTATGTGAAGCTTATTTTTAGGGTGATGGAAATGTTTTAAACATTAGATGGTGGTGATGGTTTTATAACTCTATAAATTTACCCCAAATATTTGAATTTTACATTTAAAATGGGTAATTTGTATATGAAGTTTACCTCAACAAAGCTGTTTAATAAAGAAATAGTAAAGAAATCAACAAGAACAAAACAGATCAGTAACATTGACTACCGGAATAATATATATATTTTTTTTAAATAATAGGCAACCTAATTGGTGCATGTACAGTGGCAAAAGTCATTAACGATCATTACTATAAAATGTTTAATTTGCATTGTGTTTTTATATGGATTATTTTATTGGAGACATTTGCCAGCACTCTGAAGGAGGATAGCACTTAGCCTTAATTATGCAAAAGAAAAAGAGGTTAGCTGATTTATTCAATGTAAGTGGCACAAGATGGGCCCAAATTGAGACTTTCTAACTCCTAGCTCCGATTTCAGTGCCTTTCCTACTTAATTATGCAAACCCTACTTTCTTTTGTGGCAACCCAATTGGAATCACATTATATTACTCCCTGTAGGTTAATATGGAAACTTAGATATTAGAAGAGGTTACAAATAACAAGGGTGAAAATTACAATGCAATCTGTGTTGTGTTCTTACTCAGTATTTGTTGGTAGGGAGGCTGAAGAAATATTCTAAATTATTTGCTTGTGTCCTGGAATGGTGCAGGGATCTGTTTCAGACTTATCACACATTGACCCAGCAAACCAAGTCAATTTGGTGTCTAGTAAATGCAAATTGTGTAGGCAGGAGAAATTTTGTTGTAGACTGACACCTGGTAACCTTGTAGAGCAGCCATGTCTTTATAGTTTGACTGGTTTCATTTATAGCATCTTAGAACTCTTCCACCAAGTTCTAAATTCCCTCTTTCCTGGGCATTTTTATGTCATCCTTGCCAAAGAAGCTTGTTCTGTTTGTTACATAAGCAAAGCGAAATATCTTTTAGATGCTCTATGTAGGACCTAGAGGTTACCTGGTTTTCTAAGCTGCAACCTAAAATCTTGACTGAGTTTCTCACTCTGATCCTAGCTGCTTCCTTTGAATCTTATATCAGAGAATCTGTGAACCCTCATATAGCAAAGAGATTAAGAGTACAGGCTCTGGAACTGGACCTTTTGGAACCGAATTCTAGCTCTATTTGCTGCGTGATCTTGGTGAAATTACTTGACCTTTCTGTACTTGTTTTTTTTTTTCATCTGTAAAATGAGGAAAACATATCTCATTATGAAATTTTCATGCATTAAATACAATTATGGATGTAAATTTATTAAACAAGTACCTGAGTTGTCTTTATAGTCATTTTACTTCCGATAATAATAATAATATTATTAATAATAAGCATTATTATTTAAGCAAGCTGACAGCTTGAAATTATACTGAGGGATTTCCTGTGATACCTGTTTTTTTAAACTTTCAATCCTATTATTTTCATATATTAGCCACAATAGCCTTGTAAGTTTCATAGGATTCTTGATAGTAGGTTTCCCCCCACTCTTTATATAAGAAAATGGCGGCACACTACTTTCTCATAAAACTGAGTCTAGGACCTACATTTTAGGATTATTTCATAGGGCTCTTTCTTATTTTTAATTAAATTTATTGGGGGTGACATTGATTAATAAAATCATATAGGTTTCACTTGTGCAATTCAATAATATGTCATACGTATATTGCATTGTATGTTCACCACATAAAGTTAAATTCCCTTTCATCATCGCCTTTGGTCTAGTTAGTGTTTTCCCAGAACAGCAAAATACTTGGTTCAAATCTTGGCAATCAATTTTTAATACCTGTACCCACCTTTCCAATTAAGTCACTTAAATGTCTACTTCTTTGTAACATATGTTAGTTAGCTTAGCTTGGTTTTGTTGTCTAATATTTAACATAATTGAAGATGAGTTTCAAGTTGTAAGCAGCGAAAATGTTTCTGCTCCCAGTTGTTATACATGAAACTTGAGAGGGCTATAGATTTTACTGAATCACAGTGCAGAAGATGCATGACAATAGAGTTCTATGTTAATACTTGTTATTTGCAAACCATGGAAGAAAGTAATATCTCTGGTTGTTCAATGCCATATTTAAAGCCTATTACTTTTCAAGATACTATATTAAAGATGTTAAATTTTGAATAAATATGTTAATGTTGAAATTACTGTGAAATTTAGAAAACCCCAATGGAATTCATTGTAAGAGAAATGAATTGAATATGATTGTTTACTTGGGGAAATAAATAGTTATAATCTTCCCCAAAGAATAAAAAAGCTTTATATACATTCAGTTGCCTTCAATTTTCTTGAAGATTGTTCTCCATATTAATGTTTAGCTTATTAACATAATGCACCACAATGGATATTGAGAAGTTATAAGAGAAAGATAATTTGAAATTACTGTAGGAAGCTGTTTCAGTTCCAAAAGAGATGTTGTGATGGGCATAGATGTCACTGCAACTCAGAGATGTATTTTTATTTTCAAATTACTAAGGGATAGAGATGCTGTAGATACTTATATATTTAAAAATAAATCCCTGTCTCAATTAATTTAAAATATGAACTAAAGATTCTGGGCCCTCATTTTGGCATGCACTAAGCCAGTGGTCCCCAACCTTTTGGCACCAGGGACCGGTTCTCCTATAAGAATCTAATGCCTGATGATCTGAGGTGGAGCTGAAGAGGCAATGCTAGTACTGGGGAGTGACTACAAAAACAGATGAAGCTTCGCTGACTTGCCCGCCACTCACCTCCTGCACCTCCAGTTCCTAACAGGCCACGAACTGGTACCAGTCTGTGGCCTGGGGGTTGGGGACCCCTGCACTAAGCTGTTGTCGCTTATCTAATGGAATATTATGACATATTTGAATCTTTAAAATTATGATATATATTTCCAGTCCCAAGAACCTTGTCATAACTTGTGGGTATTTGTGGTGAATAAGGGACTTTCGGAGTCCAGATTTTCTAAGCAGCAATGGAGAATACTAAAAGAGAGTAAAAGTCCAAAATATTTGGTCTAGAGTTCTAAACATTGATTTTTTAAAAAATATCTTCCAGGTTAGTTTCTTTGTGGAATCTGGTGACAAAACCAACTTTTCTGTTTATTATTCTTCTCTCTATTTTTCTTATGTAATCTAGCATCAGAATCCATAAAAAAATGTTTGGAGTTTTTATCCAAATATAATGAGGAAAAACCAAAGACACAAGCAGCCAGGAAAAAAAAATGGAATATCTACAGAAAGATGTGAGATTAATTAATCATAACTATTTAGTTGTGAAATTAAGCAACTTCCATTTTTCTCTTTCAAAGTAGCCTAACGAGCCTGCTGAGGTGCCATGAGAACATCATCCACAGCTGTTCTCACAACTGAGTCAAGTCAGTTTTGGGGGATTATTTTTTTTAAGAAGGACCTTTCATCCTACCATTATAAGATTAGCTTAAACAAACACATGTGAACCAATGTGGTAAGAAGTTTAACTCTTGAGTGTTATCTCTTCGATATAATAGGATATCTTTGTACCACAAAAAGCAGTCTACCTCGAAAGCCATCATTTCCCAGATAAGAGGTCCTATATGCGGTGCATAAAATTCTCAGCCTATCTCCTGAAAAAAATAATGATTTATTTATCTTTTTTTATTTACTAAAGTGTTATGGTTGTATCCATGAGACACCAGAATAACTGGCCAATTCCATGAGAAAATCAAACTAGTGCTTCAGGCTTTATATATTTATTTAGACTCTAATCACACAGAAATTGATGTTTTTTTTTTAATATTAGAATTCAGTCAGACTGCAATTTATTTGGCGAATAACTAAGTGAACTCCATCAAACTGAATAATTAGATACTAATGAACTTTCCAAAAAACTCTTGATTTTACCAAATCTGTCATATTTTTCTAAAGCAACTGATTTATATCTAGGCTGTGATCTTTCTTTCCTCATAGCATAATGTTCATTCATCCAAAAAAAATAGTAAAATAAAAAGGACAAACAACAAGCTATGAAATGTATCTTCAGCAAATACTAGAAAGGCTTAAATTACTTTCTATGTTGCACCAATATAGTTTATTAAAAAAAAAACTTACTAAGGTCCCCAATAGATAAATGCACAAAGGACATAAATACATAGTTCATAAGAGAAGAAACAGAACTATTAAGCCTCACTGATATCAAAACAAGTGCAAACTAAAAGAAAAAGATACTTTTAATTTACTAAATTCAAATAGACATTAAAAAATTATCCTCAAAATTGCCAAGGGTACAATGAGAGGAGAGTTTTCCCACACATTGCTAATGGCAGTGTAAATCATTACACCCCCCCCCAAACTCCAAATTGTGCAAACCTTTGGCATATTAATTAAAATTTTTAGAATCTACCATAAAGAATTAATAAAAATATTGAAGATTATCATGTTATCTTTATATGACTTCAGTTATAATATGTATAAAGGGGGAAAGAAAAATATAAATACCCAACATTAGGGAATGTGGGTGTAAATTATGGTACATCCACTCTACAATTCTATTAAAAATCGTGGTTATAGAAATTGCATAAAATATGCAAAAAACATCTAGAATGAAGGAAGCAACATGAGAAAATGTATGTGTATGTTATGACTAGAACGAAATGAACAAGAATGATAGCAGTCACTCTTAAAGGCTGGATTATTATGGAAATCTCTTCCTAAATTTTGTGAAGATTCGAGCAATTATGCTACTTTTATAGCTCTTTGCTGCCCCGCCCCCCGCCACAACACAACAAGTTATTACTTGAGTACTTCCTTAAGAAAAACAAAGAAGTATGAGAAAAGAATGAGCCAAGAGTTCACATTCCTTTTAAGGACTGTCCAAGTTCAGTGTTTTCTGAATCAGTCAATCTGTATCCATGAAGAGGTCTTTGTTGAGGAGAAAATATTGTAATACATTCTAAGAGTACTATTACCCTTTGCTAGCTATTTTCCAGGTACTGGGTGGCCTCCTTTCCTCTGTTTGTTGTGCTATGAAGGCCTGTTCTCTTTGAGCAATGTCCTATGACCGTTTTTTTGAAGCAGGGTGAGCTTTGTTGGTGAAGGTTTCCACCTATAAATAGTTGTGAGTAGGACAAGACTGTCCTGTGCTGAGGGTAAACCAGAAATATTTTTCACTTGGAGAGGGCATTATATAAGATTAAGAACAAGAAATGGAAAGAATATAACAGGATAGAGGAAGAGGAAGGGAAGTTTTCCCATGCCTACACACACACACACATACACACACACACACACACACGCACATGTACATACACACCTGTGGATTCAAAAGTAATATTTTAAGTAAACTACTCTATAATAGATTCGAATGTATGTAAGAGGGATGGGGAGAGGAAGAGGAATGGAAGGGAATGGAGAGTATGGGAGAGGAATGATACATAATGCAAATTTTATCTTGGATATACCCACCAGTTTTTGTTTTGTTTTGTTTTGTTTTTGGCAAGTCAACCTAAGCTTACTTTAATTTTATATACAATCATGGGATTTTAGAGCTGGACGAGCTCTTTGAGATAATCCAATCTTCCTATTACATTTAGAGTAACTAGAGGCACTGATACATCTAAGGCCACTCTGCTGGTGTTCTTCTGAAATACAGAGTGGAGTAGTGATTAAAAGTGTGGCCTTTGGAGCCAGATTGTCTGAATTGAAATCTCAGCTCTACAGTTCAGTAGCTGATTCCTTATCTAGAAGGTAGGGATAAAAATAATATTATTACATAGGATTCTATAAGAATTAAAGGAGTTAATACATGTAAAGCACTTACAGCAGTGCCTAGTATGCCTGATACCTTATCACCACCATATGAGTTAACTGCTGCTGCTGCTATTACTGTAATAATTCTGCCATTCCAAGGCCAATGATTTCCATATACCAAATTGTCTCTCTATGGCCTTATAGTGATTAAAGAAACAAACATAAACCTCCACAGGTTTCCTCTGAAGTCACCTTGGAGTTTATTTTGATACCAGCTAGAAAGTGAAAAACACATGTGTGAACCCCAGATGGTAACATTTGAATTTATACTATGTGACCTATCTGAATGGGTCTCCTGCAGAAGCAAAGATGATTGACTTTTTTTTTATCATTCTGTTCTATAAGATCATGTGTTTTACCTATACATTGCTTTTTGGTTCCTCAGAAAGCTAAGGATTGATCTACCATATGATCCAACATCCTTCTACTGGGTATTTACCCCAAAAACTTGAAAACCCATATTCAAAAATATATTTGCACACTAATGTTCATAGCAGCATTATTCACAGTGGCCAGGGCATGGAAACAACTGGAGTGTCCAATGATAGATGATAGGATAGCTGTTATCAACAGGACAAGTAATAAAAAAAAATGTTGGAGAGTATATGGAGGAAAAGGAACTCTCATACCCTACTGGTGGGAATGCAAATTGGTGCAGCCACTATGGAAAACAGTATAGAGATTCCTCAGAAAACTGAGAATTCATCTACCATATGATCCAGCTATCTCTCTACTGGATATTTTCCCAAAATACTCGAAAACCCGTATCTGAAAAGATATTTTCACACTGATGTTTATAGCAGCATTATCCATTGTGGCCAGGATATGGAAAAAAACAGAGTCCTATAATAGATGACTGGATAAAGAAGTGGTGTTCTATATATACAATGGAATATTATACAGTCATAAGAGATGAAATATTGCCATTTGTGACAATAGGGATGGACCTCGAGATAATCATCTAAGTGAAATAAGCAAGACAGAAAAAAATTGAAAATCACATGATATCACTTATATGTGGGATATAAACCTAAAAGCAACAAACAGGATAAACAGAGTCTCATTGACATGGACTATAGACTAGTGGTTACCAGAGGTTAGGGGGTGGAGGAAGAGGGTAGGAGAGGGGGTAAAGGAGGTCAAATATGTGGTGACAGAAAGAAATCTAACTATGGGAGGTGAATACACAGTGTAACATATATATGCCTTATTGTCAAAGTGTACAGCTGAAACTTATTGGATTTCATTAACCAATGTCATCATAAAATATAAATAAATTTTAATAAATTATAGTTATCAAAGTTTAGAGAAATAAAAAAAATGTTTTGATGTGAATAGTATTGTATGTGCATTTGGTTTTTATGCGTTGACAGTATCATTGTATCTAAACAACATTTACTTGTCAGTAGATCTCCAGGATGCCATGTTGGGCACTGATTGCAAAAGTCAATTAAGCAAATATGAGCCTATCCTTTATCTGAGAGTATTTGGAACAGCACCTGTTCAGAATTACTATGTTTTAATGCTTATTAGATTTAAAATATTAATGTTTTTCTTAATGTTTTCCCACTTCTTTTATTTTCAAGAAGTGAACTATGTGTTAGTGAATTCAAGCTCTGTCTCTGAAGATTTTGGTAAATACCACAGCTATATACCTTTACAGCTCTTGGCACACAGATTTGTGTGGTCTTCCATAGCAAATGCTTAAAGAGACATGGAACATATCCAGCCATATGGGTCCCACTGGCACAAATTTTAAGATCAGAAGTTGTTGAGGGTCAGGGAGAAGGGGAAGGATTATTTTCCCTTGGTTTAAACCAATTTTGTGGTTTAAAGGAAGACTGCTTTCTAAGACATTCAATAACCTTGAGTAGGTGTGATATTCCTGTCTGATGAGTAGCTCTGAATAAGTTTGAAATAGCTTTAAGAATCTCTCTCTCTCTCTCTCTCTCTCTCTCTCTCTCTCTCTCTCTCTCTCTCTCTCATTTTCATGTTGCAGATAAACACCCTGAAGGAAAAGAGAATTTCTAAATTTCCATACATAGAAAACAAGTGTGATTTCAATATGATAAATCATAGATGCCAAAACTCAGCATTAACATTAGACATTAGAAGTGATTTTTTTTTCATTTTTAACTTTGTTAGCTTTAGATAAAGTTAAATATAAACTCATGACCAATTGAGGCTTAAGAATGATTGGTATTTTGGCCATGCCTCTGCTATGTTAACCTCAGTCAGAGTGAATCAAATATTTGGTTGAAAAAGTAAGTGAGAGAAGGACACTGTGCTTTCGAAAATAAAATAATATCTGTTTATATTATAACAGAAAGTACTTTATATTATTTTTTAAGTATAAGGGCCTTGATTGATATTTTTGCATTATCAATGTCCTTATGTGGAAAAGAGCTATGCACTCCTACTTGGTGAACTTCCATTTTCTAATGAACAAAGAACTCTATGTATGTGTTAGTCAGAATGAAGTTAGATGACTTTTATTGATTAAAGAGTGAAAGTACAATTCTCAGCTGCAAAACTGCATCTCTGGAAGTCTGCTGTTTGTACACTTCTCACTCTGCCCTGTTTGTAGCAAAATCAAGGCCTGTAATCCAGGTAACTCTGCACCTCCTGAACAGCATGCAACAAGAACATTTTTAAAAAAGCAATTATAACTGGCCTTATAAGATCAATGCTCAATGGAATTTCACTGTTTGTGGTGATGGTGTTGGTGATTAACAAATAATCTAATTGGGTACAGTCTTTTCCCAATATCTTCATTTTTGGTGGCCAGCATTCCATTGCCTCTCTTTATGAATCATTGCATTCCGCTTTGTGATAAAGTTGTTTGTTTATCGCTTGCATTAGGCTCTGAGTTCCTTTGGCAGAGAATATGGCTTATTCATTTCCGTATTCTCTCTTGCCCCTTTTATGAGTTCTTGGCAATTGTTTACTCATTCATTCAATAAATATTGATTAAATGTCTACTATATGCTAAACACTGTGCTTATTCTGGGGCTATAGTGATGAATATAACAGATAAAAATATCTACCATCATAGTGGTTACATTTTAGTGGAGAGAGACAGATGGCGGACAATAAACAAATAAGAAAAATATATAGTGTGTCATCTAGTGATAAGTACTATGAAAGTCAAGAGGGAGGATGTTAAGTTACATTATTTAGTGGTTTACATTGGGAGGTTGCAAAGGCTCTGAGGTAGAAATATGCCTGATATTTTCAGAAACAGCAAGAAGGCTAGTGCATCTAGAGTGCTTAAAATAAGGGGAAATATCAGAGGATGCTTTTGGAATAGTAAGGGTAGGGAGAGGTTGACCTTGTAGGGGCCTTGTAGATCATTGTAAGGATTTTGGCTTTTATTTTGAAGGAAACAAGACACTGTTGCTACTTCTGAGCAAAGGAGAAACATGACATGATAAATTTTAAAAAGCTTCATTCTAGCTATAGTGTGGGGAATGTGCCACGAGGAAGCAATGGCTTAAGCAGCAGATCAACTAGGAGGTTATTGCATTAATCCAGGTGAGAGATGATGTTTTGAACTAATGTGGTAATGGAGAAGTGGAGAGCATTGGATTCTGGATATATTTCAAAGGTAGCACCAATAGGATTTACTGACGGACTGCATGTGAGATGTGAAAGACAAGAATCCAAGATGGCTTTAAGATCTGAGGCCTAGCAAACAGAATGTACTTGCTATTTACTAAAATGGAAAAGACTGTAAGAGGAGAAAGTTTGGAAGGGATGGGAGTCAGGAGCTCAGCTTTGAACATATTAAGCTTAAAATGCCTTTTAGATATCTAAGTAGAGATATTGGGTAGGCAACTGGACATTCAAGTCTGTGGTTCGACAGAGAGACCTATGCTGGAGTTATAAATTGGGGAGTTATGAGTGTATAGACAGTATGTGGAGCCATGAGATGAAGTTAAATTATTATTGAGTCATCAGTATATGTTCATTTATAATATTTATCTACTTTTTCTCCAAGTATGTTTATCTCTGATATTATTTCAAAACAAACTAAGTGTCTTTGTAGACTATTTACAGAATCTTTAGGTTTAGGAGTGGTTTCTACAATGTGCATACCTAGAGTATTGTTTAGTGTTATAGGGGATATGAAGAAGTACAAGACTCAAATTTTGCCTTCAAGGACCTTAATATCTGATTAGAGAAATAAGATTTTGACTTGTGAAATTTTGTTCATACTACAAGGCATTATGTAGCATTGAATGAATATCAGTCAGTCCATACACTTTACCGAGTGTTTTTGCCATATGTGTTTACTATACATGCGATAGGAATTCCAAAATGTGAGATACTCTATATAAGGAGCCACCATCTAGATATCTATAGATTTCTTTGAAAATACATCTGGTAAAAAGCTGCAGAAAAAGAAGGGAGTCAATTTCACTGCAAAAGAAAATCATAAGGATGTTTACTTTCAAACTAGGTTTTTTAACATTGTGTGAAAGGACCAAGTTGCAAAGTTGCAGCAGTGAATGAAGGTGATAATAAAATTAATTAATGAATGAAAATAAGCAAATTATTTTAGGGCTTTAAACTTTTCAGTGAACTTTGACACCTCAGATAACATTTGATATTCTTGAACCCAAGTAAGGTGCTAAGTGCTAAGTATGGCAGATAATGACTTGACTGGCTCTGAGAGCCTCAGTGGCTCTTAGCTAAGTATTCTGTGCAGAATGGGGTTCTTTTAGTGAAGCCTAAGGGTCAAAAGCCAAAATAGGAGCACAAAGAGCTCAGTGCCCCTCAAGGACACTACTATTTCATGAGCCTTTCACTCAGAATCCTTTCCTGTCTTAAATGCAATATTAACCCAGAAGCAAGAAGGTGCTTTTTTCTGAATATAGTTCTTTTACCAGCTTTTATTTAAAATATGAGATGTGATGGGTTAATATTTGTACTCTTGGCCACCTTCAAAACTTATAATTTTTTAAATCTATCTACTGACTTTAAAGACATACACATAGCATAGAACAACATTGTCTTTTATTTGCAATGCAATACAAATATTTTTGAATGCTGTGTTTTTTACCTTGAGTATTTTCTGAGACTAAAACCTCCAGCTTGATCCTTAATGCTCGACAACCTATGCATGTAACTCAAAGTGTTATTATCGCCTCTGGCTAGTTTTATGTCACCTAGTTTGTCTTTTGCTCCACTCTTTTGATAGTATTGTCAGGACCAATTATAAATCTTCCAGATGCATTTCCTTGCAAAAGGACAAATCTGAGAAGGCTTGTATTTTTTCTTCTTTCAGGACTGTTTACATTAAAGGAGTTCATCTTTCTTTTTTTTTTTTTCATTAAACTCAGCTTCCTTAATCAGCGATGGAGCAAACAGACTGTAAACCCTACCAGCCTCTGTCAAAAGTCAAGCATGAAATGGATCTAGCCTATACTAGTTCTTCCGATGAGAGTGAAGATGGAAGAAAACCAGGACAGTCATACAACTCCAGAGAAACTCTGCATGAGTATAACCAAGAGCTGAGGATGAATTACAATAGCCAGAGTAGGAAGAGGAAAGAAGCAGAAAAATCTACTCAAGGTATGTTTTTATTGGATTTTTGTAACCAATACTATTTCTCATGAGAGAATGCTCGTGTGCATCAACTTATATTTCAAAAACAAATTTGCTGATGTTAACTGATTAATAATCCACACTGCTTACATATGCTTAGTGAATCTGTTTCATATGCCAATCCAACTGAGGTTGTAGGTGACATGTGCTTTTCCGAATTATGCATGAATTTAGAAGCAACAATCCTCTTATCAGAGCATTCGAAATGTGTCTAATCCTACAAATAGCTATTTATAGACTGAAGGGTACATAATTTATAGTAAGATGAAAAGTAAATAGCTAAGTGTTTTTCAAGCCATTGCCTATATGAGATTGAAGTCTCCAATAAATATTTGGCTTCTAAAAGAGCTTTAGAAAGGTTAGTGAAGACCACCAAACGGAGGTCCATAAAGTCTGTCCACAGAATACTTAAACCTTGTGCAGCATAGTCTGAAGGGAAAGTAAGAATTCGTTGGAACCATTCCTGCCACAGCCATAATGTGGAGTATATCCTTTGGTTTGTCAATTATAGATTGACAAGAAAGTTTCTAATAAACAGAAAACAGGTCAATAGAAATATTATTTACTTATTTATTTTCAATTGATAGATAATCAGTATTAGACACTTTTAATTACATAGAAAAAGATACTGACATTGGCACATGTTACCTTTTTTAAAAAAATAAGTAAATACTGAGATAAAAAAAAAATTGATTTGATTATCTAGATCAGTGGTTCTCACTGTGTGGACCCTGAGTCATCAGTAGAGCAAAACCAGTGAACTTGTTAGAAATGCAAATTCTCAGACCCTACTCCAGCCTCATTGAGTCAGAAACCCTGAGGGTGGAGTCTAACTATCTGGTTTAGGGATTTCTGATGCTAACTCAGGTTTGAGGACTGTTGTTCTCTCCCTTTGAAATCTCTTTACTCAGTTAGCTTCAATTATCACATTTATTTGGGTGATTTACAAATATTTATCTTAATCCCTATCCTCTTTCCTGAACTAGCTGTAAAATTTACATTACTTGCTGGACTTTTCCAAATGCATAACCTACTAGCAACTCTAAATCAATATATTGAAAATGAGGCAATTATTTTAGCATCCTAATTCCACTCCTCTTCCTTAGAATGCAGCATCTGTTAACGGTGCTGCCTTTCTCTCCAGCTATCCACATGCACTTTCTGTATCTAATCAGTTGCCTCTTCTAGCAGATTTAACCTCTGCATGTCTTAAATCCATCTTCTCATCTCCATTATCATTATCACTACTCTAATTATATCTGACATATACTGTTATTTGTTTCCTAACTGATCTCCTTGGACACCACTTCATCCCTCTTCAATCCCATTGCTGTCTTGTTACCTCTTTTTGGAATGTCTTTTACTGCTGTCTCCATTATCTATATTCAGCTATCTTCAAGCCCTAACTTACCAGCATCTTTGCCATAGAGCCATTGCTGTACTATCTTACCTGCTACCATCCCTACTCCATTGTAAAGGCGACCTCTTCTTCCTTGAACTCCAAGGATACTTTCTTTTTTTTCATTTCTACTTTTCATTACTTTGTTATATTATCTCCTAGATTGTACACTGATGGGGATCATGATTTATTTATTAATCTCTATTTTCTATAATACTTTGTATATAATAAATGCTATAATTTTTTATTTAAGGAACATATTGCCATCAACTGAAACATAAGTACTTATTGCATTGAAAGCTGCTTTTGAAATAATGACATTGGCACAGTTTACTTTTTTAAGAATAAATCAAATGCTGAGATTAAAATAAAAGGGGATTTGATTATCTAGATCAGTGGTTCTCAAAGTATAACCTGGGCCAGCAGCAGTAGCATCACCCACAAATTTGTTAGAAATTCAAATTCTCAGGTGCCACCCTAGACCACGTAAAATGTAGTTATTACAAGTGAAAACTTCTGTATTCTAATGAGTATTGGAATTTTACAGTAGAAGAACTTCAAATTGAGTCATGTTAACATTTGAATATAAAGCAAATGTCTATGATATTAATTATATTACTCATTTTTAGCTCTTAACATAATTGGTAAAAGTTTTATATGTGTTTTTTTCCCAAGCAATTCATTTTAATCTTCCATACCAATTAAGCTAAAGATAGTGTAAATTTGCTACAAAATAATTTTATTCTTCTCCTTAACTGAAAATTGGGAAATGTTTTCCTATGGGAATTTTTTGGCTCTATTATGCTTCAGAAATGTATAGTTCCCGTTAAAATATTTCTCTATGTGAGTTTGTATTTACAGAATATGAACTTATAGTTGTGAGTTGTGTGTTATAGGATTGGAGTATAGAGTGCTTGGCTTAATATATTTTGAGTTTAAATAAGAATATATTTGTAGTGAGAGTTCTAAAAATATAAACAATTTTTTACTGAGCTAGTATAAAGAGCTGGCCAGTCTCAGATTTTGTTTCTATGTATTGTGATCAAAGTGAATTTTGGGATGAGAGGTTTGTTTTCTATGATGCCATCCTAACTCCCTTTTCGATAACCTACAATTAGTCAATAAGTTGTATTTAGTACTTGCTATGTGTCAGGCCTTGATTCAGATGCTGGGGATGGGGATGACTATGATAGTTTCTGCTCATAGGAAATTAATGATGTGGTGGAGAACAAAAACATCAAATAAATCACTGTAATTAAATGTAATAAGTACTTTTACAGACAAATAAAGGGCTATAGAAGAACACAAGGAATCAGGGTCTTATAGAAAGGTAATATTTGATCTAGGTCTTAAAATGCGAGTAAGACTTTACTAGGAAAAGGACATTCCAAGAGGGTTGATCAGCAGTCACAATATGGCTAGAATAAGGTACATTGGATCTAGATCATGAAAAGTCTTGCATACTCAATTTAGGAGTTTTTTTTTAATCCTTTAAGCATTAAAAAAACTTTTAAGTGATGGGGAATTTAATGATGAATTATATATATTTTTTATAATGAGATGTATAAAAGAGAATTGCAGATGTATATGCAGCAATGTAGAATATTTATTCAATTGGGGAAAATTGGATAAAGGGAGACAATCTGTGAAAGTACTGAATCAGCCCAGACTAAGAATGGTGGTGAATGTTTAAACTCTAGTTATATTAGTGGAGGCGGAGAAACATATTCAAGAAATATTAGTGTGGTAGAATTGATAGAACTTGATAATTGATTACTTGTCAAGGTTAAAAGAGATAACGGAGTGAAGGATGACTAAATTTCAAGGTTGGGAAACTAGGAGGATGGAGATCTATTTACCAAGAGAAGGAAAATAGGAGAAGGAGGGTGTTTGGAAGGGAAGAAAAAAAGTTTATTTCTGGACATGTTAAGTTAAAGATTTTGGGGGGACATACAGGTGGATTTTCCATTAAGCAGTTGAAAATGTGTGTGTCTAGAGTTCAGGAAAGATCTAGACTGTTTATATAAACAGATATGAGTTCATTAGTGTCTTATAATAGGAGATACCTAGGGATGAATGAGATTACCCTGGGAGAATGTGTAGATAAAAGGATAAAAAGGATAAAAAGAGATTTCCTAAATTGGGTATGAGGCTAGGAAAAAAAAGCCAAGGACAAAAAACTGAATCTATCAACCATGTATTGATATAAAACAGACTTTCAACTTTTTAAAAACTTTCAGCTAGCACCATCCTTCAGTGCTATGAATTATATATATTAAAGTATAAAGATCCAGGAGGTGAAAGACTAGAAGCTCAGATTTTATCTGCCAATGACTTGCTGATTTTTAGAGATACCAAGGAGGGAAAATATGTACCCTTTTGGGAGAGAAATGAATTACCCTACATTAGGCAAAACGGTGGGCCCAATGACCATCTTTTTTGTAAGGTCTAGAATTCCCTTTGCTGTTTTACTCCACATATTTACTACCTATGAATAAGAGAAAATGTTCTTAATTTTCACATACATATGTCCCTGTTAGCATCTTGAATCAACCTAGCTAAAGTTAAGTCTGACTCATTATTTTTAAGGAATAAAATTATCAGAATATCATTCAGTGTTAAGTCAGGAAGGAAGAAAGCAAACACTTTGATTGGGTACCTACTATAGTAACAGACACTGTACTAGAAGCCTTTCAAGCTTACTAACTGTGCAACCTTAAGCAAGTCAGTGCAACACTCTGAGCCCGTTTCTCATCTGCAAAATTGATTTCTTCATCATCATCAATATAATAATAATAATAATAATAATAATAATAATAAATCTTGAATGGTACCTACTCTGCTCCAGGACTCTGCTAAGTGCTTTACATTTGTTCCTCATGAACACCTTAAGAGATATGAGATATTATCCCCAGTTTACAGACGAGGTAAGAGAAACTTGGAGAAAAATAACTTGCCAGAGTTTCTGCAGCTAAGAAGTGGTGAGAGTTGGATTTGAAATCAAGTCTATGGCTTCAAAGTACCCATTGTTCACAATGCTACACTGCCTCCCATATTATATCCTGAGGTTATGATAGGCTTAATTGTGATCGTAAGTGCAAAAGTATTTAGGAACTCTATAAATGTTAGTTTCTCTTCATTTCCTTCCCAAAACATTGCTAGCCACTTTATGTTCCAAGATGATTTAGAAAGTGTTTCCTTTCTGATTATCTTTAGAAAAAGACAGAGATATGTTATATAATTTATAATGGCATATTCCTGAGCCTGGTTGGTAGTTTCCACTTTTTAGAGAAATTACTGTGTCATCCAATTCAGGACTTGTTTTGGGAAAATATTAGTAAGAGGAAATATTTGATTTCATCTGATAGTATCTTCATATTTTTGCCTTTATTCACCAAGAAAGTGGTCCCTCCCATGTACACACAGAACGCTGGATTCTAAAACTGATTTTTTTTTATTTTCCAAAATATTTTAAATTAAGGGATTATTCACAATTCTTTACTAACAGAATGAATAAGCCTTAGGCAAGCTCATTTTATATAATTTTAGCAGGTGCCCAATAGCAGTGGTAGATTTCCTGGAGGCAACAGGCTAGTGATTGTTCCCAAGCAGCCTCACTTCCAAGGGAGGCATAAATTAACTAAGAAATTAGTATAAGACAAATGAAGAAATAAATATTTGGACATATAAACCAAGAATAATAATTTTAGTTATGAGAATTGCCCTATAATTTTTTATAATAGATAAGGTTAGTTCTGACCATAGGCATTTAACTGAAAATTAATTATGAATGAAAAGTCATCCGTGCCTAAAAATGAGGTATGGTGAGGACCTATTATAAATCTCATGAGATATTGGACTCCTGAGATACTACAGCTGACACTAATATTTTGTTTCTTCCTTCGTAGCTTCTCTTTTTCCTAACATAGTTTTTGTTTGGTTGTTTTCTTCTTTATATACTATAACCTAAGCCCAAATCTCTCATTATTGCCATCCAATGGAAGAAATTTAAAATTGCCAATTTGTATTTACCAAAACAACTTGGAAGCAAAGCTTATCTGAGTATCAAGTGTGTTCGACGTACTTTGCTAGGTGGATGAAGTTCAGCTTGAAATAAATGGACACACGTGACTATCATTTTCCCCCTCTTTGCCCCAGGCTAATAAACTACTTCATTCCATAGCAGAAGCTGCTCAAATGGCTTTGTCATTTGTAGGTTCAAGGAGTAAACAGTGGCCCAACATTGAAAAGCACACTTCTTGATTCTTGTTTCAAGCATTTAACAGTAGTATAAACTATCATTTGCTTATATCTAAGCAGTTTGGATAACAGTTCCTACAAAAATCTTGAAAGAACTTTTAATCTCAGGGTCTGCATTTATGTAGTAAAGATCACAGATTGCAGGTGCAATGTAATGTAGCAAGGCCTTTAAAACAAAAATTTCAACAGAATTTGATTATCTATAATGAATTTTGTGCTGTGAGCATGTTATGCTTCTAGTTGTCACAAATATCTAGCATGATAATAATAGCTGCCCAGAAATAACTTAGACTATAAAAGAAAACTAAGTTACTTAGCAACAACTTCAACAGGCTCATGTCTTTCAGCCAGTATCATTTGTTAATAAAAAGTTATACAGCATATAAAACTTGTGCCACTGCTCTTGTCTCTTGGCAGACATCCCTAATCAAATCATGGTCTGTTTTCTTGTTGTGACCAACTCAGCCTCACCAACACAGGATTCTATGCAAGCATTATTAATTAATTAGAGTCGGCAAAAGAGATGAAATCTATTTCTTATCTGTGGTCTATTTGTCTTTGGCAAGTTCTGCATTAAAATTCAAAGATACATAGGTGAATAGGAAGCACTCTTTGCCCTCAAAGAATTCAAACTACAGCTGGGAAGGCAGATATAAACCAGAAACAGTGATGCAATATGATTGACATTATAATAGTAATATTTGTAAAATACTATGGGAGTCTAGAAAGTTAAAACCATGTACTCTGCTTAGGGAATGATACAACGATTGTAAGAAAAATATCTAACATTTATTAATCACCAAGTACAGAGTAAGGCACTTTATATGGATTATGTTATTTAATCTTTCCAACAATTCTGTGAGGCTGGGATTATTATTATTCCTGTTTTACAGATTAGTAAAGTGAGGTACAAAGATGCTATGTAATTTTCCCAATAATATAGAAGTACTAAGCAATAAGACTGGGATTGGATTTCAGGTAGTCTGACTTTAGAGTCCACTGCCAGAACTACTATGCAAAGATAGACAGCTCTAAATTCAGATTACAAGTTCAAGAAAATAGTGTCATTGTGCGTGTGTGTGTGTGTGTGTGTTTAGAGTTTTATATAAATACATGATTCCCGAAGCAGTAGTATACAGTTGGAAATAAGGAATGTCAAATATGATACCCTGAAAAACATCAGAATTTAAAATAGTGAGTAGAAGAAAAGAGGTGGTCTCGAGATGGCAGAGAAGAATCAGAAAGGAAGAATTTTATATTAGCCGAAAAGGAGGAGACTTTTCATCAGGAAGATGTGATTGATATTGTCAAACACTTCAGAATAAACATGTTGAATGAAAATTGACAAAAGGTAGTAAAATAGTTTAGAAGGTCATTGATGACTTTAGACCAGAGATTCTCCACTTTGGCTGGACATTAAAATTACCTGGAGAATTTCACAAATCCCAGTGCCAAGACTTCTCCTCAGACCAATTAAATCAGAATTTCCAGGGGTAGGACCAAGGCATTTTTAAAATCTTCTCAGGGGATTCCAATGCACTTCCAAGATGGGAAGCCACTACCTTAGAAAAAACAGTTTCAATAATCTTAGAGAAAGAAACTAAATCATAAGGTTTTGAAGAGTGAATGCAAGTGAATGTAATGACTAGGATAAGACTCTATTGGAGCACGTTTCAGGATCTCAGATGGAAGGAAGGGCTTTGAAAGGGTTCAGTGCTTCCTCAGAGACAGGAAGCAAGTTCTGAAATGGCAAAAGTTGAAGTTCATGTCTTGATGATCTCAATTTTCTTGGATAAAGAAGAGAAAAGATTATCTACTGAAAATGTGGTTTGGGTCATGAGCCTCAGATAAGTAATGAGAGAAGTTTTTGACTAGGCCAAGGTGGAGTTGTACATACATATCTGGAGCTCAGGTGATGTAGAACTGACGATGGAGATGTAGAAATATTAATGACAATTACTATGATTGAAAAATCTGATATGTCAGATACTCTGCCAAGGGACTACACATATAGTTTGTATTTAGTCCTTATCATAACTTTATAATGTATAGATAATCATTATGACCTCTATTTTATAGAGTTACACAGCCTGAGTAAACAGCACAGCTGAGGTGTAAATCCATGACTCTCTGACTAAAGCCTAATATCTTTCCACTATATGATTAGGTGCAGCTCTAGTAGATGATGTCTGCACTGTGCTCCAAGCTTTAAAATTCATTCTCATTTAGAAAATAGTGGTTTCCAAACAGAATTGAACGCCAAACTGAAGTTGTAAATTCTATATTTTGGGAGTGCCACTCTGTATCAGATTTATGGAAGATAGGATATATATATTGCATGCTGAAGTTTTTTCTTCTAATGAAAAAGAGACTCTGAACTGTATTCCATGTTGTTACCAGTCAGATCATACCATTCTTCTGAAAATCCTTCAATATCTCCTAATGCTCAGAATAATGGTTCTTCACGGGGGGGGGGGGGGTGCAGAGAAGGAGGCACTACTAAATATTTTGAGAATTTGACCAAAATTCTGAATCTACTTTTCAGAAAAAATAAGTGCACATATGTACAATATCTGGCATACATTTCAAGGGATTCAGGAAGCCCTTGTCCTTCTGCATCCAAGAACCATGGGTTAAGATTCCTACTAAGGGAATTTCATTTTCCCTTAGTTAATGCAACCAAAATCTTCCAAGATTTAGCACTACAGGAAGAAGTTATTGGGGTTGGAGGCCACCAAATAGTAAACCCAGCCCCCGAATTTCACCTTCCTTTGGTATTATGTCACCTCGATTTACTACTACCATCATCGACTAGGAATTTTTCCACTCTTTGCTAAATCCACAAGTGGTAGAGATTTTGTTTCTAACAAGGGAGGCAGTATTTCTTTACGTAGGCATCTATACAACGCACTCCTACATACAAATGTTTTTTTTTTTTAATCATGCTGATGTGTGCAAAAATATATTGCACAGGCAAGTTCGGAACCCAGTTTTGGAGAAGAGAACAGAGATAGGTGGGAAAATGATGGAAGGGTATTTACAGTGATGCATCATAGAAGTTGCATCTTCAAGCATCCTTCTGAACATCATAGTTTCTGTAAAACTTGTCTTTTCCTCTTCTTCAGTTAGTTACTGGTATAGGTAGCCACAGTCAATCACAATTTGTCACTGCTTAGATATCAATTCATTATCAAATGATAACATTCACCTAGTAGGGGTAAATTTGTTGGACATAATTTAGGAAATAGATTCTTAAAACTAACTTTATGAAACAATACATGGTCACCACTAAGTGCAGACATATTACACAAGTGTGTTTTTTCCTTTGACCCTCTCTCTTTTGTTAATGGGCATTCTTTACCCAGGAATAATTAGGTCACTTTCTCAGTTCTTTTTCCTTGCTGCTTCTGAGGCTACTACATGGCCTTCTGCTCTCAGCCTGAAAATATCTCTTTCCTCTGTACACTCATTCCATTTCTCCTGTCTATCCCTGAGCCCACTTTACAACTATGTTTAACCCTTAAATGTTTCTTCCTAAATTTAGATTAAAACCTACACCATAGTATCAGGGACAGTTCTGGTGCCCTTCTTAAATATCTCTTTACTCAGTGGAATTGTGTATATTCCTTTGAGGAGATCTACAAAATTTCAGAAGGAAATGACTAGGTCCGTGGCTAAGTGTCACATAGATAACTGCTCTGTAAAACAAAGCAAATACTCCCTTTTTGCTATGCTTCAGCTACAGGGTCAAAGAGGGTATATAGGTCTGGGATTGGGAAGACTAATGGGGAAAAAAAACCTTTGTTTTTTTCTTTCTAATTCTTTAGGGCCTATTTATTATATGATTAAACCAAAAGCCAGACAAGGGTAAGTTGGATAATTTGAATGACAGACATGATAGATAACATGGCTGAAGCAGAGAGAGTATTGAAGATTGATGAATAAAGGTGGTTGGTGAAATATAGAGTGAAGCAATTGTTAAACATAAAAAGTGAAGTGAAGGGACATGGGTTTGGTTCAATAGATAACAGAGAAATTGTGGCATCTTAAAGGCTTTTAGTTCATAGAGTTTGAGACTATGTCCACGTTATGTGCTAGTTCTCTTTTATTACAAAAATTTGAGCAAGATTTAGAATTGTCATTTCAAAATGTAGCTTTATATTCATATGAACAGTTAAAAGAAGTTTTAAATATCTATACAGGCATGACTGTGAGGTACTGCCAATATGTCTTGTCAGGATCATCTGTGATGCAGAACTAGCACCATCTACAAATAAATTCTATTTATTTTCAGCACTTTTATTTCTTATTATAATTCAGAAAAGATCTATAGGTGACAGAAGATAAATCTTGAATCCCTTGGAACCTTGGAAATGGTCTCATTTGATGCCTTTATACCAAAAGTTGAGGATTCTGCTGTCCTGTCAGTATAAAATGAACCATATGCAGTGCTATTTTAGTGCCAAACATTCCTATAACACATGAAGTATTTTTATTACTCTTGAGTCTTTAACTATTTGAGAAAATGACCCCTCATATCTTTTGTCATTTAAGAAACCAATTAGATATGAGCTCAAAGACAAAAAAATTAATAAAGACATCCCCAAACCTTGTATAGAATTTAAAATTTTGAAGTAACATTCATTTCTCTATCTTCAAAGGAGATATTTACAAGGCTTCACTACTAGAGTCCAGTTATGTTTTCTCATTAATGGTTCAAGTAAAGTTTGAAGAACACTTTTTAAAAATGATTTTATGTTAGTTTCAGGCATGCAGTACAATGATTAGACATTTATGTAATTTATGAAGTGATTCCCCCGGATGACTCTAGCACCTGTCTGGAACTACACATGCTATTACAATAATATTGACTATATTCCCTTTGCTATACTCAGAATCCACGTGATTATTTTGTAATGAATTTGTACTTCTTCATCCTTTCACCTTTTCACCCAGCCTTTCAACCTCCCTCCACTCTGGCAATCACCAGTTTGTTCTCTGTATCTGTGAATCTGTTTTTGTTTAGTTTCTTCATTTATTTTGTTCCTTAGATTCCACATATAGGTGAAATCATATGGTATTTATTTTTCTCTGTCTGACTTATTTAACTGAGCATAATACCTTCAAGGTCTATCTATGTTGTTGCAAATGGTCAGATTTAATTTTTTATGGCTGAGTAATATTCCACTGTATATATAAATCATAACCTCTTTTTAAAAAAATATTATTTTTTAAAAAAATATTATTTTCAAGTATACACTACGTTGGTTAGACATTTACATAGTTTATGAAATGATCCTCCTGATAACTCTGTCTTCCCTCTGGCTGTACACATAGCCATTACATTACTGTTGCCTGCATTCCCTGTGACCCTCTATCAACTACTAATTTATACTTCTTTAACCCTTCACTGCTTTCTCCCAGCCCCCTAACCTCTCTCCCCACTGGCCATCACCTGATTGTCCTCTTTATTTGTGGGTCTCTTTTTAATTAGTTTATTTTTTGTTGTTGCTCCTTAGATTCCTCACATAATTGAAATCATATGGTATTCATCTTTCTCTGTCTGACTTAGTTCACTCAGCATAATAACCTCTAGGTCCAACCATGTTGTTGCAATGATAGGATTTCATTATTTTATGGCTGGTTAATGTTCCATTATATATATGAACCATAACTTCTTTATCAGATTGTCTGTTGATGGGCACTTAGATTATTTCCATATATTGTCTATTATGAATTACACTGCAATAAACATTGAGGTGCATAGTGTTTATGAACTAGGGTTTTGGTTTTCTTTGGATAAATACCTAAAAGTGCAACTGCTGGGTCAAAAGGTAGTTCTATTTTTAATTTTTGGAGGAATCTCCAAACTGTTTTCCATAGTGGCTGTACCAATTTGCAATCCCACCAACAGTGCATGAAAGTTCTGGGTTTTTTTTTTTCACATCCTTGCTAACACTTGTTCTTTTTTGATTTATTGATGATAGCCAATCTGACAGGTGTGAGGTGATATTGACATACAACAAAGCTGAATGCTAACATGTTTCATTTCAAATTAATCAGTAAACATGGTCTAAAATTACCTTTGCAATTTGGAAAAAAGTAATCTGTGGTTTTGAAAAATGGGAGAGTCACAAGGAATGCACAATTTTATTTTACGTTTATATCTGTACATACACATATTTATGTCACATGTTTTTGTGGTCACCATCACTATATGTGTAATTTATATTTTATATTTCTATATAATTTATATATATGTATAATTACATATATAATTTAAAGACACAGCGAGGTAGGTCAGTTTTTAACGGAATTGATCTCTCATTTTTTTCTAGTGATTGCATTTTCTTAAATAAGATGCATTTGTATATAGTAATGGAGAGGTAAAACAGAACAGAAGTCATGTGGAGCAACACCTAAATATCATACATTGAAGCTTATGCCTCCTATTTCTCCTGTAGCTTCCCACCCCAGTGCTCTAGGCCACACATATGCTCAACAAGTGTTAGTGGCTGACGAACTATGTGTTTCTTAATTACTTCCCTCAGTCTCTTGCATAGATAGCAATACAACTGATTTGCGAAGCATCCGAACTGTAACACACAGCCGAAGTCATAAGTCAGCATATTCTTTCCAATCTTCACTATGGTTGGCAGGGCCAATATATTTGGGCAATGCACCATGGAACACATCTGATCTATTGGATTTAAAATACATTTGAGCTGGCTGTGCCGTCTTTCTTCCACCACACTTTTGGAGTTAACTTCAGAGCCTGCAACAATATTTGGCACATAATTCATGTTTAATAAATATTTGTTGAACAAAAGAATTTATTAAACATATAGCACTTAGCATTCTCTTCTGGTAAATTAAATTTATAAAAAGCTCAAATTTAAATATTGGTCACATTGATTGCTATACAGTTGACCTTTGAACAACACAAGTTTGAACTGTGCAGGTCCACTTATATATGGATATTTTTTCAATAAATAATGTAAATGTATTTTCCTTATGATTTTCTTACTTTATTTTCTCTAGCTTTATTGTAAGAATACAGTACAATAATACATATAATAAACGAAATGTGGATTAATTTACTCGACTGTTTATGTTATCAGTAAGGCTTCCAGTCAACGGTAAGCTATTAGTAATTAAGTTTTGAGGGAGTCAAAAGTTATAAATAAACTTTCGACTGCACAGGGGTGGGGGGATCAGCACCCCTAACATCCATGTTCTTTAAGAGTTAACTGTATATATTTTTTTACTTTTCATAGAAAAATATTTAATAGGTTTAGTGTTGATGCTTTGTTTGAAAGGTCTGTAGTCTTCACTGCACCATAAAAACAAGTTTACATAAAATGATTATGCAATTAAGTATAAGTTCAAAACCTTTTACAGTTAACAAAAGTTATCCTAAAATTCATTGACAAAAAGCTTTTTAAGATGTATGTCCCTTTTTATTCCATGCCTTAGTTTGTAGATTCCAATTTGGATGTGGAATTGGTTTAAGACTTTATGTGTTATGCAAGAAGATGTTATCCTGATCAGTTACATCCACTTTTATTACTAGACTATAGGCATAGAAGCTATTGAACAGTGGCCTTAATGTAGAAATAAAGAACCTGAAAGCTCGGAGGTAGATTTGTATTGTTAAATATTTGTCTCATTCTTATCAATACCAACTGCAACTGATGAGCATAAAGAGAGATATTCCAATTAAATGAGATTTTCTATTATTTAGGTTTCTGTTAATAGTACTGTACTGATAAAATGACCTAAAATGTATATTTTAGCTTATTTGTGCATATTTATATATCATGGGATTAAATTTTTTCTTTTCAATATAAAGTTCAGAGCCTATTTTGTTAGAATTTTGCCTTTATAACAACACTGTGAAGGGCCATCATCCTCAGATTTGTATTCTTACATGACATCCAGATTTTGCAAGTTACCATTTCAACAGACTAAACAGCTCTCGTAAGTCATTTTCTTGATCACACAGTAGAACTTTTGCTAAAATAACACTTTAAATAAAGCTTTAAAAGGGAACAGTTAAGCAGTTTTTTTATTACTCATGTTCCAAACCAAAGTTCAAAACACTTAAAATTGAATAATAAGGCTGTCAAGGACCATTAGATAACTCGCCTTCAAGTAGGACCACAATAAACCTACCCCTCTACAAATTACATGAAATTTGATTCTATTTCAATCCTATCACAAAGCTTTGTTGATAGTGTGGTGTGTTGATTTTTCCCTTCCTACTGTATCATAGCGCTTCAAAGTTTTCATTCTGTAACTTTAAATCTCATCAGAATTCAAGTTAGCAATCATTGTTTTCCGGAGGAAACATACAATAAGTATTGTTGATCATTGGTTTTGAAAGCATGAGGGAATTTCCACTATTTTCTAGTATTTGATAATGTCTACTGCTAAGTGTATCTTACCAAAACTTCACAGGTAGCACTTTAATCCCCTTACCTCTTGTCCTGTCCTTGGAGATCATGGATTATAACCAGACACCATTACCAGTAACTGGACAAATTTATATAGTGCAGTATTTTGCACAAACTGGGCCAGACATTTAACAGATATGAATAAATTGAATTAAAAAGTTGCTTATCTTTGTTTTGATGTGTTTATTGATGAATTATTCTGGGTGGTATAATAGAAAGAATACTGAACTAACAGCAATATGAGTTCAGATCGACCTTTTACCTAATAGCCTAGTGCAGTGTCATCTCAGAATAAGTGCTTAGTAAATGTTTCCTGAAAAAAAATATGAATTGACTTGAATGGATGAAGCCTTGGGCACCCTCTCCTCTGTAACCCTCTCAGGTGGTTCCTTTCACCTTCCAACCTTCCTCAAACATGACTCTTCTGAGATCACTGTTTTACAGCCTACTCTTCCCTATCTCACATTTCACAAACCTCAATCCCCACTACAGCACTAAAACTTCTTACCTTTATGTTAAAAACCAACAAATGTCAGCGAATCACACAACAATAACAAAAATCCTTGCTCTTCTGTGGTATATGCCATCCACCTATACTATTTTATCAACCTTATATGCACAGCCCTTCATTTCTTTAATGTTTTTGGACCTGAAAAATTTCTTCCTATTGATTCCAAATATTGGTATAACCCTGGGTTCCTTTGTACCAGATTTTATTGTGTGGCCGATCCATTGTAATAAACCTCTCTTTCCCTCTTCACCTGCCTAGGTCCTTCTCAGCCTTCAAATCTCCATCTAGACACTGTTTGCTCTTGAAGCCTTCCTTGATCCTGTGCACTCTTAACAGGATGCCCTTCCTATGTGCTCCCGTAGCCCTCTGTACATACTCCTACCATAGCACCAATTGCCCTTAATGGTAATTGACTGTTAACTTTTTTGTTTCTCCAACTGAACTGTAAACTTTTTGAGAGAAGAGGGTATGTATTTTTTACTCTTAAAAACTCCATCGCAGAGTAAGTACTCAAAAATATTTTTTTTTCTTTTAATAAGATAACTTTTACAAGGTCTGTTTCCTCTTATGTAAAGTGAAGATAGTATTCACTGTGGTACAGAGGATTAATTGAGATTATATACATAAATAATTCTGAAAACTGCCAGGACACAAATATTATTCCCAACTATCAAATACTCTAAAAGTGCTTTCAACTCACAGAATGCCAGTTACAGTTATTCTAAGAGAGTGATTTCTTTCCCATTATTAGGATCTAGGAAATTATGTCACTGGAAATAACATGAAAATGAATGAAGTGGAACTTAATTCATGGGAATAAGAGAGCATACCATGTCCACAGCCAGTCTGATTTCATTGAAGATTCTATTGACTTGCTCTGTGCTTAACTATATGGATGAGCAATAGTAGAAACAGGCTTAACAAACTTTTTAGCCCTGTCATACATAGTGACTGTAGTTGTAGATGTTCAATTAAGCTACTGTATAAAACCAGAGAAAGGTTTTAAGTTTAAATCTTCTTGAGAATGTCTCTACTAAAAATGTCATGATTAATGCCAGATAATAAAAATTTTAAATCCTGAATGAATATTTTGATGAAAATCAAATTTCTAACACCCATCTCTTTCAGCACTACATTCATGCACATTAACCTATTGGACTAGAAGACTCTTAACTTTTCTATCATCTGCTCAAATAATCATGTCTTTTGTTACACTTTAGGTCTTGGAAGAATCTATTCAAAGTAGTTTGGCATTAGAACATGTACTCCCTGTAATACTGGCTGATGGCATTGACCTGAATGATGGAGTTTTAATGACCCTTCAACAGCTTATCCTGTCAGATTTTTCATCGCCTTTTATTAACTTCATGCCACAAACCCATTTGAAAGGTTTATGATCCAACCTCATTTAAGTTACTATCATTATACACCCATATTTATTCAAAATTCTGTACCTACTAATGTGTCTGTTATGTTAGGAAAGCTCAGAAACTTTAAAAAATGGAACAAATTAATCTGAACACTTTACTTCATGGTAGTATATAAGAGGCACATTCTATTGAAGTTGTTTGAATAAATGGAAATATTTCTCTTTAGTTCATTATCCTGATAGCCTTCTCAGCTAAGCATCTGGATTATTTTACAATTTTGTCTACTGAGAATGAGAATGGGAGAGCTTCTAATCTTCTAGAGGATTTTTTTTTCTTCCTTTAAAGGTTGTGATAACTAGAATTTGTAGCTCATAAAAAGCCCAAATCAATATTGCCATTGATTTAATCCACATAAGAGACTTAACTTCATAGGTGACTTCTGAACAGCTGAAACAAAACAAAAATCAGTCTCTGGTGAGTTCTCAAGTTTAAAATAAAGTTAAAAGCTGGTGCAGAAAAATGCTTCCAGACTAAAAACGACAGCAGGGTGGGATCTTATAAACAATTACATTTCAGCAAATACATCCTCATGTTTTTTTTTTTATTTTGAAGAATAACGAGAGTTAATATTTATTATGTGACAGACACTGTGCTGAGCATGATCTGTTTTAACCCTTAAACAACACTAGGACAGTTAGATACACTTATAATTATCAATTTATAGGTGATAAAATTGAGATTCAGAGAGAGAGGTTAATTTTTCCAAGATGACATATCTAGTAAGTAGCCCAGCTGAGATTTGATCATATGTCTGCTGGACACTAAAGGCCATGCTTTTAATCTATATAAAATTATAGTTGTTGTTCAAGTAGGTCTTAAATGGAAGATGATGCTCTTTACCTAGTATTAGAAATATCTGTGTGGTTTTCCTAGGTATAGGGAAATACCCTGAGTCTTCTGCCCTTTTATGTCCGGATTTCACTGTGATTAACATCAGGCCAGTATCACTTGCAAGATGGCTGTGCAAGACTAAAGTGTATGATCTGGCCTTGAGAGAGTGTTCTTTTCTTTGTCAGTCTAGATACCTAGGATGAAGATCAAAGTGTTG
Organism: Rousettus aegyptiacus; assembly: GCF_014176215.1. Taxonomy (NCBI): domain Eukaryota; kingdom Metazoa; phylum Chordata; class Mammalia; order Chiroptera; family Pteropodidae; genus Rousettus; species Rousettus aegyptiacus. Next base: position 78,098,025 of record NW_023416312.1, on the reverse strand, counting down.
ACCTTATTCCAACATTATGCACTAACTACCTAAATTAACTAAGCCAGAGGTAATTTACTCATTGATAACCAATTTATTCCAAGGACTTCAGTTTAACAGCCTTCTTCTTCTGTAACTCACACCATCTGACTTCTGTTTTCCCCTTCCTTTGACCTCAGTAAAGTGATCTATCAATCGTAGACTATTGACAGGTGATTTTCAGTATGTGGTTGTTGCTTCATGGTTTTCTTTATTTCATCCTCTACTAATATATATATAGGAAATCCAACATTTAGGTCAACATTTTTTCTAATGTTTAAGTCTGAGAGTTCCTTGACGTTCTTAGCAAATACTCTTGTCAAGATCACCAAGGCCTCTACGTTGCTAAATTCAGTGGTCAGTTCTTAGTTGTCATGTTGGCCTTTTAGCAGCATTTAACACCATTGATCACTCCTTCCATTTCATTTGATTTTCAGGATATCATATTCTTCTGAGTCTCCTCCTATCCCATTGACCATTCTTTTTGACCTATGATTCTTTTTGGATCCTTCTCATCTTCCCAGCCATGACACATTGGAGGGCCTGAGGACCGCTTATCTTTGATACAATTATTCCCTTAGTCACGTCATCCCATCTCATGACGTTAATACCATTTATATGCTGGAAAAATTTAAAACTCCAGCTTGGATCTGTCCCCTCAAATTCAGATTCATATATCTACTCATTTCTCATCTCCACTTGGATGGCTGATAGATATCTCAAACTTCACATATCAGTATCAGACACCTCTTGTCCTCCAGCTCACATCCTCTTAGCCTACCTTTTTATTCCAGCTATCGCTGCAGTTACCAGCTGTTTGTATGGGTACACTAACAACACTACTTCTCAGCTGCATCGAGTATCTCTCATTTCCTGCCTTTTCTGCTACCTCTGTGTTGAATGCGTGTAGCGACACATCAACTATTCTGAGGCACTTGACCTATAAGAAAGAGAAAGCCAGCCACAAAAGCCTCCCTTTTCCGAGTTCAAGCAATCTTCCAAGTATTTTATAAGATCAAGATTAAGCTTTAGTTACTGATAGTTGTGACCAGCTCGAAACTCACTCTTGTCTTGATTTTCTTTATTTCTCTATTTCACTTCTACTGGTCCTCCATTTATGTTTTGGAATCACTTCTCAAAGTTTACTCTCTGAACACAGTCCCTTGTCTCAGGTTCTGCTTTTTGGAAAACTTTACTGAAGAAAAATTCAATACCAAACTCTTGATCCTTACTCCAAACCTTGTTCCTCTTTCAACCTTCTCCATCTCAGATTATGGCAACTCTTCTTTCAAGGACCTCTTATCAAAATTCTTGGTATGATCCCTGACCTCTCATCTATTTTATCAGCAAATTGCAGCCTCTGCTTTCAAAATGTATTCAGAGGCTAGGTAATTCTTCCCACTTTTTCTGGCACTACCTTGGTTCAAGCCACCATCATTTCTCATTTATTTTTGCAATAGTCTTCTAACTTATTTTTCTGCTTCTGCCCTTGCACTCCTGCAATTTATTCTCAATACAACAGCCAGAATGATACATTTAAAACATAAGACAGATCATGCCCAACCCCTCAGTCAGAATGTGCATCGGCTCCCCATCTTACTCAGAATACAGGAGTCTACATAATGTGGTTTCCTTTTACATTGCAACCTTATCTTCTACTACTGACTCCTTCATGTGTCCTGCTAAAACTACAGTGGCCTCTTTGAAGTTTTTCCAAGAATACAGGTGCATTTATGCCCAAGGGCCTTTGCAATTGCTATTTTCTCTACTCGGAATATTCCTTCCCTTGATAGCTACCAGGTTTGGTCTCTTACTGGATGCAGGTAAGACCAAATGTCATTTTTTTTCAGTGAGCCATTACATGAGTATGTTGTTGAAAATTACAATTCTACACACACTACTTTTCTGCCTTTTTTCCTTTCATAGTACTTATAGCTTAGGTTACTGTAAATTTTATTGTCCAAACTGGGACATTTTTCAAAGTGAAAGCGTGCACTCAGAATAATCATACTAGGACCACAGGTATGAACCAGGACTGTCTGAGCCAAATGAGACATTATGGTTACCCTACTTATCACCATCTGCCATACTATTTCACTAATTTTTATTTATACTTCATGTATTTATTTATGCTTATATATTTATTATTTTATAACATATATTTGTACTTACTACTATGTTTTTATTTTACTCATTTTGTTTTTTTGTTTTCCCCACATAAATTATGTTTTGTGAGACTACGGATTTTTGTCTGTTTTGTTCTCTGCTGAATCCCAGTACTTAGAACAGGGCCTGGGACATATTAGGCATCTGATAAATATTCATTAAATTAATGCAAACCCATTAGAATACAGTGTGATATATGATAAGCTCTCAATGAATATTAGTCATTGCTACCAATACTTATTACTTATCATCAAACAGAAATTATTGATTTTAGCTCTGACTCGAAATGGTGTTTCTTGGGTGGTATTACTCTATTTTATTTATTCCTCAGTAATATTTTCATGGGCTACCTACATAGAGATGTTTGAAACTTCCAGATAATGTGTATTGAAATGGCCTGCTCCATCCTCCAATTTTTTAATCAAGATGCTTAGTAGTTGAGTGACTTACAATCTTTTGTGATTTATAACATAACTGATGGATTTTTCTTTGTACATCAGAGCAGATAAAAAATTAGCTGCTAAAACCTTGTGTGATGTTCATATTTTAATACATTTTTTAAATAATGCTTGCACTTTTAATTGTAATAACAAGTAGTATACCTCTTGTGCACTTTTACTAGTTGGAAAGTGTAGCTAAAAATATCTTAGGAGAGTGATTTGAGTTTTTTCAGTAGAATTCTAGAAATGCAAATTTAGATCATTGTAGCAATCCATCATTTACTGGTATGTTAATTTCTTAATGATTCAATTTATCAGCCTCAGGTTTTTCCTAATTCTAAAGAAGCACTGTTTAATTCTCTTTTTACTGATTAATTGTGGAAAATTATACTTCTGACAGTTGACAAAGGGACTTACATGGCTTGCTTCAATGCCATTCAAGATACAGGTAAATAATAAAAGCAAACAATTCATGAGAAGTAGAAACATAATTAACAGCAACCTGATGAATGTTTGTCTCCTCGTTCAAAAATCCTGGTAAGCTCTGGCATGAGCTTCCAGTTTTCTTTGGATGAGAAGTATTTGTTAGCTAATCAATGTGTAATCCCAAATACTTCTTAAACATTTAAAACTTGACATTAGTCAATTAGATACTTCAATTGGACAAGTATTTATGGAGCATTTACTATTCAAATAATTTCTTTTTGCTCACAGACACAAATTAAATACAGCAGCATCCCTTTGTAAAGCTGATGTTTGTACGAATAAATGGTAGCATTTTTATTTTTTCTTTGTAATTGTCTTTATAACTTTATTTTACTGAGCCTTTATAGCTTAAGGCACAAGATTTTCTCTACAGTACATCTGTAGTCTTATAATCACTGACTGCATTATAATAGGATTTTGCTTTATTGAAATAAAATAGATGCATTTAAAGTTCACTTGGTAAGTTCTTTCATTTTAATACTGAATTCTATGCTGAGAAGCCTTGTCTTCTAATATTTTGTACAGATAGTATCCCTTATTCCCATTTGCCCCCTTTTGGATTGTTTACTTGAAAGATTGCATTACTGGGTCAAGACTCATGCTTTCAATTTTGCTTCATTCATTCACTGAATGACCTTATGTCTTCTTTTAGCTGCCTTTACTGGTATATTAATAGTCATCTGGGGTCTTGTGGCACAGTTAATTTAAGTCCTAAAAATAATTTGAAATGTTTGGGCCCTCCCTCTGCCTCTATAAAGAATCTTTGAACTGTAGAAGAAAAGTAAAATGAAAAGGGAGATTTGCTAAGATAATCAACAATATCTCTTTGTGATGATTTCTTTTTTGGCATTGACCTGTCTGATCCTCCTTAGTCTCCTAAAACTGAAATATTGTACTCATTTCTGAGCTTCTTTTATAATTCCTCATTTTAAAAAGCAGACATTAGAAAATAACAAGACTGATATCTATTCGAAATAAAATAATAAAACTACTGATATTTCTTTTTGATGCCTGTGTTATGGTACAAGAGTGCAGAAATGAATTTCAGTATATGCTACTTATGTATTATTGAACTTGATCTTCATGTGGATATGGCTCAGAAAAAGTGATTAAACTCTAGCAATATGTAAATCAAAACAAGCAGTAAGGTAAAAATTTAATTCTCCTCTAAATTGCATTGCCATTTCTTTTTTTCCCCACTGTTTTTACTTGTCCAATGCTATTATCAGTATTTAGTGCCTCCTTGTTGCTTTTTATAGACTTATACTTAGTTAATTACAACCTTAGCAAAATAACTTTGAAAAACTTAGAGGTAAATTTTTGAACTATTAATGGTGACCCCAGTGCGGGGAAAATATGCAGTCTTCAAGATGGACTTCGGTGTGTTTTAAGTACATTCCTTTACTTTGGGGAGGATTTCATAACTTCTGGTTTCTGTTGAGAATGTGGTGGACACATTGGAATAGTAAAAAGCAAGTTGAAAAGTTACAGTTAGGAAGATGTTTCAATAATATAGAGAAACAGATGATAAGGGGCTTAACTTATCATTAAATGTCTGAATAAAGAAAAGGAGACATATATGAGAGAGAATTTATAATTGTTAGGATTTAGTAGTTGATTGGATGTGGATGATGAAGGCGAGAAAAGAGTGAAAGTTTTCACCTCTGATAAGTCAATGAAAAGGATGCTAGCAATTAAAGTAAGGGAGCAGGAAATATAGACTTTTAGAGGGAAAAAAAGTTCCCTTTTGAACATGACTTTCTGGGAACTGCAGTTTTTCCAATGTGAAATATCTAATAGAAGTTAGATAAATAAATAAACTTGGAGTAATGTAACTAAAAAACAGATTTGGGAGTTGTTGATGCATAACTGATATATGAGATTGGATATGATCATACAGGAAGAACACATATAGTGTGTAGAACACAGAAAAAAAGAAAGTGATGGACAAAATCATGGTGTGCACCAACATTTAAAGGACTGGCAGGCAGAGGAGCCCAGGAAAAATGCTAAGTAGTTAGAGGACTAGATGGAAAATCAAGACAAAATGGTATTATAGAAGTCAAGAAAGAACAAATAATCTATAAAGAGGGGATAACAGTATCATATATGAGAGAAGGTCTAATAAAGACTCTGATGTCTTTACCAGATTTGGCAATTAGCAGTTCATTGCTGGCTTTACTAAGGGAGTTTTTAATGTGATAGTCGAAACAGAAGACAGATTTCAGTAGATTGAGGAATGAATGAGAAGTAAAAGAATTGGAGACATTAAATATAGATTTCAGTACAGACTTTTAATATGCTCGACAGAGAAGGGATGGAATGGTCAAGAAAAGGGGAAATAAATTAAGGAGAACACAGGTTCCAGGAAGGGATTTTTGTTATCTTGTTTACTTGTTTTATGGATTAGAAAAAAAAATCTTGAGCATCTAGGCTGACCTATCCCTGTACTTCCCACAGTAGCAATGAACAAATATTTTAAGTATGAATGAATGAATGTTCATAGAATGAGGGAAGAGGTAATAATCTGATGGAACAAGGTCCTGGAGCACTCCTAAAGGGATGGAATCCAAAATACAGATGGAAGGGTTAGTCTCTGAAACGAAAGAAGGAGGGATAATTGAAAGAGTTTATGATATCTCATAATATGTGTTTTTATGAGACAACGTCATCTGCCAAGATTCAGTGAGAGAGGGTTGTGAGTAGAGTAAGAAACATTAGCAGGGTGAACAATTAACGAAGAACAGTCTAGGAACAAATAAGCTAAGTGGATTTAGGGTTGCAAGGAAGGTTAACATATAAATTAGGGTTTTGGTTGTAAGTGACAAAGTCAACTCAAACTAACTTAAGCAAAAAGGGTAAATTCATTGGTTCAGGGAGTTTTAGAAAAAAAAAACACTTTGAATATCAAACTTCAAAAACAGCAAGGCTATGACTGACATCAGAAACAACTAGAGCTAGTGAATCGAATATTATCAGTACAGTCTCTAAATCTTTCTAGTGGTCATTTTATTTAAGCTTCATTTTCTTTTATGAAAGATTTTCTCCACAAAGTGAGAAACATGGCTGGTAAGGGCTCATGAGCTTCTCCTTCTACAGTTCTAGCCACCCCGATAGAGAATGATTCTATTTTGTGGGCTCCAAGTCCTCAAATACTAAACAAGGGCTCTGATTATCCCTGCTTGGTTCAGTTGCCCACTTCTGGATCCACCAGGAATGAGATCTGTGAAACACACCATGAATGATAAAGCTTGAGCCAGGTGCTCACAAATGAACTGATCATCTGTGACAATTTATTACATGATTTGACAAGTATTTATTGGGTGCTAAAGTATTCCAGGTCTTGTTTTAGGCGTTGGTGACACAGTGGTGAAAAACACAGACATGGTCCCTACTTTGGGGAGCTTATGCTATAATAAAGGGAGATTGATAGTAAATAAATAAGATATTCCTGGCTTTTGATATATTCTCTGAAGAAAGTAAAACAGGTTTATAATAGAAAGTAACTAGTGATGGTGTTTACTTCAGACTGGATAGTCAGGGAAGTCTGAATAGCTGACACGTAGATCACAAGAAGCCAGCTACTTGAAAAGTTGAGTGAATATCATTCAGGCAGAGGAAATAACAAGTGAAAAAGCCTCGCGTAGGGAATGAGCTTGACATATTTCATTAACAAAATGCAGGACTTTCTGTTAATTTCTGTGGCTTGACCTTAGTGAATAGAGAGTTGTGTGAAATGAGGTCATGGACATGGGCAGGAACCAGATAGGATGTTATAGGCCACAATAAAAAAATGGTGTGTGGGGTTGATCCACTTAAACCAAATAGCTGTTCTTGTAGTAACCATTTGGATGGAGGGCAATCTTCCTTGAAAAAGATACTAAGCACAGTAATGTGCAGTTATTTATCAGTTCAGGTGCAGGAATGGTGGAAGTCTATGTAAAACCTCTTCTAGGATTGTCAGGGCAGGTGAAGTAGAAAGACAAGGGAGAAAGGAGAGGTAGTTCTACAGAGAGATTAATTGAAGTGACTGCTCTTGGATTCAAGGTGGCCATAAAATAAAAGAGCTTAAGTTAGGAAGGAATTGATAGAGTGGGAGAATAGAAAGACATTATCAGTCTTGTGGTCTTTGTGAAGGTTAAAGAGTAGATTTTATGGCCATGAGAAAGTCCAATGGATAGATGGAAGGGTAAGAAGGGTAGGATATCATTCCCAGAGTAAGATTTTCTAGTTAAAAGCATTATACTGCCATTTTTTGTTTAGTTGAATATTTGTTTTTCTGTATTTACATATATCCAACATAAGAACATGAATATCATGTTAACATACCTAGTTTCCAGGAACTTGCTAATGTGTGTTCAAGATACCCTCTTACCTCCACCCTCTTTAAGTTGTGATCTTTTCCATTAATAAACATTGGCTTTTGTCCCAGGGATGGCACTGAAGAAGAAAATCAATGACCTATCTAGCCAGCCACCTTAGACTGAATGGGCATTCAAATAAACTCCAAGGGCCAAGTGCAGATAGTGATCTATTGTGCATACAACTTCTACAGAATGCCTTCATTTGAGCATTGACATATATATAATTACTTATCAAAATGCTGCAGTTTTCCAATTTTGCCAGGAATCTGTAGAGACATTATGTTCACCAAGAAACCCACAAATGCAGTTCCTATCATTTTCAGGAATTCTACAAACTCAGGGGTCTTTTGCATGAAGAAAAGAGATTTCAAAAATAGTTCTTCCATTTTACCATATTTTTCACTATTGTCATCCCTATGCAATTCCCATTTCAAAACCAATTCAAATGTATTAAACCACGTTTCTCCCCTGACATGTAAATAGATGGACTTGCTAGAGGCAAATCGTTTCCTGTGGAGTGGTTATTATTAAAGCTAAAATTGTGTTAGTCATCTACACATATCACAGGCTTCCTCATTGTAAAGATAGTTTTTTTAGGCAATGTTTATGTGATACTGAAACAACCAATTGAAAGTTGCATGGTTTACATAAACCAGATGCTTGACATCCCATAGGTAGAAAAAACAATGAGAGCACTCCTAAATTCCTTTTTCTTATTGAAAACAGTTCAGATTACCAGAATTTGTCCTTATAATTTGAACTTCAGTTAAATTGTAAAGATATTGTATTATAACCTTTAGGAGGATAATTTTCAAATTTTGCTTTTTCTCTTTGGCCAAATATTATTACCTCATTCCTGTGCTATTTTGAAGATGGCTCCCATGTCTAAGCATTTATGTGTTTATATTGTATTTATGTCTTATAATATTATGGAGGATGGGTTGTTCATCTTTATAGCTAGAATTGATTTATGTTTTTCTTTGTACCAACATATATAGAGTTTTATCACAATGTATTTTCTTTAATATTTTGGCTAAATTACAGGGGAAAATGTTAATCATTTTAATAGAAACACTGCAGACAACTCTGTAATGCAAACAATGCATAGTCAAGATTAATAGTAGCTATAAATAAAAAGAAACCGTTATAGTATTGATAAAAATCTGCTCAGCAAATAAAAATGAGGAAGTTCAATACTACACTGCAATGACATAGCCCATTGAGTTGCTTTATGAAGCAGCATGAATAATAACCCTTCAAATTGTTTATGTGCCTTGCAATATAATCAGTATCTTGGATGGTGATCTACTAGAAAGGATAAACAAACTTAGTTCGTATGGTACTAAGCTTAGTACTACCTCCAAATTAAATGTCAATATGAATTTATGCTGCATGATAGTGCTTCTCCTAATATGATTGTGCTCATCATCATTGACTAACTTTCTAATTCTCATTAGGATTTTTTCCTTCACATCTATATTTTCTCTGTTCTTTCTCAGGGAATTTCTCCATTTGAATCTTAGTGTGTTTCATAATGGAAAAGCGCATGGTTTATGTCTGTTAATACCAAGAGAAGCACTAACATGAGCATAATTTATTTGCTGAACATGGCAATAGGCACTCTTGGAGCAATAAAAGTAAAATAAAATCTATGGACACTACCCTCCATATATAGAGTCTATACAGGAAGAATAAGCATATACCATTGGAGGAGTCTAAAGGCTCTTAAATATAAACTGATAGTTTCATTTTTAAAATTGTATCCATCAATTTATGAAAGCATTATTTCTATATATAGGTTATTATAGTCATTATTGATTCCATTTTCCTAATTAATTTGTTAACTGAATGGTGAATAAATAGGTGATTGTTTTCAGTGGGTTTTACCAGTATTTATATGTAAAGTGTGGTAGATTGGTAGATAAGTGCTAAATAGTTATACTACATTTTAAGAATTATTACTAGCCACAAGAGATCAATTTATTAAGAGTGTTCCCTTCTCAATGATTAACTATATTTTGGTTTTGCACCAAAGACAACATTGCCATTATTTGCATTCTTAATCAGTCTCTATTATGCATTTGCTTAGTATTCCATTCTAAAAATATATATATAGAGAGAGGCAGAACATCTGTTATGTGCCAGCCATTGTACTACATGTTGAGTATTGTGATAAATGAAACAAATAGACCCTGCCTTTATTGAGCCTATGGTCTCATCAGGGAGGTAGACAGATGGTAAACAGTGCTCTGAAGATAATCAACAGAGTATTGTTAGATAATAACAGGATAAGTTTAGAGGTCTACTTCCTATTTTCAGGGAAGCCCTATGTAGAGAGAAGTAACCTATAAACTGAGATAAGGGTAAGAAAGAGCCGAGCCCATGAAAAAGCCAGGGATAGAGCATTCCAAGTGGGGTGAACCACTCATACAAAGTCTGTAAGATATGAAAGAGTTCAGTTTGTTTCAGTAACTTTAAGGAGATCAGTGTTGCTGTAATGAAGAAGAAAAGGTGCTACTTGATGAAGTGGGAGAGATAGGAAGAGATAAGACTAGTGCTCTATAGGCCATGCTAAAGATTTTAGTCTTTAGGTAATGAGATAATATTGATGGGTTTTAATCAGGGGTAAGAGTGAGGTTTATATATTTTTAAAAAGTATTTTGGCTATTGTTTGGGTGATAAATGGGAATTAACAAAAAATAAAAGAAATCAATTATAACGTTATTGCAGAAGCTATGCAAGAGGTGAAGCAAGAAGGAAATGGGCTAAATTGAGATATATTTGAAGATACCACTTGTAGGGCTTTATGTTCTGGGTTATATGGGAGTGGAGAGGGAAAGGAAAGAGTCAAGAAAGAGTCAGGTCTTTCCTTAGAGAAACTAATGAGGGGAAGACTGAGAAACAAATGGATTTTAGGCTATAAGTCAAGCATTTTGTTTCAAGCATTTTCATTTTGAGATGCCCGTTAAATATCTAAGAATATAATTACGGAGTTTCATTGACTAACGAATGTTGTAGCAAGTTCAGGAGGTTCTATTATAAAAACAATGGACCAGAATGGTTTGACTATCATGCTTCAATTAATTCAGCAAACATTTGTTGAATCCACCATGTGGCAAGTACTGTGCTAAGCACTCGAAATACTAAGTCATAGTCATTGCCAGTATGAGTTTATTGTAATCTAATGAGAAGACTGAGAAAACATGGATAATTTAAAGCCCAGCGTGATAACATTAGGAGGAAAATCTAACTCAGATAGAAGATTAGAAGGTTCATGGATGGATTCCTGGAAGATAAGATATCTAAATTAAGTCCAAAACTAAAATTTATCCAGACACAGAGGAACAAATGGTATCTCAGATTATCTTTATTAGAAAAAAAGTGTATCAATAACACACTTCAGACAAGTTTACAGTGGAACATTTTAATATATTTCTGACCACAGATTTATTTAACATTTTTATTTTTAATGTTTTAAATTAGTTAATAACATTATATGTTTTTAGTGTACAACTCTATAATACATCATCTGTATATTGTATTGTGTGTTTACCACCCTTCTATCACTATATATTTGACCCTCTTTACCCTTTTCTACCTCCCCTCTTTCAGCTTTCCCTCTGGTAACCACTAAACTATTATCTGTGTCTGTCAGTTTTTATTTGTTTGACTTGTTTATATGTTGCTTTCAGTTTTATATTCCACATATGAGTGAAATTCTATATTTCTCAACTATTTGTCAGGCTTATTTTGCTTGGCATGATAATCTCGAGATGTATCCATGTTGTTGCCAATGGCAGTATTTCATCTTTGCTTATGGCCGAGTAATATGTCATTGTAAGTATGTGCTGCATCTTCTTTATCCAACCATCTATCAAAGGGCAGTTTGGTTGTTACCATGTCCTGGCCACTGTGAATAATGGTGCAATGAATGTTGAGGTGCATATATCTTTACAGAAAAATATTTTCAAAGTTTTGAGGTGGATACCCAGAAGAGGGGTTGCTGGCTCATATGATATTTCTATTCTTAATTTTTTGAGGAAACTCCATACTGTTTTTCTTAGTGGCTGTGCCAATTTACATTCCCACCAGCAGTGTATGAGGATTCATTTTTCTCCATAACTTCTCCAACACTTATTACTTTTCTTGTTGATAATAGCCATTTGAACAAGTGTGAGGTGGTATCTCACTGTGGTTTTGATTTGGATTTCCTTATTAGCTAGTGAAATTGAGCATTTTTTCATATAACTATTGGCTGTTTGTATGTCTTCTTTGGAGAAATGTCTGTTTAGGTCCTCTACTCATTTTTTAATTGGATTGTTTGATTTTCGTTGTTGAGTTGTATTAATTATTTCTATATTTTGGATTTAGCTCCTTATTGGAGGTAATATTTGAAAATATCTTCCCCCATTCAGTTGGTTGCCTCTTTTCTTTGTTAATGGTTTCTTTTGCTGTGCAGAAACCGTTCAGTTTATTATAGTCCAATTCATTTATTTTTGTTTTTATATACCTTTTCTTTGAGGTCAGATTCATAAAATTCTGTTCAAGACCAAGGTCTAAAACTGTAGTACCTATAATTTCTACTATGAATTTTTTATTTTTTTCAGGTATTATATTTAGTTCTCTGCTCCATTTTGAGTTTATTTTGGTGTATGATGACAAAAGTCTAGTATCATTCCTTTGTATATGGCTTTCTAATTTTCCCAGCATTATTTATTAGAGAAGCTTTCTTTTCTCCATTGTATATTTATGGCTTCTTCATCAACAATTATATTCCCATATTATATGGGGGCTATTTCCGGGCTCTCAATTATGTTCCATTAGTTTGGGTGTCTGTTTTTCTGCCAATATCATGCAGTTTTGATTATTGTCGTTTTGTAGTATAATTTTAAGTTGGGCAGAGTGATACCTCCAGCCTTGTGCCTTTTCTCAGGATCACTTTGGCTATTCAGGATCTTTTGTGGTTCCATATAAATCTGATGATTTTTTGTTTTGTTTTGTTTTGTTTTGTTTTGTTTTATGTCTTTAACTCAGTTCCCATTTGCCCTGAGAATACCCTCTGGTGGCAGTTTAGACTGCAGTACTTACCCTGAATTAACTAATGGATTATAGTTCTATTCTTACCCCAAAAGTTTTCCATGAAGTGTTTTGCTTTTATTATTATTTTTGTATAGCTCTGGTATATTGATTGTCTTTGGAAACAAATGACATCATACTATTTATAGCGTTCTGGTTTTAGTAGTGGTATTTCCATCCACAAAATATAGAAATTCTCAATGGCGGAAAATGTCAAGTCCTAGAAAACAGCATTCCTATACGTGATATTAAATTAACACTGGCAGTGAGCTGCACTTTTCCTTTTTCTCAATAGGAAAAGGTTTAAAAAATGCCATTGGGATACTGATGGAGATTCATTAAATCTGTATGTTTGTTTGGATAATATGACCATTTTAACTAATGGCGATACTTCCAGTCCATGAACATGAAATATCTTTCCATTTTTTTTGTGTCTTTTTCAATTTATTTTTAATAATGTCTTGTACTTTTCAGTGTATAGATACTTCATATCTTTTATTAAGTTTGTTCCTAGTTATTTTATTCTTTTGGTTGCAATTGCAAAAGGAATTTTTTTTTTCATTTTTTTCCTTAAATTTCACTGTTAGTATTTAGGAACACAATGGATTTTGAACATTGATTTTGTTTCCTGCAACTTTACTGTATTTTTTATTGTTTCTAACAGGTTTGTGTGTGTGTGTGTGTGTGTGTGTGTGTGTGTGTGTGTGTGTGAAGATTTTAGGGTTGTTTATATAAAAACCTTGTCATTCGCAAAAAGTGACATTTTGATTTCTTCATTCCCAATTCGTATGCCATTTATTTCTTTCTCTTGCCTAATTGCTCTAACTAAGACTTCCAATACTATGTTGAATAAGAACAGTAAGAGAAGGCATCTTTGTCTTGTTCCTGAGCTTAGAGAGAAAGCTTTTGGTTTTTCATCAAGTATGGTATTAGCTGAGTGTTTGTTGTATGTGGCCTTTATTATGCTGAGGCACTTTCCTTCTATATCCATTTTATTAAGTGTTTTAATCATAAATGGATGTTGTATCTTGTAATCTATTGATATGGTTGTATGATTTTTATGCTTTATTAAGTTTATGTTGTGTATCACACTGATTGATTTGTGTACATTGAACTATCCTTGTGCTCTTGGAATTAACCCCACTTGATTGTGATATATAACCTTTTTAATGTATTGTTGTATTTGATTTGCTTGTATTTTGTTTAGGATTCTTGCATCTGTATTCATCAGAGACATTTGACCGCAGAATTTTTTTATCGTTACACAATATGACTATCGAATATGTCCATAATATCAGAATTGTAGAAGTAAAAGAGCTCTTAGAAATCATCTAGTATAGTCACCTAGCTTTACAGATGGGGAAGTAGACACAGAGAGGAGTAATCTCTCCAGATAATGATATCCACTGTTACTTTTTTTTCTTTCAAATATTCTAAGTATACTATGAATGCAGTCTAAATGGTATCCCCAAAACATTAACTTAATCCTCATAATTGCCCACGTATTATAAGAGAGTATTTTATTCCTATTGAGATTTTATTGCACCCCGATTCTGCTCATTTTCCCCCTTAATTTACAGTGGAATGATGTGAGGCAGTCCTTCAATAAGTGGTATCTGCAATTAAATAGCCTGTTTAACATTATAAGGTGACATCAAATGTATACTCATTCAAAAGAAAAGTTGTGGTCATGTTCTCTTTAACTCCTAAATCATTTTTAAGGCTCTATTGTCTTCCACTGAGCATCTTAATATTTGGTGGGGTTGGGGGGAGGGAGAGGATGAAAGAGTTGGCTCTTCATAGTTAAAGTTTATTTGGTCATCTCATAACCCTTTTTTTTCTACTACTATCCTTTGCCATAATAACTCTCTGTTCCTACCTGTTCTGTCAGATCTTTCTAGTGTACACACTAGGAAAATTCCTCACAAATCATATAAGTACTGAGCAAAATATTAAAGCAGATGACACAAACATTTCCCCTTCTTTCCCTTCCTTGTAGCGTCAAATACAGTAAATGAGCTGAAAACTTTATCAAATAGGACAAGTTATGCCACAATAGTAACAGCAGTGTCTTCAAAATCAAAGTAAGGAAACGTATAGTAGGTCTTAACTAATTTAGAGTAGGCAAGAAGAAGCTTATCTGAATGTTTGAATATATTATTAAGGATGCAGTTTTATTACTCTGAAATATAGAAAATCAGGCACTCATGTGTAATGGAAATTCATACAATCTCTTTGGAGGATGATTATTGTAATTTCTGACCCCCATCAGAAGAATGGAAACACCTTTAATCTATATCATTTGAGACTGGTTTTAAAAAAATCAATGCTATAATGGAATACTATGCAGCCATTAAAAAGGATGTAGAGAGATATATTGTCATTTAAACAAAATAAACGAAATATAGAATAGTGTGTATTAAAAGCTTTCAAATTTCTTTTAAAATGTACACATATATACACAAATGCACACATTTACACTTTGATTTACACATACAAACACATATATGCATACATATGCATAAAAGATACACAAATGTTCTTAATTGTTACCTCTCGGGAGTATCACTTAGGAGGAGGGTAGAAGGAAGTATCACTTTTCATCCTATATTTTTTACACTTTTGGAAATGTTTACCATTTGAAAGTATTCTTTTTTTATAGTGAAATAGTATGAGATGACATGTGAAAACATTTCTGTCGAAAATACATTGTGCAAAATGATATACAAAGTATCATGTAGCTATATAAAAATTTTGGAGGAAAATGTGCCAAAGTGACTTTAAAATGGAGAGAAACTTAAACTGAGCAAATAAAATGAGGCCAAATATGGATTTTTTGGCATCAGTTTTAATGAACAGATAAGAATAATTATCAATTATTGGAATGTAAATGCATGCCTTTAAAATGCTTTTTTAAGGTTTATTTTAAATGGCTTAAGTTTTTCTTCTCCAAATTTTAATTTTGCAGTCAAGATGTTTTCCATGCATTTTTCACTGATAGTAAATTTCTAAGAAAGACTGTTGGAACTTTAAGAAATTCTGAATCTGTAGAACATTAATGAAGGTTTAAAAAATTTTTTTTAAATTAACAGGAAATATTATCTAAATCTTATTTTAAAGTGCTCTTTGAAATACCAAATTAAATATTATCTATAAGTTAAGAAATCACTCAAGATTGTTCTAATCACCCTGAATGGTACAGCCACTATGGAAAACATTATGGAGATTCCTCAAAAAACTAAGATTCTTTCGATTTATTTATCCTCTTTGGCATCATGGGCATGTTGTATTTGACTCATGAATCAAATGCTCACAACTTTGAGTTGTTGAAAGAGGGCTTTCTCAGTTGTTGGAATACGTGTGCCTTTCTCTGTCTGCTGGCCTTTTTGCTGCCCATTAATACGCTCATAAGATTATGAGCAGCTGGAAGAGAAGGTGAAATACAAAGTGGTTAATACTCCTGCCCTCAGGATAAAAGTATGGGAGGAGGACTCCGTGAAAACTGGAGGTTAATTTTCTTTACTACTACGACATGGATAATCAATCAAGAGTTGCAACTATAGAAACGGAGGATTTGGCTTTACGATTACTCCTGAGTCTATGGCCATGGTACCCTGAACAAACCCAATCCAGTCTGATCTCGGAAGCTAAGCAGGGTCAGGCATGGTTAGTACTTGAATAGGAGACCACCTAGGAAAACCAGGTGCTATAGGCATAAAAAGTAAAAAATAATGGATTGTAAGCTGACAAGGTCTTTGCAATCTGTGAGGTCAACCAAGGGTTTCCTCGCCTAAAAAAAAAGAATTATAAGATTATTCCCAAGGTTATCTTTTATTGCATTTTTAAAAAGATTTTTATTAAAATATCGCTAATGTACAATATTGTATTAGTTTCAGATGTATATCATACTTATTCAATATTTATATACATAAAGAGGTGATCACCGTGATAAGTCCAGCAACCATCTGACACCATATAATGCTAACACAATATTATCAATCATATTCCCTATGCTGTACACCACATCCCCATGACTTGTTTTATACTTGGAAATTTTAACTTCTACTCCCCTTCACCTTCCCCTTTTTTTGATTTCTTAATTAAAGTTGATATTTAATATTATTTTTTATTAGTTTCAGGTGTGTAGCATAGTGATTAGACATTTATATAATTTATGAAGTGATCCCCAGATTAGTCTGGTACTTGTCTGACACTATACATAGTTATTAAAATATTATTGACTATATCCCTTATGCTGTACTTCACACCCCTGTGACCATTTTGTAACTATCAATTTGTACTTTTTAATCCCTTCTTCACCTTTTGCATCCAGCCCCCCAACACCACTCCCATCTGGCAATTACAAGTTTATTCTCTGTATCTATGAGTCTGTTTCCTTTTTGTTTGTTCATTTATTTTTGTTATTCAGATTCCACATATAAGTGAAATCATATGGTATTTAGCTTTTTTTTTTACTTATTTTGCTCAGCATAATAGCATCTAGGTTCATCTATTTCATTGCAAATGGTAATTTTTTTATGGCTGAGTAATATTCCATTTTATATATGTACCACTACTTCTTTATCTCATCATCTATTGATGGGTTTTTAAGTTGCTTCCATATCTTAGTTATTGTAAATAAGATTGCTGTGAACATAGGGATGCATATATCTTTTTGAATTAGTGTTTTGGTTTTCTTTGGTTAAATATCCAGAAGTGCAATCACTGGGTCATAAAGTAGTTCTATCTCCAAACTGTTTTCCATGGTGGCTGTACCAGTTTGCAATCCCACCAACAGTGGACAAAGTTCCCTTTTCTCCACATCATTGTCAAAACTTGTTCTTTCTTGATTTACTGATGATAGCCATTCTGACAGGTGAGATGATATCTTATTTTTGTTTAAATTTCCATTTCTCTGATGATTAGTGACCTTGAGCATCCTTTCATGTCTTTTGGCCATCTATATGTCCTCTTTGGACAAATGTTTATTTAGGTCCTCTGCCCATTTTTTAATTGAATTATTTTCTTGGCGTTGAGTCATATGAGTTATAGGACTTCTGTTCGTGTAGTCTTTGGATGGTTTTCCAAGTAGATTTTTTTTATATTTTCATTGTAATTTTAATGTAGTCATGCAAGCACAACATTCACTTACTCCGCCAACTTGACTGGAACTCTCCTGAGGTTATTTTTAAATAGAATTTATGATTGGTTTGAAAGTGAATTCACCAAGTATTGTGATTTTATTGTACAACACATTTAGAGGCCCCTCTTAGTTTCTTTTTTATTATTTTATCACTTATTGTGCCTGAAATTTAATTAAAGTAAAAAATTCAAATTTATTTTTCTGTTTGCATCATATACAAGTTTAGAAAAAAAAAACATGCATGAATTATGGTGACTTATTTCCCTTTAATCTCTAGGGGATTTAATTTTCATATTAATAAGAATATCTACACTTATTATTATACTCAGGGTAAACATGGTAACTGTGACTCATGCTTAAGGTCATATTTGGAGTCTCATATTTCCTTTGAATTTTAGTTACAAATATTCTTTCTGGAATTCTTTTTTGCATTTACAAATCCTATCTCTTCCTCAAGGCCTAAGTCTCTCCTCTCTGATAAAGTTTTTATCCCAACTTCCACATATATTGCTCACTGCCTTCTGTGAACTCCTACGGCTTTTACTGTTTGGCATTCACAGTCTTGCTGTTCACTATTTACTGGCTTAAGCGTTGGTTGTAAAGCTTGTCTCTCCAATTAAATGGGTATAGAGATATCTTGAATTACTTACAATATTCAACAAAGAATACCTAGTAGGTGCTCAGAAATATTGAATTTTTTAGTCCATTTTTGGGCTGTAGATGAGTTACTTTTAAATTTCCTTCTATTTCTTCAGGCTTAATTAGTTCCATACCTTTCCGTATGTCTGTCTATCTATCATCTATCTATCTATCTATCTATCTATCTATCTATCTATCTATCTATCATCTATCTATTATCTATCATCTATCTATCATCTATCATCTATCTATCTATCTTTTCTTTTTTATGAAGCAGGACAAAATATTGCCACTGATACTGAACTCTAGTTTGGCTTAGCTGCTGGCAGCAGGCTTTCCTGTAGGGCATTGTGAATGTTTTATAAAGCTAGCATAGCTAATCTGTTACAGATTACCTTTTTGGTGTGATTTATTTTCATGGGGCTGTAATATTCTCTGGATTACTGTGGAAGTTCAGAATTCGACTTTCGTTAATATCAATGACCAAGTGGTAGCTTTGTGGAACCAGAAATTATGACATGTTCGCAAGTAACCATGTATACTTAATGGGCAAACACTTCCTGCAGTGATGAAGGGCCTTTTGACAAGTGTATTTATAGGGGAGATGGGACATGGTAATGGTATCTTCTCTCCCACCCACCTCTATCTACCCTACGAGTCCAAGTTATGAACTTGTCACCTGAGACCCAATACCTTTAAGTAATATTTTAAAGTAGCACATAATAATTTATCTTCTTGATCCAGCATAAGCCATAGAAAATACTTGCCTTTCTCCTCTGCTCAGGTCTTTAAGATGTTTCCTTCCATCTGCCATCAACTTGAGAGACTATGAAATTTGAGAGACTTGCATGAAATCTTATGTGGCTACTTTACCAATATTCCTGCCAAGGAAATAACTCCATTGGAATCAGGGACAACATTTAAGGGTAGCAAGTGGAATCTGTTCTGCATTTCGGCATTTTCTGCTATTTTAGCCCCACGGTTCCCCTCCCTGAAAAGAACAGGTGTGCCTGACAGCAGGTGTGTTTGTTCTACTTTTCCTATGGCAGCTGTCACTCCCCAGGTAACTCTGTTTTCCAGGTGGTAAATTCTTACAACTCATCATCTTCTTTCCTGGCTAACGTTACTTTAAAAAATGGTTTGGCTATTAGCCTTAGATTCTGTTGCAACGTTATTGGTGTCGTTGTTGATTTTTTTTTTTTTTTGCTTTTGTGTTTTGGGTTGATTTTTTAAAAATTGATAATATGTCTTCAGACAGATTCTATTTACAATTTAGACAAACTTAACATTTTCCTTTAAAAAGTCTCCGTGAAAGTCTACAGCCGTCTTTGATTTGGACTGAGTTTTGAAGCCTTCTGTGCTAGCTTTGGGTTTCTCTATTTTTGCATTTTCCAATACATATTGGTGTCTGTCCTCAGTCAAGATATCTGCTACTTGGACTGCCAGTCACCACATGCTTGGGTTTCATCCTCTCTCATTTCTATTCATAGTATGTACTTCTCATAACTCTAAAGGACTATTTGATGTCCCTACATTGTTTAACATCTATGTGATTAAAACAGCTGAGAGAATTACCACATGTTATAAGCTTAAGGAAAAATCCAGTTCAAAGGAAATTATATCACAAACTCAGATCATCTTTAACATGCTCTGCTTCTCACTCTTACCTGTTATTTTGTTGGACTCCCATGGGCATTTCATAGGTATTTGAGAGTTAGCTATAAAATAATACTTTCAGGTATTTGTTTGGCTCTCAATATAACATTTACTGAGCCCCAACAGATTACAGGACTCTATGGTGTTCCCATGATAAAATGCAAAGGAAGCGAGCATACCATTCTAATACTTGAGGAATTAAGTGACCTGGAACTTAAGATGGACTGAAGGGGACAAAATTCACACAAATAAAACACTTAGGTGATTTTGAAGGCATCAGATGGATAAGTATGACGTGAGTATGAATTGTTTACATAAGATGGGGCATAGAATAAATGTGTTATCACAGTGGGAAAGAGGTAGGCATCTTTAGTGGGAGCCTCAAATGAGTGAATGCTGTGAGTGCAAAAACATTTCTCAGAGGGCTGTCAAGGACTTCAATAGGCACTGCATAGTGCAGAAAACAAGTTCATCTTCTGATAGAGTTAGATGACAATAACAATAACTGATGCTATCTGTTGATTTTTTACTGTGTCAATGTGAAATGAATGGAAGAATAAAAGACCAAGAAAATATAAGCTTTTAAGTTATACATTCTTGTAGTATCAGGTGTGTATGACCATGGGTTGCAGTCTAGCTAGGGAGGTGGGTGAAGTGTGTGTCTGTGTGTGAGAGAGAGAGGGTGTGGGGGAGAGAGAGAGAGAGAGAGAGAGAGAGAGAGAGAGAGAGAGAGTGTTTTTGTGTTTTTGTGTGTGGATATGTGTGCATGTGAGAGACAGAGAGAGAATGACAGAAAGCAGTGTAGAGGGAAAGAGTCAAACAGAGACAGAAACAGAAAGAAACTTGGAGAATAGGGCAAGGTCTGGAAATCAGAAGTTACAGTATAGGTAAATAGTAAGTTAACTGAGGAAAGGACTACAAAAAAGAGGCTGTGTTCAAAAATAAAAATTCATAGTTCTAGATATTGAAATTAAATTCTTTACCTTCTGAATGGATTTTTTGGTGAAACTTTGAACTTTTTTTTGCTCATGCATAATAAAGTAGAACATTTACACTGAAAACAGTGTTTTAACAGAAAATAAAGTGTTTCTTTAAAATGGTAAATTCTTGACTTCTAGAGTATGTCCAGTTATCCCACATATTTGTAGTTCATTATCATTCAAGGGCATAGACTATTCGAAATTAGAATGCTAAAGCCATGTCAGAAAACTAAGTAGGTAGATATTTATAGTGAATTATTTAAGAGTCTCAAATCACGTTAGTACATAGCTTTGTTGTATTATGACAGTGGAAAACCTGGCATAAGAGCCTCAAAGAGCACCAAATAATAAGCCTGAGGTCCCTTTCCTACAGGGGGATTCCTTAGTGATTGTTATCACAATTTATGCCAGAGGCTTATTT
Source organism: Rousettus aegyptiacus (assembly GCF_014176215.1). Taxonomy (NCBI): domain Eukaryota; kingdom Metazoa; phylum Chordata; class Mammalia; order Chiroptera; family Pteropodidae; genus Rousettus; species Rousettus aegyptiacus. The sequence goes on along the minus strand of NW_023416312.1, from coordinate 78,076,636 downwards.
TTATGCAGACTATTCTCTGGCAGAAATTTCACAGCTTCTGTTGACATAACTGACAGTGTATATAGGCCTAGGCTACTAGACAACACCAGCAATCAGTTAGTAGTAAGCAACTATTTATTATGTCTTAACCAAGTACTTAGCACCAACCTTATAAACAAGAGGGATAGAAAAGAAGAGGTATACACAATCCCCTCAAATACTTTACAGTCTAGCTTGAGCAATAGGGCTGGCATGCCTAAAGTAACTAAAATAGTGACAAGGCTATATATTTAATCAAATGCCATGTTGTGGAGTGGTACTTCAGAAAAGAGAGAGATCAGTTAGAACAATATATTAGGGAAGTCTTCATGAAGGAATTGGAATTTGTCCTATAACTTAAAAGATAGGTAGAACTTAAAGAAGCAGAATAAAAAATGGAAATCTATTTACATCGAGAATAATTAAGAGGAAGGCAAAAAAGAAACCTTGTATTTTTATAGTACAACAGGGAAACTAGCTTTATTGACATGGGAGATATGTTTGAGATCAATAGAAAATAAATTTGATAGGGCTAGATATTCAAAGAACCTTAACAACCAGGCCAAATACTTTGAATTCAGTGTATTGAGAAATGGAGGACCATCGATAGTTGCAAAATAGGAGTGTAGCATGATCATTAAAGGAGCATTCTGAGATGAATATGATGCTGATATATGTCATAGAACAGAAAGTGTTTGTCCACTCAGTATTAGCGGAGCCAAACACTAAACACCGAGAATTGCAATGGAAAAAAAACTGGCGACTGTATCAATGAATGGCATCATCCAGGAGAACAGGCAGCTAATGCTCAAAATTCTGAACTCCTTGATGTTGTGTAGGTTACAGATTATATAGGGTAAAATCATAAGACATTGGGTTAGGTGTTCCAGGTCATGGTGAGAGCTGACTGGTTGAAGGTGAGGTAAGGGCAATGAATCATTTTTTCAGGTTTGAAGACAGCTCTGAGGTATTTTCTGGAATCTCTCTGTTCAGGCTCATGGAAAAGTAGCCAGGGGGTTGTTCCACCTTAGGGCTCAGGAACTGAAACATAACTTAGGTCAAGATATTTCCTTTAGCCTGCCAGAGGTCCAGACCCTGTGATTATTAGTCAGGTCTACTCCTGTCTTTTGCTGTCCTGGGGATTGCTTCTCATCCAGGGGAAAGGTTAGGTCTCTGAGGATGATTTCTAGAGTTAGAATTTAAAACCAAATTTAATTGAAGTCATAAAAAACCCTCCGTTTCATATACAGAACAGATTAGAGAGATGAGAGGAAGGTAGAGAAATATTACCATAGCTATAAGACAGGCACAAATTTGACTTCAACTTCATCCTTCAAAAAAGTCATACAGGTCATTCCCAATGAAGTCTTAGATTCTATCGGTAGAGGTATCATACACTTGCCTCAGTGAAGAAAATCTCTCTCAATTTTTATTTGGTTTCTACAAATGTTCTTTTAGAAATCACCATTCCTTTTCATTAGAGTGGCTCCTCAAATTTTCTCCATCTAAGGCTGTTGGACTAGCTTGGCAACTACTATTGTAGAAAAAGTGGGACATATAAAAAAGATGTTTGTTTTTTTTAGGCGAAATAATATGCTTTAAGATGAAAATATAAGAAAATCAAAATAATGTAGGTGGATGACCCAAAACCCAAGATGTAGCTGAAAATAAAAGGGCAAAAAAAATTGTCATCCCAAATAAAAAGATGGGCAATGCAGAGAACTCAGGACATAAACCAAATCTCACCAGAATTATACATAAACATTGAAGATGAGGACTCAGGATAGCTACTTTTCCAGTGAAAACCTTTTAAAGATAATTGATATTGGGAACAGTTAATTAAATGAAACTGTAAGGGAAAAGAAAGTCCAATCTATCTTTACATATTAGTCTTTTGCCTTCCTCAGCTCTTTCCCTACAGTATGATTTCTCTCCTTTAGACCCATGGTTCTCACACTGACTACATTAGGATCTCTATGGGAACTTCAAAAAGTCCCCTGCTCAGACTACACACTGGATTATTCAAGCTTTGGTATTTTCCAGAATTGAGAAGCACTTTATTTAATTAGCACCAGCATTTTTCCCTCTAATCCCCTTATGTAGTCCCTTAAGGCATAACACTTTTTGCAATATATATATATAAAGTTGAAATACAATATTATATTAGTTTCAGGTGTACAACATAGTGATTCGACATTTGTGTACCTTACAAAGTGTCTGTAACCACAATATGTCTAGTAACCTTCTGCTACTGTACAGTTCTTACAATAATGATGTGATACCCTATGCTGTATGTCTACACGACTCATTTTATAACTGGCAATTTGTACTTATTAATCCCCTTTGCCTTTTTTGCCCATCCTGCCAACCCTGTCCCCTCTGTCAATCATCAATTTGTTCTCTGTATCTATGAGGTTTTTTTTCTGTTTTGTTTTGTGTGTTCATTTGTTTTGTTTTTAAAATACCACATATAAGTGAAGTCATAAGGAATTTGTCTTTCTCCATCTGGTTTATTTCCCTTAGCTTAATACTCTATGTCCACCTGTGGTTTTGCAAATGACAAGATTTCATTCTTTTTATGGCTGAGAAATATTTATATATATTATATATGTAAATCACACACACATATATATATGTTTACATATACATATATATATATATATATTACATCTTCATTCATCTATCAATGGACAGTTAAGTTGATTCTATATTTTGACTATTGTAAATAATGGTGCATGGAGGTGCATATATCTTTTTGAATTATTGTTTTTTTTTTCCTTTTGGATAGATACCCAGAAGTTGAATTGCTGGGTCATATAGTAGTTCTACTTTTAATGTTTTGAGGAAACTTCATACTGGCTCCACGAATTTATAGTCCCACCAGCAATACACAAGTGTTTCCTTTATCCATACTCTTGCCAACACTTATTTGTTGTCTTTTTGAAAATAGTCATTCTGACAGGTGGAAGTGATATTGCACAAAGGACACATATTTAACTAGACTAAAAACTAATATTATACCAATGACCGAAAGCTCTTGAAGGAATATCCTTGTTTTCCTCATTTTTATATTACTCACCAGGCTTTGATCAGTAAAATTTGTTAAATTAATATTAAGTAGAGCTGTATGTGGTAACTGAGATTGGAAATAGGATCATCTGTGACTTTTTATATAGGGAGTGAGGGGAAGGAAAAAAAATTGGATTGTAAGATACAATACAGGTGGCTATAGTGGGAACATCTTGGATAGATCATATGTATATAAAGTACCACTTTAGAATTGTAGTCTGTTTCTAGGTCTTTTGCTTAATTGTACTGTGACTTTAGGTAAGTCAATTGTCACTGGATATTTTTGATATTTGTAAAATGAGGAAAATAGTTCCAGCCTCATCTACTTCATAGGATTAATTCAATTGAATCAATTGAAATTTATAGTTATGAGTGTTCATTTGATAGTATTTTAAAGTACAAGGTGATAGATATATGTAAAATTGTTGTTATTCTTATTCATAAACCCAGTGAATAGAGTTTTTGTTAGGATGAAAAGCCTAGAAGAATCAATAGAACAGTATAAGTGCCTTTAATAGTCATAGTCAGTAGAAGTATGAGGAATAAATGGCCTTTGAAAGGCTATTCCCCTAAAAGGTTACATTCTTTATAAAACTGAAAGATTATGTCTATGTTGAATGTTGTGTAATTTTGGCAGACTTCGATAATGCAATGGAAATAATCCTAAAGAAGGAACTTGATAGGAATCAAGTTCTATGTACAGTATTAATTGGCTTTATGAACTTTGACATCATACACATGTGTGTACTTGCATTAATTCATCTATTAAAGGGAAGGAATTAAGGTTTTAGCATCTGTTTAAAAATCGTGTATTCTATACTCTTGTGAAGCATACTTTCTAGTAAGAGATGAGGCTTAATGTAATTCCAGATACAGAGAATTGCTAAAAAATTTAAACAGCAGATTGGGACACAGAGTGATTATGAAGCTAAAATAGCAGATTTTCCTATGTGTCAAGAAGCACTGTATGCACTTCCTATATGTTTTTTTCCAGTTTTATTGAAATATTATAGGTAATTAGTTGCTTATATTTACATTGTACAATTCAATGAGTTTTTCAATTATAGTTGGCATACAATAATATATTAGTTCAGCTGTACAGCATAGTAATTATATATATTATATATCTCACAAAATGATCACCCCACTAAGTCTCATACACCTCTTCCCCATTACATATTTATTACATTTCTGACTATTTTCCTTATGCTACACCTTATATCTCCATGACTATTTTGTAACTATCCATTGGTACTTCTTAATCACTTTGCCATTTTGCACCATCCCCCCAATGCCCCTACCATCTAGTAGTCCTCACAAGATTCTCTCTATTATGAGATTGTCTTCATTTTTTTGTTGTTGTTTTTTACTTTGTTCTTTAGATTCCACATATATGTGAAATCATGGGATATTTGTCTTTACTTAACTTAATTCAGAGTAATACCCTCTAGGTCCATCAAGGCAATATCTTTTCCCATTCCCTTCCTTTTAGTCTGTGTGTCTTTTACTCTGAAGTGAGTCGCTTATAGACAGCATATGTAAGGGTCTTGTTTCTTATCCATTCAGCCATCCTATCTTTTGGTTGGAGAACTTAATTCTTTTCAATTTGAGGAACTTGTTGATAGGAATGCAGTTATTACCATTCTTTATTCCTGTTTTTGATACATTATTTTTCTTCTTAAAGAAGTCCCTCCAGTATTTCCTGTAATACTGGCTTGTTGTTGATGAATCCTTTAGCATATTTTTGTCTCAGAAGCCCTTTATCTGTCCTTCGATTCTAAAGGATAGCTTTGGTGTATAAAGTATTCCTGATTATAGATCCTGGGTTTTCATCACGTTGAGTATTTTGTTCCAAGCTCTTCTGTGCTGCAAAGTGTCCTTGAGAAATCAGCTACCAGTCTTATGGGTGTTCACTTGAAGGTAACTAATTGCCTTTCTCTTGCTGCTTTCAGGATTCTCTCTTTGTCTTGAACCTGTGGCATTTTAATGATGATGTGTCTTGCTGTGGGACTCTTTCAGTCTCTATTTTTTGGGACTCTCTGGTGTCCTGGGATTGTATGTCCATTTCCTTTATGAGGTTACAGAAGTTTTCATCATTATTTCTTCAAATAGTTTTTCAACTTCTTGTTCTCTCTATTCTCCTTCAGATACCGTATGACATGGACATTTTTACATTTAATTATGGACCATAGGCTCCTCAAATTAGTGTAATATACTTGGCTTCTTTTTTCATGTTATTCGGATTGGATGTCTTTATCAGTGGTTTGATCCTCTTTTTCTTTCACTCTCTTAATTCTCTCTAATATACACTTCATCTGAGATAATGTGTTCTTCAATTCTGACTAATTCCCTTTGATCATTTCCATTGTCAAATGTTGAATTAATTAATTAATCCCATCTTAAAATTTTTATTTATTTATTTACTTATTTATTTTAGTTTGAATGCTTTATTTAACACTTTATTTTTATTATTTTATTTATCCCCTCCCTCCTGCCCCCTCTCCTCTGGTAAAAACTAATCCATTGTCCATTTGCATGAGTTTCTGTGTGTTTATTCTGTTCATTTGTTGCTTTTTAGGTTTATATCTCATGTATAAGTGATATTATGCTATTTTCATCCTTTTCTTTCTGGCTTATTTCGCTTAATATGATTATTTCAAGGTCCATCCATACTGTTGCAAATGACAGTATTTCATCTTTTCTTATGGCTGAGTGATAGTCCATTATATATATATATATATATATATATATATATATATATATATATATATATGACATTTCATTATATATATAATATTCCATAATATATATATATATATATATATATATATATATATATATATATATATATACACACTACACACCACAGGTTCTTTAGGCAATCATCTATTGTAGGACATTTTGGTTGCTTCAATGTCCTGGCCTCTGTGAATAACACTGCTATGAACATTGGTGTGCAAATATCTTTTTGGATATGAGTTTTCAAGTCTTTGTGGTAAATATCCAGTAGAGGGATTGCTGGATCATATGGTAGATCAATTCTTAGTTTACTGAGGAACCACCATGGTGTTTTCCATAGTGGCTGTACCAATGTGCAGTCCCATCAGCAGTGTATGAGGGTTCCATCTTCTCCGAATCATCTCCAACATTTATTATTACTTGTCCTGTTGGTTATAGCCATTCTAACAGGTGTGAGATGGTATCTCATTGTGGTTTTGATTTTTGTTTTCCTAATAGCTAGCAACGCTAAGCATCTTTTGTTTTATGTGAGCTGACCCCTTTCAATATTTCCTGTAATGCAGGCCTCATAGTTGAGAATTCCCTCAATTTTTGTATGTCTGAAAAGGTCTTTATTTCTGCTTCATATCTAAAGGAGAGCTTAGCTGGATACATTATTCTTGCTTGTAGTTCCTTTCATTTCATAGTTTGAATATTTGATTCCCCTGCTTTCTGGCTTGTAAAATATGTGCTGCTAAGTCAGACAAGAATCTAATTGGTTTTCCTTTATTGGTTACCATCTTCTTTTCCTTGGCTTCCCTGAGAATTCTTTATTTGTTGTTGATTTTTGGTGAAGGCCTTTTTGGGTTGAAATAATTGGGTGTTCTATTGATTTCTTGAATTTCAAACTCTAGCTCATTTCTTAGGTTTGGGAAATTCTTGTCAACTGTTTGTCTGAAAATGCTTTGTAGTCCCTGCTCCTTTTCCTCTCCTTCAGGAATGCCCATTATTCTTATGTTTCCTCTCCTGGTTGTCTCAGCTAGTTCTTGCATTTCCCTTTCATTATTTTTCATTTTTCGGTTTCTGTCCTTTTCCTTCTGATTTATTTCTAGATTTCTGTCTTCGATATCACTGATCCTTTCCTCCCTTTGGTTGACTCTCCTTCCCAAGCTTTCTATTTCATTTTTCAGCTCTTGAAGTGTGTGTGTGTGTTGTGTGTGTGTGTGTGTGTGTGTTTATCTCTAGAAATTTTATTTAGTTCCTTTTGAGAGTTTCAATCTCCTTGATAAAAATTCATTCTACACATCTAGTTGGTTTTTTCAACTCCTGAAATTGTTGATAAGACTCTTTTCGATCTCATTGAGTTTTTTCAGAAGTACTATCCTGAATTCTCTGTCATTTAAGTCACATATTTCTATGTCTGTAAGCTTATTTTCTGGAGATTTTTTCTCTTTCTTTCTGAGATACATTGTCACCTTTGCTTTTCATGGTGTTTAATGGACTATTTCTCCACCTGGGCATTAATGGAAGTTTATTCTGTATTTTTTTTTCCATAAAGAAGATTTATTTTATATTGGTTGCTAACCTGTTGTAAAGAAGATGTTTCGATTTCCAGTAGGTGGCATCTAAGCCTCTTGGATCTCTGCTTTATATAAATTTTTAATAACGTGTTTTTTTCTTATAAATGTTTAATCATGCTCACTATCCTCAGTCTCAGTTCCTGTCAGTGGTAGCGACACTTTTGATTGTGTTTGCTCAGATTTCCCTGGGGCTCCGTGGCATTCAGTCTCAGGAGTATGGGGAAAGGAGCCCTCTGGATTGGGGGATGGAGACTGCAGCTCAGCCTCGGTTTTTCAACCCCAGCTGGTAAATATCAACTGTTGTTTTTCTGTCATCCCTGCTTTTCTGCCATCACCATTTCTCTGCCTTCTTCCCTGAAGCTTGGGCACTCCTGCCAGCCTCGTGGAGCTCAGAGCACTCTCAGGCAGGGCTGTTCAGGGAAATTGCTACACCTTTTCCCCACCCCTTCCTTCTACAGGGAGATCGGGCTGCCAGAGGCAGCTTATTTTTTACTTCCAGTCTTCCACTGGAAACCTGGGGTTCTGACCCGTGGTAGCACTTAGGTGCAGATCTCAGACATACTGGTATGTAGTTTGGGTGTTTTTGTTAAGTTTTAGATGTTCGCCTTATTGTTGTTTCAAAGAGAAAGATCTGGGGAAGTCTCTCACTCTGCCATGTTTAATACAATATATTTATTTTTCATGATGACATTGGTTAATGAAATCTAATAAGTTTCAGCTGTACACTTTAACAGTAAGGTTTATATATGTTTACAATGTGTGTTCACCTCCCATAGTTAGATTTGTTTCTGTCACCATGTATTTGTCCAACTTTACTCCATCTACCTCCCCTCTCTTCCTTCCCCTTATCCTCTAGTAACCACTAGACTATTGTCTGTTTTGTCGTCCTGTACATTTGTTGCTTTTAGGTTTATATCCCACATATAAGTGATACCATGTGATTTTCAGCTTTTTTTCTCTGGCTTATTTCACTTAGCATGATTATCTTGAGGTCCATCCATGTTGTCTCAAATGGCAGTATTTCATCTCTTCTGTGGCTGAGCAATATTCCATTGTATATATGTACCACAGCATCTTTATCCAATCATCTATTATAGGACATTTCAGTTGCTTCCATGTCCTGGCCACTGTGAATAATGCTGCTATGAACATCAGTGTGTAAATATCTTTTCAGATATGGGTTTTCAAGTCTTTGTGGGATCATATGGTAGATCAATTCTTAGTTTATTGAGAAACTTCCATACGGTTTTCCATATGGCTATACAAATATGCTGCCCCACCAACAGTGTATGAGGATTCATTTATCTTCACATCCTCCCCAGCATGTTTTATTATTTGTCCTGTTGATTATAGCTATTCTAACAGATGTGAGATGGTATCTCATTGTGGCTTTGATTTGCATTTCCCTTATTAGCTAGCAATGTTGAGCATCTTTCATATATTTCTTGGCTATTTCTACACCTGCTAGAGAGGTGTCCATTCAGGTCTTCTGCCCATTTTTCATTGGATTGTTTGTTATTGTTCTTGTTGTTGCTGTTATAGATTTGTATGAGTTCTTTTGTATATTTTTGATATTAGGATCTTATCTGAGGCATTGCTTGCAAATATACTTTCCCATTTAGATGGCTATCTCTGCCTTGTTGAAGGTTTCTTTTGCTGAGCAGAATCATTTTAGTTTGATGTAGTCCTATTCATTTATTTTAGCTTTTACTTCCCTTGCATTTGAGGACAAATTCATAAAATCTTTAAGTCCAAGGTCCTTGAGTTTGGCCCTATGTTTTCTTCTATGCATTTTATTGTTTCAGGTCTATATTCAGGTCCTTAATCCATTTTGAGTTAATTTTGGTGTCTAGTGATAGACAACAATCTAGTCATTCCTTTGCAGGTGGCCTTCCAATTTTCCAAGCACCATTTACTGAAGAGGCTTTCCTTTGTCCACTATATGTTTCTTGGTTTTTATCGAGAATTATTTGCCTGTATAAACATGCGTTTACTTCTGGACTCTCGATTCTGTTCCACTGGTCCATTTGTCTCTTTTGCTGCTAATGCCATGCCATTTTGATTACTATTGCTTTGTTGTATAATTTGAAGTCAGGCAGAATGGTGCCTCCAGCCTCGTCCTTTTTTTCTGGTTGACTTTGGCAATTCAGGATATTTTGACCTTCCCTAAAATCTGATGATTTTTTTTGTTCTGTTTCCTTAAAAAATGCTGATGGGATTTTGATGGGAATTGCGTTAAATCTTTATAATGCTTTAGGTAATATGGTCATTTTAAGTATGTTGATTCTTCCACTCCAAGAACACAGACTATCTTACCATTTCTTTGTATCTTCTTCAATTTCTTTTAATAGGGTATCTTATAGTTTCATTATATAGGTCCTTCACATGTTTCGCTAAATTTATTACTAGGTATTTTATTCTTTTTTTGCAATTACAAAAGGAATTATTATTTTTTATTTCTTTTTCTTACACTTCATTGTTAGAGTATAGTAACATTTTGTATTTTGGAACTTTGATTTTGTATCCAGAAACTTGAATTTATTTTCTTCCTGTTTCTTGGAGATTTCTTGTGGAATCTTCTATATAGAAAATCATGTCATCCACAAATAGTAACAGTTTGACTTTTTGTTTCCTATTTGGATGCATTTTATATCTTTCTCTTGCCTGAGTGCACCAGTTGGACCTCCAATGTTATATTGAATAAGAGTGGCGATTGTAGACAGCATTATCTTGTTCCTGACCCGAGAGTGAAGGTTTTTATTTTTTCATCATTAAATATAATGTTGGCTGAGTGTTTGTCATATATGGCTTTTATTATATTAAGATACTTTCTTTCAATACTTATTTTAATTTTTTAATCATAAATGGATGCTGTATCTTGTCAAAAGCGTTTTATGCGTCTACTGATATGATCATATGATTCTTTTGTTGTTGTTGTTGTTGTTGTTAATGTGGTGTATTACATTAATCTATTTGTGTTTGTTGAACCATCCCTGTGTCCACTGGATGAAGCCCACTTGATTGTGGTGTATAATCTTTTTAATATGTTGCTCTATTTGGTTCACTAGTATCTTGTTTACAATTTTTGTACCTGTGTTCATGAGAGATATTGGTCTGAACTTTCCTTTTTCTGTGTTATCTTTACCAGATTTAGTATCAGGGTAATATTGGCCTCATAAAATGAGTTAGGAATTATTGCCTCTTCTTCCATTTTGTGGATGAGTTTGAGGAGAGTAGGTATTGAATCTTCTTTGAATGCTTAATAGAATTCACTGGTGAAGCCATCTGGGCATGGACTTTTACTTTTTGGTAGGTTTTTGATTATTTTTTCAATTTCCATTCTGCTGATCAGTCTTAGATTTTCCAGTTCTTTCTAATTCAGTCTAGGAAGGTTGTATTTTTCTAAGTACTTCTTCCATTTCTTCTAGGTTATTAAATTTGGTGTTATATACTTTTTCATGGCATTCTTGTAAGATACTTTGTATTTCTGCAGTGTCGGTCATAATTTCCCCCCTTTCATCTGTGATTTTCTTTATTTGTGTTTTTTCACTTTTTCTTTAGTGAGTCTAGCCAAGGGTTTTTCAATTTAAGAAGGTTACTTCTTAAAGAACAAGTCTTTCGTTGCATTTATTTCTTCTATTTTTTCCAAATTTCATTTATTTCTGTTATAACTTTTATTATTTCTTTCCTTCTACTGACTGCAGGCTTCATTTGTTCTTCCTCCTCTAGTTTTTTTTTTAAAGGAAATAGTAGGTTGCTTATTTGGGTCATTTTTGTTTTTTGAGTTTTTCGAGATAACCCTGCAATGATATAAACTTTCCTTTTATGACCACTTTTGCCATGTCCCAAAAGTTTGGTATGTTGTACTATCATTATAATTTATTTCTATGTATTTCTTGATCTCTCTTTTTATTTCTTCTTTGACCCAATTATTCATCAGTAGTATGTTGTTTAATCTCCATGTGTTTGTGTTTTTTCCCACCTTCTTTTTACAGTTTATCTCTAGTTTCAATGGATTATGATCAAAGAATATAGTTGGTATGATTTCAAACCTCATATTTGTTGAGTCTATTTCTGTGTCCTAATATGTGGTTGATTCGTTTTTGTTTGTTTGTTTGTTTGTTTATTAGGTGAGGCAACCCTTGGCTGACCTCACAGATTGCAAAGACCTGGTCAAGTTACAATACCATATTTTATTTTATTTATTTTATTTTATTTTTTTATTTTATTTCATTTCATTTCATTTTATTATTTTATTTTATTTTATTTTATTTTATTTTATTTTATTTTATTTTATGGGTACAGCACCTGGTCTTCCTAGGTGGTCTCCCATCCAAGTACTAACCAGGCCTGACCCTGCTTAGTTCTGAGGTCTGTCAGGGTCGAGCTTGTTCAGGGTGGCATGACCATAGATATGTTTGATTCTTGAGAATGTTGCATGTGCACTAGAGAAGAATGTATAAGCAGTTACTTGGGGATGAAAGGCTCTGTAAATGTCAATTATGTATCTATCAGTCATTATGAAGTGTCCCTCAGTATCTTTCTTTAACTTTTTTATATTGAAGTCTATTTCATCCAATATTAGTACCACTACTCCTACTTTTCTATTATGACATTTGCTTGAAATATAATTTTCCACCCTTTCACTTTGAGTCTATAGTTGTCTGTGGAACTGAGATGCATTTCCTAGAGGCAGCATATGATTGGTTTTGTTTTTTGATCCAATCTGCAATGCTGTGCCTTTTTGTTAGTGAGTTTGGCCCTTTTACATTTAGAGTGTTTATTGAAATATGAGGTCTTATAGTAATTTTATTTTTGCTTTCTGGTAGCTCAGTGTTTCCATTGATTTCTTGTCCTTGTGTTTCGGTTTTCTTTCTTCTGGTTGTTTTTTTGTGGGTTTTCCCTCTAGATAGACTTTTTTTTCTTTTTCTTTCTTTTTTTGTTATATTTTTCAGCTTTTAACTTTGGCATGTCATTACCATTATGAACATGTAAAGGATAGTTTATACAGACACACACACACACACACATACATACATACAGTTGTCTATTTTCTTCTGCATGTGCCTTATCTCCATTCCCCTTTGTGAATTTGGATCTTTGAATCTTCTCCTTTTCCATCATTTTTGTCTCAATTTGTTCCTATGGACACTAAACATTCATTACTATCTTGCTATAGCAAATCTCTTTTTATTGTTTAACATTATAATGCCCTGTTCTTAGCAAGGGTTGCAAGCCTCTACTTCTATTTACCGGGTAGTCACCTTACTCCTAATTATGATTTTTTTTGTCATTTTGTTTTATGTGATCTGACCCCTTTAGTATTTCCTATAATGCAGACCTTGTAGTGGAGAATTCCCTCAATTTTCATATGTCTGGAAAAGTCTTTATTTCTCTTTCATATCTAATGGGGAGCTTAGCTGGATACATTATTCTTGCTTGTAGTTCTTTTTATTTAATAGTTTGAATATTTGATTCCACTCCTTTCTGGCTTATAAGGTTTGTGCTGAGAAGTCCGATGGGTTTTGCATTATAAGTTATCATTTTCTTTTCCCTAGCTTCCCAGAAAATTCTGAGTTTTTCATTGATTTTTTACAATTTTGATACAGTGTGTGTTGGTGAAGGCCTGTTTAGATTGAGTTAATAGGTGTTTTTTTGACTTCTTGAATTCCAAGCTCCATCTCATTCCTTAAAAATGGGAAATTATCATCAACTATTTGTCTGAAAATGCTTCTAGTCTCTTCTCCTTTTCTTCTTCTTCAAGAATGCCCATTATTCTTGTGTTTGCTCTCCTGATGGTCTCAGCTAGTTCTTATATTTCTCTTTCATTATTTTTCATTCTTCGGTTTCTGTCTTCTTCCTTCTGATTTATTTCTAGATTTCTGTCTTAGATATCACTGATCCTTTCCTCCATTTGGTCGACTCTATTTCCCAAGCTTGCTATTTCATTTTTCAGCTCTCGAAGTGTTTTATCTCTAGAAGTTTTATTTGATTCTTTTGAGGGTTTCACTCTCCTTGCTAAATAACTCATTCTGCTCATCTGGTTGTTTTTTCAATTCCTAAAATTGTTGATTAGACTCGTTTCTGGTCTCACTGAGTTTTTGCAGAAGTATTATCCTGAATTCTCTGTCATTTAAGTTGCATATTTCTTTGTCTTTAAGGTTACTTTCTGGAGATTTTTCCCTCTCTTTCTGAGATGCCTTGTTGCCCTAGTTGTTTATGGTGTTTAATGGACTATTTCTCTGCCTGGGCATTAATGGAAGTGTATTCTGTGTTTTTTGTTTGTTTGTTTGTTTGTTTTACAGAAAGATTTATTATATGAAGTTCTCTTTTTAGATTGTTTCAAAGAAAGCGTTTTTCTTTTGGTTTCCGGTTCATGGTGTCTAAGCCTTTTTGATCCCTGCTTTATATAAAGCCTTATTAATGCCCCTTTTTTTTGTATAGATATTTAATTGCACTCGGGTACTTTCATTCTCAGAACCTGTCAGTGTTAGCGACAGTTTCGGTAGCTCTTGCTCAGATTCCTCGGGGCTCCATGGCGTTTGGCCTCAGGGGATGTGGGGGTGAGTCCCTCTGTGTTGGGGGATGGAGTTGTGGCTCAGCCTTGATTTTGCAGCCACAGATGGTAAAATTCAATTTCTGCCATCCCTGCTTCTCTGCCCTCTGCCCTAATGACTAGGCCCCGCCGCTGACCATGTGGAGCTCACAGCTCTCTCAGGCATGGCTGTTCAGGGAACTTGCCATAACTTCTCTACTCTCCCTCCTCCTTCAAGGCACCCCAACTGCAAGAGGCAAGTTTTTTTATTTCTTTCAGTCCACCGACCGACATCCGGGTTTCTGACCTATGTTAGCTCTTATGCACAGATCCCATGCTCAGACGTGCTCATGTGCAGTTTGTGTATTTGTGTGAAGTTTTAGATATTAAGCTTGTTGTTTTTTTTTCAAGTGGAGAGATCTAGGGACGTCTCTCACATTTCCATGTTTCTCTAAACTTGTAATTCTTGATATTGATCCAAACATCCAACAAACCTGACTGTGGCCAGTTGTCCAAACTATCCACTTCTAAGTCTACAGCTCTATTTCCATTTTTATGTTTTTTATCTGTTTATTAAAGTTCTCATTAAGTTTATCTAGTCTTCCCCTAAGTTCATTGAGCATCTTTATAACCAGTGTTTTGAAATCCGCATCTGTTAGATTGCTTGGCTCCATTTTTCCTTGATCGCTGCTCTGTTCTTTCATATGTTTTCTACTTCTTTGTCTTTCCATTTTGGCTGTCTTTCTGTTGCACTTTTATGTACTAAGTAAAGCTCATCAGTCTCCAGGTCTTATTAGTATGGCTTTGTGTAGTAGATGGCCAGTGGCACAATCTGATAAGGGGTTTAGCTGCAGGCCTAGTTTAACTGCAGTCTGTGTCCCTCCAGGGCCACCTGTTGAGATTCAGCAAGCAACCCACAGATGCTGTGGTTATAGTTGCCCCAAGAGGCCATGCAAGAAACCAAGGTCAGCTGCTGCCAGAGTCAGTTTTGGAGATTTTCAACAAGGGACACAGGACTCACCAAGGACAAAACTGGTTGTGCCTTAAATGGGGCCATGAGTTGGGATAAGCAGAGTTTCAGGGAATCCTATAGGTGGAACGTCCTCTATTACCTAGTTTGTTGATGTCTCAGTTATGGCAGTGCTGTGTCTACATGCTGGAATAGGCAAAGGGTCAACAGAGGAACAATGGATGCTGCCAGCCCTTCTGCCTGGAAGAAAGCCTTGCCTCTGGCCCTTACTCTAACAACTTAGTGTCCCCTTATAAGTCCCTGCTTCTCCCTGGTACTCAGAGCGAGTGAGTTTGTCACTGTGAAAGTACAGTCATGGACATGGCCTCTTTAAGAAGCACTTGCAGTTCCTGGGTGGTGCTACCATACCCTCTTTTTCCCTGATCCACTCAGAACTGAGTAGCCTCATATTTTCACCCCCTCCAGCCTTGTACCTTTGCAAGTTGATATCTTATTTCTCTCCCTAGTTATCATGCTTCTGTTCATCTAGACCTCCAGGTTACTTTGCTTGCTCTTTGCTCCATGTTTCCATTTCAACTTTGATGTGATCACAAGAGGATATGAATGAAGTGTTTATCATCTATGTCATTTTCCTGGTCTGTGTAATTTTTATTTACCCTTTACAAGTGCCCTATGCAATAAGTTTTATGGTCTTCATTTTAAGGAAAAGTAACCTAAGGCTCAGAGAATTTTAAAAACTTGCTTTAGGTAATATAATGGCTATGTAACAAATTTAGAATCGGAACTCAGATCACCTGCATTCAAATTCCATGTTCTTTCTACTAAATGTGGCCGGCACTTATGTGACTTAATCTATTTATATGTTCCATATTCCTTTCTACTAATAAAAATGTTGGACTTCATTAAAAATTTAAATATGGCATTGCTATTCACCATATATGTCTTGTAGACATGTTTTTTTGATAGAACCATTTTTTAAATGAAATAGTTATCAGCATTTAAAAGTAAGAGATTTCAAATAAGTTACTGATTTTTAACTTGTCTTAAATTTATTGGGAAATCTGGCAACCCTGAGTGGGTGTTCTCACATGTCAATACCAGCTGAAGTTGAGCAGTAGCACCTCTTTTAGACCCAGTGCATACTCTGATTCTCCACAGCCCACACAAGTCTTTATGGTCTTACCTGGCCCATGCAGGTATTTAAATTTGTAACTTTCTAGACCATATAATCTGAAGAGCTCTGTCCAGTTCCAAAGTTGTGATCCAACACTGAAAATTCCTTTATAAGTTTATAGTTTTACTTCTGGCTTCCAACTATTCATTTGACAGCCTTGCTTATATTTCAGTGAGTTTTCTTCCTTGATTTGTTCTTCACTTTGCTTATTTTTATGGTTTAGCAACTGTGTAAGTAATAATCAAAACTGCATACTAAACTCCTGTTTTTTTCCATTTTAAAGTATGATCCAGTGAATCTTTATGCAGAAAAAGTGTGAAAAATTGCTAAACATGTTAAAAGTCACAAGTAAGCATATAGAATGTAAACAGCATAAATAACAAATAATTCATAATGGAAGTTAAATTCTTCCAATGTGGAAGCATACAAGCCAGTGTACAAGTTCATGTCTTCATTAAATCTATAATTCACCATAGCCTTTAAAATCCAAATAATTTATTAAACTAATTTGAGATAGAAGAGAAAATCCAGTAATAATGGTAAAGGGTATGTGGAAAAGGATCTCTTTCATAAAAATCACGCAAAGTATCATTATTCTTAAGCACAGCATCATTAAAATATATTTCTATAACATAAAAGTTTTTAGTAGTATTCTTTAATATAAGATACCATACTGCAGCATTATATTAAACTCTCCATATTTATAAGTTTTATAGTATTTTACAGTCATAAACAATGGAATCTCTGTTAGACTCAGAATGAATTACAACATTGTTTAACGGTGTGTATACAACTTGTTTTGTCAGCTCAAAGGCCCAATCATCTATCCCTATGGTTGACCTAGAGTTGTCCTGAGGCACAATAGCCTTTTCAGCCAGGATAGTCAGCTTGTTTGGTGGTTCATACACTGTAGGTACTTGTTTGATTTCACACAGGTGGAGTAGGATCCCACTTACATAGGACAAGGTGAAGTATGACGTACAGTCTTCTTCCCTCGTATCAGCCACAAGTGCTTTTCTATATATCCTGCCATAATATACAGAATTCCTGGCCTTGGGGAGTCATTTCTTTGAGTAAAGTATCCACTTCTGGAAAGCAAAACCACTTAGAAAAGGTTAAGCCATTGTCCCATATACAAGTAGTTTTGGCTTCATTAAGAGCATGAAATTGTTCTTTGGTTTGTATACTGAAGTGTCATGATGCTTGGGGAGGCAGAGTACAGAATAGATAATCTTACGGGGAAAGGTAGAATACTTGGATCCAAATATAAGGTATTCACTAAGAAAGTGGTATCCAGGATGGAGCTGTTTAGTGCAGAGCCTTGAACAATGTGCATACTTGATTGGGGATAAAGAGAAGGGTCGGTAAATAATGGGGAGGTAAAAGTGAAATAAAGTTAAATTTCACCTACTATATGTCACTCCTTCCCTGGGGCTAGTTCTTATGTTATCTGTTGATTATAAATTAAAAGGAGAGTCAGTCTTCGATTAGAATTACTCTTTGAAGAATGGGGCATTGTAACTGAAATCTTTGTTATTTTAGATTGAAATATAGTATAAAAAAAGAGACCAGTGAAGTTGAAAATTGCTGTGAAGAAGCAGATAAGGGAGAAAAAGCCAATTTAAAAATTAAATAAGAAAATGAAAATAGTAATAAATAACAGAAGAATATTAATTTTTGAACTGACTTTTCCCAGTTATCCATCCACTCTTCCTACTCTTAGTAATTTGGAAACACACTGTTATCTACATTTTATAATATTGTATTAGTTTGCTATCACTACTGTAATAAACTACCACAAACTTAGTGGACTAAAACAATGCAAATTCATTATTTTACAGTTCTGGAAGTCAGAAGTTTGAAATGACCCTCACTGGGCTAAAAACATTCTCGGCAAGGCCATGTTACTTTCTAAAGCCTCTAGGGAGAATCTATTTCCTTGACTTTTCCAGTGTCTAGAGGCTGTCCACCTTCCTTGACTCGTGGCATCTATGTCTTCAAAGCCAATAATGTAACATATCTTTAGCCTTTATTCAAACTTTATATCTCCCTCTGACACCTCTCTGCCTCACTCTTCTACTTTTAAGGACCCTTATTGAGTACATTGGTTATACACAGATTATTCTGGATAGTCTTCCTATCTTAAGGTCAGTTGAATAACAACCTTAATTCCCTGTGCAATCTTAATTCCTCTTTGCCATGGAACCTAATATACTCAAACAAAAATATAAATGTCCAAATAAAATTAAATAATATGTGTCCTAGCAGCTCAAACCTTTAAAATGTTGTAATATGAGAATGTGCCTATTTACCTAGCCCTATGATTCTTATATATTCCAAACAAAAGATGGAGACACCAGGTCTGACAAAGAATTTTTTTTCAGATTTGTAATCTGATTGATCTATAGGATAAGATTTATGGAGACATAAAAATTAATGAATCATTTTATGAATCACTTTTATGGAGAAGAATATAAGAATTCCATAAAGTTGAACTCTCCCAGAGATCAGGAACTTGTACTACTACACAGCTTTCTTTCAAGTAAAAGTGTATCAGAAATCTCAAATATCCTTGAAAAGTGACTAAATAGAAGGTTATTAATATCTACTGAAATGTTAATAACTTCATTTCAGAATTTTCTTTGATTTCTGTTTTATAGCTTAACTTGTAGCACTCTTGTTAATGCAATGCTAAGCTCATAGAAACATGTGCTTTATCAAATTTTTGATGTCAGTAAAAGTGATGCATATTCAGAGGGAGTAAAAGACAATAGACAACATTTAGTAGTAGTTCAGTTAATCTAAAATCATGCACATAATCAGTTACTATTGTAATGACACTTGTGGACTGCGACTCTAAGAAAGTATATAACTCTTATACACCATCGATAAAAATATTTGAGAAAAAAATTCAAACCAAACAAATGAATCAGAACAGATATGAAAGTAGATAACTATGAAAGGAAACAATGATGAACAGTGAACCTGGCTTTCTGGGAAAAATAAATAAATAAATCTAAATGGAAAGACAGATTGCTTAAAGTTTCAAACTTGGATTCTTTAAACAGAAAATACATTTTATAGACATTTAAGAGCAGTCCAGAACAGACTGTCCAATAGAAATATAATGCAAGTTATATATCTAATTTAACATTTTTTAGTAGCCACGTTTTAAAAAGTAAAAAATAAATAGATGAAATTAATTAAATATATTTTATTTAACGATATATCTAAAATAATATTTCAATTTATAATCAACATAAAATTGTGAATGGGAAATTTTGCTTTTTTTCATGCTCTCTTACAATTTCCACATATATTTTATACTTGTAGCACATCTGAGTTCAGACTAGCTCATTTAAAGTGCTCAATAGTCACATGTAGCTAGTGATTATGATATTGGACAATGTAAGACTATAATTAAAAATTCTAAGTCATCTCAACAAAACATAGGAGTTGGGGGTAACAACAAAGGGAGACATAATAGCACCCAGAAGACCTCATGGGGTTAGGCAGGTAACGTAGAAGGATGGTGAACACAATTTTATAGGGTTAACAAAAACAAGTTAAAAGATGTGAGTTAGGAAAAAACAGGGTTCACCTCCTTCCATGACCATGTTAAAATTACAACCAAATTATAAAACAAACAAACCAAAGTCTAGCTGATCATAATACATGCATCTGAGCAGCGGAGACAAGAAGGAGGCTGGTGCCTCACCCGCTTGTGGCATTTGAGCAGTGGGACAGAGAGTGCACTGGACTCCCCCGAAGGAACGAGGGGACCTAGCCCCACACAGGGGCTCTCCATTCCAGAGTTCTAGTCCTGAGAAGAGCAGTTCCAACAAAATCTGACTGTTAAAACCAGTGGAGGCTTTGGCCATCTGAGTGATACAGAAAAAATCTGGATACCCACATGTCCTGTTAGAGGGCCCGCACATAGACTCACTTGCTCATAGGTGCTCACCCTGAGCCCTGGTAGAGGGTCAGTAACTTGGGAAGTGCAAAAGACATATGGGAAAAGATTGAGGTGCATGGTGCAGCCGCCATTGCTCCTTTGTCAAGCCCTCCTCCTGGGCAGTCTACAGGTTGGCACCACCTGACTTGTGTTGAACCCTCCTCCAGCATGGCCAATTCCGAAGCTACGCTGGCCCAATGAGAGTGGTCTGCCCCACTCTGTGTCTCCCTGGGGCCCCATCACCAAGCCCACAAATTGCCTTTAGAGGCCTATTGCCACACAGCCAGTCCCCCTCTCCACCCCACAGCTCCCCTGGGCTGCATATTTATTGTCAGGAAGCACCCCTCAACTCACATGGCCCAAGCATAGCTCACACATTTTGGCAGAGACTGGTGGCAAGTCACTGGTGCCAGCTTGAGCCTCAATATCTTTTGGATGGATCACGGGAGTCTGAGGGCCTGAGGAAGACAGAAGCTGGCTTTGCTGCAATCTGAAACTTTTACGAGAAATCGAAGATTCAGCACTGGCATGAAATCTGACTGCATTGGCTGGGTGAAATTTGTTCACTTTACCCCGGTGACTCCCAGGGTTCCCACTACACCCAAATCTCATATCACTCAAAGCTCTTTCAGCTGTGGAGTCATACAGACAGCTGGCAGGCAGGCCCAGGCCTTGAGTTACACTGGTTCTTTTGCTAAGCCACCCTAGGCCCAGAACTAGGTGTAATTTACCTCAGTTCATAGTGGATTTTCTCCTACATGCATCCAGATCCAATATAAGCAGTAGCCATCTATGTATTGCTTTGTAGCTCCTATCAGGTAGCCCCACACAATCAAAGGCAGCAACTGAACTTGACCTACGTGAAAGACCTTCCCAAGGGGACACAGAACCAACACATTAGAAGGCTAACATCAGACCACAACAAAGCACCACTTTCTAGCCCTGTAAGCAACACACTCAAAGGTAGTCTCAACAGGTACATGAGAGTGCTGGGGCAAATCTTACTTTATGAGGTCAGCCCCTACACAGCTGCTTATAGTCTGTGGGTGTGGTGAATCCCCACAGCCAGTCATTTTGAGAGTCAGTCCCATTCACTGATGTGCTAACAACCATCAAGGTTTAGATACAGTGCGAGAACACACACAACCATATAAGGAACATGCTGGGAGCCCCTGGCACAAGGAAACTGTGCCACTAGGACATACGGGACAACTACTACATAGGGACGTCTGGCTAAGGCAAGGAGATGAAACAGATCTCCCTAACACATAGAAACAAACACAGAGAGGTAGCTAAAATGAGAAAACAAAGAAACATGCCACAAAAGAAACAACAAGAGGAAACTTCAGGGAAAAAAAACTAAAAGAAACAGAGGCAAGGACCCTAGCAGACACAGAGTTCAAAATACTGGTTATAAGGAGGGTCAATGAATTTAGGGGAAAAAAATAGATGATCTCAATGAGGACATCAACATAGAGATAATAAGTATTAAAAAGGACATAGAAACCATAAAAAAGAAAAAGTTAGAAATGAAGTATACAATAACTGAAATGAAGAATACACGAGAAGGAACCAACAGTAGATTCGATGAAATGGAGGATCCAATCAGCAAGTTGGAAGACAAGAGAGCAGAAAGCACCCAATCGGAACAGCAAAAAAAAAAAAAAAAAAAAAAGAAAAAATAATAATAAAAAATGTAGAAAGTTTAAAACACCTCTGAGACAACATCAGGTGTACCAAGAGCCTTATCATAGGGGTACCAGAAGGAAAAGAGAGAGAGAGCAAAAAATTGAGAACTGATTTGAAGAAATTATGACAGAAAACTTCCCTAACCCTATGAAATAAATAGACACACAAGTCCATGAAATGCAAAGAGTCCCAAACAAATGGAACCAAAAAAAAAGAAGAAGAAAAAACACATCAAGACACATCACTATTAACATGCCAAAGGTTGGGGACAAAGAATCTTACAAGCAACAAGAGAGAAGCAGCTGGTTACTTACAAGAGTACTCCCATAAGAATGTCAGATGATTTTTCCACAGAGAGTTTGAGGCTAGAAGAGATTGGCATGAAATTATCAAGGTGATCAAAAACAAGAACTACAGTAGTCAGCAAGGCTATCAATCAACATGGAAGGTGCTTTCCAGACAGAAAACATCTAAAGGTATTCATCATCAACAAGCTAGAATTACAAGAAATGTTAAGGGGACTTCTATAAAAAGAAACGGGGAAAAAACTATTAATATGAATAATGAAGTGGCAATAATTATGTACATAGTGATAATCACTTTGATGTAAATGGAGTAAATGCTCCAATGAAAAGATGTACACTAGCTGAATAGATAAGAAAACAAGACCCATACATATGTAGTCTATAAGAGACCCAACTTAGTTCAAATGATACACACAGACTGAAAGGAAAGGGATGGAAAAATATATTTTGTGGAAATGGAAATGAATAAAAAAAGCTGAGGTAAAAATACTTTTATCAGACAAAATAGACTTTAAAACAAAAGCTATAATAAGATACAAAAAGGGTATTACATAATGATAAAGGGATCAATACAACAAGAAGACAAAACCCTAATAAACATATATATACCCAACATAGGAGCACCTCCATGTATAAAGCAATTATTGACCAACTTAAAGGGAGAGATTGTAGGAGACTTCAACACGCTATTGACACCAATGGACAGGTCTTCCAGACAGAAAATCAACAAGGACACAGCAGCCTTAAATGGCACAACACAGGAGCCTTAAATGGCACAATACAGCAGATGGATTTAACTAATATTTTCAGAGTGTTTCATCCCAAAGCAGCAGAATATGCATTCTTCTCAAGTGCACATTGAAAATTTTCCAGGATAGACCACATGTTAGGCCATAAAACAAGTCTCAATAAATTTAAGAAGATTGAAATCATATTAAGCATCTTCTCTGACCACAGTGGTATGAAACAAGAAATCAACTACAAGAAAAATAAATAAACAGGCATGCGGAGGCTAAATAGTATGCTACTAAACAATGAATGGGTTAACAATGAGATCAGGGGACAAACCAAAAGGTAAATAAAAATGAAAATACAAAGAACCAAAATCTATGAGACAAAGCAAAAGCAGTCCTAAGAGAGAAATTCACAAAAATACAGGCATACTCAAGAAACAAGAACAATCTTAAATAAACAATCTAATGTTATACTAAAAAGAACTAGAAAAAGAAGAGCAAATAAAACCTGAAATTAGTAGAAGGAAGGAAATTAGATCAGGGTAGAAATAAACAAAATAGAGTCTAGAAAGCAATACATAAAATCAATGAAACCAAGAGTTGCTTCTTTGAGATGATGAACAAAATTGATAAGCCTTTAACCAGACACATCAAGAAAAAAACAGAGGGATCCAAATAAATAAAATCAAAAAATAACCCTCATACACTGCTGGTGGGACTGCAAATTGGTACAGCCACTATGGAAAACACTATGAAGTTTCCTCAAAAATCTAAGAATGGATCTACCATGTGATCCAGCAATCCCTCTACTGAGTATTTACCTCAAAGACATAAAAAATCACATCCATAAAGATATTTGCACACCAATGTTCATAGCAGCATTATTCACAGTGGCCAGGACATGGAAGCAACCAAAGTATCCTATGATAGATGATTGGCTAAAGAAGCTGTGGTACATATATACAATGGAATATTACTCAGCCGTAAGAAAAGATGAAAAACTGCCATTTGAAACAACATGGATGGACCTCAACATAATCATGCTAAGCAAAATAAGCCAGACAGAAAAAGTAGGAAATCATACGATATCACTTATATGTGGGATATAAACTTAAAAGCAACAAAGAAACAGGACAAACAAACAGAGATTCATGCACATAGACTGTAGACTAGTGGTTACCAGAGCGTAGGGGGTGGGGGAGGAGAGGGGAGGTAGATGGGGTAAAGGGGATCAAATAAATGGTAGCTGAAGGAAACTGGACTTTGAGTGGTAAACACACAATAGAATATATAGATGTTAAATTATAATGTACTCCTGAAAATTATATATCATATTAATAATGTTACCCCAATAAACTTAATTTTTTAAAAATAAAATAAAAGCAGAAAGGAAAGATCAGAAGTAAATACAGACTCCACAGAAATAACAAATAATCATAAACAATTATATACCAACAAACTGGGCTATCTGGAAGAAATGAATACATTCTTGGATATATGCCCAAGACTGAGTCAAGAAGAAACAGAAAGTCTGAATCAACGTATTACTAGCAACAAAATCCAATTAGTATTCAGAAAAGCTTCCAAAAAACAAAAATCCTGGACCAGATGGCTTCATAGGTGAATTTTACCAAGCATTGACAGAAGAATAAACAGCTATTCTTCTTAAAATATTCCAAAAAATTCAAGAGGACGGAAGCCTTCCCAACTCTTTTTACAAAGCCACCATTATCTTGATTCCAAAACCAGACAAAGACAGTAAAAAAAAAAAGAAAAAAGGAAAGAAAAGAAAACTGTAGGTCAATATTTCTGATGAATATTGATACAAAATCCCCCCCAAAATATTATAAAACTAAATTCAGCAATATGTTAAAAATAGTGTACACCATGATCAAGTTGGATTTATTCCTGGCATACAAGATTGGTTTAATATCCACAGGTCAATGTTATCTATCACATTAACAAGTTGAAACATAGATATCATATAATCACATCAATAGATGCAGAAAAAGCATTCGGCACAATCCAACAACATCCATTTATGATAAAAGCTCTCAGCAAAGTGGGAATAGAGGGAACATACTGTAACATAATGTACAGCTAACATTATACTCAATGGGGAACAGCCAAAAGCATTTTCTTTATTATTCAGGAACAAGACATGGATGCCCACTTTCAGCAATTCTATTCCATATACTATTGGAATTCTTAGCTAAAGAAATCAGACAAGAAAGAGAAAGAAATAAAAGGTATCTAAATTGGAAAGGAAGAAGTAAAACTCACGTTATTTGCAGATGATATGATACTGTGTAGAGGACCCTAAAGATTCCACCAAAAAAAAATGTTAGAATTGATAAATGAATTCAGTAATGTAGCAATATACAAAATTAATATTCACAAGTCAGTTGCATTTTTATATGCCAGTGATGAACTATCAGAAAGATAAATGAAAATAATCCTATTTACAATTGCATCAACAAAAAATACAATAAAATACTTAGGAATCAAACTAACCAAGGAGATAAAAGATCTGTTCTTGAAAAATTATGTCACTGAAAAAAGAAATTGAAAGAGATATAAATAAGTGGAAGCATATACCATGTCCTTGAGTAGGAAGGATCAGCATCATTACAATGGCCATACTATCCAAACAATCTATAAATTCAATGAAACCTCTATCAAAATACCAATGGCTATTTAAAAAAATGAAATTCTACCAGTTTCAATGACATAGATGGACCTAGAGGTTATTATGCTGAGTGAAATAAGTCAGACAAAAATAAATGCCTTATGATTTCACTTATATATGGAATCTAAGGAAAACAAAGAACAAACTAATCAAAAACATACTTATAAATATAGAGGACAATCTGGTGACAGCCAGGGGGGAGGGAGTTTGGAGGGCTGGGACAATGAGGTAAAAGGTTAAAGAAGCACAGACTAGTAGTTTTTAGATGGTTATGGGGATGGGGAGCACAGCATAGAGAATGGAGTTAGCATTAATGTAATGACTAAGTGTAGAGCCAGAAGAAAGAAAGAACAATCAAGGAGATCACTTTACAAACTATATAAATGCTAACCAATGTACTGTATATTTAAAACTAATAATTAAATTAAAATACCAATGGCGTTTTTCACAGAACTAGAATAAATAATCCAAAAATTAATATTGAATCACGAGAAATTCCAAATAACAATGACAATCTTGAGAAAAAAGAACAAAGTTGGAGGTATCACATAACCTAATATTAAACTATACTACAAGGCTACAGTAATCAAAACAGCATGGTACTGAATAAAGAGCTCAGAAATAAATCGAGGCCTATACGGTCATTTAATCTATGGAAAAGTAGTCAAGAATATACAATGACATAAAAATATTTTCTTCAACAAATGGTGTTAGGAAAACTGGACAGATACATGCAAAAAAATGAAATTGGATTACCTTCCTACACAATATACAAGAATAAACAAAGAAAGGATTAATGACTTAAATGTAAGACCCAAGACCATACAACTTCTAGAAGAATACATAGTAAACTCTCTGATATTAACATTAGTATTTTTTTCTGATATATCTCTTTGGACAAGGAAAAAAATTAAAAATAAATGGGACTATATCAAACTAATAAGTTTTTTTCACAGCAAAGGAAGCCATCAACACAATGAAAAGACAACCTACTGAATGAGAGAAGATATTTGCCTATGATACACCTGACGAAGGGTTAATATATCCAAAATGTATAAAGAACTCACACAGCTCAATGCCAAAAAAAATTAATTAAAAAATGAACTGAAGATCTGAATACGTATTTCTCCGAAGAGGACATACAGATGGCCAATAGACATATGAAAAGATGCTCAAGGCCATTAATCATCAGAGAAATGCAAATTGAAACCACAATGAGATATCATCTTATACCCATCATATTAGCTATCATCGATAAATCAAAAAACAAAAAATGTTGGTGAGAATGTGGAGTAAAGGGGACCCCTGTACACTTTTGATGGGATTGCAAATTGGTACAGCTACTATGGAAAACAGTTTGGAGGTTCCTCAAAAAGTTAAAAATAGAACTACCTTTTTGACTCAGCAATTGCACTTCTGAATATTTTTCCAAAGAAAACCAAAATCTGTGCACTCCTATGTTCACGGCAGTGCTATTCACAATAGCCAAGATATGGAATCAGCCTCAATGTCCATGGACAGATGATTGGATAAAGAAGTTATGGTTCATATATACAATGGAATATTAGTCATAAAAAATGAAATCTGACCATTTGCAATGACATGGACCTTGAAGTTATTATGATGAGTGAAATAAGACAAAGATAAATATATGATTTCACTTATATGTGGAATCTAAGGAACAAAAGAAATGAACAAACTAAACAAAAACAGATTCAGAAATACATAGAGCAAACTGGTAATTGCCAGAACAAAGTGGGGCTGGAGGGCTGGGTGAAAAAAAAGTGAAGGGATGAAGAAGTACAAATTAGTAGTTATAAAACAATCACAGGGATTTAGAGTATAGCATAGGATATATAGTCAATATTATTGTAATAACTGTGTGTAATGCCAGATGGATGCTAGAGTAATTGAGGGCATCATGTCATGGACTGTATAAATGTCTAACTTTTTCTAATTTAAAATAAATAAATTAAAAAAATAATAATTTAAAAAAGCAACCTGAATGTCTAACAATAGGACTTCAATTAAATAATTAATAGCACATTCATGACGTTGAATATTCCAGGTATTGAACGAATGAGGTAGTGGCACATCCTATCATAGAAGAGCATATATGTTACATCATTAAATAAAATAAACAAGTTAGTATAATGTATTAAATAACCCATTTTCATAAAAATAAGAGAAAAACATTTTTGCTGTGTCTATATATGTTTATAAACATAGAGAAAAATAAGGAAAGATACTTACTCTACAGTGACTATCAGTTGCCTTGTTATGGAACTGGAGGAGACAGAGAGGGAATTATTTGTTTTGTCCATATGAACAGTTGTATTCTTCGAATTGTTATAATGAGCAATTTTGGTGGGTAAAAAAATCTATGTAATAAACGAGACTGAGAAAGAAAGAGGAAAAAACAGCAGTAGCTCTTGGTGTGTGGAAAGGACTTGATCTTTCTTGATGGAGTTAGACAACTTCTGAATTGATAGTACTCTTAAGTTATTAATAAAGTGGGTGTAGGATTAAAGGAAACTACAGGTTAGGTATTTTTTTTTAATAATGATCCTGTGTGTAGAAGGCCTTAAGTAAAGCATGAAACTCAGAACTCATAAATGAAAAAATATTTACAGATTTGACAACATAAATATTGAACACCCATTAACAACAATAAGGGAGAAGCAATCAGCTGAGAAATAATATTTGGTACATATAAAATGCAATGGGATAGCACATTTCATATACAAATTAAATGATTGCATATTACCAATAAACTCTGAAAAAACATTCAAATAAAAAGAATAGAAATATAAATACATATAAATAATGTTACATTTTTTCAAATATATTTGATCTGTGATTGGTTGAATCTACAGATGCAGAATCCACAGATACAGAGAGGTGACTGTGATTATATAAATAATTCTAAAATTATAATTGTATAAGTGCTATGGAGAAAGAAGGACCTAATCTGGTCTGGAGGGCCAAGTAAGTGAGGAGAAATCTGAAATTTAAGAAGGAATTAACCAAATATAGGTTAAAGAGATGGGAAGGGACAGAAGGGAGATGAGAGAATGATATATACAAATGTCATGAGGTAAAAAGGGGGATGGCACATTTGAAAAACTGGAAGAAGTACAGCATTGCTGAGGCAAGAGAGTAAGAAGTCAGAGAAGTTGATAGGGAGCCAGATCATATAGGGCTTTGTACAGCATATTAAGGGTTTCAGTATTTATCTTAAATATGACAGGAAAATATTTAAAGGAGATGATGGGGTTAGTTTTATCACACCTTTGTTGGCTATGCAGAAAATGGATTAAAAGGTAATAAGAATTGAAGCAAGGGGACCAGTTAGGTTATTGCTGTCATCTAGGCCAGAGATTATTAAAAGTGGAAAAGGAAATAATGGGATAGGTTCAAAGTATAATTAGAAGATAAAAATGGTGAGGTTTGATTTGTGTTGAATATAGAAGGATGGCTTTTGGATTTCTGGCTTGTGCAAATGAGGGGAGGGTTGCTTCATTCACTGAAAGGCATTGTCAAGAGGAGAATAATTTGGAAGCAATGATAATCATATTAACTTTGGACATTTTTTTAAAAATCTGAAATGCTTTTCAAATATCTAAGTTAGATGACAGGTGAAAATTTGGATATACAAATCAAGTGTAGATGGGACTAAATTCTCCACTTTGCTCATTAACCTTACCTATTTATTAAATCATAGATCAATCTATCACAGTCATGAGATGCCACTTGACCCATTTTTCTCATTCTAATATTCCTCTTCTCTATGGTCTCTCCTAGTACGTATTGCCTAGCCTACCTCTCATTATGCTCCAGCTATATACTCTACCACGTATATGTGAATATGTCTTGTTTCCATAATTAGAAATTAAGTTTCTTGAAATTAGAGACTGTGTTAGATTTAGGCTATCCTTCACTCCTACCACCAGGTATACATGTAGTAAGAGTTCATTTTACCTGTAACAAAGAGAATGAATAGCCTTTCTGCTACTAAATAGTAGTCAAAAGCAAAAGGTGTTAAATGCAGACAACTGGGATTTGAATTTTGCCTTTACCTCTTACTAGCAGTGGTGGCTATAATCGAGTATTAACTTCTTCAAAGTCTCATTTTCAACATTTGTCAATTCAGGATAATTCTAACCTGCCTTAGAGAGTTAGCTTGAGAATTAAATACGTAATGTGTGTGAAGTGCTTAGCACAGTGTTTGTCACATAGTAAGCATTAGGATTTCTGTTGTTGTTATTATTATTATATTATTATTGTTATTATTATTATTTTCAGAAGGTATCAAAATTTAATATGACATCCAGTGGCTAGGGATAGGTGACAGGTTAGTAAATACAAAATTTGGTAAAAGCATATGCTTGCTTTTCCATGCTTTTTTCTATAGCAGAATTTCACATCATTCTCTATTTCAGAGATCAGCCATCATTTTGTCCACTTTATTCCTTGCTGGATTTAGAGAACATTCTAGTGGAGCTAATCTCTTGTGTTTTACAAAGCATAAATTAAGGTATGACTGAAAATCACAATGAGTTAGTTGTGTGCGTATGTGGATATACGTACATACATATGTACCTAATAATCATTTTTCTTAAGACCCATTGTTCATGGTATGTGCCATGTACTTGCTATTATGTTGCTGACAAGTGAAAAGAAATCATTCACTGTAGAGAGAAGCACATTAACTCTTCAAACCAGTAGGGGATGCTTTTAGTAAATTACTTCTTCCAGTTGCTTTAACGGTGCCTTAGTCACTTCACACTAATTTCTCTCTGAAAATTAAGTAGTTTTCTGTCACCTCACCAAGAGAACTAGAATATTTCTTTTTTAACATGAAGATCCTTGGAAATTGGTATGGAATTTTTTCTTTATTTATATTAATTAAATAATTATGGAATCACATTGGGAAGGTATGTAAGTTTATAGTAGATGTCAGTTGCTACTTCTACTTGTATAAATTCAATATCTCTTTTATATGAATTGTGATAAGAAACAGTTATGGTAAATGTTTTTCCAACTTTTACATATCAGTAAATCTAATTTTATACTTATTCTACTAATTCTTATTTTAAAGGGCTTATTTACCAAAATGTGGCTTTGGAATCCAGTGTTATTTTTAATATACTAGTAGATAATACATATGTTAGTTTCAGTTATGAATAATTTGAATTCAATATGACCTTTCCAGTTAGTTTTCCTTTCATATCTCTCCTGAGGCACATTTGAATTTTATGTAGATTAAGAAATAAAATTTATTTCCTAGATGAATGAAAGTGATATTTCTATAATTTTAGCCTAATGATAAAATTAAACTGTTCACATATGGACTGTTCTAAATAATCCTGACCAGACTTGAAATTCTTAGAGCAAATATTATTTGGCATTTATATAGGACACCCTATCCAGAATGGACCTTTATTTATTTATTATATATCATGAAGTAGAACAGTGATATGTTTATAATTTTATAGATAAACTATGGAGAAGTTCAATTTTTCTCTTCCTCCCTTGACCAAGTCCCAATTACTGAAGACTGTCCTCTCCCTCCTTCCCTCACCTTCAAGATACAGTGCTGTATGTTGAAGTAATTGGCTATAATAAAGAACATTTAAAATTTTTTTCAGTTATAGTTGGCATACAACATTATATTGGTTTCAGATATACAACATAGTGATTAAATAACTCCCAAAGTGATCACCCCAATAAATCTAGTCCCCCTCTCACACCGTACATAGTTATTATAATACAATTGGCTATATTCCTTTTGCTATACATTATATCACCATGACTATTTTGTAACTACCAATTTGTACTTCTTAATCCCTTCCCCCTTTTTCACTGACCCCTCAACCTCTCTCCCTTCTTGTAACCCTCAATATGTTCTCTGTATCTATGAGTTCATTTCTGTGTTTTGTTTCTTTATTTTGTTCTTTAGATTGCACATATGCATGCAATCACATGGCATTTGCTTCCTCTATTTGACTTACTCCACTCAGCACAATGCCCACTAGGTCCATCATGAATATCCATTATTTTTAGTCTGGGTGTGTCTTTTAATCTGAAGTGAGTCTCTTGTAGGCAGCATATGTGAGAGTCTTGTTCTGTTATCCATTCAGCCACCTTATGTTTCAATTGGAGCATTTAATTATTTTTCGTTTGAAGTAGCATTGATAGATATGTAGTTGTTGACATTCTTTATTTAGACTTTCGATACGCATTTTTTTTTCTTCTTAAAAAACTCCTTCCAATATGTCTTGTAATACTGGCTTGGTGGTGATGAATTCTTTTAGCTTTGTCTGTGAAGCTCTTTTATCTGTCCTTTGATTCTAAATGATAGCTTTGCTGGGTAAAGTATTCTTGGTTGTAGGTCCTAGGTTTTCATCACTTCGAATATTTTGTGCCAAGCCCTTCTTGCCTGTAAAGTTTCTGTTGAGAAGTTGGCTGACAGTCCTATGAGAGGGAGCTCTCTTGAGGGTAACTAATTGCTTTTGTCTTGCTTCTTTTAAGATTCTCTCTTTGTCTTCAGCCTTTGGCATTTGCATCATGAATTGTCTTGGTGTGGGCCTCTTTGGTTTCATCTTTTTTGGGACTCTGAACTTCCTGGATTTGTATGTCTATTTCCTTCACTAGGTTAGGGAAATTTTCCATTATTATTTCTTCAAATAGGTTTTCAATTTCTTGCTCTCTCTCTTCTCTTTCTGGTGCCCCTATGGTGTAAATGTTGTTATGCTTGATGTTGTCCCAGAGACTCTTCAAACTACCTTCAGTTTTTTGGATTCTTTTGTTGTTGTTGCTGTTCTGACAGGGTGTCATCTGCTACCACATCCTCTATGTCACTGATTCGATCCTCCATTTCATCAACTCTGTTGATTCCCTCTAATGTACTCTTTATCTCAGATATTTTATTCTAAATTCCTGACTGGTTCCCTTTTATGTTTTCCAACTCCAATTTTATGTTTTCTATCTCTTTGTTAAAATTTTCACTGAATTCATCTACTCTTCCTCTACGTTCTTTGAGCATCTTTATAAGCAGTGTTTTGAACTCTGCGTCTAGTAGATTGCTTGTCTCCATTTATTGAGTTATTTTTCTGGAGCTTTGTTCTATTCTTTCATGTAGACCATGTATCTCCATTTAACTGCCTCCCTGTATCTATTTCTATGTATTGGATAGATTTCCTAAGTCTACCTATTTTAATAGAGTGGCTTTATGTCGTAAGTGTGCTGTGGGGCCCAGTGGCACAGTTCTGGGAGGGGTCCAGCTGCAAGCCAAGTTTAGCAGCAGCCTTTGCACCTCTGGAGCCACCTGATAGGCATCACCAAGCAATCCATATATGGATGCCACCATGCTAGACTTACAGGTGCCTCAAGAGGCCAACTCAGAAATTGAGGCTGGCCTCCACTAGTGTGGGGCTTGGGGCTGCTCATCAAGAGGTAAGGGGAATGTCAAGGGAGAGATAGAGTCTCAGGCAATCACCAGGACAGGGCAACCAGTGTTATCCAGATTGATGGGGATGCCGATACAGTGACTTCTGTGTCTGCATGCTGGGATAGGGGAGGGCTCAACAAAGGAACAATGGATACTGCCAGCACTTCTGTCCAGGAGAATGTGGGCCCTCCACGACCTCTCCCTGAGCTTGACAACTCAGTGTCTCCCTGTATGTCTCTGGCTTTCCTTGAGCAGCTGCCTCAACTCTGGAGCTCAGAGCAAGTGAGTCTACCAGCAAGTAAATCTGCACATGGGTGACTTTAGAGGAATGTCCACCACTCCCACAGGCCTCCGTCTAACTCAATCACTGTCTCCACTGTTTTTCACAGCCAGAGATTGTGGGGACTTCTCTTCATAGCACTGGAACCCTGGGCTTGGAAGCCCCATATTTGAGCTGGGATCCTTCACTCCTCAGGTTGGGGAAAGGAGCTCTGCAGCCAAGAAAACTCTCTTGATTCTCGGTCACCATACGCGGTTGTGAGATCAGCATGTTTTGGGTCTCCACCCCTCCTACTGTTTTGAGATGACCTATTATTTTTGTAGGACGTATAGTTGTAGGACTTCTGTTCAGCCAGACCTCAGGTGATTTTGCATGCTGGGTGCTCTGTAATTTTGTTATAATTTTGGTCTTTAGAGGAGACGTGCACAGCCTCTTGTGAGGACCAATAAGAAACATTTGCACAAGAAAGGAAGAATAAGCAAATGGAGGAAGGGTTCTAGACAAGGAAGTGACACCATAAAAATACTGGGCGCTAGGTACAGGATGGTTGAAACTAAAGGACAAAAAAATGAACAAAAGCAACAGACATGCCTTACAGTCATGTCTAGGACCAACCTTGGAAGCAGAGACATAGCCAAGCAGAAAATTCAGTCAAGCAAATACTTTGTGAATACAACATCAAATCACTGGCTGTTTGTTTCGGGTGTTTTCCCACAAGGTGATGATTTGGGAACTGAATGGAGTCAACTGTTCAGTCATTGTATAGATTTAGATATCTCTCTTGTATATCTTTGTCTTTGGGCAATCTTCATAGATCATTCTACCTGCACAGCTTTCCAGAATCTATAAAATGAACACAATTGCATTCACATTTCTAGATTGTCCATTGTTTTTAAAGTGCCTGAAATTTTCATTTGCTTATCTGGGTTAAATGTTTAGGGCAATGTTAATAAGTAATTGGGTCATATAAGTTTCCAATTCAGAAGTACTAATGCTATTGTTGCTGTTTGTATTTACTTTCTTGCTTGATTTTTGAAAGCATATTCTGTAGAAATCTCCTGCAGTATTAGCACTAAATGTTAGCTAAAGACAAGTGTGCCTTTATCTAATTTGGTACTTCTTTCATAAATTTAAAATAAAGGAAAAAAATAAAATAAAATAAAGAAAAGCCTTTCCCAACATTTAATCAGAAACTGTAGAATCTTTTCAACTCAAAGCCTTTCCCTAAATGCTATAACATGTGCAAAATTCTTATGTAGATCACAAATTTAGGCTCCATCTATTTAGCTTGAGATTATGATGCTACCTTATAAACATCAAATGCCCCAAATTTTGATGTGAGTGTTTCCTCTGGCTAAGTGACAAAGTGCTGAATAACCCAACACACATTTCCCAGTGAATGATATTCTTCTTGTCTTCGCTAATGTCGTTAAATAATTTCAAAAACTCTCTTCAAGACAGCTGCTGTGAGCTAGAGAGCTCAGTACAGGAGAGGCTACCATTTTATTTGTCTGCCTGCAGACACAGATGTTGTTTGTGTTGTCTGCAAATACAGAATATGGTCTAAAATATCACTGTTATTTTCAGTGAGTCAGAGTGATATGGCACTGGTGAAGTGAATCCATAAAAATTAGTATGGAGTAGAATAATATTCAAAAGGAGACATAAAAATACATCAAACTCACAAACAATGAGCATAGTTTAAGTGTTTTTTTCATATTATGGGTAACAAAGGAAACATCCATTGTCTCCCAGCTGCCGTATCCCTCAAAGTATTTTGGCAGCTGGATATGACAATCCAGATGAAACCACAGTGAGCCGAATGAAACCTAGGAGTCGAGAAGCAAGTAAGTTCTAGCATCAGCCTCATGCACATTGAGTAAATGACGAGAACTAGACTATGAATTTGATTGTGCTAACTTATAACTTCATATGCTGTATAGGGCGACTAGAACTCAATATTAAAATCGTTCCAAATTAACTTTGCTACTTTGTATCTATGAGGCCTTGGAGAATTTACTTAATCTCTCTTTGAGCCTCAGTTGCTTTATTTGAACAATAGGAATAATAATAATCTTTCTCGCAGGACATACTGTGGGAATTAAAAAATAACGTACATCTCATCCTTGTACATAGAAGATACTAAATTCACAGTTGGATATACTTTCTTCTTTTTGATATGCAAAAATTCCTTGGTGCCTTGACCACTATGCCTTTGTGCTAGGGCTAGAGAATGTGTGCTTTGAAGTCAGACCTATGAGTCCTAGTCTAAAACCTTGTACTTTGTCAGTTACAAGTGAATTTCATGGTAACTGAGGTATATTAGTTTCCCAATTTCCATAGCAATTAGAGAATGGCCTTTCTTTCTAAATATAAATTTGTACTTGTAGGACTGTAATGTAAACACAGCTCTCAAAAATAATTCTATCAGCTCAGATCAATTATACTTCAGAATGAGGTCAAGACTGACCCTATTTGCTAGAGTGTTCGACTATTAGGCTATTGTTTCCATATAATAACTCATTTGGCCATTTACTGTATATACACTATGCTACTAAAGAGCCCTTATAGAAATTAGTAGTAAACACAGGGGATATTAATAGGTTCTCATTGTTGAGAGGTAGATTTTGAGGATTGTTTAAATAATAGGACTGCATTTGCACTGAATCAACCATATACCGTCATCTAGTCTGATACAAATAAGATTAACTTTGCTAGACTGATTAGCCAGGATTATGAAAAAAAATCTTTAGCTATAGAATAAAACAAAAGCAACTAGCTTATTAAAGAAGGAATGGAAAATGTGTGTTGCTGGTATTGAGTCCACCTAATCTGTCATAGTACTTTACCACTGAGCCCATATTGGCCCATGAATCCTTCTTGCCGCATTAGAATCGTTTGATTTGTTAATTTTGTTTGCATCAGTCTATAACTATCTAAGCATTCAGGAATTTCAGCATCTAGAAGTGAAGGCAAAATGGCAGATAAGTCAAGAGAAATTAATGTCATGTTCATCATTAATGGTAGTTTGTGAATACAGATTAGTTTTTCGGTGTTATAAATTGTGGTACTTTGTTTAATTGTTCACAGTGTTCAACTGAGATTTTTAAAGTAAGCAAGGAGAAAACATTCTAGTTTCTCTCTGTTTTCTAAAAACTTGTTTATTGAGGTATAATTAATATACAATAAATTATACATATTTATAGTGTAAATTTGGTAATTTTTGACATGTATGTAAATATATACCCATGAAAACATCACCACAATCATCATAGCGAACATATATATCAAAAAGTTTTCTCCTGCCCTCTTTGTAAAATTTCTTCTCTACTACTTCCCAGCCACCTTACTCCCAGACTACCACTGATCTGCTTTCTGTCAGTATAGACTAGTTTGCATTTTCTAGAGTTTTACATAATGGAAACATATAGAGTATGTAAACTTTTTGACTTTTGTTTTTTAAACTTGGCAAAATTTGGTATTTATTCATGTTGTCATATGTGTCAATGGTTCATTCCTTTTTATGTCTCAATAATATTCTATGATATGGTTATACCAGAGTTTGCGCTCATTCGCCTGTAGACAGTTATTTGAGTTTTGTCCAACTTTTATTTATTACAAATAAAGCTGCTATGAACATTTGTGTACAAGTCTTTGTAGGTACATGTGATTAAATTTTACTGAGCTAAATATCAGAGGGTGGAATAGTTATATCATATGGTAGGTGTATGTTTAACTTTATAAGACATGAAAGTATAATTAGCCCTAGAGAAGCATTCTCAATCCACTTAACAAAGCCAATAGTAGGATCCAAAAGGATAAAACTATTGCCAAGTATTGAGCATTCACCAGAGCAAAGTTAAATAGTATATATAGGAATACAAACTCTTTTTGGCCTATTCTACTCAATGCCATGAATTAGAAGTTTTCTCACTCTAACTAATGAGAATAGGGACCATTACCCACTTCATTTCAGGTTCATAGCTGTTTCCTTTAATCTTTTCTGGTGGTTCTTTCTCCAGTCACAGTACGATTTAACAGTAAGGCATATATATTACATGTGTGTTCCCCTCCCATAGTTAGATTCCTTTCTGTCATCACATATTTGACCACTTTTACTCATCTACCTCCCTCCTTTCCCCTCCCCATCCATCGTCTGGTAACCATTCTGTTTTCCATGTCCATGAGTCTCTATTTGTTCTGTTCATTTGTTGAATTTTGGTTTATATTCCACATATAAGTGATATCATGTGATTTTTGACTTTTTATGTCTGGCTTATTCGCATAATTATCTTGAAGTTGATCCACATTATCACCAATGTGATATCTTCGTATGGCTGAGTAATATTCCATTATATATATGTACCATGACTTCCTTATTCAGTCATTTATCGTAGGGCACTTTGTTGCTTCCATGTCCTGGCCACTGTGAATAATGCTGCTATAAACATCAGTGTGCTAATGTCTTTTCAGAGATGAGTTTTCAAGTCTTTGGTTTAATACCCAGTAGAGGGATTGCTGGATCATATGGTAGATCAATTTTTAGTTTTTCGAGGAACCTTCATACTGTTTTCTATAGTGGCTGTACCAATTTACAGTCCCACCAGCAGTGTATAAGGGTTCCTTTTTCTCCATATCATCTCCGAAATTTGTTATTATTGTCTTGTTGTTAACAGGTATTCTAACAGGTGTAAGATGGTATTTCACTGTGGTTTTGATTTGCACTTCCCTAATAGCTAGTGATGTTGAGCATCTTTTAATATATTTCTTGGCCATTTGTATGTCTTCATGAGAAAACTGTGTATGTTCAGACCCTCTACCAATTTTTGATTGGATTGTTTGTTTTTCTGCTGTTATTGAGTTCTGTGAGTACTTTGCGTATATTAGATATTAGGCCCTTGTTGGAGGCATTGCTTGCAAATATATGTTTCCATTCAGATGGTTGTCTCTTTACTTTGTTAATGGTTCCTTTTGCTGTGCAGAAGCTTTTTAGTTTGATACAGTCACATCCATTTATTTTTACTTTTACTTTTTTGCTTTTGAGGTAAAATTCATAAAATCCTCTTTAAGTCCAAGGTCCTATGTTTTCTTCTATACATTTTATTGTTTCAGGTTTTCAATTCAGGTCTTAAATCCATTTTGAGTTAATTTTGGTGTGTGGTGATAGACAACAGTTTAGTTTCATCCTTATGCAGGTGGCTTTCCCGTTTCCCCTACACCATTTATTGAAGAGGCTTTCCTTTCTCTACTGTATGTTTTTAACTTTTTTGTTGAAAATTATTTGCCCATATAAACGTAGGTATATTTCTGGACTCTTGATTCTGTCCCACTCATCTGTGTGTTTGTTTTTCTGCTAATACCATCTTGTTTTCATTATTGTTGCTTTGTAGTATAATTTAAAGTTGGAAATAGTGATGCCTCCAACATAGTTCTTTATTTTTTAGGGTAGGGTTAAGTTATTCGGGTACATTTGTGCTTCCATGCAAAACTGATGACAGTTTGCTCTATTTCTTTTAAAAATGCCATTGGGATTTTGATAAGGATTGCATTAAACCTGTATAATGCTTTAGGTAATAAGGTTATTTTAACTATATTAATTCTTCCAATCCAATAACATGGAATATCTTACTTTATCTTTATTTCAATTTCTTTTAATAGGGTCTTGTATATTTCATTATACAGTTCCTTCACATGTTTCATTTGAAGATT
The DNA here is from genome assembly GCF_014176215.1 of Rousettus aegyptiacus. Classification (NCBI taxonomy): domain Eukaryota; kingdom Metazoa; phylum Chordata; class Mammalia; order Chiroptera; family Pteropodidae; genus Rousettus; species Rousettus aegyptiacus. The sequence goes on along the minus strand of NW_023416312.1, from coordinate 78,037,758 downwards.
TCTTCCTAATATATTATTCTTTTACTTGCAATTGCAACACGAATTATTTTTTTTCCACTTCTTTTTATGACACTTCATTATTAGAGTATAGGAACGCCTTGGATTTTTGAACATTGATTTTATATCGAGAAATATTACTAGATTTGCTTTTTCTTTCTAGTAGTGTTCTTGTGGAGTCTTTAGGGTTTTATATATAGAGAATCATGTCATCCTCAAATAGTGACAGTTTGACTTCTTCCTTTCCTATTCAAATGCCTTTTTTATCTTACTCTTGCCTCAGTGCACCAGCTAGGACCTCCAATGGTATATTGAACAACAGTGGTGATAGTTGACAAAATTGCCTTGTTCCTTATCTTAGAGGGAAGGTTTTTACTTTTTCACCATTAAGTATAATGTTGGCTGAGATTTTGTCATATATGGCCTTTATAATGTCAAGGCACTTTCCTTCTATACTGATTTCGTTAAGTGTTTTGATCATAAATGGATGCTGTATCTTGTCAAAAGATTTTTTTTTGCATCTATTGCTATCATATGACTCCTATATATTTTTTTAATTTCTTCATGTGGTATACCACATTAATCGATTTGCAGATCTTGGACCATCACTGCGCTCTTGGATAAAACCCTCTTGATTGTACTGTATAATCTTTTTAATATGTTGCTGTATTAAATTCGCTAGTATCTTATTTAGGATTTTTGCATCTATGTTTATGAGATATTGGTCTGTAGTTTTCTTTTTTTGTGTGTTATCTTTACCACGTTTAGGTATCAGAGTAATATTGACCTCATAAAATAGGTTGGAAAGTATTGCCTCCTCTTTGATTTTTTGCAAGAGTTTGAGGAGAACAAGTATTAATTTTCTTTGAATGTTTGGTAGAATTCACTGGTGAAGCAATCTGGCCCTGGACTTTTAATTTTTGGTAGGTTTTTTTTATGATTATTTCAATTTCCATACTGCTTATCAGTCTATTTAGATTTTTCAGTTCTTCTTGATGCAGTCTAGGAAGATTGTATTTTTCTAAGTACTGGTGTATTTCTTTTAGGTTATTAAATATGGTGTTATGTAATTTTTCATAGCATTCTTGTATGATCCTTTGTATTTCTGAGATGTCAGTCATAATTTCCCCTCTTTCATCCCTGATTTTATTTGTGTCCTTTCCATTTTTCCTTTAGTGAGTCTAGCCAGGGGTTTGTCAATTTTATTAACCTCCTCAAAGAACCAGCTCTAGGTTGCATTTATTTTTTTTCTATTGTTTTGTTGTTATTGTTATTGTTGTTGTTGTTGTTTGTTTTCAATTTCATTTATTTCTGCTCTAATTTTGATTATTTCTTTCCATCTGCTGACTTTAGGCTTCGTTTTTTCTTCCTTTTCTAGTTTTTTTACAGATGAAGCATTAGGTTGTTTATTTAGGCTTGTTTTTATTTTTGGAGATAGGCCTGTAATGATATGAACTTTCCTCTTATGACTGCTTTTGCCGTGACCCAAAAGTTTTGATATGTTGTACTGTAATTATCATTCATTTCTAGCTATCTCTTGATCTCTCATTACATTTCTTCCCCTACCCAGCCCTTCTTCAGAAGCATGTTGTTTAATCTCCATGTATTTGTGGTTTTTCCCGCTTTCTTTTTACAATTGATCTTTAGCTTCAAAAGCATTATGATCAGAGAATACAGTTGGTGTGATTTTAACCCTTATATATGTTGAAGCTATCACTTTGTCCCAGTATGTGTTTCATCTTGAGAATGTTCCCTGTGCACTAAAGAAGAATGTGTAAGCAGTTTTTATGTCATGAAAGACTCTGTAAATGTCAATTATGTTCAGTTGGGCTAATGTGTCATTTAAGGATGTGTTTTCCTTATTGATTTTCTGTTTGGATGATCTGTCCATATCCAACAGTGGAGTATTTAGGTCCCCTACTATGATGGTATTTAGATCTGTTTCTCACTTTAATTCTGTTAGCAATTGCTTTATATATTTCGGGGCTCTGCAATTGGGAACATAGATATTAGTAAGTGTTATGCTTTCTTGGTGCATAATTCTCTTTATCATTATGAAGTGTCCCTCAGTATCTTTCTTTACCTTTTTTATTTTGAAGTCTGTTTAATCTGATATTAGTACTGCTTCTCTGAATGTCATTTGCTTGAAATATCATTTTCAACCCTTTCACTTTGAGTCTATTTTTGTCTTTGGAGCTGAGATGTGTCTCCTGGAGGCAGCATATGGTTGGGTTTTATTTTCTGATCCATTCTGCAACTCTGTGCCTTTTTATTGGTGAATTCAATCCCTTTACATTTAGGCTGACTATTGAAATATGAGGTTTTTCTAGAACTATTTTATATTTTCCTTTTTGATAGTTCAGCATTTCCATTGCTTCCTTGTCCTTGTTTGTCTATTTATTTTATTTTGGTTGGGTTTTGTGAATTTTTACTCTGGTCCTTCTTTTATGTTTTATACTTAAGTTCTGAATCTTGGGCATCTGGTTACTATATACGAATATGTAGAGGATAGTAATACACACACACAGTGATACACAAACATACACATTCCTTTTTCTTCTGTGTGTGCCTTATCTCCATTTCTTTTTGTGAATTTGGATCTTGAATCCTCCCTTTTTCTGTCATTGTTGTCTGAATTTGTCCCTATGTATGCTGAATGTACATTACTATCTTCCTATTGCAAAACTCTTCTTTTTGTTTAAGCTTATAATGCTCTATTCTTAGTAAAGGTTGCACTCCTCTATTTCTACATACCTGCAAGTTGTCTTACTCATAGTTATGTTTTTTTTTTTTTTGTCATTTTGTTTTATGTGAGCTGACCACTTTTGGTAATCCTGTAATGCAGATCTTGTAGTGCAGAATTCCCTCAGTTTTTGTATGTCTGGAAAGGTTTTTATTTCTCTTGCGTATCTAAAGGAGAAGTTTACTGGATGCATTCTTTTTGGCTGGTAAATCCTTTCATTTAATAGTTTGAATATTTGAATCCACTCCTTTCTGGCTTGTAATATTTGTGCTGAGAAATCTGACAATAACCTAATGGGTTTTCCTTGATAGGTATCCAGCTTCTTTTCCCTGACTGACCTGAGAATTCTTCATTTTGTCATTAATTTTTGATAATGTTAACACAATGTGTTTTAGTGAAGGCCTTTTTGGGTTGACATAATTGGGTGTTCTGATGACTTCTTGAATTCCAAGCTCCTGCTCATTTCTTAGATTGGGAAATTCTCATCAACTATTTGTCTGAAAATGCTTTCTAATCCCTGCTCCCTTTCCTCCCCTTCGAGAATGCCCATTATTCTTTTGTTTCCTTTCCTGATGGTATCAGGTATTACTTGTATTTCTCTTTCATTATTTTTCATTCGTCGGTCTCTCTTGCTTCTTCTAATTTATTTCTAGATTTCTGTCTTTAATATCACTGATCCTTTCCTCCATTTGGTTGACTCTGTTTTCCAAGCTTGCTATTTCATTTTTTGTCTTGTTCAGTGTTTTCTTCATATACAGAAGTTCTATTTGGTTCTTTTTTTAGGGTTTCAATCTCTGCTAAAGCACTCATTCTGCTCATCTAGTTGTTTTTTCAATTCCTGAAATTGTTTATATAAATTGTTTTGAATCTCATTGTGTTTTTTTTTTTTTTTGGAAGTATCTTCCTGAATTCTCTGTCATTTAAGTCTCATATTTATATATCATTAAGCTTATTTTCTGGAGATTTTTCTCTTTGTTTCTAAGCTGCCTTGTCGTCTTGGTTGTTCATGGTGTTTAATGGACTATTTCTCCACCTAGGCATTAATGGAAGTGTTTTGTGTTATTTTTCCAGAAAGATTTGTTATATAAAAGTATTCTTTAGACTGTTGCTATGATGACATTTTTGTTTTGGTTTCCAGTATGTGGCATCTAAGCCTCTTGGATCCTTGCTTTACATAAGGTCTTAATTATTCTTTTTTTTTCCTTATGAAATTCAGTTAAGCTCACTACCCTCAATCTCTGTCTCTGCCAGTGTTAGCGACAGTTTTGGTAGCATTTGCTCATATTCCCCTGAGGCTCCAAGGTGTTCATACTTAGAGGATATGTGGAGAGGGCCCCTCTCAGTTGGGGGCTGGAGGTTCCATCTCCTCCTCACATTTTGCAACTGTGGCTAGTAATCAACTGTTTTTACTCTGTCCTCCCTGCTTCTCTGCCGTTGACTTCCCTGCTTTCCGCTCTGATGCTTAGGCACTGCCATTGGCTACATGGAGTTCACAGGTTTCCCAGGCAGAGTTGTTTAAGGAACCTGCTGTGGCTTCTCCCTTCCCCCTCTTCCTTCGGGAGCTCCATCCAAGAGAGACAGCTTCTTTGTTTCTCCCAGTCTACTGCCAGACTCCTGGGATTCTGATCTGTGGTAGCTCTTGTGTGCATATCCCACACTCAGATGTGCTGGTGTGCAGGTTTGGTGTTCTTTATTAGTTTTGGATGTCCACCATATTGTTGTTTCAAGGGTAGAGTTCTGGGGATGTCTCTCACTCCACTATGTTTCTGACATCGCTCCCAGTTTTTCCATTTTCATTGGTAGACCTTGTTTTATATTAAGCAAAACCATCTCATATGTGTCAGATTTTTCTTCAAGAATTTAACGCTTTTGAAAGTGGTTTCATATTTTTTAATTTCAAAACTTTGGTATTTAATGATCATTCTTTGTCTAGAAATATTCTAGGGCCTGAGGAGAAAGAAATAGTACCTTGTATCTATATAGTATTTCATAGATTATACCTCATTTTGAAAAAATTTTCTTATTTCATTTTGAGAGATACCAAAAGTTTAGATCACACTCTCAGATCTGGAGGTCTAATTCAAGAGGTAATGCCGATGATATAAGTATAAAGAAAAAAGAAATATATAGAAATAAAATTATATAGTAAAGATTAGAAATGTTCTAAAGAAGGGTAAGATTAATAAGAGAGAAGACCAAAGTTAGAGCATATTTTCTGAAGGTACAGACACAGGCTGGATATTAGGAATTGGAGTAGTGAAGAATCAGAGGAAGGTATTCCAGGTAGTTGGTATAATATATTCAAAGATACAGAGGCAAAAATAAAACAGTCACCATTGAAAGATGGTGAGAAGAAGCAGAACTTAGTTTATTCAGTAGTTTGTGGACACTGACTCTGGTACATAGTTCTATCTTGGCACTTTTACTTACTCATCCCAAAATAAATGCTTACAGATTAGTGTAGAATGTTACAGAAATCACATTGTTTGCATTTATGAGTGTGTGTTTGAAGCATTTGTAAATATTTTTAGTGGTCATTTATCTCTTTAGCTCACTGGTCTTCCTTCTCTAGATGAAATTGTGTGATGGACTAATATAGTTTAAAATTTACACACACACACACACACACACACACACACACAAAATAGCTTTATGTGTTTAGTGAACATAATGAAAATACAGAAGTATATCTGGAAGTCCATAGTGGTCAATAAGGATTCAGGCAGCAAAGTGTTATGAACAGCCAGAAAATTGGACCAACACAGGAAAGAAATGAGAAATTTGTAGGGCCACTGAGCACTATGCATTTGTAGTGTTAAGCAGCCCTGAAAATTTCTCATTTATGTCACGAAGTCTCTTTTTTCATTTGAAATGTTGAAATTAAGGGAACATGAGCAGGTTCTCATTGATCTAAATTTCTTTTGAAGTCCCAGACTTCCCACCATCTTTTTTAGTCCTTGATTCTTTTTCCAGACTCCTTTTTTGTTATTGTTATGAAAGCTGTGGAACAGGCATCACCTTTTTCGTTGCAGTGGTAACTGTTGTCCGAGTTAGCTGTAGAACAACTTTTTCCGTATTATGTGAGTACAATCAAAATTGAGCCCTGTACTAAGATTAGTTCAATGAAATAGAAATGGCTTATTCCCACCTCAAATTTTCTTCCTCATTAGATTGTCGAAGGATATTCTCATCTCTCTAAATATGATTGGGGTCCCTTTTGATGTTTTCTTCCAAGTTTTAATTTGTCTCCTTTGTGCTATAATCCTGTACCATTCTCTGTTTTGAGCCATTTTTACAGATTTGCAACTCACTGTACTTCTGAGAGCATCCATTAACATGACCTTTTAACTATGTTCTGAAATGGCTCCAGTTAGTCAATATTGTTTGGCTTACTACTTCAGGCTTTAACTCTGCCCAATTTTTTGCCATGGTTTTCACTATGCTGACAGATGGAGAAATCTTGAATATTAAGGAGTAATTGGTGGGCCCTGAGTACTGGGATAATGGGTGCATTTGGAGCTATAAGGGGGAGATTAGGCTTCAGGAAGCTTAGTTATCTTCTTTAAGTCCTCTGATAACTGCGGGATCCCATCTTGCATGGACAACACTCTGTCTCATTCCTGTTCCCCAGAAAAGTCTGATGAGTCTGCAACAGAAAATAAATGTCAGGTCTGGGTGGTGCCTTTATTAATTCGTTGTCGTTTGGGCTTTTGAAAAGGCTTTCTATAATCTTTGGCAAAGGACGTGACATGATCCTGTTTGCTTTCTCTGCTTAATGCTCCATTCTGTGGATTTGATAAAACTTTTTCACAAAATAAAAGAGGAAATTAAATTGGGCTAATTTTCTAAGACTGAGAAATCAGAGGTCTATTTTGTTTTCTTTTCTTGAAATTGAGTGGGTGTTCAGTGGAGCTATGTTTAAGTAAACTTACATTAACTTATTTTTTTGACAATTTGATATTTTTTTCTTTGAAAAGCCCCAAACTGAGAAATACAAAACTGTGTACCCAGTAGTGAAAATTATTTCTTTCCTACATCATGTTTCTCATTTCTTTCTTTCTTTGTGTTTCTTGCTTAAGTCTGTGATAATCCATTGCACTTTCCCTGGAGCCAGTAATGAATTATTAGTGGGTCAGTAAGAATTTTTAATTATATGAATTTTGATTCATTGTACTATAAGTACTGTTTACAGTAGCCATGCTTATTAACTGATGGTTTTATGTTTGATGAATAATTATTCATTCAGTTACTTTTTAACAATATATATTTTATATACTCTATCACTAATCTCACAATTTACAATGGATGCCTAGGCTATATCAATACTTTAATATAGCAGACTTGTACTCATGACACAAGATCATACTTTGCTAACATATGTGATCATCCTTCACAATAGAAGTATGACTAGCACTTTCATTTATAAAACCAATAACTTTTTTCCCCATTTGAAATTGTTAACGTTTTCACATTTTGCCATAAGAAGCTCAAGTTATAATTACAGAATTTTAGAATACGAGAGTTACCTAAATGTTTATTTCAAGTTGGACCTGAACATTTTATAAATGAGGAAACTGAGGCCCCAAGATATAAGTGACTTATTCAGAAAAAACACATAGCTAATTAACAACATCTGCTTTTGCATATAATCCATAAGATTTGTTATGAGTCACAATAATTAAAGCTAATAATTTTATCTCCTCTCTCTCTTCCTTATTTTGGAAACAGACTACACACTTTAAAGTTATATCCCAAATCACTCAGGTCATGGCTAAGATTAATGACAGATTTTGACCTCCAATTATTTATTTGGAGTGTGATATAGATAACTACTACTTTCCCTTTTAAGTTTTTTTTTTTGCTTTAAACAATCTGTTTTTAAGTAGCAGGCTTCAAATGCAAGTCCTTGATTCTTAAAATGCAGCTATTTATGATGCAATTATGAGTAATCAACTTCCCATGAGCTTAACTGTAATGTAATGCAACAGTTGCAGTTTCCTAACAGTTATATTCTTTGTTGCATAGTAAACCACCTCGTATCTTTGAACAAGGAAAAAAAAAAACACCAAATCTGAGTAGTAAAGATATCGCCCAATGAATTAGGGCAGTTATTTTTCTTTAAATATTTCTTTGGGGGAGGGGACACCTACTCAATTAGAGGTCTTTTTTTTTAATACCTATTGTGTCATGAATTCATAGGTACTGGATTCCTTCAGCTCATGCTCCTTTCCATTGATTCTCACACTGTATGCTTCTCTGGGTGAAGCAGACTGATGCTTCAGTTGAACCCAGGTACCTTTCTCTTTGGCTTCTTTCTTTTTTGATCATTTTCCTTCACACATTTCAGGAAACTATCTCAACTCTTAGAGTGTTTAATATGCTCAATATGTATATTAATTCTTTTGGCAAGAATCTCGACCTTAACTTGTTCATTTACAACTATGCCAACTGCATGCTGGGTGACATTGCAAACTCTTCCAGTTTTGCCATGGTAACATTTGTGAGGTATTCCTTTTTGAACAGTGCCCATTCTCTTGATGTCTACAATATCATCTTTCTTGTAGATTCACATGTATGTGACCGAAGGAACAACTCCGTGTCTTCTAAAAGGCCTAGAGAACATGTAGCAAGTACCTCTCCTCTTTCCCTTTGTATTGGTTATTTTGGTGAATTACTGGAAGATGGTGGTTCCAGCTGAAAGGCCCTTTAAATTTTGATAAATGGCTTTTCCAGGCTGAAGACCTGAAGATCAATCCTTAGATTCAGAGAGAAAATACAGTAGCTCATTTTATTCAGTACTTCATAACATGTTTTTGAAAAAAAATTATTAGCATTAATAGAGGCCTAAAGTGATCCTATGTGCCAGACCCACTCAAATTAGTCTCATGATCCCCAACTATGGAATGTTCCTTAGTCGCTGAAAGCTCATCAGTGATCACTTTTATCCTAGTGTCCCCCCTAAAAATGGCTTTCATCTGTTATATTCCTACAAAAAAAAAAGTATTCCCTAGAAGTCACCAAGAAATCAAGCATTAGTTAGCCCTGGTTGCCTCATGCTTAGATATAAGCAAGATAGCATTTTGGCTACCTTTTCTTTAATGTTACATGTACTTTCATTCACGAGGAGAAAAGCAGCAGGGCCTCCTGCTGGCTGAGAGACCCTCGGTTCCACCTGTGAAAATTGACTTATTCTCTAGTCTCTTCATTGTTTTACTATCTGATGGTATATAATCCACTAAAAAAATATAGAGGTGTAAGTGAAGTATAATAGACTACATATACTTGAAATATACAATATGATAAACTTTGGCTCATATACACATGTAAAACTATAGCCACAATCAAGATAACAGACATTTAAATCATCCTAAAAGTTCCTTTGTACCCCTTGTTCTCCATTTCTCCATCACTCTCTTCCCCAGGCAACCACTGATCTACTTTTCATCACTATAGATTGGTTTGTATTTTTTAGAATTTTATTTAAATAGAAGCATACAGTACGCAGACATTCCGTTGGACTTCTTTCACTCAGCATAATTATTTTGAAGTCCATGCACCTCGTTATATATCAAAGGATTATTCAGATTTAGGATTGAGTATTATTCCATTGTGTGGATATACCACAGGTATATTCTTTCAGCTATTCATGGACACTTGAGTTGTTCCTACCTTTTCACTATTATGAATAAAACTTATGAACAACCTGGTACAGATTTTTGTGTAGACAGAAGTTTTCTTTGGTCTAATGTCTAGGAGTGCATTGATTTCATGTTAAGTACAGGTTTACCTTTTGAGGAAAATGCCAAACTGTTTTCCAAAGTAGTACCATTCTACTGTCTCACCAGGAGTGTATATAGTTACTCCACATTCTCGTCAACACTTGGTGTGGTCAGAATGTTTTTAGGCCATTCTAGTAGGTCTGTAGTGGTATCTCATTGTGATTTTGTTTTCATTTTCCTAAAAACTAGTGATATTGAGCATCTTTTCAATTGCTTATTGGCCCTTCCTATTTTTTGTGAAGTGTCTCTTCAAATCTTTTATACATTTTAAAAATTGGATTTAAATTCTATTATTCTGCTCATATTTTGTCTCTTACAAGGCTGCAAAATAGGTTTTTCTTACAATAAAAATTAAATACATGTCTGTGAGACCCCAAATACATCATTTATTTGACAACATCTTTATCCATTTATTCTTGAAATGTAGTTTCTCATGGTGCTACTAGTGTAAATATTCTAGATTGTACTTAACATTTCTCTCATGGCCGGTGTGTTGGTAAGAATAGATCTATAATAAATCTAATAAAACTTTTATCTTCTCTAGGAATATATAGTATTTTTTAGTAACAAGGTTATATGTGCAAGGTTATAAGTAGCCACTAAGGTTCATTGTAAGTTGCTTTATAGAAAAATGCATCCTTTTGGAATTTTGAACACCACCAAAAATTTTGTGTATTTAAAGAAATAATTTACAATGGTAGCATTGATTTCAAGAAAGGGAAGTGAGGCAGTTCAATGACCATCACTTACTATAAATAAGTGAAATGGTTTTTTTTCTCGCTTTTTTCTTAATTGTATATTTACAAGGAAGTGTACTTTTATATTACTGTTTAATTAGAGAATTTGTGAGTTTTTAATTCAAATTAGAGTATAGCGCCAAGAAATATATTGCACAATCTTTGTTTTTTATCATGTTACACTGTATTTCCTTAGAATGGAACAAATCCTTATTCATATTTTTTTGAATGGGAATAAAATCTCTTTAACAAAGAAGGACTCTCGTTACATCTACCAGGGTTTTCTTTTTTAACCTTATCTAATATTTCATTATGTGGAATGACAAATTGGCTGTGTATTTTTATTTACTCATCCTTTTCTAATGAACGTCTTTATTGTGATTCATATGCACATATTAAAATCTTTGGAAAGTTACATCTCATATGCCTATGTATGAGTGAAAATAAATGCAAGTCTTTGTTTCTAAAAAGTCAATTTCCTAATTAGTACCCCGAATGCTTTCTTGTTTCTCTATACAGAATTAGAGCTTCTTGCTGCAAAATCTTTGGTAATGCCACGATAGGTTTTTTTTCCTCACTTCTACCCTCTTCCTGGCTCCTACTTACTTCAGAGAAGTTTCTAGGGCAGTAGTTTCCAAATTGTGGTCCCTTGTCCAGTAGCAAAAAACTTTTCCTGGGAAATTCTTAGAAATGCAGAATCTCAGGCCCTACTCCAGACCTGCTGAATCAGAAAATGAAACTGAAGGAAAAGCACAGCCATCTGTGTTTTAGAAAGCCTTCCAGGTGATTCTGAAGCTTGCTGAAGTTTGGGAGCCACTGGTCTAGGGAATTAAGGAATTTGTGAATATGAGCCTATATAAAATTTCTGTCTTATAGCTTTAAACTTATAGGATTATTAGCACGTTGCTGTAGCAACAATTGCACAGTAGAAGTGGATAATGAAATTAAGGATTGTAAAATTAAGAGGCATGAATACCAACCAATGGCAGTATTCTAGATCACTAAGATTTACATCAGGTAAAATAGATTTTTACTTTGAGCTTTGTCAGGGAGAAGTATGGTTTCATAAGATTTTATGTTTGATAATGCCTATTTTTATAAACATCACACCTCTGGAATTTAGACAAATTTTGTAGAAAATAGAATTACTCTTAATGATATTCCTCACAGAAATCATAAGTACATTCTCAGCAGTGACTTATAACCTGAAAGAATAAATTACAATTGAATTTTCCTAATACATTATAGTAGCTTTATTTGCTAACAGTATGTTTCACAGAGCATGGTGCTGACACCTAATGGTTATTAAATAAGCATTAAGATTTGATTCATCAAACCCTTGTTTGACAATTATATGTCACAAAAAAATAGCTATTTAAAATATATATTCATATTCTGCACTCTTCTTTCTAGTATATGATCTGTCTAAATTTTAGCACTTTCTGTATTCAAACACTTAAATTCATTTTAGGATTTGTATTTTACTGATATGTGCCAAGGATTAGATAGATGTACTCATTTAAGCTTCTTTCCGGCCAAATGACATACCCTGTCTCTGATGTCAGTTTGAGAAAATTCTATATAATGATAAACATCCCAGGATTACCTTATCTAGGTATTACATGGCCTTTTCAGATGACATATCTGGGAATGAGGTCATTTTTCATTGTTATTAGGGGCTCTTATAGCACCTTTCCCCCTTTTTAACACCTTGCCATAATTGAATGCAAAATTGAATATAGGACTGAAAGCCTGATATTCATGTAATAAGTTGATGAGGTTTCATTGGCTTCTAGCAGAAACCATGCCCTGATGAGTGTTTAGGGAAAAGAGCTCTGTTGCTATCTGACATGGACTACGGATAAATGACATCTACCCTCTGGACTTTATTTTCCTCAACTGTAAAAGTGGGAGATTTGTTGTGGCATCTCTAAGATCTGAAACATTTTATAATACTAAGACTTAGGGTGAAAGGAGATGAATCCAAACCATGAGGTATTGCTGAGGTGCAATATATGATTGAATATTTTTAATGTATTTGTTGAAAGAAAGAATGAAACAATAATTAGCATAAAGTAAGCCTCACCCTTTTGGAGATGATGAGCAATGATGATGGTAAATACTTATAATTTTGGAGGTTAGATTAATGTATTTTAAGGAAAATTTTTAGTGTATTTAAACTTAATGTTTTTTATCAGTTACCATGATAAATTATTTATTCTTAACTAATGTGTATGAAATGCTTTAAAAGGCCAATAATTTTAATATTTTAAGCATAGGCGTGCTCTACAAAGCATATATATTCTTCCTGAAAGCAAAATATCTTTTAAAGGACAGCTTTCTATGCTTTATACTCCTCTGCACTCACTTATTTCATTACATTTGTGCAACCTAAAATTGTAGCTATAAAGCTATTTTGGGCACACTTTTTCCAGAACCTTGTAAGAATCAACAGGAACATAATTTTAAGCTACAGAAGTGCAAAATAATCACAGAATCCTACACACCATAAATAAAAAGGCCAGAATTCTAACTTTGCAAAAACACATAATTACTAGCAATGGGGGAGGGGGACATGAGGACAAAAAAGTGGAATTGTATTGGGTATTTCTTCATATGGCTAAAATTTTCTTTGAAATGTTTTTTCTCAGAGATGGAATTCTGTGAATCTCCTCACACTCTCTGCTCTGGCTATCAGACAGACATGCAGAGTGTTTCTCAGCATGGCTACCAGCTAGAGATGGGATCTGATGTGGACACCGAGACAGAAGGAGCTGCCTCACCTGACCATGCACTGAGAATGTGGATAAGAGGGATAAAATCAGAGCATAGTTCCTGTTTGTCTAGCCGGGCTAACTCTGCATTGTCCCTGACCGACACTGACCATGAGAGGAAGTCTGATGTGGAGAATGGTAATAGAAATTTATATACTATTTAGTAAAACCCAGAGAAAATGCAATTTTTAGCTTTAATTTGTATTCCTATATCTGACTGTTTTTCATTAATATGCAGAAAGGAAATGCAGGTTAGTAGAGTCTCATGGACAAGGTATGTACCTTGATCTGGCAAAGAGATACATTTATTTACTATGATAGATAAAAATACTTTTTATTCCTGGTGATCCCTCAAGAGAAATAATCTCATGTAGTCAGCAATATTAAGCATGTTTTATAATTATAATTATTACAATTATTTTTACAATAATAATAATTATTATTTATTATTCACTTTTTATTTTCATCTTTCCAATGCATATTAATGGTATTTATTATAAAAAGTACTCATTTCATGTACTTTGGCTTTATGTCAATATATGAACAATGAGATGAACAATTTAGCAAAGATGTACTGGATGTGCTTTCTATTTTGAGTCAGATTAACTTATTAAGTGTAAAGACAGATTCAAATTAATCAGATTAGACTGAAATGATTTTTTTAAAAGGAAGGTAAAGTAATGTCGACCATTTGCCAGACAAGTAATAATAGCAGTATCATTAAATTGTAATTATTTTTAATTTCTTATAATTTTTAGAAATGGAAGAGTTTTATCTTTTTGATTTGTTGGGAAGAGGTTAATTTATTTTATTTCTGCACTTCTATCCATACTGAAGAACAAAATCTTTTCATAAAAAACACATTAATGCTTATTAAGCATATTAATCTATACTCTTTTTCTTCTGGCTTTATTGAAGTATAATAGACAATTAGTTGCTCATAATTGTACAATTCAATGAGTTTTTTTTAAATTATAGTTGGCGTACAGTAATATATTGGTTTTAGTTGTACAGTATAGTGAGTAGAGATCTATATAACTCACAAAGTGATCACCCCACGAAATCTGTTGCTTCTCTCCACCCTTACATATTTATTACTCCATTGTTTATTATTTTCCTTATACTATACTTTGTATCTCCATGTCTATTTGGTAACTAACTATCCATTTGTACTTCTTAACCCCTTTGCTACTTTTCCCAGTTCCCCCAACTCTCCCTCTACTCTAGTAGCCCTCAAAATATTCTCTGTATCTATGAGTTTGTTTCCATTTTTGTTGTTGTCGTTTACTTGGTTCTTTAAATAATGTGGTATTTGAAATAATGTGATATTTGTCCTTTTCTATCTGACTTACTTCGTTCAGTGCAATACTCTCTAGGTTCATCAAGGCAGTATCTTTTTCCATCCCCTTCCTTTTACTCTTTGTGTTCCATTAAATCTGAAGTGAGTCTCTTATAGGCAGCATATGTAGGGATCTTGTTTTCTTATCCATTCAACTTCCCTATCTTTTGGTTAGAGGACTTAATTCTTTTCCATTTGAAGTACTTGTTGATAGTTATTACCAGTTTTTATTCATGTTTTTAATACATGTTTTTTTCTTCTTAAAGAAGTCCCTCCAACATTTCCTGTAATACTGTATTAGTGTTAATAAATTCTCATAGCTTATTTTTGCCTGGGAATCTCCTTATCTGACCTTCAACTCTAAATGAAAGCTTTTCTGGATAAAGTATTTTTGGTTGCAGATCCTGAGTTTTCATTACATTGCATATTTTGTGCCAAGCCCTTTTGTCCTGCATAGTTTCTTTTGAGAAATCAACTGCCAGTCTTATGCATGCTCCCTTGTATGTAACTAATTGCTTTTTTCTTGCCATTTTTAAGATTCCCTTTGTATCTAAACTTTGGCATTTTAATGATGATGTATCTTTCTGTAGGCCTCCTTAGGTCCCTCTTTTTTGGGGCATTCTGAGCTTCCTGGGGTTGTATGTCTATTTCCTTTACAAAGTTATGGACGTTTTCCATCATTATTTCTTCAAATATATTTTGAACTTCTTGTTCTCTCTCTTCAGGACCTCTATGACATGGCTATTTTTAAAATTAAATTGTGTTCCATATGCTTCTTAAGTTATTATAGTCTTGGCTTCTTTTTTCTTGCTGTTCTGATGGAGCATCCTTGGCTCCTTTATATCAGTGATTTGATGCTCTTCTTTATCCACTCTGTATGCCAAGACTTCTTATTCTCCCTGATATCATGCCTGACATATAAAGTTACAGCCAGTTGAAACATTAAAATAAACTAAAGTAGTTTCCGCATGGGGCTCCACTAGTCTCTTACTCTTGCAAGACTCTAGGCATGGGGGTTCTTTTGGGGTGATGGAACTGTTCTGGAATTAGGTAGAGGTAATGGTTGCACAGCTCTGTGAAAATAATAAAAACTACTGAATTATACACTTAAAGAGAGTGAACATTATGGTATATAAATCATATTTCATTGAAGCTTATTTAAAAAATTCTCTGGATGAAGGATAAGGGTTGAAGTTTGAGGAATTCCCTAATGACTTTACCAAGGATTAATTAGTAAACTCTTTAATATTACAGGTTTTAAATTCTCTCCTGTTTGTTGTGACATGGAGGCTCAAGCTGGATCTACTCAAGGCAAGTGTTTCCAAATATTTCACCACCATTATTTTTACCTCACCCCATCCCTTACACTCACCCCAGAAAGTGTAACCCTGCCCTTCTGACAAACAGCACACAGGCCTGGGTAATTAACTTGTCAAAGATCAGTTCCTTGGAAACTTACTGGTTTGCTTACCTCTGGAAATCTATCTTCAAGTGTGTTTATCAGTGTTAAAGGGGGTGAGGGGGTGCTGAGGAGAAGGACAAGCAAGATTTAAGGTGGAAGAGGGGAACATAAATTTTGCATGGGAGCATAAGTTTAAATCAGGTTTGATTGAGTTTGGCTTCATGGCTCCTATGTTATCTACAATTAGTTGCATGGATCTAGCTATGAATTTAGTATAGTTTGGATATTGTCATAACTTTGCAATGCCTCCTACCAAATAGCCTTGGTCTTTTCCTTCCGCTGCTCCAGCTTGGCTTTACAATTACACTATGTTCATGTCATCAATTATGAATAACACCTTCAAATGAAAGAAATGTTATTTTTTTCTGTAAACCTGTGTTTATACTGTGTCATTCCTCCGTGAGAGGACATCAGTATCCATTTGCTTTTGTCTTAATTGCATTCATTGAACTTTTCTCCTTTGAAGAGGAATACTGAAAGTAATTTTTATAAATGATTTTGATGAAAATCAACACTTTGAAAGGAATCCTCACATCTGACCACAGGGAAATTACTCAGAATTGGTAGGGGCTGGGGAAAAGGGATTAGGGAAAAGA
Source organism: Rousettus aegyptiacus (assembly GCF_014176215.1). NCBI lineage: Eukaryota > Metazoa > Chordata > Mammalia > Chiroptera > Pteropodidae > Rousettus > Rousettus aegyptiacus. The sequence continues at coordinate 78,021,331 of NW_023416312.1, read as the reverse complement.
TCTATCAGAATCAGCTTTATCTCAAGGCGTATTATCCTCCTCCACCCCCTCCATGAGAACTCTTCACCCTGGTGAGCCACTATCCTGTCTTAATGGGCCATCTCCCTTGTATGTGTTACAGACCTTCAGGAATATTTGGGGCTGTTAAGTTTTATTTTTGCCTTCAGTCTAATCAACCATGTACCTTGAACATTTAACACTTTTTACTGAGATAGAGTGGAAAGATTCAGGAATGAAGGACATGCATCCTTCCTTTTCCTTATTGTTTTATTTTCCTTATGACTTTTTATAGGAATTGGATAGGGTACCACAAAACTTAGCTGGGCTACAGAGGAAAACCTGTGATCCAGTTGGCTAAAAACTAGTCTTTAACTCCAAGTCTCTGTTGGCCCAATATACACCTCTAAGAATTATTTCAACTTATGAGAAGCAGTAGAGGGTAATGATTAAAAGTTTGTTCTGTGGACTCATAGAGCCTAGCTTTAAATCCCAGCTCTGTGCCCTTAGGAAAATTATATAAAGTTCTGTGCCTGAATTTCATCATCTGTAGCTCAGTGATAATATTAGTATCTACCTCTAGGATTTTGTGATGATTGAATGAATTAATGTATGTAAAGGTTTAGAATACTGTTTGCAACACATATGTTCACTATTATTAGTGATCAACACTTCACAAGTTCCAAACACACTTTAATATCTTTATCTCATTTCATCCTCATGACCAGTCTGTGAAACAGATTCTATTGTTATCTACATTTTACACGGGAGGAACAGTTAAAATAGCAATTCAGAAACCAGTTAGCTAAATGAAATTGATTGTTTTCCAAACAGCCATTTTTTTCCTCCCTTAGATTATATATGTGTATAAGACATGAACTTGAATAATTTTTTTTCTGCTTACTTGCAGTTCTATAAGTCTTATTCTGACTTTTATTACTAAGTTTTAATAAGGAACATACAACTTGGAAACTTATTTATGACATACAGGAAGATTTTACCAATTTATATTCCATAAATTTTCAATTAGTGGTAACCAGACTTGACCTACCTTCAACATTTTATTGATTCTTGCAGAGGAGGTTTGAGTTGAAATAAAAGTGTAAATGGTTTTTCTAAAAGCATGCTAATTTGAAGAAATAAGTTTTTTTAATGAGTTGAACTCGATGTTTATAAACAGATGTAACTTTATTTCTCATTGATTTCATCCATTCCTGAAAGCAGGCCTAACAGTACATCTATTTCATTGATTTGTGTTTACATATACTATATTTGAAAATAGTGAAATGGCTTAAAATATTTAGGGTTTATGTATTTCACTACCTGAGACCCCATGCCACCCTTCCTCTATGCCTCAGTGTCAATGACATTTTATTTTGTTTCTGTCTTCATATACATTCTGATTTTTAGATTATTGTTGAGGTGATGGGCACAATATAATAAAATAGCTTAGGATGATTTAAGGCTCACTCCTGTGGGAGAAAAGTGAAAATAAGAAAAATTGTTAATTTGGGTGAATTGTTCAACTGAGATTTTGAGATGAAATTTAAAAGACGCTTTCAATTCTCTCCATCTAGGAGATTATGACATAGATTTTCTATTTACCTGTCCAAAATTGTTTCTATAATGACTTCTTTTTTTCATTTCATTAATTGAAGAAACCTTTCAATTTTTTTTCTTTTTTATAAACTATTTGTTTACCCTTAATTGAATTTAAGTCTCTGACATACTATAACCCAAGGAGAATTAGAATAAATAACCCTAAATTTCAGCACAGAAACACTTGGGCTGAGAGGCCTGAAACATGGGGCAGGGATTTCATCTGGTAACAGAAGGAAATCTGGATTTCTTGGCTTTCACAGGGCGTTCAAAACATGAATGCACTTTGTTTCCATTCCTTTAATTGTCCTAAGTAAACCCTTTGTTGTCTACTAACACTTAGTGATCTAATTGGAAAAATGCAGATGTACTCAAGCTACCTTCATCCTGAGTCCTATGAGCAGGATATTTTAATATCAGTCATAATGCTTTCTTTTTCATTTTACTCCTTCTCCACTCCCATTTCACCTTACTACCAACATTATTATCCATTATAGGCTAATACTTGAGTTATGTGTTTTCTATCCTCACAAGAGATTTTAAAAACTACTAACAGGAAGCTATTTGAAGATTGGACCCTGTTCATTTACTCTTTTAGCTTCGATACTTAGCTACTGGATTTGGAACACAGTAGGTACTAAGTAAATGAAAAATATGCATTGCTCTGAAGGAACAAATTAAAACAGAGAGCTAATACATTTTTGTGGATCTTCTCTTATCTACCAAGGATAGAAATGCTACAGTGGGTCAATCCTCTGATCATCCAATCCACAACTCTGCCTCTGACAGGTAATCTAATGGGCATTTTTAGAAGGATTTTGCAGTCCTACTTGAGCATCAACCTCAGTGATTAGGATATTCCTCAGTAGTTGCATATGACTATACATTAGGCGGTAGGGGAAAACTGTATCAGCAGCTAAATTTGAATAATTAATTTCCAATAATGTGTCTTTCACATATGGCCTAAATGAAAGAGTTGGATCATAAAAAAATGAAAATGAAATTGCTTATCAAGAAGCTAAATGGAGGGAAATGGTAGTGAAAAACGATTTGTAATGTTTAACTAATAAAGGACAAATTGTCATGCTCTGTATTGGAGACCTCAAGGAATCTGTATTCTAGATTGTTTATTATTTTTTGTTATTATTATTGTAGGTAACAGAAACCAACTTCAGGTAGCTTAAACAGAAAATCAAATTTATTAAAAGGGCATGAGAATGTTTCATGGGACCAGGGCAAGAATGTGGCTAGACCACAAGAAGGGACTAGATCAGTAGAATTGCCCAGACTTTTCTTCTTACTTTTGAATCCATTTCCTTCAGTCCTATTTCTGCAGATTGACTTTCTCTAAATCTCCATGTACAAGGTGGGCATAAAACCCTATAAAGTTTCCCAGTTTATGTTTCTTCTGTTTGGAAAAGAAGTTGAGAATAACTGAATATTTTTCAATGCCATTTCTAAATTCCAAGAAGACAGAATAATTTTTTCATCCTGAGTCAAATGTCTACCACTGGTACTATCAGCTATATCCAGGGGATAAAGTCAGCAATACAAATGTTGCTTTCTAGAAAGTGACCTGTTACAGTCTTTGAGCAGTTTTCAGTGCAGGGCAGAGTCAAGTTGGCATATATACCAAAAGAAGTCTACCAGAGAGGATAAAGAGTTAATTTGAATATAGTTTAGTTAGTTCCGTGATAAAGATATATGCAGCTCACTATGAGAGTACAAGGGATGTGAAACCATTTATTAAAGTGAAAATGGTTATATTAATAAAATCTAAATAAACAATGGTCTTTATATAGTCAGTGGTTAAGAACATGGACTGTGGTATAAGATAGACCTAAGTTTGCACCCTGGTTCTGCTACTTACCACTGTGTGTCCTCGGACAGTTAACAAAAGCTCTCCAAACCTCAGTTTCTTCGTCTGTCAAATGGAGTTTGTTAAACTGAAATTACCTATTTCAGGTTGTGTGTGTGTATAAGAATTAAATGAGAAAATGGATATTTAGTACTTCACAGTGTGCCTGCTATACATTAAATGGTCAATAAATGTTCGTTGTGGTTATTATCTATGCTCAGCAAGAATTTATTATGCATGTGCTATGGGGTAGGTGATACAGGGTAAATTCTTTCTTATAAAGGATTAGCCAGACATGCAACGTGGCTTCTGAAACATCTGGTATCCCAGGAAACTCTAAACTGGCAGAGTCTGGCCTACTTTCTACTTGTTCAAAAGTAGGTAAAATTTCTTGCATTTGTCTTACCTTAAATAATACCTCATTTTAATAGTCAACAGTTTTGTTTTGCTAAGTATAGAAGACTGTGAGAGGAAATTCAGTGAAGCTCTTGAGACTTTGCTGAGGGCTAACTTGTACTAGTGTATTTTCTATTGCCATTGTAATAACCTTTAAGGTAGAACTGGGACTTCAACTACTCCGAAGCATTGTTTTTATGATTGTTGGGCAGCTGAGCTCCCTATGTGCTGCTCGGGAAGTTACAGGGGAAGATATAATCCAATAACAGCCCCAAAATCCATTAGTACTGCTCACTATTGCTTTTGTACAGCATACCACAGAAAACTGGCAAAATATCGTGTGCTACCAATAAACACCATACCGTTACAGCCATGCATATGTCATTCTCAGGCCCTAACTTACTTCATTGGAACAGCAGAAGTTGTGAAAAAATGAGTAGCCTAACACCTGGATTTTTTTAATGACTCATAATAGTTATATCCAAATGAGGAGTTAGTCCTTCTGATATTTGACCATGTGATGCCATTCATGTGCATTTAACAGTGGGAATTTGTTCATTTTACATTTTTTTTTCTTTACCCCAGTCATGTAAGTTATACAGGACACTTTCACAGCAATGATAACAGTTTCTTGGGAACCCTCTGAATGTCTAAGAAAGTGTGTGAAACATTGCAATGACTGGGTAATAGCTTTAGCAGGAGCCCTGCCATATAACTGACATCCTAATGGCTCTATTGGACCCATTAGACAAGTATAAGACAGTGCAGTTGATTTTGTAATGGCTCCTTTGGAGATGTTACACAATCAGAGGAAGTGTGTAAATCATTGAGATTACTTTATTTGTGGGTCAGACAGAACTGTGGTGACTGATATTCTTATAATGAAAAATAACTGTAAGACATAATTAAAACAATTATGAAATTTAAGCCATTATAAAGTGGGTAAAACAAGCTTTTATTTTATTTTCCCCCAGTTTTTTGAAGTATAATAGACAATTAGTTGCTCATATTTACATTGTACAATTCAATGAGTTTTTTTTTTCAATTATAGTTGGCATACAATAATATATTAGTTTCAGTTGAGATCTACATAACTCACAAAGTCATTTCACCCACTAAATCTAGTACAACTCTTCCCCCTTACATATTCATTGACTATTTTTCTTATGCTATACTTTATATATCCATGTCTATTTTGTAACTATCCAATTGTACGTCTTAGTCCCTTTGCCACTTTTCCCCATCCCCCTGACCCTCTCTTGTATAGTAGCCCTCAAAATATTCTCTATCTATGAATTCGTTTCTGATTTTGTTGTTGTCATTTACTTTGTTCTTTAGATTCCACATGTACATGAAATCATGGAGTATTTGTCTTTCTCTATCTGACTTACTTCATTCAGCACAACACCCTCTAGGTCCATCAGGGCAATATCTTTTTCTATCCCCTTCCTTTTGGTCTGTGTGTGTCATTTAATCTGAAGTGAGTCTCTTTATAGGCAGCATATGTAGGGATCTTGTTCTCTTATCCATTCAGCCACTGTAACTTTTGATTGTAACACTTAATTCTTTTCCATTAGAGGTGTTTGTTGATAGATATGTAGCTATTACCAGTCTTTATTAATGTTTTTGATACATGTTTTTTTCTTCTTCTTAAAGAAGTCCCTCCAACATTCACTGTAATACGTACTTAGCATTGATGAATTTCTATAGCTTATTTTTGTCTGGGAAGCTCTTTATCTGTCCTTCAACTCTAAATGATAGCTTTGCTGGATAAAATACTTTTGGTTGTAAATCCTGGGATTTCATCATGTTGAATATTTTGTTCCAAGCCCTCCTGACCTACATAGTTTTTTTTTTTTGAGAAATAAGATACCAGTCTTATTGGTGCTCCCTAATTTTGTCTTGCTGCTTTTAAGAATCTTTCTTTGTATTTAACTTTTGGCATTTTAATTAAGATGTGTTATGGTGTGGGCCTCTTTAGATTCATTTGCAGAGGGGTGGTGAATCTCTGAGCTTCGTGGGATTGCATGTCTATATCTTTTACTAGGTGAGGGAAGTTTTCCATCATTATTTCTTCAAATGTATTTTAAACTTCTTGTTCTCTCTCTTCAGGACCCCTATGACATGGATATTTTTTTACATTTAATTGTGTCTCATAATTTTTTCCTATAGGCTCTTTAATTATTATTATTCTTGGTTATTTTTTTCTTGCCATTCTTATTGAGTGTCCTTGGCTCCTCCATCCTCTATATCAGTGGTTCGATCTTCTTTATACACTCTGTTGATTCCTTCTAATATACTCTTCATCTCAGATAATGTGTACTTCATTTCTGATTGGTTCTCTTTTATAATTTGTTTCCATTTTTATGTTTTTTATCTGTCTGTTAAAGTTTTCACTGAGTTCATCTATTCTTCCCCTAAGTTCATTGAGCATCTTTATAACCCACGTTTTGAATCCTGCATGTTAGATTGCTTGACTCCATTTTTCATGAATCTCCTTTCTGTTTTCTCATATGGTTTCTGTTTCTTTGTCTTCTTCCCATTTTGACTGCCTTTCTGTGTCTGTTTCTATGTACTAAGCAAAGCTCCTAAGTCTTCCAGTCTTATTAGCATGACTTTATGTAGTAGGAATCCAGTGGCACAGTCCTGAGAGGGGTTTAGCTGCAGGCCAAGTTTAGCCCCAGCCTGTGTCTTTCTGGGGCCACTCGTTATGATTAAACAAGTAATCCATGAATGCTGTGCTTATATTTTCCTCAAGAAGCCATGCCAGAAACTGATGTTGGCTGCCACTAGTGTGAGTCTTGGAGCTGCTCAGCAAGTGGCACAGGAGTCATCAAGGACACAACTAGATGTAGCTTGTGTAGGGCTGGGATTTGAGGGAGGTAAAGTTTCAGGGAATCCTCTGAGCAGAATAACCTCTGTTATCTAGTTTGATGACATCTCAGCAGTGAAGGAGCAAGTTCACACCCTGGGAGGTGGCAATGCTCAACAGAGGAACAGTGAATACCACCAGCACTTCTGCCCCAGAGAAAGCCTTGCCTCCAGCCCTCACTCTGACATCTTAGTGTCTCCATGTAAGTCACTTTGCTCCCAGAGTAGCCAATTCAGTGCTGGTGCTCAGAGCGAGTGAGGATGTCACTGCAAAAGTCCATTTGCTAACATGGACCCTCTATGAGGAGTGTCTGTGGCTGCCATAGCCTCTGTTCCACTCAGCAGCTCGGAACCAGGCAGCCTCGTGTCTTTACCCCTTTTACCTCCAAAAATTGCAGGATGATTTTTTTATTTCTTTCTCCAATCGTAGGGCTTCTGTTAATCTAAACCCCAGGCTACTCTGCTTGCTATTTGCTCCATGTTTCTGTAATGACTTTGGTGTGTTTGCAAGAGGTGATGAACAAAGCTTCTATCATCTATACCATTTTAACTTAACTCTTTTTATAGGATTTTAATTAATTTAATATTTTAATTAATATTTTTTTCAGTAAGTGATAAAAGCTGATGGTTTAAATATTAAAACAGTAAAAACATATTTAAAGTGACAAATCCTCTCTCTTACACATCAGGAGTCACTCTGAGAAGTAGCCCGTTTTAACAGTATGTTATGTATCATTCCTTAGATGTTCTTTACATGTACCAATGGAATAATATCCGTTAGAAAGTCCAATAATTTTTAAAATTAATATTTTGGATATTTTCCCATATTTTAAGTATAGGTCTACTACATTCTTTTTCATCGCTGTATAGTATTCCCTTTTGTATGTGTCAGTTTTTATTTAGTCCCCTGTTTATGGACATCTAGGTATCCATGCTTTGATATTAAAAACAGTGCTGCACTTAACAACCTTGTTCACATCTTTTTCTATACCCATTGGATAATTTCTTAGAAGTAGAAATGATGGGCCAAAGATATTACCAAATTTTCCCCCTAAACAACAAATTTGTCTTCCTTCTAATGCTATATACTCCTAATGTACTTATTTTCCCATATCCTTATCAATACTGGCAATAATAAATGTTTTCTAATACCCAGTCTGCTAGATAAAATATGATATCATTTTGTCTTATTTTGCAATTTATTCTTAAGTGAGCTTGGGCATCTTGTTACATGTTAATGAGTCATTTGCATATTTTTCCCTAAAGTATTCATTGAAATCTTTCATTCATTTTTCTATTTGAATTTTCATATTTCTTACTAATTTTCAAGCACATCTCATATATTAAGAGTAAAAAATACTTATGGTCATATATTATGCACTTTCCTAGTTTGTCATTTGCCTTTTGATGTAAGCTCATAGGATGTGTTTCTGCGTATAGATATAGAACTTTATATTTTTAAGATCTCAAATTCAATCATCCATACATTATGGCTTATAGAAGTATATGAGCATGATAAATAGATAGTTGATAGATAGAGAGGCAAATAGTAGATAGATAGATATAGATATAAATACAGAAATGATTGTTAACAATATTGTAATGTCCCAATTATAAAAGTAAACTACTTGAAATTTTGTTTTATTTTTAAGTTAAAATATAAATAACTGCACAAAAATAATGAATCTAAATGTATGTTGTGCAAGCAGGTAGTATACATTATACGTACACTTATGTGAAAAAAACTTGAATGCGAAAGAAGTTAAATAGTGAGTAAATAATATAGACCTTAAAATAAATTAGAATAATTTAGATTATTCTTTGTGATTGATCTAGATATACCATTTTATCACTTACTCTTTAAAAATTAAGTAATGTGGAAAAAGCAAATATCAATAGATATTTTAAAAAGAGTTTAGAAAATGTAAGAAAAAATGGCTGAGGCTCTATTTACTGAAAATAAAATGACATTACTGCTATCTGAATTTAAAATGATACTTCAGTTGTAATAGAACATATGCTTTTGGTTGATGTGTTCTGGGTTTGGGAATAGGTTGAATTAAACTACTCATGTTTACTTGCACTATTCATCTTTTAACTATTGATAGATATTCCTGAGATTGCAGTTTATTCTTCTGTGTGTGTGTGTGTGTGTGTTATGTGTGTGAGAGTATTAAGGACAATATAGAATAGCCTATAACTTATAAGAAAGTAGCTGAAATAAAAAATATATGTATATATCCTAGTTATCTTCTTTTTGGAATAATAATTTTAGAGAAAATGGAAATTATACCAGCTATTTATTTCAGAATTATGTTGACTACACTTTAGTGAGTTTTCTTGTTATAAAAGTAATACTTTTAGAAATATGAGGATTCTGGGAAAACATGGTGGAGTGAGAAATGTCCTCAGATCCCTCCCCTTGAAACAACAATGAGCTGAACATCTAAAACTGAACAAAAAACACCCAAGCTGCATACCAGTGTGTCTGAGTGTGGGATCTGTGTATAAGAGCTACCAAAGGTCAGAATCCTGGGTGTCAGGCAGTGGACTGTGGCAAATAAAGAAGCTGACTCTCGCAGCCGCTGGAGCCCCTGCAGAAGGAGGGAGTTGGGGGAAGGTGCAATGACTTCCCTGATCAGCCCTGCCTGGAAGTGCTAGAACTTTTCTACACAGCTGGAAGCAGGGCTCAGTCATCAGCGCAGAAAGCAGAGATCTGAAACAGGACTGCAGAGAAAAAAAAAATCTGATTTTTACCTGCTCTGGTTGCAAAACCAAGGCTGAGCTGCAGCCCCCAACTGTTAAATCAGAGGACCGCTACCCCATACCCTGCAAGACCAATCACCACGGAAAACCAGGGGAATCTGAGCAAACACTACCAAAATTGTTGCTAACACAGACACAGACTGAAACTGAAAGTAGCAAGTGTGATTAAAATCTACAAGAAAATAAAAGACATTAGGATTTATATAAATCAGTATATAAATCAGGGATCCAAGAGGCTTGGACACCACCTACTTGAAACCAAAAGAAAAGTGCCTTCTTTGTAACAGGTTAAAGAGAGACCTTTTATATAATAAATCTTTCTGGGGGGTGGCAGGGGGAGGGTGGACAGAATATAGTTCCCTTAATGCTCAGGTAGAGAAATAGTCCATTAAACACCACAAACAATCAACACGACAAGGCATGAAAAATCTCCAAGAAGTAAGTGTACAAACATAGAAATATGCAACCAAAGTGACAGAGCATTCAGGGTGATACTTCTGAAAAAACTCAGCGAGTTCCGAAATGAGTCATACCAACAATTTCAGGAACTGAAAAAACAAACAAACAAACAAACAGATAGATGAGCAGAGTAAGGGGTCTGAAACCCTCAAAGGGAACCAAGTAGAACATCTGGAGATGAAGAACATACTGCAGGGGTTTAAAAATGAAATAGCAAGCTTGGGAAATGGAGTCGACCAAATGAATGAAGGATCAGTGAATTCAAAGACAGAAATCTAGAAATAAATCAGAAGAAAGAAGAGAGAAACCAAAGAATGAAAAATAATGAAAGTACAAGAACTAGCTGATACCATCAGGAGAGGAAACATAAGAATAATGGACATTACGGAAGGCCAGGGAAAGGAGCAGAGACTAGAAAGCATTTTCAGACAAATAGTGGACGAGAATTTCCCAATTCTAACCAATGAGCTGGAACTTGGAATTCAAGAAGTCAACAGAACACCCAATGATCTCAACCCAAAAGGACCTTCGCCAAGACACATTGCATTAAAGTTATCACAAATCAATGACAAAGACATAATTCTCAGGGCAGACAGGGAGAAGAAAATGGTAATGTATAAAGGAAAACCCATTACATTATCATCGGACTCCTCAGCGCAGACTTTATAAGCCGGAAAGGAATAGAATCAAATATTTAAACTATTAAGTGAAAGAAACTACCAGCCTAGAATAATGTATACAGCTAATCTCTCCTTTAGCTATGAAGAAGAAATTAAGACCTTTTCAGACATACGAAAATTTAGGGAATACTCCAAGATGAGACCTGCACTACAGGAGATTCTGAAAGGGGTCAGTTCACCTAAAACAAAATAACAACAAAAAATACATATTTAGGAATGAAGGGACTCTCAGGCACTTAGAGACAGAGGAGTGCAATCATTCCTAAGAACAGGGCATTATCAGCTTAAACAATAAGAGGTTTTCTATAGCAAGATAGTAATGAATGTTCAGCATACATAGGACCAAATTGAGATAACAATGACTGAAAAGGGGAGGATTCAAAGATCCAAATTCACAAAGGGGAAAGGAGATATGGCACACACAAAAGAAAATGGATGACTATATATATATAACTATCTTTTTTCATATTTGTAATGGTAATCACACACAATAGAGTCAAAAGTGAGGTATATAACCTAAAACAAGAAAATCAGAGGCAAAACCCACGAAAGTCAACCAAAATAAAGAAAATAGAAACACAAAGACAAGGAACAATGGAAACACCAAGCTACCAAAATGAAAAGATAAAATGGCTATAAGAACACCTCATATTTTAATAATCACCCTAAATGTAAATAGTCTTAGCTCTCCAATATAAAGGTACAGAGTTGCAGAATGGATCAGAAAATAAAACCCAACCATATGCTGCCTCCAGGAGACACATCTCAGCTTCAAAGACAAGTATAGACTCCAAATGAAATGGTGGAAAATGATATTTCAAGCAAATGACATTCAGGGAAAAGCATGAGTAGCAGTACTAATATCAGATGAAATAGACTTCAAAATAAAAAAGGTGAAGAAAGAAACTGAGGGACACTTCATAATGATAAAGGAAATCATGCACTAAGAAGGCATAACACTTATTAATATCTATGCTCCCAATCATGGAGCCCAGAAATATGTAAAGCAATTACTAACAGAACAAAAGGGAGAAACATACCAAAACACTATCTCTGTATGGGACCTAAATACCCCACTGTCGGATAGGGACAGATCATCCAAACAGAAAATCAATAAGGAAGTAACATCCTTAAATGACACATTAGGCCACCTACACATAATTGACATTTACAGAGCCTTCCATCCCAAAACAGCTGCTTATACATTCTTCTCTAGTTCACATGAAACATTCTCAAGAATTGACCACATTCTGGGACACAAAAACAGTCTCAACAAATATAAGGGGGTTGAAATCATACCCGCCATATTCTCTGATCATAAAGCTTTAAAACTTGAGATCAACTGCAAAAAGAAATCAGGAAGAACCACAAATACATGGAGACTAAACAACATGCTACTCAAGAATACTTTGCCAGTGAAGAAATAGAGATCAAGAGATACATAGAAACAAATGACAATGATAGTACAACTTACCAAAACATTTGGGACACTGCAAAAGTGGTCATAAGAGAAAAGTTCATAACATCACAGGCCTATGTCCAAAAATAAGAATGAACCCAAATAATCAACCTAAAGTTTCATCTTAAAAAACTAGAAAGTGAAGAACAAAGGAGACCTAAAGTCATCAGAAGGAAAGAAATCATCAGAATTAGAGCATAAATAAATGAAATTGAAAACAAAAATCAATAGAAAAAATAAATGCAACAAAGAGCTGGTTCTTTGAGAAGGTTAATAAAATTGAGAGCCCCCTGGTTGGACTCACTAAAGAAAAAAGAGAAAAGACACAAATAAACAAAATCAGAGACGAAAGAGGGGAAACTATGACTGACATTGCAGAAATGCAAAGGATCATGCAAAAATACTATGAAAAAGTACATAACACCATATTTAATAACCTAGAAGAAATGGACCAATACTTAGAAAAATACAGTCCTCCTAGACTGAATCAATAAGATCTGGAAAATCTAAATAAACTGATCAACAGTATGGAAATTTAAACAATATCAAAAATCTACCAAAAAGTAAAAGTCCAGGACCAGATGGCTTCACCAGTGAATTCTACCAAACATTCAAAGAAGATTTAATAGCTATGCTCCTCAAACTCTTCCAAAAAATCAAAGAGGAGTCAAGACTTTCCGACTCATTTTATGGGGCCAAAATTACCCTGATACCAAACCTGGCAAAGATAACACACAGAAAAAGAAAATTACAGACCAATATCTCTCATGAGCACAGATGCGAAAATCCTAAATAAGATACTAGCAAACCAAATACAGCAACATATTAAAAAGATTGCACACCACAATCAAGTGGGCTTCATCCCAGGGGCACAGGAATGGTTCAACATATGCTGATCGATTAATGTGTTACACCACATAAACAAATTTAAAAATAAGAATCATATGATTGTATCAATAGATGCAGAAAAAGCCTTTGACAAGATACAGCATCCATTTGTGATCAAAACACTTAAAAAATTAGTATTGAAGGAAATTAGTATTAAAGTCCACATATGACAAACCATCAGCCAACATTATACTTAATGGCGAAAAACTTAAAACCTTCCCTCTAAGATCAGGAACAAGGCAAGGCTGTCCACTATTGCCACTGTTATTCAATATAACATGGGAGGTCCTTGTGAGTACAATCAGGCAAGAGAAAGATATAAAAGGCATTCAAATAGGAAACAAAGAAGTGAAACTGTCACTTTTTGCAGATGGCAAAATATGTGGTGAAAGAAGGAAATATAACTATGAGTGGTGAACACAAAGTGCAATATACATACATATATATATTATCTAGCGGACCAGCAGTTTATATATATATATATATATATATATATGTGTGTGTGTGTGTGTGTGTGTGTGTGTGTGTGTGTGTGTGTGTGTATAGTAAGGGATATATATATATGTGTGTGTGTGTGTATATATATATATATATATATATATATATATATATATATATATCCCTTACTATTGAATCGTATACCTGAAACTTACTGGATTTCATTAACCACAATAATTTTTTTAAAATGGAGTACAAATATAGTCTCTATGAAAGGAAATTTGGCAATAACTAACAAAAATAGAGTACCTCCTTTGACTCAGAAGTTTCACCTTTCAGAATTTTTCCTATAGATATTGAATGAGTATGTAGTGATATATATGAAGATATTCACAGTAGTATTGTTTAAAATATCAAAAATTGTGAATATCAATCATAATGTTCATTAATAAGAGGCTACTTAAAAATTTATGGTACTATCATGCAATAGAGTACTCTGCAGCCTTAGAAAGAATGAGATATACGTGGTAGGAGAAATGGAATGGTTTTTTGGAGAGGAGATTACACAGCAGGATTTTCATTATATTGACATTACATTTATTTGTATATTTATTTATTTATAATAGTTATTTCTTAAACTAGATGGTGAGCATACTTGGGTGTTTATAATATTGCTTTTTATATCCTTTTAGGGATGTCTGAAATTTTTTTTAATTTAATACAATCAAAATGAGGCAACTCTGTATACATTGAAGTAGAACAATCTTCAACGTACATCATTAAACAAAAGCCACAGGATTTAAGTCATTGTGTCCAGCATTGGCTTTTTTGACTGTGATCTAGAGTTAGAAATATATTTTACATTGACCTAGTTCACAATGAATCCATAAAAAATTTAATAACTAGAAACAAAAATTTCATAAGATAATATCTATCCTTACTATGAACAACACACTCTTACATTTTCTATTTTATTTCAAGTCTTTGTAATGTTAATTATGATCCAGTAAACTTATTTCATAATCCACTATTAGGTCATAGACTGCAATCTAAAAACCATGATGTCAAATAGACTACAGGTGATGTGTGACTTTTAATGGAGCTACATATATATGTTTGTATACGAATAGAATTTTTCTGGAAGTATTCACAATAAATGGATAATTCCGAGTGCATTTGTGGAAGGAAACTTGGCGACTATGGAACAGGGTATGGGGATAGATGTTACTGTGTGCTCTTTTGTATCTTTAGAACTTTGTACCATATGTAATTAAAAATTTTAATTGAATATAATTACAAAGTAAATAAAAGGAACATGGAATCACAGAGGAATGAGTGTGACACACTTTCTTTCCAGACCTCTTTTTTAAAAATAGCCAATAATTGCTGCTTACAGAGCTCTTTCCAGGGTCAAGAAAGGGAAAAAAAAAAAACCTTTTTCGAAAAAGTAAGAGCACAAGATTATAAAATACTCCCTTTATGGAAATCCCCATGTTTAGGTCTTAATTTATTTCTTTAACACAACATTTTGGTATTGTGTTCCTTTTAAAAATAAAGTGAGAAACAAATCTATTAGGCCAAGTATATCTTGCTTTTGACATAACTATAAGTCATCTGATCATTCTGATTGTCAACATGAAATTAGAGCCTTAGCTCTGCTCTAACCACACTGGCATCTTTGTCAATCTCCTAAAATTCTTTAGTGTACATCTGCCTTAGGGACTTTCCTCTAGTTGATCCATCTGCTTGGAACTCTATTCCTTCAGATATTGCATGTTTGACTCTGACACCTCAAGTCTTGTTCAGATGTCTCCTTCTCAGTGAAGCCTACTGCGACCCATATTACATAATACTATAACTTTCATGCCCAACCTTGCACTCCCAATACTTTTACCCTGTTCTACCTTTTTTTCCATAACATGTATTATCTTCTATATAATATACTTATATACTATTACTATTGTTTACTGTCTTTTCCTCCTATCAGAATTGTACGGTCCACAGAGGCGGAGATCCTTGCCTATTTTGTTCATTGAAATAATGAAAGCTCTTAAAATATAGTTTCTATTAGGAGATAATAAACAAATATTTTTGAGTGAGTAAATATAAATATATAATTCTTGGTATATTTTTTGGCTGTGTCTTTACAGAGAACTAAATAGCTGTTTTTGATTGATTTAAACTATTATTTCTTGCACAATTGATTTTTTAGAGTTTTGTCTTCATGTGTAAACCAGTTTAATTTCTGAATGACTTGGTCAATCAGCTCAATAGATTCAGTAGTTTTTAAACCCCTGTGTTAATAATTGAATCAGTCAGACCTATTTTCTGACTCCCTGCATTTGTTTAGTTTCAGTTTGTAATGGCTGTACTGGCTTTTATAGGCAAAATATTCAAGGTAATTTGTGCAAGGAAAAACAGCTACAATTGGTATGCCAAATCAACATATGTAGACATAATCATATTCAACCACAATTTGTCTATAAGTTAGATGAGTATTATAGAAGTTTATAGTCCGCATAGTTCACTTTAAGACTAAAAAATAGCAAATATATTTTCTTGTGTTGTCTTAGATGAAGAAAAAACTAATAAATACCTATTGATTGGGGCAATAAATAAATAAATAAATAAATAAATAAATAAGCAAACTATACATGTATCTTTTTGAGTATTTATGAAAATAAGAAAATCAATCAAAATTGTCAAATGGGTTGATTCATTTAAGACAGCCTACAGTGATATGTTGTCTGACTGAATTGTCTGTTCATTTCAGTGGAAACTATTAAATCTTTTGTATATGAAGACATTACTACAATATTAAGTAACACATCAATTGATTTTATGTAAGACAAGCATTTTAATTAGAATCAATCAGTCTATTTAGTCATAATTATCAAGAAATGTGAGTCTATGGAACCGTCAAGTCTAAAGTAAAGCTAGGATAAGAAAGTATAAGATGTTAAAATGAGATTTTATTAATCCTGAGTCATGTCAGAGTTTGAGGAAATGTATATAAAAGTTGAAAAAAGAGTAATAAATGGAAGTTTAACATTTCAGTCTTGAATGAATCATAAACCCATCAACTCTTGACATTTTTACCAGTCCTCCAATATCCATCTCAGGAAGGAAAAACAAGTCAAACAGCACAAAACTAAACAACGACAAAAAGGAAAGAATGAAAAGGAATCAGGTAATAGTAGCTCCATTGATTAGGTACTTGAATATATTTTTTACGTATCCTCATAAATTATTTTAACTTTTGACTGCTTTTCTTTTAGTCCTGGATGTGTAGGATACCTTCTGTTAATTTGTATAACTTCCATAGAGAGCAGTAAGGATTTAGAAAGTCATTTTAACTTTTCCGTCACATGTAGTTTTAGTCCTAAGCTCTGTAATTTATACATCAAACTAATATTGTCATTTTTATCAGCATCAGTCACAGAAGATTTATCAAAATGTTTTTCTTTTACTTCTCATTTTTAAGCAGCTGCCTAGCACTATAGTCATGAGTCTGTTAAATTGGACAGTCATTTGGAATTTTTTAAAAATCATGTTCTCCTTCAAATCATACTTTTATATAAAGATATGAACCCATGGTAAACCTCAGCAGAAAAGTAGTTTTCTGTAATAATAGTTTGCCTCCCAAGAAGAGACTGGTCTTTACCCATAAGAACTATGAAAAATAATTTGGACATATTTTTTGTACCTTATACTTTAGGAGCCTGTGAGACTTAAAGAAATATCTTGCTTTCCAACAAGTTAGGTTTCAGTTGTTCTAAATTGGATTAGTGTAAATAAAATAGAAAGAAGGAACCTAGCAAATCAATATTACATCAGTAGTAAAGTGGAAAATACTGACAAATTATCCTTTTAAGCCTGAGCAAGGTTTAATCTAAACATCATTTTCTCTTAACAGTATGAGAGAAGAGAGTAATTTATTACACATTCCTGATATGGATGAGAAAAGACTGCTGCTTATTCTTCACTGTTTTGGCTCATTCCTTCCCCATACCATTTCAATTATTGTTTTGATCCAGAAAATCATCTAATATGTTTATAAGTCTTGTAACTTTAATGTATAGCACTCCTGCTTTATAATGGTATATCCGAAAACTTGCTGGATTCTTTATGTAGATTTTACAGCACAATGCTGAAACTCATATGTCTCCTATTACATGTATGAAGTATGTTCCTAAAACTTTATATTCAAATCATTTCACAATTTTACCTTCTGTATGAGATCTGTATATAAAGTAATGCTTTAGAAAATCTGGTCACATTATAATGTGAATTATTACCCTGCCCCTAAATTCATGATTTTCTTAATTTGTGATTTTTCCTTGTTTGGTTTATTTAAGGTGAGCCTATTTCTAGTGCACTTAAAACTTACTGTCCTTTTAGAGAAATGAGGGAATTTAGGATTTTTGAAGGGAAAAAATATTAGTGTCTTTTCTTCTAATTTCTTACAATTATTTTCACAATTTTATTTTATTTTTGCCAGCTTTATTGAAGTATAATAGACAATTAGTTGCTCATATTTACATTGTACAATTCAATGAGTTTTTATAAATTATAGTTGGCATACAATAATATATTAATTTCAGTTGTACAGCATAGAGATCAAGTGATCATGCCACTAAATTTAGTACCTCCTTCCCTTTACATATTTTTTACAACATTGTTGACTATTTTCCTTATGCTATACTTTATATTTCCATGACTATTTTGTATGTAAATAACTGCTTTTTTCTTGCCACTTTTAAGATGCTCTCTTTGTACCTATCCTTTGGCATTTTAATGATGATGTGTCTTTCTGTAGGCCTCCTTAGGTCCCTCTTTTTTGGGACTTTCTGAGCTTCCTGGGGTTGTATGTCTATTTCTTTTACCAAATTATGGAAGTTTTCCATCATTATTTCTTCAAATATATTTTAAACTTGTTCTCTCTCTTCAGGACCCCTATGACATGGATTTTTTTTTTACATTTAATTGTGTCCCATAGGCTCCTTAAGTTATTATTATAGTCTTGGCTTCTTTATTCTTGCTGTTTTGATGAAGTGTCCTTGGCTTCCTTATGCTCTATGTCAGTGGTTTGATCCTCTTCTTTATACACTCTATTTATTCCCTCTAATATACTCTTCATCTCATATAATGTGTTCTTCATTTCTGACTGGTTCCCTTTTATAATTTACATCTCAATTATTTTAAATTTTTATCTTTTTGTTAAAGTTCTCACTGACTTCTTCTGCACTTCCCCTAAGTTCATTGAGCATCTTTAGAACCAGCGTTTTAGAACTCTGTGTCTGTTAGATTGCTTGACTCCCTTATTTCTGGATCTCTAATTTGTTCTCTCATGTGTTTTCTGCTTCTTTGTCTTCCGATTTTGGCTGCCTTTCTGTGTCTGTTTCTATGTACTAATCAAAGCTCCTAAGTCTCCCAGTCTTATTAGCATGTCTTTGTGTAGTAGGTGTCAAGTGGAATAGTCCTGAGAGGGGTTCAGCTGCAGGCCAAGTTGAGCCCCAGCCTGTGCCTCTCCCGGGCTATCTGTTAAGATTCAGCAAGCAATCTACAGATATTGTGCTTATAGTTGCCTCAAGAACCCACACCAGAAATGAGGTCAGCCGCCATCTTTGTGACTCTTGGCACTGCTCAGCAAGTGGCACCAGACTTACCGAGAACATAACTAGATGTGACTTGGCTGGAGCCATGAGTTGGTAGAGGTGGAGTTTCAGGGAATCCTCTCGGTGGAGTGACCTATGTTATCCAGTTTGATGATGTCTCATCTATGGTGGCACTATGTCTGCCCACTGGGAATGGGTAGGGCTCAACAGAGTAACAATGATGCCCTGCACTTCTGACTGGGAGAAAGCCTCACCTCTGGCCCTTGCTCCAATACCTCAGTGTTCCCTGTAAGTCTCTGGTGTCCCCGAAGCATCCAACCCAGTGCTGGTGCTCAGAGCCAGCTAGACTGCCACCACAAAAGTCCGGTCTTAGACAGCCCCTTTAAGAGTCATCTGCCAGTCTACGGCCATGCTACCCTGAACAAGTCCAATCTCTTCCGATCTTAGAAGCTAAGCAGGGTCAGGCCTGGTTAATACTTGGATGGGAGACCACCTAAGAAGACCAGGTACAGTAGGCATAAAAAATAAGGGATTATAAGCTAACAAGGTCCTTGCAATCTGTGAGGTCAACCAAGGTTTTCTTCACCTAAAAAATGAAAAAAATAATAATAAAAATAAAAAGTCATCTGCCACTGCCACAGCCTCTGTCCCGCTGAGCCATTCGAGATTGGGCAGCTTCATGTCTTCACCCTCTTCTACATCCTCCTGTTTCAGGACGATCTTGTTTCTCTCCCTAGTTTTAGTGCTTCTGTTCATCTAGATCCCAGGTGACTCGCTTGCTGTTTGCTCATGTTACTGTCACAACTTTGATGTGATCAGAAAGAATGAGAAAAGCCTCTGTCTTCTACAGTAGCCATTTTGCCTGGTCTCCTAATTTTTTTTTTTTTACAATTTTTAGTAGTTTCATCATATAGACATGGAGAGTGGGAGTAGAGATAAGGATTAAAAACAAATATAGTCACAGGCCTTCTCCTTAGCAGATTCGACTTAATGGTGATGATAAAAGTAATTGATGTCATTACTAGCCTATTTCTATACAACTAGGGCAATTGACCAGAGTAAGATCAATATTTTTTTCTCAACTGTCAAGACAGCCAATCACCATGAATTTAATTGGATTGCTGTATGATTCTTCCAATTCATTAGTTAAAATTACTGATATAAACCACACTTGGAGAAACTCAAATGTACGTTGGTAGGCAAGCGTCAAGTAATAGAGCAGTTCTATAGGAGCATGCTCATTAAATTATTTCTACAAGTCATTATTTATGTCCAGAATTGATACAATGAGTAAAATCACTTGAAAGGTCTGGAAGATATAAATAGTAAAAAAAAATATGTTTTTTAAAATTTAAAGTAAAAATATATGTTAGCATTTATTAAAGTCTGTTTCAGTACTAGAATTTATTTATTCAACAAGAATTTGTCACACACCTACCATGTACAAAAGACTGGAGACCTAGAAATGAATAGACATTTTTCCCTGACCTTGAGAAATTCACAATCAATGGGAAGGGTGGAGGGATAGACAGAGAAGAAATAATTATGGTGTAATGCAGTTAGTATATATATATTGCATATAAGGAAAGTATAAAGAATGAAATAACAAACAAACTGGGGAAATCTTGGAAGGCTTCACATAGATGGCGATATTTCAAGGATGAATACAAATTTACCAGGTAGAAAAAAGAAAAGAAAAAAGGAAAGACAGAATGAACATAATGTAAATGAACACAGAGCCATTAAAGGACATGACATATTCTAGACAATGAGCCTGACTAAGTGATAGCATGCTAACAGAGTCAAATAAAAGATGATTTTTACAGATAATTTGAGGCCAGTTTTCAAGAGCCTCATATGCCATGCTAAAGAGTTTGGATATTTTTCTCCTGAAAATATGGGCCTACTAATTTGTCAATGTGATATGATTTGTACTTCGAAAAAACAACTCTTATGGCATTGCAGAATACGGATTGGAATTCATTCAGTAATTCAACAATATTTATTGAATACCAATTATCTATCTAGCAAGTGATAGAAATAAAAAGACCGATAAATTGTAGTGCCTGCTCTAGAAAACTCAGACTGGTAGAAAGACAAATATGCAAACAATTAAAATTCAATATAATATGTCCTATATTATAACTATGTCCAACATACAATGAGAACACAAGGGAAAGGGTGCCTAAATTATCTTGAGGAAGTCAGATAAAGCTTCAAAGAATATGCGACAGTTGAGCTAAAACTTAAAAGATAAATAATAATTTGTCGCATGGGCAGAGAAAAAAAATATTTTGGCATAAGGAAAATCTAATGGTGACTTACATTTTTAGAAGGCAGAGTGAAGTTTATCTTTCCCTTTCTTGTCTCTAAAATTACCCAAATATAACAAGAAGAATTAAAAAAATAATAATTTTATTTTTGAAGTACAATGAAAGGATAAAGGTTGTCAAGTGTCGTAGTGATCAAGGAGTGTGAGAAGATGCCTGGTTAGTTTTAAGACAAAGCTGAGCATACTTCCTCAAAATAATTAGCTCAAACTGTAAAATAAACCAACAGTCCTTTATTTTTAAAAAATAAGAATAGGGTCTATAGATTGTTGGTGGAAGCTTCCATGGACCAAAGGAAATCCAAGTCCAAACAAGGAAACTCATAATGTACATCATCTTTGCAGTAATCATTTTAAGTAATGATAGAGGAGACCTACAGCTTCCAATATTCACTGATTGGAAATATTTAATTTGTTATGTGTTGAAACAGCTCTCTCTCTCCCTCTATCCCTCTCTCCCTCTCTGTCTCTCTGTCTCTCTCTCTGTCTCTCTCTCTGTCTCTCTCTCTCTCTCTCTCTCTCTCACACACACACACACACACACACACACACACACACACACACACACCATGTCCAAAGGAGCTTCACTCTGAACCAGGGAGAATTCTTGTTAGGAACATCATGTTGGCCTGTCCCTTGCATGAACCTACTACTAATAGCTGATCTTGGAAGAACTAACCTCATTCAAAGATGAGTACTAATCTAAATGGAATCAGAGCATAATCTATACAGAAAAACTACAAGAAAAATAAGAAAATGAGTATGATAAACAAATGACAGATAAGCACTCACTAGAGAAATGTTGCCCCTAAGTAGAAAAAAGTTGAAACAAAACATATTGCTGTGGAAGGACATAGTATAAGAAATAACATAAAGGAATAAAATATAAGACAGTAGAGATGAGGGAAGTAACAAAAGAGAAAGAAAACTAATCATGAAAATAAAGCAATCACAGGAAGCAGCACTAAGGAGAATAGCTATTGCCAAATATACAGTAAGATGTGAAGAACAGAACAAAGCAAAAGAAATTAATGGAACGATTTTTTTTTTAATTTCACTCACAAATAGCTTTAAATAGAGAAAATCAAATCTATGCGTGATGGCCAAAGGAGATACAGTCTAATTGCAAATGTTATTCCCAAAGTAGAAAACCAAACAAAAGAAGCAAAAAGTATGCAAAGATATTGTCCTGGCCCGCGTGACAGTCAACAGGGACCCTAAGACAGAATGGGAAGGGGAGGGAGACAAGACGACGCAAAGAATGGAGACAAGCCAGGCTTTCTGATTAAGTCTCGTTTATTAAGGCTCGCTGCAGGCTTATATAGGGCGTGATTGGGTGATGTTGCGTTAGCGGGGCTGATTGGCCAGAGGCATTCAGGATATACTGTGTAACACAAAGGGGCCCGGCGAAAAGACCCCCGAAAAGTCCCTTTGGTGGGAAGCGAGGCAGATACATCCGGGAGACTTACGTGGCCTTGGCGGGAAGCCCTGCCGAGCAGCCATATTCGGCCTGGCAGCCATCTTAGTCAAAACAGCCCCCCGACAAGATATAATTCAAGAAAATGTTTTAAAAGCACAAAATATTCCAGGGAAAAGTGTTAAAAGGATAATCAATTTGAGGCACACTCTGGTAAAGTGACTGAACTTCAAGAATGTTGAGCACATCCAGGAAAAACAATTAAGAATATATAAGGCAGACCTGAGACTATTTCACAGTAACCTTCAACACTAGAAGACAGTGAATTCGTGCCTACAAAGTCCTGGAGTAAAAAGTACAACTAGTGAAATGTAAGTCAAGCAAGGTGTCTAGGGCACAAAATTTAAGTTAGCACCCCATCTTAAGTTCTTTGTCTTAGACTATCAATCACCTCTCCCCAGTACCAACCCTGGATACTAGCTACAAAAAAATAAGATATTTTATACATATGAATAAATAAAATATATAACATTTTATAAATTTATGACTACAAATATAATTATTAGTAGGTAGTAGTAGAACTAAAATCATTATCAGTAGAAACATGCATACATGATCACACAACAGAAAATATATACCACATAACGAAGAGAAAAAAAGCAACAAGATATATCAGAACCATAAAATGTGACATAATGAAGCAAAAAAGCAGCCACATTAATAATTGTTAATAAGCTAAACATACTGTGGCAGAGACAGATAGTTTTGCCTCAATATCTATTATGTCCTTAATAATAAACTCACAAATGTCAGCTAGGCTTTGGCCACCAGAATAGACAAACTTTAATTTTCTAGGGTTTCTTACATCTAGGTTTGGTCATATGATTAAGTATTGGCATGTGGAATAGAAGAAAGAATATATATGACCTCTAGGAAATATTTTTAAAGACAATGGGTATTTGCCTCTCCTCCTCTTTATTCCATTTCACTATTCGGAAAATATATATTATGAATGGTGCTATCTCAGTCATTTTGGGCCATAGATAGAATCTGTGTGCTAAGGATGGCAGAACAATAAAATGGAAGGAACCTGAGTCACTATGATTTAATAACTATGAAACTGCCATATCAATCCTGAACTACCTATCTATATATTAACATGAGAGAGAAATAAACTTCTGTTTTGTTTAAGAAATAAATTTCTGTCACTCAGAGCTGAAGTTAATTGTAATTGATATATTCATCTGCTACAAGAAATAAATTCTCAGATAGCATCACAAAACACACCAAATATCTGGTAGGCAGAATTCTTAGATGGCCCCTATGATCTTACTGCCTGACGTCACTCCTGGATTATATTAGTTTACATGGTAAAAACGATTTTGTAGATGTAATTAAGATTACTAATCAGTTGACTTTAAGATTGGGAGATTGCCCAGGTAGGCCTAATCTAATGCATGAGTTCTTTAAAATCAAATCTATGTGTGGTCAAAGGAGAGCCAGTCTAAATGCAAATGTTATTCCCAAAGTAGAAAACCAAACAAAAGAAGCAAAAAGTATGCAAAGATATGGAGTATCTGGTAGCAGAAAAGAAATTCAGAGAGAGAGAGAGAGCTCTAAAGAGTGAGAGAGATTTGATCTGAGGAAGGTTCTCTGTTCCTGAGATGGAGAAAGCTATAGGGTAAAGACCTGAGAGTGGTCTCTGGTTGCTGAGAGTGGCCAACAGAGAGAAATAAAATAGGAAACCTCAGTTCTACAAGCACAAGGAAATGAATTATTGTAACAAAAGAAATGAGCTTGGAAAAATACCCTGAGTTCCACATGAGAATATAGCCTAGTCTATGTGTTGGTTTCAGCCCTGCACAATTTCCTCCTATTGTCCCTATTTTCCAGACCGCAAACCATAAAACTATCTTGCCTTTTTCCTATTGTACCTTTTTTTCAGGCTCTGAACCCTTAAGCTCTATCCTTTATAGCTATTAAATTTTATATATTATACTTTAGAAATGACAGCCATATCCATTGCCAACCTTCTCTCCACAAACACCAACCTAATCTGGGCCTATATTACCTTGAGACTGAATAACTCTAACAACATCATAGTGAATTTCCACAACATGCATTTCCTCCCTCACCCATTCTATGGCCTATTCTATATTAAATTTACATTGTTTGATTCAGCTTTTATCACATTATTTCTTTATTCTAAAGCCTTCTTTTACTTCATAACTTCCTTATATATTTAAACTTCCCTTCTGACATTTAGAATTATCCATAATCAGACTCCTCCTAATCTCTGCAAGTTAATTTCTCCTATATAAAATTCTGTTATAGTCAGTTCTGTCTCTTCTTGACTTCGCTTAGGTGATTCTACTAAAGATTCTACTTAGCTATATCCTATTCCTTTTTCAAAGTGTATCTCATATATGGGTACATCAGGAGTCTGCTTGCTGTGTATTCCAGCCCACACTGACCTCCTTTTTCTTAACTCCTCATATTTTGTAGTATTTCTAATTGTTTTTTAACTCCATGGTATCTATACTATCTGTTGTTGTTCTTTTTATCTGCATGTGTGTGAATGTATTTTCCTATCTTTCTATTTAATCTGTAAGTTCCTTGAGAAGAATGCCTTGTGCTTCTTTGACAGTCCCATGGTACTTATCACAATGCTTTGCCTAATATAGACATGCAGCATAAATAGTTTCTCATTGATTTCAGGCAGTGAGGCCAGTTGGTAATGTACTTTTTAGTGAAAAGGACCCTTATTGATGCCTCTTCAACTTACTCAGTAACTGCCATATCTGCCTATTCTGTAAACACATATTTTTAATGAACTGTTAGTAACCTAAGCATATTATATATGCCATGTTCTTAGGTCCCTGTTTTGTTTTTGTCCCCCCCCCCTGTTTTCCCACTTGTTTATATTGATATGATTAGAAACTGAGAGTGGCACCTCCAATTTTGCTAAGTTAATTTTTAATACATTGCTGCAGTAATTCTATATGCTGTAATTACTAAGTGATGATGGCTTTGCACTCGAACTGAGTTGATAAGTGAGAGTTTGTGAAGGCTGCTGCAGCAGGATAGATATAATTTTCAAGTAAATTATGCTTTTTCTTGTGGTTTTTAGCTAGTTTCATTCTCACAACAAGCATCTTGTATTTTTTTTAATTTTTCTTGTATAAATGTAAGTATGTATGCATGTACATATATCAGTTAGCATCCTTTAATTTAATCCATTTTCTGTTTGCCCCATGAATACTCACCAGTGGCTCTTATAACTGCAGCATTTACCCTGAGATAATAACTTGTAGATTACAGTCCTAACCTTACCCCCAAAGTTTGCCACAAAATATCTTGCTTTTATTATTATTATTGCATTGCTCTAGTGTATTGACAGTCTTTGGAAACAAATGATATCACTCTTTTATAACATTCTGCTTTTATTGATGGTATTTCCATTTACAAAATATAATAATTCTTGATTGCTGAAAATATCAAATCCTAGGAAAGCGTAGCATTTTTACACATGATGGTAACGTTCTTGAACAATCGTTAGCCAAAGATTCGATGAATCTGATTTATGTATACATTTCTGTTATATTAGGATTAGAGACAAGTTCTGTTTAGAAATAACTACAAGAACAGTTTTTATATTTTATTTTCACTATGAAAACAAATCAGTTTTGCTTCAATCTCAGATGTGGTTATGTAAATTTAAATTAATGTTGGCATCAAGCTGCACTTTTTTTCAAACGGGAAATGGGTTAAGGGTAATAGATTGCCCAATTCAATCTGGTCTAAGTACAAGGTGAATATTTGGCTCCAGATGTATATACATATTTGTCTTCAGCTATGGCTTGATTAGGGCTTAATTTATGCTACCAGTATCCAATTTATCTCTGTCTCTTGGCTTAGGTCTACTCTCTGTGGTGTTAAATACTTTGTCAGGCTATGTAGTAGTGACAGAAACTCTTTTAGTGGGGAGGAAAATGTTTCTCTTTCCCAGAAACTCTAGAAAATGTCTAAGTGTGTCTCATTTTCTTTGAATTAATCATTGTCCAACCCAGAACCAATCATCATGACCAAAAAAATAAGATTTGCTGATGATTCAGGCCCTTTAAAGGCCTACCTGTAGAGCTGAGAATGCGATCGACCTCACTTAAAACATGAGCATCGAAGAGGGATAGTTTACAAAATTTAAGGTATAGTTTTACAAAAGAAGTTTGAAAATTACTGACTAGCAAAAACAGTAGCTGAACACCACTTAGTGGTTGTTTTTCCTGACTTGTACTTAATACTCAGATTGCTTCTGAACTTCTTGTTTTTGGAAGAATGTTCTGTTTTTTAAAACAGTTTATCAAACTATAGTTCACATATCATACATATGATATAATTCAATGGTTTTTCGTATATTCGGTTATATGCAACCATAACCAATTTTAGGATATTTACATAATCTGAAAAAGAAACTCCCTTCCCTTTAACTATCATCCCTCCAGTCTTGCGTCTCCCAACCCCAAGAAGTCACTAATATACTTTCTGTCTCTATATTTTTACCTATTCTGGACATTTCACAAAAATGGAATCATGCAACATGTGGCATTTTGTGTCTGGGTTCTTTCACTTAGTATGCTTTTAAGATTTATCCATGGCATAACACACATTAGCATTTCATTCTTTTTCATTACCAAATAAATGTCCATCATATGGATACAACACATTTTGTTTATACATTCATCATTTAATGGATATTTGGGTTGTTTCTACATTTTCCCTTCTGTTTTTACAGAAAGTTTTCTCTTTTTTTCTTTTATGTTTCTATTGTTCCATCTTGCTGATTTTTATCATCTTCATGATTCATATGCATCTATATATCATTTTTTTTCCTCAAATAAAAATAATCTTATGCCATAAAGCTTTTCTCTACTCTCTATGAGATGTAGAGGCAGCTCCTAAAAGAGTAACTTTCAAACTTTTTGACAGTGATCCACGATAAGAAATTCATTTTCGTTGCAACCCAGTAAACACATCATGTGTCTGTATATATCAAACAAAAGTTTCACAAAACATTACATACAATGTGTTATGATGTTCTATCCTAGTCTGTTCTAGTCTGTCATCTCCTACCCTATGTTACTCTACTCCATTCCATTCTGTTCCATTCCATTCCATTCCATTCCATTCCATTCCATTCCATTCCATTCCTAACCATTCCATTTCATTCTATTCTACCCTACACTACCCTACAATACCCTATAATTTTTTCTCCTGTTTTAATCATGCCTTTCATAACCTATACATTGATTTTGCAACCAACTAATGGATCACTACATGAAATCTCAAAAACACTGTCCAAAAAGATTCTTTCTTATCTTTCTGAGGTGATGGCTCAAGAATGATCTTATCTTTTATTTCTGATACCCATCAAATGTTGGTGGATAATAGAAAGCCCCAATGTTGACAACTCTGTTCTGAACCTACTGACCTTAAGAAGCAAAAGAGTAATTATTGGCATCATTTATCATGTTGGGAACAACTAGACTGTGCTTGGGGATTCATTATCACCAGTAATATTTATTTTGTTCCAAGAATCTAATATGTGCACATACACGCATATGTATTTTATTCTGTTGCTAACTATCTGAGAGTAAGTTGTAGACTTTGTATATTTTATCTCATCCTCACATATCTCCTAAGAGCAAGGATACTCTCCCTCATAACCACAATGCAATGATCACAATGAAAAAATAACATGTAATATTATTTTCCAATACATAGCCCATATTCAAATTTCTCTAATTATACCAATAATGTTCATTATAGCTTTTTTCCCCCAGTCAATCCAGGATTCAACTCAGGATCATGTATTGCATTTAGTTTTTGCTTCTCTTTAAAATCTTTTAATGTAGAACATGTCCCCCCTCTTGTTTTCATGATATTAACATTTTTGAAAAGGATAGGCTAGTGGCTTTACAGAATTACCTTCAATTTAAATATGTCTGTTTCCTCATGATTAGATTATTGTCAAACATTTTGGGCAAGAATAGCAGATAGGTGATGTTGTGTCTTTCTTAGCACATCACGTCAAGGGACATAAAATATCCCTTTATATTTATCCCATTTGTTATAATTTGTTCCATTACGGGTGATGTTAAATTTCATTATTTGGTTAAAGGTGGCGTCTGCTAGATATCTCCATTGTAAAAATACATTTTACCCTTTGTGACAAATAAGTAGTCTGTCATATTTTGAGACTGTGTAGGAAGCCAGCTTTTTAAAATAAATTTATTTATTTATTTATTTATTTATTTATTTATTTAGATGTTTCTATTTATTTTTTCAATTATAGTTTCCTTTCAATATTATATCAGTTTCAGGTGTACAACATAATATTCAGTCATTTATATAACTTACAAAGTGATCACCCTTATAAGTCCAGTGCCCATCTGACACCATACATAGTTATTACAAGACTACTTACTGTATTACCCATGTTATACTCTACATCTCCGTGACTATTTTGTAACTGCCAATTTGTACCTCTTAATCCCCTCCCTTTTCAGCCATCCCCACATCCAATTTTACAACCATCATAATTATCTCTGTATCTATGAGCTTGTTTATGTTCTTTGTTTATCCTGTTCTCTAGATTCCACATATGACATTTATCTTTCTCTGTCTGACTTACTCCTGACAGCACAATACCCTCTATGCCCATCCATGTTGTTACAGGTGGCAATATTTCATTCTTTTTTTAGAGCTGAGTAATATTCCATTGTGTATACATATACCATCTCTTTTGTATCCAATTATTCATTGGTGGACACCCAGGATGCCTCCATATCTTGGCTACTGAAAATAATGCTGCAATGAACAAATGGATAAACAAGTCCTTCCAAAGTAGTGTTTTCGGTTTCTTCAGGCAAATACCCAGAAGTGGAATAACTGGGTCCTTCTTTGTCTCTTGTTATTCCTTTTCTTTTAAAATCTATTTTGTCTGGTGTAAGTGTTGCTACCCCATTGTTTAGTTTGTTTCCATTTTCATGAAACATGTTTTTGGATCCCTGTACTTTCATCAATCTGTGTATGTCTTTAGATGTGAAGTGATTCTCTCATAGGCAACATATATAAGTGTCATGTTTTCATAGCCAATTCAGCCACGCTACCTTTTGATTGGAACATTTAATCTATTTACATTTAAAATAATTTTTGCTACATATGTATTTATTTCCATTTTATCATTCATATTTTTGATCTTGTTTTCTTTTTTCCTTCTTCGTAAAGAAGTCACTCTAACATTTTCTGTAATACTGGCTTGGTGATCATGAACTCCTTTAGGTTTTTCTTCTCTGGGAAGCTCTTTATCTGTCCTTTGATTCCAAATGATAGTTTTGCTGAGTAGAGTAATCTTAGATGTAGGTCCTTGCTTTTTATCACTTTGAATATTTTATGTTGATTCCTTCTGGCTTGCAAAATTTCTGTTTGGAAATCAGCTTACAGTCTTATGGGAGCTTCTTTATAGGTAACTGCTTTTCTCTTCTTTTAAGATTCTCTCTTTGTCCTTAGCCTTTGGCATTTGAATTATAATGTATCTTCATGTGAGTCTCTTTGAGTTCATCTTGTTTGGGACTGTCTAAGCTTTCTGAACTTATATATCTATTTCCTTCAGCAGATTAGGGAAGTTTTCCATCATTATTTCTTCAAATAGGTTTTAGTTCCCTTTCTTCTCCTTCTGGTGTCCCTATGATGTGAATGATGGTATATTTGATGTTGCCCCAGAAGTCCCTTAAACTCTCCTCATTTTTTTTTAGTTGGTGTTTCTTGCTACCTTATCTTCTGAATTGCTGATTCAATCCTCCACTTCACCCAATCTACTGTTAATTTCTTCTAAGGTATTCTTCACTTCAGTTAGTATATTCTTCATTTCTGACTGATTCTTCTTTATGATTTCTATCTCCATGTTTATATTTTCTCTCTTTGTTGAAGTCCTGACTAAGGTCCCACTCTTCCCCTAAGTTCACTGAGCATCCTTATAACATGTGTTTTGAACTCTGTATCTGGTAAATTGTTTGTCTCCATTTTGTTTAGTTATTTTTATGGAACCTTGTTCCATTCCTTCATTTGGGACATGTTTTTTTGTCTCCTCATTTTGGCTCCCTCACTGCGGTTGTTTCTATATATTAGGTAGGGCTGCTATGTCTTCCGGCCTTGGTACAGTAGCCTTATGTAGTAGGTATCCTGTGGGACCCAGTGACACAGTCTTCCCTGGTCACTTGAGCCAGATGCTCCAGGTATGTGTGTGTGTGTGTGTGTGTGTGTGCATTTTGCATGAGTTGTATGTACCCTATTGTTGTAATTGAGCCTTGATTGCTATTTGTACATCTACGAGAAGGAGTGATGCTCGAGCTGATTGGTTGTAAGGATTGGTCTGTGACTATAGTGGAGGGGCTAAACCTATAGACCAGAATTCGCTTTAGCAGAGCTCCGGTGCCTACCAAGTCTTCCCTTTGGGTAAGTCATTCTCAGATGTGACCCCGGGTAGTGCTCCTGCTCAGTCCAAAACAGGCCACTGTGTGCGCTGGCCCCAGGGCTCCCTGGAAGGTGCCCTACTACAGACCAAGTTCAGCCTCAGCCTGTGCCCTTCCCAGGGCCAACTGGCATGAGTCACCAAGAAATCCTCAGATGGCTGCCACCCACATTGGGCCTGGCAGTGCTTGAGAGGTCAAGCCATGAACTAAGACCAGCTGCTGCTAGTGCCAGGCCTGGGACTGCTCAGCAAGAAGTGTAGGGTACACCGAGGCTAGTTGCTGCTTGTTTAGGTTTTGTGAATCTCACCCTGAAG
Organism: Rousettus aegyptiacus; assembly: GCF_014176215.1. NCBI lineage: Eukaryota > Metazoa > Chordata > Mammalia > Chiroptera > Pteropodidae > Rousettus > Rousettus aegyptiacus. Next base: position 77,989,711 of record NW_023416312.1, on the reverse strand, counting down.
CCAGACAATTCTGTTCCTTTCCATATGTTCCTAGTGCCTTTTGAGCTGCTGCTACAGGGCTAGAGCTCAGAGTGAGTGAGACCCTCAGTGAGTAATTTCATGTACGTGCCCTTTAAGAGGAATACCTGAGACTCTAGAGGCCCTTCGTCTCACTCAGCCACAATCTCTGCTGGTTTTCACAACCAGAGGTTATGGGGACTTCTCTTCCTGGCACTGGAACACTGGGCTGGGGTGCACAGCATGAGGTTTAGACCCTTTGCTCCTCCGGGAGGACCTCTCAATTTTAACTGCCACATTTGGGTGTGGGACCATATTGTTATGTATCTTCACCCCTCTTACCGGGTTCGGTTTTAGGGTTTCTGTTTAGCTAGACTTCAGGTGATTCTGTAGTTTAGTTGTAATTTCGATATGGTCATGAAAAGAGGCAAGCTGAGCATTTACCTATTCCTCTATCTTGACCAGAAATCACAGAGAGAATTTTCTTGATGTGGCAACAATTTTCAGTTGATAAGGTGAAGAGCAATAAACGCAGCAGTGCTTATGGTTCTGCAGTTTTAACAGCAAATTGTAGCCATAGTGTTGGATGTCTTTCTTGCTTTCTAGTTTTCTCTTTATTCAGAATTCTAAGTTAATTAAACTTGGCTTTCCTTGTGTTTGAATGCCAATTCTAAATGCCTGATGTTAAAAAAAAGTCACAACCTATAAAACCAGTTAAATGTGCATTCTGGAAGAGTCATAACAATTTATAGTGATAATTCCTATTGTCTTCCTATCCTAGTATCCCTGCTTATTTCTGTACTGTTTTTTTTTAATTATTATCTGTTGAGATTAGTGGTTTGCCCATTGCTTCTGGCATGGTACATTGTACAAATGCTTCATGGTAACATTTTTATATGTTTATGATGACACACTCTTTCTGCCTTTTCCCACAGAAAAAATAAAATTGAGTAATTCTTACCCTGGGCTTCTTCAGCTACATATACTGTCAATATGATGTTAATCTCAATTTGCCTACTGATGAATACATTGATTGTGTCATATTCTAGTATGCAGCTCAGTGTTTCTGGCTTTTTAGTTTTTTTAGGGTTTACTTCCTTTAAAGAAAGCCTGCGTAAACTTAAACGTCACCAATCTTCTGATACTAAGGAACAAAACTACCTCTGATATGGGTTATCAGTCACTACTGTATTTGATATAACTCAGAGAGAAAATTGTGAGAGTGGCCTAATATATGAAGCTGTGTAATAATGAGATACATTGTAGCTGGGTTCTGTTATATTAACTTTTACTGAGTTTTTATTTTAAATCACTGCAAATGGGTGCCGGAATGTATAAAAGATTTGGGGGAAGAAAAGTAGGATTAGGTCTACTACCTTTGGGTGCATAGCCAGACTACAAACTATTTTTAATCACTGATTTTTAAGTAAAGTATCTTGTGAGAGTGAAGTATGTTTTTAAATTTTGGATCATTTGTTGATTTTTAAATTGTTTTTTTTTAAATGTCCTGTTAAACACAAGTTTTGGGTATGATTGTTGGCTTAACTATCTACTATCTGTACTAACTTGAGCAAATTTTTTAACCTCTTAAAGGCACAATATCTTTGGCTATGCTCGCTTCACAGGTGCAATATGCGGATTTTGTAAGATAAAAGATGTAAATGCATATGCTAGTGCCTAACATAAAATGATTTAGAAGGTTCAAGTGTATGCATTTGTTGTCGGTTCAATGGGAAGAAATTGGTAGACAAAATAATTGAGTGTATTCTTGTCTTCCATGAGTTGGTATCAGACAAATTGTAGAACAAGATAATTATATTAGCTTCCTATTGCTGTGTAACAAATGAGCACAGATTTAACGACTTAAAACAACATACATTTATTATCTCACAGTGGCTATGATCAGGGTCTGGGCACACTGAACAGAATTTTCTACTCAAGGTTTCACCAGGCTGATATGATTTTAGCCGGAACTGAGGTCTCATCTGAGAATCTTCTTTCGAGCTGATGTGATTGTTGGAAGAATTTAATTTCTATTGTAAAACTGAGTTTTCCTTTTTTTTCCTGGCTATCAGCCAGGGGTTGCTATGAATTACTAGAAGCTACTCTCTAGGCCTTGCCACATGGTCCCCACCATAAGCCTGCTAATACCCATGACAGTTTCTTCAAAGTCAACATGAGAGAGAGAGAGAGAGAGAGAGAGAGAGAGAGAGAGAGAGAGAGAGAGAAGAGGAATGAGAGAAGTAGAGGAGGTAGGAGGGAGGGAGAGAGAGGAGAGGGGAACTCTACCACATGCTAGTAAAGTTAGTCTTTATGTATAAATTGTAATGCAATTTAGGGAGTGATAACCTAACAACTTCACCATAGTCTTTTGGTTAGAAGCAAGTCACAGGTCATGCCTATACTCAAAGGGAGTGGATTATATAAGGATATGAACATGGGGGACACTCTAGGATCTATGGGTCACAGTACTCAAAGAAATAATAGAAAATTAACTGCCCAAACTTTAAAAGAAATAATGAGTGTGTCCCCTAACAATACTTTAATCTTCCTAATCAGAATTATTATCAAATGGCTTTCATTGCTTTTTCCTGAATGTATGACTTTTGAAACTAATGATTTGGAAATTATTGCAGTAGCATTTTACCTTAAAAATATGAGTTACACAAATAACACAATTATATGCTTATTGTAAAAAATGAAACAAACCATATTAAAGTATAAATCTGAAAAGTTTATTATTCATTACCCCCAACCTATTCTAATCCATTCCCCTATCTAGAGGTACTCAATGATAATAGTTTGATAGGCATTTCTGTAATATGACTTGCTTTTTCGCTTTCCTAACCATGCACATTTGAGGTCTTTCTATGTCAGTATATATAGATATGTCTCAATTACTTGGTATTCTTTTATATGTATGGGCACTTAGGTGATTTCCAATATTTTACTTTTATGAGCAACATTATAATGAATTTCATATACATATGTATTTGTGCACCTGTGGAATTATCCTGTAGGAATAGATTCCCTAGAAGTGTAATTGATTACTCAAAAAGTGTGTACATTTAATATTTAATAGGAAAATAAATAAGAGATACCTGACATTTATTTACTGTTAAAATGTCCTCTAAAAATCTACGTATATTTACAACCCTACCAACCATGTGTAGTAAGAGTGCCCATTCTTTTTAACAGAATGATCTTTTCCAAAATCGATGACATAAAACTTTTAGCAACTTGATAAGAAGAGTAATACCAATCGATGATCATGGGCTTAAGTTGATATGGGAAAGTGCTGGAAACTATTGGCAGGGGAAATGCTCATTTGGCTGACAACAGAAAATTTAGGTACACTAATAGCTTTTGAAAATTATTTGCAGGACTGTATTTATCAAGAGATGCTATCTCTCGTGGTATATAAAATTCTTCATTTTAATGCAACCCACATTTTATAAACATGCTTATATGTATAGGGAGGGACAGAGAATGTGATTGGCTCATTCAGAGAGTGAACATTTGGGGAACATAAAAAATATCGTGGAATATTGGTGATGCATATTATTAACTCAACAGCTCTAAGAGTCCTTCTTCACAGCTATTTCCAAATCACCTATGATTACTTGATTAGAGAGCTCTTAAAACAAGTAAAGTTGTTCTATAAACCAGGTTATTATCTACCAGAGTACTAAAAAGCTTGCTGAGAGCTATTATGTCAAAATGTTGCTATGTAACTCCCCCCCCAAAAGAAATAGAATTTCCTTGATAATATATGTAGTAATGCCAAAAGATATACTGTAGAATGATATTGCTGGGGCTACTTGTAGATTTTTCAATTTGCTGATTACAAAGCCTACTTAGAGTCTCAAGACTCATTCCAAACCATTGTGGTGTGTTGAGACCTACATTTCTTGTTCAGTCTTCAGAAAGTAATTTTGAATGTTGCAGAAATACTCAATTTTATTTAATTTCTGGCAGCTACATTCTGATCATTACTCCTATTAATTGTTCTGTTTTGAATGAAAATATATAGGGGAATACAACAAGAAAATAAACCTTTTTTTCTCCATGTTTTTTGATTTGCACAAACACACTTTCAATTAATTATGTCTACAGTTTGTAGATGAATCATGTAAAGGTGTAATCTTAGCCTAGTCCAATTGGTTAAATTACTCTGAATTGCACGTCCAATACAAAAGTTATAGACACACTACAATGCCAATGCTGAAAGTTGCTGATTACAGGACAGCACTGGTGAATGACGTTTTGAAATATTTGAAGATATTTTGCACACAGCAATTTTTAAAGAAGGTATTAAACATGATTTATATACTATTTTTTCAGTTTAAAAATAAATAATTATTTCGAATTTATTCTAATTTCCTAAAATATGTTATATTGAAACTATAATTTTATACCATGCACTGAAAAAGAAAAGAAAAACTCAATGTGTTTAGGAAATGCTGCGTACCATCTCCAGGTCTTGGTAATCAATGATGCATATAAGCATATTAAAGGCACTGAGAAGTCCTATAATAAAAAAAATCTGTACTGATGTGTTTAACATCAAGTTCCCCAATTTTATTTCTATTGAGAACTCTTCTCCCAAAACACTCACTGACACTTCCATACATTAGGAAATGATAAGTTAAGAAATATCATTACTAAGATTAACATGACAGCTATGAAATATTTGTTTTGACATTGATCATGCTGGTTTAATGTCATTTATTTTTGATTCATTTGATAAAAATTGTAATTCTTTTTGAAAATACAAATATGTCACCAAAATTAAAATAATATATTTGGCTGGCAAGTTGGTGGCAGTTTTTATTTATAAAACTAATCAAAAAAGGCTTATTAATTTAGATTGTTGAATTAGCCTGCAATGGGGAAGAAGATGATTCTGAATAACCACAATCCTCATTTTAAAAGATTATTTGATTCATGTTTAATAATAATAATAAAGCAGCCCTAATAAGATGGCACTGGATAAACCCTCATCTTTGAATTAATTTGTTTTTCCTCTTATCATTGTAGACTTTGCTTGTGAAAGATAATCTAATGGAACCTCAGGAATTAGATAAAGAAGGACTACAGGGTCACCTTCATCCATGTGATGAACTGATAACTGTGATCGAAAATGGTGGTTAACTTATAAACAAAACGAAATAAAAAAGGAAATTATTATCAAATGGAAGTATAGCTTTGGAAGCTGAACCCTTATAAATTATATTAACAGGGAACCTGCACCTGAGCCACAGTGAATCGCTTCACTTGGATTATATTTAATGGCAATTGGAAATATCCTTGTTCCTTATGCTTTTATTGTATGGCACTTTTTTGTGTGGGTCAGCTCAAATAAATTTTCAGTGTTTCATACATTGTCTTTAAAGTAGCAGTGGCCACCACCTACTGCTTGACACCCACCGATGTCATTTTTCTTCCCAGTAAAAAGAATCAAATCAGCAATTTCCTAGCAGAATATAAGTACAAAAGGTTACATTTTTTCCTGCACTATATCATGGGCAAGGCTTACACCTAGTACAATTTGGGGCTTATATCTTCCTAACCTCCCCCCAATTATACCACTCTACCAAGAAGAAAAAAGTGTTTATACAATTGTCACAAGGCCTGAAATTCTGTATTACCCTTTTCTTTAGTCTGAGTGAACTAAATATATTTTCTTTGATTTCTACATTTTGGATAAATGTTTATTTATGGAAAATATGTAAGCCTTTGTATATGTTCCCTGTGCCTGGAATATTTTTCTCCTCTCTCTCCTCCCCCTATCTACTCACCCATCTCCTTCCAGCCTATCAGACTTCTATGCATCCTTTAGATCTAAACTCAGATGCCACTTTCTTCAGGACATTTCCTCTCTCCCTCCCATACACACTTAATGACACCCTGTAATGTCCTCACTTAGTCAAAATTTTTTAAAAGTATAAGCCCCATTGTTGTTGTTGTTTTTTAATAAGACAAAATGTAATTATTTTTTAAGAATAATTAAAGGTGTTTCTTTTATTGTAACCCCCACACACCTGCAAAGATTCAGTGGTTCCTCAATTGTAATGGGCCTACTGGTCACTTAATGCCTATTATACATGTAGACTTCTAGACCACAGCATCAAAGAAATTCTATATTACATAGCCTATTATGGGTTCATGAATCTGCAGTTTTAACAAACTGCATTGGTGAGTCTGATCCAGGTGATCCAAGGGCCTCATATTGAGAAACATTGGGAGGTCTGGAGTTGGCAGAGAGAATGCAATATAAATATATTAAAATCAACACTATCTGCATCAAGCCAATTGTAGTTACTTTCTTAAAAATACAGCACCAAATGGTAGACAGTTTGGTGGTTAAAGTTAAAAAAATTAAAGAGAAGACAACAGCTACTACAACTTAGAAAGGAACATACAGCATAAAGAGAGATAATGTGAGAACAACAAAAACAGAAAACTGGAGGCAGTAAAGATTTGAATCTGCAAAGGAGAATAGAGATAAGGTATATGCAGAAGGAAAAGGATATCTTTCTTTTCCATAAACTTAATGGTAACCACACACCAAAAATCCAGAACTGAGACGCATAACATATAACAAGAGGGGGAAAACATAAAACACTACCATATTAAAATAACAGACAAAAATACAAGGACAAAAAACAATGTAGATACCAAGCTATCAAAAACTAAAAGTAAACCGGCTGTAGGAAAACCTCATATTCAATAATTCCCTTAAATGTAAATGGACTGAACTCACCAGTAAAATGGCACAGAGTAGCAGATTGGATCAAAAAACAATATTCGACCATATGCTTCCTTCAAGAGACACATCTCAGCTGGAAGACACATATCAACTCTAAGTGAAAGGGTGGAAAATGATACTCCAAGCAAATGGCATCCAGAGAATAAAAGAGTGTAGCCATAATTATATCTGAAGACATATACTTCAAGAAAAAAAATAATGAGAGACAATAATAGTTCATAATGATAAAGGGGAACATACATCAAGAAGACATAACACATATTAATATTTATGCTTCCAATCAGGGAACGCCAAACTATATACAGCAACTGCTAACAGAACTAAAGGGGGACCTGGCAAAAACACAATTATAGTAGGGGACCTAAATACCCCTCTGTCAGATATGGATAGATCATCTACATGAAAAACAATAAGGAAATATCATCCTTAAATGACACATTAGACCAATTGGATATAATCAACATTTGCAGAGCTTTTTATCCCAAAATATCAGCCTATACATTCTTCTCTGATGCACATGGAACATTCTAAAGGATAGACCATGTGTTAGGACACCAAACTAGCCTCCACAAATTTAAGAATATAGAAATCATACCAAGCATATTTTTCAACCATAATGATTTGAACCTGAAGATCAACTGTAAAAAGAAAGCTGGAAGATTCACATATACGTGGAGATTAAACAACATGCTACTACAGAATAACTGGGTCATAGAAGAAACAAAAAGAGAGATCAAGAGATACATAGACACAAGTGAGAATGGAAATACAACATATCAAAACTTTTGGGACACAGCAAAAGTGGTGAAAAGAAGAAAGTTCATATCATTACAGGCCTATCTGAAGAAACAAGAAAATTCCAAATAAAATAACCTAATATCACATCTTCAAAAACTAGAAAACGAATAAATGAAGCCCAAAGTCAACAGAAGGAAGGAAAAAATCAAACTAAAAGCAGAAATAAATGAATTTGAGAACAAAAAGACAATAGAAAAATTAATGCAATAAAGAGCTGCTTCTTTTAGAAGATTAATAAAATCGACAAACCCCAGGCTAGACTAAGGAAAAAAGAGAAAAGACACAAATCAAAAATGAAAAAGGAGAAATTATCATAGATACCACTGAAATACAAATAATCACATAAAAATGCTATGAAAAAATGTATCCCACCAAGTTTAATAATCTAGAAGGGACAAGGTTGTAGAAATAAATATATAACCTTACTATACTGAGTCATGAAGAACTAGAAAATCTAAACAGACTGATCAGCAGTATGATAATTGAAATGGTCATCAAAAACCTCCCCAAAAGTAAAAGTCCTAGACCAGGTGACTTCACTTGTGAATTCTACCAGACATTCAAAGGAGATTTAATACCTATTCTTTTCAAAAAGTTAAAGCAGAGGCAGTGCTATCTAATGTATTTTATTAGTTCAACATTACCCTGATACCAAAACTTGGTAAAGGTAACACAAATAAAGAAAACTATAGACCAATATCTCTCATGAACATGGATGCAAAAATCCTAAGTAAAATACAAACAAATCAAATATAACAACACATTAAAAAGATTGTACACCATGATCAAGGGGGCTTCATCCCAGGGGCACAGAGATGGTTTATCATACACAAATAAATCAATTTAATACACAACATCAACAAAATAAAAGATAAAAATAATATAATCATATCAATAAATGCAGAAAACATGATCGACAAGATACAAAATCCATTTATGATTAAAACACTTAATAAAGTGGGTATAGAAGCAAAGTATTGCAAAATAGTAAAGACTATATATGACAAAATCTCACCTAACATCATACTTAATGAAGAAAAACTAAAAACCTTCTCCCTAATGTCAGAAACAACACAGGGCTGTTTGTTATGAATACTATTATTTCATATAATATTGGAAGTCGTAGCTAGAGCAATCAGACAAGAGAAAGAAATAAAAAGCATTTAAGTAGGGAATGAAGAAGTCTGATTGTCACTTTTTTGAGATGACATGATTCTCTACATAGAAAACCCTAAAAATTCCACTAAAAAACTCTTAGATATAAGAAACAGATATGGTAAAGTTTCGGGATACGAAATCAATATGCAAAAATCCTTAGCATTCATATAGTCTAACAATGAATTTTCAGGAAAAGAAATGAAAAAAAAAGCAGTTTCTTTTGCAACAGCAAGGAAAAGAATAAAATACCTAGGAATAAATTTAACGAGCATGTGAAGGACCTGTACACTGAAAATTATAAGACATTATTAAAAGAAATTGAAGACACAAAGAAATGAAAAGCTATTCAGTGTTTATGGATTGGAAGAATCAATAGTTAAAATAACCTTGTTACCTAAAGCATTATGTAAATTTAATGCAATCCCTATCAAAATACCAATGGCATTCTTTAAAGAAATTGAACAACAAAAAAATCAGATTTATATGGAAGCACAAAGGAACCTGAATAGATAAAGCTATCCTGAGAAAAAGAATGAAGTTGGAGGTATCACTCTGCCTGACTTCAAATTATACTATGAAGTATCGATAATAAAAACAACATTGCATTGGCAGAGGAACAAAGAAACAGACCAATGGAACGGAATTGAGAGTCCAAAATTAAGCCCCCATATATATGGGCAAATAATTTTTGATAAAAGGGCCAAAAACATACAATGGAGAAAAGAAAGCTTCTTCAATAAATGGTGCTGGGAAAATTGGAAATCGACATGCAAAAGAATGAAACTAGGCTGCTCTCTGTCTCCATATACCAAAATTAACACAAAATGGATCAAAGACCTGAATATAAGACCTAAAATAATAAATTACATAGAAGAAAACATAGGTACTAGACTCAAAGATCTTGGATTTAGAGAGGATTTTATGAATTTGATCTCAAAGGCAAGGGAAGGAAAAACAAAAATAAATAAATTAGACTATACCAAACTAAAAAGCTTCTGCACAGCAATAGAAAAGATCAACAAGGCAAAGAAGCAAACATCTGCATGAGAGAATGTATTCGCAAACAATGCCTCTGATAAGGGCCTAATTTCCAAAATGTGCAAAGAACTCATACAACTCAATAACAGGAGAAAAACAAGCAATCCAATTAAAAAATGGGCAGAGGACCTGAACAGACACTTCTCTCAAGAAGATATACAAATGGCCAACAGACATTCGAAAAGATGTCCAACCTCACTAGCAATTATGGAAATGTAAATCAAAACCACAATAAGATGCCATCTCACACCTATTACAATGACTATCATCAACAGGACTAATAATAATGTGTCGGAGAGGTTGTAAGGAAAAAGATACCCTTATACATTGCTGGTGGGAATGTAAATGGTACAGCTACTATGGAAAACAGAATCCTTCAAAAACTAAAAAGAGAATTACCATATGACCCAGAAATCCCTCTTCTGCATATTTATCCAAAAATCTTTAAAACATTTATCTGCAAAGATATATGCACCCTGATATTCATAGCAGCTTGTTCATAGTGATGGAGATGTGGAAACCACCAAAGTTTCCTAGGATAGATGATTGGATAAATAAGGTATGGTACATATACCACATATGGCTGAGAAGAATTTTACTCACCCATAAGAAAAGATGACACACTGCCATTTGCAGCAATGAAAAAAATGGCATAGTTGATAGAAGCTTTGTTCATCCCTCTTACGACCAAATTAAAGTTGTGACAGAAACACAGCGCAAATAGAAAGCAAAGTCACCTGGGATCTAGATGAACAGAAGCACTACAACTAAGGAGAGAAATACTCAATCACCTGTAACAGTAAGAAGTAGGAATGGGCAAAGACATGAGGCTGCCCAGTCCTGAGTGGCTGAGTGGGACAGAGACTAAAGCAGTGGTAGCCAGCAGCTGCAGGCACCTCTTGAAAGGGCCGTGTCTGTGAGCAGACATTCGTGGTGATAGACCTGCTTGCTCTGAGCACCAGAGTCTGGTCGGCTGCTCGGGGCACACCAGGGACTTACGAGGGGACACAGCTGTCATAGTGAGGGCTCTTTTGCAGGCAGAAATGCTGGCAGTATCCATTGTTCCTTTCTTGAGCCCTCCCCCTCCCATTGTGTGGACACAGCACCGCCATAGCTGAGACATCATCTAACTGGATAGCTGAGGTCACTGTGCCCAAAGAATTCCCTGAAACTCCATATTTCCCAACTTGTGGCCCCTCCCAAGCCACATCCTGTTGTGTCCTCTGTGAGTCCAGTGCTCCTTGCTCCTTGCTGCCACACTAGAGGCAACTGACCTTGATTTCTGGTGTGGTTTCTTGAGGCAACTATAAGCACAGCATTTGTGGATTGCTTGCTGAATCTTAACAGGTGGCCCCAGAGGGACACAGGCTGGTGCTCAACTTGGCCTGCAACTGAACCCCACTCAGGATTGTGCTACTGGACACCTACTACACAAATCCTACTACACTAATGAGACCAAGAGACTTAGGAGCTTTGCTTAGTACATAGAAGCAGACACAGAAAGACAGCCAAAATGGGGAGATAAAGAAGCAGAAACTATATGAAAGAACAGAAGAAAGACCCAGGAATAATGGAGTCAAGCAATCTAACAGAGGCGGAGTTCAAAACAATGCTTATAAAGATGTTCAATGAACTTAGGGGAAGTGTAAGTGAAGTCAGTGAGAACTTTATCAAAGAGATTTTAAAAAACATAAAATTGAAATGGAAATTATAGAAGGAAACTAGTTAGAAATGAAAAATACATTATCTGAGATGAAGTGTATATTAGAGGGAATTAACCGAGTGGATAAAGAATAGGTACGAACCACTGAATAGAGAATGGGAGAGCTAAGGACACTCAGTAAGAATGGCAAGAAAAAAGAAACCAAAACTATAATAATAATTTAAGGAGCCTATATGACACAATTAAATGTAAAAATATCCATGTCATAGGAATACCTGAAGGAAAAAAGATGTTGAAAAACTATTTGAAGAAATAATAATGAAAAACTTCCCTAACTTGGTAAAGGAAATAGACATACAGCCCCAGTAAGATCAGAGGGTCCTAAGAAAGAGGGATCCAAAGAGGCCTACACCAAGACACATCATCATTAAAATGCCAAAGTTTAAATACAAAGAATCATAAAAGCAGTAAGAGAAAAGTAGTTAGTTAGCTCCAAGGGAGCACCTATAAGACTGACAGCTTATTTCTCAAAAGAAACTTTGAAGGACAGAAAGGATTGGCTCAAATTATTCAACGTAATGAAAACCTAGGATCTTCCACCAAGAATACTTTTTTCAAGCAAAGCTATCATTTAGAGTAGAAGGAAAGATAAAGAGTTTCCAAGACAACAATAAGCTGAAGGAATTCATCAACAACAAGCCAGTATTACAGGAAATGTTGGAAGGACTGTCTTAAGAAGAAAAAAATATGTATCAAAAACAGGAATAAGGAATGGTGATAAGTACATTCCCATCAACAAGTACTCAAATAGTTAGAGTGGCTGAATGGATAAGAGAACAAGAACCCTATGTATGCTGCCTACAAGAGACTCACTTCAGATTAAAAGACACACACAGACTAAAAGAAAGTGGATGGAAAAAGATATTGCCTTGATGGACCTAGAGGGTATTGTACTGAATGAAATAAGTCAGATAGAGAAAGACAGATATCACATGATTTTATGTATATGTGGAATCTAAACAACAAAACCAACGGCACCACCAACAAAAACAGAAACAACCTCATAGATATAGAGAATATGTTGAGGTCTACCAGATGGGAGTGGGGTAGAGGGACAGTGAAAAACAGCAATAATCATGCTGAGCTAAATAAGTCAGACAGAAACAGTTGAGATCTATGTGATTTCACTTGTATGTGGGATAGAAAACTAAAAGTAACAAACAAACATGACAAACAGAGACTCATGGACACGAACGGTGGATTAGCCGTTACCAGAGGGACGGTGGTTAATGAAGTGGTAGATAGGTGTAAGAGGGGGGTCAAATATTTGGGGGCAGAAGGAAATTTATCTTTGGGTAGTGAACACACAATGCAATATACCTGTCATGCATTGTTGAATTGTACACTTGAAACCTATTTGATTCTGTTAACCAATGTCTACAGAAAATTTTTAATTAAAAAATAAAAAGAATATTACTGTGACTTTAAAGTATAAAAGGTAATAAGTAATATTGCACAGTAAATAGATTATGTTTTTAATTTTCAAAGTTACTTCCTGCCTTTGTTTTATGTGGCCAGGATAAAGACAACCTGGCAGTAGTTAGGAGCATGGGCTTTGAAGCCAAACATACTCAGTTTCAAATTCTGGTTTTGTCCCTTATCAGCTATGTGATCTTAGACAGTTTAACTTCTGAAAACTATGTTTTATTATCTTTAAAATCAAAATAATGATACCTCTAATGCTGGATGTGAAAATGATAAGAATATTGGGAATTAAGTACACACACTTATTGTAGGCTGCCTGTGTGGGCATGTGTGTGGAACTCTGTTATAATTAACCGTTTGGTTCCTCTTTCCATCAGGCTACTAACCACAATTAATGTTGTGTTTTTGTGGCCCTCAATGAAGTGCATGGGAAAAATATCTAAAGTGAAAATAGCAGCTAAGAGAAGGAGCTGCTGACAGGTACAGAGAGCCATAGGTATAGAACATTTGTCTCATTTACCTTAATCAGCTGAGCTAAAGACGCAGCAATTTTCTTTTAAAAATGCTTAAGAAAAACTTTAGCAAAAAGATAAATTCCTCATAAAATTCCTTATTAAATACCCCTACATTTTGTGCAATTAGGTATAAATGAATAGACACAAAGAGAGGAGGGAGGTCTTATGATGGAGGTCTCATTAAATAAATTAGAGTATATCTATGCAGTAAAAGATTATACAGCATTAACCATAATGCTTTAGAAGACTAATGACATGAGACATTTTTCATGGTATGTTAAGTGGAAAAAGCTGATCAGAAAACAGTATCTATGTAATGATCATAATTTCTTAGAAAACATAATTATATGTGTTTTAAATCAACAGAAGAATGACCACTGAATTATTTATGAAGGTTATCTCTGGATGATGAGTGTATGAAACCTATATTACTTTTGTAAATTTAAAATGTTATTTTCAGGGAATGGAGGAAAATCAAACTCTGCAAGGATGGTATATACATGTCCTAATATTTGGGTCTCATAGATAATAATTTCTGATTTTTAGTGTTTCACACTTTTGTCTTTTAATTTTCCCCTGTACCTGGCACGAGAAATTAATAAATGTTATTAAATAATGATATTTCAACATACAAAGAAGGCAAAAAAAGTTTGTCAAGCTACTTTGCTCAAACCTTCCTATTTTGCATTGATTTAGAATGATAGGGAAAAAAATATTAAATTTCAGCTCAAAATCTTACATGCAAATTGGTAAGCATATTTGTTTCTAAATATTTTTTTTTGAAAATTTTCAGTAAATTTCCATTTTTACCAACACCTACTTGCTCTTTAGTACCAAATGTAATGTACAGGTCTTTGCCATGTTGTAAAAATTATGGTGAGATGTGAAGACAAGTAGAAGAAAAACAACTTAATGTAACAGTGTAGATTTTAGATTCGAAATGATTTTTGGCCTACTCAATACTGAACTCTACTAAGCTTTTGCAAGAAGATAAAAATTGTTACCAATGAGCAGTTTCCCACAATCCACTTAGGACTTTGTAATAAGCAAGTGTAAACTCTTTAAGATTGACTATCATGCATTACTTTCCTTTATCTTCTTTGGTGCTGCACTAGAAACGGAAGGCAGCATAAGACATTAGATAACAAGGTTATGGGTAAAAGTTGTTTTGGGGGTCAACTTATTATTGGTTCTGGAACCTAGATTCTTTTCTGCTTCTGTTGCTCATGACAAATGTGTATGTCCTCCAGAGTCATGCAGCTATAACAGTAGATTATAGACAAACAGTGTGAAGCTCAAATGTTTCAGTCCTTCATCCAGTCAATGAGCACTTCTTGAGAAAGGCACAGGACTGGTATTTTAGAGGTTACACAAGGGGGATACAATATGCACTCATTCTCATGAAATTTGTTCTGGTAGAAGACATAAGACACACACAAATAAAACTTACTTTATGAGATTCAAAGTGAAAAGTCCTGTGAGCAAGCAACAAACAAGGCTATATATAGTTGAAGAAAGCTTGGAGGATTTGTGGAGAAGTTGCATTTCAGTTATTACCTAAAGTATAGGGAGAATTTTGGCACAAGTAGATGGATGCAATGAACATATGTAATAATAAGCTCTTTAAAGAGTTTCTGGTATATAATAAGTGTTAGTTATATTTGTTAGGGTAAAGGCTTAGTCGCTGTAACAAAATGATCCAACGAAAAAAAATATTGCACTCTCTTGTAGCAGCCCAAGGTGTGTGAGCATATACTTTTGCTGCACACAGTCATGCAGGGACCCAGACTGTCCTCTTCATGTTATTTCATCATTCTCTAAAGCTACTGTTATCATATGGATGGTTAAAACTACTCCTACCACATCCTAATTCCAGCAGGTAAGAAAGGGAGAGAGTAGAGGAATGCACTTGCAATGTTTTAAGGCTTCCACTGGTGAGCAGAGAGTCACCTATTTGAACTGGGCCTGGTAAATGTGGTCTCTGGCTGTGTAGTCATGTATTTTCTATAATTTTTCTACTAAGGAAGAAAAGAGAAAAACAATTTGGGTGGTAGCTAGTACTGTCTGTCACGGCTATTATTAATATTGCTGAGGGCATTATTATCACCATGTCATAAATGTACCCTAGTAATCCAAGATAACTAGTCCATCTCTCAAAGCAGTGAATTTTCTACTATACAAGAGGCTTAAGCCTGAGATATTCTTGTCACTATTACTGTGGAATAGAAACTAAACCAGCCCTAAGGCCTAGCTCAAGCTATCACTGAGTAAACTTCTTTAACTGATTAAAGCTCAGATCTTTGCCCCTAAGTATCCAAGGATGTGAAGAAATGCATTATAAATGAGTGAATTACACAAACAGTGTATCCAACAGCACTGAATTCTCTGCTCTTCTGATGAATACATTTCACAATAGAACGGCAAGGGAAAATTGGTTGAGTTATTTTATTCTATAATAAATTCTTTTCTTTCGTCTTTTAAAAATAATTTACTGAAAAACATCTTCAGCAGGTTCATGATGAAATTGTAAATAATGGTTCTCCTTTTGTGAAATATTTTATAGCAAATTAAATGGTTGATAATACCATGAGAAGCTTATAGCTTTCATAATATGTACTTGTCTAATTGTTCTAGTTATTCATGGTCATTTTAGATAAGAAGCAGCACACCATATTATCCAACTTTGGGAATTATACCAACTGGGGATTTTGAATACTTTGCATAAATGTCTGTGTTTAAGAAACTTTTCATTCTGTATCCTGTTGAGATAGTGATTTATTTGTGATTCAGAAATGGAAGTACAAGTCAAATGTCTATAGTGATGATTTGTATTCTAGAATTTTAATTGCAATGCTAATTCAGTCTTGGAGACAGTCAGCTGATTTATAAGATATAAATAAGGGAAGTATTTAATATTTAGTAAGTCATTGGTAAATCTGTTTTATTGTAATGTGCTGAAAATTTTGAAAATTAGGAGACAAGAGCATATTTATGAAATTTATAAATTGATTACTCTGCCCCAGATGTTCTAGATGTTGTGGAGGGTTATATAAAGAAGGAATAGTGACCTCGGCCTTTGATTGATCTTTGCCTTTATTGAATAGGGAAAAAAACATACTCAAAAGGGGAAGCAATACTAACAAGTCAATATGTTAACTATAGGTTACATCAGAAGACAAGAACTGACCTATAAGGCAGAAGATGTGACTTTCAAGATATCCACCACCTGGATATGTGACCATGAACAGGCTTCTCCTTCTCTTTTAGGCCTTAGTTTTCCCACCTGCAATATTAAGGGTTGTATTAAAGGAACAGTGATCCCAAAAATATTATGTGATTATTTGAATTATGTAAGTAAATACATAATGTAAATTACCTATTTATATTAAAAAAGTGCAGAGCACTGAGGAAAAATATAACAAGTATGAGAAGTTCACATTCCCAGTAACAATGTAATTTAGTGGATAAAGATTATCTAAGACTTTTCAAGTGATTGCTTTCAGTGACCTTTAAGGACCCTCTTAAACTCTGGGACTTCATGATTATTGGTAGATGAAAAGTGAGATCTCTCTTATTCCCTTTAAAACCCTTAAAAGATATAAATTTGATGCTATTTTCATGTCTGTATCTCTACTCAACAGATGGATTGGAGAGAACCCAAATGGAATGAATAAAAAATGAATGTCTATGCGTATTTGAGGTGTGCGGGGGTGGGATGGCAAAAGGCCTTTGACTTTGGGTAAAATTTTTAAAAACTTTAATTTACATAATCATTATAAGGGGAGACATGCAATTAATGTACAATTTCCTGAAAAATGTAAGTAAAAGCCAGGAAGAAAGAGAAATGAGTCATCTGATGTAGTGAAGAATTAGAATGAAAATGATGGGCTGCATCATTTTCAAGGAGAAGTGAAATCAGAACAAA
Organism: Rousettus aegyptiacus; assembly: GCF_014176215.1. Taxonomy (NCBI): domain Eukaryota; kingdom Metazoa; phylum Chordata; class Mammalia; order Chiroptera; family Pteropodidae; genus Rousettus; species Rousettus aegyptiacus. Next base: position 77,972,360 of record NW_023416312.1, on the reverse strand, counting down.
ACACTAGGAGAAAAAAATGACTGATATGTGAGAAAAGAACGGGGCTGAAATACTTTAAATTCATGGCCCAATATCATTCAGATTAATTTAAAAATTTAGAGCTTGAGAATTTCATGGTGTTTGTGCATGAAAGTGGGCTGTTAGCAATAATTAAAGAAGGTGAAGAAGTTTCTTAAAATCATATAAGCCAGAAACATTTTCCCTTGCTCTCTCAGGTATTATGTTCTCTTTCCTGTTGCCCAAAGAAGAACCTGAATTGGTAAAGTTTTGGTTATACCACTCTAAAATAAAGAAAGAATTAGAGCTTAAGACTCTAGATGTCAAACCATTGAAACCACATGATCTAATGCCAATTCTAGATTCTGGTCTATACTGTGCCAATGACATCAATGACATGTCATTGACTTTAGCCAAATCACTCAATCTAGCTATGTAAGTTTTCTCATATAACCAATGGGATCTACCACCTAATAGAGTTGAATAGCATAAGAATTAAATAGGGCAAAAATCACTTCGAGATTTTTAAGGTACTATAAAAACTCACCAGTTTCCTTATACCTTCCTCTTTGCTTTCTGGTTTTATTTTATTTTATTTTATTTTATTTTATTTTATTTTATTTTATTTACTTTATTTTATTACATTTTAAGTGACCTGGTTTATAAGATTTGTGGAAGCATATGGAATTTTGAAATTTAGATGAGCTTCTCAAATTATTTTTATGCAAGTTTTTTTATTTTTCTGTTAATTAAATAATAACCCATAGCCCTCCTCCAAAAAAATTATCCATAACCTGATTAATCTAAAAGCAGGCACTTAAATTTTTGGTTGGATTGTTTAAAATTTGTTGGATTATATTAAATACATGGTCTCCCCAGAATCATGTCATCATTATGTTATCATGTCCAAAACTGACTTGGGGTGCCTACACTTGTAAGAAACTCACTCTGGGGTTACTGTATTTGCTCTTACACAAATTATTTAGTTCTCCTTTAATGTTTAAAGTATTCTTAAACAACCTGGTAGCTTTCTGCTGTGCACTGACCTGAGTCAATTGGATCATGAAGAACTCCTGGGTTAGTTTTATAATAGTAGCCTCTGAAGAAGTCTTGAGATTATTGAGGATACTTTCTTCAAAACCTCACATCAGGTTATAATAAAAGCAAATCTCAATCCAAATCCTGCAATATACACTTTTGTTATTTAAGCATTTATTAGCAATTCAACATATAAAACAGTTCATTCAACCTGTTCTGTAAGCTCAAGGAAATCCCAGTTCACTATCTTTTCAGGTGCTCTAGAGATTCAGAGAGACAACTTTCATAAGAGAGATTTAAAAGAATTAATGTGCTAATCCTGTCCTATAATAAGTTCCCCTAATATAGTGATAGGACATATGTAACCATGGTATTAAGTTCAGAGATAGTGTATCCTTGGTTGTTGGTTGGTTGAGAAATGATAATGATGATGATGATTATGATGATGATAAAGAATAACAAAAGTAGCAACCACATAACCACATCACATTTATATCCCCAAAAGTTAAATTTCATGAAGGCAGGAACTTTGATTTATCACTCTATCTCCAGCACCTAGAATTGTCCCCAGAATATAGTAGGCACTTAGTAAATTTTTTTTACATGAACCAGTGAACAACGGTAACAACAAACAATTTGCATAACTGATTGGTCAGACACTGTTCAAAGCTCTTTACATTTATTATCACATTTATTTACCTATAAGCCTACGAGAAAAGTAAGATAAATAAAGCTTTTACTAATACAAAGGTTCAAGAAATTAAGTATATTAAATAATCGAATTTTCTGATTAACATAACAGTACACTTAAATTCATTTTTTAATTTAACCGTTTTAACTACAAAAAAAATAGTGACTTTCCTGCCTCAGTAAAAAGAATCTAGAGGACATTCTTGAATTTTTAGTTCGTTGATTCAAGATTTTCTCAAGGGCAGAATCATAAATAGAGATGGTGTAATACATTAAATGTATAATAATGTCATTCTCTGGAAGTTGTTTTTCTTTTTTCTTTATTGGGGATATAGGTGGGGTTATGGTGTTAAAGCTTTAATATACAGTTGACCCTTCAACAGGGAGATAAATTAGGGGCATCACTTTCCCACTTCACCCTGCAGCTTAAAATCTGCTTATGATCTTGACTCCCTAAACACTTATGGTGCCTCTTGGTATCCAAAGGGAATTGGTTCCAGGATCCCTCGTGGATATCAAAATCCATGGATGCTCAAGTCTGCTATATAAAATGGCTTAAATCAATGCATACAGTCAGACTCCCACCCACAGACCAAAAACAGTACAGGTATTGACAAAAATCCAAGTATAAGTGGACCCGTACAGTTCAAACCTGGGTTGTTCAAGGATCAACTGTAATCTATTTTCCCCTGCAAGTTCCGTCATTCACTCTTACATATTTCATGTAAAAGCAGTATAGTATAGTGGGGAAAACATAGGTTTTAGAGTGCAAAAAGTACATTAGAATGCTAGTTCTGTCATTTTCACTGCTGTGTAATTTAACCAAGTTTCTTAACATCTCAGAACATTAATTTCCTCTTCTATGAAATGGAGAAAATTCCAGTACATATATATGGTTTGTTTTGAAGATTGAGTGAGGTAGCATATGTAAAATTCTTGTAGCTGCTTCTGTGAGAAGCTCATAAGATCTGAAGGCAACTTAAAAAAATACAACATTCTTTAGAAACACATGCACAGGTAAGAGAATATTCTTCGAAAATTGGCAAATGTTATATGGAATGCATACAAATAATTGATTAGAAAATTACTTTACTCTGTTTATAACAAATGACAATACTAAAATACTAATCTAAAATAAGTAAGGTAATTTAAAAAGTTTTACAGAAAATGGTTCATTTTATAAATTTATAGATTCTGTATGGTAATTCTGAAACTTTCAATTATTTATGATTCTGAGTGAAGTGGCTAGGGCACATCTCATTGCTGTTTAAATTGAGAATTTGTTAGGCAAATTCAGACTTCATGTAAGGTAGCAAAGGGCATAAAATATTTGAGAGAAACCAAAGTTTTTCCCAACACTTTATAAGCACTCATTTACATATAAATAACTGACATGCAAATTGCAAATTATTCTACATTTTCAGAAGCAAGTGCTTAGGATTTTTTTAGCTTTTATTGAACTATTGTATATACATTAAATATATACATTAAATATGGTATGTTAAATATGTTGTGTGTACATATACAAATGCATCCATGCATACACATGTATACATTTACATGCATATATTAAGCAACTATTATTTTAATGAACTATAATTCTTATGAGTTTTTTTACAAATTGGTCTGAAAGTAAAGTTTTCTTTGTATTTTATTTTCTCAACACCTACTTTATCATCTCCTCCCTTTCCTGTGATGCTGATATAATTACCATTTTATTCCTAATGACTTATTTTGTCTTTATGACAGCTGTATGATTTTTATTTTTATAGTCATCTCAATATATTCACAGATAAAATAATTTCCAAAAAATTAAGAAACAAAAACATATTCTGTTTATTTTCAAATGTCAGACCTAATTCTTTATCATGAATACAGTTTTACCAAATTTCAAAATACTTTTACTTATTTTCAAATATATTTAAATTTAAGTAAACCAATTGTCTTTAAAATTGTTTAAAATTTGAAAGAAATACCATTTTTCATACAGAAGAATCTTTTATTTATTTTACTTTGTGGAGGCTAAAAATTAATACTTCCCTTCTACCTTCTAAGATGTTCAAGCTGGGCTATAATCAAATTAACAGAGACATTAACGGGAGAAAATCAAATTTTAATAAGTTCATGCTGGGAATTCACATAAGCATGACAATTCCAAAGACATTGAGGCAAAATTGGGTATACATGACATTTTTGGACAAAGAAGAAGGGTAAGAGTGTTAGATTTCAAAAGGGAGAATGTGTGATTTACAGGTAGTTGAGGAAAAGCTTAACACACAAGCCAGACAAATTCTTACTAGATGACTCAGAAACAATGGGACACAGGTATCTAGTTTACAGGTCTCTGTCTGAAGCCCTCTAATTTACCATATTTAATTCAAATTAGGCTAAGGATAACTAAGATTTTTTTCCTGAAGTTTTTCTGTCAGAATCTCTCAGGCAGGAAAGGAGGTAGGGTCAAAGCTTCTTTCTGAGTCTTATGTTTCTTAATAAACAACTTAAAATCAATATCCATAAAAGCAGCCTCAAGGTGGCAAAACTTTGGTTCCCTTAATCTGCAAGTGGGCTATAGCATAGAGTTTGGTGGAGGATAAGTAGAGAGCAGACTTTTTAATTTTATCCATGTGGAGTATATAAATAAACATTTCTTAAACTCTGGTCTGACTCTGAAAAACCGAAAGTATTGTTGTAGTAGCCTGTCAGTCATCTAGTCATGCATAGCCTCTTGAACTCTTCATTAGGAAATAATAAGAAAACAGTCATAAATATATTCAATTGATTAAGCATTACTATTAATGCTTGCTTTCCCTTTCAGTACTGGTTAGACCTACTCTAGAGTTTTACTCAATAGTTAATGTACTTGCTGCTGAAAACATTAGAAACATTAGATATATACTATCAAGACAAAAATGACATCTTTGCTTGATTTAGTGAAAATGTTAAGTCCTGTTAAGACTTGGTTACTACAATACTAGCATTAGAAGTTAATTTCAGTGTTCACTTATAGCCATAGGATTCAAATAAATAATACTGGTCAGGAACTGGAATCATTTCTGGCTATCGATATCAATCACATCCTGTTTATCCTCCATCCTTTGTCACATCTTTTTTCTTTTGTCCTACTTTGTCAGTCAAGGTGTAACCAGGAAAAGAGTAATAGAAATTAAAATAGAGAGACTTAATATTGGAACTTGGTTACATGGCTCATGGAGGAGGTAAAAAGCTGAATATGGGATACCGAGGCCACCCAACTGTAAGCAACAGCAGGAAGTCACCATTGCGTTTAGGGCAAAAAGACAAGGGAAGAGTCAGCTGACATGGAAACCTAGGAATGGAGAACAGGGAAAAAGAGCAGTGGAGTAGAAGCTTGAATAATCTGAGGGCAAACAGACTGGAAACAAAGCATAATTGTGGTGGGCTCTTGGAAGGAAAGTGAGATAACAAAAGGATGAAAGTGAATATGAAGCTCTGCAAAAATAAATAAGCCATTTTAACAATAGTAATAACAATACAATGATAGTGGTGGTGATACATTGTTCCAAGCACATTAGATGTTTTGTTTATTTTATCCAAACATAGCCTGATAAGTTAGGCACTATTATTATCTCCATTTTATATATGAGGCTAGAGTACAGAAAAGTTACTTAGCTTGCCCAAGCTCACATAGCAAGATTCAAACCTAGGCAGTCTGACTCCAGCAATGGAGCTCTTAACCTCTAACCTACAACTACCTCCCAAAGACAAACTGTACTGTTTCTCTCTTGGCCATTCCATTCTCCAGCCATCTATTTACACCATCGTCCAGGTTCTAAGTTCATTTGATGGCACTGTAGTAATTCAGGTAAGAAATAACAAAACTGTTGCATGCAGTGCAGCTCTTATTAAAATACTTCCTTAAAAAAAGAAGACTGGATTTTAAGATTCATAGCTAGAAAGGTCGAAGAGCATAGCAACTAACTGTAGAGGCTTTTGAATTGGAAAGATCTGGTTCTTAGTCACTACTTTCTGTGTGACATTGAGGAAATAACTTAAGCTCTCTTAAGTTTCCTCAGTTTTAAAGTGAGTATAGTAATAATAGCAACCTTATTTTATTTCAGAGAAGTGAGATAATGCAGTGAAGCGTACAATGCCTGGCAAAAAAATAAAACACTTCCTTTTATTTTTAATTCAATTTATTGGAGTAACATTGGTAACTAAAATTATATGTTTCAGGTTTACAATTCTATAATACATAATATGTATATTTCATTATGTGCTTCCCACCCAAAGTATAAGCTCCTTCTGTAAGCATGTATTTGATCCCCTTTATCCTCTTCTTACATATGCATGTAGTAGAAATTGAACCATATTTTTGAACCATATGAAATTGCTTGTTTTGTATGTCAAAAAGTTCAGTATTGGGAAAGAGGGATGTGGGGCTGGGAGAAAGAGGTGAAGGGTTAAAGAAGTATAAATTAGTAGTTGATAGATAGTCACAGGGATGTGAAGCACGGCTTAGGGAATGTAGTTAACAGTAATGTAATGGCAATGTATAGATCTGGAGGAAAGATAAAGTAATTGGGGGGATTATTTCATGAACTACATAAATGTCTAACCAATATACTATATATTCAAAACTAATAATAGAATTTAAAAGTTTACTATTGGCAATTTCTTACAGTTCAAACTAATGCAAAAGGTATCCATCTCCCTCCCACCCACCCGACCCCCTCCAGATTCTCTGCAATCAGTCACTCCTACCAGGTTCTTAGGTATCTTTCCAACTAGAAGCACACTATACTCACTGTACCACATTTTCTGTTTTGTCACTTAACACAATATCTAAAAGATCATTAACCAGCTACTGAGTTTCCAATTGCACAATTGTGCTATAATGTATTTACCAATATTACTTTAATTAGTTTCATTTAAGTTAGTGTCATTCATTTACTATTACAGAAACAAACAATAGTTGATATTTTAATGTGTGTCATTTTATGCATGTAAATTACTAGAAGCAGGCTATTTGTTCTAAAGTATCTATGTATTTTTAATTTTGATAAATGTTGGCAGTATTTGCCAAATATTGTCAAATTGCCATCAGTAGAAGTTGGACCCATTTAAATTCCTATCAGCAATGTATGGGAGTTCCTGTTTCCTTAAACACTTGTAGACACAGGGTGTTATCAAACTTCTTGAATTCTGCCAATCAGATAGACAAAAAAAAACAGTATTACTGTATTTTCATTTAGTATGTCTCTTATTATGAATGAGGTGACACTTTTCATATAATCAAGAGTCATTAGTATTTCATTTTCTATGAACTATTTATATTGTTTACCGTATTAGATTGTTGGTCTTTTGCTATCGATTTGTAGGTACTCTTTATATATTAAGGAAATTAATCGTTTATTTGGGATTTGAATTGCAAATACTTTTTCCAGATTGTTTTTTTATCTTTTTAATGTTATGTGTGTGATTCGTTTTTTAAAATGTTCTATATACTTAAAAAAATATCCTTATTAGCAAAAAGCAAACTATACTTACTAATCAAGAAATCTGAAGGAAAAAGTTATGTTATTAATAGTTTCAAAATTGTGTGGCTAATTTATGTCATAGGAAAGGCTCTTGCATATTGTTTCATTGAAATCAAAACTATTTATTTATTTATTTCAAAATTTCTATGCTGGATTTTTAATTCCTAAAATAGTTTTATATAAATATTAATTACATGTTTGGGAAACTGTCATATGATATATATATATATATATATATATATATATATATGTATATATACACACACACACACACACAGATATAGATATAAACATTTTTTCTTGTTACCAAGATATACTTACTAATCAAGAAATCTGAAGGAAAAGTAAAAACAGAATAAGAAGGAACAAGAAAATCCTTTAGCAGTCTATTGTTGTGGTTCTTATTTCTGATTCGTGGAAACAAATTGAAAGCCTTTTCCTTAAATCCTTATAAAATGTTATAAAATGTTATGATACTGATACTGTTACTAATCCAAATGAAGTCATGGCATTTGTTAGGTAGATATTAGAGTTGGGTGTATTTATAGGAAAATAAAATAAACTTTAATATTTAGCACTGATTCAGATCACCACTTTATTTTCATTTTGGCCAAACATGACTATTTTAAAAAATCATCGATGATACATTAAGGGCTATCTTATTTTAGCTGCTTTTAATTTTTGAAATACTATTTGAGTACTCATTATTACATACTAAGCCTATTTAATAACTGTTAACAAGTGATTTGAATGTTCATTAGTTATTAGCACAAATAATTCATTTGCATTTCAAAGCATTTTCTTAGTTAATTTTCAAGAAAATTTGAAGAAAGTTTTCAAGTTGAATTTTAGTCTGGTTAATGCTCGTGATGTCACAAATATCTCGCATAATCATTCATTCCTTTATTCATTCATTATGTTAATCAACATTATTTTATCTAGCACTTAATATAAAGGCACTGTGCTAAGGGCTAGAGATTCAGCTCCATTGAGAAACTTGTGTTCTGGCTCATTTAGTGAAGTTGCCTTTTTAGCATCATTCCACTTCCACTATATAATACTGACTCCTTTCCTCTCTACCTCTTTTTACTCTACCAGCCCCTGAAAAACTAGTGTCATATGTCACCATGTAACTCAATTGATTTGAATTTATATCTCATCAAGTCCAAACTCTTCTTTCAGGTTTTGAAGATTAGAAATATAGTAGGCCCACCTTATCCACAGATGTTATGTTTCAAGATCCCTACTGCATGCATGCCTGAAACCATGGGTAGTACCAACCTCTCTATATATTATGTTTTTTCCTATGTATATATACATACCTACAATAAAGCTTAATTTATAAGTTAGACAGTAAGCAATTAACAGTAACTAATAATAAAACAGGAGTTATAACAATATACTGTAATAAAGATTATGTGAATGGTTGGGGGGCCATTATTAAGTACCATAAGGGTTAGTTGAACACAAGCACTGCAATATCACAATAGTCTATCTGACACCCAATATGACTGAGAGCATATACAGCATGAATATGCTGGACAAAGAGATGGTTCATGTTCTAGGTGGAGATAGAGCAAGATAACATGAGATTTCATTACACTTCTCAGAAGGAGGCACAATTTAAAATTTATGAATTGTTCATTTCCGGAACTTTGCATTTAGTATTTTCAGACCACTGTTTACTATGGGTAAATGAAACTGCAGAAAGCAAAACCATGAGCAAATACGGGGAGACTACTCTATCATCTGTCATTTCCATTTGTATCTATTTGATTTTATTTTCTATGACCCCTCAATATATTTGCTCTTGCAATAATTTTGTCAGGGATGCACACTTCAAAATCACACTTCCCATCACTCATGTTGTTCTCACCTTATACATTTCCTTCATTCTTCCAGACTATCATTCAGCTGAGTGAGAAATGCAGATAATGTCATATCTGGATTCTTGTTCCAGATCTTACTAGCTCTTAATAACTGTGTGACTTTGAACAAGTTAAATGAGATAAAGCAGCTAGCGTATTTCTGGCACATAGAAGATACTATATTGTTTTCTCACCACCCTCAGTTCATATGGTTTTCTGTGAAGAACTTCCCTAAATACATGCTTTCTCTGAACTGATCTCTTTCTCCTATCAACTGCAAATACTCCTTATTTCACACAAACCAATACTGTCTTACAATAATGTTGTTTGCAATTTTCTCTTCCTGAATAGTTTATAAATATCTTTAAGTGAAACTTTCCTCCTTGTGCATCCATTACTCTACTTACCAAAGCACCTGTTGTAATGCTGAGAATGCCAGGCATTCAATAAATACTTGTTGTTGGTTTGTTTATATGTAAAAATAGAATTGCAGTGTCAGTCTTTCTCCTGTTGGTAAAATATACTTCTAGAAACATATAATTTGAAGGTCTGTAACTTTTTTTTTAATCTCATTGTGGTCTCTGCTAATGTCTATTGGCTTAAAGATGATTGGGTAAAATAAATTTAGCAAGAGCCATTATATGGCTGGCAAAATCTTTGTTATTAGAAGTCACTTTTTGTTTGGCAGCAAGAAGAATTCCTCTTTTTCTGTCTTTTTTTTATTTGAAATTACCGGAACAACATCAATTAATAAAATCATTTCAGTTTCAAGCGTACAATTCAATATTATGTCATATTTATATTGCATTGTGTGTTCACCATCCATAGTTAAATTTCCTTTTGTCACCAAATATTTGACCCCCTTTTCACCTAACACCCCCGTCCCCTTATCTCTGATAATCACTAATCCACTGTCTATGTCTATGAGTCTCTGTTTGTTTGTCGTGTCTGTTTATTGTTCTCAGCTTTATATACTACATATGGGTGAAACCAAATGGTTCTCAAATTTTTCTGTCTGCCTTACTTCACTTAGCATGATCATCTCAAGATCCATCCACATTGTCATAAATGACAGTATTTCATCTTTTCTTATGGTGAGTAATATTCCATTGTATATATGCACCTCTTCTTTTTAATCCAATCATCTACCAAAGAACACTTTGGTTGTTTACATGTCTTAGCTACCGTGAATGATGCTGTTATGAATATCTGGGTGCATATATCTTTGTGGATAAAGGTTTTCAAGTTTTTTGGGTAACTACTCAGGAGAAGGATTACTGAATCATATGATTATTCTATTCTTAGTTTTTTTGAAGAAACTCTATACAGTTTTCCATAGAGGGAATCAGCTGACAGTCCTATGGGTCTTCCCTTTTAGGTAACTAACTGCTTTTCTCTTGCTTCTTTTAAGATTATCTCTTTATATTTAGCCTTTGGCATTTTAATTATGATGTGTCTTGGTGTGGGCCTCTTTGGGTTGCTGGATTTGGGGACTCTCTGAGCTTCCTGGGGTTGTACATCTATTTACTTCACCAGGTTAGGGAAGTTTTCCATCACTGTTTTTTTTTTAATAGTTTTTCATCTTCTTGGTCTCCCTGTTATCCTTCAGGTATTCCTATGACACGAATGTTTTTACATTTAAATTTTCCCCATAGACTCTTTAAATTATTATTATGGTCTTGGCTTTTTTCTTTCTTTTCTGATTGGGTGACTTTGTCTTCCCCATCCTTTATATCAGTGGTTCGATTCTCTTCTTCGTCAACTCTGTTGACTCCCTCTAATATATTCTTCATCTCAGCTAATGTATTCTTCATTTCTGACTGATTCCTTTTTATAATTTCCATCTCTAATTTTATATTTTTATCTCTTTGTTAAAGTTCTCACTGAATTCATCTACACTTCCCCTAAATTCATTGAACATTTTTATAATCAGTGTTTTAAATCTCTGTATCTGTTAGATTGTTAAACTTCATTTTTTCTGGATATCTGTTCTGTTCTTTCATATGGTTTCTGCTTCTTTGTCTTACCATTTTGGCTGTCTTTCTGTGTCTGTTTTTATGTATTAATCAAACCTCCTGAGTCTCCTGGTCTCATTAATGTGGCTTTGTACATGTAGTAGGTGCCAGTAGCACAGTCCTGTGATGGGTTCAGCTGCAGGCCGGGTTTAGGCCCAGCCTGTGTCCCTCCAGGGCCACCTGTTAACAGTCAGCAAGCAATCCACAGATGCTATGCTTATATTTGCCTCAAAAGGCACGCCAGAAACCGAGGTTAGGTGCCACCAGTGTGAGGCTTGGCACTGCCCAGCAAGTGGCACAAGACTCCCTGAGGACACAACTGGATGTGGCTTGCGTGGGGCTGCGAGTTGGGGGAGGTGAAGTTTCAGGAAATTCTCTAGGCAGAGTGACCTCTGTTATCTAATTTGATGACTTCTCAGTAATGGTGGCACTGTGTCTGCACACTAGGGGTTGGGGGAAGGGCTCAATAAATGAACAATAGATACCACCAGCACTCTTGCACAGAAGAATGCCTTGCCTCTGACCCTCGCTCATACAACTCAGTGTCCCCTTATAAATCCCGGTTGCCCCCCATGCAGCCGACTTGGCACTGGTGCTCAGAGCAAATGGAAGTCTAGTTGCAGACAAGTCCCCTTTAAGAGGTGTCTGCAGCTTCTGTCTGCAGTTACCGTAGCCTCTGTCCCACTCAGCCGCTCAGGACCAGGCAGCCTCATGTCCTCAGCCTCTCCTACTTCCAGCCGTTGCAGGATGATTTCTTATTTCTCTACCTAGTTGTAGGGCTTCTGTTAATCTAGACCCCAGTAGAGTCTGCTTGCTATTTGCTCCAGTTTTCTGTCACAACTTTGATGTGATTGCAAGAGGAGATGAACAAAGCTACTATCATCTATGCCATTTTGCTTGGTCTCTTAATACTTCTCATTTCTTTTTAGGACTGTAGGGAGAAATAGAATCAAAACCGCAGTGATTAAAATATCATAAGATAGAGGAACCAGGAAATTAACATATTTAATTATATATTTTGAATGATTTCAAAAGAATAACAGTTTTTTTTTTCAAGGGATTAAGGTAGAAACTAGGCCCTTATTTTAGAAGACCACTTGGGCCTCTATTTAGCCAGTACCTGGCACATTATTTGACAGGAATAATTTAATGATCGTGATTAATTACCAAGTGTAGGAAAAAAGGTCCTTTTTGAATCATAAAGCTTTTAAACATGAAAAATATTTTGCATTTATTCGAGAATAGTGAAATGTGTGAACTAATTTCATAGTGTCCTACCAATTATAAATGTGCTATTTCTGGCAAGAAGGTCCCTTTAAAATTGCATGTGCTTAGTACTTTCCCAGTGAGGTGAGAGAAAAACATTGTCAGCCTCTTTATACCCAGTTGGGGCCAGGTGTTGTTCGTTAACATGTAAATAGTGCAATTACTGCCAATTGAGGTATTTAAAACATTAAAGTCTATGGGAATATATATATATCACATAGAAAAAAAATGTTTAAATATCTATCTATCTATATATACACACATACATACATATATATACATATATATATGTATGTGTGTGTGTGTGTGTGTGTATCTCAGTGCTTTAGGTTCCCACGAGGCACATAATATAACTTGTATCCTTAATTACTTAGTGTGTCAAGTACCTATTCCTTTGCAGATTGTCACGAATGTGTTTAGAATGGAAATTAAAGTACTTTGGCCAAATATTAAGGTTTTATTATGAGTTGTATTGATTGTCAGATTATAGTGATTCATCCTTCAAAAAAAAATATATATATATTTTATTTCTTACTGTGCATAAGAAACTGTGTAAGGTGCAAAATATTCAGCTATAAACAAGGCAGACATGGTCTCTGCTCCAGGGAGTTCATGGTCTAGTTGAGCTTCACCAATAAACATAGAAATAGACCAATAATGTTACAAGCATTTGTGTAAAACAAGAGGGTGCCATAGAAAATATGGTGGAATGGGGCAAACACAATTCGGGTACAGTTAGGACACTATCTATGAATAAGCAACATTTTAGCTGAAACCCAAAGGATGAGCAGATGATGCCCTAGTGAAGAGATTGTGGAAGAGCAGACCAGCAAGAGAGAACCCTGCTGTTTTTGTGGGATGATAGGAGCAAAAGCCAGATGGAATTAATGGGTGAGGGAGTAGCAGGAAGTGAGGATCTGGGGATACTAAGGGTGGACAAGCTTTAAAGATGCAGGTTTTGAAGGGGTAGAGAAAGATTGGTTGGTGCTGGACAAGGACCTCCTTGAGGAATGCTTGTTTCTGTTTCCTCAACCTAGTCTCCTCCCATTCCACCCTAGAAGCTAGCAATGTGGGTGGCCTGCAGCCAAGGATCTCTCCCAACCCCTTTCCATGTCATATAGACACAGGTACCTGTAAAACTTTGCGTGTTTCACCAAATGGATTCAAGCTTTATGGCACACTCTGGTAACTTGTGCTTTTGATTAATTTATCATGAACAGTAACTCTGTGTTACTGTTACTCCAGGTCAGTAGCAGCTGTGGAATATTCCATATATAATGCTCAGAGGTACAATAATTTATTCAATCTTTCTCTTATTGATGTGTATTGAGACCGCTGACTATTTTTAAAACTTGGAATGATGTTGGAGTAAACGATCTATAGGATCCTAATTGGAAGGTCATTAAATGTATTTGTTTATAAGGAAGAGTTGACATTTTTATGATACTATATTTTCCAAATCAAGGACTGATTACAGGCCATATAATATGTGTTTACTAGATATTGTGAATGGGATTCTAGCTAGATAAGTTGGAATTTAAATATATATGTATATATATATATACACATATATATATGTGTGTGTGTATATGTATATATATATATATATATATACATATAGAGAGAATTTTTTGTATCCTTTCTACTTTCATTGTGTTTATTGGTCATTAATTTTTACCTTTATCTTTATTAATTCCTTATTTTTTATTAATTTGTTTTTATTTTTAAATAATCTAAAATTTTTCTAAATTGCAGTTGGCATACGTATTATATTAGTTTCAGGTGTACAACATAGTAATTATATAACTTACAAAGTAATCACTTCGATAAATCTAGTACCTATCTGACACCATACATAGTTATTACAATATTCCTTATACTATACTTTACATCCCCTATACTTGTTAATTTTTATGGAGGATTTATGGATGTTTGTTATATTACTCTCAGTACTTTTTTAACATGATTGAAATATTTGATCAATGAAAGAAAAAAGCAAATGAGAAATGAGATCGTAGTATTGAAATTTTTTTCAATAGCATGAACTGGGCTTAATTTTTATAAGATAGAGTTAAAACTTTTTATTTTTTTTACTTAACAATAGTCTTTAGAAAAAATAATATTTATTTTACTTGAGAGTCTTCAAAATCTTTAGCTGTTACTAACATTTACTAGCATATCCTATTATCTATTGATGATATGCATACTATATCATCAATAGATATAACATGATAACGAGCATATGTTTTTGCTGCACCTTACTTCGAGGTGCAATAATTTGTTTTTACAGTAATAAGATCAATTGCAGCTAAAACATTGGGACTTAAAAATACCTATATGCTAACTTTTTCAAGTAACCTAATCCTTTTATTAAGAACAACTAAATAAGGCCATTATGCATCAAATGCTATAATTGCTGAGCTATCTCATTTATAATGTTAACACTTTAATTATGTTTCAGGGAAAAAATAATCATGCTACCCTTTTTGCAAACTGCAATGAAGTAAATAGGGGGCTCTTGAAAAGAAATCGTGGAATTGAAGCATTTTAAACCTAGATTGTCAAATCTCTGGGACTATCTAGTAACTGAAAATCTAGGGAGAAAAAGGATCTTATAAATCATCTTGGGCATTCCCTAAAAATTATGTGATGTGGAAAACCACTCAGAATAATTAACTGGAAGTTGCCTTCAGTTATCTACTCACCTTACTGAAGACAAGGAGTTAGACCCATCCAGTTCAGTTGCATCAGCACTAAATTTCAGTTCAACAAATATTTGATCCATTATCATGTACAAAATTGAGTAAGATACAACCTGAATACACAAGAAGTTTACACTCTACTTGTGGAAATAAAATATAAATTCTAATCCATTTCAGAGTAAGAGTAAGAATGGGATTAGGTAACAAGATAAGGTGGTTGAGAATTGGAAATGACTATGTTTATTGCGACTCTTAGATAAAATGATTCAAATTTGACTGATACCCCTTATTCTTATTACATTTTCATGGAAGACAAACTAGTAGAAATCTAGAAATAGTCATTGTAGTTAAATGGCTGTTTTAAATACAAAAGTGATATTAGTTATATATGATTATCTTTCACAGTCCAGTTAGTTTTTTTTAATATAAAAAATCCAATTATAGCAATGTAAATCTTACGATCTATGCTTAAATAACTAAGGTTGTATTTGACACTCCATAATATACAGGTTAGTACATTATATAAAAATTTTATTCTGTCTGATAAACTATATCTTCTATATTTGGTATAACAATGATCTCTCCTTAGCAGAGCACAATATTCTAGAAATCTAGTGTTTGACGCTTGTCCCAAGATGGTGGTACTCAAGGTATTTGTTTTAGAAAGAAGAAAACAGAAAGATGACCTTGTGCTTTAAAGGTGAGAATTTCTCGTTTTCTAAATTGACTTGGATAGAAAAGTGAATAAAATATAATGCAAAGTGCATAGGGGTCTGTTATCTGTTCCAAAATAATAATACCTGGTGGAAAAGCAATGCAGTGCATAATGCCATGTGCTACAAAATGAAAATGTGTAATACTACCATTCATAAGCAAGACCTACTGAACTTAATAAGCACAAATGTACTGTAAATTAATATTTAATCTAATACCAAAAACACTTAAAGGTGTTAGGGATATGAGTTCCTCATAAGAAATAACTTCCTTCTCACAGAGAGCAATTATGATATCATAGATAACACACATAAGATTGTCATATTCTCCTTAGGTTTAAATAGTAAGTCTGGAGGTGAAAGTATAGTATATTGTTGGCTCTTTTTGCATGTTTTAAATATTTCTCTTAAAAAAGAAAAATATGTACTTTTTAATGTCATTACATGGAGCAAAAACTAAAGCTAATAAAGTGACTTTGAGAGACATTTTCAGTCCTTGAGAGTAGATGAGAGTGACTTTTAATTGACATATTAGAATATTATTAGAATAAAATAAAACAAGTAATTCTTATTAATCTTTAAAAATAAAATGCTTATAATCAAGTTACAATTCTAATTTCCTCCTGTTGCTTTTTAAGGGCATCTTTAGAAACAAATTCCCAAAGTAGGTTTGAGTCCAGAGCCATCTCATACTTTTCATTTTAAACTCAGTTTTGTTCCAAGTTTTGGCCTGCATCACATTACATACTGAGTACTCAGAAACTACCACCTTAGGTTAAAGTAACAATTCATTTCCTAGGGTGTTTTTTTTAATTATTTGTATAAGAAATGACTGAAGACATTTCCAGGTATTATATGTATTAACTGGAACACATTGTATCACAAAAGAAACAGACAGTATTATACTTACTGACTGTCATGTTTAACTCTAAAATGTTAGCTCCTTCTGAAGGATGGTTAGCTTTTGTATGAACAAAATGCCACTTGGATGTTGTATTGAGGTTGTTATTTTTAGGTGATGGGTTGTCTTATACATTATGGCAATTAGAAGCTACATATACCTTTTAGTTTTAGAATAGGTAAAAAACATTCCTTCCCAATCATTCAACTAGTATTCAAACATACTATTTTTTCCATGCATTTAGCATATACTTTTTGAGTATCTACTATGGCCAGACACTGGAGATATAACACTGAACAATGTTGCTTTTGGAGTTTATATTCTAGTGGACAAAGTAGGGGAAAATCAAATAAACAAAGAAAAATATTGAGTTAAAGATATAAGCACCATGAAGGAAATACACAAGTGATGAGGAAAAGATAACCCCCATCTAGGGGCTGTAAGACCAGTGTGCCAAAAAATGTTGTAGACTAAGGAGAGAACAGCTCAAGAAGAAACTGTAAGTTAAACGGCGGTTAAGTCATGTAGAGCTTTAGAATCCATGACAATGAATTTAAATCTCTTCCTAAATGCAATGAGAAGCCATTGGAGGCATTTAAACAAGGGAAGGGAACATCCCATTTGTTTTTTAAGGATTACTCTAGGGCTGATTATGGTACAGTAAATATATTGAAGGGAGTAAGATTGGAAGTGAGAGACCAGGAGGGGGACTATTGCAGTTTTAAAGGTGTGAGACGATGGTTGTTTGGAACAGGAAACAGACAAGTGGATAGATGCAAGACGTAGTTCTGAAGGAAGCCAGTAGAATTTGGTGATGAATTGGATGTAGATACAGAAGCAGGAGAAATCTGAGATGATTCTATTTTCTTGTTTAAACAACTGGGTACCTTGTGTACCACCTAGGTAAGATAAGGAAAAGAGTATGATTAGAGTGAGGGAATCAAGAGTTACATTGTAGACATGTTAAATGTACATCTATGAGATATCTCAACTATATATTGAATTTCGATTGGATATATAAACCTAGGCTCTAGGAGCTCTGGAGTTAGCATTTAGCTAAGTGAAGAGAATCCACAAACAGCAGCATTTAGAGTCATCACAGTTCCTGATAGTCCCTGAATGCTTGCTTATTCCTTTGAATTCAGGCATTGGTGGCTATATTCAAAATGTCAGCACTAGCTCCAAGATAGTTCATCGTACTAGATGCTGTCTCATGACACTGACTTGAATGTGTCACAGGATGAATAAGTTTTGTTTGCCTTCAGAAAAAAAGTATGGATTATACAGTTTTATTTAAGAATAAAAATTTGGATCAGATTTCACAGCCTGAGGGGAAAGGATCACTTGGGAGGGAAAAAGGAAGCTGTAAAGGAGAGGGGTTTAAAGAATGAGGGGAAAAAGTGCTCTGAAAGAAACTTTGAGTCATTTCACAATTTTCCATGGGACCACACCTGCTACTAATTATTTATCTATAAATTATTCTCAGTTCCTTTTTATTAATAAGAATTACAAAATTCAGTGAGCATTTTCTATATGCCTGACACCATTCTAAGTATATGAACTAACTCATTTAGTTCCCTTCAGAAAGCTATGGGATATTTGTTATTTCATCACTTTTGTAAATGAGGAAATAGATACAACTATGGAAAAAAGTATGGAGAGTCTTCAAAAAATTAAAAGTAGAATTACCATGACCCAGCAATCCCTCTTCTGGGTACCTATCTAAAAAAATGAAAACATTTATTCTTAAAGATATATGTACCCATAATGTTCATTACAGCATTATTCACAGTGGCCAAGATATGCAAACAACTGAAATGCCCTTTGATAGATGACTGGATAAAGAAGATGTGGTACATATATACAATGTAATATTACCCAACCATAAGACAAGATGAAATACTGTCATTTGTGACAAATGAATGGATCTTGAGATTATTATACTAAGTGAAATAAGTCAGAAAAAGTTGAGAACCATATGATTTCGCTCATATGTGGTATATAAAGCTGAAAGCAACAAATGAACAAGACAAAGATACAAAAACTCATAGATACAGATAACAGTTTAATAGTTATCAGAGGGAAAGGAAGGAAAGGAGAGGTATAAAAGGGTAAAGGAGGTCTAATATATGGTGACTGAAGATTTGACTTTGGGTGGTGAACACACAATGCATATACACATGATGTATTATTGAATTGTACACTTGAATCCTGTACGATTTCACTAACCAATGCCACCCCCAATAAATTAAATTAAAAATGTAATAGAACATTTAAATGCATGTATCCTTTGGGGATGGGGGGAAAAGATCATTAGCATAAAAGAAAAAAAAGAAAATAGGTACAGAGAGGTTCAGAAATGTCTAAGTTAATAGAAGTATTAAGTGATGTGCTGGTTTTTGAACCTTGGTAGTTTCTTAGTCTTACCACTATACTATACATTTATGTTTGCATGTAATCTAAAATGCTATTGTAAATGGATTTCTGTTTCTCCGATAATTAGGTCTTTAACATGAATTCCATTTACATCTTAATATTCATGATTTTTTATCCTGTAAGCTCCACTCTTTGATAGCATGGAAAATAATCGTTATGATAGTTCCGCAATATCTGCTCCCTGGTCTACGTATTCTGCTTTTATTTAATTTAATTTTTTTGGTTTCTTTTCATATTTATTAGTTGTTTGCCCTTTGAAAATAGTGACAATAGCATTATTTACTGGTGATTATAGAAACTACTACCCAATTCTGCAACCTTGTTATGTCAACCATAATTTATCAATAAAATCTGCCATCTAAAACCTTTTATTCCTATTTCTTCCCATAGGGAGACAAATATAAAATTATTTTCTTTCTTGGCACACTTAATTCCAGTAACTCATATCTAATTACTATTGTGGTGAACAACTTCAGCAGCTGTGTCAGATTCAGAGCCATTTTTTACACCATCGAAAAAAATGAAGTATGGTATTTATGTAATCTATGTTTTATAATGTTTATTTAATGATATAGTTTTAAATTGGAGTAGCCATATATTTAAGATTATTTTTAGAAACTAGTCTATTTTAAAATTAATATTCAAGAAGTGCCACGTAGAGAAAAGCTTGATTGCTTGAAATTTGTAAAACAAAAAAAATTATCTTTTGAGTTTAAAATAATATGTTAATAGCTTTAACCTCAAAATACTTAAAACTCATTGAAATTTTGTCATAATCAGATGATTTTCAACTTATTAATTTGAATGTGTCTTGCTTTTTTAAGATTATTTTTTTAACCCTAAAGAAACCTTTTGCTTTCTTATGATTAGGTCCCATCTGTCATTGTGTGTATGGGCTTACCTTTTTTATTTTGCAAATGGTGTATTTCTCTTTTAACAAGTATGTTCCCAATTTTCATAGAAAATATGAAACAATGTTTGCTCTTATGCTGTGCCTGAGAATTGGCATAAACTCGTGACTCTAAATACATTATTACTGAGAAAGTCTGTCCCTTAGAATTGTAGAGGAGGAATAAACTTTACCTTCAAGTTTCTTCTGTCTGGTCTAATAATCAAATAGATATGAGATAGATTAGCAATAAAAAAATCACCAAATTTAATACATACATATGAATGGGAATATGAGAGTAAGAGACCCCACTTGGACGAGAGGTTCAGAGATACAAAGGGGGGTTAAGGTATATAAGACCTCCTGAGCTAGAGATGAGGTAATGCACCTTGGGGAATTCAAAGGGTTGTTTCAAAGAAGAACAGATATTTAATAAGCAGAAGTTTGCCCTGCAAACTTAGGTAGGTCAAAAAAGGTATCTGTTATAGGCAAAGGCCCTAATTCAAATCCTTCTAGGTAGATAAAGGGAAGGTCAGACATTTCTTTTGAGCCTGTGGCTAAAGTTGCCTTTAGCTCAAAGTAATCTGCATACCACTGAAGCGTATCTTCGGATGACTTCTTCTGAACCCCCAAACAAGCTATAAAGATTGAAAAATCCACCTACAGAAAATACCTAGTACATGATTTTTATTCAGCATTTAGTAGCAAAAGAAAACTTAAATTATTTCTAAGAAAAAATATATTAGGAAACATGTTGGGGGAAGGAGGGAGTATGATATTTGGGGAGGGGGAAAATTAGATATACTCGAATTATCAAATGATTCAGGCTGGCAAGCTTCTAAAAGTACGCCTATTTTCCTTTTGAGATAATTCAGTAGTCCTCCCAAAGATAGGTCAGATGTTTGCTAGAAAGAGGAAATACTGTACTATCTGAAAGAAATAAAATTCTTGTCTAGATCCATGCTTTGTAAGGAGATTAACATCTCCCTGAAGTCTCTTTGTCACCTCTGGAGATACAGGATACAGTGTGGTGTGTCTATGGAGTATATTCTATGCACACATGCGCGCGCGCGCACACACACACACACACACACACACACACACACAAACCACCAAAATAAGACAGAGGAATAATGACTCTACTTATTGTAAGCTTCTGACTGAAGTATGCCAATCCCATTTCTCTGCTAATGGAGAAAATTAATATATCTTGTCAAGGCCTCATGATAGCAATAGTGAAATGCTGTGAAGTGACTATATATAGTAGAGTCAGGAAATCCACTTTGATCTACATTTTTGATGTGTGATAATTGCACTTACTGAGTCCTTTATGCTCTTTTTGTTTGACAAGATATCCATTATCAGTGACAGCATAAGTGTGAGAGTATAGGTTTGATTTGAAAAATTACTTTAGATGAGGTAATGGGGAAAAAAACCTTTTTTTGATTCATGCGTATTAAGGGCATAGAAGAAAATTAAGTATCATCATACAGTGCCCCACTTGAATTATTTCTCTTTTATGTGTGGTATTGTTTGGATGCCTTATGAAGTTACTTTAAAAAAAAGAATTTGTTCACCAATGAAATATTTTGTATTTACATAGACTGTTATTTGCTTTGATGCTTTCATTCTATGAGAAAGCATTGAGTGAACAGATAAATGATGGTCACCAATAGGACTGGTCAGGTAGCCAACATTTGCATCTTCAGATATCATTATAAGTAGAATGCATAGGATAGGACTAAAACAGAACACAAACATATAGCAAGATGTATGACTGGTGAATTCATTAATTAGGATTCATTTTGTATCTGTTACTTTATTTTAAATAACACAAGTTACCTTGATGCAAATTATTATTGGCAATTAAATATTATGATGTATTTGAACTTTTCTGCTTGCCTAAATTTCACAACAAGGGTCGTGGCTAATTTAGCATTTTAATGCAGAAACTTACACATCAACAAATTAGTATTCATCACAGTAGAGGCCTAAGTAAAATGCTGGTTCATTCATTTAATTACTATTTATTTATGTTATGGGCATTACCTACTGTTTGGTCTTTGGCTGTCAATATTATATATATAAATAAATATGATACACATAGTGGAATAGTAAAGTTATAAAACTTTTTCTGCCAAAACTAAATGGTATTCCTGTATTTTTGCTTATGAGTCTTTCTTTGATGCATGACAAAGTAAACTTGTCTTTACCCAATCAAGTTAAGTTGTATTTGGGGAAAAACGAATAGTAATAATAGTCTTTAATGTCCCTCTTTTCTATTATGGGGGAGGAAAAGTAATTTTCCCTCAACCTTTTTAGGTTCTTAACTGAGAACCAACTCCCTCTCCCCTCAATAATAATAAAAAAAGATTTATAGGAGAAAAACAAGCAAAAGTTAATAACAAGTATAATTCCTGTATACATGGGAGAGACCTAGGAAAACTGAATAATTCTCCCAAGTGACCATGGCTAGCTAAAAACAAAAGAAGATATTGATGGGTAAGGGAGTCCAGTTGTGGAAAATTATCAGGAAGCACACAGTGAACAAGGGTATGGTTATTATAAAAATTTAAGTCCTTTTCTTCTCCATTTGATAAGAGTTTAAAGTGATTTAGACATCTTCCTCTTCCTGTTTCAGAGAGAGAAAGAGATACACTTGCAAATGGAAATCCCCTTTTAAATATAAAGGTTTCTTACAAAGGGTAACTTCTATTTGGTTTGCCGAGCATTACCTGTGTTTTCTGCTTCTTAAAAATAACTAAGTTAAAGTAATTGGTATGCTAAAGAGGTGGTATATTTGCTCCTTTCAGTCCAGACTTTGAAACATTAAAGACTATCACAGTTTAGAAGCTAAGTTGTTCCATCTCATTGAACAGGTTCTTTAGTCTGGAGAATAGATCAGTTCAGTTAAAATGTTGTGTCTGAGCATGATACTGGCACAAAAACAAATACATTGATCAATAGAATAGAATAGAGAGCCCAGAAATAAATCCAAGCCTATATGCTCACTTAATATATGACAAAGGAGGCAAGAATATACAATGGTTACCCCAGTCTTTTCAATAAGTGGTATTGGGAAAATTGGACAGATACATGCAAAAAAAAAAGAAATGTAAATTGGACCACCTTTTTAAATGTATACAAGAATAGACTCTAAATGGATTAAAGACTTAAATATAAGATCCTAGAAGAAAACCTCTAGAAGAAAACATAGGCAGTAAACTCTCTGATACTGCTAGCAGTAATTTCTTTTTAGATATATCTTCTTGGGCAAGAGAAACAAAAGAAAAAAGAAAAAAATAGATGAGACTACATCAAACTAAAAGGTTTTTGTACAGCAAAGGAAACCATCAACAAAACAAAATACAACTGAATGATTGGGAGAAGATATTCGCTAATGATACATCTGATAAGAGACTAACATCCAAAATATATAAATAATTCATACAACTCAAAACAAAAAAAAATCCAGTTAAAAAATGGATCTGTTCAGAAGACCTGAACAGATTTTTCTCCAACAAAGAAATACAAATGGTCAATAGACACATGAAAAGATGCTCAAGATAGCTAATCATCAGAGAAATGCAAATTAAAATCACAATGAGATATTATCTCATACATGTCAGAATGGCTATCGTCAATAAATAAAAAAACAGCAAGTGTTGGTAAGGATTCGAAGAAAAGGAAACTCTCACACACTGTTAGTGTGATTGCTAATTGGTACAGCCACTATGGAATACAGTATGGAGGTTCCCCAAAAAAAATTAAAAATGGATATACCTTTTGACCCAGCAATTGCACTTCTGGGTATTTATCCAAATAAAACCCAAACAATAATTTGTAAAAATTTATGCACGCCAATATTCATGGCAGCACAATTTACAACAGCCAAGATATGGAAGCAATTTAAATGCCCATCAATAGATGGTTGGATAAAGAAGTAATGGTTCATATATACAATGGCATATTACTCAGCCATTAAAGAAAATAAATCCTACCATTTGCAATGACATGGATGGACCTAAAGGTTATGCTGAGTGAAATAAGTCAAACAGAGAAAGATAAATATATTATCATTTCACTTATATGTGGAATCTAAGGAACAAAAAGAACAAATTAATCAAAAACAGACTCACAAATATAGTGGACAATTAGATGATGGAGAGAGAGGAGAGGGGTTGGGTGCTGGGAGATGGGGGTGAAGGGTTAAAGAAGTACAAATTGGTAGTTGATAGATGATCATAGGGACAGAGAGCACAGCCTAGGGAATGCAGTTAGCATTAACATAATGGCTAGGAGGAGATCCAGAAAGAAGGAGCAATAAGGGGGATTGTTTTATAAACTATATAAATATCTAACCAATGTACTATATACTTGAAACTAATAAAATATTTTTTTAAAAAAAATGTGTCTCATTTAAGGAGGTGATCTTGCAGATAGGAACCCAAAGATAGACCAATATGGTGCTAGCGATTAGGTATTCAGTAAGAGGAATTACTATGGAAACAAAATAAAAACAAGGGGTACTGGTTGGATCAAATTAGAAACCCAGTGTCTGAGTCCTAAAAGCTTCCACGCAAGATGTCAGACTCAGAGCATCTTCAGAATTGGTGAGGGGCAGGCAGTGGCATTCTGACAGAGTTTCCTAATTTGCAATTTGAATGTTTCCGATGATGTCATTGGCTGTATTGGTAAACTTTCTGAGTTGCTCACACAACGGGCATGAAGAAGATTTCTAAACATGAACTATTGGGATTTCTATGAAGTTTATATTGTCTTTCATTTTCAGATTGTAGGGCTTCAGGAGAAAGGGCAACTCAATGAATAAGGGCAACTTTTGTTTTTAGTGATTCCAAGTCAAAATAGTGAGACGAAATTAAAAGGTTAGCTTGGAGCATTGTAGCCAGATATGAGGAAAATAAAAGACTTCAAGATCCAGTCCAGTTTGTAAGTAGAAAACAAAACCTCAAAGACAATTAATAGCACTAGAATCAAATATCCACAAAGGTATGCTGCTGAAAAACATTTTTCCCTCGAAAATCACCCTTATTTCTACTAAATATAGTCTAATTAATGCTAATTTGTTTTTGCAAAATAAGTCTAGTTTAATTAACTTGGCCTTGTTATTTATGTAAGTGCAACAAGAAAAGGGATTTATCACATAGGCTCTTTTTAATCTGCCTTACCAGAATTTTCCTAAGAAATCTTAGATTGAACTCTTAAAAGTCTCTTGAGGCTATGAAGCGAAGCCTAGGAATCACCTTCAGATTTTGGTAGCAATATTCATAGGTTTGGGTGAATTCCTCTATTCTTGAGGTTCCCAAAATATCATGAGGTTTCTGCATCTCCCAATAAGTATCCTTCCTTACTCGCCTGGTTAGGCTGTCGATAACCCTGTAAGCAACATACTAAGCTGTTTTTCCAAGGGGCTTTTATTGGCTCCATAATGTCAACTTTAGTTCCTTAAAGATGGTTATATCATTCTCAAATATGACATTCCACTCAAAGCCTTGGTAATATAACCAGTTTCCAATTGTATCCTGTTACAAGGAGAACAAATTCTTATCGAACTTATGCAAATAACTACATTGCCATCAAAATAATATTTACTTATTAAGAGTTTCCAAATCTTGGAGGCATCAGTAGAGAGAAAAATTGTTTGATCTTTACTCACAAAGGTACACTTCACCAAATTCCTATAAAGCGTAAGTAGTTTTAGAGAAAAAGTTTTCTTAAATCTGTAAAAATAAAACATTAAAAAAAACAACACTGTTTCCAACAAAAGTCAGAAAAATACTTGTCATCCCCCTCAGTTTATTCAGTCCTATGTTATTAATTCTCATTCTGCTTGAATCCAGTTTCTTCCAATTAGTCTGTAAAATCTTACTCACTTCAGTTTTCTGATCTTAAAAGTTATCAGAAACCTGTATTTGACAGGTTCCTTTGCATGAATTGTCTTGAAGATTAAACATTTATGCAGAAACACTTTTATAAAAGCATTAGAGTAGAACAATAACTGTAAATAAAAAAAGACATAAAAATGGCCATTGTTAAAACTTCATGAGAGTTCATGACAATGCAATTGACAAGGACATTTGATTATTTCTGTGACACACATTTCGACTTATTAAATAGAATTACGACTGATCAGAAATTTGGGAATTTTTAGAATGCTAGGTACCTATATTAATATAACTTAAAGAAGGCTTAGTATTACTTATTTGAAAATGCTTCAATGTAATTTAACATATCAAATAAGCCTAATTAGTTTAATATATTTCTTTTATAAGGGGAGAATAAATATTTCGAGATGTTCCAGGGAACTTCTAGAAAATTGCAATGTTACTTACAGGTCAAAAAGCCTTCATTTAGAATTTGATTTGGGGAAGTTTTTAAAAAATATCAACAGGTTTGTACACTTTACTAAGCATCACAGATCATTATGAAACAATAATTATTTGACCAAGGTGACAATAAATGATTTCAAAGGCAAATACAGATGGTTACATAGTTGTGAGCAAAATTTCTGTCTTTAAATATTGAGATGATTTCATTTTCTTAGTTATCAAAATACCTGATTAAGACAATATGAAGCATAAGAAATTATTTTGGTAAAACACAAAATCTTTACTTTCTAGCCAGATAACAAAAGGTCGAGAAAAACCTTTTACAATCTCTTTATCAAGAGCAAACCAAAGCCCAGGAAAAATTTTTCCTTTTAGCAGATGAAAGAAAATTAAGTTCCAGTTTTACATAAGTACATTATTGATATTAAAGCTTATTTTTAAAATTCTTATAACAACAATTGAAACTTAGCCAGCTTTATTACAGAAGTTAAAATTCTCTCATTCACTTTCTCTCTTCAGCTTTCTATATAGGTTTAATTTGTCCTTCATTTTCCTACTTCCCATTCTGAAAAAAACAACTTTAGGACAAAATCTCTTTCATGTCCCTCAACAAAAATGCATCTTCATAATTCAAAGAAAAACTTCCTACTTTCCTTGCATACAAACTTGTTTCCTTTTTTATTTCTTGTAGCTTTAGTTACATATATTAATGAGAATTCTTATCCCTTTTAAATCTTAATGTATAGTGAAAATTCAGAACTAAACAACTGTGAACTATATTTTACACTAGCATTCTATAGATTGGCAAATTTATGAGTAAGTTTTGTCATTTCTAGGACAATGTGCCCTTTTTAAATAGTACAGTCATTCAGTGTGTCACAAGACATGTATACTGGCAGACATAAATATCTTCAATTATCTGCATTAAGAAGCCAAAAGTATATAAGACTATGTTTGGAATTGTTTTATTATTTTATCTTATTTCAAAATGATCTAGATATTTAATGACTATCCATCATTCAACTTAGCTATCAAAAACTCTTAGGTTGTAAGTTACCAAATATATTTGGAAAACTATTTTTAACTAGACATACCATAAAATAATTATTGCTGAAAAGTTCACCTAAAAACTCTTATCCCACTTACATCTAAATCTTGCATTTATCTAAGTCACTTGTTCTAAACAATTATGTTTAGTCTGCCTATAAAAATTTCATGAGACATTAGACAGTTAGCTATCATCCCAAACTATCTTCCTTGCTGACATATTTTATACCAGAGGTAACATGAATATTAATAATAAACCAAAGTGAAATAAGCTTTATTTATCTGGATTATATTTAATGCTGATAACTCTGAAGACTTGGAACCAACAAACTTAAACTGGTTTTTATTTACTGAAGGTTATTCAAGATTACATGAACTTGAAAAACATTTGGTTTTATTTCTATATTTGTGAGAGTTTTAGAATATCCAATCTTTATAAGCACTGGTCCTTTACGCCAACTAAATAGAGCTCTTTTTCAAATTAATTTTGGCAATGCCATCTGGAGGTAAAAAAATATCACATATGTACAATATGCATATACAGACAAGTGTAAACATACAGACAGATGCAGAGACCTTATAGGTTTTGTTCTAAAATTTTAGTCATAAATCAAGTACAATAATTTAAAACTCACTAGTTCACCAAAGAATGGTGGGATCCAAATTTGTTTTGACTATTGGAATAAGTTCACTTGCTCAGATGGCTAAAGTTTTAGGAGTAAAAACTTACATCAAAAGATCACAGAAAAAGTATCCAAGTTTTCTCCAAGGATTTATTGAGATATATTTGCCTATTATCAGAAGTCTAGGTTAGTTACTACTTCTTTATTTTTCCTTTTTCTCAAGTGCAGGATAATTATGTTTTCAGTATCCCAATATCTATAAGCACTTTGACAAGAAAAGGTGAGGTTTTAGGATTAGTAAGGAGAGGTAGACTTGCTGCAATTCTTGTTGTACAAAGATTTGCAAGAAAAATACAGTTGTTTTCAATTCCTCCAAAAACTTGATTGCAGCCTGGATATAAAAGGGCTGACTTGACCATTGAATGAAATTTGCTTCTTTCTATCAGTGAGTTTTCCAACTAAGATGGAAATCAAAGGAGCATTTAATTTTAATGCCTTTTGCTTTTAAAAGTCTATCTAAAATGTTTAACAAAGGTTTTAATTTTTGGTGCATAATTCAACCTTGGACCAATTAACCTAAGATGGGGGAAACCTTTACTATTGCTTCTATTAACTATGAACATTGGTCTCCAGGTGATCCATTTCAAATATAGAAATTTGGCAATAATGATCTAACATTAATCTCAGTAGTGACAGAATCCAATAAGCTTTTTCATGGACACTAGTGACATCTCAAAAGAGAGTGCAAAAGATGCAGCCCTCACAAAATTCAGAAAGTTCACTGCCAAACTTAGCCTAAGAAAGCAAAGACCATCATTGACACAGGTGGTAAGAATCATGTAGTGAAAATGGTGCATCCAGTTTCCCATAAGAATATGAGATGACTTTAGTCACAGACCCACTAATCTGTGACATCATGCAGGCATTAATGGAATGACACTATTCCAGCACTAATGAGACAATGAAGGTTAAGAATTCAAAGGCTCCTTATGGACCCAAAGCCCTTGTGACAAACTCTCCTGAGACCCAGCATGACTGGACAAAGAGAATGCTGATTTTTGGATTCACAGCCTATTTGACTGTCTGCCAGATGCATTCCAGTATGTGTCTCCTTTGGCTGGCAGAGACCAGAAGAGAATATTTCACTGGTCACAAAGCCAAGCTCTCAAGACATGGAACAAAGTGACACAGACTAAAGAAAATAACCATCTCTGGGAGGAACAAGACCAATAGAAACAAGAGTAGTCATAACAAATTTTTACCAGAGCCATTATATGCAACAACTAGCTCACATTAGTATTTTCTCCTGCTAGTCTAAATTTGGGAAGGAAGGGACATGATGAGGTTTTATCCTCCTTCAGCTGAGCACTACACAGTGAGATCAGGGAGAGCTGACTTTGATATGAATTCTTATCCTTATCCTTCTGACAGTTTCCCAGGATCTCATCTTTAGGCTCCAGAGCAAGTATGGTGTCCCGGAATGTTCCTTAATCATTACCAAAACTGAGGGGAAGGAAAAAATAATGTTAATTTTACCTATATAGATTCTTGGCTGAGACACCCCTGTAATAAAAAGATTAACAGGAGAAAAAGAAGTTTAATAATATATATATACCTTCTACATACATGGAAGAGACATGGGAAAACTGAGTTTCTCTCCAAAATGGGCCAAGTTGTCATCTTACATATCATCTCCAGTTAAAGTCAAAAGAAGACATCTATCAGGGATGGGATGGTAGGGAGTCAGTCATGGAAGGTTATTAGGGGAAAAAACACAGTAAACAGGGGAAGGTTATGCAAATTTAAGTATTTGCCCTCTCCATGGTTAAGAGTTTCTAGAGATTTAGAGTCATTCTTCTCTCTCTGATACAGAAAATGAGACACCCATACAAATGGAGATTTCCCTCATATATGTAAATATTTTTCAAAAGGTAACTTCTATTCAGTTTTCAGAGCTCTTCCTGTATTCGCTATTTTTACAAAATAACCATCTCAAAATAATCCTTATTTTAAAAAGGCATATTTTTGGGCAGCAAATTTTGCTCTCCTTCAAGCTCATTTTTAATCCAATTTCAGAAAATTGTATAAAAGCTTACACTGTTTTCATAACTCCTTTTTCCCTAAATAGCCAACTTTTGATGCTGTTACTCAAATATGATCTCTAAGAGACAGAGAGAGCCTGCTGGGAATTGGTGACCCTTCAATACCTTTTTGATGGAGTTTGACCCTTGTAATAAACAATGAATATCAGGCTACATCGCGATCATTACTAAAGGCAAAGCCTAAAGTCATAGGATTAAAAGAAAGTAGAAAAGAGAGACTGAAGAAACCAAAAGATACCTGAGACAAATGAAAATAAACACACAATGACCCAAGATCTATAGGACACAATGAAAGCAGCCCTAAGAGGGAAATTCATAGCAATATTGGCCTACTTCAAGAAACAAGAAAAATTTTAAATAAACAATCTAAGCTTACAGTTAAAGGAAATAGAGAAATAGCAAAAAAAAATGCCCAAAGTGAGTAGAAGAAAAGAAATAATAAAAATCAGGGCATTATTTAAAAAATAGAGTCTAAACAAAACAAAACAAAAGATCAGTAAAACCAAGATCTTTTTCCTTTGAAAAGGAAAAGTTAATAAACCTTTAACTGGACTCATAAATAAAAAAAGAGAGAAGACTCAAATAAATAAAATCATAAATGAAAGGAAAGAAGTAACAACTGACTCTACAAAAATACAAAAGATTGTAAAAAAATACCATGAGAAATTTTATGCCAACAAATTGGACAATCTGGTAGACATGGATGCATTCCAAGAAACATACAATCTCCCAGGAATGAGTCAAGAAGAAATAGAAATCTGAACTGGCCAATTACTAATCAGTAATCAAAAAACTCCCAACGAACAAAAGAAATTTTACTGAACATTCAACGAAAAATTAACATCCATTCTTCTCAAACTATTCCAAAAAATTCAAGCCAGGGTCGGAGGGAAGGCTCCTAATCTTGTTCTTCAAGGTCGCCATTACTCTGATTCCCAAACCGACAAAAACATTATTTAAAAAAAATAAAATTATAGGCCAATATCCCTAATGAACAAAGACGCAAAAACCTCAACAAAATTAGCAAATCGAATTCAGCATTTCATTAAAAAGATCATATACCATGATCAAGTGGGATTTATTCCTGAGATGTAAGGTTGGTTTCATATCTGCAAATTAATTAATGTATTCCATTATATTAAGAAATTGAAAGATAGAAACCATATGATCATATCAATAGGTGCATAAAAAACGTTCGACAAAATTAAGCAACATTCATGATAAAAATTCTCAGCAAAGTGAGAATAGTGGGAAAATACATCAACATAATAAAGACATATATGACAGACCCAAATACTTAATAGGAAAAAGCTAAAAGCATTTTTTCTTGAGATCAGGATGTCCACTTTCACCACTTTTATTCAGCACAGTATTGGAAGTCCTACCCACAGCAATTAGACTAGAAAAAGAAATAAAAGAAATCCAAATTGGAAAGGAAGAAATAAAAGTGTCATTATTTGCAGATGATAGGATGCTATATAGAGAGAACCCTAAAGATTCACAAAAAAAAACCTCTTTTAGAAATTATAAATGAATTTAGTAAAGTGGCAGAATGTAAAATTAATATTTAGCAGTTGGTTGAACTTCTATATACCAATAACAAACTTTCAGAAAGAAAAACTAAGAAAATGATTTACATTTACATCAAAAACAATAAAATGCCTAGGAATAAATTCAACCAAGGAGATGAAAGACCTGTACTTGGAAAATTATAAGTCATTAAAGGAAAAAATTGATGAAGGTACTAAGAAATGGAAGTATATCTATACTCACGAATATGAAGAATTGCAATCATTAAAATGGCCATCCTGCTCAAAGCAATCTATAGATTCAATGCAATCCCTATCAAAACATGAATGCCGTTTTTCACAGAAGTAGAACAAATAATCTAAAAATGTACATGGAAATACAAATACCCCAATTAGCCAAGGCAATCTTGAGAAAAATGAACAAATTTGGAGGTACCAGACTGCCCGATATCAAACTATACTACAAGGCTATAATAATCAATACAGCATGGTACTGGCATAAAAACAGATACATAGATAAATGGAAAAGAATAAAGAGCCCAGAAATAAATTCATACATATATGGTAATTTAATCTATAAAAAAGGAGGCAAGAATATACAATGAGGAAAAGACAGTCTCTTCAACAAATTGTGTTGGAAAAACTGAACAGATACATGCAAAAAAAATGAAAGTTGACCACCTTCTTACAACATTTACAAGAATAAACTCAAAATGAATTAAAGACTTAAATATAAGACCTGAAATCATAAAACTCCGAGAAGAAAACATAAGCAGTAAACTCTCTAACATTGGTCTTAGTAATATTTTTTTCTGATATATCTCCTAGAGCAAGGGAAACAAAAGAAAAAAAATGAACAAATGTTACTGTATCAGATTATATATATAGTGATCCGTTTTCTTCTGTGTGTGACTTATCTCCATTCCCCTTTGCAAATTTGTATCTTTGAATCCTCCTCTTTTCTGTTATTGTTGTCTTAGTCTGTCCCCATGGATGCTGAATGTTCATATCTTCTATAAAAAATCTCTTCTTATTTTTTTCTTTAATAATTAAGTTTATTTGGGTAACATTGGTTAAAACAATTATATATAATTTTCACGTGTACATTATAACTTGACATCTGTATATTCTATTGTATGTTTACCACCCAAAGTCCAGTTTCCTTCAGCTACCATATATTTGATCCCACTTACCCAATTCACCCTCTCCCTACCCCCTATATTTGAACCCTTTACCACATCAACATCTCCCCTCCTACCCCACCTCCTAACCTCTGGTACCACTACTCTATAGTCCATGTCCATAAGTCTCTGTTTGTCCTGTTCATTTGGTGCTTTTAGGTTTATACCCCACATATAAGTGATATCATGTGATTTTTGACTTTTTCTGTCTGGCTTATTTCACTTAGCATGATTATTTTGAGGCCTATCCATGTTGTTGAAAATAGCAGTATTTCATCTCTTCTTATGGCTGAAGTAATATTCTATTGTATTTATGTACCACAGCTTCTTACCCGATCATCTATCATAGGACAATTCAGTTGCTTCCATGTCCTGGCCACTGGGAATAATGCTGCTATGACCATTGGTGTGCAAATAATTTTTCAGAAAACTTGCTGGAGCATATGGTAGACCAATTCTTTGTTTTTTGAGAAACTTCCATACTGCTTTCCATGGTGGCTGTACCAATTTGCAGTCTGACCAGCAGTGTATGAGGGTTCCTTTTTCTCTGCATCCTCTCCAGCATTTGTTATTACTTGTCTTGCTGATGATAGCTATTCTGACAGGTGTGAGATGGTATCTCATTGTGATTTTGATTTGCATTTCTTTGATGGCTAGTTATGTTGAGTGTATTTTCAAATATATGTTGGGTACTTTTTATGTCCTCTAGGGAGAAGTGTCTGTTCAGCTCCTGTGCCCATTTTTTTGATTGAATCATGTGGTTTTTGTGGTTTTTGTTGTTATTGAGTTGCATCACTTCTTTTTATATGTTTGATATTAGACCATCATTAGAGGCATTACTTGCAAATATATTTCCCATTCAGATGGTTGTCTCTTTACCTTGTTGATGATTTTTTTTTTTTGCTGAGCAGAACCGTTTCAGTTTGATGTAGTCTCATTCATTTATTTCAGCTTTTATTTCCCTTGCTTTTGAGGTCAAATTAATAAACTCCTCTTTAAGTCAAAGGTCTTTGAGTTAAGCTCCTATATTTTCTTTTATGTATTTTATTATTTCAGGTCTTATATTTAGGTCCTTAACCTATTTTGAGTTAATTTTGGTGTGTGGTGATAGAAAACAGTCTAGTTTTATTCTTTTGCATGTGGCTTTTCAGTTTTCCCAGCATCCTTTCTCCACTGTATGTTTTTCACTTTTTGTCAAAAATTATTTGCCCATATAAATATAGGTTTACTTCTGGACTCTCGATTCTGTTTTACTGGTCCATGTGTCTGTTTTGCTGCCAATAGCATGCCGTTTTCTTTAAGATAAAGCATTAGATTCTTTATTTGGGCTCATTCTTGTTTTGGAGATTGGCTTGTAATGAAATGAACTTTCCTCTTATGACTGCTTTTGCCGTGTCCCAAATGATTTGATATGTTTTCCTATCATTATCTCTTGATCACTCTTTTTATTTCTTCTCTGACCCAGTTATTCTTTGGTAGCATGTTGTTTAATCTACTGTATTCGAGGTTCTTTCTGATTTCTTTTTGCAGTTGATCTCTAGTTTCAAAACATAATGATCATAGAATATGGTTGGTATGATTTCAACCCTCTTATATTTTTTGAGGCTATCTCTGTGTCCCACTATGTGGTTGATTCTTGATAATGTTCCATGTGCACTAGAGAAGAATGTATAAGCAGATGTTCTGGGATGGACGGCTCTGTAAATGTCAATTATGTTCAGTTGGTCTAATGTGTCATTTAAGGATGTTATTTCCTTATTGATTTTCTGTTTGGATGATCTGTCCATATCTAACAGTGGGGTATGTAGGTCCCCTACAGCGACAGTGTTTTGGTCTGTTTCCTCCTCTAGTTCTGTTAGAAATGCTTTACAAATTTTAGGGCTTCCTGATTGAGAGCATAGATATTAATAAGCGTTGTCTTCTTAGTGCATGATTCCCTTTATCATTATGAAGTGTCCCTCAGTATCTATCTTTATCGTTTTTACTTAGAAGTCTATTTCATCCGATATTAGTACTGCTACTGCTGCTTTCCTCTGAAAGCCATTTGCTTGAAATATCATTTTCCACCCTCTCGCCCTGAGTCTATATTCTTTTTGGAGCTGAGATGTGTCTCCTCAAGGCAGCATATGGTTGGGTCTTGTTTTTTGATCCAATCTGCAACTCTATGCCTTTTTATTGGTGAGTTCAGTCCATTTACACTTAGGGTGATTATTGAAATATGAGGTCTTTTTATAGCCATTTTATCTTTTGCTTTCTGATAGCTAGGTGTTTCCATTACTTCCTTGTCCTTGTGTTTCTGTTTTCTTTATTTTCGTTGGCTTTTGGGGGGTTTTCCTCTGCTTCTTCATATTTTGTATCATATATTTTGATTCTGAATCTTTGGCATGTGATTACCATTACAAATATGTAAAAGATAGTTATATATATATATTCATACATACACATACATACATATACAGTCGTCTATTTTTCTTTCCCATGTGCCTTATCTCCAGTGATCTTTGTGAGTTTGTATCTTTGAATGTACCCCTTTTCAGTCATCGTTATCTCACTTTGTCCCTATGTATGCTGAACGTACATTACTATCTTGCTATAGCAATTCTCTTATTATTTAAGCTTATAATGCCCTGTTCTTAGTAAGGGTTGCCCTTTCCTGATTTTATTTGCCTTATCGTCACTTTACTCCTAATTATGTATCTTTTTGTTATTTTGTTTTAGGTGAGCTCACCCCTTTCAGTATTTCCTGTAGTAGAGGCCTCTTGGTGGAGAATTCCCTCAATGTTTCTATGTCTGGAAAGGTCTTAATTTCTCCTTTATCTCTAAAGGAGAACTTTGCTAGAAACATTATTCTTTGTTGGTAGTTCCTTTCAATTAATAATTTGAATATTTGATTCTACTCTTTTCTGGTTTGTAAGGTTTGTGGTGTGAAGTCCGACGATAATCTAATGGGTTTTCCTTTATAGGTTACCGTCCTCTTTTCCCTGACTGCTCTGAGAATTATTCCTTTGCCATTGATTTTTGATAATTTTAATATAGTGGGTCTTAGAGAAGTCCTTTTTGGGTTGAGATAATTGGGTGTTCTGTTGACCTCTTGAATTCCAAGTTCCAGCTCATTCCTTAGATTTGGGAAATTCTCGTCAACTATTTGTCTCAAAATGCTTTCTAATCCCTGCTCCTTTTCTTCCCCTTCGAGGATGCCCATTATTCTTTTGTTTCTTCTCCTGATGGTATCAGCTATTTCTTGTATTTCTCTTTCATTATTTTTAATTCTTTGGTTTCTTTTTGCTTCCTTGTGATTTATTTCTAGATTTCTATCTTTGATATCACTGATCCTTTCCTTCATTTGGTCTACTCTTTCCCAAGCTTGCTATTTCATTTTTCATGTCTTCCTGTGTGTTCTTCACTTTCAGAAGTTCTATTTTTTTTTTAGGGTTTCAGTCTCCTTGCTAAAGAACTCATTCTGCTCATCTAGTTGTTTTTTTTTTCCAATTCCTGAAATTGTCAATATGAGTTATTTTGGATCTCATTGAGTTTTTTCAGAAGTATCATCTTGAATTCTCTGTCATTTAAGTCACATATTTATATGCCTTTAAGCTTATTTTCTGGAAATTTTTCTCTTTCTTTCTGAGCTGCTCGTCATGGTGTTTAATGGACTATTTCTCTGCCTTGGCATTAATGGAAGTGTATTGGCCTTTTTTTCCAGAAAGAAGATTTATTTTATGGAGGTCTCTCTTTAGCCTCTTGCCAAGAAGGTGTTTTTCTTTTGACTTCGAGTAGGTGGTGTCTAAGCCTCTTGGATCCCTGCTTTTTATACAGTATCAATAATGCCTTTTTTTCTTATAGATATTCAATCATGCTTGCTACCCTCAGTCTCAGTTCCTGTCAGTGTTAACGACAGTTTCAGTAGCGTTTGCTCAGATTCCCGTGGGGCTCTGCGGTGTTGGGTTTTAGGATACGGGGCAGAGGCTCTCTGTGTTGCATATTGGGGGCTGTGGCTCAGCCTTGAATTTTTCAACTCCAGCTGGTAATAATCAACTGTTGTTTCTCTGCCGTTCCTGCTTCTCTGAATCTCCACTTCTCGGCTTTCTGCCCTGATGCCTGGGCAGTGCTTCCAGCTGTATGGAGCTCACAGCTCTCCCAGGCAGGGCTGTTCAGAGAACTCACCATCCCTACTCCTCTCCCCTCTCCTCCTACAGGGAGCTACGACTGTGAGATACAGCTTCTTTATTTCTCCCAGTCTACTACTCAACTCCCAGGGTTCTGACCTGTGGTAGCTCTTATGCACAGATCCCATGCTCAGACATGCTAGTGTGCTGTTTGTGTGTTTTTTGTTGAGTTTTAGATGTTCAGCTTATTGTTTCAAGGGAAGAGGTCTGGGGATGTCTCTCACTCCACCATGTTTCTGACATCACTCTTGTATATTATATTTCCGATAGCACATTGTTTCTTTGGATAAACTATAACTATTAGCATATCAATTTAATCTCATCTGACTTTTCGAAGTACTTGACCACTCAGTTATTGATTCTAGCTCTAATTTCATTCTTAGTTGATGGTTTTGTTTTCCATTGGGGAAAGTGTTTTTTTCTCATGTCCATATTGCTTCTTATTCTTGGCTTTGAACCTTTGTCGCATCCAGAATCTCATCAATATGTAAATGGCCAAGGAAGAGAAATGTACATAGGCATGTAAATGAGATTCTTTTGATGGCAAGTAACAGAAACATAAACTAAAAAGTGTGAAACTACATTTATTATAAGAATGTAGGATTATATCAGAAAACCCAAAGACAGACATCATTCATTATAAGGCCTAATGAGTCTCTGGAACTAGAAATTAGAAAGAAATCAGTAACCCCCATAGTCTCAGTTTTCCTATGCATTTTTCTTTGCATATTTGTTTTCTTTTCTTCTCTGCAGATGAGCTTTATTTGTTTACCTCGGTTCATGGGTACATGTTCCACACTTCTCATTTTGAACTGACATAACTTCTCAATTTAAAAGCCTGTTCTGTTCAAATTCTAAAATCCCAGGAGAGGTCATATAATTAGTAAATCTTGAATCAGGGATCTTCTTCCAGAATATTTAGCTCTCATAATTTTAGAGGAAGAATCATATAACTTCCATGGGAGCTTTATGTCTATGGGTGTTATGTAGTTTCCAGGGAAAGTTGAAGGTAAACTAAACAAATAACCACAAATTAACTGTTGCATATGAAGAGGATAATGAGAATTAGACATATTCTTTTTTTAGACAAAGAAGAAGTAAGATTTATGGAAAGTACATTTTAGAAGGAGATAGGGCATGCTCAGGAAGGCTGCAGCTCTATGGAATTTGGGATGTGAAAAGATAAAAGACAGAATGTGCTCCAAGGGAAGAGCAGGTTCTCAGTGAAGAGGGATGTAACTAGACATATTGTTGACTTGGATTTCCTCATCTTTTCTTTCAAATTTTATAATTTTCACTTTAGATTTTCCATTTTTCTTTTTTTTGTATTTTCTATTTCTGTGGTTATATTTCCTTCTTTTTCATTTATTATGAGCATATCTCCCTTCATATCCATGAGCATAGCTATGATTGCTACTTTGAAATTCTTATATGTTAATTCCAACATTTGTGCTATCTTGGGGTGAATTCCTATTATATGATCATCTGTTCTCTTGGGAATAAGTCACGTTTTCCAATTTTATCATATATTGAATAATTTTGGATTGTATCTTTGATGTTGTGATTGTTATGTTGTGGAAGCTCTAGATTCTGTTCTATTTCTCTAAAGAATGTTGATTTTTTATTTTTATCTTTAGCAAGCAATTCAATTTTTTTTAAAAAAATTCAAACAGAAATCTCTGCCTCTTAATTTCAGCTAAAATCTCAGTTCAGTTTCTTCATTCTAAATTGGAGTTTTCTTTACACATACACGGTTCCAGGATCAGCCAAGGATTTAGGCAGAGTTTGTGCACAGAATATGGGGTGCAATCTCTGTTTTCATTTATGGATCCCTCCTTGACTGTCCAGTTACTATACTTGCCTGAACTCTGTCTTTTGATCCTTTAAACCAGAGATACTGAGAATTTGCTGTCATTGTTTTTTACCACCGTGTGCTGCTCTGATAGCTTCTTACTCTCAGGTTAAAAAGAAGAAGAAAAACTGGAAACTCATCCATGCCTTCTCATCTTTCAAATGTTGATTTCCCACCAGAATCTACTTGCTTTTGCTCACTCTCTAGTGCCTACAAATAATTGATTTTTTTTTAGTTTTGTCCATTGGTTATTATCTGTAAGAGGGTAGGGTATGGCAGAAGTTTACTCAATTATACCCTTCTCTTTAGTTATTAGACAACTTCCACTGCTCTTTATGATAAGTTAATTTTTAAATTGTTTCTTAAATTAATGTGGCACATGCTTACTTTAAAAATGATATAATAAAAATAGCTAGTATGTGTATAATTCTAAGTATATGCTAGGTCTTGTTGTAAGCATTTTATGTAAAAAAATTAGTTCAAGAAAACAAGTACTACAAAATTATGTAAAGTACATTTTAAAATTCTACCTCTTCCATCATTCTACGCCTTGACAGTTGAGTTTCTTGATATTTTCTACACAAATGAGATTATACTATGTATCATCTTTCTGCAATATATATTTTTTCATGCTCACAATATATTATATATATATCTTTCCAAACCATTTTAAATCTTGAATTCTCTGAAATCAATTTGCTGCTGCTGCTGCTGCTGCAACCCACACACTCAAACATACACAATCTCACAGACTGGATACTTTCAAAGAGAAGGTTGCATGGTCACTATTATGAATGAATTTTTGTGGTTAAGATAGCTTTAGCTAATTTTCTCTTTCCTCCTCCCTTAAGTGGTTAAGTTATGCTCATGTCCAGTGTCAAGATACTGAGATCTCGACTGTACAATTAACTGTATTCTACAATAAACGAACTGTCCTTATTTTAATCAAGTGATTTAACTCTACATAATTATAAGGCTACAAATAAAATTTATATGAAAATTGCTTTAAAAGTTTGATTCGCTAAATAAATCTACATAATATCAATTCAACCTATGTTTCTGGAGTGACAACTGTATGTAAGACTCTGTGCTCATTGTTGGAGGTAATAGGAATGAAAGATTCAATCCCCATCCTCAAGGTGATAGCAACTTAGTTTTGAAATTAGGCATATGAACTGCTAAATTATATTTCATTTAGAAATACAGCTAATGCTAGGATATAGATTTTTTAAAATTTTACTTTATTATTAGTTTGAAGTATACAGTCCATTAGTTAGGCACTTATATAGTTTATAAAATGATCCCCCTACTTGCTCTTTCTCTCTTCTGGCTCTCCACCTAGCCATTATATTTTTACAATGTGTTATAAAAGTGGCAATGAGAAGGCAATTGATTCTGACAAAGAGGATCTTAGAGATGACTGCATGTGTATTGAACCATGAATGATAAAAGGAATCTCTAGTATGGGACAGAAGACAATGTATTCTAAGATGAAGAAGCAGCATATGTATAGGCATGAAAGTACTTTTATTTTCTTTTGAGAATACCAAATAATTCACTGTGTTTGAAACAGAAGATGTGGTATATGCCCATGGGAAGGTAGGAGTTAAAAGTAGAATAATTAAAAGTAGGATTAAAAGTAGAATGAGACTATTAGAGTGATTTACATTTAGATTACAAAGTGCCTTATACATATCATTCTAAGGAAATTGTGTAGAGTGTGACAACCAATGGGTGAAGGATTTTGACCATAGGAATAGCATGGCATATTAGTAAAGACAGTGCCAGCTTCTATCACAAACTAACCTAAAAATATACAATTACTCAAAAATAGTAATTTATTTTTCATTCACCTAAATGTAACCTGAGCATTTCTCAACTACTTGGCAGTTTTCCTAGATTTGAACCAGGTCCCAGGCTCTTTCCATCCTATGACTCCACTGTCTTTTATAGGTCATGTTCGTCTACATTAAACTAGAGGACAGGAGAAGAGCAAATAAGATCATGATTGGTACTTTTATGGACCAGACGTGGAAGGTGGTACTCAATATGTATTTTTTAGATTCAGTCATATGTCTAGACTTATCTGCAAGAAGGATTGGAAAATGTGGTCTACCTATGTTTTATGGAAGAAGAGGAAAAGGATTTAGTGAACATTTAGGTGGTCTCTGTAATACATAGTCAGATTTAGTCTTTAGAAAGCAAATTGTGATGGTAATGATAGATGTAATAGATTGAAGAGGGGATACTAAAGTCAAGAAGAGCAGATAAGAGGCTGTTGTAATAGTTCAAGTGAGACTTAATGAGATCCCGAAGGCAATGCCTAAAGCATTTGCAACAGAGGTAAAACAGAGATACATTGCAAAGGCAGGATTTGATAAATGAGATTTTGGGGGAGGAGAAGTTGTTGACATGAGCAACTAGATGAATGGTAAATTCTCTCTTTCATCTTAGTAATGCCCATCCAAAAGTAAAAGGTCGCTTTCTTAGGTTAATAATTATTGAGTGCTCAATAGATTAGAATCCCTTACTAAGAACTATAGAAAAATAGAATAGAAATATTTGGTATGGCCCTTTCCCTCAAGGCATTTTTAATCTATCTGGGGAGGGAGTATACATGTAAAGAACAACTTGAGAATTTTATGGATCTCAGTAACACAAATTAATTCGCCACAAACTGAATCCAGAGCGTCAGAGATGTTCAGGAGAGACCTGTGATAAGGATTCCATGGATCATTTGGACTAAGTTTGGGGTTTAGGTTTTATTTGTTCATTTAACAAACGTGTTAAGTGTATGGTGTGCTTGATAACTGTAGTGCCTTATTTATAAAAAGGCTAAATAATATTGGTTTAATGGAATATTACTTGTTGAATGATACAAGTAAAACACAAGCCTTGCGTTTGACTTATTGGAAATAAATAATAGGTTCGATAGGGGTTAACATACAGGAAAACAAGCTAGTTCAATAAAGTGTAATAGGTGCTATGATAGAATGTTCCAATTGGGGCAGAAAGGAAGGAGTATCCAGGATAATGTTTGTAAAAGAGAAGGCCCTTGAGCTTGTCTTGTGCAGGTGGCCATAAAAAAAATGAAAGATGAAGGAAGAAAGTTCTTTCTAATACAAGAAGCAATGGCAAGTAGGCAGGAGGAGAAATATATTGTTCCTTGAGGGTATGGACCAGATTGTATTAATATTTGTACCTACTTGCCTTTCATACTACTTATCCCTTCACAGATGCTCAGAAATGTTGGATTCTATCCCTATATACATTCTCATAGTCCTTGCTAGTGTATCTAGTTTACTTCTTTTTAACTTCAGACATCTAACTAACGGAGATGGTAAAATAATGATTTTTCCACCAGTATTCGAAGGTCCTGCTTGTTCCTGCTGGTGACCTCACTTCACATTCCCCTAAGGCTACAAAGTTATTTGCAGTTGTATGTGGTTGCTTTAAATCATAGTTACAAACCACCACTGATATAAGCTATCTGAGTCCCAATTTCTGTTGAAAATGAGATGCCTAACTGAAATAATAGTATCGCCAAATACCATCTTGAATTCATAATTAGATTTATGTGATGTGAATCACCAACAATTTGGATTTTTCTTACTGTAGCAGAACTACATTTCCTAAAAGCTAACAACCGTATTTTCTTAGTGAAATTTACTGTTTGAAGTATGTAAGTACACTTTGATTCTTGAAAGGTAAGAATTTTAACCTGAAATATTTCAGAATAAGGTAATAAATTAGGAAATGAGTGCTTGGGCAAAGAGTTTGAAAATGTAATTTTATTTCATTGGAATTTTTAAAATCTATCCTTACTCATGTGTTTATGCATACAATAAGTTTCTGATATAATTTAGAGTGTGGTTTAATTTTCCATGAACTCAATCTCTAATCCATAGTGGACAGAAGGATACAGTTTTAAAATGAGAGCTCTCTAAAACCTGTTTGCTATTTTCCTGCTAATAAATACCTTTTATTAAAATATAAGTTGGGTAGGTTAGATATTTGAGGACAGACAGACTCAAGTTTAGTTCCCAGGTTTGCCATTTACTAACAGGATGGCCTCTCTGAGCCTCGGTTTCTTCATCTATGTTGTAATCCATTCTGGCTGCTATAACAATATATCATAGACTGGGTAGTTTATAAATAACAGAAATTTATTTCTCACAGTTCTGGAGGCTGGGAAATCCAAGATCAAGGTGTCAGCAGATTCAGTATCTGGCGAGAATCCACTTCCTGATTCATAGACAGGTGTCTTTTCACTGTTTCCTCAAATGGACAGGATGAGCTAGTTCTCTGCAGTCTCTTTATTAAGTTCACTAAAACCATTCATGAGGGCTCCATCTTTATGCCTTAATTACTTCCTAAAGACTCCAACTCCACATACCATCACATTGGGGGCTAGATCTTAACATATGAATTGGAGGGGGGCCACAAATATTTCACCTATAATGATCTATAAAATGGGAATAGTTACAACTACCCTCTTGCAGAATTTTTGTAAGAATTAGAAATTATACTGTGGTCTTTAAAGATTCGAAACTTCTACTACCCACAATACTGTTGTTTGAATCTTTCAAATAAAGTAATACTTTCTGGGGCATGGGGGATGTGTTTGTAACTGTCCTCTGCATATAACAATTTTAAAATGTTTCTCCTTTGCAATAAAACATCATGGGCAACTCCAATGTAGACAGTGGGTAAAGTGAAATAGAGAACCCCATATCTCTAAGGCCCCATCCTAGTCCTTAAGACATGTTCCTGAAATTCAATCTGTAAACCATTTCTTCAGTGGCACTCATTTAAAAATGCTGGGGAAACTTGAGACAGAGTCAAAATGACATACATGACAGAGGATTTGTTCATCTGCTCTTACCACCACATCGAAGTTGTGATGGAAAAACAGAGCAAACAGCAAACAGAACCACCTAGGGTCTAGATGAACAGAAGCCCTACAACTAGGGAGAGAAATAAGAAATCATCCTGCAATGAAAGAAAGTAGGACAGGGAGAGGACGCGAGCAACTGAGTGGGACAGAAGCTATGGCAGTGGTATCTGGCAGCTGCAGACATTCCTCTTAAAGAGGCCATGTCTCCGACCGGACTTTCACAGTGATGGACTCACTCACTCTGAGCACCAGCGCCTGCTCATGATTGGCTTCTCAGGGGCGGGGTGGGGGTAGACACCAGGAACTTACAGGGGGATGCTGAGTTGTTAGAGCAAGGGCCATAAATGAGGCTTTCTCCCAGGAAGGAGTACTACCGGAATCCATTATTCCTCTATTGAGCCCTCCCAACTCCCGGTGTGCGGACTCAGGTGCCATCATAGCTGAGACGTCATTAAACTGGATAAGACAGGTAGTTCTGTCCAGAGGATTCCATGAAACTTCACATCCCCAAACTCACAGCCCTACCTAAACCACATCCAGTTATATCCTTGGCAAATCCTATACAACTCGCTAAGCTCCAAGACCCGCACTGGTACCAGGTGACCTCAGATTCTGGTTTGGTTTTTGAGGCAACTATAAGCACAGCATCTGTGGATTGCTTACTGAATCTTAACAGGTTGGGGCTAAACTTAGCCTGCAGCTGAACCCCTC
This sequence comes from Rousettus aegyptiacus, assembly GCF_014176215.1. Classification (NCBI taxonomy): domain Eukaryota; kingdom Metazoa; phylum Chordata; class Mammalia; order Chiroptera; family Pteropodidae; genus Rousettus; species Rousettus aegyptiacus. Next base: position 77,927,871 of record NW_023416312.1, on the reverse strand, counting down.
TCAGGACTGTGCCACTGGACACCTGCTACACAAAGCCATGCTAATAAGACTAGGAGATTTAGGAGATTTCCTTAGTACATAGAAACAGACACAGAAAGGCAGCCAAATTGGGAAGATGAAGTAGAAACCATATTAGAGAATAGAACATAGATCCAGGAATAATGGAGTTAAGCAATCTAACAGATGCAGAGTTCAATACACTGGTTATAAGGATACTCAGTGAACTTAGGGGAAATGTAGATGAACTCAGTGAGAACTTTCACAGAAAGATAAAAAACATAAAAATGGAACTGAAAGTTATTAAAGGGAGCCAGTCGGAAATGAAGAATACATTATCTGAGATGAAGAGTATGTTAGAAGGAATCAATGGAGTGGATGAAGAATAGGATTAAACCATAGATATAGAGGGGGAAGCCAAGGTCACCCAATGATAATGGCAAGAAAAAAGAAGCCAAGACTATAAATAATAATTTAAGACACCTATGAGATCCAATTAAATATAAAAACATCTGTGCAATAGGAGTACCTGAAGGAAGAGAGAGAGAACAAGAAGTGAAAAAGCTATTTGAAGAAATAATGATGGTAAACATCCCTAACCTGGTGAAAGAAATAGACAAATCAATCCAGGAAGCTCAGAGAGTCCCAGGAAAGAGGGACCCAAAGAGGCCCACTTCAAGACACATTATCATTAAGATGCCAGTTTAAATACAAAGAGAGAAACTTAGAAGCAGCAAGAGAAAAGCAGTTAGTTACCTAAAAAGGAACACTCATAAGATTGGTAGCTGATTTCTCAAAAGACATTCTTCTGCAGGTCAGAAGAACTTGGCACAAAACATTCAATGTGATGAAACTCAAGGATCTACAATCAAGAATATTTTATCCAGCAAGGCTATTATTTAGCATTGAGGACAGATAAAGAATGTCCCACACAAAAATAAGCTTAAGGAATTCATTACCAACAAGCCAGTATTACAGAAAATGTTGGAAGGACTTCTTTAAAAAGAGGAACCATGTATCAAATCATGAATAAAGGATGGTAATAACTACATTCTTATCAACAAGTACCTCTAACGGAAAAGAATTAAGTTCTCCAACCAAAAGTTAGAGTAGCTAAATGGACAAAAAAGACCCCTACATATGCTGCCTATAAGAGACTCACTTCAGGTTAAAAGACATACACAGACTAAAAGGAAGGGGATGGGAAAAGATATTGCCTGGATGGACCTTGAGGGTGTTGTGTTAAATGAAGTAAGTCAGATAGAGGAAGACAAACATCACATGAGTTCACATACATGTGGAATCTAAAGAACAAAAACAACAATAACAATGAAAAAGGAAAAAATCTCATAGATATAGAAGATATTGTGAAGGCTACTAAACAGGAGGGGATTTGGGAGGAATAGTTAAAAAGGGCAAAAGGATTAAGAAATACAAATGAATAGTTACAAAATATTTCTGGAGATATAAAGTGTAGCATAAAGTAGTCAACAATGTTGTAATAAATATGTAAAGGAGAAGAGGAGTACTAGATTTAGTGAAATGATCACTTGCATTCTAATCACTATGCTGTACAACTGAAATGAAAATATTATTTTATGCCAACTATAATTAGAAAAATTCATTGAATTATAAAAAAAATGCATTGTGGAAACAAAATAGTGAGATGATTAGGAAACACTATTTAATTTGTGGTAGATCCCTATATGATCTAAATACTTATACTATGGTTAGTATGATGAAAATTGTTGCAGTAGAGACCTATGAGAATATTGTGCACTATGCCTACTGACTTATTATTTCACAAAGAAACAAATGGAAATAGATGCCCTTTGGAAAGAAAGTATAAACTTTTTGTGGTTTCCTATCTTTCCTGCAGTCTTGTTAAGGAGGTTAGCTACAACCTGTGCCTGCAATTATTAAAGGGAGGGACTAATTCCCACAAATACTGTAAGGTCAAATGGCTTTCTTTAAAAATGTGAGAAGGAAAAACAACACTTCCTTAAGGCATCTCATTGCAATCCATCAGAAAATTACTTTATAATACTTATTGTTAGAATAAGACTCTGTGCAGCCATCTTCCAGAAAGCTGGTTTAATTAATCTACAGATTTTTAATATCCTCAATAATCCACAGTGTCCCGAGTGTGAATGGCACATCCTGAGATGAAGCACTCTTGTGAAGTATGCAGTCTGCATAGCATACACTGACCCTGCTGATATCTGTATTTTTTAATGAAGATGAATTGTTTGGGTAATTAAAAATGGCAGCTAATTAAAAGTACTGTTTACTTAACTTTTTTCACAGAACCTTTAAAAATTGAATTGAAATAAAACATTAAAACTATGTAGGTTCTTGAATTTCAAGGGCTTCTCTATAGGTAGATATAAAAGCAGAAATTCATCTGTCAATAAAACTATAAGCAGATTAGGTGTTATCTATATATTTATATGTAAAATTTGTAGTAATCTTCCTGGAGGTGATTGATTTGAATATAATCTACTCACATTGACAGATAAAACTCCTTTTACTTTTGTTTGGCTTTTATTGGAAATATAAATGTATCCCCTTGACTCCTTACTAAATTACCTTTATAATATTGAAAAACTGAAGCAACATTTCGTTCAGTCCTCAAAAGCAATATTTAAAAAAAGTTCCAGTCATTGTAACAAGAATAGTTTGCAGTTTAGGAGAACAATTAAATATTCCTGGTAGTGAACACCATTTTGTGAAATGAGTCTACTGGGTAATAAAAACCAGTACAACAGGGGTCAACAAACTATGGCTCATGGGCCAAACCTGGCCTATTGCCTATTTTTGTAAATAAAGTTTTGTTGGAACACAGCCACATTCAATCATTTACATACTGACTATGGCTGCTTTGGCAATATACTGGTAGAGTTGAATACTCGGACAGAGACCATAGGACCTGTAAAGCCTAAAATATTTACTATCTGGTCTTTCACAGAAAAAGTTTGCTGACTCATGCAATATAAAATTATTTCGCTTAATTATTACATTATAGTTTAATATTGAAATATTTTAACATTAAACGCTATGGTTATATGAGTGAATTTATAAATATAAGAAAGTGTTTCATACTACTTTAATTTAAATGTACTTGTTCTCAGAAAGGTATTTGAAATAAACAGAATAACTCTTTGATGCACAGCTTTAGTATACCCAGACTAAATGGCATCAAACAAACTAACACCAATACTGATATTAAGCCATCCCCTAAAGGGGGTGGTTGTGACAGTCATAATTTAAGAGAGAAGCAGAAAGTCACTTCTGGTATAAAGTTTTTCAGCATCAGGAAGACTGGAATAAACATGATTAAGAAGAGTGGTGCTCAGACTACTTGCAGAACCCTTTCCTCAAGCAATTTCAAGGGGAACCCCAAGATGCAGAAATCAAAAAAGTGAGAGTGGATAAGTGTTAAAGTTCTACTTTCTTGACTCCTGCTCATCTCTCTGTCTCCTCCATAGAGAGGAGCTATGTATTTTCAATTAGTAATGTATCATTGACAGTGAATCATAAAGCTTATTCAAAAAGATGGAGCATTAGTGTGTTCAACCCATCTAATTTCCACCATGTACTGATACATTTTTTATGCTCTGTTGTGCCCTCCAACTTATTTTGGTTTTTATTTTTCTGTGATGAAATATTCACAAGACACTGAAAAAGTTGTATTTAATATTTACTCATGAAATTTTGTAAAACTTTAAACTTAAATTTGCACATAAAAATATTTTTGGTATGCTTTTCAGTCTGTATTTGTGGAAAAGTATTATTTTTTATATTTTATTAATGATATTGTATTTATTTATTGCTTAAAACATTACTATAACAAAATGAATACTGATAACAATAATGACTACAACTTATTGAATACTCTATACCAGGCGCTATTCTCAATACTTTCTGTAGATTAATTCATTAATCTTTATAAAATCTCTATGACATAGAATCTACTAATATCTTCATTTAAGTTGAAGAAACTGAAGCACAAAGTAGTTAAGTAACTTATTAAAGGTTCTAGCTAGTGAGTGGCAGAATTTGGATTAGGACTTTGAACCCATTTTCTCACAATCACTATTTTTTTTATTTTTAGCTTTTAGTTTATTTTATTCTTTTTCTCCCTCTACTCTTAATTATTCACTTTAGTTATCTTATTTTATTTTACTTTAATTTTTTTTAATTATGATGACATTGCTTAATGAAATCCAGAAACTTTCCAGTATACAATTCAATAGTAAAGCATATATATATATTAGATAGGATAATGATATATTGTGTGTTCACGTGTTCACTGCCCATAGGTAGATTTTTTTCTGTCACCACATATTTAAATCCTTTTATCCCATTTACCTTCCCCCTCCCCACCTCCCCTCTCCTTCCTAACCCCTGGTAACCCCTAGTTTATTGTCATGTCCATGAGTCTCTGTTTGTTTGTCTTGCTCGTTTGTTGCTTTTAGGTTTATATCCAACATATAAGTGATATTTGGTTTTCAACTTTTTCCGTCCAACTTATTTCACTTAGCATGATAGTTCTTTTATTTTAGTAGACTCCTTTAATTTTTATCATCCTTATTTGGCTTGAAGTCTAATATTAGTCAATTTCTCTGCCATTTTCTAAATGATAGATGGGTCTTAGAATGCTTTAATTTGGATCACCTCCCCTTCACTTATATGTAATTATTATACGGTATTTTATTTCCACTTTTTTAAACACACCAAAATTATGTATTGTATTTTCCACATTCAGTGCTCATTTAGATTTACCAATGTCTTTACTAATTACTTTACTCATCATTCCTTCTTGCAGCTCACTCCTTCCTTATAGATTCAGTTTTATTCTTTCTGCAGTACATCTTCTCATAGTTTTTGCAGCAATGGTCTCTTGGTGGTAAGCTTTCCTTTTGGTAGGAAGTTATCTTCATTTCACTCTCAATCTTGATTAACACGTTCTCTAGATATACAAGAATTAGATATCAACAATTGTTTTCTCTAAGCAGTTTGAAATATTGTTTCATGCACAATCAGTTAAGATTCTTCCTGATACAAGTAACATAATATCCCAAAATAATGGCTTAAACAATGAATATATGTGTTTTTGTCATAACAATCAGTCTAGAGCTAGGCTGTATCGGGGTTAATTAATTGAGATATCAGTGCCCTGGATCAGCTTCTTTGTGACTCTTTTGGTTCTTCTGGTATAGTTGTAAAAATGGCTAAGAACACCAAACATCATGTGCTCACAATGTCCAAAGGCAGGAAGAAAGAGTAAATTTCTCCTGTTTCTCTCTATTAGATAGGATAATGATTCCTAGAAACCTCTTTCGGTCTTCCTTTCAGCCAGCATTGGGTTAACATGTTCAACTTCTGATCTAGTCTCTGGTAATGGAGAATGAAATATTCTGATTTCCTTAAACCAGTAATGGAATTCAGAGTGGGGTGCATCTTTTATATCTGAACAACTATGGGTTCTGTTAACAATGCAAAAGTGGTTAATGGTTATTGAGTAAATAAACAGCAGTGCTTGCTACACATTATCTTATAGCTTCAATGATGCAACTGAAAAATCTGTTATCAGTCTAATTATAGTTCATTATGGGTAATCTCTCTCCCTTCCAGTTGTTTTAATGTTTTCTCTTTCTCTTTGATGTTGTGCTAATTCACATCATTTGAGAAACAGATGCCAGCTTTGGGTCAAGAAGGCAAAGTAAGAAAACGATGTGCTTGCCTCTTCTTATAACCACATCAAAATTACAACTAAACTTAAATCTAGCTGAACAGAAATCCTACAACTGAAGACACACAGAAGAGGCCACTTGAAATTGGTAGGAAGGGCGGAGAGGTGAAACAGGCTAGTCTCAATCCTGCACATGGCAATTGAGAATTGGGAGACATATCTCAGCTGTGGAGGTCCCCCAGCTGAGCGGCGGGGGAGGTATCCTAGACCCTCAATAGGTTCACCACTCCAAGGTTCCAGTGCCTGTATGAGAAATCCCCACAACTTCAGTTTGTGAAAACCAGGAGAGATTGTGGCTGAGTGAGACAAAATGTTGAGGGTGTAGCAGACTTTCCTCTTAAGTAGCCAATGCAAGTACTTACTCTGTGACAGCCTCACTCTCTCCAGCTCTGGAGTAGCAGTTCAAAAGGTACTAGGGACATATGGAAAGGGAATGATTTGTCTGGCCTCAAGGCAAGAGCTAGAGGCAGGGGCAACTTTCTCCCTGACAGAGGTGCTGGTAGAGGACATTGTTCCTTTGTTGAGTCCTTCCTCACCTGGCTTTCAGACCCAGGTGGGAGCCATGTCTGAGTCTCCATCAACCTGGCTAACACAGGTCACCCTGCCCTGTTGATTCCTTGAGATCCTACCCCTCCCAATGTGCAGGCCTATCCAAGCCACTTCCAATGGCTTTTCCATATAAATGGCCCGTCTTGGCTCATGCTGTAGACTTTCTTAAAATTTCTCAATGGTTCACAAAACCTAAACATGCAGTATCTGCCCTTGGCATGCCTTGTACCTCTCACTGACTAGCCCCAGGTCCAGCACTAGAAGCAACTGGCCTTGGTTTGTGGCTTGGCCTCTCAAGACACTTCCAAGCCCAGTGTAGGTGGTAGCCATCTGTGGATTGCTTGGTGGCTCATGTCAGGTGACTCAGACAGGACACAAGCTGCAGCTGAAATTGGCCGGTGGCAGGGAGACTCAGGAGGCCCTGGCCTGCATGCTCAGTGGCTGGCTTTGATCTGTGCCAGGGCACCCTGCAGGGTCACATTTGAGGACAACACACTCAAAAAGCAGACAGTACAGTCACCAGAGCCCTGCTAAAGCAAATGTTGCTTTGTGGCTCAGCCCCTACACAACACCTCCTTTATTGGTGACGGCCAGACATCACAACCATTCAACTCAAGGATCAATACCTCCCATTGACAAGCAAGTAGCAACTAAGGCTCAGTTACAAAAGGATGCCACAAATAACCCATAAAAGGGACATACCAGAAACATCTGGCTCAGGTGACCAGGAAAGACTGTGTTACTGGGATCCACAGCACACCTACTACATAAGGCCATCGTACTAAGACTGGGAGACATAGCAGCCTTTCCTAAAATGTAGAAACAAACAGAAGTAGGCAACCTAAATGGGGGGGGGGACAAAGAAACATGACCCAAACGAAAGAATAGAATAAGCAAAATGGACACAAGCAATTTACCAGATGCTGAGTTCAAACCACTTAAAATGATGCTCAATGAATTTACTGAAAGAAAAGATGAACTCAGAGAGAACATTAATGAAGACATAGAAAACATAAAAAATGGAGACAGAAAACATAAAAAAAGTCAGAAGTGAAGAATACAATAATTAAAATGAAGAATAACTTAGGAAGAATTAACGGTGGATTTGATGAAACAGAAGATCAAATCAGCAATTTAGAAGATAATGTAGCAGAAAACACCCAATCAGAAAAGTAACGAGAAAAAAGAAATTCAAAAAACTGAGGACAGTAAGGGGCCTCTTGGACAGCATCAGGCATACCAACATTCACATCATAGGGATGTAAGCAGGAGAAGAGTGAGAGTAAGTAATTGAAAACTCATTTCAAGAAAAAATGACTGAAAACCTCCCTAACCTGCTGAAGGAAAATATATATATACAAGCTCTTGAAGCCCAGAGAGTGAGTCCCAAATAAGATGAACCCGAAGAGGTCCACACTGAGGCACATGATAATTAAAATGATAAGGGTAAAAACACAAAGAGAGAATCTTAAAAGTAGCAAGAGAAAAGTAGTTACCTACCTACAGGGGAGCTCCTATAAGACTGTCAGCTGATTTCTTAAAAGAAACTTTACAGGCCAGAAGAAATTGGTATGAAATATTCAAAGTGATGAAAAGCAAGGATCTACAACCAAGATTACTCTCTACCTGACAAACTATCATTTAGAATTGAAAAACAGATAAAGAGCCTCTCAGACAAGCAAAAGCTGAAGGAGTTCATCACCAAGCCAGTATTACATGAAATGTTAGAGGGAGAAAAAAGGAGGAGGAGGAGGAGGAGGAGGAGGAGGAGGAGGAGGAGGAGGAGGAGGAGAAGGGTAAAAAATATGAATAATAAAATGGCAAAACTACATATCTATCAATAATTACTTTAAATATAAATGGATTAAATGCTCCAATCAAAAGATAGAGTGCTTATAGGGATAAGAAAACAAGACTTACATATGCTGCCTACAAGAGACTTACTTCAGATTGAAAGACACACACACAACTGAAAGTAAAGGGAAGAAGAAAGGTGTTTCATAAAAATTGAAACAAAAATAAATAAGTTCGAGTAGCAATACTTATACCAGACAAAATAGACTTTAAAAAAAGAGACATAACAGGACTCAGTGATCCCACTTTTGGCTATTTATATGAAAAAAAACTCAAAACACTACTTTGAAGGGACGTGTGCATCCATATGTTTATTGCAGCATTACTTGCAGTAGCCAATATATGGAGGTATCCTGGGCATTCATTAATGGATGACTAGACAAAGAAGAAGTGGTATGTATATACAATGGAATATTACTCAGCCATAAAAAAGAATGAAATCTCGCCATCTGCAAGAACATAGATAGACCCAGAAGGTATTGTGCTGAGTAGAGTAAGTTAGACAGAAAAAAACAAATGTCATATGTGGAATCTAGAGAACAGAATAAACAAAGAAAGCTCATAGATTCAGAGAGCATTTTGATCGTTGTCAGATTGGGTTAAAGAGATTATTGAAGGGAGAGGGGATTAAGAGGTCCAAATTTACAGTTACAAAATAATCATGGAGATATAGAGTATAGAATGGGAAGTATAGTTAGTAGTATTGTAATAACTATGTATGGTGTCAGGTGGGTACTAGATTTATCAGGGTTATCACTTTGTAGATTATGTAAATGTATAACCACTATGTTGTACACCTTTAATATAATATTGTATATCAACTATAATTGAAAAAATAAAAATATAAAAAAATCTCAAAGCAGTTGCCAATATAGGATTAGATGGGCAAGTTTTGGGGAATACTTAAAGATGAAGGAGAGGGAGCAGGAGAAGATAGGGTAAATCTTCAGAACAGGATGCAGAATCTGACACCTGCGGAAGGAGGAAAAATTGAATAGGAAGTTTCAGAGTACACTGTGGATCCCAGAAGCTTTTGGCCTGGCTGATGATGGAGCATCCTAAAAACAAAGTTACTTTTAAAGGAGTCTCTCATCCTGCAGGAATGACCTACATTAGTACCCAAACCATGTTCGGTCGTTGTCTAGGAGTAGCCCATAGAATATGAACCCATGCTGAACCCTCAGCATGAACCTGATACTGGATTCAGAAGGGCAGGAACTGGGGCTGTTAGTTATGCACCCATAGCAGATCTGAGTAGTGCATTTTTATGGCTGCCTCGGATGTTCTTAAGGTGTGAATTTACTTTTATTTATTTATTTATTTATTTATTCTTTTTGGAGTTGTGCTTCCTTAATCTGAGAATTTTCTCAGATACTCAGAATTTTCAATCAACCTTGGAAAATTCCTGTTTCTTCCCATTTTCTTTATTCTCCACTTCTAAAATGTTTATTAGATCTATATCATATCATGTCAATCTATCTTCCATGACTCTTAACATTCTTTTAGATTTTTCATCTTTTCATCTGTCTGCACTGCATTCTATATAATTTCCTCAGCTATATAGTCAAGTTTTCTAATCTTGCTTTATTTGTGCCTTACTATTTAAGTTGTACTTTATGTTTGATTTTCTACTGAATTTTACATTTTGATATATTTTTTCAATTTTAGTATTTCTTTTTGTTCTTTTTAAATTATCTTTCTCTGTATGTGTGTGTGTGTGTGTGTATTACATTGATCTTATGTTTTCCAGTCTTCCTTTAGCCATTTTAACATATTTTTTTTATAGTCTCTAAAAAGTGGTACTATTATCTGAAATTCCAGGGACATATTCTTATACTTTGAGTCTATTGACTATTGTTTAAGATGGACTGTTTTCTCACATAATTTTTAACTTTAAATTGTGATCTCATTTGTTCTTGCCTCTACCAAGGCTTCTAGATATTTCTGTACCAATGTCTCATAGTGGCAGTTGCTCGACCACAGAGAAAATGTAAACTCAGCTCTAAATTCATGCATGAAAAAGGTCCATGCTTATGAATTCTCAGAAATTTCTTTTAGTGTTTTCATTCTGATCTCAATCTAGTAAAAACAAGATTCCTTCTTGTCTCTTTGTGCCAATAAGAAGATTTTTTCTAGTACATCCTTTTCTGAAGTATAGCATCCTGAAGGTCCATATATGGGCAACATATGCAGGTCTCAGTTGCAATTCCTTACCTTGTGAAGACCCAAAGCCTCATCTCCTGCCTCTCTAATCATAGCCTTAAAACCAATGTCCTTAGGTCACACACTTACAGGTGAGCAACAGCATTAGTTTCTGGGCATGCCACTCTTGTTTAGAGTTGCCACCTTAGTTTCAGCTTCTGGGTTTTTTTTCTTTTTTTCGCTTCTTCTGAAAACCATTCTTCATTAAAAAAATATTCAATCAACCCTTATAGGTGTTTTATAGCATAAAAAATCTGTAGGTTTTCTAGTCTGCTATTCCTTCTAGATGTTGAATTATTTTTTTTGTATTGATATATTACATATTACTTGATTTTCCACTGGCTTTATTGAAATATAATACATGATTAGTTGCTCATATTTACCTTGTACAATTCAATGAGATTTTTTTCAATTATTATTGGTATATAATAATGTATTAATTTCAGTTGTATAGCGTAGTGATTAGAGATCTATATAACTCACAACGTGATCTCCCTACTAAATCTGGTACCCTTCTTTCCCCTTACATATTTATTACATTATTAATTATTTCCCTTATGCTACACTATGTATCTCCATGTCTATTTTGTAACTATCCATTTGTCCTTTTTAATCCCTTTACCTTTTTTCATCATCCCCCCAATCTCCCCTCATCTAGTAGCCCTCAAAATGTTCTCTATGAGTATATTTCCATTTTTTTCATTGTTGTTTATTTTCTTCTATAGATTCCACATGTACGTGAGATCGTACTATATTTGTCTTTATCTGACTCATTTCATTCAACACAATACCCTCTAGGTCCATCAAGGCAATATCTTTTTCCATACCCTTCCTTTTAGTCTGTGTGTGTCTTTTAATCTGAAGTAAGTCTCTTGTAGGTAGCATTTGTAGGGGTCTTATTTTCTTATCCATTCAGCCACTCTAACTTTTGGTTAGAGAACTTAATTCTTTTCCATTTGAGGTCCTTATTGATAGGAATGTAGTTATTACCATTCTTTATTCATGTTTTTGTTACATGATTTTTCTTCTTAAAGAAGTCCCTCCAACATTTCCTGTAATACTGGCTTGGTGTAGATGAAATCTTTTAGCTTATTTTTGTCTGGGAAGCTCTTTTAGAATTCCTTTTTGTTCTCTAATGATAGTTTTGCTGCATAAAATATTCTTGGTTGTAGATCCTGGGTTTTCATCACTTTAGATAATTTGTGCCAAGCTCTTCTGTTCTGCAAAGTGTCCTTTGAGAAATCAGCTGCCAGTCTTATGGGTGCTTCCATTTAGTTAACTAACTGCTTTTCTCTTGTTGTTTTTAAGATTCTTTCTTTGTATTTAACCTTTGACATTTTAATGGTGATGTGTCTTGGTATGGACCTCTTTGGGTTTCTCTTTTTTAGGGATGCTCTGAGCTCCTGGGGTTGTTTGTTTATGTTCTTCACCAGGTTAGGAACATTTTCCATCATTATTTTTCAATTAGCTCTTTAACTTTTGGTTTTTTTTTTCAGATACCTTTACTACATAGATATTTTTTACATTTAATTAGGTTCCATATGTTCCTTAAATATTATTATAGTCTTGGCTTCTTTTTCCTTGCCATTCTGATTGAATGTCCTTGGCGTCCCCTTCCTCTATAGCAGTGGTTTGATCCTATTCTTTATCCACTCTGTTGATTCCTTCTAATATACTCTTCATCTCAAATAATGTGTTCTTCTTGTCTGACTCCATTATTCCTGGATCACTGTTCTGTTCTCTCATTCAGATTCTTTGTCTTCCCATTTTTACTGCCTTTCTATGTCTGTTTCTATGTACTAAGCAAAGGTCCTAAGTCTCCTTATCTTATTAGTGTGGCTTTGGGTAGTATGTGTACAGTGGCACAGTCCTGAGAGGGGTTTGGCTGCAGGCCAAGTTTAGCCCCAGCCTGTGTCCTTCTGAGGCCACCTGCTCAGATTCAGCAAGCAATCCACAGATGCTGTACTTATAGTTGCCTCAAGAGACCATGCCAGAAATCAGGGTCAGCTGCCATCACTGTGAGTCTTGCCACTACTCAGCAAGGAGCACTGGACTTGCTAAGGACACAACTGGACATGGCTTTGGTAGGGCTGTGAGTTGGAGGAGGTGGAGTTGCAGGGAATCCTCTGGGCAGAGCGACCTTTGTTATCCTGTTTCATGAAGTCTCAGCTATGGCAACGCCTGAGTCTGCACACTGGGAGGGGGGAGGACTCAACAGAGGAACAATGGATACCACTGGCACTGCTGCCTGGGAGAGAGCCTTGCCTCCAGCCTTCATTCCTACAACTCAGTGTCACCTTCTAAGAGCCTGGTGCTCCTCATGAAGCCGACCAGATGCTATTGCTTAGAGCAAGCAGATCCATCACCGTGAAAGTGTGCTCACAGCCACGGTCCTTTTAAGAGGAGTCTGCAGCTGCCAGCTCATACTACTGCAGCTTCTGTCACAGCTTCTGTCCCCCTCAGCTGCTCAAAACCAGATGCAAGGCCACCCTGCATCTTCTCACCCTCTTAACTCCTACCATTTCAGGATTATTTATTATTTCTCTAACTTATTGTAGTGCTTATATTCATTTACATCCCAGGTGCCCTTGCTTGCTTTTGCTCCATGTTTCTGCCACAACTTTGATTTGGTTGCAAGAGAGATTAACAAAGCTTCTATCATCTATGCCATTTTATTGACTCTCTGCTACCTTGATGGTGCTGATAGCACTTCTTGATACTTTCTTCCCTGGTTCTGGTGCCATAAGGGCCCTTTCTGAGACCGTACTGTACACAAATGGTGTCCCTGGGCAGCTTTATGGTAGCCGGTTCCCTTGCTGTGGCCCAGTAGCTGAATTCTTAATTTCTACTCTACATTGTCTCCCTTTAGTTTGGTTTTCAAGCATCAAACTTTGCTTGCCATTAGAATATCTTCTTTATAGTTTAAGAAATCATGATATTAGGAAAAAATCTTGATATCTCTTACTTCAAAGAAAACTCTAGTGCTGCCAGGGCAACTAGAAGAGGTCACAGACATGCTAGGCTAAAAAATGCTAAAAATATTTTGTCCAAGCTTAACATTGTGTCACTGAAAGAAAAGCAGAAGGCTTTTTTTAGAGAGAGTACTAAAAAGGCACATTACTCCTTTTTTAGCATAGGCCATTATTTCAAAGATAATGCTCTAAATGTTATCTGTTTTCTATCACCTACTAAGAAACAATGAGGAAATAAGCTTACTGTGACCCAGTTGGTTAGTTGTGTAAGTTATAAAGTTTTATTTTATCTATACAGTCTTACTTTTCTCAATAACATTTGTGTTCCAGATAAAAAGTCAGCTGTTGATTATTATCAGATACAAGGTCTTATCTAGTGGCAAATGTTCAAACTCAGATCCATACAATTCAGAAAATAAAAAAATAGGTTCTTTTAAAAATTTAATTGACAGAGATTGACATCTATCAGTCTTTCATCATCAGCTTTTTAATAAAAATCTCCTTTACAGGATGGTGTAATATTGATTTAGAGTTCCTATAAAGGAGATTTCAAATTGTTATCTGCCAGGTAACTATTCTAAATTAGATTGGCCTTTAAAAATGTTTATACCTTTCATATGCCAATTAAGGACAAATTTTTGGTTAATTTAATATAGCAAAATCTCATAATTTTAAAACTTATTATATTGACTGTGATGAACTAAAACTTACCCCAAAATATCATATGAAGATTGTCAAGAGTTTGTTTTTTTTAAGGAAACAGATTTTCATGACTCAAACCTTTGGATCCTGTTTTTACTTACAATTCCACATCAAGCTGTTCATGTCTCTTCTCTTTTTCAAGCGATACTTTGTCTCATTCATTTTGAAGATGTGGTCAGAGACAGGGGCAAGTGGATTATATTCAATCCACACAACATGACTACACATAATTTGAAGCATTCACTGCATTTTAAACTATCATTAAAGATTGCTCTGGATTAATTTATTCTGCCCTCTTCAGCCTACCATGCATTTCTTCCATGCATAATTCCTTATTGAAGTTAATGGGGATTTGGCATGTGGCAGGAGGACATGTTTCATGAAATAGGAATCTAAGACTTGGCATTTAATAGAAATTTGCTTCTACCCTAATTGGTCTGCCTCCCTAATGTAATGTCTCTTGCTATACTATAGTGGCAAGTAATGGTTTTTCTAGGTGTTTTTCATTGCCATTCACACTGCACTGGAGTTTAGCCTTTACCTTAATATTTACAGTTTTTATATTTCTGTTATGCAAATACATATTTCTTATAAGTAATGAAACAATGTTTAACATCTAAAACATTTCAATTAGTTATTAATGATTTGCCAACCCATTGAATGAACTATACTATCCATGCAAGGGTATACTATATACCTTGAAAAAATAACAAGGAAAATTTCTATGCACTGAAGCAGCAATCTCAAGATATATTTTTAAGTGAAAAAAGTAAGGTGTAAAAATGTGTATATGTGTAATATATTTGGCATATGGAAAGGGTGAAAATAATACATATTCATGTGTTGTATATTGGCAGGAAAAACTATTGGAAAGATGAATAAGAAACTAGTAAATATGGTTACTTTACAGGAGGAGAAATGAGGTAGAGGTGGAAAAAGGAGAAAATGAAACTTCTCAGTGTATATCTCTATATACAGATTTGAGTTTGTTTGTTTGTTTGTTTGTTTGTTTTTAGTTTTAAAACATGTTCATTTAATGAAGTAAGGAGAAAAGGAACTGATCAATACATAAAATACTTTTTAAACAGCTCATTCTCCAGGAATACATAAGTTTACATTTTGAACCTAGATTTTTTTCTTGATTCTGCCACTAATTAGCTATATGACCATAAAAAAGTCACTTAATTCATCTGGATTTCAATATCGTAAAATAAGAAATTTCAAATATATGGTTTTCAAAGTCTCCTCCAGCTCTAACATTCTATGGATGACAGCACAGTATGGATATATATGGCAACTTCTTAAAAACTGAAATTGTGTTTGATTGATAAAAAATATTTATTGTTGCTTTTAGATTTTGTTTGGGCTAATTTATTCTCCAAATAAAATAATAGTTAAAATGAAATTTCTTACTCAGGCAGATAAGGTGCACATCGAATATAAATTATGTTCTAAACACCCAAATTTACTGCTATCCTAGAGAGAATTTCTTTTAACTTTGAACAAAAACTTATACAAATATTTTCAAAGACATATGTGTACAAACAGATGAACTCAAAACATTGACTTTAATTGCTAATCAGCATTTCAATAAGCTTCTGAGTCTTTATTAAATATATGTTTGTGTTTGATATCCATTCTAAGCTTCAATTATTTAATTACAGGTCTTGATATGAAACTAATCATGCGTATATCCATACGAAGCTTGCATACTGACAGGATAAAATCATTAAAGAGTCATTATTGTAAAATGACATTTACAGGAAATTTCTTGGCCTGAAATTTTTGCAGTTAGCAGGGGAGTTGATGCTTCATGAACAATCCAATTAAAACTGGCAACAAAAGACCTAAAATGTCAGCCAAATTGCTTTTTAATAGTTAATGCCGCCATCACAAAACATAAACATTAAAGTCCCCATAGAAGCATAAACCTTCATGATTAAATAATTCTAGAAAATGAATAATAATTACAGCATCTTGAGGATTCTTTTAATAGATGTGCACACATTAAAAATATTTTGTTGGTTAGAATCAGATGACAAGTATGTTTCCTTGAATACTTCCTTATATATGTTATAGCAGTGGTTTTATTTAATATCAGATAGGTATAATTTCTATTATTCTGAAAAGTTATTTAAAAAGCATTTTAATAACCTGAAAGACCAGGTTCTGGAAAAATGAGTAATAAAAATATACAATATCACCTGCTGACAATTCAAAATATAAAACAATAATGAATCCTTAATTATACTGAAGTTCAAATGAAAATGCAGAGAACCCAGTTGTGATTTCACAAGTAGCCTGAAAGCAAGCACCAAAAACTCTTGAGGTCCTGGTTGTACAGTACTGAATTATGTGACTGGATTAATCATCCAGATATTTCCTATTTCCAGCAGTTTGATTTTTAATGGAATACAAATTCAAATATTTTACCGAATTTTTCATCTTTGGTTCAGATGTTTCACACATGGAGGCCAATGTGTTTGACTGCTATAAAAAATCACGTTGTGCATTTTGAATAATCTAGCTTCTCCTTCTGTCATTACTTCCATGTTTTTCAATAAGCAAAGAAAGAAATTGTGAGATTTTTATCTTTGTGACATTATAACATAGGAAAAAATATCTAATGGTTCCTAAGAAAAATGTTTAAAACATCAGGGTTTTAATAGTATATTCATTTATTTTCCCAATAACATTTATTGAAGAGTTATGTGTTAAGGCAGTGTTGAACACTCTGGGAATCTGGAGATGAATAAGATTTGGACACCATCCTTCAAAATCTTACTGTTTAGTTGAAAGTTAAACAAGTAAACAATCAGCTGTTATACAAAGGGAGAAAAGTGTGAAGAATTCGAAGCAGGAAAATAAAAAATATACTTGTCTCTTAGATTCACATGTGAGTAAGGATTCCTTATCTTTCCATGTATTTTTTGAAAATATTCTGTAGCATATATATACACAGTAAAGTCCTAAAATAGATGGGATACTAGTACACTTCTGCATTAGAATATCTGTCAATTAAATATTACCTTCTTCTACAATCAGAGAGTATAATTTCATGTGCTGTGAAGGGCAAAACGATGTTTGCACTTCTCCAGTTGTGGTTCCTGTTTCATCTGTTGAGGAAGTTAGTGCTGTGTTTTCAGAAAAAAAACAATTTAAAAAATTTCCTCTAAAAAGTGATAGACACATTGGAACTTCAAACTCTATTAGCTGATTAGCTGAAACCTTATAGGAACATAAATGAAACTTTAATGATATCATATCACAAAATATTAAATCACCCAACTATCCATAAAAACTGTTTATTTTTAAAATTTTTTTTCTTAATTCATTGATAACTAATATGGAGAGGAAATTCTAACATGCAGGCTATATCTTTAAACCACTATCTCACCCTATGCCATAATAAAAATCTTTGGTCTATATCATTCACATAATCACATAGAATGATGCCAGCAATTTGATTAAGCATTGACCAAATCAGCCAGCTCTTTTGCCGTATAGACCACAGAATAATAGATACAAATATAATTTCTATCTCTAAATTAATATTTTAACATTTAGGCATTTAGAAAAGAACAATGAAAGCTTTAGTGTTAAAAAGATTAGATAAATAATAGATAGATGATGGATAAAAATTCTTATAACCTCATAAATGGCTATAGGTATGTTTTGTGTTTGTCAGTGTCCATTCAAACTAAATAATATATCTCACACATTTAGGAAAAAATCAGGTGCCTATTATGATGTAGATACTGTATTGGGCGCCAAGGATTCAAAGATGAATAATACATCAACTTCTCCCTCAAGCATCTCACTGCCTAGGCTGAGGAAACTCACATAAAGAAATAATTATAATAATTTTGTGAGATCTCTGATAGATAAATGTAATAAAAATTATGTGAGAACACAGAAAAAGGATGGATGAAAGCATTACAGAGAAGTTACTATTGCCTTGAAAACTTCATTGTGGAAGGTAGGAGACTAGTATGCAAGCAAAGGAAGGAAGCACATGGCCTATGTGAAGTGGTGAGATAAGAGATAAAGTTGCCAGTGCTTATATGTCCCACTAAAGATTTTGTGCTGTATCTTATAGGCAATGAAAAACCACTGTATTAATCGTAATTAAGAAATCAGTTGTTCATGACTTTTGATTATTCACTGATAATACATACAATTAAATAAGTTTTTAATAAATTCCAGAGATGACAGATGTTTTTATTTTGATGAAAAGCAAATATTTGAATTTCTTTTATAGTCAGTGTTTCCTATATTTCCCTGAATATAAGTCAGGTAAAGATTTTCTAAGATGATTTCTTTAAGAAGCATGATTAGCATTTTTTTCCCATAAGAACAAAGATAAAACTAGTACCATGCCTATATAGAAAAACCTAAATTTTTAAATATAATAGCCAAGTAGAATTCTTAAAAGAGGTCAAACAATGAAATTACCCTACATAATTAATACCTAACTCAAGAATTGCCAGAAAATATATTTTTATTATCCACAATCATTTTAATGTGAAAACCAATAACACAAAGACTTTTGGCATCATAAATTACTTCTGAGCAACTTAATGAATTAATATGTGACATAGTCTAGATTAGTGACTTTCAATTTACTTTTCTCACCATTTTCCTCAGTTAGAAATATATTTTACATGTTTTCCAATAAGCAAAGAAAGAAATCGAAACAAAAGTTTGATGAAACAATTCTTACTTCTACTAAATGAATTGTTTACTAAAAACTGAAATCATAGAGCTGATGCTTCATGATGTAATTTATTCTATGTTTTTTCTTTTATTACTGTTAGTTAAAATTGATTTCATAATCCATCATTTATTCAAAACCAGAAGTTTGAAAAATATTGTTACAAATAAAATGGTTAAAAGAAAATGGGATTGCAAGTCAAAAGAATACTGGATCAGAAGTTAAAAGACTTGGGTTCTTTTCCTAGTTTCTCTACACTACTTTGTGACCTAAGTAAAATCCATTAACTTCTCTGTTTTTATATATACAAAGTGAAGATGATGCCTTCTTTGTTTATCTCACAGACTACTGTGGTAAGGAGCAAATGAGATAATATATTTCAAAGTGATTTGCAAAACACTATGTAGGTGTAAAGAGGTTAAATCTATAAAATGAAACAAACGTCATTGTTATATATTTCACATAACTGTACTGAACCTTTTAATGCTTCTAATTTATTCTTGAAAAATAATTTCCTTGAGGGTATCTAGTCACACCAGATATGTCTGAAAATAAGGTTGACAAAGTGTTTCCTATTCTAAATAAGAGACAAGAGTGATATCAATTCAAGTGCAGTTTACATTTTTGGTCTCTCAGAAGAGAACCTGATACAGATCACCACCCTTTAAACAAAGAAAATTCTTGTTAAAATAATGAGAGGAATGCATGGCTTCATATTATATAATCTGCTTATCTGATACATTTTTATGATGCATGGTACTGCTGCTAAAGGTAGCCTTTGACAAACATGTATCATAAACACATTTACAGAACTCTAATATGAAATCTATAACAGTGAAGGAGAGAGACAATCCATTCACTTGAAAAAGCAATGTTTAGTCAAGTATTGTTATGAACTACCTGTGTTCAGTTCTTGCTATGCTAATGACTTGAAATTCAGTATGAGTTAATGACCAGTTGTCCAGATTTCTCCATTAATTCTTTTAAAAAAAAGTTATTTTAATTCAGAGTTGACATGCAATATTACATTAGCTCCAGGTGTATGACATAACGATTAGATATTTATATAACTTATGATGTGATCACCCTGATAAATCTAGTAACCATCAGACATCATACATAGTTATTACAATATTATTGACTATATGTCTTATGCTGTACTTTACATCCACAGGACTATTTCATAATTACCAATTTATGCTTCTTAATCCCTTCCCCTTTCTTGCCCAACCCCAATTCCACTCCCATTTGGCAACTAAAATTGTTCTCTGTCCCAAAAAATTTGAGAAGAGGGAAGATTCCCTAATTCCTTTTATGAGGCCACCATTACCTTGATTCCAAAACCAAAGACATTACAAAAAGAAAGAAAGAAAACTATAAGCTGATATCTCTTAATAACGTTGATGCAAAAATCCTCGACAAAATATTAACAAATTGAATTCAGCAATACATTAAAAATATCATGCGCCATGATCAAGTTGGATTTATTCCTGGAATGCAAGTTTGGTACAGTATCTGCAAATCAATTAATGTGATATACCACATTAGCAACTCAGAAGATAAAAACTATATGATCATTTCAATAGATGAAGAAAATCCAGTACCATTTATGATAAAAACTCTCAGTAAATTGGAGATAGAGGGAACATAAGCAACATAATAAAGGCCATATATGACAAAACTACAGTTAACATCATACTCAATGGGGAAAGGCTAAAAGCATTTTCCTTAAGATCAGGAACAAAACAAGGATGCCCACTTTCACCACTCCTCTTCAACATTGTATTACCAGTCTTAGCCACAGCAATAAGAAAGAGAAATAAAAAGCATCCAAATTGGAAAGGAAGAAGTAAATCTCTTGTTATTTGCCAATGACATGATACTATATAGAGAGAACCCTAAAGATTTCACCAAAAAAACTGTTAGAACTGATCAATGAATTGAGTAAAGTAACAAGATACAAAATTAATATTCAGAAGTCAGTGGAACTTTTAAACACCAATGATGAACTTTCAGAAAGAGAAGTTAAGAAAACAACCTCATTTATAATTGCATCAAAAACTATAAAACACCTGGGAATCAAATTAACCAAGGAGGTAAAAGACCTGTTCTCAGAAAATTATAAGTCATTGAAAAAATAAGTTGAAGAATATACTGTACTCATAGGTAGAAAGAATTGACATCATTAAAATGGCCATACTACCCAAAGCAATCTATAGATTCAATGCAATCTCTATGAAAATACCAATGGCATCTTTCAGAGAGCTAGAACAAATAATCCTAAAGTTTACATGGAACCATAAAAGACCCCGAATAGCCACAGCAGTCTTGAGAAAGAAGAGTTGGAGGTATCACGCTACCTGATGTAAAATTATACTACAAGGCTACATTAATCAAAGCAACATGGTACTGTCATAAAAACAGGTATATTGATCAATGGACCAGAATAGAGAGCCCAGAAATAAATCCACGCTTATACTCACACAAATATATGACAAAGGAGGTAAGAATATACAATGAGGAAAAGACAGTCTCTTCAGTAAATGGTGCTGGAAAAATTGGACAGAAACGTGCAAAAAAGAAAAAGAAACTGGACTACCTTTTTAAATATATACAAGAATAGACTCGAAATGGATTAAAGACTTAAATGTAAGACTCTAGAAGAAAACTGCTAGAAGAAAACATGGGCAGTAAACTCTCTGATATTTCTAACAGTGATTTCTTTTCTGATATATCTCCTCAGGCAAGGAAAACAAAAGAAAAATTGAATGAATGGGACTACATAAAAATAAAAAAAAGTTTTTGCACAGCAAAGAAACCATCATTAGAGAAATGCAAATTAAAATGACAATGAAATACCACCTCACACCTGTCAGAATGAATATCATCAACAAATCAAAGAACAATGAGTGTTGGTGAGGAGGTAGAGAAAAGGGAACCCTCATACATTATTGGTGGGATTGCAAATTGGCACTGCTACTATGGAAAACAGTCTGGATGTTTCTCAAAAAATTAAAAATGAATCTTCCCTTTGACCCAGCAATTGTACCTCCAGATATTTATCCAAAAATAAAACAAAACAAAACAATAATTCATAAAGATCTATGCACCCTTATGTTAATAGCAGCACAATTTACAATAGCCAAGATATGGAAGCAACCTAAATGCCCATTGACAGATGATTAGATAAAGAAATTATGGTTCATATATACACTGGAATATTACTTGACCATTAAAAATTTAAATCCTATCATTTGCAATGACATGGATGAACCTAGAGGTTATAATGCTGAGTGAAATAAGTCAGTCAGAGAAATAGAAATTCCATATGATTTCACTTATATATGGAATCTAAGGAATACAAAGAACAAACTAAAAAAACAGACTCACATATATAGAGGACAATCTGGTGATGGCTAGAAGGGATAGGGGTTGGGGAACTCGGAGAATGGGGTGAAGGATTAAAGAAGTACAGATTAGTAATTGATAGATGGTAAACAGGGATGGGGATCATGGTATAGGGAATGCAGGTAACATTAATGTAATGGCTAGGTGGACAGCCAAAGGAGAGAAAGGGCAGGTGGGAGTATCTTTTTATAAACTATTTAAATGTCTATCCAATGTACTGTATACTAGAAACTTATAAAATATTTTTTAAATATTTTTTAAGTAAGCTATTTTGTTTGGATTATAAAAAAATGCCTGTTCTGCTATGGTCTCTTCTATTTCCCTAAAAATTAACCATGTATTTTAATGATGTATCTATAGCCATGGTTTCCATTACAACAATGTACTGTATAAATGAATACGGTCAAAAGGCCTGAAGAGGTCTTAATATCTGAGTAGTCATGCCTCGTCCCATCTTGAGATGCTCTTTCTCAAGAGAAAAGGGACATATTTTTCTTTTCTTCTTACTTCATGGGTACATATCTTGACAGGCAGGAGAAAAACAACTAGCAGCAGCAGCAACAAATGCGAATACATGTCAGTTTTCACTAAATTCTTTGAAAGAAAACTTTCTTAATCTAAATTCATAATGATAATTATGATACTAATTATTGATAACTAATATTAGCTGAGTTTGTAACATCTGCCAGGCTTTATGTTAAATACTTGGCATACAATCCTGATCTGATGCATTCGCTCTTTAAATCTAATACAGACTATAATTAATATGTAATGTTTTACTAAATGCATGTGAATAAACTATGCAGCAAGTCATCTGCTCAAAATTAGGTTGATACATGGTTAGAAAAATTGATCAAATATTATTAACTTACTATGTGGATGTTGGTCTTGGTGCCAATATGACAAAGTTGCTGTGTATTTACTTACTATGAAAGTTATACTTATGGACCACCATACTTTTAAGTAGTAGTCATAGTTTGTTCAGTGGTGTTTTGGTATATACTCGTTCAAAATGCCTTTGAATATTCCTGACACTTTAACCAACTATTGACAGGTCTTTCCCTCTTGGAGTATTTATGCACTTTGAGGGTATTCGTTGAAAGGCAGTTTTCTAGCAGCTTGGTCCAATGAATAAAGCGTCCAATAATATTTTCGAAGGTCTTTCAGAGATGCAAATGAAAGCTGCTTTCTAAATGTAAAGCACTAGTGTTGTATTCATGAAAATGGTTTTCCTGAACATCTTTTGCTCTCTTGTTAAAGTCCTGAGGTATTACTGCAATAGGTGCTTTAGAAATGCACGTATCCCCCCAAATATAATCATTTAGTATAGGGGAAAATGTAAGTGAACACATAGAGCACTTAAAAATCGTGAGCTAGAGTCTGTTATATAAGGTAAAAGTAACAGAGTGAGAGCATAACAAGAAAGCTAATCAATAGAGATTGTTCGGTGTGGCTTGGAGAAATAGGAAAGGTTATTAGTCAGTTTTTCTCATATTGACTTATGACTACAAGGTGTTCATAACTAATTAGGTTTAATTTCTTCTCCATCATTTTTTGAATATCATAAGCAGTAGTGAAATGTTAGTAAAATATGATCCCTGTCTTCAAGAAAAGCAAAGTTCAATAGCAGATCATACTTAACCTTTTATCCTACACTTTTCTGTATCTTGACCTGTGGCTGACTTTTTATGATTACTGCTGGGAAGCCCTCTGGTAGATTATGGTCAGACTTGCTCATGGAAATACCCTAAGTGGTTATAAATAGGAAAAACCTAGGCCCTGTATTGCGCATACAAATAACGGGAAATTTCCTTAGTGCTGTTAAAGCAAGAATTTGAACATGAGGGAACTGAGTAATAAGCTTATGTGACAAGACTTCTCAAGTAACAGAATTATGCTTTACATAAGCTGTTTCCAAATGGTAATGTGGCTTGTAGTACAAAAGACAACAACCCAATAGTACTATATTCTTTCACTCTGTTAGACATCTCACTCTGATCAAGGCTTGCCATCATGAAAAACAAGGTGGGCAACAAGGAGCCATGTACACATGCCTGTATTCTAATTTTATTTATATCCTTTGCGGTGCTTATTTGCAGTTCTGGAGTAAACCAAAGTAAAAGCAAACTTGAATCAAGTCCAGGTTGTCATAACACTAATCCATGAACCCAGATGACACTCTGTGATTTGGTCTGGTGCAGATTCCCACTATTAACACATAGGAAGGAGTGTCAGTGAACTTACTCATTCACTAATTTCAAGCACTACAAGAGGTCTCTTCGAAAAGTGCATCGCATAAGCAGTTTATTCCTCTGTCTCTCTCAGCATCTCGCCTATCATACACAAAATGTTTCCCCTGAGTGCCATTTGGAAAAAGTTATTTAAATGGCCTCAACTAAAAATTAACTTGCTTAAGATACTTTCTTAAAGGAAAAAGCTATCAATCACTACCTATGAAATATTTTCTTAACTTCTAGAATTATCATTTATATTTATTACTGCAATCTCATATATTCATAGTGTCCTCAACCCATGTTCTTATTTTTTTCTTCTTTTTATTCAGGTTAACTTTCTTCTCCTTTAGATGAACTAAATTTTTAGTTTTCCTAAGGCATCTAAACTTTAAATCTCAGTAGGTGGGGATGGGAATGAACCTGTCTGAATTCACCACTCATTCAATCGACTATAACATTATGTCCATAGATTCCACTAATTATTTTGATGGACATTTTGCTTGATACACTATCAGACTCATCTATATCAATATATCAGTATATTTCCTAATTGAGCTGCCTCCTCATGAGTTCATTAGCTATCTCCCAGTTAATACATAATTTAAGGCTATATGTGAAAAGATATCATTACAAAATAATTTGTCAGATAACTTTTTGTATTCCAGGTGATATTTATCTGGAATGTTGCATTTTGTTTGGGGAACCATAAAGACCCAGTTAAATTGGAGAGTCCAGGGAGATAAGCAGTAATGTAATTGAGGGAAT
Organism: Rousettus aegyptiacus; assembly: GCF_014176215.1. Classification (NCBI taxonomy): domain Eukaryota; kingdom Metazoa; phylum Chordata; class Mammalia; order Chiroptera; family Pteropodidae; genus Rousettus; species Rousettus aegyptiacus. The sequence goes on along the minus strand of NW_023416312.1, from coordinate 77,902,719 downwards.
GAATCAGATTTTGAAGGAAAAATAAAATGATTTAAATATATATAGCTTAGTATAATCAAAGTTTATAAGACAGACCTAGTAATAGGTCTTAATATTGGCACCTCTCCAGGAAAGAACTCAATTTATCATCTCACTAAAATAACATATTGAAAAGCTGGCAAACAAAAATTTCTAATAATGAGAGAATTAATCAATGAACATTTCAGGCAGAAAACTTTGGATAAAGGCTGCCAAAACAGCTGTTAGGAATGTGAGGAATTCAATCAAATGAGATACTTGGCATCATAAAACACTCTCTCCCATCAGTTTCTATAATTGTTTCTTGTATATAAAGTAACCTTAATGGAATTCAACTTTAATTTGTTAATTCATTCAAATTAAATAAATTTGCAAATAAACAAAATTAAAAACTTGCATTGAATAAAATTATGGGCTAAGCATTAGAAGATATAAAGATGATTCAGACCTAGATCTTGATATAAGAAGTGCATGCATAGCTTAAATGCAAGAGGAAAAATAAAACTTATTCTTTTCTTCCCACAGAACTGGTACTTCCCAGCTCACACCTCTTAGAGGACCCCTTCAGTAACCCAAAAGATATCAGGCATAAAAGTTGATGGCTGCCAGCAGTGTTCTACCATGAACCATCAAGATCAAAACTATCAATTTCTTTGGCTCCCAACACATTTGAATAATATGTACACGTGTAAAACACTCCTGTGAGAATACCAAGATTTTTTCCACATCCCTCTCATTTTCTTGATTTTGGGGAACAATAGCCGAACTTTCATCATCCCCATGGATATATATATATATATATAATCAGTTTACAGGTGTGTGGGTATGGAAATAAGCTATGAAAATGGTTTGTAAGATAAGAGTTGCACCCAATTCCTAGCACTAGCAGTAACCCCACCCCTTTCTCTCCCATCCAGGAAAGCACATCCAAATGCAACCCCATAAGAGTGCCACTATTAGAGGTATCACGTTGAATTCACTCTCTTCTAACAGTTTTAAAATAAATTATCTGTGACCTTTCATCCTCTGTTGTGGTAACAAGTGATCGCAAACATTGCGTATTTGGATCCTGTAGCTGAGAGGTGCCGAATTAGAGCAATGGGCCAAAACATGGGTGAAATTTGAGAATCATCTGGATCTTGTGAGTACTATTATAACAGTGCCATCTCTTATCACTGTCCAAGATAGGGGCTATGTACCTGTTAATCCCCAAGTACAGGTGCCAGACACCTCTTCACTAGATGTCCATGCATCTCCTTTGTTTCTAAAGTTGCGTGTGGAGCGGGGGACAACAAGGTATGGAGGAACTTTCTCACCAAATAGCCAGGCAATGATGATGAGATGGTGTTATTAATAACCAGTACCTTTTCTTCAGCCTTTATTTGAAGTGTATAGTTTAGGGTAGAGGGGCTAAAACCTTCACCAGCCCTCTGTAGTTCTCCATGCTTTATTTTCATCCTCTTAGAATTTTTTGTCTTTTGCTTTATGTTTTTTTTATTATTCTTAATATAGCTTGCTCTCACTTTTTAATGTATGGTACTTTGAAAAATATTTTTCTTAAAACTATAGACATATTCATAATATTTTCTTGATTTATGCTTTAAACACTGAGCTCCATTTTCATAAATAACATTAGAACGATTTTCATCCATTGCTTTTTTAACAAATTTAGGGCAATCATTTGTAATATTCTAGTGAAAATGAAGCTCTGAAAATGAAAACTATAAAATTCAAGAATATTTGTTATTAGCTAATTAAGTGATTCACTATCAATTCATAATTTTCCAGTACCTACTTGCAAATAAATAATGAGCTTGGGTATAGAAAATAATTCAAATGCCTTCATATGACTTTATTTTGAATATAAACTAAATGTGAACTTTTAAGGATCATGACATTTTTATATTTTCTTTTTTATATATTTCACTGCCTAAAAATAGAAGGCATAGCATCATTGTCAGCATAAGATAAAACAGGGCAATTATCTATTTCATGTTTCATGATACATAATAGATAATAGAATTTACTTCAAGACTATAGCTTCCATCTAAAAGATTTCTCAATACTAAAATCATGCAATAATTATGCTATTTTATGTCTATGTATGTGTACTTAAGGTAGTTGCTAATAAATCATATAGTCTGTGGTGTTTTTATTTTTATTTTTTAAAAAAGACAATAGTGAAAAAAGCTTTGGCCAACCACTAATTTTAATTGTTCATTAAGATGATATATTAGCATTTAGACTTTGACATTTAAAATTCCAAATTGTACCATAAAGTAGAGCTCTTTGCCGTTCTACATAGAAAAATGAATGGTTAACATCTTTTTTTTAACATTGCCAAACTACTCTGAATATATAAGCAAATATGTATCCATCCTGTATTTTCACAGTCAAGAAAAATTATGTAGTTTAAACATCTACTTTAATAATTTAAGTAAAACAGAATTTCACTACAGTCCCTTCTTTTTTTCTTTTTTGTGAAGTCCTAGTTTGCCTTAATCAATATGAGAGTTGATTAAGTTAACAGATCAACCACTTGTTGGCAGGAATATTGACTATTATGCCTAAGATTGGCTAATTGCACTCTGTAAAGCCAATACAGTGTACAGCACAGTTAGATTCTCCCTATAACAGATACAGGAAGAAGAGGGTTAGAGGGAGGGCTGCCTTTTGGATATTTGATTCACTACTATGCTTTTATAAAACATTGGAGAACAATACAATATATTAATGACATCTAGAAAATAGAAAGCTTAGATTTTTTGGAGGTAAACCAGCACATATTTTGAAGATAAGTATCAGCTTATGAGGAGACTGAAGTACAAATAGGAGTTTCAGCACAAAAACAATGTCAAAGGAGTGTAGATGCTTTAATGTTGACTTTTATTTCTGGTAGTTGTAATTAAGATGAGCCCAACTGACAAAAATTAATAGAATATACTCTCTTATTTGCTGGCTTAGTGAGAAGACCATTCAAAGTCCTCAAAGGAATGTACTTTCCAATCTCAAAGACTGTACATAATATTGCAGGACTCAGGAGCAATGCATAGTACAGTAACCCAGAACCAGATTGAAATCAAGTAAAGTGGAAAATATTATAATTTATTAGCCTTCCCTCAGAGGTTCTGTGATTCTTCTGCAGGCAAATACTCTTGTTTCTCCTTCTTCCTCTTTTCTGTTATTGTCTCTGTCTCGCTAATACACATGCCCATACCTACAAATGAATATACTTTTAGCCATTTAATAGACTTTATTTCTGTTCTCAATCTAATGGTTGACTTAACTAATGAATATACTTTTATTAAAGGCTGTTGGTGTATTAATATTCAAGTAGTATTATGAGCCAGAAAAGTGATAAGACATACTTGTTTACCAAGTTTTCTTCCAAAAATCAATTTCTTTGCATTCGTACCTTTTGAGCTTCTGACAATAATTATAAAGTTTATATCAGAAATGTCCATAGCCATATACATTTAAGACTAATTTTGTTATCACTGAGCACTATCAAGTTAATAGATATTATAACGATAACATGGATATTTATAAACCCCTCCTCACGGGTTGTTAAAGCTCTTGTGACAAGTAAAGTAGTAAGATAAATTTAGAATTTGTAGTAATAGTTAACATTAATAATAAACCTCTCTACTTTTTATACTTTTTAAATATCTTCTCCTGCCTAGAAGGGATAGCAGGTCAGTAAAGGAACCCAAGGAGCCACGGGCTTATAATTAGTTTCAGAGACTTAATGAATGTAGTTATAGTAATAACCCTTGGTGCCCTGATGTTATTTTCTCATGTTTGTTACCAAGGTCTTCATAAGCATTAATTAACATTGCCGCTTAAGAGTTCAGAGAGGTGGTTAAATACTAATACAGGCCCATAGTCCTTCATTCAAAATCTTTGGGGTTCATTTGTTTCAGAATCTAGAATCATTCAGATTGTAGAAAAGTAATATCATGCATATACTATATATTATATGAAAGCCAGATTGGGATGTGGGCCAGCACCCCTTAACAAAATACATCAATATTTCCTCAGCTAAATATATGAAAAAATCACTAAATGAAATAAATAAAGACTATATTCTTGTATCATTTCAGGTCAAGTTTTATCAACAAATAAATTAGAAAAAAACTCGGTTTTAGGATTTTTTTTTTCTTTTTTGGTGAGGCAACCCTTGGTTGACCTCACAGATTGCAAGGACCTTGCCAACTTACGATCCCTTATTTTTAAATTTTTTTATGCCTACAGTACCTGGTCTTCCTAGGTGGTCTTCCATCCAAGTACTAACCAGGCCCGACACTGCTTAGCTTCTGAGATAAGATGGGATTGGGCTTGTTCAGGGTGGCAGGGCTGTAGACAGGAATTTTTTAATTCTAGAGGTGCAGAAAAAATATTGTGGAGCCATCTCCACTTTGACCAATGAAATGAAACACAGACTGAAATCAGAAGTGCAGACATGTTTTCTCTTTCCCTGTGACCTTTTCTTAGGAATATATGCGTCCCTTTTGGCAATATACACTGCATAGTAACTTTGGGGGTAAATTTTTTTGGAGGGTAGTGTCACTACAGAATGGTTAATTAAGCACAGGCATCTGGGAAAACTAGACTTGTGTCTACTTTTGTCAATTTTTTTAATAAAAAGGAACTATTTCTTATTACTATATTAATGACAATATTTTTATTTATTTATTTATTTTTAAATTTTATTCTGCAATTAGAGTTGACATTCAATATTAATATATATTAATTTAAGGTGTACACCATAGTGGTTAGACATTTATATAATTTACAAAGTGATCCCCCAAATAGTCTACTATTCACCTGGCATTATATATCATTATGACAATATCATTGACTATGTTACCTATGGACTATTTTTATAACTACCAATTTGTCCTTCTTCATCCCTTAGCATTTTGTACCCCATCCCACAATCCCTCTACCATCTGGCCATCACTACAATGTTCGCTATATCCATGAGTCTGTTTTCATTTTGTTTGTTCATTTATTTTGTTCTTTATATTCCACACATAACTGAAATCATATGGTATTCATCTTTCTCTGTCTGACTTATTTCACTTAGTCAAAATTTCTTTTTGTTATTATTTATTTGATATGTTTTTCCATCTTTTTATTTTAAAATACCTATATTATTATATTTAAAGTGAATTTATTGTACATAGCTTATAGTTGTTTCGTATTGCATTTTTTATTTTTTAAGAAAAAATATCCATTCTTATAATCTTTGACTTTTAATTGGTGTGCTAGGCTTTTATACTTAAGGTAATTACGAGTATATTTGGATTTATGTGTACCATTTTATCATTTGATTTCTGTTTCTTCCCTCTGTTTTCTGTCTGCTTTCTTGTTTTTCTTTTAAGTTTACCTGTTGCATTTTTGACTGTATGTCTTCGTATATTTTTTAAAGTGATTCATCTAGGAATTAAAAAAATATATATATAGTTAACTCTTCATAGACTACTGAGATTCAATATTTTTACCATTTCACATGAAACGTAGAACCCTTACCACCATATAGGTCCCTTTAGTCTCCCCTTCTTTTATGTTATAGTTATCTTATATATTACATCCACATATAATGAAACCCCATCAGATAATGTTATTTTTTAGTTTCAATCTTCAAATATATTTTAATTGATTCAAAAGAAGAATAGTCTAATATATTTGACCAAATATTTACCCATTTTCACTATTCTTCCTTCATTCTGGATGTTCCAAGTTTCCTTCTGGTATAATTTTCCTGCTTTCTGAAGAATTTCTATTATAATTCCTGTAAGTCTTCTAATAACACTTTCTTTTTGTTTTTTGGCATCTGCGAATATCTTTTTTACACATTCTTTTCTGAAGGATATTTTGTTGGAGGTAGAATTCTGGGTCGACAGTTCTTTTCTTTCAGCATTTTAAAAATGTTGGCACACTTCCTACTGGCCCCATGATGTCTGATGAGAATTCTTCAGTCATGAGAATCATTTTTCTTCTGTAAATAATACATCCTTTTTTTCTCTGCTTTCAAGATTTTTTTAGTTTTCAGCAGTTTAATTATGGTATGTTTGGCCATGGATTTCTTTGGATCTATCTTATTTGGTGTTTTTAGAGCTTCTAGAATCTGTAGATTTATGTATTTTGCAAAATTTGTGATGTTTACAGCAATTATTACTTTAAAATATTTTTAATCACCATACTCTTTCATTTCCACTTCTGAGTTTCTGATAAAAATTATAGATGTTTTAGTATTTTACCACAGGTCCTTCAGATTCTGTTCATTTTTCTTTCAATCTTTTTCTCTGAGTTGTTTGAATAATTTCTATTTATCTGTCTTCAGTTCACTATTTTCTCAGCTCCATTCTGCTACTGAACTCATCCAGTGAGATTTTAATTTTGTCACATTGTTAATTTCTAAATTTCCATTTGTTTCTTCTTTAAATAATCTTTTTAATGATCCAAGACCTTCTATATCTACATTTGTTTTGAAAGCATTCATGATTGCTTTAAAGATTGTCAGATAATCCCAACCCCTCAGTTTCCCTGCACTGGTTTCCATTGATTGTCTTTCCCATGTTAGTTCAGATTTTCCTAGTCATTTGTGTTCTGAGTAAGTTCTATTTATATACTAGACATTTTGAACATTAGGTTATAAGACTCTTAGTCTTGTGTAAATCCTATGGAATACACTGGTATTTTGTTTTAGTATGCATCTATCTCTCTTCAGGAGCAGCCACCATACCCTTTGTCCACCATGGCAGGGTAAGGACAAGGGAGGATGGTGAACCATGAGGGAAAGGGGTCAGATGAAGATGGGCAAGTCTTGGGGGTGTTATTCATCTGGTTTATTTCTCATTGGCCAAGACTTAACTTATAGATACTTTGGTCCATTCTCCAAAGAGTTTTAAGTATGAGCAAGTATGAATGGAGAGCCAATGGGCTTTGTGCAGGTCAGGTTGGCGTGATATGTGGCCTCAGAAGAGGAAGGTCCTCAAGGTCATCATCCTTCTTCTGTAAGGCATAGTGACCATCATGGCCCTCATCCTAGTGGCATGGCTGGGACAAGGGAGGACAGTGGGCCATGGAGGGGAAGGGATCAGACGAAGATGGGAGAGACTTATATTCATTATTTGAGTTGTCTGGGTCATGGATACATCATGATTGGCCAACAGAGGATGAACAATATTTATTTTTAATACCTATAGAAAATTATTAATTCTGCTGTAAAGTTTGATTTATTCCTATGCAATTGGTATATTTGAGAACAATTTGAATGAAGACAAATTTCCCATTTGCGTGTGTGTAATTTCCGTCTGTTAAAGATATAAGGTGAATTCAGAAAATTTCATACAGCAGAATGAGCCACATAGGGATACACAAAATGCACACACACACACACACACACCTGAAACATCCACCAGCTATCTTAGCTCACAATGTGTGTTAGGAGCCATCCCTATCAACATCTGATGTTAGATCTTTCTGTTGGATTCAGATAACCCTTTTCTACCACTTAACAGTAGTTTATAAGTTGCAACACTTCTGACACCTACTTTTATAAGCAAATTTCAGGTCTTTTGTCCCAGCCCCATTTTCCCATAAGCCCTTTGCCTGTGTGATTTTGTATAGCATCATGTATTTTAGAAATGCAAACACACCTTACAACTTAATATAATATGTGTGTTAATATAGTGAAAGCGGCAAAGTACCCCAATGGACAGACACCTTGATAAGTTCCCACATGGTGTTTCCAAAAGATATCCTAACTTCTGGTGAAAAATTTTTCTAACATGTGATCCAAAATAATGTTTATTTACAAAAGAGAGAAAGAGAAAAAAGCTATACATGACAATTTTCTTCTTCTGCTTACCTTTTGGAGCCAAGGGCGATATTGTTTCTGAAGGCCTATGTTTCTGCTAACAGCTCTGCTACACCTGAGATGCCCTGGACTTAGATGTACAGTTTGGAGGAATTCTCTCTCTCTCTCTCTCTCTCTCTCTCTCTCTCTCTCTCTCTCTCTCTCTCTCTCTCACACACACACACACACACACACACACATACACACACGCACAAGGAGAGATTTTCTAACCAAGTTATGTTATTTTAGGACATCAAACCTGCAAATTACTCCTATCCAAATATATTATGTGAATTGGACCTTTCCATCTGAAAACTTAATTTACTTTCAGAAAACTTTATACATATGTCTGGGTATCCACATTTGTATAATCACTCCTACTCTCCCCTTCTCTTTTACATCTGTCTCTTGGGCACAGAAATGTATGGTTGCCAGATACATTTGGAAATGAATGCATGTGACTCATAACCCTTAAAATTAGTGTTTTAGAGCTTCTCACACTGAACCTTAATGTGTTTTTCATTAGTGTTTAGTATTGGAAAATCTCATTCACAGAGCCAAAGGATTAAATTACTTCATTTAGGAGAGAACAAGTATATTCTCCATCTTTTTCCTGAGGTGAAAGAAAAGAATGAAGCTGAGATGATTTATATTTCATAAAGGCTTAAACTCCACATGTACTTCACTCAGTGCAACAATCCAATATTGTGAACACTTTTAAAGACAATATTGATGAGTAGTAAAACCCCTGCATATTTAAAATATGGAAACAAAAATACACAATAAAATAGATATAAGTCAAAACACATATATAATCAAAATAACTATATAAAGCATTTCTACCTGCAGCAGAAATAGTATAATATAATAATAATCTGATTGTACTTTTTGTTAAAGTAAAATCGAAGTAAAATTTTTGTCATTGTATCACAATAATAAGGGAGTTGCAAAGATTTTGAGGAAGTCCTGCAAGCAGTAAATCCAGGTGATAATGAGTGATTCTTTTGAACAAGAGTAATGAATAGAAGCTTTCTTTCTTGTGAACAACTGTACTGACAGAAACACTACTGATTATAATAATAAATGGCCTAAGTATCATTTGGAGGTGTTCTGAACCCAAGATCTAAAATTGATTACTTTTCTTCTTCTAACTCTGGATTCCCACCCTTTGCTTCCCTTCCCTGTGTCATCAAGTCATAGATTTAGATAGAAAATCTGTGTAGTGTGTCACTGCTGCTCTTTGCATGTCTGGAGGGGCATGATTTTTAAGCACCCAGTTTAGGGTATCATTGCCCTTCCCCATGGTACTGAAAGAGATTTCTCTGAGACCTCCAAGGCAGAAATCAAACTTCTCTGTAAACTACCAAATAGATGTTCATTGGCTACATCAGAATGCAAGAGCCTGAAGAACATTCAGGTGTGTTCTCTAGGTCTCATAGACCAGCGAAACAATTTTATATCAATAAAAGTTTTTAGGAATCTTACTCTATACCTAACACTATATTCAATATTATATGACATAAAGAAAAATAGATGTTGCTCTAAGAAACATGTTGTCTGTCTGGGGAGATAAGACAAAAACATGAGATACCAATGGAATGCTATAATATGCAAATGCACGGGCCAAATTTATAAGAATCGTAAGTGTTAAAGTCAGAGAAGAGAGTCATATTTATTGTCATATTTATTTTCTAGAAGGGTATAATGGAAAGAATGCCGGACTGGGAATCATGAGACACAAGCAGGCAAATTCGTACAAGTTGAATGACTTTTAACAAGTCACTTCACATCTCTGAGCCTTGGGGTCCTCATCTATAAAATGGAGAAAGGAGAGCAAAGGGCTAAACTAGATGATTCCCTAAGGTCATTTCCAGTCTTAAAGTTTCATACTTCTACTACATTCAATAAACAAACAGCCACTGACATTCTATGTCTAAGCACATTTTACATGAATTAAACATGTTAAGAAAAAGATTATTATATACATTTTACAAATGAGGGGTTAAAGCTTCACAATAGCAGAGGCAAGACTCAACCCAGGTTTGCCATACTCCCAAATTCTGTGCTCTTTCCACTCGGCTGTGCTGCATAGCACACCACACTGCCTTTTATTCCTACCTTTAAGGAGATATGATCTAAGAGGTAAGCACACTTATAAACAAATCACTGCAATGCAAGGTGGTATATTACAAGTGAAATATCCTGAAAACGTGGAGGATTCTGTACCTCTAAACCTTAAGGAAGTGAAAAAAAAGTACTCCTATTACAGAGTTCTGCAATGCAGTGAATGGAGATGTGAGTTCTAGTCTTGGCCATGCCACTTGACTGCTAAATGTCCCCGGACAAGCAATTCTCTGGGTGTTGGTTTTCTCATCTGCAAAATGAAAGGATCTACAAGGTCTTTGCATTACAGCATTCAGTGCTCCTTTGAGTCCCCAGATGGAAACTATGCTTCTGGTTATGGTTATGAATATGAGCCCAGAGGCTTAAAAAATGAGATGTTAAGTACTTATGTTTTTTTTTTCAGTTACTATGAGATTTGGGCTGGGCTTGGAATAATAAGAGTGATTTATAAGATATATAAAACTTTTTATTTTTTTATTTTTTAATTAAGTTTATGGGGATAACATCGGTAAATACAATTATGTAATTTTCAGGTGTACATTAAAATTTGACATCTATATATTTCATTATGTGATTACCACCCAAAGTCCAGTTTCCTTCAGCTACCATGTATTTGATTCCTTTTACCCACTTCGTCTTCCCTCTACCCCTCTATATTTGACCCCCTTTACCCTGTCTACCTCTTCCCTCCTCCCCAACACCCTACCCTCTGGTAACCACTACTCCATTGTCCATATACCTGAGTCTCAATTTCTCCTGTTCATTTGTTGCTTTTAGGTTTATATCCCAAATATAAGTGATATCATGTGATTTTCTACCTTTTTAGTATGGCTTATCTGGCTTAGCATGATTATCTTGAGGTCCATCTATGTTGTCTCAAATGGCAGTATTTTATCTCTTCTTATGGCTAATATTCCAATCATATATTATAGGACACTTCAGTTGCTACCATGTTCTGGCCAATGTGAATAGTGCTGCTATGACCATCGGTGTGCAAATATCTTTTTAGATATACGTTTTCAAGTTTTTGGGGTAAATACCCAGTAGAGGGATTGCTGGATCATATGGTAGATCAATTCTTTGTTTTTTGAGGAACCTCCATCATGTTTTCCATGGTGGCTGTACCAATTTCCAGTCCCACCAGCAGTGTAAGAGGGTTTATTTTTCTCTGCATCCTCTCCAACATTTGTTCTTACTTGTACAGTTGATTATAGCTGTTCTAACAGGTGTGAATTGGTATAACTTTGTGATTTTGATTTGCATTTCCCTAATAGCTAGCGATGTTGAGCATCTTTTCATATGTTTGTTGGTCATGTGTATATCTTGTAGGGACAAGTGTCTGTTCATGTCCTCTGCCCATTTTTTGATTGGATCATTTGTTTTTTGTTATTGTTATTGAGTCATATGAGTTCTTTGAATATTTTGTATATTAGGCCCTTATTGGAGGCATTGCTTGCAAATATATTTTCCCATTGAGAGGGTTGTCTCTTTACCTTGATGACTATTTCTTTTGCTGAGCAGAAGCGTTTTAGTTTGATATAGTCCCATTCATTTATTTTTGCTTTTACTTCCCTTGCTTTGAGGTCAAATTCATAAAATACTCTTTAAATCCAAAGTTCTTCAGTTTAGTTCCTATGTTTTCTTCTATGCATTTCAGTGTTTCAGGTCTTATATTCAGGTCCTTAACCATTTTGAGTTAATTTTGGTGTGTGGTGATAAATAACAATCTAATTTCATTCTTTTTCAGGTGGCCCGAGAATTTTCCCAGCACCATTTATTGAAGAGGCTTTCCTCTCTCCACTGTATTATGTTTTTGGCTTTTTTTTTTGTCAAAAATTATTTGTCCATATAAATATGTGTTTACTTCTGGACTCTCGATTCTGTTCCACTGTATCTGTTTTGCTGCCAATACCATGTCATTTTGATTACTGTCATTTGTAGTATAATTTGAAGTCAGGCAGAGTGATGCCTCAAGTTGCATTCTTTTGTCTCAGGATGACTTTTGCAATTCAGGGTACTTTTTACTTCCATATAAATCTGATGATTTTTTCTTCTATTTCTTGAAAAAAAATGCCATTGGGATTTTGATGGGGATTGCATTAAATCTGTATAATGCCTTAGGTAATATGGTCATTTTAACCATGCTGATTCTTCTAACCCAGAACATGGAATATCTTTCCATTTCTTTGTATCTTCTTCAATTTCTTTTAATAGGGTTTTGTAGTTTTCATTATATAGGTACTTCACATGTTTCGTTAAATTTATTCCTAGGTATTTTATTCTTTTTGTTGCAATTGCAAAAAGAACTATTTTTTCCACTTCTTTTTCTGACACATCATTATTAGAGTATAGGAATGCTATGGATTTTTGAACGTTGATTTTGTTTCCAGAAGCTTTACTGTATTTGCTTATTGTTTCTAGTAGTGTTCTTGTGGACTCCTTAGGGTTTTCTATATAGGGAATCATGTCATCCATAAATAGTGACAGTTTGACTTCTTCATTTCCTATTCGGATGCCTTTTATATCATTCTCTTGCCTGACTGCACTTGCTATGACCTGCAATGTTATATTGAATAAGAGTGGCGATAGTGGGAATGTTTTTAGTTTTTCACCATTAAGCATAATGTTGGCTGAGGGTTTGTCATAGATGGCCTTTATGATGTTAATGTATTTTCTTTCTATACTGATTTTATAAAGTGTTTTGATCATAAATGGATGCTGTATCTTGTCAACAGCTTTTTCTGCATCTATTGATGTGATCATATGATTCTTATTTTTTAATTTGCTTATGTGGTATATCACATTAATTGATTTGCATATGTTGAACCATCCTTGTGCCACGGAGATGAAGCCAATTTGATCATGGTGTATAATATTTCAAATATGTTGCTGTATTCGGTTAGCTAGTATCTTATTTAGGATTTTTGCATCTGTGTTCATGATAGACATTGGTCTGTAGTTTTCTTTCTTTGTGTTATCTTTACTATGTTTTGGTATCAGAGCAATATTGGCCTCATAAAATGAGTTGTGAAGTATTGCCTCCTCTTTGATTGTATGGAAGACTTTGAGGAGAATGAGTATTAAATTTTCTTTGAAGGTTTGGTAGAATTCACTGATGAAGCCATCTTATCTTGGACTTTTACTTTCTGGTAGGTTTTTGATGATTGTTTCAATTTTCATACTGCTGATTGATCTATTTAGATTTTCCAGATCTTGATTCAGTCTAGGAAGGTTGTATTTTTCTAAGTACCGGTCCATTTCTTCTAGTTTATTAAATTTATTGTTATATACTCTTTCATAGTATCCTTGCATGATCCTTTGTATTTCTGTGATATCAGTTATACTTTCCCCTGTTTCATCCTTGATTTTCTTTATTTGTGTTCTTTCTCTTTTTTCTTTAGTGAGTTTAGCCAGGGTTTGTCAATTTCATTAACCTTCTCAAAGAACCAGCTCTTTGTTGTATTTATGTTTTTCTATTTTTTTGTTTCATTTTCAATTTCATTTATTTCTGCTCTAATTTTGATTATTTCTTGCCTTCTGCTGACTTTAGGCCTCATTTGTTCTTCCTTTTCTAGTTTTTTTTTTTTTTAATGAAGTGTTAGGTTGTTTATTTCGGCTTGTTCTTCTTTTTGGAGATAGACCTGTAAAGATATGAACTTTCCTCTTATAACTGCTTTTGCTGTGTCTCAAAAGGTTTGATATGTTGTATGATCATTATCATTCATTTCTATGTATCTCTTGAGCTCTCTTTTTATTTCTTCTCTGACCCAGTTATTCTTCAGTAGCACGTTAATCTCCCTGTATTTGTGGTCCTTCCTGCTTTCTTTCTGCAGTTGATCTCTAGTTTCAAAGTGTTGTGATCAGAAAATGTGGTTGGTATGATTTCAACCCTCTTATAATTGTTGAGGCTACCTCTGTGTCCCAGTATGTGGTCGATTCTTGAGAATGTTCCATGTGCACTAGAGAAGAATGTGTAATCAGCTGTTCTAGGATGGATGGTTCTGTATATGTCAATTATGTCCAGTTGATCTAATGTGTCATTTAAGGATATTATTTCCTTATGGATTTTCTGTTTGGATGATATGTCCATATCCAACAGTAGGGTACTTAGGTCTCCTACTACAATAGAGTTTTGTTCTCTTTCTCCCTTTATTTCTTTTAGTAATTGCTTTACATATTTTGGGGCTCCCTGATTGGGAGCATAGATATTAATATTAATAAGTGTTATGTCTTCTTGGTGCATGATTCCCTTTATCATTATGAAGTGTCTCTCAGTATCTTTCTTTAATATTTTTATTTTGAAGTCTGTTTTGTCTGATGTTGGTACCTCTATTCCCACTTTTCTCTGAATGCCATTTGGTTGAAATATCAATTTCTATCCTTTCGCTTTGAGTCTATATTTGTCTTTGGAGCTGAGATGTGTCTCCTGGAGGCAGCATTTGGTTAGGTTTCGTTTTTTGATCCAATCTGTAAATCTGTGCCTTTTTATTGGTAAGTTCAGTCCACTTACACTTAGGGTGATTATTGAAATATGAGGTCTTCTTATAGCCATTTTATCTTTTGCTTTCTGATAGCTCGGTGTTTCCATTGCTTCTTTGTCCTTGTGTTTCTGTTTTCTTTATTTTCATTGGCTTTTTTGTGTTCTCCTTCTTGTTCTTTTTCTTTTATGTTATATACTTTGGTTCTTACTCTATGGTATGTGGTTACCATTACAAATATAAAAAAGATAGTCATATATATACAGTCACCCATTTTCTTTTGTGTGACTTATCCCCTTTCCCCTTTATGAATTTGGATCTTTGAATCCTCCTATTTTCAGTCATTGTTATCTCAATGTGTTTCTATGTATGCTGAACGTTCATTACAATCTTTCTATAGCAATTGTCTTGTTATTATTTAAGCTTATAATGCCCTAGTCTTAGTTGGGGTTGTCCTCCTCTGCTTCTTTTTGCAAGATTGTCGCTTTACTCCTAATTACGTATTTTTGTTGTTCTTATTTTGTTTAAGGTGATCTGACTCTTTTCAGTATTTCCTGTAGTGCAGGCCTCATAGTGGAGAATTTCCTAAATTTTTGTACATCTTTAAAAGTCTTCATTTTTCCTTCATATCTAAAGGAGAGCTTAGCTGGATACATTATTCTAGGCTGGTAGTTCCTTTAACTTAATAGTTTAAATATTTGATTGTATTTCTTTCCAGCTTATAAGGTTTGCGCTGAGAAGACCAATGATAATCTAATGGGTTTTCCTTTTTACATTACCATTTTCTTCTCCCTGTCTGCCCTGAGAATTTTATCCTTGTCATAGATTTGTGATAACTTTCTTTAATACAATGTGTCTTGGTGAAGGCCTTTTGGGTTGAGATCATCGGGTGTTCTGTTGACTTCTTGAATTCCAGGTTCCAGCTCAAGGTTAGATTTGGGAAATTTTTGTCCACTATTTTTCTGAAAATGCTTTCTAGTCCCTGTTCCTTTTTCCTCGCCTTCTATAATGCCCATTATTCTTATGTTTCCTCGCCTGATGGTATCAGCTAGTTCTTATATTTCTCTTTCATTATTTTTTATTCTTTGGTTTCTTTCTTCTTTCTTCTGATTTATTTCTAGATTTCTGTCTTCAATATCACTGATCCTTTCCTCCATTTGGTCGACTCTATTTCCCAAGCTTGTTATTTTCATTTTTCAACTCTTGTAGTGTGCTCTTCGTCTCCAGGAGTTCTATTTGTTTCCTTTTCAATGTTTCAGTCTCCTTACTCTGCTCATCTAGCTGTTTTTGCAGTTTCTGAAATTGTTGATGTGACTCGTTTCAGAACTCACTGAGTTTTTTCAGAAGTACCATCCTGAATTCTCTGTCACTTAAGTCGCATATTTCTATGTCTGTACGCTCATTTTCTGGAGATTTTTCTATTTCTTTCTGAGATGCCTTGGTTGTTCATGGTGTTGAATGAACTATGTCTCCTCCTGGGCATTAATGGAAGTGTATTCTATTGTTTTTCCAGAAAGAAGATTTATTATATAAATGTCTCTCTTTAGCCTGCTGCAAAGAATGTGCTTCTCTTTTGGTTTTAAGTAGGTGACATCTAAGTCTCTTGGATTTCTGCTTTATATATAGCCTAATGTGTTTTATTTTTATAGATTTTAATCACATACACTAATAAAAGTTGCATTCTGTGTCAGTGTTAGCAACAGTTTGGTAGCGTTTGCTCAGATTCCCATGGGGTTCTGCTGTAATAGGTCTCGAAGGGTGTGGAGGGATGGGCCCTCAGAGTTGGGGGTTGGGGGTTGCAGCACAGTCTCAGTTTTTCCACCGGGACCAGTAGAAATCAACTGTTGTTTCTCTGTAGTCCTGTCCCACTTCTCTGCTTTCTGCCCTTATTACTGAGCCCTGCTTCTGGCTGCGTAGAAAAGTCTCAGCACTTCTAGGCAGAGCTGTTCAGGGAAGTCTCTGCACCTTCTCCCCTCCCCCTCATCTTTCAGGGAGCTCCAGATGTTGAGAGAGGTAGCTTCTGTTTCCATAGCTTTTTCTCAGATTCTTCTGGGGCTTGCACGATCAATCTCAGATGGTATGGGGGGCAGGGCCCACTGATTTGGGGGTTGGAAGCTATATCTCAGCCTTGGTTTTGCAACTGGAACAGATAAAAATCGACTGTTGTTTCTTTGCTATCCTGTCTTGCTTCTCTGCTTTCTGCCCTGATGACTGAGCCCTGCTGCCAGCTGTGTAGAAAAGTCCCAGCACCTCCAGGCAGGGCTGTTCAGGGAATTCGCCGCACTTTCACCCATCCACCTCCTCCTGCAAGGAGCTCTGGTGGCTGCGAGAGGCAGCTTCTTTATTTGTCCCAGTCCACTACCCGACACCCGTCGTTCTGACATACGGTAGCTCTTATGCGCTGATCCCACACTCAAACATGCTGGTATGCAGTTTGGGTGTTTTTCGTTCAATTTTAGATATTCAGTTTATTGTTGTTTCAAGGGGAGAGATCTGAGGATGTCCCTGACTCCGCCATGTTTTCCCAGGATTTACATGAAACATTTTAGATCCTTTTAAATATACATGGGTAGCTAACTATCTAAAGGAATTCTTTGTAGAAATCAAGTGATATCCACTCCCTTCCCATTTATCTTTTATACAATTCCATGTTCACATAACAAGTTCATTTAAAGGGAGAGCTGCCTATACTAGAAAACACAACCAAGAATTTGTCATGCTCTTGGGGCACTAGTATTGTTTTAAAATATGAAAACTATATCAATGTCTTCAGAATTCAAGTTTGAGGTGGAAGGACAGAAAGAACTGATATTTTTTTCTGTAATTGGCCACTGAAAAGTGTGTCTCCCCACAAACCAGCTGAGCCTTTAGCTAGGCACCAAATGTTTCTGGCATTTTTCTGCTTTTCATCTCTCAGTTATTCGAGAGGTCAGATAAAATCATATTGTCTACAAAGTTGGTCCAGAGCATGCTGGTGTAACAAGATATCACTTGGCATCTATTATTTTTCTCCTATGGAAGAAAGGTGGCTATCAGCTATGATAGCATTTTTTAAAGAGGTTTAATTTAAGTATTTCTCATGGGCCAGTTTCTAACTCACTGTCTATACTTGTGGCTGCCAGGAATACAGTGGGAAAATACCAAACTATAGCAACGATGGCAGAGCTCCTAGAAAGGTGTGATGGAGGGGTTCTGGGTGCAGACTGTTCTTTGTGTAGCCATAGGAAAAAAAAGTATATATATACATATATATAATATAAATATATATATATTATATATGTATATATGTATATAATATGGATATAATATGTATATATATATTATATCCATATTATATACATATATATATATAACCTGAACAAACTCCTTTTAGCCTGTTTTTTGAAAGTAGCACTCTGAGTAGCGGGGCTAATAAAGAGATTAGTTTCACACAATTGAGTTACGCACGTGTAAACTGTTTTTCTGAAGTATGGATTTGCTCCTATGTAGGCAGGCTAGCATACTTTTTTGAGGTAACCCAGAAGGTAGCCTTACAGCTTTATTGGAAGTGTTGAATAATTTTCCTGGCAATAAATTTGTGCCTTTCACTGGCATTTTCTGAAGTGAGACTTTTGCAGTGGATGAAAATCAGCTCACTTCTGTTCTGTAACTTCGTGTCTTGTTGATGAATTATTTGTTCAGTAGCAGAAACTATGTCAAATCATGTGAGGTGGCCTCATTTACTTTTTACCTGCTATAACACTGAAGAATTTACATGTAAATGCAATTGAGAATGTTTTACATTTCATGAGCATACGGCACCTGATTTTGGAAGATAAATGACATTTTTACATATATACTGAACTTAAAACTCTTCCCCCAGCCCCATATTCTATTATTTTAAAATCTGGTAAGTCTGACAAGTGGTGTTTTACTGATGCCAAGTGAGAGAATAAGTTTCTTTTTTTGTTGTTTTTCTTCTCTCCTCTTTAGACATGCATAGCAGCCCACACAACCAGTTCGCCTTCAGACCCCTCCCGCCACCACCACCACCTCCTCATGCCTGCACCTGTGCCAGGAAGCCACCCCCTGCAGCAGACTCTCTTCAGAGGAGATCAATGACTACACGCAGCCAGCCCAGCCCAGCTGCTCCAGCTCCTCCAACCAGTAGACAAGATTCAGTTCATCTGCATAACACCTGGGTCTTGAATAGCAACATACCATTGGAGACCAGGTACTTGAAATATTAATGATCCCACTAAACTTAAGGATTGGCAGAGGATGATTCCACTGAGTGCAGAAACTCATTTTACTGTAGACATCTGCAGAGACACACAAATGAGCACATAGATACACACCCAGATGCATGGGCAAAAGGGCAGACCCCTCCACAAGCACAGATGCACATACGGACACACACATCTAGATCCAGGCACACCTGCAGACACAGACCAAAGCATATGCATGTGAAAAGATGAAACCACAGATGCATAAATATCCCACAGGTAGACACCCGCAAAAGCACAGGTAGTAAAGCCACTATCTAAACTATTGTTGCATCCTTAAACTACTAAAAGGCAGCCATCTTTTGTTTTAAGAAATTTCAATATTACAGGAAAATCCAAACACAATTGGGGGAACAGTGATTATTTGCATTTTATTTATTATAAGATTCTTTGAAAAAGTAAGTTTCCTCAAACATTTTTAAAAAGATTCGTTTCATGAATTGGAAGTCCATTTAATTTTAAAAACTATTCTGCCTTTAACTTGCTATTAACATAGAAAAACATTACCTAATAAAACATAGTATTCTGTTATAAATTCAAGGACTTCCCCTTTGTCTTCCACATGCCTTATTTAGATCTAACACCAAAGCTTTTTAAAAATACATTTATATGTAAACAATTGGTATGATCTATCACTTGATAAGCAATGTCTAGTGTCAACTCTGATCAATTTTATCCTAATATTTGGGAACTGGAATAGAATGGGGAGGACTGATTAACCCACATTATAAGGCTGGTTATTTTTTTCCTAAGCAGCATATTAAATTAAATGTTAGCCATGGCATCAGAGAATATGTCACCACCAATAAATTGAAAGCAGTATGGCTCAAATCCAGGAAACTCTATGTCACCCATCACTTACTAGGTTACATAGTTTCATAAACTGATATTTCTGATATCGCCAAAAAGAAAATATAGCAGTGAGCACCTATGATGGAGATAACTCAATTAGAACTATGCTTGTGATATAAGGTGTGTATATTGTTTTTCTGTTTAATTGAAAGTAGAGAGGTGACTGAAATGAGAGAAGCAGAGATCAATAGACGGTGTATATTCAAGGAGTTTTCAATAACTATGTGATTTACTCACTCTTTTTAAAAGTCCTTTGCAGGGCTTAGTGTTAGAGAGCTAAGAAAACACTGAGGCAATCTGGTTAACTAGCAGTCCTAACAAGCAAACACACGCCCTTTCTCCAGGAAGTCTGGAAGGATGGGGGTGGAATGGACTCAGGAAAATGGAAAGAGAAAACTATTCTTATTTGAAATGTTTATCTAAGCATGTTTGTACAATCTGCTCACATGAACCTTCTATATCTGTACAAAGAATGTATTAATTGGTCTCAGTTTCATAAGACACAGAGAAAAATATAAGTTTTCATGTGAGACTGAACAGAGAGTACCTTTTTAGTACATTTAAAAATATATTCAGCATCACAAAGATGAATTAAAAAAAACAACTAGAAACTCTGTCAATCAGGCTGGTCAGCTAGGACTTTCCAAATATATCCTTTAAAATGTTTGTTTCACATGAAGTCAATAAAAGGCAACTGTGGGTCCCCTGGTGCTTACTCATGACTGCGTAACATCTCTGAGCTTCAGCTTCCTCATCTGTAAAAATGAATATAAAAATACCTGCCCCAACAGGTTGCTAAGGAAGATCAAGTTAGTATAACAGAAAGTACCTCATATATTATAAAGCTTTATACAATTCAAAGGTAGCATCACTACCTCTACTAAGTGGTCACATGTCTCTGATCAAATATCTCCAAAACAGAGAACTGACTCATTCCTAAGGCATTCCATGTCATCTCAAACAACTACTAGAACATTCTTACTGAACCAAAATCTCCCCCTAAACTCTGCTTATTTTCTCACAGATCTAGTTCTAGGACCTCACAGAATAAATAAAATCTCTCTCACACCTGACATCCAGTCTTTTAAAGCTAAATGTTTCCCAATTTCCTCCACCTATTCTTCACATTAACTGGTTTCAAATCCTCTATCCTGGTCTCTCTGCACTCCAGTCCCACACTACAGTTTGTCTAAACTTCTCTTGACATATCATAGCCAAGGCTGAGTGTAGGTGTGGATTCTTATTAGCCAATTTGGCTGAAAGGAGTAGAGGTCAGTCAGGTTTCCTGGAGTAATTTAAAACATCTTTTTAAATATATGGTCGGTTCCTGGGAACCCAGGAAATATCAGTCAACCTCCACAGGAAGGTAAGGTCTATAGATCTCTGAAACTAATATATGACTCAGCGATTCTCTCCATTTTTGCCTTTCTCTGTTACTTTCTTTGTCTAATGTATCATCAGCTCGATATTTCTTTTATCTATAACAGTTTCTACTTTCGCATGGCAGTGTCTGGTTTCCACTGCACCACATAACTCCAAGGATACCTCCTGGCACCTCTCACCTCATCCCTTCACCTCTATGTTCCATTGTTAACTGCCTAATACTCTTGCTAGCTGTGGGTTCTATAGGGGAGGAAAATTATTTTCTTTCTGCCTGTATAGGTTCTTGCCTGAGACCACCCTATAATGAGAGGTTAACAGGGAAAACACAAACAGAAGTTTAATACCTCCTGTATACATGGGAGAAAACCAGGAAAACTGAATTATTTGCTAAAATGGTACAAGCCATTACTTTAAATACTATCTTTAGCTAATTATGAAAGACATGGGTGGGGAGCCAGTTATGAGGTTATCAGGAAAAGCACAGTGAACAAGGGTAAAGTTTTTATGCCTTCTCCATTGTTGTTTCTACAGATTTAGGCACCCTCCTCTTCCTGGTACAGAAAGAGAGACAGGCTTACAAATGGAGATTTCCTTTATAAATGTAAATATCCCTTACAATGGGTAACTTCTACTTGGTTTTCAGAGCTTCTCCTGTGCCTGCTGTTTCATAAAAAGAATCAGCCCAAAATAATCAACTTGTAAAAGAGGCATACTTGAGGATGGCAAATTCTGCTCCCCTTCAGTTCAAAAATCTTAGAGAAGGAATTTGAGTAACCCAATTCATCCCTTTTGTACCAGGTTGCATTCAAGTTCCCTGGCAAGCCCTCCCTCTCATCTATCCCCTCAGTCAGCTGAGGCAAAGGGGAGAGAAAGGTCATGTGACTTAAAAAAGCACCAGCATGGCCCCTTATGGCTGTCCCTTGTGTAAAGGCTGGGAGTGGACCTGAAGTGCCTTAGATGGACCTCTTTGCAATCACCTTGATTGATTCAGTTAGAAAAGGGCAAAAGTCAGTTGTCTGCATTGTTCTAAGTATTTATGTTAATGTTCTCCACTTCAATATCAGCATTTTTTGGTGGCTACATAGCACTAATGATACACAGTGAAAACACTTATTAATTAAACTCTTAAAACTTTTTTACAAGTTCTGAGGCTAAGTCACAATGTATTTATTCCATAATTATATAGTTGAAGTTTTTTAAAAATTGCATGTTTGGGATATGAGAATACAGGTGGAAATACGTTGAGAGGCTTAATTCGTCCTAATTTGATTTTATCTTGTTAGCCTGTGGAGATGTAGCTGAATTCTAATTCTGCCATACAAAATATTTGCATAGTATTGCTATCACAATCGTGTCATCTGTAGGCTTCTTAGGTATACTTTCCTCATTTTTATGTAAGTTATTAAATTTTTATGTAAGTTATAAAAATGATACATAGGGCAAGATCAAGATCAGAGTTCTGTGGCATGCTGCCGGAACCTCTCTGTGGGTTGACATTTTTCCATCAGGCAGCATTTTTTTTACTAACATACAACCCACATTTTTTTCATCTTGTTCAAGGCATATCATGAGAGATCTTGTCAAATGACTTGCTGATATCCAGATGCAGTATACATACATTTGTCCTGATCTGCCAATTCAATAACCATGTCAAAAATAGAAATTAAATGAGATTCGTCTTATAGAACTTGTTCTTAGAGTGTTTATGCTGCCTTCTCATGGTTACTATTTTTTTCTAAGTTCTTATTAATTAACTTTTTAATAACTTGTTCTAGAATTTTGCATTCAATCAACATGATGTTTCTTGATCTAATCTATGGAGCCCATGGGCTTCCTGTTCCTTTTGAAAACCAAAGTCAATGTCTACTGACTCCAGTCTTCTAACACATTTCACCACACTACAGTCCTGATACTTTAGTAACTATGACTAGGTAATCCAATCCACAAGACTTGTCTCCACTCTGAGATATAATTTTAATTCATTTAGAACAATTAAGTGCCCTCTTATGAATACTTTGCCTATCTTAGGCTTCAGTTTAGTTATTGATATTTATTTTTACCCATTTAAGTTGTAACGATCACAAAGAAAGCTAGTTGTTTAGAAAATGACCCTGATTTTGGAACATTGCATAAGTTGCACATTTGCCCTAACTGCCAGAGACCAGCTCCAGCCAATTCCAGGGCTGAACAATACGTGGAGTCGGCAAAGGAAAAATGACAAGCAGCAAGCCTTGATGCAAGGCAGTTTTATTTTTTTATCTCCCCGAAAATGTAGAGGTGCAGGAGTTTTAAGCCCCAAATCCCATTCTTCATTCTTTCTAAACACAAAGGTCTATTTTTCTTCTATTCACTACTTGTCAACTCACAGGTTAGGTTCCTAAGCGGGGTTACAGAAGCAGAAAGTTTGTTTAGAATGTTATATTCCTATAATCAAAGGTCTACGTGCCCATAGCAATAGTAAAACAGTAATTTCTAGTAAGAATCATTATTTCAGCTACCACGTCCCCCTCCCGCCCTTTGTGGGCCTAACAGGGGCTTTCCACATAAGCACTGACACAATGGCCCACTCAGAAAGTAAATCTTGCTTTCTCCTTTGATCAAGTTGTTTGATTAATTCCTATTACTTATATTTCTTTGTGCCCTATTTTTGGAAAAGTTGCCTTTCCCCCTAACACCCCCCTCCTCTCCCAAGGATGGAACAGTAATCAAAAGCAATGCATAAACTTTCGATATAGACAATACAGAGGAAAGCAACAAGCACAGATGATTCTAGCATCACTTCCTTTGCAAGCGACGCTTCACTCCAGCTGCGACTGTGTCAAACAGCTTGAGGTCTGTGGCCTGCGGCACCTAACCTTGCTCTTTCTCTAAGCATGTATTTTATAAAAAAAAATACTAGTCATCTTTAGCAATTTTTTTCAAGTGTCAGGCTCATCTGGGCATTAACCCTCTTGCCATTATTTTCACCATACTCTCATATTTATTTATCCCTGATTTTCATCTCTTTGTTTTAGTAGATATCCTTTAGAAACCTAAACTGAGTGATGAGCACCAAGTATAGGCACACAGATTTCAATAGTCAACAAGCCTCTTTTTTTATAGTGTCTCGGTATGTGGGATTAAACCTACTTAATTTTAGAGACTTGTTTTCCTAAAGTCTAGAATTTTTGCTTCATAATGTACTTGGGAACTCTAAACTAAAATTGTCGTTTTCTCTAAAGGTCTCTGTCACCTTCAACTCACCAGTTTCTCTTGAGTCAGTGAGAGAAGAAAGTCTTATCATTTTCTTTGCCTTCTTGGAGGTGGAGTTGTCAACAGGGGAGGCTGGGGACTAGTCATATGTATAGCAGATGTCTATAAAGATGAAATACTCATGTTTACTATACTATTTTTAGTACACTCTTGTGGTCTGTGTTAGAAATGAGTATATATTTCTTCCATCTGACCCAAGGGGCTATTATAAACTCCCTAAACCATTATTCATTAGCTGTATGACCTAGGGTGTAATACTTGACATCATTATCATGCCTCAATTTCCCTCATCTTTAAGGATGGTAGTAATACCTATTCATAAGGCTGTTGTGGGGATTAAATCAGTTAGTGCTTGCAGTGTATTTAGAGCAGCTGGACACATAGTAAGCACTTGATAAATGTTAATAGTAACCATAATAATACAGAAGACATGACTCTACTTTTTATCCCATTCTATTTCTATTTTCAACTTACTAAAGGTGTTCCTACCCTTATGTTCATGATTTTCTCCAACATATACAACACATACAACATCATTTCACTTCCTCTCTTAGTATACTTTTAAATGGAATATACCCTTTACCACTGCCTTAGTCCATTCAGGCCGTTATAAGAAAAATACCATATATTGAGTAGTTTAAATAACAAATAGTTATTTATCACAGTATGGAGGCTGGGAAGTCTAAGATCAAGACACTGGCAAATTTGGCATCTGATTCAAACCCACTTCCTAATTCATAGACTGCTATCTTCTCAATGCCTCCTAACATGGCAGAATGGGTAAGGAAGCTCCCAGAGATCTCCTTGATAAGGCCACTAATCCCAATTATGAAAACTCTATCCTTATGACATAATCACCTCCCAAAGACTCAACTTCCAAATACCATCACACTGGGAATTGTGAATTGGGGAGGCGGATACAAATATTCAATTTATAATAACTAGCAATTCCAGTTATTAGAACACTTCCTTCTTCTAGGTTTTAATGGCACATATCTGCAAGGATTTATAAGATTGTTGTCCTGTGACAGATCTCTATAACAGCTTTTGGATGGTTACCTCTCTGCTGTCATTCATAGAAACAATGCCCTGACTACCTAGTACATTCAGGATTATGTCCTGCCATGAGCCCTCCCTTACTCAGAGATCAGCCTTTCCAGCTCTTCCTCTAAGACTTCTCTCCACATTTCCAATGTCTGTATTATCTTTTTTATGGTGGAGTTAGGGCAATATATTTCACAACCTGGAAAGATGGGCACATTGCCAAAGATGGAGATGGAGAGCCTGGATGATTTGTTAAGCATATGTGCTTAAACAACCCTGGACTAAGCTACTTATATGGTTGTGAATTTGGACACATTACTTAACTTCCATGGGTCTCAGTTTCTGCATCTGTTATTGGAATAAAAATTACCTTACTTTGTGGGGTTTGTGTGAGAATTAAATGAGATAATATATGCAAAATGTCTGCTCAGGGATGGGCACATAGAAAATGTGAGATAAATATTATTTTCACTATAAGAACCTGGTACTGCCCTGGTGACAAAGAGACGAGTTCAGAATCACTACAGTTCAGAGAGCATATTAGCTTTAGTCTGCTCTAAAAACATCCAATATCCACATATACCTTACAGTCTCTGTATTATTGAGCATTCCCTGAACAAGGAGGCATTTAGCAAGCATTTACCGATTATTCATCATGTACTGCAACTGCTATGAGGAATAAGAAGAGTCTCTGTACTGAAGAAACTTGTGGTGTAGTACTAATAATGATGATAGCTAAGTGTATAGCATCGCTATATTCCAAACTCTGTTCTAAGCCCTTTATAATCAACTGCTTTAATCCTTACAATAACTCCAGGTAGTAGGTATTATTGGTGTCAACAACTTCATTGGATAGATGAAGAAACTGAGGTACAGAGGTGTTGAAGATCTTTGAAAAATCCTACAGGTAGAAATACTAACTCCAGGTCAGGTTTTGATCCAGACTGTAAGTCTGGGATCTTCACATTTAGCCACTTCCTGCAATAGGAAATACCAAGCAATATAAATAGCAATTCCATGATAAGTACTTTATTAAATTTAAGTTATTTCAAGATAGGAACACTTAGAGGCGGTAATATAACTGAGATGGGAATAGTGATGGCCAAAGAAGTGTTTGAAGCAAGTGGAAGAGGGAAAATGGAAATTTGCCTGGGAAAATGTCCTAAAAATCATTTTGATCTAAAATTGTGAGGAAGCATTAGGTAAAAAATGGAGGAAAAGACATCCCGGGAAAAACATTGCACTCAGAATCATACACATTATTCTTCCTGTTCTTCCTCTCCCTTTCTCTCCATTGCTGTTTAAACCTTCTTACTAGGTTGGCTATTCTGTGAGCAAATGAGTTACTTCTAATACTAATGAGATAATCATTCTTCTACCATTTGCAATGACATGAATAGACCTAGAGAGTATTATGCTAAGTGAAATAAGTCAGAGAGAGAGACAAATACCAAATAATTTTACTTATATGCGAAATCTAAAGAAAAAATAAATGAACAAACAAAATGAAAACAGACTCACAGATACAGAGAACAAACTGATTATCGCTAAGCTGATGGGAGGGGGCGTTTTTGAGCTGGATGAAAAAGATAAAGGGATTAAGAAATACAGATTGGTAGTTATGAAAAAAGTCACAATGATGTGAAATATAGCATAAAGAATATAGTCAATAATTTTGTAATAACTATGTATGTATCAGGTGGGTACTAGACTGATCAGAGGGAACATTTTGTAAATTATTTAAATGTCTAACCACTCTACTGTATACCTGAAACTAATATAAAATAGTATTGAATGTCAACTCAAATTGAAAAATAAAAATTTTTAAAAAACTATTATTCCTGAACCAAAAGCCTATAATTTTTAAGCTATGAGCCAGAAATCTAAATTTCATTCTGAAATTCAAACTGGTAAATTGCAATATTTTCCTTTCATATTTAGGTGTGTATCTTTGGATATACTAGAGTTTTCAGATCCTCTTATTCTGTGATTCTGCTCCAGAGCCTCTTTTCCCTTCCCGTGAGATAAGCCTCAATCCTAAAGCTATCCTGTTGTGCCTTCTTCATAAATAGTGTAAGAGTGGCTAAGATTTTGGTTTGTAGAAACCAATAGATGTGGGTTTAAAGTTCAGTTCTGCTCCTCATTAGCTTCATACGCCTGCACAAATCATTGAACCTTTTTGAACCTCAGTTTCCTGATCTTAATAATGAGTTATTAGCACTCATTTCATATGGTTGTTACACGGATTATTTTAGACCTTACATGTGATTTGCACTTTCATTTTATGTCCTCCCATTTTTCTGTTCTTTCTTTGTGTCATATTTCTCCCATCTCCATCCCCTTGACACTAGTTTTTGTTCTATTCTAGCTTCTCAGAATCCTGACTTACTGCTTTCCTTTCTGTAAGAGTCTCTCCATTCTATCCATGCACTTTGTGTACTAGTGGATTACTCTGCCTGTAACACCAGAAAAAGTGGAGTATTGCTCTTTTTTTAAATCAGGAATTCTCACATAGCCACTCTTTGCAGAACACTAGGACAGTTCTCTTATCTCCTCAACCTTTTCACTGGAATTCACTTTGAAGTGGAATTACAGCCATTTTTAGTCTCCATTAATTATTCTCTTAGTTGTCCCCCAATTCGAGCTGTTTACTTGATGCCCTTACTCATTTGGAATTTTAGACCAGGTGTTAGCTCTAGACCCTAACTGACTTTACTTGATCTGTTCTCAGTGGTGATGGATGTTAATCATGATCTAGCCTCCAAAAGGAATCTTACTTAAAGATTTTGCTGTGATATTTAATATTAAGGAGAACTTGGAGTTTCTATTAACATAACCACTTCAACTCTCAAAGACAAATCAGACTTGCATAGTGGAGTAGTGCCAGAAGAGTGAGTAGCAACTATCTTCATTGATTTTTACCATATTCTGACAGATGATTGTAGCTTGGTATGATGCTAACTGCCCTCACTGACTTTAGGCTAATACGACAATTAATTGGAGTCAATAGGGTTACTTTTATAAAAGAACGGCCGGGACCATTGACAGAGGAGATGTTGGAAAGAAATGGAAAGAGAAATTAAAACTATATGACCAATGCTTGTTATCAGAATTCTAGAGCTATTGTCTATCTTGGAGAAAGAAGAATCATTAGGAAGTGGTGATGGTTGTGATTAAAGTATCTATGGATAATACTCTTTAAATACTAGCCCATAAAAGTAAGTTCCCCAGTAGTGATTATACTTCTTAATTCTACAGTATTACTAAAATCTACCTAACATTTATAAGTAGTTTTTTTCCTCATTAGGACATTTGCAATGAAAGATAGATTTAAAGACATATTTTTCTTTCGATAATGACAGGACAAAAAAACACATTCAGTGCCTAGATCCAGCAATATCTCATGCTTTAATCCTTTAATAGAACTAGTGTTAGCAAAATACATCTTCAGCCACAGATTTAAAGATTCTGTTTGAGACAGAAAAGACTTTGTAGAACTAATCTATGATGTATAAATCCTGTTTACTACAAATGAACAAGAATAAACCAAGCATTTCAGCCTACACCAAATGATGGATGTGGAATATGTTAAATTTACATGAAAGATAATTCTGTAGCCTTAAAAATATTTTATAGATATTGAGAGTAAAAATATATCTCTAAAAGTTTATTGTACTTAGGTCATGAAGGACAATATTTTGAAGGTTATTGTGATACAGTCTCTAGACACTTTAGTGGTGGTATTAGTTTTAAAAATTCTTTTTAATCGACCATAGGTAAACGTAATGTTTTATTTTATAAAGAAAAAAATTATACCATAAGCAAGGTGAAGTCTGGTTTTAATATGGAAAAGATTTATTTAGCAATTTAAATGTGAATTTAGACAGATGTTTTAGAGAATTCTTTAAAAATGAGATGATTAATTAAATAAGTAAGTATAGCAAACAAAATGAAATTTTAAAGGAATCTCTGTATCAGTATTTTTGCCCTCTCTCATCATATATACTTCCTTGTCTTAGATTGTAAATCCAAAAACAGAAATACCTGATTTTGATAAAGAGAGAAACTAGTTCTTAACAACTTCATTGACTACAAAGTTACTTATCCAGTTACTCATAATAAATATTTTCACTGCCGTGTCAAGTTAATAAACACTTGTCTGTTATATTTTACTAGAAGTATGAAATATATTTGAAGTAGCAAAAATTTATTTTCCTTTCAATTATTCTCCTTATTTTCCACAGTGGAGTGTGTGTGTGTGTGTGTGTGTGTGTGTGTGTGTGTGTGTGTAAGACATTCTACTAAACATCTCTCTTTGAAAGAATCCAGCTGATTCCTTATTAATTCCACAACCCAAAAAAATGTTTATAGCTTTTAAAGCAAATGATAAGATCCAGTTAAGTCGTGAGGTATTTGAAATGTTTCTCCAAAAACTGTGAAAGTACAGTACTGAGTAATCCATTTAAAGAACAGAAATCTTCAAAAAGAATTGCCCCCTTTGGCAAACATATAAGCAAATAAATAGGAAAATCTGCTCCTCTATTCTGTTAAATTTTTTTGGTGTGATATCTGAAGGTATAAGAATGTGTATAATGCAAATATTTTAAATAAAAATGGTTAATAATAAATTCTATGATTTAATTCTGGCATAGATAAGTTTTAACAAATTTTGACAAATCTGAATTGAGAGCCTACTCTATACCACACACTGTTCTAGTTGTTGGTGTACAACAGAACAAAACAGATACAATTTTTGCCTTTATGGAGCTCACATGCTAGTGAAGGAGAAAGCCTTTACCTTAAAATAGTAATCATATTGAGGCTAATAATACTGCTCGTGGTCTGGCTAGATGTAGTATTTGAGAAGGGGAGAAGGAGTCAAAAATACCTCTTAGAAGTCTTCCTTTACTAGCCTTGACTTCCCCACAGTAACTTTCATAGAATTTTCCCTTATCTATGGCCTCATATCATCCTGTGCATGTCTATGAAGACCTTATTCCATTATATATTTGCACTCCAAATATTTTATTTACTTGTCTTTATTCCTTGTTGTAAATTGAGTAAAGGACTGTATCTTTTGTTTTTACTTTAATTCCTCAGTGCTTTGTTCATACTGTTCAACAAAATTTTTGTAGGATATTTGGACAGACAGAGTATGTAACTGAGCAAGGAACTGCAGATGGAGTAGATTTCTGAAATCAGAAACAATAGTTGGAAAAAGCCAACAATGAGGCTTTGGGGGAAATATTAAAAATCTATGTGGGACATCTAGTTTGAAACATCCAATATCCAATAAATAGTTGAAAATGTGGATCTGGGTCCCAGGAGAGGAAGAAAAAGAGAAAAGGTTTTCTCCTACCACTTACTGAATACCTACTGTGTGCTAAACGTTGTGCCAAGCTATCATTGCATTTATTACAATTTAAAGTTTTTAAAACCAAGACATAGAGAAGTTGAACAATATGCCACAAGGTCACCCGTTAGTATGTAATGGAGCCAATTCAAACTTACTTCTGCCTGATTTCAGAGCCCATGATAGACATGGATAATAAAGAATTTTATACAGGCACATAAATATTGAATTTCCATGAATGATGAAGGAAATATTGAAAGACCTAGACACAGAGTTTAGTACAAGAAAGCTATAAAGCAAACCATGGCAACACACCTTAGGTGTTTATAAAGGAGAAAAGGCCAGCATCGGTGATTAAGGAGTAATTATAGAAGAGAAAAAAAAACAAGAGAGGAGAAAATTTCAAAGAATAGTGATCTTGATTTTCAGATGTTTCATAGATCAAGTAGAATGTGCATGAGAGGAGATCACTGACTGTCAATTACAAGACTTCTTAAATTTTAAGCAGCCAGTTTCAGTACAGTGATGAGATTGAAGCTAGACTCCAAAGTATTTGAAGAATTGTTAAGAGGTAAGAAAATAGAAACCACAGATATCAGAGACTACTCTTTCAAAATGAAATAGTAGATTGGGAGGAAGCTGAATAGGTCAAAACTTCCATATAAATTGGAAGGAGGGAAGAAGAGGGAAAGGACTACATTCAGTGAGGAGGTACACAGTAGTCACCAGCATGGCTATGTGGTTTACAGAAAGAAACAACATACCAATTTAGAGATTAAGTTTCCTTACTGGTAAAGGATAAGGAAATTTACAAGGATGGTCACATAATACTAAAGAAAATAGCACGATCCTACACGGTGATACAGGCTTCCTAGGTCACCAAGTCTCAACAAGGGCCTACAGCCTTTGAGGAATAATAAATCCCGTAGGTGCTAGAAGTTTGCCTTTGCAAATATTGTATTAGAGGGAGGTATTATATCCTCCTACCCTTATTTAAAGTAGATTTTCAATATAAGTCATATTCTAAAGGGCAAGCAGCTATCATTGGCCAATCCAAGATTATAATTTAGATTTATTGTCTCCATCTGGCATACGTAACACATTAGGCAGTCCCGTTACTGATGAAGGTATTTAACAATTACATATGTATACACAGGGCTTTCATTGACAACATAAATGCTAATTTATGACTACTTCCAATTCAACTAATAAAATATCAAGTACAACATAAAACCACGGATATCATTTATTCTTTCCTCTTGTGGCACAATATTAGCTTTCTAAGTAAATTTATTTTCTTCTGGAAAAAACAATATTCACAATTTGCTATTTTCCTCACCTTTCAACTCAACTAAAATAATTGTATTTTTTAAATTTATGATAGTCCAATCTTTCAAATTTTGTGATTCGCTATGCTGAATACTATCATTAACTTAGATAACTTTATGACAACATGACTGATTGCTATTTAGTAGATATTCTTGTAGCTAAATATTTTTTTCATGTGTCATATTCAAAAGACTGAGATTTTACATAAATTATTGCATATATGTATGTGTATATGTTAGGCATATGTGCTCATGTATGTGTGCATGTATAATTTTCAATTGTCCAAAGTCATTTAACTCATTATCTCATTTGAAACTAAAAAAAAAATATGTGAGTTACCTATAACAGAATTTATGACCAACATAAAGATAAAGAAACTGAATGAGTCTTGGAAATTTTTAATAATGTGTTTATATGGCAGTAAGAACAAGAGTTAAAGTTGAAATGCAAGTCTTCATGCAACGAATCCAATATTCTTTCCACTATAACAATTTGTGTCTAAAGTATAAAGAATCCCAAGTCATCCCTTCTTGTCTTTCAGTGAATATTTATAGTTCAGTTTAAATTTCCCCTTACAGACATAATCTAGGTTTTATTTATATTAAAATCGTGATTAGCCTAAATGCCCAGAAAATTAGGGGTTCTGGTTAATTGGATTCAGTGTTTACCTTAAGGTTAAATCAAACTTTTTGAAAATTGCCATTCCTGTTGAAAATCATTCTTAAATATGAATCTACTTTTCATTTTAACCCAAATCATAATAATTTACTCTTTATAATTAAAAATCTTACTGAATGTCAGGGTTGTCATTTTGAATATGATTTTTTATTATACAGAAGTCAAAGTATAGAGGATATTGTAGAGTGGAAAAAATGTCTAGTGGTCCTGGGATATCTTTTGTAAATTGTGGATGGCCTCTTGTTCATAGTTGAAAAAGCACTGGACTTAAAATTAGAAATCTTGAGGCCAAGTCCAGTTGTGCGACTAAATAGCTGTGTAATTTTGATAGTGTTTTTCTTCCTCTTAACTTCATTTTCCTCAACAGTAAAATGAGGGAATAAAGGTAAATCATACTTGTGGTATTATCTGACTTTACTATCCCTTTTACTCTATGGATTGCCTTTTTATTGTTTGCCCCTCCACTGAAAGTATTCTGCTCAATTGAGCTTTGCATTTAGTTGGATTTTAATTAATTTCGAGATTACTAATTCTAAATGATGTCTTCAAACAAATCAGATGAATTTCAATTGAATAGTCATGACTCCTTCAGAATTCCCAATAGCCAAGAAGAAACAAGGAAGATGCTACATATCCTTTTCTGTCAGGCAGTAGCGATAATGGCAGACAAGTATAGTTAACAAGGCAATGTTAGGCCAGTACAAGACTAAACTATGATTAAGTTTTGCCTGATATACAATATGTGCTCAATAAAAGTTTGTTAAACAAATAAATTTAAGAACAAAACCTTTCATGAAGATGGGATAAAAATACAACACCTTACATAAAAATCTACCTTGCCTTGAGTCATTGTGAAGCTACAGTAGTTTCAGCATTTTCTTTCATATTGTTAGTTTCTGTCTAACTGTGAAATACATATAACTTCATTTTGTTTCTTATTCAAAGATAAAAATACAATATAGATTAGGTTTAAGTTCCAACCAGCCTTTTCTATATTGTATCTCATGAATCCATGATGATTTGTTTGAGTATTGACAATGATGCAAAGAGAAATAAGTTTAGTGCTAATATTATATCTGCCATATAGAGATGTATTTTTAGGGGTCAAAGGAGTGTGTGAAATCACTATATACTCCTCAAGTTGACTTTACCTTGTTTATTTCCCTGTGCTGTCCCTGAATAAAATAGACCAATGAGTATTTTCTTTGAGCTTTGGAACTCACATAGCAGATGTGGGAGAGAACATTTCTATGGCAGGAAGGCCTGATTTAAATATTCTCCTATATTTAAGTGGGATTATATTTATTGAGTTTAGGAGTATAACACAAAGCTGAATTTGACTGTTTCTTAGATGGCCTAACCTGAAGGGAGTTAACGTTGTTTCATTTACTATAATCATTATATATTCCGCATGTTCTAATCAGTAGTTCAGGTTTTAGATTTATGCCTCATGACAGGTTCACAAAGGGGACAATTTGAAAAGCAATTTTAAAAATTGAGAGTATAATATGTTTTCTATTACGCATCTCTTATGAAGATTTCCTTGTCAGCAAGGGTAAATATCTGGGGTAAAATTATTGAGTTATGCATGTTCTCTGGCCCTTGTGCTCAGGGTATTTGTTTGGACAATAAACCAATATCGAGTGGAAATAGCCTCAATCTAGTAAAAAGTGTGGGCTTGAGGAGGTAGATAAGATACTGAGTGCCTGGTAAGAAAATCTTCTTCCAGAAGTCTTTATAGAGAGACAGATACCCTCCCATAGGAATGTTGAATACTTCAAAAATACATGTTCCAAGTATAAGGGAAAAAATAGCATGGATGATAGAGGCTTTGTTCATCATTCTTGAGACCACATCAAAGTTGTGACAGAAAGATGGAACAAACAGCAAGCAAAGTCACCTGGGATCTAGAGGAACAGAAGCACTACAACTAAGGATAGAAATAAGAAATCACCCTGCAACAGTAGAAGGTAGAAGGTGGACAAGAAGCAAGGCTGCTTGATCCAAAGGGGCTGAATGGAACAGAGGCTACAGCAGCTGCATCTGGCAGCTACAGATGCCTCTTAAAGGGACTGTGTCCAGGAGAGGACATTTGCAGTGACGGACCTGCTCACTCTGAGCACCAGCACCATATCAGCTGCTTGGGAGGCACCAGGGACTTACAAGGGGACATAGTTGTTAGAGCAAGGGCCAGAGGCGAGGCTCTCTTCCAGGCAGAACTGCCGGCAGTATCCATTGTTCCTCTATTGAGTCTTAACCCCTCCCGGTGTGGGAAACTGCACCACCATAGCTGAAACATCATTGGACTGGATAACAGAGGTCGCTTTGCATGCAGAATTCCCTAAAACCCTGGTCCCCCAATTTGGGGCCCAAGCCAAGCTACATCCAGTTGTGTCCTCAGTGAGTATAGTGTTCTTGCCGAGCCAACTCCAAGACTCACACTAGTGGTAGCTGACCTGTTTCTAGTGTGGTTTCTTGAGGCAACTATAAGCACAGCATCTGTAGATTGCTTGCTGAATCTTAACAGGTGGCCCTGGAGAGACACAGGCTGAGGCTCAACCCCAGCTGAATCCCTCTCAGGACTGTGCCGCTGGACACCCACTGCACAAAGCAATGCTAATAAGACCGGGAGACTTAGGAGCTTTACTTAGTACATAGAAACAGACACAGAAAGGCAGCCAAAATGGGAAGACAAAGAAGCAGAAACCATATGACAGAACAGAACATAGACGCAAGAATAATGGAGTCAAGCAGTATAACAGATGCAGAGTTCAAAACACTGGTTATAAAGATGCTCAGTGAACTTAGGGGAAATGTAGATAAACTAAGTGAGAACTTTAACAAAAAGATTTAAAAAACATAAAACATAGAACTGAAAATTATAAAAGGGAACCAGTCAGAAATGAAGAATACATTAACTGAGATGAAGAGTATATTAGAGGGGGTATCAACAGAGTGGATAAAGAATAGGATCAAACCACAGATATAGAGGATGGGGAAGCCAAGGTCACCCAATCAGAATGACAAGAAAAAAAAGAAGCCATAACTATTATAATAATTTATCTTGCAAGAAAATTAAGTGTAAAAATATCCATATAATAGGAGTACCTGAAGGAAGAGAAGGAGAACAAGAAGTGGAAAAGCTATTTGAAGAAATAATGATGGAAAACTTCTCTAAACTGGTGAAGGAAATAGACATGCAATCCCAGGAAGCTCAGTTAGTCCCAAGGAAGGGGAACCCAAAGAGGTCCATACCAAAACACATCATTATTAAAATGCCAAAAGTTAAATACAAAGAGAAAAATATTAAAACAGCAAGAGAAAAGTCATTAGTTTCCTACAAGGGAGCACCCAAGGCAGCTGATTTCTCAAAAGAAACTATGCAGGACAGAAGGGTTTGACACAAAATATTCAACATGATGAAAACTCAGGGTCTACAACCAAGAATACTTTATCCAGCAAAGCTTTCATTTATAATCCAAGGATAGATAAAGACCTTCCCAGACAAAAATAAGCTAAAGGAATTTATGAACACCAAGCCAGTATTATAGGAAATGTTGGAAGGATTTCTTTAAGAGGAAAAAATGTATCAAAAATGAATACAGAATCGTAATAATTACATTCTTATCAACGAGTACTTCAAATGGGGAAGAATTAAGTGTTCCAACCAAAAGATAGAGTAGCTGAATGAATAAGAAGGCAAGACCCCTACGTATGCTGCCTACAAGAGACTCACTTCAGATTAAAAGACAGACACAGACTTAATGGAAAGGGATGGGAAAAGATATTGACTTAATGGACTTAGAGAGTATTGCAATGAATGAAGTAAGTCAGATAGAGAAAGAAAAATGCCACATCATTTTGCATACATGTGGAATCTAAAGAATGAAATAAAGAACATCAAAAACAAAAGTTGAGACAAACTCATAGATGGAGAGAATATTTTGAGGGCTGCTAGACTTTAGGGAGGTTGGAAGGATGACAAAAAAGGGCAAAGGGATTATGAAGTACAATTGGATAGTTACAAAACACACATGGAGATGTGAAGTATAGCATAAGGAAAACAGTTAATAACACAATAAATATTTAAGGGGAAGTGGGGTACTAGATATAGTGGTGTGATCACTTTGTGAGTTATAAAGATCTCTAATCGCTATACTGTACAACTAAAACTAATATATTATTATATGCTAGCTATAATAAAAAAAAACTCATTGAATTGTACAATGTAAATACAAGCAACTGATTGTTTACTATATTTCAATAAAGCTGGAAAAAAATGCATGTTCCAATCAGGGGAATAGTGTTAGGCTAAGGTTTCTCAGCTTCACCACTACTGACATTTCAAGCTATAAAATTTAGTTATGTGGGTTTTCCTTTACATTACAAGATGTTTAGCAACATCCCTGTCATCCAAGATGCCAGTATCAATCTTCCCTTGGTTGTGACAACCAAAAATGTCTTCAGACATTGCCAAATGTCTTCAGTAGGTCAATTTCTCCTCAATTGAGAAATACTCTTTTAGATTAATGGTGGGACAAATCTATTGTTTTCTTATCTACTCTCTTTACTCAACTCCTCTTCAGACTCTTGTGGTATCTGTTTTCTCTTCCCATCTTCCCTCTTCCTATTTCTCTCTTCTGAAGTCTTTGTTGGAAGGTTTAGGTAATTCTTCAGTCTATAGTATACTATGAGATGCAAATCACTGTTGTAGAAAGAAATGTTTGCACCTTACCAGAATTCATATGTTGAAAACCTAATGCCTAAGGTGGTGGTATTAGTGGAATCTTTAGTGATGAGGGCAGTCCAAAGGGTGGACACCTCAGGAATGGGATTAGTGCCCTTCTAAAAGAGACCTCAGATTGCTCCCTAGCTCTTTCCACCACATGAGGACACTGAAAAGTTGACAGTATACAAACCTGAAGAGGTCCTTCACCAGAGCCCAACCATGCCAGCACCCTGATCCTGGACTTGCAGCCTCCAGAACTGTGAAAAACATTTATGTTGTTTATAAGCCACCCAATTTATGGTAATTTGTTATAGCAGCCTGAATGGTCTAAAATGACCACTAAACTAGATCCATTCGGCTCTAAACTCCATACCCTCTGTCAATTGATTTCTCTTTAATATAGTGGCAACTCCTCATATAATTTTATCCCCAATTAACTTGTCATATCCTGCATTTCTACATAAGAATATTAAGCAAGAGGAATATATTTCGATACATTGAATACATACCTGTTTGTACTTATACTTAATTGGCTCATTTACTAAGAATGCAAAAAGCTGGGGGAAAAAACAGTGTATAATTACTGATTATTTAAATCAGATCTAGATAGCCTATAGCAAGGGAGAACATAGTGACCCCCAAAGCAATTAATAAATTATAATCTACCCTTGCATATATAGTCATATCTATCTATTTGTCATCTACCTATCTATAATTTTTTTTTCTGGTTTTATTCTTTTCTCTTCTATACTCTTCATTCTCACTTGGTTCACTCTTTATTCTCTCCCCTGCCTTTACTTTACATCTGCACTACTCTTGGGCATAACCCAGCTCTTCTAATATTGTTCTTACAAAAACACAGAAGCCTAAAAAAATGCACATTTGGGAAACTGCACATGAGATAAGTAGGCCAGAGTTTAGAGGGTATTGGTGACAATAGCAGTAGTGAGGTGGAGAGGCCTCCAGAGGCCAGATCGTGAAGGATGTTATAAAAGTAGTACACTTCATTTCAAAAATAGGAAAAAATACACAGAAAAACACAAAAGGAAAATAACTATAAATTCCATCACCCAAAGATAGTTACAATTAAGATTTCTGTCTTTTCTTCTAGATCAGATCTCTGTCCAGTAGCATGTGGAGTTATAGTTGATTTTGTTTCTGTGAGAGGGGACAGCACATAGTTGTAGCTGTTATATGTATGTGTGTGTATATATATATATATATATATATATATATATATATATATATATATATATAAATTCTGCCCCCTCAACATAGAAAATTGCTTATTGCCTTAGAAATTATCTAGTTAATGGGAAAATAAATTCTTTAAAACTAAATCAATTAAAAAGGAAGTTTTAAGAAATGATACAGGATAAGCTCACAGGGAAAAGGAAGGACAATCAGAGGCATAATGAGATAAGAAAACTTCTTCATTGTTCTATTTTTTCTAGAGCCATGTGATATCTCATCTTTCTTTCCGCGTATACATTCTATCCTCAGGCTTCATTCTAGATAGGATTTCTTTATCTGTTCCCCTATTATCTGTAACTCCAGCTATGACTCAACATGACCTTGTATCTTGGTTTCACTGGCTGATTGGATTTTTCTATGTCTATATTTCTGAAAGAGGCAGAGGTAGAGACGTGGAGAGTGGAGAGAGAGAGACAAAGGGAGAATACAATTGTCTCTTATGTTGGATATACAATTCTGATCCAATTAGCTATGGCTGTAAGCTTGGGGAATTGGGTTAGTAGGGTCATGAATAAGATTGCTCTTTCCAGGGCATTGTGCTGAGAAACAGTGATCAGCATTTCCAATATGCTTATGTTGTAAAAAAAAAAAAATCTTAATATTTTCCATGACTTCATAATATTCCATGGAACAAATGTTCTAGGTTGAGGAAGGGGATTGAGAATCATGAGGTAGGGGGGTTTTTAGGGGTAAAGACCAGAAGTGTTAAATACCACACTTCATATTTCATTACCCAGAACTCAGACACATAACCATACCTAATGGAAATGGTAACTGGGGAATGTAGACTATTGGTGTGCTCAGGAAGAAAGGAGAATATGAATGTTTGTTAAGAATGAACAGTGTCTACCTCAGGCCACATCTTTGATTTTGAGGCTGATATTTCAGAGGACAGCCATGCCCTTCTCCAGTTTGTCTCTTAGAGAAATGTTATGCTGGATAGATTAGAGAAAGGGCCCCAACCCCTGGGCTGCTGACCAATACTGGCCTGTTGCCTATTAGGAGCCAGGATACACAGCAGAAAGTTAGCAACGGGAAAGTGAGTGAAGCTTCAGCTGTATGTGCAGCTGCTCCCTAGTGCTAACATCATGGTCTCAGCTCCACCTCAGAGCATCAAGCATTGGATTCTCATAAGAGAATAGATCTCTGGTGCCAAAATGATTGGGAACCACTGGATTAGAGTACTGACTCGAGTGACATTTCATATTTTACGATATTAAAAAGCATTCATGTTTTTAATGTATACACATGAGTAAGACTTCCAAAATAATGAAAGCTAATGTCAGGAAAATGTTTATTAATGTCCTTCGAAAGTTGTATTAGAAATGTAATCTAGATCTGCAACCTAAAGAGCCAGTAGGAAATTCAGGTTGTGTCCTTATTGTACTCTTTTGTAATGAATTTAAAACACTCTTTTTTAAAAAATAAGATGACCTTGCTAATATAGATTACAATTCAGTAAAAACAAATGATACAGAAAAGTATGCCATGTCAACTGGCTCATAAAATAAATGAGGAAGGTACATGTCTGTAGAAAATGAGGGTGAATAAAAAGGTAGTGAAGGTATATAAAATACTCTGTCCACTACCCACCCCTCTGAAAAGAAAAATAAATAAAGAAGCCAAGTAACCATTGAAACCAATTTTATAAAATCA
The DNA here is from genome assembly GCF_014176215.1 of Rousettus aegyptiacus. NCBI lineage: Eukaryota > Metazoa > Chordata > Mammalia > Chiroptera > Pteropodidae > Rousettus > Rousettus aegyptiacus. Next base: position 77,862,437 of record NW_023416312.1, on the reverse strand, counting down.
GTAAGTTGCTCTGGTAAATAAAATTAGGAACAGACTTTTAGCAATTGCAAAGGGAAATATAATTAAATTTCTTTACAAAACGAAGAAATTTTAAAAAACCTAGAAAAATTGCCATCTGGGCTAATTTTAAACATGTGTTCGTAAATTTGGTCTAGGTCTCATGTTTATTCCAATTTAAAGTGGTTCCTGTTGGGAAATGAACTACTGAAAACTATGGGGTGACAGACCATGGCTTTTTTATGGACAAGATATATGAAATCATAAGAGGGCTGAAAATCTCATCCATGAATTACATTCCAACTTTTTTCTAGTTTGAAAGGATTACAGCTTCTACATCATATGTCAGGTCCTGGATTACTATTAAATAAAAGAGAATGAAAAACGGTAAGCTTACTTATCTAAGTAAATAAATTTTATCTTATTGGCCAGAATATTTTAATACAGGAACATTTGCATTAATGAAAAATATTAATTTGGTGTTTATCCTTCAACTGGTGTAGAGCTTTTTAATATCAACTTTTAAATTAAAATCATATCTACAGAGCATGGATCTAACTTGGAGAAAGAGTGGGAAGTGACTTGAAAGAACATTGTTATGAAGTGGGGGATATTCGTTTATTTTAAGTTATTTTTGGGACTACTAATACAACTTAGTCAAAACATTACAGAATATGTAGTATTTTTTTCTCCACCATTTATATATCTATGCCCGCACTTTTAGGTCCTATTTATCGCTGAATATCCTGTTATAGAAATGTTTAACTTATATAGGAAAATCTGATACATTATTGCATGAAAAATGTTCAGATGTTCTCCATATCCTACATAGGGAGACATGGCAGTTAGCTAACTTTTATGACAAGTATGTACCCCCTGATATCATTTCACCACTTCTGTAATTTTAAGAGTTGAAAGAAATATTTTCCTAAAACCACATTCAGCATCACTAATAAACTAAACATATATATATATATATATATATATATATATATATATATATATATATATATATATAAAAGGGAAATGCCAGAAGATCATGTAACTAGAAAATTTTATGAGTGATAACTAATTTCATGAGTTAATATGTACACAGTGGTTAGTGAATGGGTTTTATAGTTCATGTACAAATTTAAAAGGATTTATTGAGCACCTATTGTTTGCTAAAGCACCATCGTAGATGCGGGAGATACAGCAGTAAATAAGACAGACAGTCATTTCTACTGTCATGTAGCTTAACATTCTAATAATCAACAAAGTAGATTTCCCACTCTATCACTTAACAGTTATGTGACCTTGGGAACTTTATTTTACCTTAATAGGTAGCTGATCCTCAGCCTCCTTAACTGTGAAATGTGGGTAATATCTTCTACCTTATACAGTTATTGTGAAGATTTGCTGAGGAAAAAAACACAGAGTGTTTCAGCAGAGTGTCTGGCACTTAGTAGATTTTCAGTATGGTTATCGCTGTTCCATTATTACTAACAGTGATTATTTCTAATTATTAGTATTTTTTATTAACAATAATTATTTCATTATACAAATGAAAGAGACAAAATGTGAATCAACTATTTCTTTGACTTTTTTATTTCTTTTAAATTATTGGAAAACAAATTGAAAGCATATATTTTTCCTTTTACATTCAATAAGCCAAGAGATAGTTAGTCACAAGTGAAACACTTATTTTAAAGTCCCCAAGTCTTACTCATTCTGTACAGTGAATCCAGAGCCTTTTAGAAGTGAAGACATCATGTAAATCAGTATATTTTCATTGAATACCTTTAGAGTATGGAACAACATACTTGGAAGTTAAGACTTTGTCCCTACCTGCAAGGAATATATAGTCCAGAGACTAATGAAGAGGTAAGGCAGATATTATTTCTGATTTAAAAAGGAGAGGAAACAATACCACAAAATGATTTTTAAAAGTATTCTCCCATTAGTTACTAACTACCCCACCTACAAAATCATAAGAATACCAATCTAGTCCATAGAGTATTGCCATTTAAGAATAGATTGTAGAACTAAAATTTAAGCCTAGAATAATTAAGACTTAGGTAAGTATCTTAAAACTTAAAAAAAAAACTTAAAATTTATGAATGACATGGAGCAAGTATAGACTTTTTATGAACACTTGGCATATAACATTTGGAGGGGATGTATGGATGAGGTGACTTAAATTTTGAAAGAAAGAGCCCTAGGACAAATAAAATTAAATCCTTCATTATGTAGCTTTTAGTGGAGAAATACAATTCATTACAGGAGGTTGTCCAAGTTGGTAATGCCATTTAAGCTCAAGAAAAGGAGTATCGAGAATGGGCTCTTATGAAATGACTAGAGATGTTGAGCTTGATATCTTGGCCAGACCCCATGCTTTTCTACAAAACAACACTAGGTATTCTTGTCAGAGAAGAAAATGTGGTTGGCCCAGCATGGCATTTTCTTTTATTTTGGGGAGAAAGCATAATAATAAATGCCTATAAATAGACATTTCTCCAAAGAAGATATTAAAACAGTCAACAAGCAGATGAAAAGATGTTCAGCATCACTAATCAACAGAAAAACACAAATCAAATCCACAATGAGATCTCACCTCACATCCATTAGGATGTTTACTATCACAAAAATAGAAAATAAGTCTTAACAAGAATGTAGAGAAATTAGAACCCTTGTGCGCAATTGGTGGGATTGTAAAATGGTGAAACCACTATAAAAAACAGTATGGATGTTCCTCAAAAAACTAAAAATAGAGGTGCCATATGCTCCAGCAATCCCATTTCTGGGTATATATCCAAAAAAATTTAAAGCAGGATCTCAAAGATATATTTGCACACCTGTGTTTATAGCAACATTATTCATGATAGCCAAGAAGTTAAAGTGACTCAAATGCCTTACAAATGAATGTATAAACAAAATATGGTATATTTAGACAATGGAATATTATCCAGCCTTGAAAGGAAGGAAATCCTGTCATATGCTGTGTGCACATGGATGAACCTTTAGGACATGGTGTTAAGTGAAATAAACCAGTCACAAAAAGACAGATATTCTGTGATTTCACTTATATGAGGCATCTAAAGTTGTCAAACTCATAGAAACAGAAAGTATAATGGTTGTTCCAGGGATTGTGAGGAAAGGAGAAGGGGAAATTGTTGTTTAATAAGTATAGTGTTTCAAATTTGCAAGATGAAAATGTTGTGGAGACATGTTTCACAACTATGTAAACATATTTAACACTACCGAACTGCACATTCCAAAATGATTAAGATGGTAAATTGTGTGCTTTATGGTTTTTAAAAAATCATTTAACGGTTAAAAAAAAAAGTAAATGCCTAAATTCCACTATCCTATCTGAATATGATTTGGCCCTAATAATTGACACAAAGCCTTTTCATTGCAGTCTTTTTATTATTATTATTATTATTATTATTATTATTATTATTACTATTATTACTTAAAAATCAACCTCAATTTCTAACTGGAAGTAAGGTGAATTCCTTCCTCTAGGTATAAAAATAAGTCAAATGTTTACAGCCAAGAGAATACAGGTTTAGACATTCATCTCATAAGTATGTTTACAAGATGTAAAAGAAAAAATTCATAGGTTATTTATGCATCTGTTGTTACAAAGCTGTAGATTTCTGTTTCTTATAGAATTTTAAGTGCCACATTATATTACATTATTTAGTACTAACAGATGTCCTCAGAATTATTTAGGGTGAGGTGTTTAAAAAGAGAGTACATTTTCCTTTTTTAAGTAGATGATTTTAAAATCCTTAGAGGAGTGTTTATTATATTCTTATTTACCACCACTGGGTCTAATCAGTCTTGAAGACTTATTTTGTTTTTCGATTTCCTCATATGCCCCTTTCCTTTTGGCAATATCTTGTTTTTCCTTTTTAAATTTGAACTTTAATATTAAAATACTACTTACACGTAAACTCTTGAACTTAATTTTTATCATATGCTCTATGGAAAAAAAAACCCAGTTGTATAAAATTGATTGCAACAATTTAGTATATCCTCAGAGCTCCAAGGAAAAGGAATGTGCTTAGACAGATGATCTGATTTTATGAGCACATAGCTGAAATCTAGCACTGCACATTTGTCTTTATGCTCCTACTTTTTTCGGGGACTATGAAAACACATTCAGGCAGTAGTTTCACTTTCCAACAATGGACTGCAAAGCCTATGACAATACGGAGCATTTGCATTGCTGTTTTTCATTATGCACATTAAAGTAGAGATCTATTTCAGCTGAGCTTGTTAAAAAGAAAACAGAACCTTTAGTATATGAACACATTTTATTATCTCTGCTCACTGAGGACTGTGATTTAGATTTCATTCAAATATGAATTAGTTTAAATGTTGCTCTGCCATGATTGTTGAATTTATTCATTATGCTGTAATAATTTACTTATGAAATTGCATTTAGAAATCCTTTGGTGTATATCAGGATGAAATTAAAGTGCTCAGTGATATTGATTATTGCTTGTAATTGCCATCTTACTAGCCAACAATGCTGTCTTTCTTTGTCTTTCTTCTACCTGTTAATGATATACCAAACCAAGTCAATATGCAACATATCGGGCCACTTATGCTATCTCAAAAATCCACCTGTTTTCCTTCATAAATATTCAAAGAATAGAAGATTTTATCTTTAAACATTGAACAAAAGAGTCCTATACCTCTAGAATTTTCTTTTATACTATAGAAACCTATTAGAGTGTTGATGTATAGAATCAAATATATGTAAATGACATTTTGTCACCTCCAGACTAACCACAGGGCAAGGGCGAGGAGATGGGGGGGTCTACTCCACTATGCTGTCTATAAAGTGTTACACTTTTTGCTCACTAGTCAAGTAGAAGGCTAAAGAATAAAACACAAACTAGGAGAGCTAACCAGACATTAAAGAAGAAATCCACTTCCTTGTGACATGGAGAAAATTATTTCATGGCCTAATGAGGAAGAACAAGTGTCTTCAAATGAAAGGAGCATAATGTTGTGAGTCACCCTTTCAATAAAATATTTATATTTATATTTTTACTATATACTACTTCTCTGTTCTATGGATAAATTTAGGTGCCTTTAGAAGTAGTAATGGCTCCTTTAGGTTCTTAATAACTAAAGGGTAGTTTCTTAGTAATGCTTCCACATTCATCCAAAATAGTTAAGGAAGATGGAGAACTAGGTAAAAGCAGGGTTCGTGACCTCCCAAGTTCGCATTGAAGTTACAACCAAATTATAAAATAATCAACATGGAAAATCACCTGAAGCCCAGTTGATCCTACGTCTGATAATATAAAGGAGCCACATCAAAGCCGATCCAGCATAGGCAACAAGCATCTGTGAATTACTTTGTAGTTCTCACCAGGTAGCACTGAGCAATCAAAAACAGTGGCTGACCTTGGCCAACTGTGGATCCCCTCCCAAGGAGCCACAAAACCAACACATCGGAGGCTGGCACGAGACCACAACAGAGCAACTCCTTACTAGCTCCATTAGTGGTACACACAAAGGGTGGTTTCAACAAGTACACAAGCCTCTTAGGGAAAATCCAACCCAGTGGGTTCAGCAACTCTTACTCCGTGGATGCAGGCAATTCCCACAATTAATCAGCCTGAGCGTTAATCCCATTCCCTGATGAACTAACAACAATAAAGTATTGATGACAACAGAAGATCACACACAGTCCAACACAAAGATCATGTCTAAAGTCCCCAGCATAGGGGATCAGAGAAAGTGTGCTACTGAGTAACACAGGACACCTTCCACATTAGACTATCTGGCCAAAGCTGAGAGATGAAAAAAATATATTCTTCGCACAGAGAAACAAAAACAGAGAGGCTAATAAATGAGAAAACAAAGAAACATGCCACAAATGAGACAATAGAAGAAAACTCCAGAAAATAAGCTAAATGAAATGGAGGCAAGCAATCTACCAGAGACAGAGTTCAAAATAATAGTTATAAGGATGCTCGATGAACTTATGAGAAGAATGGATGAGTACAATGAGAACATCAACAGAGAGAAAGTAAGCATACAAAGGACATAGAAACCATATCCTCCAATACCGAACACTGCAAAGCCCCAAAGGAATCTTTGCAAACACTACTGAAACTGTCACTAACATTGACATGGACTGAGACAGAGAGTAGCGATCATGATTAAACATCTCTGAGGAAAAAGAAAACATTATTGAGGCTTTACATAAAGCAGGGATGCAAGAGGCTAAGATGCTACCTACTGGAAAAGAAAAGAAAAGCACCTTTTTTTGCAAAAGACTAGACAGATCTTTATGTAATCAATCTTTCTGGAAAAAATAATTGAATTCACTTCTATTAATGCCCAGGCAGAGAAACAGACCATTAAACACAATGAATAACCAAGGTCACAAGGCAGCGCAGATAAAAAGAAAAATCTCCAGAAAATAATGTTAAAGACATAAAAATATTCTACTGAAATGACAGAGCATTCAGGATGGTACTTCAAAAAAAAATTCAATGAGATCCAAAATGATTCATATCAACAATGTCAGGTATTGAAAAAACAACTAGATAGGCAGAATGAATTATTTAGCAAGAATGAAAACTTCAAAAAGAACCAAATAGAACTTCTGAAGATAATGAACACACTGCAAGATTTGAAAAATGAAATAGCAACCTTCAGAAGTAGTCTACCAAATGGAGGAAAAGATCAGTGATATCAAAGACAGAAATCTAGAAACAAATCAAAAGAAAGAAGAGAGAAACTGAAGAATGAAAAATAATGAAAGAAATTCAAGAACTAGCTTATACTATCAGGAGAAGCAACATAAGAATAATGGGCATTATCGAAGGTGATGAAAAGCAGCAGGGATTAGAAAGCATTTTTAAGACAAATAGTTGATGAGAATTTCTCAAATTTAAGGAGTAAGCTGGAGCTTGGAATTCAAGAAGTCATCAAACACACAATTTTCTCAACCCAAAAAGACCTTCTCCAAGATACGTTGTATTAAAATTATCAAAAATCAATGACAAAGGAATAATTCTCAGGGCAACCAGGGAAAAGAAGACAGCTACCTATAAAGGAAAACACATTAGATTATGGTCAGAATTCACAGCATAAATGTAAAAAGGAAGAAAAGAGTGGAATCATTTATTCAAAATATTAAGTGAAGGGAACTACCAGCTTACAATAATGTATCCAGCTAAGCATTGCTTTAGAAATGAAAGAGAAATGAAGACCTTTCCAGACATACAAAAACTGAGGGAATTTCCGCTATGAGGCCTGCACTACAGGAAATACTAAAAGAGCTCAGCTCACCTAAAGCAAAATTACAAAAAAAAAAAAAAACAAACATAATTAGGAGAAAGGTGACTAGCAGACATATAGAAACAGAGAAGTGCAACCCTTACTAAGAATAGGGCATAATAAGCTAAAACAATAAGAGATTTGCTATATCAAGATAGTCATGAACATTCAGCATATATAGGGACAAACTGAGACAACAATGCCTGAAAAGGGAAGATTCAAAGATCCAAATTCACAAATGGGAATGGAAATACAGTATGTGCAGAAAAAAAGGATAGATATAGATATAGATATAGATATTACATATTCATAATGTTAACCACACGCCAAAGATTCAGAACAGAAGTATATAACATAAAACATGAAGGACCAGAGGGAAACCCCACAAAACCCAACAAAAATAAAAGAAACAGAAACATAAGGACAAGGAAGAAATAAAAACACCGAACAACCAGAAAGGAAAACATAAGATATAGGAAAGCCTCATATTTCAATAATTATCCTAAATGCAAATGGAATGATCTCACCAATAAAAAGGCGCAGAGCTGCAGATTGGATCAAAAAAAAATGAAACCTAACCAAATGCTGCCTCCAGAAGACACATCTCAGCTCCTAAGACAAATAGAGACTCAAAGCGAAAGGGTGGGAAATGATATTTCAAGCAAAAGGCATTCAGAGAAAAGCAGGAGTAGCAGTACTAATATCAGATGAAATACACTTCAAAAACAAAAAGGTAAAGAGAGATACTGAGGGACACTTCATAATGATAAAGGGAATTATGCACCAAAAAGACATAACACTTATTAATATCTATGTTCCAAATCAGGGAGCCCTGAAATATGTAAAGCAATTACTAACAGAACTAAAGGGAGAAACAGACCAAAACACAATTGTAGTAGGGAACCTAAATACCCCACTGTCTGATATGGACAGATCATCCAAACAGAAAGTAAATAAGGAAATAACATCCTTAAATGACATGTTAGACCATCTGGACTTAATTGACATTTACAGAGCCTTTCATCCTCAAGCAGCTGCTTATACATTCTTCTCTACTGCACATGGAACATTCTCAAGGATTGACCACATACTGGGACTCAGAAATAACCTTAACAAATATAAGAGGGTCAAAATCATACCAACCATATTCTCTGAAACAATACTTTGAAACTAAAGAAAGCGGGAAGAATCACAAATGCATGGAGATTAAACAACATACTACTGAAGAATAACTGGATCAGAGAAGAAATAAAAAATAAAAAGAGAGATCAAGAGATACAGAGAAGCAATTGATAATGATAGTATAACATATCGAAACATTAAGGACATGGAAAAAGTGGTAATATGATGAATGTTCATATTATTACAGGCCTATCTCCAAAAACAAGAACGAGCCCCAAAAAACAATTTAACACTTCATCTTAAAGAACTAGAAAAGGAAGAACAAATGAGGCCTAAAGTCAGCACAAAGAAAGAAATAATCAAATTTAAAGCAGAATTAAATGAAATTGAAAACAAAACAAACAAACAAACAAAAAACAATAGAAAAAATAAATACAACAAAGAGCTAGTTCTTTGAGAAAGTTAAAAAAAATTGAAAAACCCCTGGCTAGACCCACTAAATAAAAAAGAGAAAGGACACAAATAAACAACATCAGATGTGAAAGAGGGGAAATTATGACAGACACTGCAGAAATACAAAGGATCATACAAGAACACAAAGAATGAGTATGTAAACCCATATTCAATAACCTAGAAGAAATGGACCAGTAGTTAGAAAAATAGAACGTTGCTAGACTGAATCAAGAAGAACTGAAAAATCTAAATGTACCAATCAGCAGTATGGAAATTAAAACAGTCATCAAAAACCTACCAACGAGTAAAAGTCCAAGACCAGATGACTTCACCAGTCATTTTACCAAATATTCAAAATTTTAATACCTATCCTCCTCAAACTCTTCCAATAATTCAAAGAAGAGGTAATACTTCCCAACTCATTTTATAGGGCCGATACTACACTGATACCAAAACCTGGTGAAGATAACACAAAAAAGAAAACTACAGACCAATATCTCTCATGAACACAGATGCAAAAATCCTAAATACGATACTAGCAAACCGAATACAGCAACATATTAAAAAGATTATATACCACAATCAAGTGGGCTTCATTCTAGGGGCACAGGGATGGTTCAATATACACAAATCAATTAATATGATACACCACATAAACAAATTAAAAAATAAGAATAATATGATCATATCAATAAATGCAGAAAAAGCCTTTGACAAGATACAGCATCTATTTATGATCAAAACACTTAACAAAGTTGGTATAGAAGGAAAGTACCTTAACATAATAAAGGCCATATATGACAAACCCTCAGCCAACATTATACTTAATGGTGAAAAACTGAAAATCTTCCCTCTAAGATCAGGAAAAAGGCAAGGCTGTCCACTATCACTGCTGTTATTCCATATGACATTGGAGGTCCTAGCGAGTGCAATCAGACAGCAGAGAAATATAAAAGGCATTCAAATAGGAAACGAAGAAGTCGAACAGTCACTATTTGCAGATAACATGATTCTCTATATAGAAAACCCTAAAGTCTCCATAAGAACGCTACTAGAAAGAAACAATAAGCAAATACAGTAAATTTTCTAGATATAAAATCAACACTCAAAAATCCATAGCGTTCCTATGCTCTAATAATGAAGTGTCAGAAAAAGTGGAAAAAATAATTCCTTTTGCAATTAAAACAAAAAGAATAAAATATCTAGGAATAAATTTAACAAAACATGTGAAGGACCTATAAAATTAAAACTACAAGACCCTATTAAAAGAAATTGAAGAAGATACAAAGAAATGGAAAGATATTTCGTGTTCTTGGATTGGAAGAATCAACATAGTTAAAATGACCATATTGCCCAAAACATTGTATAGATTCAATGCAATCCCCATCAAAATCCCGTTGATGATTTTTAAAGAAATAGAACAAAATAATCATCAGATTTGTAGGGAAGCACAAAGCACCCAGAATTGCCAATGCCATCCTTAGAAAAATGAACGAGGCTGGAGGCATCACTCTGCCTGACTTCAAATTATACTGCGATGTAACAGTAATCAAAACTGCATGGTATTGGCAGCAAAACAAACACACGGACCAGTGGAATAGAATTAAGAGGAGAGAAGTAAACTCATATTTATATGAGCAAATATTTTTGAACTAAAAAGCCAAAAATACATAGTGAAGAAATGAAAACGTTTTTAATAAATGGTGTTGGAAAAACTGGAAAGCACCTCTAAAAGAATAAAACTAGACTGTTGTCTATCTTCACACACCAAAATTAACTCAAAATGGATTAAGGACCTGAATATAAGACCTGAAACAATAAAATGCATAGAAGAAAACATATGAAATAAACTGAAGGACCTTGGTCTTAAAGAGGATTTTATGTATTTGACCTAAAAGTCACGGGAATTAAAAGCAAAAATTAACGAATGGGACTACATCAAATTAAAAATCTTCTGCATTGCAGAAGAAACCATAAACAATGTGAAGAGACAACCATCCGAATGGGAAAATATATTTGAAAGCAGTGCTTCCGACAAGGGCCTAATATCCAAAATACACAAAGAACTCATATAACTCAATAACAACAACAACAACAACAACAACAACAACAACAACAACAAATGTTCCAATCAAAAAATGGGCAGAGGACTTGAACAGACACTTCTCCCTAGAGGACATACGAATCGTCAACAAATATTTGAAAAGGTGCTCAACATTGCTAGCTAGTAGGTAAATGCAAATCAAAACCACAATGAGATACCATCTCACACCTGTTAAAATAGCTATAATCGACAAAACAAGTAATAACAAATATTGGAGATGATGTGGAGGAAAGGAACCCACATACACTACTGGTGGGACTGCAAATTGGTACAGCCACCATGGAAAACAGTATGGAGGTTCCTCAAAAAATTAAGAATTGATCCATCATATGGTCCAGCAATCCTTCTACTCGGTATTTACCCCAAAGACTTGAAAACCCATATCCAAAAAGGTATTTGCACCCCGTTGTTCATAGTAACATAATTCACAGTGACCAGACATGGAAGCAACCAAAGTGTCCTATGATAGATGATTGGCTAAAGAAGCAGTGGTACATGTATAGAATGGAATATTACTCAGGCATAAGAAGAGATGAGATACTGCCATTTGCAACAACATGGATGGACCTTGAAATAATCATCCTAAGAGAAATAAGCCAGTCAGAAAAAGTTGAAAATCACTCGATATCACTTATCTGTGGGATATAAACCTAAAAGCAACAAATGAACAAGACAAATAAACAGAGACTCATGGACATGGAAAATAGACTTGTGGTTACCAGTGGTTAGGGGGGAGGTAAGAAAGGGGAGATAGACTGGGTAAAAGGGGTCAAATATGTGGAGAGAGAAAGAAATCTAACTATGGGAGGTTAACACACAATATAAATATTTATATGCCTTATTGCCAAAATGTACAGCTGAAACTTATAGGATTTCTTTAACCAATGTCACCATAAAAATGAATCAATAATAAATAAATAAATAATATGAATGATAAAATTGCAGTGATGACATATCTATGAATAATTACTTTAACTGTAATTAAATTTAATGCTCCATTCAAAAGACGTAGGTGGATGAATGGGTAAGAAAGCAACCATTATATATGCTGCCTACAAGAGACTCACATCAGATCATAAGACATACACAGACAAAGCAAAGATTTAGATGAAAAAGAGATGGTTCATGAAAATGAAAAGGAAAAGCAGCTGGAGTAGCAATACTTATATCAAACAAAATAGACTTTAAAACAAAATCTATAACAAAAGACAAAGAAGGACCTCGTAATCTTGCTTCTGGGTATTTAGTCAAAGAAATCCAATCACTACTTTGAAAGGACATGTGCACTTATATGTTCATTGTAGCATTATTTACAACAGGAAAGATATGGAGGAAACCTAGATGTCCGTCAGTGGATGAATAGATAAAGAATAGATGGTACATGTATACAATGGAGTATTACTCAGCTATAAAAAAAGAATGAAATCATTCCATCTACAACAACATGGATGGACCTAGAGAACATTGTGCTGAGTAGGTTAAGACAGACAAAGAAAAGCAAATGTCATATGATTTCACTTACATGTAGAATCTAAAGAACAAAATGAACAAACAAACAGAACAGAAACAAACTCCTAGATACAGAAAACAGAACATAGATCCAAGAATAATGGAGTCAAGCAATACAACAGATACAGAGTTCAAAACACTGGTTATAAAGATACTCAGTGGACTTAGGGGAAATGTAGATGAACTCAGTGAGAACTTTAACAAAGAGATAAAAAACCTAACAACGGAACTGGACATTATAAAAGGGAACCAGCCAGAAATGAAGAACACATAATCTGAGATGAAGAGTATCTTAGAGGGGTTATCAACAGAGTGGATAAAGAATAGGATCAACCCACCAATATATAGGATGGATATATAAACCTAAAAGCAGCAAATGAATAGAACAAACAAACAGAGACTCATGGACTTGGATAATAGACTAGTGGTTACCAGAGGGAAGGAGGGAGGGAGGAAGGATGAGGTAGATGGGGTAAAAGGAGTCAAATATGTGGTGACAGAAAGAAATATAATTATGAAAGGTGAACGAACAGTGTACTGTTAAAGTATACAGCTGAAATTTATTGGATGTCATTAACCAATGTCACCGTAAAAAATAAATAAGTTAATTTTTAAAAAGAAAAATTTTTTTAAAACTATCAGAGCAAAACTAATATAGAGTCTAGAAAAACATTGCAAAGGATTAATGAAGCCAAGAGCCAATTCTTTTAAAGGATAAGCAAAATTGACAGACCCTTAACCAGAATCATCAAGGATAAAAGAGATAATACTCAAATAAATAAAATCATAAATGAAAGAAGAAAAATAACTACAGACTCCACAGAAAATACTACAAGCAATTATATGCCAATGAATTTGATAATCGGAAGAAATAGATACATTCCTAGAGACACACGATCTCCCAAGAGTGAATCATGAAGAAACAGAAAATTTGAACTGGCTGATTACCAATGAAATACAATCAGTAATCAAAAACCTACCTCAAAACCTAAGTTCTGGACCAGATGGCTTTATAGCCGAATTTTACCAAACATTCTAAGAATTAACACCTATTCTTCTCAAACTATTCCAAAAATTTTAAGAAGAGGGAAGGCTCTCTAACCCCTTTTATGAGGCCACCATTACCTTGATTCCAAAATCAGACAAAGACATTACAAAAAAAAAGGTAACAGTATCTCTTATGTACATTGATGCAAAAATCCTCCACTAAATATTAGCAAACCGAATTAAGCAATACATTAAAAGTACCATATACCATGATCAAGCTGGATTTATCCCTGGGATGCAAGGATAGTACAATATCCACAAATCAATTAATGTGATACACCACATTAACAAATTGAAAGATAAAAACCGTATGATCATATCAATAGACACAGAAGAAGCACTCAACAAAATCCAGCATCCATTTTTGATAAAAACTCTCAGCAAAGTGGGAATAGAGGGATCATACCTCAACATAATAAAGGCCATATATGACAAACTTACAGCTAACTACAGACTCCACAATGCAGAAAGGCTAAAAGCGTTTTCCTTAAGATCAGGAACAAGACAAGGATGCCCACTTTCACCACTCCTCTTCAACATTGTATTACAAGTCTTAGCCACAGCAAGAAGACAAGAAAGAGATATAAAAGGCATCCAAATTAGAAAAGAAGAAGTAAAACTCTCGTTATTTGCCGATGACATTATACTCTATGTAGAGAACCCTAAAGATCTCACCAAAGAGCTGTTAGAACTGATCAGTGAATTAATAAAGTAGCAGGTTACAAAATAAATATTCAGAAGTCAGTGACATTTTATATACCAATGATGAACTTTCGGAAAGAGAAGTTAAGAAAACAATCTCATTTACAATTGCATTGAAAACTATAAAATACCTGGGAATCAAATTAACCAAGAAGGCAAAAGACCTGTTCTCAAAAATTTATAAGTCATTTTAAAAAAGAAATTAAAGAAGATACAAATAAAAGGAACCATATACCGTTCTCATGGGTAAAAATAATCAACATCATTAAAATGGCCATACTACCCAAAGCAATCATAAATTCAATACAATCCCTATCAAAATGCCAATGGCATTATTCAGAGAGCTAGAACAAATAATCCTAAAATCTATATGGAATCATAAAAGACCCCCAATAGCCACAGCAATCTTGAGAAAGAAGAACAAAGTAGGAGGTATCACACTAGCTGGTATCGGACTATACTACAGGTCTACAGTAATCAAAACAGCATGGTACTGGCATAAAAACAGATGCATTGATCAATGGAACAGACTAGAGAGCCCCAAAATAAAACCATGCCTATAGGCTCACTTAATGTATGACAAAGGAGGTAAGAATATACAATGGGGTAAAGACGGTCTCTTCAATAAATGATGTTGGGAAAATTGGACAGATATAGACTGCAAAAGGAAACTGGACCACCTTCTTACACTGTATACAAGAATATACTGAAAATGGATTAAAGACTTAAATGTAAGACCCTAGAAGAAAACTTCTAGAAGAAAACTTAGCACATTCTCTGATATTGCTAACAGTAATTTCTTATTGCATATATCTCCCTGGGCAAGGGAAACAAAAGAAAAAACAAACAGTTGGGACTACATCAAACTAAAAGGTTTTTGTATAGCAAAGGAAACCATCAACAAAACAAAAAGACAACCAACTGATTGGGAGAAGATATTTGCTAAGGAAACATCTGGTAAGGGATTAACATCCAAGTATATAAAAAACTTATATAACTCAACAACAACAAAAAACAAACAATTTAATTAAAAAATGGGCAGAAGATATGAACAGATACTTTTCCAAAGAGGAAATACAAATGGCTAACAGACATATGAAAAGATGCTGACTGTAGCTAATCATCAGAGAAATGCAAATTAAAACCACAATGAGAAATCATCTCACACCTGTCAGTATGGCTATCATCAATAAATCAAAGAACAAGTGTTGGCGAGGATGCGGAGAAAAGGGAACCATCATACACTGTTGGTTTGATCGCAAGTTGGTACAGCTACTACCAACTTGCGATCAAACCAACATTGCACTTCTGGGTATTTATCCAAAGAAAACCAAAACAATAATTTGTAAAGATTTATGCATGCCGATATTCATGGCAGCTCTATTTACGATAGCCAAGATATTGAAGCAATCTAAATGCCCATCAACAGATGATTGGACAAAGAAGTTATGGAATATTACTCAGCTATTAAAAAATTATATCCTATATTTGCAATGACATGGATGGACCTAGAGGCTATTATACTGAGTGAAATAAATCAGACAGAGAAAGAGAAATACCATATGATTTCACTTATATGCAAAATCTAAGGAACGAAAAGAACAAACTAATCAAAACCTGACAAATATAGAGGAAAATTTGGTGATGGACAGACCGGATGGTTGTTTGGGGGACTGGGGAAATTGGATGAAGTGTTAAAGAAGTACAAATAGTAGCTCATAGGTGGTCATGGGGATGGGAAGCACAGCATAGGGAATGAAGTTATTATTAATATATTGGCTAGGTGGAAAACTAGAGGAGAGAAGGAACAATAAGGGGATTGTTTTATAAACTACATAAATGTCTAACCAAGGTAGTGTATACTTGAAGCAAACAAACAAGCAAATAAATAAATAAATAAAATTTCAACACCAGACCATATCCCAGAAAAAAAAATAGTTAAGATGGTCTTTAAAAGTTACTACCAGAACTTATGATATGGAGAATAGACATACACCGTATAGTACTGTTGGAACAGACTGTATTTGTTTAGCCAGGTTCAGTTAACTCAGGAAATTAGAATCTTGTGCTAATCCATTGAAGACTCTCATTGGCAGGTAGTATAGGGAAATGGAAATGCAATATTTTGAAAGTTCCCAATTCCAAGTTCATTCATGCCTTTAACTACCCATGTTACTTTTAGGTAACACACTTATTCCCTGGGCCTCAGTTTCTCTAACTGCAAAACAAGTGTGTTGGGCTACTAGATGATTTCTGAGATCCCTTCCAACTCTGATTCTATAGCTATCATTCTCACTTTTTTGTCATGAGTTCCAAAGAAACAGAGCAAAAAGCATGACTCACTACAATATCATCTACATGCCGAAATCAACACCAAGCAAGCTTCATCTGTGCCTTAACAGGCCTGGATTCAAATCTTAATGTGCCCACTTACTGTACAGTGTACTATAATACAGTATAGTGTGCTATACTGTAGTATGAGTAAAAGCATGGCTCTAAAGCCAAACTGCTTGGGTTCATATCTCAGCTTCACTTATTACTAGTTGTGGGACCATGGACAAGTTACTTAACTTTTCAGAGCATCAGTTTTATTTTCTGTATGGAAGTACTTGTGTAATAAGGTTGTTGTGAAGATTAAATGACATAATACTTTGTGAAATATTTAGAACAATGCTTGGCACAAGTAAGCATTTAAAGAATGTTGACTCTTATTATCATTAATATGATAAATACAATCACTATGTTACTTCTACTAACACTCTTTTAGTCTCTGTTTCATAATTTGTAAGATTAGAACAGTTGTGTCACACTTACAGATATATAGGTATCAAAAGGATGCATATAAAGTATTTACTTTGGTGCCCGGCCTTTCTAGATGCTTAATAAATCATATTTACATAAATAGAACAACTATACATGTGGTTGGTGTTAGCCAGTGCAATTTTTTTTACTTATCCCACCCCCGATATTTTTGATACTATTCCAAAAGCAATATAATCTTGAGGCAAAAATCTTTAAAAATACCCTTACTGTTCAATGGTAACACAAATTATTATTTTTTCAAGAGCATATTTTTTTATTTAAAAATTATATCCTATTGCCCATACTGTTTTGAAGCCTACTTTTTTCCCTTGGCGATATTTGCAAATACTTTTTTCTAGTGAATAATCACTTAATAACACAATTTAAAATGGTTATCTAGCATTTTAGTATGTATTTGTAAAATAATTTACTTAAGCACATACGTATTATTGAGCATTTGGTTATTTATTTTTTGCTATTATAAATAGCACTGCGATGAATGACTTCTTATATACATTGACATACACATCATTTTCTAAAGCTAAATTCCTATAGGCATAATTTTGGGGCCAAAAAGCATGCAAATTTAAAGTCTTTTGATATATAATACCAAATTGCCCTCCAGAAAAGCTCATGAATCTGCACACCCCTCAGCAACCCAGTCCTTTAAATAATCTTCACCCTCATTATACTAAAGTAAAAACTCTAATGTACATATTTTTATTAACTGGTATGCAGAGAATTTCTTTTTTTCTTTAATTATATATGTTTTTATTCTTTAAAAATGGAAGCTAGGAATCAGTCTTTAAATAATCTTAATGATTTATGTTTTGGTGCATGTGTCACATGTATAAGGAGATGTTGGCTCTGTGTAAAAGAGGGGTTTTGTATTGCAGTACATTAAAATGTAGCACTGGAATGCGTTTTGTTTAACAGTGTATTTTACTGCCCCATGCAGCACAGTAGAGTGGTTAAGATTAAGGATTTTGGAGCCAGAATGACTTGGGTTCCTATTCTGTCATTCACTTGCTAGGTGAATTTAGGCAAGTTATTTGACCTCTTTAGGCATCCATTCCCTTAACTACACGATGAGGATAATGTAGCCTACTTCATATGAGTAAAGACTGAGATAATGAGTGTTTAGCACAGCGCATGACAATTAGCACTCAAAAAACGTAAAGTATATGCCCCAAAGACATACTTTCATTTATTTGTTTTTAGCAACTCCTTCCATGTGAATAAATCAGGACTGTTTATGAATACCGTATTATAATAGTCATGAGTAGTCAATAATTATCCTGTAGTAATTCAAACATGTCAGCAACATGAAGTTATAGGACAAGCAAAACTAATGCATATGCAAAATAGTGCTTAGCTCTGGGAGTTGAGGATAGGGATTTACTTAAAAAAGGAGGAATTGTCCTGGAGTAATGGAAGTGTTCTGTATTTTGATAGGAATTTGGGTTGCACAGGTGATTTTATTTGTCAAATCTCAGCAAATGTACACTTAAAATTTGTGCATTTCATCGCGTATACTTTTAAATTGAAATATATTTACATATAACATTGCGTAAGTTTAAGGTGTTTAACACATTCTTTGGTACATTTATATATTGCAATGTGATCGCCATTGTAGCATTAGTTAACACCTCTGTCATGTCAATAATTATCATTTCTTTTTTGTGGCGAAAACAATATGTAGCCACTTAGCAAATTTAATATTTATTATACTGTGTCTTTGTCTATAATCGCTATACTGTGCATTAGATCCACAGGACATATCTACTAATTGCGAGTTGTACCGTTAAACATCTCTCCTATTCCGCTACCCACCAGCCTTGGTAGCCACCATTCTACTCTGTTTTTACAAGTTCATGTATGGACCTTAGGGGCATTATGCCAAGTGAGATAAGTTAGAAAGAGAAAGACAAATATATATGATATCACTTATATATGGAATCTAAAAAAGCCAAACTTATCATGTATAAATTCTACTTTAAAATCTATTAAAATATTAAACTCTAGATAATAATATGCAAGTTTAAATATGTGAAAGGAAGTGTACTGATATATTCAACTTACTTTGAAATGCTTAGAAACTAAGATGGACTAATGGATGAAGACAGGAATGAAGAGATGAATAGATATGTGATAAGATGAATAATAGCCAAATGTTAACTGAAGAATCTAGTTTCTGAGTATACATTTGTTCATTATAAAATTTTACAACTTGGCTATATGTTTGAGAGGTTTTATAATAAAATATTGGGTGTAAATATGTCTGTGAAAGCTAGTTTCTAAATAAAATATTGATTTCTAAGTCTTTTAAATTACCATATGCCTGATGATACTTCTCTTTCTGTTTTTGAATCAATTCCTGAGTATCATAATTAATGAAAGGGAACAGCATAGAAAATAACATTGAACGTAAGATGTGTTAACACAGAGTTTGAGAAATTCACTAGCTAGCATGTAAGGGAACAGAGAACCTTTACTTCCTCTTAAAGGTCTAAATGAGAAAACAAGAGGGAAACTACAAAGGGCAATTTGGAGTTCAGTCTTAAGTTTACGAGAATTTTGTTGCACTCCCCTCCCAGTTCCTGAATAAAGCCTGGTTATTTGAAATTAGTGGAAATTGTGTTTTTATACCAATCGGATGTGGATTTTATAGCCCAAATTTTTGTTTCCTTTTTGCAGGCATTTTCTGTTCAAACATGGATCTGGTTCCTCAGCTCTCTTCAGTGCAGCCAGTCAGAACTACCCTCTGACATCCAATACTGTGTACTCACCCCCTCCCAGGCCACTTTCTCGAAGCACCTTCTCCAGACCTGCCTTTACCTTTTACAAGCCTTACAGGTGCTGCAATTGGAAGTGTACAGCCTTGAGCGCCACTGCAATCACAGTGACTTTGGCCCTGTTGCTAGCTTATGTGATTGGTAAGCCCCTTTTTTCATGCCTTACTTTTCTTCTTAATCAGTCTTACTTTGCTTGGGTTTGTGGGGGTCAGTTTTCTGTCAACTCTGGATCCTATAAATTTGAACCAAGGCTTAGTATTATAAATAATAAATGGATTTCTATTTTTTTTACCCTTTCAAACCTTAAATGCTGCTGAAGAGAGTATAGAACGCTCTTTGAGAAGAAATATTTTTACTACTAACACAATCTTATTGATTGAAATTACTGTAGTTAAGCATTTTTCCTTCAATTCAAAGGTTTCATGAGTTCTCATTAGAAGTCATAAGTACCAATCTACAATAGCTTCTTAAATTATAGTTAAACAATAATACTGCTACTGAATTTTCAGGTAGGACTTTTATTTAAGTAGTAGTTATTTGGAAGCTATCAGAAAATCCAACACATAAGTTCTTTCCAATAATTCAGAGTTGTACACTGAGACTTAAAAAACTATATTCTTATTTCTATAAGGTAAATGGCTACAAAACTGTGTGGTTATGATATTTGAGAAGGTAAACGAGAAAACAGTAGTGAGGCACTCTTTCCACTTTTAAGAAAAAATATTGTTCTTGGGTCCTCTTGATTAAAATTATCCTCACTTGATAGCAAAAGTTATTGATTTTTCTAGGTGGCATTTTGTTTTGACAGAACATTAATTTCCTTCCCCCAGTGGTTCTGCAGTCTAAAATGTAAATTAACTTTTAAGAAACATGTATTTTGTGGAAGCACTATTCCTAGAATGAATAGAATATCATGGTAGGAAAAAAATCCAATCCAGGCATATCAATAATAACGTCTTTTCAGGTATAACCCGATTTCCTAATTGAAGCAGAATCATCTACGAAGATAAATGAATATGATTCTGAGAGGTAGATATAAAGGGGGTCAGATTTTCTTACAAGTATAAATAATAAAGTCATTTTGGTTGATTCCGATTCTTTCAAAAGTGTGAACAATAAAAAAGTTCACATAATCAGTTTTTATAGGAGTCATATAACAGATATATTTTGTAGGGAAGCCACCAATAATTGCAACAGTAAAGGATCATAACCTATATTGATTTTCATGATTATTTCTTTTATATTTTCATCATACAGTCTGAATTTATTTGAATAGTCCTTCTATTAAATGCAGATATTACTATATAATATCAAAAATGCATTTTATATCTCAGATATTTCCAGATTATTCAATGTGTGTGTTTATTTAGTTTGTAATAACCTATAATGAGAAATAATGCTGAAAGAATGGAGGTGGGGAATGAGAAAGTATTGTAATACAAACATGATTTTAATATGGAATCATTCAATACAAGGAGTGATTTAATCAGTTTAAATACATTAGAGACCCTTTAAAATGTTCTTATTCAATTATGAGACAAACTTTTACTTTATGAGTTATCTCCTATTAATTTTTATTATATAGAGAGATGCTATTTCAGATATAAGACTTAATCCCTGGTATAAACAAATTCAGGTAATATCAAGCTCTTTTTTTTATTTATAGCTTTATACCGTGTTCGAACTTATGTTTCTATTTAAATTTATTACTGTGGCCACTCTTGCATCAAAAATTATATTATATACTGTGAAACTTGTTTGATTAGATTACGTGTTTATTTTATAAGTGAAAGTAGAATATTTCAGTCACTTCAAGGACTGCCTTATAGGGAGAACAGTGGCATAGAAATTTATCGGTACAGTAAGGCAATAGAGTGCAATAGTTATGAGTATGGATTTTCAAACTTCTGCCACTTATGAGGCATGTTACCTTGGGAAAACTTTTTAACTTTTTAAGGCTTCTATTTCCTCATAAGTAAAATGGGCCTAAAATAGTACCTATAACACAGGGTTGTTGTTGAATTAAATTAATTAATAAAGCTAAAGTGCTTGAAATAGTGCCTAAGACATAGTATTTATACTATAAATGTTAAATATCATTATCGTTATTACCGTTATTTTTACAATTGTTATTAACTATTAAAATTCACTGGTTCTCAGAATTAACCATGTTGTAATGGCTGTAAACTACCACCAAGAACAGTGCCTAGCACATAGCAGCCTTGTCAGTAAATATTTGTTGAAAACACTGAATTATATGAAACACTATACTTGTATCAGCTCATTTAATTCTCACAACAATCCTTAATGGTAGATATTGGCATTAAATATATCTTATAAACGAGGAAACTGAATAACGACAAAGGTAAAAGATCACATATAGGTCACATTGAGATGAAGAGGTCACATCACTAAAAAGCGTGGGGATTCTGAGCTTTAAACCAGAGCAGACCGACTCTAGTCACATGCTCCTAAGTGCTATGCCTTGATGCCCCTCTAGCACTGCAGTAAACTCTGTAGCTGATTTACTTCTTGGTCTATTAAATAAATCCACCAGATAATTTTTCTTATTAAATTACAAATTAAATTAGATTAAAATAGATGCAAGACATCTATTGCAATGCTAAACACAACTAAGATTTGTTGATTGCTTAGAGAGATCTGTAGAAATAATTACTACTGTTTTAGGCCCATTTTACTTGTAAGGTTTTTTTTTTTCAATTACAGTTCAAATTCAGTATTATTTTGTTAGTTTCAGATGTACAGCAGAATGGTTAGACATTTATATAATTTATGAAGTGTTTCCCCCACTAAGTCTAGTACCCACTTGGCACTATATATAGTTATTATACATATTATACATATTATTCCCTATTTTGTACTTAACATCCCTATGACTATTTTGTACCTACCGATTTTCCTTCTTAACCTCTTCCATTATTTTATCTTCTCCCCAACCCCCTCCCATCTGACAGCCATAAGAATTTTCTCTGTATCTATGAGTCTGTTTTGTTTGTTCATTTATTTTGTTCCTTAGATTCTACATATAAGTGAGATCACACAGTATTGGTCTTTTCATATCTGACTTATTTCATTTAGCATAATATCCTCTAGGTCCATCCATATCATTGCAAATGGTAAGATTTCATTCTTTTTCATGGCCAAATAATATTCCATTATATATAAATACTACCTCTTATTTATCATGTATTGATAGGTGCTTAGGTTGCTTCCATATCTTGGGCATTGCAAAGAGCTATACACTAAACATTGGGGTGCATGTATTTTTTCAAATTAGTGTTTCGGATTTTTTCAGAGAAATACTCAGAAGTGGAATTTCTGGGTCATAAGATACTTCTGTTTTTTTTTTTTGAAGAACTTCCATACTCTTTTCTTTAATAGCTGTACCAATTTGCAATCCCACCAACAGTGCACAAGGGTTCCCTTTTCTCCACATGCTTACCAGCACTTGTTTGTTGATTTATTGATGGTGACCATTCTGATAAGTGTGAGATGATATCTCATTGTAGTTTTAATTTGCATTTCCCTAATGATTAGTGATGTCTAGCATTTCTTTATATGTTTATTGGCCATTTGTATGTCATCTTTGGAGAAATGTTTATTCAGTTCCTTTATCTATTTTTTAAATTAGATTGTTCATTTCTTTACTGTTAAATTATATTCATTCTTTATAAATTTTGGATATTATTCTTTATCAGATATATCATTGGCAAATATCTTCTCCCATTCAGTTGGTTTTTATTTCATTTTGTTGATGGTCTCCTTTACTGTGCAAAACCTTTTTATTTTGATGTAGTTGTATTTGTTTTTTTTCTTTTGTTTTCCTACTGTGAGATATTTTAGTTGCAGAAATATTCGGCTAAATGCCAGCACAGTAGTGTGAATGAGTTCAACATGAGGAGATGATAATGGCAAACACTGTAACTTTGTTCTGATTTTCTACAATTAACTGGACATTATGTAACTGTAGATAAATTGGTTACCCCATCTGTGCATATTGCTCACCACCTCAGAAGGGTAAAGTAAGAATTCATAGATAAACATTCTTCTGAAATATACCACATAAGAATTGTAACATACAAGATTGTTTTTAAATAGCTTTCTGTGGTTGAAATTTTTAAAAGTATTATATTTCAAAATATGAAACCATTTAATTCTCATCTCTTGCTGAATCTTTAAGAGTCATCATTTTTTTAAATCCCCCTTTGCAGTTGTTGTATAACCCAAGTAAAATCTTTCACCAAAACTATTTTCTACTTCTGTTTCCCGTGAAAATTCCTTTCTGCAATTTCATTTTTCTCTATTATCTATTATATGTAACCTTTAGACACTAATGGCTGCATGCTGTGCTGCCTTCGGTCCACTAGGGAAAATCATGTCATTATCAATGGGATATCAGAAGACATGTTGTGCATTATGGCTTTGTAAATGGTCTTTGAAAAGTAGTAGATATCTATCACATGAAAAGTCAGAGCATGTTTAGGCAACCAGCCCCATCTGTACACCTACCCATTATGCCTTTTGAGCCAGCAAGAGAATAATTCCTTTGAATAAGTTTTGAGGTCATAATACTTGATGAAGGGAGGCATGGAAAGATAATGATTATGTGAAGATATGGAATAGCTATTGTCATCACTTCCCCATAAATCTGTAGTATTTTCCATCTAAATAAAAAAATATGTTCTTTTGCTTCATCTTTGGTGATATTTTGGCTGGCATCAGTGATGTATCAGTGACAGCCAGAAGCACATTTGCTTTAATTTACAAATAAGCCATATGAAGTAGTAGTCAGGAAGACAGATCACCATATGAAGGGCATCAAGAGAAGGCGAGGGTAAGGTACTTTAAAAGGTTGTGAAGAACACAAACTCAGCTTCTCTGGTAATCTTTGATTTTTTTTTTTGATCAAGTTTCTCCAGTCAGCTATTTGTATAAGAGGCAGTAGAAACTCAGGAATACATTGTGCCTGGGGCCAAAGGGGCTGTTGCATTAAATGAGTTGGGGAGTAGCAATCTCTTGCTCTCAAACCCAATATCATCCATTAATGACATTGATGGTCCTTTTCTTTTTCCATGAAATTAGTAGCAATTCATACTACCTTCTGGGGATGCAAATAGTGTCCACATTCTACAGATGAAATAATTTAAGTCCATAAATATCTTTGCCATGACATACTTTATAGCACACGTGTATAAAGTTGACCAAATTGGATATTGATATACAGTTAGAAGAGAGAGTATTGAGCCCAATTATAGGATTGAAAGTTTAGAGCTGAAACTATTGAAGAGTTTTGCTTACTTCACCTTCCTCTCTGTGCCCAAATTGAGTAACAATGATTTTAGTGCTTTCTTCTTCCTCCTTTCTACTAGTCCAAATGGCCATACTTTCTGGAGCTATTATTATGGTGGAGTAAGAATGCTGAAAATGATAGAGAAGAGTGTAATGTTCATTTTGCCTTCTTCACATAGAAAGTCAAAATACCTCACAATACAGGGAAGAAATAAAATAGAATATGACAAATTTTTATTTTAGAAAATCCAGGATCTTAGTTTTTTTTAAGGAGAGAATAGAAATGGAGCCCCCTCCATTATTAAATCTAAATACACAATGCCCCTTCACACAAAGTTTACTAAATGTGAGTAAATAATGTTTACAAAAAAAACACATCTCTTTCACTTACTAGCAACATCATTAATGCCTCTCTGTGCCTGTTTCCTAGTCTATAAAATGAGAATGCTGATAACTTCATCGTGGATTTTCTTTTCATTAAATGAACTGAAGCATGTAAAATATCCTAGGTGTTGCTTAGGCAATCTGAATAAAGATTAATGATTATTATAGTAGAACAGGATTATTATTAGGATTATTAATTTGATATGAGGTAAGCATGATGAGCATATAATTTATCCTAACATGCACTACTTTTGTTTCCCTTCTTCTCAGTCATCGAAAACAATTTTTTCAGAGCTAGAATGTCTCTTTCACAGGAATCCTGTAATGGGTTTGTTGTTTCCTTCTCTCTGGTCTAAAATATTTGTATCTTTGCCTTTATTTTACTAATTTCCCTTTCTTGTCCTTGGTGTTTTGACTCTTCAAATGGTTTTGTGTTTCTATCTGGAGGCCTTATCTAGGTTAAAACACATTTTCATTAAAAAGTATTATATCTTATAACATTCAAGACATGACTCAGCATAAAATACTAAAAATCATTCTACTTTATCCTATAGACCATTATCAATCCTTTTAGTGTCATTCTTATTGCTTATTAATACTTCTAGTTCACTCTCGTGAACCCGTTCATGATAATGATGGCAGTTTCTGCATTAGCATTGACTTTGCCTCCTACTCATGAATCTACCAAATTTCTAGCTATCTCCCTAAGTAGGGATCTGGAAAATGGTAGTATAGTTTAAGTCTATTTATAAATATGCCATCTCTGCATTATCAGAAACTCTTCTTAAAAAAAAGATTTATATTTTCATCTGACATCACATCTTGGTATAACATGTTCCATAAATTTTATCTCTATTATGTTAAGTGGAACTTTTGTCATAAATGAAAGTATAAATTCAATCCAAATTAAACATATTAAAATGACAGAAAGAACCTGTGTCACATACAAGTAATTTGCAGAACTATAATGAGCACCTACTGGTAAAAATGAAGGCATTTTAATGAAATGAAAATACTAAACTTTTTTATTGGAACTCTAGCATCTATATGGATTTAAGACAGATGATAAGAGAGATAATTTCTTGGGTGAATGAGTAATGGATATTAAATATCAAGAGGTTATTTTGTTATCTCAAGGAGTGGCAGTCACCCTACTAAGTACATCCCATTTAGCACTTTCATAACCTGGGTTGTGAAAGTGCTAAATGGGATGTACTTAAAGTGAGGCTTCATGAAGTAGATAAAATCGACTGCAGAGCATAGGAAAAGAGGGCTGAACAACATGTTAGTAATTTTGGACCTTTATGTATTTAAGAAATTTCAGAGCAACCAGAATCAATATTGGAAATTCAGAAAAAAATTATCTCTCAAGAGAAGACTGACCAAGACAGCATAGAAGCTAGATGTTGTGCATACCTTCTCTCATGACCACACCAAAATTACAACAAAACTACAGAGCAACCATAACTGAGAGTCACCTGAGGTCTGGTTGAACAGAAGTCCTACAACTGGGGACATAAATGAGAAAAGACAGGTGGCAGGAATAGAGATGCAAAATGGCCAGTCTTACAACTGCATGTGGTGACCAAGAATTAGAAAGATTATCTTAGCTGAAGAACCCTCTCCCTGCCCAAGGAGCGAGGGGTCCCAGCCCCACATTAGGCTCCCCAGCCTAGGATTCCAGTGACAGCAAGAGAAGTCTCCACAACCTCTAGCTGCAAAAACCAGTGGAGATTATTGCTGAATGAGGTGGAAGGCTGCAAGAGTCACAGGCTTTCCTCTAAAAGGACCCACTCTTGGACTTACTTGTTAACAGAATTACTCGCTATGAGCTCCAGTGCTGGGACAGCTACTCAAGGAGTGCCAGGGACATATGGGGAGATACTGAGTTGTCAGGCTTCAGGGCGAAGATTGGAGGGGTAGCTTTCTCCCAGACAGAAGTTCTGACAGTATCCATTGTTCTGTGGTTGAGCACTCCCCGCTCCCAACATGCAGATGCAGGGGGCCACCATTCCTGAGTATCCAACAACCTGGATAACAGAGGTCACTTCACCCAGAGGATTCCCTGAGACTCCAGCTCTCCCAATTTGCAGGCCCAACTAAGTTGCTTCCAGTGGATTCTTCCATACAAATGGGCTCTCTTGTCTCATGCTGCGGATTTTCCTAAAATCTCTCAAAGTCTCACAAAACCCAAAGAAGCAGCATCTAGCCTCAGTGTACCCCATACCTCTTGCTGTGCAACACCAGACCTAACACTAGGGGCAGCTGACCTCAGTTCCTGGCTTGGCATCTTAAGGCACTTATAAGCCCAGAATGGGTGGCAGCCATCTGTGGATTGCTTGTTGACTCTTACCAGGTGGTCCTGGATGTGCACACCTGTGACTGAACTTGGCCTGCAGCAGGGCCTTTCCCAGATGGCCTTTGAGCCAGCATACCCAATGGCCTGCTTTGACTGGTGATGGAGCTGGAGTACTGTCCAGGGCTGCATCTGAAGAAAACATACCCAACGGGCAGAATGAGCAGGCACCGAAGCCCTGGCTAAAGTGAATCTTGCTACATAGGGTTAGCCCTTCACCAGTCAATCCTCACAACCAAAACATCCAAGAGTCAATCCCTCCCATCGACATACAAACAACCAAGGCTCAACTATATCAAGAGGGCACACACAACTCACACAAGGGACACACCTTGAACACCTGGCTCAAATGACCAGGGAAAACTCTGCCATTGGGCCTCAAGCACACCTACTACATAAGGTAACTCTAGTAAGACCAGGAGACATAGCAACCCTACCTAATACATAGAAACAAACACAGGTAGGCAGCCAAAATAGAGAGGCAAAAAAAAATGTCCCTAATGAAAGAACAGAACAAAGCTCCAGAATAAGAACTAAACAAAGTGAAGGCAAGCAATCTAACAAATGCAGAGTGCAAAACACTGCTTATAAGGATGCTCAACTAACTTAAGGAAAAAGTAGATGTACTCAATGATAACTTTAACAAAGAGATAGAAAACGTAAAAGTGGAGTTGGAAAACATTAAAGGGAACCAGTCAGAAATGAAGAATACAGTAACTGGAAGGAAGAGTACATTAGGGGGAATCAACAGATTGGATAAATCAGAAGATCAAATCAGTGATTTAGAAGATGGGGTAGTGGAGGACACCCAATCAGAACAGCAACGAAGAAGAAGAATCCAAAAAAAATTAAGATAGTTTAAGGGGCCTCTGGGACAACATCGAGTGCAACAACATTCGCATCATAGGGATGCCAGAATGAGAAGAGAGAGAGCAAGTAATTGAAAACCTATTTCAAGAAATAATGACTAAAAACTCTGCTAACCTGGTGAAGGAAATAGACATACAAACTCAGGAAGCAGAGAGAGCCCCAAACAAGATGAACCCAAAGAGGCTCCCACCAAGACACATCATAATTAATACTCCAAAGGCTAAAGACAAAGAGAAAATCTAAAAGAAACAAGAGAAAAGCAATTAGTTATCAGCAAAGAGCTCTCATTAGACTGTCAGCCGATTTTTCTACAGAAACTTTGTAGGTCAGAAGTTTGGTGCAGTTTTCAAAATGTTGAAAAGCAAGGACCTACAACCAAGATAACTCTCACCAGAAAAGCTATCATTTAGAATCGAGAGACAGATAAAGAACTTTCCAAATGTGATAAAGCTAAAGGAGTTAATCACCACCAAACCAGTATTACAGGAAATGTTAAAGGGACTTCTTTAAGAAGAAGAAAAAAAATGTATCAAAAAGTAAATAAATAATGACAATAAATATGTATCTATCAACAAGTACTTCAAATGAAAAAAGAATTAAATGTTCCAATAAAAAGATAGGGTGGCTGAATGGATAAGCAAAGAAGACCCTTACATATGCTGCCTACAAGAGATTCACTTCAGATTAAAAGGCACACACAGACTAAAAATAAAAGGATGGAAAAGATGTTTCATGTTGGACCTAGAGGGTATTGTGCTGAGTAGAGTAAGTCAGAGAAAGACAAATACCATATGATTTTACATACACATGGAATATAAAGAACAAGATAAACAAACAAATTTTAAAAAGAGGAACAAAGTCATAGATTCAGCAAATATTTTGAGAGTTATGAGATAGGAAAGTAATTTGGGGCTCAGTGAAAAAAGGGGAAGGAATTAAGAAGTAAAAAAATGGTAGTTATAAAAGAGCCATGGAAATATAAAAGATAGCATAAAGAGTACAGTTAATATTCTAAAAACTATGTATGGTGTTGGATGGCTACTAGATTTATTGGGGAGATTGCTTTGTGAGATATATACATGTCTAATCACTATGTTGTACACATGAAACTAATATAATATTGTATTCCAACTATAATTGAATAATAAAAAATATTTTTAAAAATCTTCTCTCAAGAAATCTCTGATTTCAAAATAAATAATTTGAATTCTGTTACATAAAGGAAATTTCATTCCTGTTTAACTTATGTTCTCCCCATCCAAATTAAATGATAGACAGATGATAGATAGATAGATAGATAGATAGATAGATAGATAGATAGATAATAGATGATGATGATAATGATGATGATAGATGATACATACATAGAAAGATGATAGATAGATAGATAGATAGATAGATAGATAGATGTTATATGACTATATTTAGACCCACATTACACACTTATACTTACTTGAAAGTGAACTTGGATAAACCAAATTACAGCAATGACTTTGAGACAGATAGCAGGCTAAACCATTTTAAACTTCAGAAATGTGATGAATTTGCATATAGAACATCCAAAGTGTAAGAACCAATATCATGAACAGAATATCTGATTCATCATGATCAAAACTAAGAAGTGGTATCTTACTGGGTGGAGATACACTTATTTCGGTCTCATGCTTTACAAAGAGGTGAAAAGACATAATATGTTTTGTTGAAAACAAATATGTTGGAAAACCTGAAGAAGCAAAAATGAAGTATATAAGAAATGAAACGAAGATAGTAACCAGGAGCAGATCATAAAAGACATTTTAAGCCATGGTAAGAAGCTTGTAATTCATCCCAAGAGCAATTGGTGAGCTTTTATGGTTTTTCATTAGGGTAAAAAAATTATTTGCTCAGATTTACATTTAGAAAATCACTATAATGGCAGTATGGAAGTTAGAATTAGCAAGCATGATGAAGGGGTTTGTAAAATCGAAGTCATGAAGACAAATTAGTAGACAATAATAGTAATCCAAGTGAGTGATATCGAAAGCATAAACTTCTGTAATGGAGAAGGAGAAGATAGAATCAAGAGGTATTTAGGAGATAAAAAAATTCACTTGACTCAGTCACTAATTAGCTGTGGCAAGAGAGAGAATAGTTGTTGTCTGGATTAGGGAGGGACTAGGTATATGGTGATATTATTAGCCAAGATATAATATAGAAGGAAGAGGTTTAAGGGTGAAAATATACATGCAGGTCAAGATATCTAATACCTTATTAAATATCTGATATGGAAACTTTAGAGGCATCTACCTTTGAGGACTCCTCTAGGGAGAAGTGTCTGTTCAGTTCCTCTGCCCATTTTTGATTGGATCATTTGGGGTTGTTGTTGTTGTTGTTGTTGTTGTTGTTATTGAGTTATATGAATTCTTTGCATATTTTAAATATTAGGCCCTTATCGGAGGCATTGCTTTCAAATATATTTTCTGATTTGGATGGTTCTGTCTTTACCTTGTTGATAACTTCTCTTGCTGAGCAGAAGCTTTTTAGTTTGATGTAGTCCCATTCATTAATTTTAGCTTTTACTTCCCTTGCTTTTGAGGTCAAATTCATAAATTCCTCTTTAAGTCCAAGGTCTTTGAGTTTCATTCCTATGTTTTCTTCTATGAATTGTATTGTTTCAGGTTTTATATTCAGGCCCTTAATCAATTTTGAGTTAATTTTTGTGTGCTGTGATAGACAACAGTCTAGTTTCAGTTTTTTACGGTTGGCTTTCCGGTTTTCACAGCCCCATTTATTGAAGAGGCATTCTTTTCTCCACTGTATGTTTTTGGCATTTTATTGAAAATTATTTGCCCATATAAATATGTGTTTATATTTGGACTCTCAATTCTGTTCCATTTGTCCATGTGTCTGTTTTGCTGCCATTACTATGCCATTTTAATTATTGTCGCTTTGTAGTATAATTTGAAGTCAGAAAGAGTGATTCCTCCAGCCTCGTTCTTTTTTCTCAGGATGGCTTTGGCAATTCGGGGTCTTTTGTGCTTCCATACAAATCTGATGATTTTTTGTTCTATTTCTTTATAAAAAAAGCCAATAAGATTTTGATGGAGTATGCATTAAATCTGTATAATGCTTTAGGTAATATACTCATTTTAAATATGTTGATTCTTTCAATCCAAGAACATGGTATATCTTTTCATTTCTTTTTATCATCTTCGATTTCTTTTAATAGGGTCTCGTAGTTTTCATTATATAGGTCGTTCACTTGTTTTGTTAAATTTATTCCTAGGTATTTTATTCTTTTTGTTGCAATTGCAAAAGGAATTATTTTTTATATTTCTTTTTCTGACACTTCCCTATTAGAATATAGGAAAGCTATGGGTTTTTGAAAGTTGATTTTGTATCAAAAAATTTTACTGTATTTGCTTATTGTTTCTAGTATTGTTCTCGTGGAGTGTTTAGGCTTTTCTATATAGAA
Organism: Rousettus aegyptiacus; assembly: GCF_014176215.1. Taxonomy (NCBI): domain Eukaryota; kingdom Metazoa; phylum Chordata; class Mammalia; order Chiroptera; family Pteropodidae; genus Rousettus; species Rousettus aegyptiacus. The sequence goes on along the minus strand of NW_023416312.1, from coordinate 77,830,236 downwards.
AATCATATCATCCACAAATACTGACAGTTTGACTTCTTTGTTTTTATTTGGATTCCTTTTATATCTTTCTCTTGCCTGATTGTATTTCTAGGACCTGCAGTGTTATATTGAATAAGAGTGGACAATCTTGCCTTGTTCCTGATCTTAGAGGGAAGATTTTTAGTTTTTCGCCATTAAGAATAATGTTGGCTGAGGGTTTGTCATAGATGGCCTTTATTATGTTAAGGTACTCTTCTTCTATACCAATTTTGTTAAGTGTTTTGATAATAAATGGATGCTGTATCTTGTCAAAGGCTTTTTCTATATCTATTGATATGATCATATGATTTTGATTTTTCGATTTGTTTATGTGGCATATCACGTTAATTGATTTGCGTATGTGAACCATCCCTGTGCCCTTGGGATGAAGTCCACTTGATTGTGGTGTATATTCTTTTTAATATGTTGCTATATTCAGTTCATTAGTATCTTATTTAGAATGTTTGCATCTGTGTTCATGAGAGATATTGGTCTGTAGTTTTCTTTTCCTGTGTTATCTTTACTAGGTGTTGATATTAGAGTAATATTGGCCTCATAAAATAAGTTGGGAAGTGTTGCCTCCACTTCAATTGTTTGGAGGAGTTTGAAAAGAATAAGAATTAAAATCTTATTTGAATGTTTATTAGAATTCACTGGTGAAACCAACTGGTGCTGGCCTTTTACTTTTCGGTAGGTGTTTAATGATTGTTTCGATTTCTATACTCCTGATCAGTCTATTTAGATTTTCCAGTTCTTCTCAACTCAGTCTAGAAAGATTATATTTTCCTAAGTATTGATCAATTTCTTCTCGGTTATTAAATTTGTTATTACATAATTTTTCTAGTATTCTTCCACGATCCTTTGTATTTCTGTAATGTCAGTCACAATTTCCCCTCTTTCATCCTTGATTTAGTTTATTTGTGTCATTTTTCTTTTTTCTTTAGTGAGTCTAGTCAGGGGTTTGTCAATTTTATTAACCGTCTTGAAGAAGCAGCTTTCTTGTTGTATTTATTTTTTCTATTATTTTGTTTGTTTGTTTGTCTATTTTCAATTTCATTTATTTATGCTCTAACTTTTTTTCCTTCTGCTGACATTAGGACTCATTTGCTCTTCTTTTTCTAGTTTTGTTTATGATGAAGTGTTAGGTCATTTATTTGAGCTCATTCCTGTTTTTGAAGATAGGCTTATAATGATATGAAATTTCCTGTTATGACTGCATTTGTTGTGTTCCAAAAGTTTTGATTTGTTGTATTATCATTATCATTCATTTCTATGTATCTCTTGATCTCTCTTTTTATTTCTTCTCTGACTCAGTTATTCTTCAGTAGCATGTTGTTTAATCTCCATGTATTTGTAGTTCTTCCCGATTTCTCTTTGCAGTTGATCTCTAGTTTCAAGGCATTATGATCAGAGTATGGTTGAATGATTTCAACTCTTATATTTGTTGAGGTTATCTCTCTATCCTAGCATGTGGTCGATTCTTGAGAATAATCCATATGCAATAGAGAAGAATGTATAAGCAGCTGTTTGGGGATGGAAGGCTCTGTAAATGTCAATTATGTCCAGGTGTTCTGATGTTTCATTTAAGGATGTTATTTCCTTATTTATTTTCTGTTTGGATGATCTGTCCATATCTAACAGTGGGATATTTAGGTCCCCTATTTCGAACATGTTTTCATCTGTTTCTCCATTTAGTTCTGTTAGTAATTGCTTTACGTATTTTGGGGCTTCTTGATTGGGAACATAGATATTAATAAGTGTTATGTCTTCTTGGTACATGATTCCCTTTATCATTATGAAGTGTCCCTCAGTATCTTTCTTTACTTTTTTATTTTGAAATCTATCTCTTCTGGTATTAATACTGCTACTCCTGCTTTTATCTGAATGCCATTTGCTTGAAATATCATTTCCCACCCTTTCGCTTTGAGTCTATATTTGTCTTTGGAGTTGAGATGTGTTTCCTGGAGATAGCATATCTATTGATCTATTGCTCTATCTTGCAAGCCTGTGTCTTTTTATTGGTGAGTTCAATCCATTTACATTTAGGGGAATTATTGAAATATGAGATCTTCTTATAGCCATTCTATCTTTTACTTTCTGTTAGCTCAGTGTTTCCATTGCTTCCTTGTCCTTGTGTTTCTGTTTTATTTATTATGGTTGGCTTCTGTTGGTTTTACCTCTGGTCTTTCTTGTGTTCTATTATATACTTCAGTTCTGAATCTTTGGCATGTGATTATCATTATAAATATGTAAAGGATATTTATATATACACAGTTGTCTATTTTTTCTCCGCATGCTTTATCTCCATGCTCCTTTGTGAATTTGGATCTTTGAATCCTCCCTTTTTCAGTCATTGTTATCTTAATTTGTTCCTATGTATGCTGAGCTTTCATTAATTTCTTGCTATAGCAATTCTCTTGTTATTATTTAAGTTTATAATGCCCTGTTCTTAGTAAGGGTTGCTCTCCTCTGTTTCTATTTGCCTGGTAGTCACTTTACTCCTAATTATGTTTTTTTTTTGTCATTTCGTTTTAGGTGAACTGACTCCTTTTAGTATTTCCTGTATTGCAGGCCTCATGGTGGAGAATTCACTCAATTTTTGTGTGTCTGTAAAAGTCTTAATTTCTCCTCCATATCTAAAGGAGTGCTTCACAGGATACATTATTCTTGGCTGGTAGTTCCTTTTACTTAATAGTTTAAATATTTGATTACATTCCTTTCTGGCTTGTAAGGTTTGCACTGAGATGCCTGAGGATAATCTAATGGGTTTACCTTTATATGTTACCATTTTCTTCTCCCTGTCTGCCCTGAGAATTCTGTCTTTGTCACTGATTTTTGATAATTTTAACACAATGTGTCTTTTTGAAAGTCTTTTTGAGTTAAGAGTGTTCTGTTGAAGTCTCGAATTCCAAGCTCAAATTCATTCCTTAGATTTGGGAAATTCTCATTAACTGTTTCTCTGAAAATGCTTTATAATTCTTGTTCTTTTTCCTCACCTTCAATAATGCCTGTTATTCTTATGTTTCCTCTCCTGATGGTATCAGATAGTTCTTGAATTTCTTTTTCATTATTTTTCATTCTTTGGTTTCTCTCTTCTTCTTTCTTATTTATTTCTAGATTTCTGTCTTCAATATCACTGATCCTTTCCTCCATTTGATCTACTCTGTTTCCTAAATTTACTAGTTCATTTTTCAACCTTGTAGTATATTCTTCATCTCTAAAAGTTCTATTTCTTTTTTTTTTTTTGAGTTTTTCACTCTCCTTGCTATGCTCATCTAGTTTTTTTTTTTAATTCCTGAAATTATTGATTCGAGTTGTTTTGGATCTCTTTGAGTTTTTTCAAATGTACCATCCTGAATTCTTTGTCATTTAATTCACATATTTCTATGTCCGTAAGCTTATTTTCTGGAGATTTTAATCTTTCTTTCTGAGATGCCTTGTCAACTTGGTTGTTAATGGTGTTTAATAGACTATTTCTCCACCTGGAATGTTATGGAAGTGTATTCTACTGTTTTTCCAGAAAGAAAATTTATTATATAAAGATCTCTCTTTAGCCTGCTGCAAAGAAGGTGCTTTCCTTTTGGTTTCCAGTAGGTGGCGTCTAAGCCTCCTGGATCTCTGATTTCTATAAAGTCTTAATAACACCTTCATATAATGCCTTTATCTCCATGTAGACATTTAATCACGCTCACTACCCTCAGTTTAAGTCCCTGTCAGTGTTAGCGATAGTCTCGGCAGCATTTGTTCAGATCCCCTGAAGCTCCTTGGTTATCAGTCTTGGAGGGAATGGGGGGAGGGTCCCTCTGGGTAAGGGGTTGGAGGTTGCGGCTCTGCCTCAATTTTGAACGTTGTCAGATTGGAAGGGGTTGATGGTTGGGTGAAAAAAGTGTAAGGGATTAATAAGAACATAATGATAGCTACAAAACAGTCATGGAAATGTAAAGTATAGCATAAGGAATATAGTCCATCATATTGTAATATCTATGTATGGTGTCAGATGTGTACTAGATTTATCAGGGTGATCACTTGGTAAGTTATATAATTGCTATGCTGTATACCTGAAACCAATATATCATCTTCCAACTGTAATTAGAAGTTAAAAATTATTAAATAAAATTTAGCTTTTTCTCCTCTCTTTTGATGGGTTTTTATCTCTGTATTTTATATGTCACTGATTCAAAACACTAAATTGGTGCATAATGGCAGGAAGAGTTATGCAAGCTAATTCAAGGGCAAGATTTTGTCAGAGAAAATAAATTAAAAACATATAGCAGACAGAAACAGAAACCAAAGAAAATAATGGTTTTTTTTTTTTCAATACTAAAACAGGCTGTGTTTTAGACATGACCAAAGAAATGACCTATTTGTGCCATCTGGCTTTCAAATACTTCCACAGCCTTCTATGTTGGTAAATCTTAACTAGTTCCATCTCTGCAAGATCCTATGTGATAATCCTTGAGCTACTGCTATTATAGCCTGGAGTATCACTGAGTGTGTGCGGTGTTTTACTGAATTCTCCCACTGGCATAAGAATTTTCACCTCTAAAAAACCAGATAGTTCAACTATGTTCAAAAGTCAACTGACTCTGTAACTACTTATGGACTGACGAAGCTACCTTCATCTACAAAGTCAGAGACAGAAAAGACTTCTTGGCAATTTCTAGGCAGTGGGGAAACTACTGAAGTATTTGATAGCTTCAGAGGATTTGGAATCATTAAGATCCTGCCTGGAGGTAGCATATGACCTTTAATAAAAAAATGTACTTAAAAACTTTCCAAATACAGTTGCAAGCAATGCCTTCGATAAGGGCCTAATATTCAAAATATGCAAAGGACTCATATAACTCAACAACAACAACAACAACAACAACAACAACCCCAAATGATCCAATCAAAAATGGGCAGAGGAACTGAACAGACACTTCTCCCTAGAGGACATACAAATGGCTAACAAATATATGAAAAGATGCTCACCATAACTAGCTGTTAGGGAAATGCAAATCAAAATCACAATGCGATACCATCTCACACCTGTTAGAATGGCTATAATCAACAGAACAAGTAATAACAAATGTTGGAGAGGATGTGGAGAAAAATGAACCCTCATACGCTGCTGGTGGGACTGCAAATTGGTTCAGCCACTATGGAAAACAGTATGGAGGTTCCTCAAAAAACTAAGAATTGATCTGCCATGTGATCCAGCAATCCATCTACTGAGTATTTACCCTCAAAGACTTAAAAACCCATATTCAAAAAGATATTTGCACACCGATGTTCATAGCAGCATTATTCACAGTGGCCAGGACAGGGAAGCAACTGAAGTGTCCTACGATAAGGAAGCAGTGGTACATATATACAATGGAATATTACTCAGGCATAAGAAGAGATGAAATACTGCCATTTGTGACAACATCAATAGACCTCGAGATAATCATAGTAAGTGAAATAAGCCAGACAGAAAAGTTGAAAACCAGATGATATCACTTATATGTGGGATATAAACCTAAAAGCAACAAATGAGCAGGACAAAACAAACAGAGACTAATGGACATAGACTATAGGCTAGTGGTTACTAGTGGGGTGGAGGAGGAGGAGGGAGATAGATTGGGTAAAGGGGGTCAAATATAAGGGGTAGAGGGAGGATGAAGTGGGTAAATGGGATCAAATATATGGTAGCTGAAGGAAACTGGACTTTGGCTGGTCAACATACAGTAGAGTATACAGATGTCAAATGATAATGAACACCTGAAAATTTTATAATTGTATTAACCAATGTTACCCCAATAAACTTAATTTTAAAAAAGATGAAATAATTGTTAATAGACATGCGGTTATTCTCATTTTATTCAAATATTTATCTTTTTTCTTCTTCTTAATGAAATATCTCCAACATTTCATATAATACTACTGGCTTGTGATGATGAACTCTTTTAGCTCTTTCTTGTCTTGGAAGCTCACTATCTGTCCTTTGATTTTAAATGATAGCTTTGCTGGTAGAGTAATCTTGGTCGTAGGTCCTTGCTTTTATCACTTTCAACATTTCATGGCAGACCCTTCTGACCTGCAATGTTTCTGTTGAGAAATCAGCTGAAATTATTATGGGAGCCCCCTTATTTATAATTAACTAGTTTTTTCTGCTGTTTTTGAGATTCTCTTTTTGTCTTTAGCCTTTGGAATTTTAATAATGATGCGTCTTGGTGTGGACCTCTTTGGGTTCATCTCGTTTGGGACTCTGGGCTTCCTGGACTTGTATGTCTGTTTCTTTCACGAAGTTAGGGAAGTTTTCTATCACTTTTTCAAACAGGTTTTCCATTCCTTTCTCTCTTCTATTTCTGGTACTCTAATGATGTGAATATTGTTGTGCTTGATGTCCTGGAGGCCCCTAAAACTATCCTCATTTTTTTGGATTCCTTCTCTTGTTCCGGTTCTGATTGGGTGTTTTCTGCTACCTTATCTTCTAAATCACTGATTCGACCCTTTGCTTCATCCAATGTAATCTACTGTTGATTACTCCTAAGGTAGTCTTCATTTCAGTTATTGTAGTCTTCATTTTTGACTTGTTCTTTTTTGTGTTTTCTATCCCTACTTTTATGGCTTTTATCTCTTTATTAAAGTTTGCTTTGAGTTCATCTACTCTTTTCCTAAGTTCATTGAGCATTTCTTTAAACAGCGTTTTGAACCTGCAGTTGGTAGATTGTTTGTCTCCATTTTGTTAGTTCTTTTGTCTAGAGCTTTGTTCTTTTCTTTCATTAGTGTCATATTTCTTTGTCTCCCCATTTCAGTTGTCTCCCTGTGTTTATTTCTATGTATTAGGTAAGGCTGCTATGTCTCCTGTTCTTACTAGAGTTACCTTATGTAGTAGGTGTGCTGTGGGGCCCAGTGCACAGTTTCCCCTGGTCACCTGAGCCAGGTGCTTCAGATTTCTTCCCTTTATGGTATATGTGTGCTCTCCTGTTGTAGGTGAGCCTTGGTTGCTGTTTATAGGTCAATGGGAAGGATTGACCCCCGGCTTGACTGACTTTGAGGACTGGCCATGACCAGTGGAAGAGGTGTTATGCAGGGGCTGACCCTGTAGAGCAGGATTCATTTTAGCAGGGCTCTGATCATTGCCCAATTTTCCCTTTGGGTATGTTGTCCTCAGATTTGACTCTAGGTGGTGCTTCAGCTCAGACTGAAGCTGGCCACTGGGCAAGCAGGCTGGAGCCTCCTGGGCAGGGCCCTGCCACAGGCTAAGTTCAGCTGCAGCCTGTGCCCTGCATGGGGCCCCCTGGCATGAGCCACCAAGATATCACATTCACCCTGGGCTTGGAAGTGCTTCCAGAGGCTAGCCACAAACCAAGGATGGCTGCCTCTAGGGCAGGAATTGGGGTTGCTCGGGAAGAGGTATGGAGCACACTGAAGCCATATGCTGCTTGTTTAGGTTTTGTTAACTGTTGAGAGATGTTAGGAAAGTCTGAATCATGAGCCGTATTAGGTCATCTGTATGGACAATCCACTGGAAGTAGCTTGGAGTTGCTCACAAGTTGGGAGGGGCGGAGTCTCAAGGAATCACCAGGGCAGGACAACCAGTGTTAGCCAGGTTAATGAAGACTGAGATATGGTGTCCATTTGGGTTTCCATGCTAAGTGGGGGGAGGACTCAACAAAGAGACAATGAATTCTTCCTGCCTTCTGTCTAGGAGAAAACTGCCCCTCCAGCCCTCACACTGAATCCAGACAATTTAGTTCCTCCCCATATGTCCTTGGTGCCTCTCAAGGTTCTGCCCCAGCCCTGGAGCTCAAAGAAGTGAGTCTATAAGCAAGTAAGTCTGCATGTGGGCCCCTTAAGAGAAATGTATGTGATTCTAGAGGCTCATTGTCACACTCAGCCGCAATTTCTGCTGGTTTTCACAGCCAGAAGTTGTGGGGACTTTTTCCAGCACTGCAACCCTGGGCTTGGGAGCCTGGAATGATGGCAGGACTCCTCACTTCCCTGAGGGGATTTTCACAGCCAAGATATCCCTCCTGATTCTCATCCATCACATGTGGGTGTGGGACCAACCTGTTTCACATTTCTGCCCCTCCTACCAATATGAGGTTGCCTCTTCTGTGTATTCCCAGTTATATGACTTCTGTTCAGCTAGACTCAGGCAATTCTCAATGATGGCTATTCTGTAGCTTAGTTTTAATCTGTTGAGAGGAGGCAAGCACAGCATCTACCAACTCCACATCTTGACTGGAAAAAAAAAGTTAAAATTTAGAAGTAAAAGTTTCAATGAGCAAACAAGATTAAATACATGAATATACTTTCAATAAAATGACAAGTTTATAGAGGCCAGTGACAGGTATGTCTTTTGCCCCCCTCCCAAAAAAGAATTAATTACTAACATACATGCCAAATTGATAAATATAGTTCTATTTTCACTGGAGATTATACTGCATGTGGTTTTAGTGTGTGTGTGTGTGTGTGTGTGTGAGTGTGTGTGTGTGTGATTCGAGTAGATAAAAAAAGAAGCAAAAATCTTCAGATTACTCACTGACTATGTCAGAAGCATTCCTGTTAATGAAGCCAAGGTGATGGGCTCAGTCACTATTTTAATCTCTGATCTATGTTCTGTTTCCTTACCAAAGCCCATAGTCTCAATCTCCTGTTTTGCTCCATCTCCCAAGTTAAGAGCCTAGTCCTACCTTACACTTCCTGGCAAAACTTGAACTCAGAAATGAATTTGATGAACTATACAGGTTTTGCTTGACATACATAGAATTTGTTAAATGCTGTCAACTAATTAAAAAACTTGTCTAGCGATTTTACATTAAAACCTCTGGTCGACATAAAATTTTCAATTGCTCCTAAAAAATATAAACATAGGCATGCACAGACCTACATTCACCTGTGGCCCGCACATTTATTATTTATGTGCCAGACACTGTTCTAGTCTTTGTGTGGCAAAAATGCTATGAAAAGTATTAACTGGAGCTAAATAAGGGCTGCTCCCAAAAGGGCCATGAACTCTCCAGTCCACCAGCATACCCATCCCACCTTCTTTATTCTTTTACATTTCCTGCCTTCCTTCTGGGTAAGCATTTAAGCTTGCAACCCATATAATAAAATAATTCACACTGAAGAAAAATGGTTGTGACAAAGAAAATGTATTATATCTCCCTAAGATTATTTATATTTTAACAGAAGATGAATTTGTAAGATAATAATGGCAAATCTTAGCCATAATGTCATCTCTTCTCTGTCCCAAACCCATGGAAGATATAAATAATCAAATACAACAAACATTCTTTCCTTAGTCTAAATTGTACAATTACAGTTTACGCAAAAGTTGAAATACATTTGCCATCTCCACATCACTACTTTAAGATAAGGAAATGAGGTATTCATTAGGAATTTCCTATCATTAGAAGTTTAAGAGGAGTAATTATGTAAAAGGCAGGAAAACACACCTGAAACACAACATAATTACCTTATTAGTAAATCTGGCCCTGTTCCCAGTTACAAATGGTAGCCCCGGCCATGGCCAACTATGTCATAGGTGCATGGAATTGAACATAAACAACATTGGGCAGGTAAAATTATAACACATCCTCATTATTAAAGGCTGATTTCAAATCAATGTTCTGTAGGTACTGAGTACACAAAGTTCCCATAGAACAATTTTGGCCTCTTCAATCCTAATCTCTCCGTACCATCCTCCATAAAGAAAATGAAATCAAGTAGAGCAAATAAAACCAACTTCAATAGCATATTTAGGAAACAGAATTCTACACACTTCAAATTAGACATAAGTCGAAAAATAAACACCCAAAAGAAGCAGAACTAGCTCTAGAGCCCACACCAGAGCCAACATTCAAACAAAGACTAAATAGTAAAGAAGGTATTAGAGCTGTGCCTTAGCGGTGGCAAAATTAATCAAATAAAACTCCCATTAAAAAGAAGTGCCATCATTGGTAGACAGCTACTGAGGACAGATCTCAGACCTGGCTTTAAGAACACTGGCTACTGAAAATTTAAAAGAATGTTAAAACACACAGAATTAGAGTTGGTAGCCTTAAGAAGGGACAACTTTTGAAGGTGTGAGGGCATTGACTTGGAAGTATTATTCCTCAGAATGCTTGATGCTGAAGGGATAGAAGGAAGCAAGAGGTAGAATTTTAAGATCTGGCAGAAAGAAATATGAATCATAAAATTAAGGGATATGCCAAAACCCTTACCCAAAAGGCATCATTGATTTTAAAATTTGCACTTAAATATATCCTTGAAAACACTTAAAAACAATGACACCTCAATAGTAATGAGCATATTTTATACACAAAATTTGATTTATAAATTCATTTCCTACTGAAAACTTCTTGGAGAAATGGCTATTTCTGGGTCTGTGGCAAATAAACTAAGTACAAGATAAGCCTGGAACATCTCGAGCTATAAAGCAAAGAAGTGTTCACACATGTCAAAATGACACAGGAACTAATTTAAAGGTACTCTGGCCAAATTTGAGCACCAAAAAAGAAAAAATGATGGTAATGAATTATACATTAAACCACACACACACACACACAAAAGATTCTGTGAGTCTATTGTAATACTATAAAAAAGATGTGCACTTAGTTTCTAGAAATAAACGTGAATTGTACTTTAACTCATGTAGGTTCCTTTATGAATAATAATAGTATCTTCCAACTTAGGTTGTATTATTTAAAATTTACATAAGTGAGAACTGATACTCATAGAGTTAAACAGCTTGCCCCAAACTGCAGAGGTAGTGGAGGAGCTATCATTTTTAAGTCTGATTTTTCAAAAAGAGTCTGTGACTTCACTTATTATACTAGATGGCCTCTAAAAATCAGCTTGTGTGATAAATATGGTTTTATAACCTACTTTGTGAACATCTTTATTATTTAATAATTTTCTACATTATTTTAATAGCAATGTGATCCTCTATTGTGTAGATAAAGGCATTGACTTAATCAATTTTTATTTCCTGGGCATCAAAGTACTTGACAGTATCTTGCTATTATATACATCATCATGTTGGACATCATTGTTTTTAAATCTATTCAGATTCCTTTTTAGTGTAAATTTTTAAACATGAAATTCCTAGATCAAAATTTAAGAACATTTCCAACACTTCGCGCGTATATTGATTGTTAATTTGTCCAAATGTTTTGGAACAATTTATACTCCTATCATCAACATGCAAGAATGCTAATTTCTTTGAACCCTTTAAAACTTTGGTATCATCATTTATTTAAAAAAAAGAAGAAAAAGCCATTTTGATAGGCAAAATGATATTTCAGGGTTTAGCTTGCATTTATAAATTGCCACTATGGTTATACATTTCAAAATGTCACTGCTAACTTGCATTTTTTTCTTTTATGAATTGCTTATTAATGTCTTTTACTCATGTTTCTCCTATAAGGTTCAGATGATATTTATTGATTTATAAGAATTTTTATTTATTAAAGATTTTAACATAATGGAATATTTTAATACTGAATTAAAAAAATAAAAGTTACAATTTTAAATTATAAGGAAAAAAATAAAGACTGAGAGGCTGTCATATTCTTTTCCCATATCTCCTGATTTCCCGGTGAGACAGTTCAGGAAATAGTAAGAAAATTTTAGCCCTATTTTCATTAATTATATGAAGTTCAGTAAACTTCCTACACCCTACCTTTTCTTTAAAGGAAAACTTTATTTCAAAAATAGAAAAGGCTTTGGACAACAAAGTGATTAATTTTAACAGAAATGCTAAGAAAGGTTGAGATTAAAAAGAGAAGAGCTTATAAAACCGGTAGAAAACCAGTAGAAAATATATGGTGTATATATGACTTTAGTTACATGTGACCCAGTAATCCAATGAAATAAAGTGTTCATATAAAAAGATTATTCTACTGATGTTCATGTTTTTTGAGTTGATGGAAAATTGGTACAGAGTTTTCAGTCTTCTATGTGCTTATGAAATGAGTAGACAAAATTAGTTTGAACAATCAGTTGTGTAGGCGGAGGAGAGTTTTCCTCTGTGCAAAGCAACTGGTTAGCATAAAACATTAATGGTGTTGCCTCATTGGACCAATGTGTCAGTCAAATTACTTCAGTACCAAGTGTCAGTGAATAGAAGAAACAGATCACATCCTCTATTGATCCTGAATAAGAGATAAGTTAGTCTTTGTGTCCCAGGCCAAAGCACTTCTCTCTATTTATTAGGTTACTCTTTTGCAAAGTGAAGAAATAGAGCTGAATGGTTGGTCTGTGATCTTTTTCCAAAATAGGCTCTTAATTTTAGAACACTCTTAGATTTCAGAAAACTTGCAAAGATAGTGCAGAGAATTCCCATATAACTCTTCATTTGGTTTCTCCTAATATCAATGTCCTATGTCACCGTGATACATTTGTTACAACAAAGAAACTAACTTTGATAATTACTATTAACTGAACTTGACACTCAATTTGGATTTTACTGGTTTTCCCCTAATGTTCTTTTTCTGCTCCAGGATTGCATCCAGGGTAGGATCTTACATTAAGTGTCATGTCTCCCTAGCTTCCTCTAGTCTGTGACAGTTTCCTAGGCAAATTTGACTATTATGAGTAGTACTGGTCAGGTTTTTGCAAAATGTCCCTCAATTTAAGTTTTGACAATATTCTCATGTTTAGACTAGAATTATGGGTTTGGAAGAAGAAGACCACAGGGGTGTCATTACTATTACATCATATCAAGGATATATGCTATCATGCATGTACTATCCCTGATGATATTGACCTTGATCGCTGGCCTGAGGTAGTACTTGCCAGATTTCTCCACTGTAAAGTTACTCCCTCCCTCTTTTCTGAAGTATACTCTACTAATCTGTAGTCTTTTCGAGCTCTAACATACCATGATTTTATTATGTTGCAGACAGATTTCCTTACTTGTGCAGATCAATTTGATAAAGTTGAATCTGTCACCAAGAATGCATGCTTGTGCTGCTTAACTCCATGTAAAATTTTCTTGGGACCAATTTTATACTATATGGTTATGTGAGAATTTTCAGTTATGTTTCACAAAACGAGACTCTGATTTCTGCTAACCTTTCTATAAAGTGCATTCTACTAAGAAATGATAACAACTTTACAAATCTTATAGATGGTCTAACCTCTGGAAACCTTTTACTACGAGAACCCAAAATCTAGAATTTCCAAACCCCAGTGACCACGATGATAGAAAAAAAAAAGAAAATGAGAACCTTTGGAGAATGTTGGTGGGGATGAGGAGAGAAATTAATGTTAGTTCTAAATTAAGTCAAGGATCTGGAATTAGAAAAATAGGTGAGTTTTTTTTGTTCGTTTTGTGTTTTGTTCTATTCTGCTATACATATGTGTGAAGGTGGCAGCTGCAGTTATCTCAGAGATTTGAGCCCCTCTACATTGTCTTCTCCAGAAAAACAGAACTACTCAAAACTCTTCTCGGGCAGTGAAACAAAGGATGCAAGAGACAAATGTCTTTCTGCCTCTCTCTACTTCCAAGATGGTTCTGGAAAGGCTAGCTGAAGGGGAGAATTAACCAGGCTTTATAATAATGACTAAAATATTGAGCATTTATCATGTGCCAGGCATTTTTTAAGGTATCTTACATTTACTGACTCACAAGGTCCTCACAAGAAACTCATGGGGGAGTTTCTATATTATGCATATTTTATGGTGAGAATACTGAGTCACAGAGAATAATTTGCTCAAGTTCACTCTGCTACTAACTGTAGCAGAGTTGGAATTTGAAACAAGACACCTTGGCTTCAGAGTCGCTGCTCTTAACTATACCATGACAACTACCTTTCTGTAAAGTGTAAGCTCCCAGAGAGCAAGAGTTTTTGCAACAAAGCAGTTACTCTTGTATCCTCAGAACCTAATACATAGTAATCAACCAACAAATAATTGTTTCATGAAAGAGTGAGAAAGCTTGAGAATCTTGATCATCAATCAAGCCCAAAAGTTGGTGATTCTTCCAGAACACTGTCATGATGCCACCTCAAACTCAGAACAAACTGTGTCATTATAATCTCCTCAACTCCATTCTTTGTATCTCTCCAACTGGTCAGATTTTATGAGGTAGCCAAGAAGGCTCAGTCCATACCCAGCTATAGTTTTCTACCACTCATTAATTTTTCTCCCCACCCTCATATAAGCCCTATGTTTAATGCTAACTGTGAATAATCAGGTAATAGAAAGTGTTTTAGTCTCAAAATCTAAAAATGTTCAGAAGAATACATTTTTATCTCTGGTTATGACAACATGATGCTAAATCACAGAAGTGAGTTTCAGAGTATCGGCTACCAAGGCTGCGGACATAAATCAACAAATACATTCTCATTTTAAAACTTTAAATGCATACAGGGCAAATGGTTAAGAGGAGGAGAGAGTTTCTGTGTGGGTCATTTCTCATTCTCTATAGTCACCAATTTTATTTAGACCTTTTTTAAAAAAAGGTATCTGGATATTACTGCCCATAGACACCCTAACAAAGAAAGAAGGGTGAGAGACTGTTTAGAAACCTGAGACTTCCATCATCAATAATGACGAAGTGATAGGTAATGATTTGGGCCATAACAAAAGGAAGAATGCTTTAAGCAAAACATGAAATAAAATGCAGGGGGAAAAAGAAACATGAAATAAAATGCAGGGGAAAAAAGAAAATTTTAAAAAAGATTTTTAAATTTTAAAGTGCTGATTCCTGGCTAAATTGATATTCCTTAAGCTGAGGTGTTTTTTTGTTTCAGTTTGAGGAGGATTTTTTTTTGAAAAAGATTAAACCCATTATTATACTGCTTATCCCTGCTTACTCCACAAAGCAAATAATAATACAAAAGTAAATAAGATTTGAGTTACAGAGAGAACCTATTGGTGGTGTGACTTGAGATTAAAACATTAAATAATTGTGTCTGTCTGATAAAGAATATACAGATGTGCCTGTTATGCAACTGCAAATGGAAATCATATGTTAAAACTGTGATAAGGTACCCAGATAGACATGTTACTTATAAATATTGCTGTAACTTTGGAATGAAAAATATAAAATACATAGTAAATGAAAATTTTAAGATAATATGACATAGAACTAGGATATTTAAATGATTTATTACCTTGATATTGGATATAACTAGGACTGTACTAAGGCAAAAAAAAAGTATGCTGTAATATGAAAGAAATCGTTTCATTTAGAAAAGGAAATGTAGAGTTTCAAATATATGGAGTGACCAGAAAAGTGTCTTTGTTGCCTCTATTGTATTCTCAATTTTTTCTTTAATTGGCATTAATTTAACTGTTTGACCATGGCAGACTTGCAAAATGTGTTATGTAAAACCATTCAAGGTAAAATGCCTTTTTTTTGCTTATTTTTTTACATTAGTGAAGTTCTTTCTTTCAAAGGAAAAACTACCATACCCAACACAACAGCTTTTCAGGCTTTTAAAAACGTTTGAAAGGGATCTCAAAGCCATAATAACTTCATTAAAATTGCTTTTAAAAGGACAATTTAAGTGTTCTATTTATGTTCATGTTGTAGTGTAAGCACAGACAATATTTTAGTAGAAAATGTACATGTATAACCTTCGGGAAAAAAGAAAACTTGAATGAAACTGCTGAGGCAAAAGTACAGTACCATAAATAAACATACTTTACTGCTTCTCTGAAAACTAATGGTTTTCAATCTTGCATGTAATTTGGTTATTACCAGGATAAAACCAAGACCTGAAGGGAATTTAGCAAAAGGGCTATAGTTCATTGATATACCAATTTGATGTTTAATGTAATAAAAATGGGATTTATTTTAATATGGAAAGATAACCTAGTTTCTGTCATGTTAGCAGTCGCTGCACTTAATTTAAGTAGCATTTATTTTTATAGTACTGTTTCTTACTGTGGGAGAATCTAGCTTCACACTATGTCCAGTGAAGTATTGGTCTGGTGAGATTGCTTCTCATAAGAGTTAACTTAAAACCCTGAAGTCATCATCAGAGGTCACTATCTGGGTAATGTACTTGGTAAATTTTCCAGAAAGGAAAATGTCCAACATACAAGTAGATATGTACTTTTGACAAGTTTTGGAAGTAAAGTACAAAAGCAATAGTGTTCCTTGGCTAAAGGAACATGCAGCAAGATATTTAAGAAAACTGAGGGAAAATTGACGTATAAAAAGGAAAAAAAAATCATCTTGAAAAAGTATCACATGCTTTCATTTTGGCATGATTTGAAACATATGACGTCACCCATAATGGGCAGGAATTTATTTGTCAAACAGATTTCAAACTTTCTAAACATATTTATTTAGTAGAACTAGACAATAACACCAAAATAATCTTGCAACAAAGAAATACAGCATACTTAGCTGAATGTATGTGCATTGAGATTCAAGATGAACTTCTTGAAAGCAAAGTTGTATTTGCCTCACAAATATTGCAATTTCAAGGTTAATCGTATGTTTATTATCAAAGCCCTATTTACTTTATTATTAAGTGGATTCAAATATTAACTGTAAGAGAGTGGACACACACAAAAAAACAAAAGATACAGAATAACATGGAGGATTTCATATCTCCTGACACTAGTGTCATAAAAATATTCCAATAAATTTAACTGCCTAAAAAGAATTTTTCACAATACCCAAATTTCCTTTATTCAGACATTTTGAGGATAATTTTTAGGCCAATAAATTTCAAACTATATCTTCGTAGCTTTGGAGCAAGGCCTTTGGATCCCCAATCTCTTTCAATCAAGAATTCTGTATCATGTGTTTTTTTCCTGTTTCATATGTATTCGAGGTTATTCATATTTAATTTCTGAATTGTTTCGCTGCTTTAAAATGTTTTTGAAAAGCTCTGTTTTAGACATAAAACAATAATAAAATAGATGAGATAAAACAATGCACCTATTCATTCGGCTTTTAAAAGTTTTGTTGAGCACCTAGTATTTTTTATTATATAACAATAAATGAATACATTATCATTATATTCTAACAATACTATGAAAATGTTAAAGTTACCCCAGCTCCTCATACTGAAGACCCATAGTTTGGTATTAATCCTTCTAGTTGTCTTTCTAGGCATTTACATGTATGGAGATACCTATTTTCTTTACTTAAATAAGATCATAGGATATGTATTGTTCTACAATGCTGTTCAGACAAATCTTAGAGCTCTTTCCATTCAATACATATAGGTCATCCAGTAGTATGCTAATAAATGTTTAACAGCCAGCTCTCTGGGAAAAATGGCTTGATTTCACAGCAGTTGCTGATTCCTGGAGTGTTAATACACTCCATGGGCAATTTTAACTGCCAACGTAAAGTCACTGAAGGTGGAATTGGGAAGAGATGTGTACAGTTGGCTTTTGTAAACCAAAATAAGCCAGCTCTAGCACACCACTAGATCAGCCCTATTTCTCCCTTTTCGGCTTTTTATTTGGAATAAATTTAGATTTACAGAAAAGTTTCAAAGAAGCATGGAATTCCTGTATACCTGTCACTTAGTTTCTGCCAATGTTAACATCTTGCATTACCACAGTACAGTTATTAAAAGTAAGAAATTAACTGGTCTGATGCAGTTAACTCAACTCAGAATTTAATTCAGATTTCCTCAGTTTTTCCACAATTTTTTTTTCTATTCCAGGATCCTACCTGGGATCCTACACTACATTTAGTTGTCATCTTTCTAGTTTCCTCTAGACCGACAGTTTCTCAGTATCAGTCTTTTTAAATCTTATATAGGATTTTATAGTATCCCACAGATGGATTTATTGGTGGTTCTATTTTCTTTTTACTATATTAACAATGCTATAATGAATTTCTTTGTACATGCCCCTTTATGCACATATGTGATTATTTCTTTAATACAGTATCCTAGGAGTAGAATTCCTCAGTCAAGGAATATTCCCAATTTAAATTTTGAGAGATATCACAAAATTGCTTTCCAAAGCCACTTTACCACTTTACAATCCAATCAGCAGTATATTAGCAGACTGCTCCCTGACTACCAGGTGTTGAGTTAGGTACCAAGGATAAAAAGATGAAAAAGACAGGGTCCTTGCCCTTGGGATGCTTAGTAATGATGAGGCCAACATATAAATAAATATCTTCAATATAATATGGTAGGTTCTATGATAGAATACCAAAAGAGAAACAGTAATTTCTTTATGAAATGCTCTAGTTTGTCAACATCAGCACTATCCAATTGAAATACAGTGCAAACCACATATGTAACTTAAATTTTATATTAGCCATATTAAAAAAGATTTCATTTAATATATATCCAAAATATTTCATTTCAGCATGGTAACCAAATAAAAATTATTAATTATATATTTTACATTCTTTTTTTCATGCTAAGTCTCTGACTCTGACTAGTCATATTTCAGGTGCTCGTTAGACACATGGGTGAGTGGCTAGCATGTTGGATTGTATAGACCTAGATTGCTTAGCACATATTTTTTTGAATTGTTTGTTCTTTTTATCCCTTAGATTATACATATAAATAAAATCATATAGGGCCTATCTTTCTCTGTCCGATTTAAATACTTTCTAGTTTCATTAAAGCAGTATCTTTTTCTATCCCCTTCCTTTTAGCCTCTGTGTGTCTTTTAATCTGAAACGAGTCTTCCGAATATTTTCTTCTTAAAGAAGTCCCTCCGACATTTCCTGTAATACTAACTTTGTGGTGATAAATTCCATTAGCTTATTTTTGTCTGGGAAGCTCTTTATCTGTCTTTCAACTCTAAATGATAGTTTTGCTGGATAAAGCATCCTTGATTGTAGATCCTGGGTCTTCATTCTGTCAGATATATATATATATATTTGCCAAGCCCTTCTGCCCTGGATAGTTTCTTTTGAGAAATCTGCTGCCAGTCTTATGGGTATTCCCTTATAAGTAATTATGTTTTTCTCTTGCTGCTTTCTTTGTCTTTAACATTTGGCATTTTAATTATGCTGTGTCTTCATGTGGGCCTCTTTGGATCTCTGATTTTTGGAATTCTCTGAGCTCTTTGGGGTTTATGTCCATTTCCTTCACCAGATTAGGAAAGTTTTCCATCATTATTTCTTCAAACAGCTGTTCAACATCTTGATTTTCTTCAGTTACACCTATCAGACAGATATTTGGACCCTTAATAGCGTCCATGTTCCATATGCTCCTTAATTATTTTTATAGTCTTGGCATCTTATCTCTTGCCATTCTGATGGCATGCCCTTGGCTTTCTCATCTTCTAGATAGGGCACTTGATCCTTTTCTTTATTCACTTTGTTTATTCCTTTGTTTATTCCATTTAATATACTTCTCATCTCAGATAATGTGTTCTTCATTTCGGACTGGTTCCCTTTTATAATTTCCATTTCCATTATGTTTTTTATCTCTTTGTTGAAGTTCTCACTGAATTTATCTACACTTCCCAAAAGTTTGTTGAGCATCTTTATAACCAGTGTTTTGAACTCTGCATTTGTTAGATTATTTGACCGCATTATATCTGGATCTCTGTTCTATTCTCTCATATGGCTTCTGCTTCTTTGTCTTCCCATTTTGGCTGCCTTTCCATGTCTGTTTCTATGTACTAAGCAGAGCTCTTAAGTCTCCTGGTCTTATTAGTGTGGATTTGTGAAGTAAGTGTCCAGTGGCACAGTGCTGAGAGGGATTCAGCTACAGGCCAAATTTAGCCCAAGCCTCTGCCCCTCTTGGGCCACCTGTTATGACTCAGCAAGCAATCCACAGATACTGTGCTTATAGTTGCCTCAAAAGTCCACATCGGAAACTGAGACCAACTGCCTCCAGTGTGATTCTAGGAGCTGCTCGGCAAGGAGCACTTGACTCGCTAAGGATATGCCTGGATGTGGCTTGGGTAGAGCTGTGAGTTTTGGTAGGCGGGGTTTCAGGGAATCCTCTGGGCGGGATTTCAGGGAATCCTGAGCAACCTCTGTTATCCAGGTTGATTATGTCCCAGCAATGGTGCGCTATGGTCTGTGCACTGATATGGTGGAGGGCTCAACGGGGGAACAATGGATACCACCAGCACTTCTGTGCAGAGCAAATCTTGCCTTGGTCCTCACTCAGACAATGTCTCTCTATAAGTCCTCAGTGACTCCTGCATGCAGCTAAATGGGCACTGGTGCTCAGAGTGAGCAGGTCTGTCACTGTAAAAATACTCTCACGGTCGTGGCCCCTTTAAGAGGAGTCTGCCGCTGCTGTATCCTCCATCTCACTCAGCCACTCCAGACGGAGCAGCCCCATGTATTGCCCCATCCTACCTTCTGTTGTTGCTGGGTGATTTCTCCTTAGTTGTATGGCCTGTTCATCAAGATCCCTGGCTATTTTTTCTTGATGCTGCTCCTTGTTTCCATTCCAAGTTTGATTTGGTCACCAGAGGAATAAACAGAGTCTCTATCATCTATGCCATTTTTTTTCTGTTTAGCACATATGTTCTACATTTACTTCTAAAGCATTCCCATGGTCTCTCCTATATAACTGAATGTTTGCCTCTTGAAGGGGAATGGAATGGAGAAACATTATCAATTATAAATATTACTAAAGATCATCGGTCCTATTTAAGAGAAACAAAGTCCAACATTTTAACAGAAAGTGCAGAAAAATAACTGCTGACAGACTTACAGGTGCAGTTTATAGAGATGTGCAAGTTAAGAACTTCTGTTTCTAGAGTCAGGCTCTCTTGAGATTCAAGGTGTTTGATTGAGTTTGATAATTGGGGACAATGAGATCATCTATTTGTTACCTTAACATTGTAATAAATTCATAATTTCAAAGCACAATTCTTTGAAATTGGATAAAACAAAAAGAATAATAATTTTAAAATGTACATGGCTCAGCACTCAGGTACCTGTGTTAAGACATGCCATTCTTAATCAGATGAAAAGACATTACTCCTGGAATATCTGAATGGACATACACATTCTGTCCAGCCATCAAATTTCAGTAAAGTGCGAATAACGGGACTGGTACTCTGAGACCTGGTTAGTGTCCATCACTACTTACTGAGGATGCATATTTTTATATATGTCTTTAGGAAAAACAACTTTGACTTTGGGGTCAGGAACACTTATATCTACTATAATCAGTAATGTTCATTTGTAGGTATAGGTTCCGGTATTTGAGATTTTAGTTTCATTACTTTCTTTCTATTCATTTGTAGTTTATTAGTTACATTTGTGAAGTTGGTTAGAGCACAGAGATAAAAGGATTATGAGGTCAATCCTTCTCTTTATGAGCTTTCCTACCACTCTTCTCAGGGATGTCACTTTTATTAGTATGCTCTTACTATACCTTACTCAGAACCACTATCATTTGAGTTTTAATTATTTTTAATAATTGCAAGAGAAATTTATCAGGTAACACTGGCCTTAATCCAAAGAAAGGTGTAGAAACCCATTAAATGATTAAACATTTTAAGGATAAATTAGAAGGTAGGTGTTACAAATATCTTTGGCTCCAACTAAAAGTAGATGAATGATTTTAAATAAGCGATCTTGCTAGCTTTCCATTTCTCAGTCACTAATTCATATACTATATGAATGTTAGACATACAAATTACTCTGACTAAGGATACAAAGAAGAATATGAGATGGCTTATGAACAAGTTTACTTTTTATCATTTTTGGTAAGATTTGGATGCTGTTGAAAACTGCAGTAAGAAAACAAATTAAAGGATTTCCTCAGCTCCTGTCTAACCATTTATTTTTCTCCTAACATTCTCTCCTGTCAGTGACCTCATTCATTCTTACAACCTCAATCACTGCCTCTGTGCATTTATTATTTGGCAGTCTTGTTCCAGCCTTAATATTTTTCCAGAACTTCAGACCTCCAGACCTCTTGTGTTGACTATGACTATTTAGATAGCCCATCAATTCCTGGAACCCAGTATCTCCAAAGATTGATTGACTGTGTTCATCACCCCTCCCTGCCGCAGGCCAACTAGTTAATCATCACTCATCAAACACATGTCCAGCACTAACCATGTGTAACTAGTGCTGAGCTAAGTGTGGAATTCCTAACCTCTATTAATGGTTACACCATGCTGTCAGTTATTCAGGCTCAAAACCTTAATCATTTTGGATTTCTTCCTTTCCTTCACTTATTTCTATGCCAACCCTCATACATCTACACATGGGCTCAAGCATTCAGGGGCATACACACATGCACAAAGACACAGAACTTGTTGCCAAATTGTGTAACACTTACACAATTTCTCCTTAAGCAATTGCCTTATTTGTATACCCACTGCCACTGCCCTACTTGAGACACTCATTTATCACTTAGATGATTGGAATGCCTTCCCAATTTGTGTTGCCAAATCTTTGGACCTCTAATAATTCTTCTATCCACCACTACTGGATTTGTCTTTCTACAAAGGGTACTCTGATGATATCACTATTTACCTAGAAACCATCAGTGCTCCTCATTGCTATGAAACTAATCTTCCTAAAGTAAACTGATCATATCAAATAACAATTCCTGCTTATTTCCTAATAAATAGAATACAAATATCTAAGTGCGACATTCAATGTCCTCCATAATATAACTCTAATCTACCCTTCCATTACCTTCCATTATCTTCCATTACCACTTCTACATAGCTAAACTCAAACCACTACCTTTATTTTAAAGGCATCTAATACTTTACAAAGTCATTTTTTTGGTACAGCCTTCCCCCTTTCCCCACCCATTGTTGTCACATGTCAAAGCCCTATATATCATTCAAGGTCCATTTTTAATTCTGCTTCTTTCATTAAATTTATATTTCTGATCAGCCCAGCCAATTTTAATCTATTGTTCTTTTAAAGCATTTCTTTTTTTTTAAAGTTTATTGGGGTAGCATTGGTTAATACAATTATATAATTTTCAGGTGTACATTACAATTTGACATCTATATATTCTATTGTGATTAACGCACAGAGTCCAGTATCCTTCAGCCTTCAGCTGTCACATATTTGATCTTTTAACCACTTCATCCTCCCTCAACCCTCCTATATTTGACCCCCTTTACCCTGTCTACCTCTTCCCTCTTCCCCTATCCCCTACTCTCTGGTAACAACTAGTCCATTGTTCATGCCCCTGAGTCTCTGTATGTCTCGTTCATTTGTTGCTATTAGATTGATATCCCACATATAAGTAATATCATGTGATTTCCAACTTTTTCAGTCTGGCTTATTTCGCTTAGCATGATTATCTTGAAGTCAAATCAAGTTGTTGCAAATGGCAGTATTTCATCTCTTCTTATGGTTAAGTAATATTCCATTGTATATATATACCACCGCTTCTGTAGCCAATCATTTATTGTAGGATACTTCAATTGTTTCCATGTCCTGGCCACTGTGAATAATGCTGCTATGAACATCGATGTGCAAATATCTTTTTGGATATGGGTTTTCAAGTCTTTGGGATAAATAGTCAGTAGAAGGATTGCTGGATCATAGAGGAGATTAATTCTTAGTTTTTTGATGAACCTCCATACTGTTTCCCATAGTGGCTGTACCAATTTTCAGTCCCATAAGCAGTGTATGAGTGCTTGTTTTTCTCCTCATCCTCTCCAACATTTTTTATTTCTTGTTCTGTTGATTATAGTTACTCTAAAATGTGTGAGATGTTATCTCATTGTGGTTTTGATTTGCACTTCCCTAATAGCCAGCGATGTTGAGCATTTTTGCATGTATTTTTTGCCCATTTGTATGTCCTCTAGGGAGAAGAGTCTGTTAAAGTCCTCTGCTCATTTTTTTATTGGATCATTTGTTCTTTTGTTGTAATTCAGTCATGTGAGTTCTTTGTACATTTTGGATATTAGGCTCTTATTGGAGGCCTTGCTTGCAAATATATTTTCCCATTTGGATGGTTATCTCTTTGCCTTGTTGACGATTTCTTTTGCTGAGCAGAAGATTTTTAGTTTGATGTAGTCCCATTCATTTATTTTTGCTTTTTCTTCCCTTGCCTTTGAGGTCAAGTTCATAAAATCCTCTTTAAGTCCAAGATTCTTCAGTTTAGTTCCTATGTTTTCTTCTATGCATTGTATTGTTTCAGGTTTTATATCCAGGTCCTTAATCCACTTTGAATTAATTTTGGTGTGCAGTGATAGACAATAGTCTAGTTTCATTCTTTTGCAAGTGGCCTTCCAATTTCCTGAGCACCACTTATTGAAGAGGATTTTCTTTCTCCATTGTATGTCTTGGGCATTTTTATTGAAAATTATTTGCCCATATAAATATGGCTTTACTTCTGGACTCTCAATTCTGTTCCACTGGTCTGTGTGTCAGTTTTGCTGCCGATGCCATGTCATTTTGATTACATTTGCTTTGTAGTATAACTTGAAGTCCGACAGAGTGACGCCTCCTCCAGCCTCGTTCTTTTTTCTCGGGATGGCTTTGGCAATTCGAGGTCTTTTGTGCTTCCATACAAATCTTATATTTTTTTGTTTTATTTCTTTATAAAAATTCCGATGAGGTTTTGATGGAGATTGCATTAAATCTGTATAATGCTTTAGGTAATATGGTCATTTTAAGGATGTTGATTGTCCCAGTCCAAGAACACAGAATATCTTTCCATTTCTTTGTATCTTTGATTTCTTTTAATGGGATCTTGTAGTTTTCATTATATAGGTGCTTCGCATGCTACATTAGATTTATTTATAGATATTTTATTTTTTTTGTTGCAATTGCAAATCGAATGATTTTTTCCACTTCTTTCTCTGACACGTTATTATTAGAGTATAGGAACCCTATGGATTTTTGAACGTTGCTTTTGCATTGAGAAATTTGACTGCATTTGATTATTGTTTCTAGTAGTGTTCTTGTGGAACCTTTAGGCTTTTTTATATAGAGAATCATGTCATCTGCAAATAGTGACAGTTTGAATTCGTTGTTTCCTATTCAGATGCCTGTTATATCTTTCTCTTGCCTGATTGTACTTGCTAGGACCTCCTATGTTATACTAAATAACAGTGGCGATAGTGGACAGCCATGCCTTGTTCCTGACCTTAGAGGGAACGTTTTTAGTTTTTCCCATTAAGAATAATGTTGGCTGAGGGTTT
Organism: Rousettus aegyptiacus; assembly: GCF_014176215.1. Classification (NCBI taxonomy): domain Eukaryota; kingdom Metazoa; phylum Chordata; class Mammalia; order Chiroptera; family Pteropodidae; genus Rousettus; species Rousettus aegyptiacus. The sequence goes on along the minus strand of NW_023416312.1, from coordinate 77,805,192 downwards.
GTCATAGATGGCCTTTATTATGTTAAGGTACTTTCCTTCTATACCAATTTTGTTAAGTGTTTTGATCATAAATAAATGTTGTATCTTGTTGAAGGCTTTTTCTGTATCTATTGATATAATCGTATGATTTTTATTTTTTTAAATTTGTTTATGTGGTGTATTACATTAATATATTTACATATGATGAATCATTCCTGTACCCGTGGGATGAAGTCCACTTGATCATGGTGTATATTCTTTTTAATATGTTGCTGCACTCAGTTCTCTAGTATCTTATTTAGGATTTTTACATCTGTGTTCATGAGAGATATTGGTCTGCAGTTTTCATTTCTTGAGTTATCTTTACCAGGTTTTGGTATTACAGTAATACTGGCCTCATAAAATACGTTGGAAAGTATTGCCTCTTCTTCAATTTTTTGGAAGAATTTGAGGAGAGTAGGTATTAAATCTTTGAATGTTTGGTAGAATTCACTGATGATGCCATCCAGTCCTGGACTTTTATATTTTGGTAGGTTTTTAATGATTATTTCAATTTCCATACTGCTGATCAGTCTATTTAGATTTTCCAATACGTCTTGATTCAGTCTAGGAAGATTGTATTTTTCTAAGTACTGGTCCATTTCTTCTAGGTTATTAAATTTGTTATTACATAATTTTTCTAGTATTCTTGCATGATCCTTTGTATTTCTGCAATGTCAGTCATAATTTCACCTCTTTCATCCCTGATTTAGTTTATTTGTGTCCTCTTTCTTTTTCTTTAGTGAGTCTAGTCGGGGGGTTGTCAATTTTATTAACTTTCTCAAAGAACCAGCTCCCTGTTGTATTTATCTTTTTTATTTTTTTGTTTGCTTTCAATTTCAATTATTTCTGCTCTAATTTTGATGACTTCTTTCCTTCTGCTGACATTAGGCCACATTTGCTCTACTTTGTCTAGTTTCTGAGATGAAGCGTTAGGTTGTTTATTTGGGCTTGTTCTTGTTTCTGGAGCTAAGTCCATAATAATATGAACTTTTCTCTTATGATCACTTTTATCATGTCCCAAAAGGTTTGATATGTACTATCATTATCATTCGTTTCTATGTATCTCTTGATCTCTCCTTTTATTTCTTCTCTGACCCAGTTATTCTTCAGTAGCATGTTGTTTAATCTCCATGTATTTGTGGCTCTTCCTGATTTCTTTTTGCAGTTGATCTCTAGTTTCAAAGCACTGTAATCAGAGAATATAGTTGGTATGATTTCAATCCTCTTATATTTGTCGAGGCTATCTCTATGTCCCAGCATGTCGTCAATTCTTGAGAATAATCCATGTGCACTAGAGAAGAATGTATAAGCAGCTGTTTGGGGATGGAAGGCTCTGTAAATGTCAATTATGTCCAGGTGTTCTAATGTGTCATTTAAGGATGTTATTTCCTTATTTATTTTCTGTTTGATCTGTCCATATCCAACAATGGGATGGGATATTTAGGTCCCCTATTTTGAACATGTTTTCATCTGTTTCTCCATTTAGTTCTGTTACTAATTGCTTTACGTATTTTGGGGCTTCTTGACTGGGAACATAGATATTAATAAGTGTTATGTCTTTTTGGTGCATGATTCCCTTTATCATTATGAAGTGTCCCTCAGTATCTTTCTTTACTCTTCTTATTTTGAAGATTATTTTGTCTGATATTAGTACCATTTCTCCTGCTTTTCTTTGAATGACATTTGCATGAAATATCATTTTTCACCTTTTCACTCTGAGTTTATATTTGTCTTTGGAACTGGGATGTGTCTCCTGGAAGCAGCATATGGTCGGGTTTTGATCCATTCTGCAACTCTGTACCTTTTTGTCGGTGAGTTCAGTCCCTTTACATTTAGGGTGATTATTGAAATATGAGGTCTTCTTATAACCATTGTATCTTTTACTTTCTGATAGCTTGGTGTTTCCATTGCTTCCTTGTCCTTGCATTTCTGTTTTCTTTATTTTGGTTGGCATTTTTGGATTTTCCCTCTGGTTCTTCTTGTTTCATGTTATATACTTCAGCTCTGAATCTTTGGCATATGGTTACCATTACGAATATGAATACATATATATATATATATATATATATATATATATATATATATATATATATATACAGTTGTCCACTTTCTTCTGTGTGTGTCTTATCTCCTTTTCTCTTTGCAAATTTGGATCTTCGAATTCTCCCCTTTTCAGTCATTGTTATTTCAATTTATTCCTATGTATGCTGAACGTTCATTACTATCTTGCTATAATAATTCTCTTGTTATTATTTAAGTTTATAATGTCCTGTTTTTAGTAAGGGTTGCACTCCTCTGCTACTATTTGCCTGATAGCCACTTTACTCCTAATTATGTATTTTTATTGCTGTTGCTGTCATTGTTGTTGTTATTTTGTTTAAGGTGAGCTGACTTCTTTCAGTACTTCCTGTAGTGCAGGCCTCATAGAGTAGAATTCTTTCAATTTTTGTATGTCTGGAAAAGTCTTAATTTCTCCTTAATATCTAAAGGAGAGCTTCACTGGATACATTATTCTAGGCTGGTAGTTCCTTTCACTTAATAGTTTAAATAATTGATTCCCTTTCTTTCTGACTTGTAAGGTTTGCGTTGAGAACTCCGATGACAATCTAATGGATTTACCTTTGTAAGTTACCATCTTTTCCCTGACTTCCCTGAGAATTCTGTCTTTGTAATGATTTTTGAAAACTTTAATACAGTGTGTCTTGGTGGGTTGAGGTAATTGTGTGTTCTGTTGACTTCTCGAATTCCAAGCTTCAGTTAATTCCTTAGTTTTCGGATATTTTCGTTCACTATTTGTCTGAAAATGCTTTCTAGTCTTTGCTCCTTTTCTTGCCTTCGAAAATTCCCATTATTTTTATGTTTCTTCCCCTGACAGTATCAGCTAGTTCTTGAATTTCTTTCATTATTTTTCATTCTTTGTTTTCTCTCTTCTTCCTTCTGATTTATTTCTAGACTTCTGTCTTCGATATCACTGATCCTTTCCTCCATTTGATTGACTCTATTTCCTAAGTTTGCTATTTCATTTTTAAACTCTTTCAGTGTGTTCTTCATTTCCAGAAGTTCTACTTGGTTCCTTTTGAGGGTTTCAATCTCCTTGCTCTGCTCATCTACTTGTTTTTACAATTCCTGAAATTGTTGATTTAAATCATTTTAGATCTTATTGAGTTTTTTCAAAAGTACCATCCTGAATTCTCTGTCATTTAAGTTGCATATTTCTATGTCTGTAATCTTATTTTCTGGAGATTTTAACATTTCTTTCTGAGATGCCTTGTCATCTTGGTTGTTCATGGTGTTTAATGGACTATTTCTGCAACTGGGAATTAATGGAAGTGTATTCTGTTGTTTTTTCAAAAAGAAGATTCATTTTATAAGTGTCCCTCTTTAGCCTGCTGCAAAGAATGTGCTTTTCTTTTGGTTTCCACTAGGTAGCATCTAAGCCTACTTTATATAAAGCCTAAATGTCATTTTGATTTTCTTGTATATATTTAATCACAATTGCTACTCTCAGTTTCCTGTTAGTGTTAGCAACAGTTTCGGTAGCATTTTCTTAGATTTCCCTGGGGCTCCACAGTGATCAGTCTCAGAGGGTATGGGGGAAGGGGCTCTCTGAATTGAGGGTTGGGGGCTGCAGCTCAGCCTTGATTTTTCAACTGGGTCTGATAAAAATCGATTACTGTTTCTCTGCTGTCCCATCCTGCTTCTCTGTTTTCTGCCCTGATTCCTGGGCCCTGATTCCAGCTACTCAAAATTCCGGCACTTCAGGCAGGTTGGTCAGGGAAGTTGCCTCTCCTTCACCTCCTCCCGAAAGGAACTCTGGTGGCTGCAATAGGCAGTTTCTTTATTTCTCCTGTTCCACTGCCCGACCTCTGGAGTCCTGACCTGTGGTAGCTCTGATGTGCAAATCCCACATTCAGACGTGCTGGTGTGCAGTTTGGGTGTTTTTTGTTGAGTTTTGGATGTTCAGTTTATTGTTGTTTCAAAGGGAGAGATCTGAGGATGTCTCTCACTCTGCCATGTTTCTAGACAATTTCTTTTAAAAATAAATATTTATTTTCCCCATATGCAAACTTCACATGTGTTCATTGTAAAAAAAAATACAGACGATACAGAAATCATAATGAAGAAAATAAAAATTCTCCATAAGCCCTTCATTCTGTTATCATGTTGCTATATATCCTCCCTGCCCTTTACCAGACATCAACATATTTACACACACACATACACTATATACATCATACTATTCATACTATTTAGTAGCCTGATGTTTTTCATTTGATGCATTATAAATTTTTCCCATGCTATTACACGGTCTTCTGAAACATGATTTACTGGCAATGTAATCCTGTATTATTTATAATATCATCAGTTATTTAATTAATCTCTTTGATGACTATTTAGATTGATCATAACTTTCTACTGGTTTTAAATGTTATAATGAGTATCCTTGTAGTTTTGTGTACAGACATAGTTAATTCATAGAAATTGAATAATTGGCTAGATGAGTTAGCCAAATTTTTAAATATTTTTTGAAAAATGATGCCACGTTGCCCTCCCAAAATGTAATATGTTCATATTCTCATCACTAGTGTATGAGAATACCAATTTTCCTGCATTCTGACCAACACTAAGATTTTTAATTCTCTGAGAGCAATTTGAACTTGTAGATTATTCTGCATTACATTATAGTTCTTTTATCCTTGTATTACTTTCAACTCTTACTTTAGTAGCCATCTAGATTGTAATATCTGCAGCAGCTATCACAGGGCCTTATGCATACTAGGCACTCAAGAAATGTTTACTAAATTGAATTGAGTCAGAGTCATAGTGAAAGTCTCCCATGTTCTTGAGATAGCCTGTCCACCATTAGTTTGTTTCCATATGCAAACTAGAGTTACATGACTAAGGGAAATGAAAAAGAAAAGGGTTATAGTAGTGAGGAGCAGAATCCAAAACCACTACAGTTTTTAAATTAATACTCCAACTTTTAATCCTGCCACTGGGATAGCTTCAGCCTCAAAATTTTAACAGCTTCTTAGAAAGGTAGCTACATGTATTATGTAGGTATATGATACAAATTGCTTGGTATAACTAAAAAAAATCTGGTCGTAACATTTTTAGATGCAATGGACACCTGGTTTAGAGACCTTAGCAGGTATAGAATAAATTTATCTGTGGCTTATTTTCTTGCAGCAGTACATTTGTTCGGCCTGACTTGGCAGTTGCAACCAGTTGAAGGACAGCTCTATGAAAATGGAGTTAGCAAAGGCAACAGAGGGACTGAATCCATGGATACTACTTACTTTCCAATTGGAGGAAAAGTTTCCGACAAATCAGAAAAAAAAGGTACAGTGATCAAAGTGATGGACTGTTTATTGATTACTCGTATTCTAATTTAGTCATTAGAACCAAATCTTGGATGGGTTAACTTCGTATTAAATTTCATGATCACTTGAAATAAGTACTTTACGTGGACAAAATAAATACATGTAAGTGTCTTGTGAAAGCAAATTTTCCTTTCTCTAGTGCCTTGAGTATAAACCAATTAAACTTTTCAAATATGTTAGCAATTTTGAAAATTAATATTTCCCAGATGAAAATTTTAATACGATAGAAATTGCATTTCACCTATAACTACCCTGAAGCAACATGGGATTTTGAATAAATTCTCTGTGTTCAAGTCCAGTATTTTTATATATATATATATATATATATATATATATATATATATATATATATTTTACGAAGGTTATATGGAAATTTCTTCAGTTTATAATAAGCAATAACCTTTTATGCTTAATATAAGGGTGAATGTTTATGTCAATGTGGGAATATGATTTTTTTTTTTACTTAAGGAACATGAATTCTTCCTAGTTGGGAAAAAAAAGCACTTCGAGCACTAAATTGTGAAATTTAAAAAACATAAGCTTGAACTACCTGACTTATTTACAATAAATGCCACAGTACCAGCACTCCCAATATCTTATTCACCTTGAATGATCTTAGCCTTAGTATATAAGCTTTGAAAATAGCTGGAAGTTTATATTACAATGTCTCTTGAAATAGAATTTCATACAGAGGGACTTAAGCCATGTTCAATTTAAAAAGTAGGAAGTGAAAAAAATGTATATCTAGCACTATCCTAAATATTTTTAGATCATATATAAACAGATGAATGAATGAATGAATGAATGACCCAAACCTTATCTTCAAAAAGCTTACAATTTTTATATGGATACTAAAAAAGTTTTATTTGGGTACTTTAGTTATAAATAAGATATGTTTTATAGTCCTTTGGGTTACTACTCCCTACTTGTGTTTCTAGTTTCTTTGGGAGGGTGGGGGGTCGTTTGCAGATTTTGTTCATTTTTGTTTTTGTTTGCTTTTGAAAAAGTAACTTTGCTTTGGCCTATGCTTCAGTAAAAATTAATGCTTAGGGCTCAGGAAAACATTATGGTTTATTTTAGTTTTCAAGTCATAATGTAGTTTGCTTTCTGTTCTCATTTAGAAATGTTGTTTCTAGCCTGGGCTGATCTTTCCTAGCAAATTTACTGTTGCTGCTGAGAGGGACTGAGAGTAGTACAAGGGCCACAGATAGCAGAGGAAGAGGTCTGAATACACTTGGACTTGGAATTTTTCTCCCTTACCTTCTATCTTACTGTTAGATTCCTTCATATGTGCAAGTACAAGAACCATCATTCAGTATCATGTGCCTATAGGTTTCTTGCCAGTCACACTGAAAATCATGAATTATCTGAGGAAAATGAAACATGCAAGATAGCAGGTTATCACATAGTTGTGAAGAGGTTCAGAACAGGTTCCCCAGGATGCCCCACTTTTGCATGTGGATCAATTTGAGGTGAAGGCAGTTAGACCCTGCAGGCTCAAGCGAAACTTTTCTTTCTCTCTTAAAGAATTTTAATTTGAGGCCTTGCCGATAATAAGAGTTATTAGCAGAAATAACTTTTTATGCCCTATCTATAGAGCAGGGCAAACTTCCAATTACTGAGCATCTGTTCTTCTTATCATCTTGTGAATTACCCTTCTTCCTTCTGACGCTTCAGTGCATCTTACCTCATTCTTTAGTTTGGAATGTCATATATACTTTTTCCCTTTCTATCTCTAACTTTTTATGTATGTGGAGTCTCATATATATGTATATAATTAATTTTGATTATTTTCTCTTATTAATCTGTGTCATGTAGACTTGATTATTAAACCAACCAAAAGAACCTAGAAGGGTAGAGTAAAATTTCTTCCTCTCTCAAAAGCTGTCATCAGAGCATATTCATTTCTGTACTTTAACTCAGATCTCTATAATTCTTTTTCACAAAGTAGCTTGATGATGATGAAATTTATTAAACAATTACCATATAGCAAGAATTGCTCCAGACACTTATCATGAAGGTAACTTTATGGTTCCCATTTTCCAAAAAAGAAACAGAGGCACCAAGAGGTTAAATAACTTGCTCAAGTTCACAGAGCTGGAAACTAGTAGTCTGATTTCAGAGCCTTGTCTCTTAACTTCTACGCTACACTGAAATCTACACAGAAAATGTGTGTGAAAACCATAAAAGATACTTTACACAATGAAAGCAAACCCCTAGAGTCTATTCATGAGATATTTTAGAAAAATTTTGTGCACGTATATTTTAAAGTATTGTGACAACTTTCATAAATAATGTTTTTGTTTTTGTTCAGTTATAACGATAGAGCCTAAACAATTTCAATTTAATATTTTACTAAAAAAATATTGAGTTGATGTCATATATACTGAGTTGTTGTGTCAAATTAACTTTCTCTGGAAGCGTGAATAAAATTTATAACTGCACCTTATACTTCTGCTTTATTAGGTCATTACTGCATATTATTTATCAAGTATAAGCATAGTTCTTTTATCATGCTATGAGTATACTAAGCCAAACCTTGCAAAAGATATAATATGGTGTAATACTCTTTTCAAATGGTCTTATGTCTCCTTTTATGATTTTCTAGTATCATGCATCCCATAAATACAGTTCCAGATGCTTGTCTTAGTGACGCTGTATGCATTAAAATGTAAAACCAAAAATCAGATAATTCTTTTTACACTGTTTTCCTTAGTCTTCTAGAGGATTAGGTATTATAGCACTGTAGTTAAGAGCCTGGACTCTGGAGTCTGACAGATCTGGTTTTAAATACTGACTGTGTTATTTACTGATTCTCCAATTCAGGCAATAAATTGACACAACCTCCTTGAACAGTGTCCTCATCTGTAATATAAGGATGATAATAATAGTACCTGTCTTATATGGGGGTCATGAGGATTAAGTGAGACACAGAAGTAGACGTGAAGTAGAAGTGGAGCATATAACACAATGTGAGGCACATTGTTTAACGTAGCAGTAATTATTATTGGGCCAAATGGTTGGAAACTTACCTTGAGTTTATTGATGTCCTATTAGGCACTACAGATCCTACTTTCAAACTGGAATCAACTTTTCCATGAATGATGGCCTTCCTTGGTTTTAAATGTTTTCTCCCTTTAAAATATGATGTCTCTTTACTTATCAATTTAACATTTATTATTATTCTTTTTTATTTTTCCTTTATTTTTATTAAAAATTATTGAGGTTACACTGATTAACAAATCAAATAAGTTTCAAGTGTATCATTCAACAGAAAGTTGTTTTATATATATTGCATTGCGTGTTCACCACCCAGAGTTATATTACTTTCTGTCACCAAATATTTGACCCTTTTTACCCCTATCTCCCTCCTCCTACCCACTTTTCCCTATAGTAACACTAATCCACTGTCTGTGTATATAAGTCTCTGTTTGCTTGTCATGTTTGATTGCTGTTTTCAGTTTTATGTCACACATATGAGTGATATCATGTGGTTTTCAACTATATCTGTCTGACTAATTTTGCTTAGCATGAATATCTCAGGATCTACCCATGTTGTTGAAAATGGAAGTTTTTCAGCTTTTTATTGCTGAGTGATATCCCATTGTATATATGTACCATCTCTTCTTTATCCAGTCATCTATCATAGGACACTTTGGTTGCTTCTATGTCTTGGCCACCAGTGTTACATGAATAATACTGCTAAGAACATCGGGATGCATATATCTTTGCAGATACATGTTTTCAGGTTTTGCGGGTAAATAACCAGAAAAATGATTAATGGATCACATGGTAACTCACTTCTTAATTTTTTGAGGAAACGTCATGCTGTTTTCCATAGCGATTGTACCAGTTTGCATTCCCCCCAGCAGTGTATGAGGGTTCCTTTTTCCCCATAACTAACCTCTCCAACACTTGTTATTACTTGTCCTGTTGATGATAGCCATTCTAACAGGTATGAGGTGGTATCTCATTGTGGTTTTGATTTGCATTTCCCTAATGTTTAGTGAAATTGGTCATCTTTTCATATGTCTGTTGGCCTTTTGTATATCTTCTTGGGAGAAGTATCTGTTCAGGTCCTTTACCCATTTTTTAATTGGACTTGTTGTTATTGAGTTGTATGAGTTCTTTGTATATTTCACATATTAGGCCCTTATCCAAGGTGTTGTTTGCAAATATAATCTCCCATTCAATGGCTGACTCTTTGCCTTGTTGACAGTTTCTTTGGCTTTGCAGAGCTTTTTAGTTTGATATAGTCCCATTCATTTATTTTTGCTTTTACTTCCCTTGCCTTTGAGGTCAAATTCATAAAATCCTAAGTCCAAGGTACATGAGTTTAGTACCTATGTTTTCTTCAGTACGATTTACTGTTTCATGTCTTATATTCAGGTCCTTAATTTTGGTGTATGATAAGAGACAACAATCTAGTTTCATTCTTTGCATGTGGCTTTCCAGTTTTCCAAGCATTATAAAGAGACTTTCCTTTCTCCATTGTATATTTTTTGCCCTTTGTCAAAAATTATTTTCCCATATACACAGAGGTTTATTTCTGAACTCTCAATTCTGTTCCACTGGTTTGAGTGTCTTTTTTTTTCCTGCTGATACCATGCTGTTTAGATTACTGTCACTTTTAAGTATAATTTTAAGTCATACAGAGAGATACCTCTGGACTTGTTCCTTTTTTTTTCCCTAAGGATTGCTTTATTTATTCAAGGTCTTTTGTGCTTCCATACAAATCTGATGATTTTTCGTTCTATTTCTTTAAAGAATGCCATTGAGATTTTGATAAGGATTGCATAAAAATTATATATTGCTTTAGGTAATAAGGTCATTTTAACAATGTTGGTTCTTCCAATCCAAAATCATGGAATATCTTTCCATTTCTTTGTGTCTTCTTCAATTTTTTTTTAATAGTGTCTTACAGTTTTGAGGGTGTAGGTCCTTTGCATGCTAGACAGGTTTATTCTTAGGTATTTTATTATTTTTGTGGCAATTGCAAAAGGAATTGTTTTTTTTATTTTTGTAATTTCTTCTTTTGAAAGTTTATTATAAGAGTATAGGAACACTATGAATTTTTTTAACATCGATTTTTGTATCCTGAAACTTTACTTTATTTGTTCATTATTTCTAATAGTGCTTTAGTGGCATCTTTAGGGTTTTTTTATATAGAGAATTGTGTCATCCGAAAAAAATGACAACTTGACTTCTTCATTCCCTATTTGGATGCTTTTTATTTCTTTCTCTTACCTGATTGCTTTTGCTAGGACTTCCAAATTTATAGTAAAAAATAGTGGTAATAGTGGACACATTTATCTAGTTCTTGATCTTAGAGGGAAGACTTTTAATTTTTCAACATTAAATATCATGTTAGCTGAAAGTTTGTCATATATGGTCTTTATTATGTTGAGACACTTTCCTTCTCATTTTAAGTGTTTTAATCATAAATGTATGCAGTATTTTTTTCAAAGACTTTTTCGGCATCTATTGATAGAATCACATGATGTTCATTCTCTTTTGTATACGTGGTATATCACATTAATCAATCGGCATATGTTAAACATCCCTGTGCCCCTGAGATGAAGCCCACTTAATCATGGTGTACAATCTTTTTAATGTGTTGTTCAATTTGATTCACTAGTATCTTATTTAGGATTTTTGCATCTGTATTCATGAGAGATATTGGTCTACAGTCTTCTTTTTTGTGTGTGCTGTCTTTCTCAGGTTTTGGTATCTGGATAATATTGGCCTTGAAAAATGAGTTAGGAAATATTGCCTCTTCTTCAGTTTTTTGAAACAGTTTGTGAAAGATAGATATTAAGTCATCTATAAATGTTTGGCAGAATTCACTGGTGAAGCCATCTGGTTCTGGATTTTACTTTTTGGTAGGTTTTTGATGATTGTTTCAATTTCCATACTGCTGATTGGTCTATTTAGATTTTCCAGTTCTTCTTGATTCAGTCTAGAAGATTGTATCTTTCTAAGAACTTGTCCATTTCACCTAAGTTATTAAATTTGGTGGCATACAATTTTTAATAGCATTCTTGTATGATCTTTTGAATTTTGGTGGTATCCGTTATAACTTCTCTTTCATTCCTGAAATTATTTGTGACCTTTCTATTTCTTTAGTAAGTCTAGATAAGGGTTTGTTGATTTTATTAATCTCTTCAAGGAACAAGCTCCTTGTTGCAATAATTTTTTCTATGCATATTTTGTTCTCAAATTCATTTAATTTTGCTCCAAATTTGATTATTTCTTTCCTTTTGCTGACTTTGGGCTACATTTGTTCTTATTTTCTAGATTTTTAGAATGTAATATTAGGTTATTTATTTGAAATCTTTCTTGATTCTACTGAGGCCTACAGTGATATGAACTTTCTTATTATTACCACTTTACTGTGTCTTGAATTTTTGATATGTTATGCTTTTATTCTCATGTTGTTTAATCTCCACATATTTGTAGTTCATCCCACTTTATTTTTACAGTTGATCTCATTTCACAGCATTATCAGAAAATAGAAAATATGCTTGATATGATTTCAGTCTTCTTAAATTTGCTGAGGCTCATTTTGCATTTCAACATATGTTCTATCCTTAGAATGTTCCATGTGCACTAGAGAAAAATATATGAGCAATTATTTATGGATAAAAGGCGCTATAAATGTTGATTATGGCCTATTGTCTAATGTATTATTTAAGGACGTTATTTCCTTATTGATTTTATGTTAGCATAATCTATCCAATTCTGACAGTGGGGTATCAAAGTTCCCCACTATGATTGTATTTTTGTCACTTCCCCCCTTTAGATCTGTTAGTGGATGCTTTATATATATATTTTTTTTGCTCCCTGATTGGGAGCATAGATATTAATAAGTGCTAGGTCTTCTTGATGCAAGGTTCTCTTTATCATTAGGAAGTGTTCATCATTGTCTCTATCTTTTTTATCTTGAAGACTATTTAATTAGATAAAAGTATGGCTGCACCATTTTTTTCTCTGGATGCCATTAGCTTAGAGTATTGTTTTCCACCCTTTCACTTTGAGTCTATATTTGTACTTGCAGCTGAGATGTGTCTCTTGAAAGCAGTATATATTTGGGTTTTCTTTTTAGATCTAATCTGCTACTTTGTGCCATTTTGTAATTTATTTTGTCAAGACTATAAAAACTAAGCTTATTTATTTTATTTATTTTTTTATCATGCCATTAGTTAATGAAATCCAGTAAGTTTCAGGTACACAATTTAACAGTAAGGCATACACACACACACACACACACAAACACACACACACATATTGCTTTGTGTGCTCACCTCCCATAGTTAGATTTCTTTTTGTCACCACATATTTGACCTCCTTTTACCCATCTATCTCCCTCTACTCCCTTCCCCCCACTTCTGTCTGGTAACCACTACTATATTGTCCATGTCCATGTGTCTCTATTTGTTCGTCCTGTTAATTAGTTGCTTTTAAGTTTATATTGCACATATAAGTGATATCATGTGGTTTTCATCTTTTTCTGTCTGGCTTATTTCATTTACCATTATTATTGCTAGGTCCATTCACGTTGTCACAAATGGTAGCATTTTATCTCTTTGTATTCCTGAGTTTTGATTTGCATTTCCATAATAGATAGTGATGTTGAGCATCTTTTCATATATTTGTTGGCCATTTGTATGTCCTCAAGGGAGAAGTGTCTGCTCAGGGCCTCTGCCCATTTTTTAATTGGATTGTTTGTTTTTTCATTGTTACTGAGTTATATGAGTTCTTTGTATAATTTGGATATTAGGCCCTTATTGGTGTCCTTGCTTGCAAATATCTTCTCCAATTCAGATGGTTGTCTCTTTACCTTGTTGATGGTTTCGTTTGCTGAGCAGAAGGTTTTTAGTTTGATGTAGTCCCATTCATTTATTTTAGCTTTTACTTCCTTTGCTTTGAGGTCAAATTCATAAAATCCTCTTTAAGTCTAAGGTCCCTCAGTTTAGTTCCTATGTATTATTCTTTGCATTTTATTGATTCTCATCTTATATTCAGGTCCTTAATCCATTCTGAGTTCATTTTGGTGTGCAATGATAGACCAAGGTCTAGTTTCATCGTTTTACAGGTGGCTTTCCAGTTTTCCCAGTGCCATTTAATGAAGAGGCTTCCTTTCTCCAATGTATGTTTTTGGCATTATTGTCAAAAATTATTTGCCCATATAAATATGGCTTTACTTCTGGACTCTCAATTTTGTCCCACTGGTAGTGTGTCTGTTTTGTTGCCAATTCCATGTCAATTTGATTACATTAGCTTTGTAGTATGATTTGAAGTCAGGCAGAGTGATATTTCCAGCCTCCAATTTTCTCAGGATGGCTCTGGCAATTCAGGGTGTTTAGTGCTTCCATGCAAATCTGTTATTTTTTTTTTATTCTAGTTCTTTAAAAAATGCCAATGGGATTTTGATGGAGATTGCATTAAATCTGTATAATTCTTTAGATAATACGATGATTTTAACTATGTTGATTCATTCTGTCCAAGAACACGGAATACCTTTCAATTTCTTTGTATATTCTTAGATTTCTTTTAATAGGGTCTGATAGTTTTCATTATATAGGCCCTTCACATATTTCATTAGATTTACCCCTAGGTATTTTACTTTTGTTGCAATTGCAAAAGGAACTATTTTTTCCACTACTTTTTTTCTGACACTTTATTATTAGAGTATAGGAACACTATGGATTTTCGAACATTGATTTTGTATCCAGAAACTTTACTGTATTTGCTTATTGTTTCTAGTAGTGCTGTAGAGTCTTTAGGCTTTTCTATATAGAGTATCATGTCACCTGAAAATAGTGACAGTTTGAATTCTTCATTTCCTATTTGGATGTTTTTTATATCTTTCTCTTGTCTGATTGCACTTGCTAGGACCTCTAAGGTTATATTGAACAATAGTGGCAATAGTAGAAAGCCACGTCTTGTTCCTGATCTTAGAGAGAAGGTTTTGATTTTTTAATATTAAGAATAATGTTAGCTGAGAGTTTGTCATAGATGGTCTCTATTATGTTAAGGTACTTTCCTTCTTTATCAATTTTGTTAAGGGTTTTGATAATAAATGGATGCTGTATCTTGTCAAAGGCTTTTTCTGCATCTATTGATATGATCATATGATTCTTATTTTTTTATTTGTTTATGTGGTGTATCACATTAATTGATTTGCATATGTCGAACCATCCCTGTACCCCTGGGATGAAGCCCACTTGATCGTGGTGTATAATCTTTATAATTTGTATTTTAATTTGTATTTGTTGCTGTATTCCATTTGCTAGTATGTTATTTAGAATTTTTGCATCTGTGTTCGTGAGAGATATTGGTCTGTAGTTTTCTTTTTTGTGTGTGTTATCCTTACCTGGTTTTAGCACGAGTGTAATATTGGCCTTATACAATGAATTTTGAAGTATTACTTCCTCTTTGATATTTTGGAAGAATTTGAGGAGATTAGGCATTAAATCTTCTTTGGATATTTGGTAGAATTCACTGGTGAAGCCATCTCGCCCTGGACTTTTACTTTATGGTAGGTTTTTGATGATTGTTTCAGTTTCCATACTGCTCATCAATTTATATAGATTTTCCAATTTTCCTTGACTCAATCTAGGAAGGTTGTATTATTCTAAGCACTGGTCCACTTCTTGTAGGTTATTAAACTTGGCATTATATACTTTTTCATAAATTCTTGTATGATCCTTTGTATTTCTGCAATATCAATTATAATTTCCCCTCTTTCATTCTTTATTTTGTTTACTTGTGTTCTTTCTCTTCTTTCTTTAGCGAGTATAGCCAGGGGTTTGACAATTTTATTAATCTTCTCAAAGAACCATTTCCTTGTTGTATTTATTTCTTTGTTGCTTTATTTCCAATTTCATTTATTTGTGTTTCAATATTGATTATTTCTTTCCTTCTATTATCTTTAGGTTTCATTTGTTTTTTCTTTTCTAGTTTCTTATAATGAAGTGTTAGGTTGTTTATTTGGGCTCATTCTCTTTTTTTGGAGATAGGCCTGTAATGATATGAACTTTCCTTTTAGATTACTTTTGCTGTGTCCCAAAAGATTTGATATGTTGTACTATCATTATCATTTGTTTCTATGTATCTCTTAATCTCTCCTTTTATTTTTTTTCTCTGACCCAGTTGTTTTTAAGGAGCATGTTGTTTAATCTCCAATTATTTGTGGTTCTTCTTGATTTCTTTTTGAAGTTGATCTCTAGTTTCAAAGCATTGTAATCAGAGAATATGGTTGGTATGATTTCAACCCTCTTATATTTGCTAATGCTATCTCTCTGTCCCAGAATGTGGTCAATCCTTGAGAATGTTTCATGTGCACTAGAGAATAATGTATAAGCAGCTGTTTTGAGATGAAATTCTCTGTAAATGTCAATTGTGTGCAGTTGGTCTAATGTGTCATTTAAGGATGTTATTTTCTTATTGATTTTCGGTTTGAATGATCAAACCTATGATAGTGTTTTGGTCTCTCTCTTTAGTTCTATTAGTAATTGCTTTACATATTTTGGGGTTCCCTGATTGGGAGCATAGATATTAATAAGCGTTATGTCTTCTTGATGCATGATTCCCTTTATCATTATGAAGTGTCCCTCAGTATTTTTCTTTACCTTTTATATTTTGAAGTCTATTTCTTCTGATTTTGAAGTCTATTTCATTTGATATTAGTACCGTTACTCCCGCTTTTCTCTGAATGCCATTTGCTTGAAATATCATTTCCCACCCTTTCACTCTGAGTCTATATTTGTCTTTGGAACTGGATGTGTCTCTTGGAGGCAGCATATGGTTGAGTCTTGTTTTTTGATTCATTCCGCAACTCAGTGCATTTTTATTGGTGAGTTCAGTCCATTAACATTTATGGTGGTTATTGAAATATGAGGCCTTCTTATTGCCATTTTTTCTTTTGCTATCTGGTAGCTCAGTGTTTCCATTTCTTCCTTGTCCTCGTGTTTCTGTTTTCTCTATTTTGCTTGGCTTTTGTGGGTTTTCCCTCTGGTTCTTCTTGTTTTGTTTTATATACTTCAGTTCTGAATCTTCTGTATGTGGTTACCATTATGAATATGTAAAGATTATATATATATATACATACATTCATTTAGCTCTGTGTGTGCCTTATCTCCATTCCTCTTTGTGAATTATGATCTTCGAATCCTCCCCTTTTCAGTCTTTGTTATCTCAACTTCTCCTTATGTATGCTGAGCTTTTATTACTATCTCACTATAGCAATTCTCTTGTTATAATTTAAACTTATAATGCCCTGTTCTTAGTAAGGTTTGCCCTCCTCTGCTTCTATTTTCCTGATAGTCTTTTTACTCCTAATTATATATTTTTTGGTCATTTCGTTTTAGGTCAGCTGACTCCTTTCAGTATTTCCTGTAGTGCAGGCCTTGTAGAGGAGAACTCCCTCAATTTTTGTATGTCTGGAAAGGTTTTAATTTCTCCTTTAGATGTAAAGGAGAGCTTAGCTTGATACATTATTCTTGGCTGGTAGTTCCTCTCACCTAATAGTTTAAATATTTGATTCCATTCCTTTCTGTCCTGTAATGTTTGCACTGAGAAGTCCAAGGATACTTTAGTGAGTTTTCCTTTATAAGTTACCATTTTCTTCTTCCTGACTGCCCTGAATTCTAACTTTGTCGTTTATTTTTGATAATTTTAATACGATGTCTCCTTTTGGAATGATATAATTAGGCATTCTGTTGACTTGAATTCAAAGCTCCAGCTCATTTATTAGATTTGGGGAATTCTCATCAACTATTTGTCTGAAAACACTTTCTAGTCACTGCTATTTTTCTCACCTTCGGTAATGCCCATTGGTCTTATGTTTCCTCTCCTGTTGGTATCAGCTAGTTCTTGTATTTCTCTTTCATTATTTTTAATTCTTTGGTTTCTCTTTTCTTTATTCTGTTTTATTTCTAGATTTCTGTCTTCGATATCATTGATCCTTTCCTCCATTTGGCCAACTCTATTTCTCAAGCTTTCTATTTCATTTTTCAACTCTTGCAGTATGTGTGTGTATATATATATATATATATATATATATATATATATGTATAAATATATATATAAATGTGTATGTATGTGTGTGTGTGTATAAATGTGTATGTATGTGTGTGTGTGTGTGTATCTCCAGAAGATCTATTCTGTTCTTTCGAGGGCTTCAGTCTTCTTGCTCTGCTCATATAGCTGTTTTTCCATTTCTGAAATTGTTGATATGACTCATTTCAGAGCTCTTGGAGTTTTTTCAGAATTATCATCCTGAATTCTCTGTCATTTAAGTTTGATATTTCTATGCCTGTAAGCTTATTTTCTGGAGATTTTTCTTTTTCTTTCTGAGATGCCTTGCCACCTTGGTTGTTCATGGTGTTTAGTGGACTATTTTTCTGCCTGGAATATTATGGAAGTGCATTCTGCTGTTTTTCCAGAAAGATTTATTATATAAATGTCTCTCTTTAGCCTGCTGCAAAGAAGGCGCTTTTGTTTTGCTTTCCAGTAGGTGGAATCTAAGCCTCTTGGATTCCTGTTTTATATAAAGCTTTAATAATGACTTTATATAATGCCTTCATTTTCTTGTAGATATTTAATCATGCTCGCTACCCTCATTTTCAGTCCCTGTCAGTGTCAGCGATAGTCTCCACAGCATTTGCTCAGATCGCCCTTCGGCTTCATGGTTATTGGTCTCAGAGGGTATGTGGGAAGAAGCCCTCTGAGTTGGGGGGTGGGAGCTGTGGCTCAGCCTTGTTTTTGCAGCTGCAGCCAATAAAAATCAACTGTTGATTCTCTGCTGTCCCGTCCAGCTTCTCTGCTTTCTGCCCTAATGACTAGGCCCTGCTGCTGGCTGCATGAAACTCACAATTCCCCCAGGCTGGTCTGTTCAGGCAACTCCTGCATCTTCTCCCTTCCCCCTTCTCCTACAGGGAGCTCTGGTGGCTGCTGCAAGAGGCAGCTTCTTTATTTCTCTCATTCCAACACCTGACATCCAGGGTTCTGACCTGTGGTAGCTCTTATGCACTGAACCTGTGCTGGTGAGCAGTTTAGGTGTTTTTTTTTTTAAATTGAGTTTTAGATGTTCAGCTCATTGTTTTTTCAAGGGGAGAGGTCTGAAAAAGGCTTGGACATAAGGTATCTCCAATTCTGGGAAATCAAATATTGCTTTTGATTATGGAAGAGAAAAGGATTCTTGAGATTTATTACAACTGGAATGGCTGATATAGCCTGTCTGGGAATAGCTTGATCCCAGACTATAGGATTTATATGGGCCTCCCAAGTTTCTAAATTAAGGAGCGTCTTAAGTTCTTCTGATAACAAAAGCATTTGTAAGGGAGTAGAAGTTAAGGTACCTCCTAGAGTACTTGTTGTTCTTAATCTACGTTAAATATCAGCCTAAGAGAGAGATTGGACATTTAGACATAATGTTAAAAACGTGAGTGAATGAATACTCATCCCACAGAGAGCATAAAGGAGGAGTAAAATATTGGGAAATTGGCTTACCAGTGACTCTTAGAACCATGCAGTTTCAAGAGGAGAAGGACCTCAAAAAGGAAGCAAGGACAAAGTGGCCCCAGTATCTAACAAGAAAGTTATTGTCCTACCTGCCACATCCATTTATACCCTCAGCTCCAATCCAGTGATGGAAATTTCTTCCTGTGGGACCGACTAGAGGGGGCCATCTTCAGTCCTGTACAACCATTTGGATGCCTGTGGCTGGTTCTGACCCAGGGGTTCTTCGATCAAGGGGCAAAGGGTAGCCCAATGACCCAGCTGCCAATATTTGTAGCAAGTGGTTTGGGGAGGCTTTTCCTTATTGGGACACTCTTTGGCCCAGTAACCAGGTTGACAGCAGATGGCACACTTGGATGAGTTCTTCACCCTTGGAAGTGAGGTACTCGTGGACCTGGGCTGTGATTGGCTTTGAAAAGCCACTTATATTTGTATATGCCTAGATTATTTTCTTATTTCCTTATCCTGAGCCCAGGCTTCCAACACCTAGTCACAGCTGTAGTAGACTGTAGTTTCTGTGGTTATCATTTCATCTAAAGTGGTTCTGGGTTCCTGAATAACCTTTTGGAGCTTCTTCTTAATGTCAGGAGTTGATTGAGTTAGGAATCTGTCTTTCAAAATTATTTGGTCCTCATAAGAGCTTAGGTCTAAGTTAGTGTATTTAATGAGGGTTCCCCGAAGCCTCTCGAAAAAGGCAGTAAGGTTTTCTTTTGGGCCATGGGTAATTGCTGTTACTTTTTATAGCTGATAACTTTTTTTTGTCCTGCCTTAAGCCCAGCATTGATGCATCTAATGAAATGATCTCTTTCCCATCCAGGATCTACAGGTGGTACAGCTGTTTCCCCTATTGGGGTATTTGGGATCAGACAGAGGGAAGCCATTGGCACATTTTCTCTTCTCCCATAAAATCTTTTCCTGTTCAGTGTAATCATTGTGCCCTTCAAAGTTAAGTCATAAACAAGGATAATATGTTGGAAGGCATCGATAAACCCATCAGGGTTATCAGAATAGCTTCCTACATCTGTTTTAATCTGCTTAAGTTTAATAAGTGAAAAGGTTTTGTAGACCAGTTGGGGTTGATTTCTCCCCCGGGAGCTTCTACCAGAGGGCAGTAGAAGTGATTTACTCGGATGTGGAGGAAATGTTGGATGGGTAGAGGAAGTTAGTTAAAGGAATAGAAGATGCTGATGATTCAGCCAGGGTAGGTTCAGAAAGGAGGGACTGACTAGTGTGTATTAAAGTAAGAGCAGTTAATTTGAATTCTTGTAAGAGGGAATTTTTTTCCTGGAGCAAGAAAAAGGCTTGAACATAAGGTATCTCCATTTACCCTGCCATTTATAATAAAGATCTCATTGGGGTATGGTGTTATAATCAGTGCTCCCATTAATTAATTGTTCTACAGATTGAATACAATCTCTAGCCGAGAGGGATGAGACCAACGCCTTGCCGAAACTGTCCCCAAATGCTTTTCGTGGATTTAATTTCCCAATGGGAGGGAAAGAAATGATCCAAGTCACGGCCCCAAACATTTTACCATTTAGGGGCAATCTGAATCCATCGTTGCCCCAGTGGTGCTGAGGAGACTTTGCTTCTTTCCACTGACGCAGTAAAGAATTACAGATCAGCAAATTTAAGAAAAATAAGACTTATTAAAGTATGTTTTGAGAGAAATGGGCTACACCAGAGATGACTACAGCCCCATAAATTTGAGAAGTAAACTTTATATTGTGGTTGTTATGGGTGGTTACAGAAATGGTGCTAGATAATTGGCATGTGAAGTCATTTTGATTGACATTTTGCTGTTATATAAACCTTTTGTCTACAGCCCATGCAGTTAGCCAGAATTCAGTCTGTTATAATTAGATTCATTAATTTCCAGGCATATGTATAATATTATAATGATAGTATAATGAGTCTGAGGTCAAGGAATGAAAGTATATGTACTAACTGGGCAGACATTTGTGGCCCACCTAAACTACTGTATTTCAAGATGTACGGATATTTTTAACTGCAAAATGGGTGTTTCTAGAAGGTGTTAAGGGAGGTCTCTGGATTGGGCCTTCATTCCCCCGTCGCTCATGCCTACCTAACTGCCTAACATTATGTTTCATACCACAGATCTAGGTTCAGCAAGCACCCACCCTCCACCCAAACTCAAAGCAGAACACACACACTCACACACACATACACACACATACATGTAAGTACCCTTGGGAACTGAAAGTTAAACAACAGCACAAAATGTTCTTTTTATGACCTCCTTTCATTGTAGGCTTAGCTGGAGGGGAGTGTGAGTGTGCACTTTGCTTATTTTTGGCTCTTTTTTTTTTACCTGTGGCATAGTTACATTGGAGGCAATTTATGCAATGGCAATTATGGACCTTGAATAAGTGGTTGAATTTTAAATTTACTTGTAGTTTCACTGATATTTATTTCACAGACCTAGTCATTAGGTAAAAATTCATTCATTTTGTGGTAGTGTACCACAAATAAAGAACTGCACATACACAATCTATGTAATCATTGTGCTTTCATATGGAACAGCATTCTACCAGATCATTCTGTGGTTCTTCAATATTGATTCATAGGACATGTGGATATTAAAGTGCATTCAGCTGCCCTTTGAGTCAACTTGTAGTTTTAGTATCTTTTACTTAAAGAATATTAGAGCCCAAGACATTGTATTAGAATTGGGAATGATTTCTATAAGCACAAAGAACCATGACTAAAATAGTAGTAATGCATGAACAAAGACAATATTAGATCCTAACACTATTATTTTTAAACCTTGATGGAAAATTATAAGAAATGTGTCCTATAAGGCTATATTGATGTCTTTCTAACACAAATTTTCAGAGGGCCCTGCTAGAGTCCTGTAGCTTGTTTTCAATTATATTGAATCACTTTATCAATATACTTCAGTTTTAACAAAAGCTTTTCTAAAGCATCCGGGAGACCTGACTTGTAAAGCAGATTTATGGAAAGGTTTCACTATGCTAAAAGGCAAACTTATTTGTGGCATAAAAAAATATATCATGTTAAATTTTCTTGGCTGTATATGTTTAATATTTCATTCTTATTTCATTTTAATCATTTTACTTCTTTGAAAAAATGATTACACACCTTTCTAGTGATACCATAAGAAATGCATCTGCTTTATGGTCCCTACTTGAAAAGCTCTACCTGCTTATATAGGGGATCAAGATTTTCCTCCAGGACGATCTCTGTTATAGAAATTGGTGTAAATGCCTGCAGCAGCAGCATCTTTACATGGAACCATTGTAATCTGGAGGAGACAGATTTAATGAGAAGGTTAAAGATGCATAGGCCAAAGATTATAAGTAGAACTAAAGTTATTAGTAGCCCTAATCAGGGAAGGAACCAAGTGATAGAAGGTAGAGTTCTTTATAGCCTGCCAGATATAATTAGCTGTTGCATTCTCTTTAGCAGTCTCATGTAGCCATTTGGCCTGGTTATAAATTTCTTTAATGTTTTCCTCTACTTGGCTAGTGGTATTAATATAGATGCAGGAAGTCTCGTTAATAAATGTACATACACCTCCCTGTTTTTCTGCCACATATAAAGTGAAAGACTTTTTTAGATTAGGGAGTCCAAGAGCTGTTGCTTCAGTCAAGATCTACTGAGGAGTCTGGAAGGCTCTCTTTAGTCTCCAGTTCCAATCTAATGACTCTAAATTAGGTCTTTTTGTTGCCTCATAAAGGGGCCTTGCTTGTAGCTCAATCCTGAGGATCCAAATCCTGAAAAATCCTGCCATTCCTAAAAAGACTCTTAGGTGTTTATTCATTTGGGGAACAGCTAGGTTGAGGATGGCTTTCTTTCACTCTATAGAGAGGGACTGAGACTCACGAATGAGATAATAGTCTACATACTTAACAGTCAGAGAGGAGATTTGGACCTTAGATGAAGATACCCACTTGCCCCTTTTCCCCAGAAAATTGAGGAATAGGATGGGATTAGAATCAGTATCTTGTTTAGTAGGGCTACAAATTAAAATGTCGTTGACATATTGGAGTTCCTCAGGGTTGTTGGAGTTCTCAGAGATTTTGTCCTAGAGTCTTTCCTCAAAAGTGGAGGCCATGCCAAAACCTTTGTGGAAGGACAATCCAGATATACTGAGTAGTTTCATAAGTGTCAGGATCTGTCCACTCAAGGGCAAACCATGGTTGTCTTTCAGGGTGAAGGGAAATGCAGAAAAAAATGCAACTTTAAGGTCTAACAATGTAAACCATGTTGCATCTGGAGGAACTTGAGTTAAAAGAGTATAAGGATTTGTGACTGTAGCATAAAGGGGAATTACAGTCTCATTATTAGCCCTTAGATCTTGGACCATATGATATTCTTCAGGTGGTTTCTTTACAGGTAAAATAAAAGTGTTGTAGGAAGACTGGCAGGGGATTATTAGTCCATGGCAGATTAATTTATTAATTAGGAGTTTTAGCCCCATTTGAACTTCTGGCCTTAATGGATATTGGCATTTGCATGGACATCCTGCCATGTCCTATAGCCTGATATTTTTAGGCGGAACCTGAGTGTCCTTTCCTGGCATTTCCTGATCTCACACTACAGGGTTAACAGCCAATCTTATATGAGCTAGGATGAGATCTGCAGGAACCCCATTTGAGCCATGGTCTGAGGCTAGAAGGAACATTAAATGGCTGAGATCTCAGAAGGGTTTAAAGAACTAGAAGTTTGTTCCAAGGGCCCATTAGATCCCTTCCTGTTAAGGGGATAGGGCATTCTGGCATAACTAAAAACTCCCGGTAAATTCGGTAGTTCTGGAGACAACAGCAGAAGGATGGAGTGGAGTACCTCTGTTTAGGTTAGCCATCTACTCCTGTGATGGTATAAGCCTTAGAGGTTAAGGGCCCCACGTGATCTGTCAGTACTGAATAGGTAGCTCCTGTATCAACTAAAAAATTGATCTGTTTACCTGCTACATCAAGGGTCATCCAGGTTTCTTCCATAGTCACAACATGTCTCTCATGAGAAGCCAGCAGGAACCCTGGGACCCATTCTGTTCTCCTCAGAAAGAGCCATCATTGCTTTTAGAGCCAACCACTCCCTTCAGAGTTGGGGACATTCGCTCTAGGACATGGCCTGGGGGCTCTTCTCTAGGCCAGTGGCACTGGTTGCTACTGTGTGCCAACATTCCACAGTTAAAACAAGCCCGCTCCATGGTTGTAGGGGTTGTCCTTTTTGAGTGTCCCTCATTTCCCATAGGGTAGCCCTGAGGTTGCAAGGCAGCACTGATGGCAACTGCCATTATTTAAGCCTGCCGCTTAGCCTGTCTGGTCTCGCTTTGGGTCTTTTTATCCTCCTCAGTCTGATCTCTATTGTTAAAGACTCCAAAGGCCATGTCTAATAATTAAGCCATCGAAGTCTGAGGGCCATACTGAAGCTTTTGGTGTTCTCTTCTGATATCAAGAGTAGACTGGCTAATAAAGTGATGACTGAACAGAGACCGCCCCTCGAGGGTAGAGGGATTGGTATTGGTAAATCTCCGGAAAGCCTCAACTGGCCAACCCTGGAATAAGGCCAGATTTTCTCCCCAGTCTTGGGTCACCTCCTTGATTTTATCATAGCTGACAAGCTTGACTATGCACTTTTTTATCCCTTCAATTAAGTAAAGTATCATATGGTCTTTTTTTTATTATTATGGCTCCTTCTCCTGCCTCATAATTCCAGTCAGGGTCTTGACTTGGGACTCCAGTGGTTCCCACTGAGTGCCTATCTGATTGGGTAGCAGCCATCTTATCTGCAGGTCCCTAGGCCTCTAGCAAAATTCATGTTTTTCCTCTGGGGTGCAGCAAGTAGATATGACTACTTAGATGTCCTTCCATGTCAGATCAAAGGTCATCGCTAAGGCCTGAAATTCATCGGTAAATCTACTCAGGTCCTCAGAGAAACTTCCCAGTTGGATTTTATACTGGGAGAGATCAGTCATAGAAAATAGGACAGGGACATTGAGGGTTCCTGCTTCTCCATTTGCTACTTCCCTGAGCCGATAGTTTAGTGGACTCAGGGTGGTATCGGGTCCCTCTCCGGGTATGTCCCATGGGGCTGGGTCCAACTGCTTTTTCTAGAAAAGAGCAGTATGTGAGGGCATAAAAAGAGGCTGATGTAGGATAACTAGAGGAAGTAGTGGAAGGTGACTGAGAAGTCAATGGCCCTGAGTCTTCTCTTCCCTCCTGCCTGGGCAATGGCAGCCTCAAAAGGAAAGAGTCATTGAGGAGGTCTGTGCTATCTGGTGAGGGAGTAATGAAGGAGGATTGGGTGTAACAAATTTTAAAGAAGCCTCACTTTACTGGGTCTTGATATAGGGCTATAAAGGCCTGGGCATACGGGACCTCCAGCCTTTTTCAGGTCAGTCTACAAAAGAAGTCTAATTGTAAGATTGTTATAGTTTAAGGTCCCATTTTTGGGTCAAACCCAAAAATGTATTGTGGTCAGGCCATATTACAGAAGAAGACCAGCTTCTTTCACTGTATGCCATCTAGCTTAAAAGCCTTACAAATGTTTAGAATGCAGCCTAGAAGTGAGTTTTCAAGAATAGATGAAGTATTCCCCATGGTGCCTGGAACAGGGGAAGAACTAGAGCTAAGAGACTGGATTTCAAAGGTAAGGGCATCCCCCAACCACTATCATCCAGACAAGAGACTAGGAGGCCAAGCTGAGTATTACAGCATCCCCCAACAGTAGCTTGACCAACTGCACTTGGGTGTCCCCAGGTTGGACCACCCTGGGTGGGTCCAGAAAGATGGACTACCTTGGGAAGTCTGGAAATTTTTGAGGCCTCAATCTGGTAGCTCCAGGGTTTCACAAAATAGGGAGGGTTCCAGGGAAGGGAATACTAGTGGAGAGTTTGGAAGATGTGGGACTGAGCATAGAGGAGGCCAGCCTCCTCTTAAGGTAGGTCTCAGATTCATGGGTAATGGCCTGGAGTAAGGACTGGAGGGCTAGGACCTGGAGACAGTATGGAGGTCTGGAGGCCCTTAGTAGACAAAAGTTCGTATTCCTACCAGAGAATGAATCTTCCTAGTGTGGTCAGTCTGTTCCCAATCCCAACTCTAATCTGTCTGTGAATTCTGGGGACATTGAGGATTGCAGAGAGAATGGCACGCAAAACACAGAATGATCTCATTGAGGATGAGGTAAGGACAATAGAGGTTTGGATAAGACCAGCGTGGGGACCAGGCAGGTTACAGAGAGGGCATAACTTTGGACCACACAGAGACAAAGGAAGCATCAGGACCAGAAAAGTGGAAGAAAGCAGCAACAAAGAAAAGGTCCCAAGAAGGTGCAGACAGGAGGCTGGTGCTATAGAGGAGAGAGAGAAAGGAGGAAGCCATGACAAAGTAAGACTGGTCTAGGAAGACCAGAAAATAACCTTCTGGGAGTGATTGTCGCAGATGAAGGGCAAGGGGTTAGTGAGCATGCTTTCATGGTATACCTAGGTGCACTGACATTGTATTGCGCTTGGGGAGGGGGAGATACCTAATGCAGAACTACCCCAGTCCATGGCCAAATTATCCTGTCATGGGAGTCTTCTACTGGCAAATGCCCTAATGGTTTTTAAGTGCTCAACTCATGCCTTCAGTGTTACTGAGGCCATCCAGACATGGTCTTAGAAATAGAAGAAAAGGAAAGGGCACAAAGAATCTGGTCACAACTCACCTCAAGATCAAGGTTGCTGTGGTGCCCAGTGATGATGATTCCCAAATAATGGTGATTTCATCCTGGCTGGGCTCACACAAAAAAAATATGTTGTTGAGGGCAATACAAGTGGCTGGAGAGTACAAGGGTCCCATGACCATATTCTTGCTTATTGCACAAGAAAGAACTCAAAGGCAACACGAACAGCAAGCAGGAAAGCACAAAATTTATTAAAGTGAAAGTACACATTCAACGGCAGGTGTGCGGGCTTACTAGAGAGAAAACAAGGGCAAGATGGTTGGATTTTGAACTTTTTGTTTTCCCTGGAGGCAGAGCCTGGAAAAACATGGTGCTGATATAGTCTTGTTGTCTCCTCCCAGTGGGTGTAAAAGTTAGGTTCCCACTTTTTCTTCCTCATATGTGTTTCCATACTGTCATGGCATCAGGTGTATGATGGGAGTTGCAGTGCTTGCAATGTGGATGAGATTGTAATGATATTATAATTAGCCAAAGGTCATGCCTTCATCAAGGATGGCATCTAGTCTGGAAAAAAATGGTTTTGGCTTATCTCCACTGCCAGGGCTAAAATAGGAAGAAGTATGAAGACAGAAAAAAATTCTGGAGCCATATTCTGGAGGGAGATGGAGTCCTTGCACTATCTATCCTGCCTCAATAGCATGGCCTATTCATCCTCCTGACTAGTCCTTCAAAAGCTAAGAGATCTTACCATAACACCATTTTAACATCTTATTTTGGGGAAGAACCAATCTATTATAGAAATTTATCAGCCATGTATATGTGTAATTCTATTGAGAATCCATTTATATCTTTCAGATTGTATTACTTTCAAACATTTACTAACCTTTTTGTGAGGTCAAAGGTAATTCTAGTACATAAAATTTTCTTTTGAGTATAAAGTCCTCAAGTTCCTGGATTTAACGACCATGTCTGCATTTCCCCTGCATATAACTTTGGCAATCCTATAGGTAATAATTACGTATCCTTTCTTAGCCTTCATCTTTCTAATATTAATAGCCTTAGTTTCTTTTCCTGTACTCTTCTTGTAGCCACTATTTTCATGTAGCAATTGTAGTTATCTTCTGTTTCTATTATATATCCTACCAAAGGCATCTTGATCAGAACCATACACAGATTCCATCTTCACATTGCCAGTGGGTTAGATAGAGGGAATAATAAAAGTAAAACTTTATATCACAAGATAAATGATTTTTTTACCAACTCATTAAAATAATATCAAAGGAAAAATGAAATATTAGTTTTCAGAAACATAGAAGCTTATCATTTTTAATGCTATATCAGTCAGGGTGCTATTTTAATTATGCTAAGTACTTTGGAAAGTTAACAAATGAAGCAGAAGATACAGTTTTTCCCCTTGAGAAAGTTCCCATTAAATAAGAGAGCTGGAAAAGCGTGCCTGTGTACACACAACATGAAAAATAAGATGCAACTGTTGTACAGAAATAGAAATAAGATGGCTAAGTGATTAAGAGGCTTAAAAAGAAAGATGAAAACATGACTGTTATTATAGAAGTAGTTTTGACGGCCTTGAGAAACAAGAAAAATCACTGCTAGTTAACCTTAACAAGTGCATGGAATAATAGAGTGGTAAGGGCAAAATGCAAATGGTAATAGCCTAAGTGGTAAATAGATAATGAAGCAATAGAGACAGCAGATAGAGACAATTTGGCAAGGAAAAGATGGAGATAAATATATGATAGTTAGATGATAGGGCAGTTGGGTCATTTTATTCTTTTTCCTTTTTTTCACAAAAAGAGAGGCTTGTGCTTATTTGAAAATAATGAATAAAAAACAAATAGAAAGTGAGGCATAAAGGATGTTAGTAAGAAATGGGTTTGTGAAGGAATAAAGGTTTCTGGGCAGGAGAGAAGAGGAGGGAGGATCCTCAGAGACAAACTGGGAAACTAAATAGTATTGCACACTAACTAATAAAGTGACATTTTGATATTGAGGAAATCAGAGGTAGGCATTCAAAAAGAGGGCACAATAAATATTCAATAAATGTTACCATAGTTCATGATTATTACTAATATTGTTATTATTGCTGTTTAATAGGTTTGCTTGTCAGGAGAAGTTTTAATTTGATATTATTGGAGATTTTCTGGGTTACAAAAAGGTAGAAATCGAAGTCTTATAGTGATATGATAACCCATGAAACCTGGTGTTTATGCCAGCCACTTCTTTTTTCTGAGGCCTGGCACAAGAAGATATACAATCCTCTCAACTATGGGATAAGTGGGTCATAATATAATTGTTTTTACTAAATATCTAGTAATCCCTTACAATTTTTCACCCACTCCCTGCAACCATCTCTCATGTGGCAAACCTCAAAATGTTCCCTGTATCTATGAGTTTGATTCTGTTTTGTTTGCTTATTTTGTTCTTGATATTCTACATGTAAATGAAATCATGTGGCAATTGTCTTTCTGTCTGACTTTTCCTCTCAAAAAAATACCCTCTATGTCCATCTATTTTGTGGCAGATTACTCTATATATATATATATATATATATATATATATATATATATATATATATATATATATAGCTTTGCCATTTTATTATTCATATTTTTTATCTTTATTTTTTATTCATTTTAAAGAAATCCCTCTAACACTTCCTGTAATACTGGCTTGGTGATGATGAACTCCTTTAGCTTTTTCTTGTCTGGAAAGCTCTTTGTTCTTCAATTTTAAATGATGATTTTGCTGTAATCTTGGTTGTAGGTCCTCGCTTTTCATCACTGACTATTTTGTGCCAATCCCTTCTGGCCTGCCAAATTTCTGTTGAGAAATCAGCTGACAGTCTTATGGGAGCTCCCTTGTAGAAAACTAACTGCTTTTCTCTTGCTGCTTTTAAGATTTTCTCTTTGTCTTTAATATTTGGCATTTTAATTATGGTATGTCTTGGTGGGGGCCTCTTTGGGTTCATTTTGTTTGGACATCTCTGTGCTTCCTAGGCTTGTATGTCTACTTCTTCACCAGGTTGGGGAAGTTTTCCATCATTATTTCTGCAAATATATTTTCAATTCTTCTCTCTCTCTCTCTCTTTTTCTGATACCCCTATAATGAAAATCTTGGTATGCTTGATATTGTCCCAGAGGTCTCTTAAACTATCCTCATTTATCTGGATTCTTTCTCCTTGTGGCTTTTCTGCTTGGGTCTTTTCTGCTACCTTATCTTCTAAATAGCTGATTCATTCCTCTGCTTCATTTAATCTACTGTTAATTCCTCCTAAGATATTCTTCATTTCAGTTATTGTGTTCTTCATTTCTAACTAGTTCTTTTATGTTTTCTATCTCCATTTTTATGTTTTTTTTTCCTTGTTAAAGTTGTCGCCAAGTTCATCTGCTCTTCCCCTAAGTTAATTGAACATCCTGATAACCAGTGTTTTGAACTCTGTATTGGATAGATTGCACATCTCCATTTTGTTGAGTTCTTTTTCTGGAGTTTTGCTCTATTCTTTCATTTGGGACATGCTTCTTTGTTTCCCCATTCTGGCTACCTCCCCGTGTTTCTATGCATTAGGTAGGGCTGCTGTGTCTCTCAGTCTTATGTAGTAGGGGTAGTATTGGGCCCAGTAGTACAGTCTTCCTGGTGCTCCAAGCCATGTTCCTTGTAAGGGTTGTGTGTGCCTTTCTATTGTATTTGAGCCTTGGTTGTTATTTTCACATCAATGGGATGGATTGACCCTTGGGCTGATTGGTTGGAAGGACTAGCCAGTGAGGGGCTGACTCTACGAAGCAGGATTCACTTTAGCAGGGCTATGGTACCTGACCAGTGTGACCTTTGGGTGTGTCATCCTCGGATGCAGCCCTGGGTGGTGCTCTTGCTCAGGTCAAAGTGGCCAGTCAGTGTGCCGGCCTCAGGACCTTCAGGGTAGGGACCTGTTGCAGGTCAAATCAGTTGCATCCTGTGCACTGCCTGGGACCACTTGGCAAGAGTCACCAAGCCATTCCCAGATGGCTGCCACTTATGCTGGGCTTAAAAGTGCCTCAAGAGGCCAAGCCAGGAACTGAGGCCACCTGCTGCTAGTTCCAGGCTTGAGGCTTCTCAACAAGAGATATGGGGCATGCAGAGGCCAGATGATGCTTGTTTGGGGTTTATGAACCTTTGAAAGATTTTAGGAAAGTCTGCATTATGAACCAAGACAGGCCTTTTGTATGGAAAAGCCACTGGCGTTTATTCGGGTTAGCCTACAAGTTCACACGTAAGACTTCTTAATGTATTCTAGATACAAGTCCTTATCCTATATGATTTGTAAATATTTTTCCCATTCTGTGAAAGCAAAGGCTATCTGTCTCTTTATGGCGTCCTTTGAAGCACAAAATTTTTAATTTCGGTACTGTCAAATTTATCTGTTTTTTTTTCTTTTGGTTTATGTGCTTTTGAAGTCATATCTAAGAAAGTATTGCCAAATCCAAGATCGCAGAGATTTAAGCCTACATTTTCATCTGAGAATTTTTTAGATTTAGTCCTTAAGTTTAGATATTTGGTCTATTTTGAGTTAATTTTCATTTATAATATGAGGAAGTGGTTCAACTTTATTCTTTTGCTTTTGGATATCCAGTCGTCCAGTACCGCTTGTTGAAAAGATTGTTCTTTTCTCCATTGAATTATCTTGGTGCACTTGTTAAGGAAATTAATTGAACATAGATATGATGTTTCATTTCCTGGCTCTCAATTCTATTTTGCTGATCTATATATCTATCATAATATCAGTACCACCTGTCTTAATTACTGTAGCTTTGTAATAAGTTTTGAAATCAAAAAGTGTGAGAACTTCAATGTTTTTTTTAATGATTCTTTGTTTTTCTGGGTCTCTTTCATTTCCGTATGAATTTAGCTCAACTTTTCTGTCTGCAAAATGGGAGTTGGAATTTTGATGGAGATTGCTTTCAATCTGTAGAACAATTTGGGAAGTATTCCCATCTTAACAATAGTAAATTTTTTCATCCGTGGACATAGATGTCTTTCAATTTATTTAGGTCTTTAATTTATTTCAGTGAGTTTTTGTTTCTCAGTGCACACATCTTGCAATTCTTTTATTAAATGCATCTTTAAGTTTTTTTTCCTTTTGACATTATAATGGAAATTGTATCCTTAACTTCATGTTTGGATTTTTCATTGCATGTATATATATTTATTCATTTCTTTGAAAATTATTTTTGCAAATGGCAATATTAGTTATTAAGAAGATGTTTTATTCCATGGTGACCTATGACTCTGAATAAGTGTTTGAATATATAACAATGTGATGATAAATTTGAGTTTTATATAAATTCTAGTTTTCACCAAAGAAATTTTTAAAAGATTGTTTACTTCCTATATCATGAGTAATCTGCATGCTGATATTCTATAGACATGATTGTTATTTCACTATGTGAGATTGCATATCAAGTCAGAAGAGCCTTAAATTTGGAAAGTAATTTTTGTAAATATTGTTCTACTTAACTGTCAATAGACCACATCAGAAAAGCTGGGAAAATTTAGTTTTTAGGGGTAGTGGAAGTTCTTGCAATGAAATTTAAAGAAACCCTTCTAAAAAAGGAATTATGCCCTTTAAATTAGATGTTCAACAAACAGATATACAGAGTCAAAATGCAAGTCAAAATTAGTCAAATAATTAAGAGTAAGATTTTAATAATGTCTAAGAAGATGTATGCAACACTAGATAAGCTAGTGTTCTGGAATTTGAAGTCTTTCAGTGTTTGTACTTAACTGTTTATAGTTACCCAGAGTTACCTAGTAATGCATTTCTCAAGTGTAAGATTAGTTAGTGAACTTTTCTACATAATCAGCTATCAGTGTCAGTAAGACCAATGGATTTTATTTCTATACATATTTTATTCACAGTTAATTCTCAATGGTCTATGTGTACGGATGGTTTCAATTCTTCCTCTCACCAAAACTTGTACACAAAATAAATTATCAACATGTAAATAAATTATCAAGATTACTATTTTATTAATTCATACAAACAGTATTTACCAACTGCCTACTATGTACAAGGCTCATTCTTCCTTTTTCATTATCCTGCCTACTCTTGTCTTATATAACAATAGAAAAAGTATGTATAATACACAATCTGGAAAATCTGTCTGAAGAATTGAAAGTTGAATATATATTTTTCTTCAAAAGTTCATATAAGGAAAATTATACAGGGATACATAAGTGGAAGAAATAAGTTTCACTGTTCCTTTTTTATCTCTCCACAGCTTCTGATCACATGGAATAGGGGTTGATTTTACTTCCCCATTTTTCTCCAAGCACTGATATTCTAAATTTCACAAAGACTTGTTACTGTGAAACAATTATTATATTTGAAGGAACACAAAGAAGATGGTATTTAAATCATGAAACACACACTAAGACTAATTCAGATGAAAGATTATACCAAAACCATTTGATTATGTCTTTTGAAGATTTTGAATATGCTATAGGATGAGGTAAAGGGCAAATATGATCTTAAGGTGTGTTTCTTTTTCCTTTCTTTGGACAACATTTCTCTTAGTTAAAGCAATACCTTCTTAGCTTAGATACCTTTTATGAATATTGCAAGTGTCTTTAAAAGACTACTGAGATTGTTGTTATGGACAATACCACAGCCTTTAACCTTAGTCATTTTTACACAAAGACCTGATATTATAATCTTTTTAATGACCATCGTCAGTATCTTCTATTAATGTTCCACTGACTTTTGCACAGAATTGTTGGATGCAACATGTCTAGCTATATTAAATACAAAAATAAATGTATATGTCCAAAATATAATTGTCTACCCACTGTCTTATGACCATGTTATTAATAATCATGTTAATAATATTCAGGTATGTGTCTGAGTCTAGATATAATAAAGCATTGGTTTCTTTGATACAGCCGCTGTACACAGTGTCTGTCACCAACTCCAGGCCTTTATATATGTACCTTCCAAGTAGCTCGACCTTTTCCCCTTGAACTAAACTACCATCAATTAGTTCGCTACCCTTCAACATAACCTGTCTGCCATTGTTTTTTCCCACTCAACAATTGATGCCTGTGTTGTAACCCACAAAGAGAGTATTTAGATCAAACTAAATCTGTGAATATTGGTGAGACCAATAATTACAGTACTGCAAAGTTTAATATAATCCCTGGCTCTTTGTACTTCATCTTGGATTTGTGCAAGAAAGTATTCTGTTACTGGAGAATACAGTATTCCTGGGCCTTATGACATGCTTCAGTAAAATAAGTAATTAAATATCAATCAAAACATGAATATTACAAAACTGTATCTTAGTGCTATATGTTAACTCTGCTGTTGCCAATCTGCAAATGAAGGATTGGAGTCGATATTAAGTTTTACCAAAGTTATTCCACTTACCTGTATTGATGCAGAATTTCCTCATAAAATCACATTACATACTGTTTTTCTGCACATAATTTCTTCCTCTTTAGTTTCTTACTTTGAGCTACATTAAGAAAAATAATGAAATAATACAGAAACTAATATCCCTACATCATAATCCATTACTAATTTTGAGATAGGATAAAATGGAGCATGCTATTTAGTGATATAGACTGCTAACAGGGAGATATCTTCCTTTCTAATGCACTAAGCTCTTAAAGGTTAGAGGCTAAGGAAATTTCCATCTGAAAAGCTGTGAGAATTTCTCTTCTCTAATACCAAATCACTGCAACTAGCTTGCTTTGCTGTTTTTATTTAAATTATAGTCCATATGTACATTCATGTTGTCATGTCTCTTTTCCTACCTTGTCTTAACTATGATCTAAGGTCTCAAAGGATAAGACTATCTTCTGTTAGAATTATTTACATAAAAGTCTTATGATAATATGCTTTGGATATTTAGTAATGCTAATAACCAGGAAAATCCAACAACATAACTTCATGAGTTTCTTTTAATTTAGTGAATAACATGTAAGTAGCCTTATTATGCAATATATGATGCTATAAAGTACAGAAGGAAGAGATAGTTTTGAGCTTCCCTTAGCCCCTATATCCAGTGACCTGTGCGTTTTCTAAGAACTTAGCCTCTCGGTGGATCACTCGACACAGGTATTAATGAGAACTTGTTAGAAATATCAAGCCTTAGACTTACAGAATTATAATTTGCGTTTTAATAAGACCCCCTTCTTATGCCCATTTAGATTTGAGAAGCTCTGATATAGCATCTTCTTTTATACTGTCTTGTTTCTTCTTTCCTTTTTTTCTTTTCTTCCTGGAGAAATATTTTTTTTTATTATCGAAAAATAACTTTCTATTGTGTATATATATATATATATATATATATATATATATATATATACACACACACACACACACATACACACACACATACATGCATACACACACATATATAGTAAAAAATATATAATTAGATTTTACTTTTTAATTCAGAATGATGATTCTTACTTTTTAGCACAAGCGTTTAGTTCATTGCTCTTTATTTTAATTGCAGATAAATGAAATTTATTTTTCCTCTTCTTTTGTTTTCTAATTAACCATTGTTATCTATGTCTTACTTTCTTGCTGTTGTTTAGATAAATTATTTTTATTTCAGTATTATTTTCTCTATGCCAGTTCAAAAAAATTTTTTTAGTTTTTTCGTATTTACACTTGAAATGACGATAAGATTTTTTGAATTTTATAACAATCTGAAATTAATTTATATTCATACCATTTTTCAGGATAATCCAGTTTTACCCTTCCCAGATAATATGTGATCATTTTTTTTAGTTTTATTGAGAAATGATTGACAAGTATAATTGTGTATATTTAAAGTATACAAAGTGATGATTTGATTTACATATATATTATAAAATAATTACCAAGATCAAGATAATTAACACATACATCAGCTCAAATAGTTAACATAGTTAACTCTTTTGTGTATGTGTGGTATAAATGCTTAATATTTATTCACAGCAACTTTCAAGCATACAATAAATACTATATTATTAACTATACTCACCATGCTGTACATTAGAACCTCAGAACTTTATCTTATAACTAAAACTTTGACTTACATCACCCCATATACCCCTCCTTCCATCCCTGGCAACCACCATTATATTCTCTGTGTCTGTAAAATCAGCTATCTTTCTATATTTCACATATAAGTGATATCATACAGTATTGGGCTTTGTCTGGCTTATTTCACTTAGTATGATACCCTCTAGATTCATCCACATTGCTGCAAATGTCAGGATTTCCTTCCTTTTTATGGATAAATAATATTCCATTATTCCAGTGTGGATCACATTTATTATCCATTCATCCATCGAAGGACATTTAGGTTGTCTCAATGCCTTGGTTATTACAAATAATGCTTCGGTGAACATGGGTATTCAGAATCTCTTTGGGACTTTTATTTCAATTCTTTCAGATATATACCCAGGAGTGGGATTGCTGGGTCACATGGTAGTTCAATTTTTAATTTTTTAAGAAAACACTATACTGTTTTCTAAAATTGCTATACCATTTTGCCTCCCCACCAACAGAGTATAAGGCTTCCTTTTTCTCTCCATCCTTGCCAACATTTATTGTCTTGTCTTTTATATAATAACCAATATAATAGGTATGAGTTGATATTGCATTGTGGTTTCGATTTTCATTTTTCCAATGATTAGTGAGCTCATGCACCTTTTCATATATCTATTGGCCATTTGTATGCCCTCTTTGAAAAAATGTCTATTCAGTCCTTTGCGTATTTTTTATTTGAATTATTTGCTTCTAATAATTGAATTATATGAGTTCTTTATATATTTTGGATACTAACCCCTTTTAAGATATATAGTTGGATAATATTTTCTCTTATTCCATTGCTTTTAATTTATTGATTGCCTTTTTATTGATATTTTCCTTTGCTGTTCATAAACTCTTTAGTTTAATTTAGTTTCATTTGTTTATTTTACAGTTGACTAGAATGTATTTTTCCACATGAACTGTTGTGTACACCCTAAATTTAGATCCTCACATCATTTTACCTGAATTATTGCCCCATAATTTCTATATTATACTGTGATCTCTCTGTTCTAAATCATCCTACCTTCTGCCTTAAGATTAGTTTTTTTCTAATGTACACATACTTCTCCTCTCTTCCCAAAAACCTTTAATGGTTTTCCATTCTTTAGTAAACAAACCCTTTAGGACTGACTTTCAAGGCCCTATAGAATATGATGCCATTCTTTCCCTCCATATCTATCTCCAACTGCTCCTCTAGATATATACCTTAGCTTTACAGTTTTCTCTCCCTTTTGTTTTGGTTCAAGGTGATCCTTCCATGTGGAACCTTCCCAACTGTCCTGTTAAAATTCTCTCTCTCTTTTAAGGCCATATTCAATACCACTTCCTATAAATACACTTTCATGATTCATTCATTCATTAAATAAGTATGTACTTACCACATACTTTACCATATACTATTTGCCTATATTCTTCTAGTTACTGGGAATAAAGCAATGAACAAAACAGCCACAACCACAGCCTCATGGACCTTATATTGTATTGGGAGAAAGCAGACAATCAACAGTAAATAAGTAAAACAGATTGTATTCTAGGTAGTAATAGTGCTAAGGGAGAAACATAAAGGAAGATAAAGGAGACAGAGGTATCTAGAAATGAAAAATATCCTTGAGCCAAATAATTGTCCCTCATTTGAATAACCATTTATTTTACAATGTGGTTATTTGCATACTTGTTCTATTTTATCTCTTACATTCAAAGGTCCTTGAAAGCAAGAACTACATTTTACTCCCTTTTGTAATTGCTGTAGCATCTAAGACAGCATTCAGTAAATAATGGTGAAAATGAATCAAATGATGGGAATAAGTTCAATAGTTTAATAGAAAGGAGATACTGATATAATAGTTGGTTAAGGAGGGTTCCTTGGAAGATATTTAATTTGAGTAAAGCCTTGAAAGATGGGTGGTTTGGGAGGGAAAAAAGCTGAGTAATTTATTTTTATGTATCTGTTCTTGAAAAACTAAAAACCATTGATTTATAAATTAAGGTTAATGTTACATGTATTGTTTTTTTACCTTTAAAACCAGTATTTCAGAAGGGACGGACAATAGACACTGGAGAAGTTGACATTGGTGCACAGGTCATGCAGACCATTCCACCTGGCTTATTCTGGCGTTTCCAGATTACTATCCACCATCCAATATATCTGAAATTCAATATTTCTTTAGCCAAAGACTCTCTGCTTGGAATTTATGGCAGAAGAAACATTCCACCTACACACACTCAGGTATTTGATGTTATAAGTATTTATTGACCATTTTAGAATATGTTGGGATGACTAGTTCAGGGTTTGTGACTTGCAACATGTGTGGCGGTCAAAGGTGAAGGCAGACGATCTCTGTAATAAACAAATATCCAGAATAATTAAACTCAGTTGAATGAAAAAAAATGGCATTGAGAAAAAAAAAGAATCGTATTTGGCAATGCAGATTCAGAAAAGAGAGTTTAAGAAAATATTCCTGAAAGTTGAGTTCTGCTTTTTGGAACAGGATGATTATGAGCCTTCCAAGCTTCCATACCTCACTTAGCTCTGGTACCCACACCCCTTCGCTGGTTATATACATCCATGATCCCTTATCCCAATGAAGGAATGCATATAAATAATATAAATGAGTCAAAATATCAGGTTTTGACTTAAATCTTCCTCATTATTATTAATAATAATTCAAATATGTAAAATCTCTATGGTTTGCAAAGCCCTGTTATAATAAACCTTAGTTACCTCATATCTCTCATTTTTTTTCTTTTTATCACTTCCTTATATGAACCCATTTGGTGCATTGTACCATTTGAGAAGTAGCATAAAGATAATCATCGGGGGCTTACTTTGTTTTCAACAGATATGACTGTAGTCCAAACCTTACCTTTGGGTTGGACTAGAAAGGGAATTAGAATGCTATTCGAATGTGATTTGCAAAAAGAAAAAGTCCAAGGGCATGTGTGCCTTGTGCTTGTCCACTTATTAAGAATAAAAAGGGGAGTGACATCAGAAGTATAGCAACATTAAGGATCTCCCCTGATCTCTCTTAAAATTACAAGCTGAATACCTACATCCCAACAAATAACACCCAATCTGCACACGAGCATCTCTGAGATATCTGAGCATCAAAGTATCTGAAGGTGAGCCACTCGCATGAGACTGGGGTGAAAAGACAGAAAGAAACAAAGCCATGTGCTGCAGAGAGCATCCCAGAACTCCTGGCAGAACTAAGGAAAGGGGAATTTTACACGGTTGTTTCCTGGCTCTTTGAAACACCAAACAGTCCTGCCTGAGGGATAAGTATTTTCCACATAGCAGAACCTGGTGATCAGGGCATAGAGCAAGGAAGAGGTTGAGCACAGAAGGGTGACAGCTGTGTCTTAGCAACCACCTTTGCCAGGCAGAAAGCTGAGTCACAGAGCCTGGCCACCTCTCCCCATCATCCCAGAGCATGCCTTTCTCCTCCCCTGGTACCCTTTCAGAGGTAGTACTGAGTCCCAGGTGTTTTTGTGCAACCAAAACTAAAACAGACAGCTGGTCCCAGTGATAGGGGCAGGAATATATAGAGGCAAAGCAGCTGAGGCCTGAACCAACATTGCTAGAAGAAAAACAAAACACTGGCCTCTCCCAATTCACCCCAACGCCACTCAGTCTGGGTGATACCGACAGAAGCAGCAGAACATTGCACCTGACTGTTGGTGCCATACCCAGACTTCAAGGCCTTTTCAGAGGTTCAGACCCATATCGCCCTACACATTCTCCTATGGGGGTGGAGCCCTAGGACCAAGGCTACCTGGTCACAGAGGAGACACACACTTCTTCAGAGAATAAAGGACATTCTTAACCTCAAAGCAGAGATCCAGCAGCTTTGGGCAGTGCAGGAGACTCAGGCACCACCTACTGGAAATCAAAAGAAAAACCTGTTCTTATAAACCTGCTAAAGAGAGATCACTCTATAACGAATTTTTATTTTAAAATTACTACATTCTTATGAATGTGTAAGTGGAGAAATATTCTATCAAATGTCATGAATGACCAAGGTGACAAGGCAGCTCATAAAGAAAGTGAAAATCTCCGGAAAATAAGCTTAAAGACATAGAAATATGTGATTTAAATGACATAGAATTCAAGATTGCACTTCTGAAAAAACTCACTGAGATTCAACAAAATGGTTAGACAGTCCAAAGAACTTAGAAATAAAATCAACAAACTACATGAATACTTCACCAAAGAAATTGGAATTTTAAAATAGAACCAAATAGAACTTCTGGAGATAAAGAACTCACTAAAAGAGATGAAGAATGAAAAAGCAAGTTTAGGAAATAAAGCTGACCAGATAGATGGAAGTAAGAGTGATATCAGAAACAGAAATCTGTAAATGATGCAGAAGGAAAAAGAAAGAGACTTGAGGGTGAAAATAAATTCAAGAACTATCTGACACCATCAGAAAAAGGGACATAAAAATACTGGGTATACCAGAAAGAGAAGAGAGAGAGAAGGGAATAGAGAGTCTGTTCAAGTGGTCAATGAGAATTTCCCAAACCTATGGAAAGAACTGGATTCTCAAATCCAAGAAGCAAACAGAATACCTAATTATCTGAACCCAAAAAGGCCTTCTCTGAGACACATTATATTAAAATTGTCAAAAATAAATGACAAAGAATTCTCAATGCGGCCAAGGAAAAAAAGGAAATAACTTATAAAGGAAAGTCCATTAGATTATCAACAGACTTCTAAGCAGAAACCTTGCAAGCTAGGAGGGAGTAAAACCAAATATTTAAAATATTGAAAAAGAGAAATTACCTGTCAAGAATGATATACACAGCACAGTCTTTTTTTTTAAGTATAAAGAAGAAATAAAGACCTTTCCAGACATAGAAAAGCTAAGGAAATATTCTACCACAATGCCTACATTACAGGAAATACTGAGAGTGTCATTCTACCTGAAAAAAGGACAAAAAAAACTGCATACTATAAGTAATATGACTAACAGGCAAAGAGAAGTAGGAAAGTGAAACTCTTATTGAGGACAGGGTATTATAAGCTTAAATACTACACAATGGTTAAAGTTTAAAAAAATTCTTTAAAAAGATAAGAAGACAACAGCTAATACAACCTAGAAATGACTATACAGCATAAATAGGGATAAATTAAGACAACAAAAATGGAAAAGGGGAGGGAGTAAAGATCTGAATCTTCAAAGGAGAATGGAAATAAGGTACATGCAGAAGAAAAAGGACTACTGTGTGTATGTATATGCATACGTGTGTATATGTATATATATAAACTTTCTTTTACATAAACTTAATGGTAACCACACCAAAAAAAAAAAATCCAGAATTGAGACACATAACATGAAACAATAGAAAACAGGGGAGAACCATAAAACAGCACCAAATAAAAATAAAAGACAGAAACAAAATAAAAGACAGAAACACAAGGACAAAGAAACAATGGAGACACCAAGCTACCAGAAAACAAAAGATAAAATGCCTATAGGAAAACCTCATATTTCAATAATCATCCCAATTGGAAACAGACCGAACTCACCAATGAAAAGGCACAGAGTAGCAGATTGGATCAAAAAGCAAAACTCAACCATATGCTGCCTTCAAGAGACACTTCTCAGCTGCAAGGAAAAATATAGACTAAAGGGAAAGAGTGGAAAATGATACTCCCAGCAAATGGTATCTAGAGAAAAGCAGGTGTAGCCATTTGATGAAATAGACCTCAAGAAGAAAAAAAGGTAACAAGAGACAATTATGGACACTTGACACTTCATAATGATAAAGAGAACAAAACATCAAGAAGACATAACATTTATCAATATATATTCTCCCACTCAGGGAGCACCAAAATATATAAAGCATCTACTAATAGAAGTAAAGGGAGAAACTGACACAAACATATTACAGGGGACATAAATTCCCTACAGTCAGCTATGGATAGATCATCCAAACAGAAAATCAATAGCTGCTTATACGTTTTTCTCTAGTACACATGGAACATTCAAAAGGATAGACCATATGTTGGGACAGAAAACTAGCCTCAACAAATTTAAGAAGATTGAAATCATACCAAGCATATTCTGTGACCATAATGCTTTGAAACTGAAGACCAACTGTAAAAAGAGAGTGGAAACAACCACAAATACATGGAGATTAGACAACATTCTACTAAAGAACACCTGG
Source organism: Rousettus aegyptiacus (assembly GCF_014176215.1). Classification (NCBI taxonomy): domain Eukaryota; kingdom Metazoa; phylum Chordata; class Mammalia; order Chiroptera; family Pteropodidae; genus Rousettus; species Rousettus aegyptiacus. The sequence continues at coordinate 77,763,357 of NW_023416312.1, read as the reverse complement.
GTCATAGAGGAAAAGAAAGGAGAGATCAGGGGATACAGAGAAACAAATGAGAATAAAAGTACAACATATTGAAACTTGTGATTTATAGCAAAAGCAATAATAAAAGAAAAGTTCAAATCATTACAGGCCTATCTCAAGAAACAAGAAAGATCTCAAATAAATAACCTAACATTACATCCTTAAAAACTAGAAAAAAAGTGAAACCCAAAGTCAGCTGAAGGAAGAAAAAAATCAAAATTAGAGAAAAATTAAATGACATGGAGAACAGAAAGGTATTAGAAAAAAATTAATGCAACGAAAAGCAGATTCTTTGAAAAGATTAATAAAATTGACAAATCCCTGGCTAGACTCACTAAGGATAAAAGAGAAAGGGCACCAATTATAAATGAAAGAAGAGAAGTTATGACACATACCACCAAAATACAAAGGATCATACAAGAATATTATAAAAAATTATACACCACCAAATTAAAAAACCTAGAAGAAATAGACAAATTCTTAGAAAGATACAACTTTCCTAGACTGAATCATAAAGACCAAGAACATCTAAACAGACTGACCAACAGTGTGGAAATTGAAACACTCATCAAAAACTTCCCAAAAAGTAAAAGTCGAGAACCAGATGGCTTCACCAGTGAATTCCACCAAACATTCAAAGAAAATTTAATACCCATTATTCTAATTTAAAAAAATATTGAAGAAGCAATACTTCCTAACTCATTGTATGATGCCATATTATCCTGATACTAAAACCTGGTAAAGATAACTAAAAAAGAGAAAACTATAGACCAATATCTCCCATGAACACAGATGCAAGAAACCTAAATAAAACACTAGCACATTGACTATAACAACACATTAAGAAGATTATACATCATAATCAAACAGGCTTCATCCCAGAGCACAAGGATGGCTTAACATACGTAAAGCAAACAAGGATGGTTGACCATTTGCAAATTGATTAATGTGATACACCACATCAAAAAATAAAGGATAGAAATCAAATTATCATATAAATAGATGAAGAAAATGTGGTTGACAAGACACAACATCCATTTATGATTAAAACACGTAATAAAATGGGTGCAAATGGAAAGTACTTCAACATAGTAAAGGCCATATATGATAACTCTCAGCTAATGTCATACTCAATGGAGATAAACTAAAAACCTTTCCTCTAAGATCAGGAACAAGACAAGGCTGTCCCCTATCACCGCTTATATTCAATATAATTTTAGAAGTCCTGGCTAGAGCAAACAGGCAAGGGAAAGAAATAAAAGGCACCCAAATTGGGAATGAAGAAGTCAAATTGTCGCTTTTTTCAGATGACATGATTCTCTGCATGAAAATCCCTAAAGATTTCACTAAAAAACTATTAGAAATGATAAACAAATACAGTACAAATACAGTAATGTTTCAAATTACAAAATTAATGTACAAAAATCCATAGCATTTCTTTACTCTAACAATGACTTCAGAATGAGAAATTTAAAAAAATCCTTTTGCAATTGTAACAAAAAAGAATACAATACCTAGACATAAACCTAACGAAGCATGTGAAAGACTTATACACTGAAATTATAGACATTATTTAAAGATATTGAAGAAGACACAATGAAATGGAAAGATATTCCCTGTTTTTGGATTTGAAGAATCAACATAGTTAAAATCTTATTATCTAAAGAATTATGCAGATTTAATGCAATCTCTATCAAAATCCCAATGGCATTTTTTAAAGAAATAGATTTTAAAAAATCATCATATTTGTATGGAAGCACCAAAGACCCAGAATAGCCAAAGCAATCCTGGAGCAAAAAACAAAGGCTGGAGGTATCACTCTGACTTAAATCAAATTATACTACAAAGCTTCAGTAAGCAAAACTGCATGGTATTAGCAGAAAAACAGACACACAGACCAATGCAACAGAATTGAGTCCAGAAATAAACCCCCGTATATATGGGCAAATAAATTTTGGCAAAGAAGCCAAAAGCATACAATGGAAAAAGGAAAGCCTCTTCAATAAATGTTGCTGGGGAAATTGGAAAGAATTAAACTATACTGCTATCTATCACTATACACCAAAATTAACTCAAAATGGATCACAGACCTTAATATAAAACCTAAAACAATAAGTTACATAGAAGAAAACATAGGTACTAAACTTATGGAACTTAAATTTAGAGAGGATTTTATGAACTTGACCTTAAAGACAGGGGAAGTAAAAGCAAAAATAAATGACTGGGACTATATTAAACTAAAAAGCTACTGCACAGCAAAAGAAACCATCAACAAGGCAAAGAGGCAACTATCTGGATAGGAAACTATATTCGCCACCAATAAGGCCCTAATATCCCAAATATATAAAGAATTCCTACAACTCAACAATAAAAGATCAAACAATCCAATTTTAAAAAATGGCCTGAAGACCTGAACAAACACTTCTCCCAAAAAGACATACAAATGGCCAACAGACATGAAAAGATGCTCAACTATTAGGGAACTGCAAAACAAAACCACAATTAGATACCACTTTACACCTGTTAGGATGGCTATCATCAACAGGACAAGTAATAAAAGTGTTGGAGAGGTTGTGGAGTAAAAAGGAACCCTCATACACTGCTAGGGGGCATGTAAATTGGTCCAACCACTATGAAGAACATTATGGAGCTTCTTCAAAAAAAAACTAAGAATAAAATTAACATATTATCCAGCAATCTCTCTTCCACAATGATATGTGCGCCCCAATGTTTAAAGCAGCATTGCTCTCAGTGGTCAACATGGGAAAAAACCTAAGTGTCTATTGATAGATGATTAGATAAAGAGGTAGTGGTACATATATACAATGTAATTTTACTCAGCCAAAAGAAAAGATGAAAGACTGCCATTGCAACAACATGAATAGATCTTGAGATTATCCTGCTAAGCGAAATAAGTCAGAAAAAGTTGAGAACCATATGATTTCACTCATATGTGGGTTATAAAACTAAAAGCAACCAATAACCATCACAATCAAATGAAGACTCATAAATACAGACAGTGGATGATTAATGGTTACCAGAAAGAAGAGGGTAATGGGAAGGGTAAACAGGTATAAAGGGGGTCCACTATTTGGCAATGGAAGAAAATTTAACTTCGGATGAATGCACAATTCAAAATACCTATGATGTATTATTGAATTGTACACTTGAGTCCTATTTGATTTTAGTAACCAATATCACTCCAATAATATAAATAAATAAATAAATACCCCCCAAAATGAATAGACTAGAGGGTGTTTTTTGAATATTTAAACATGCTACCACAAAAATAATAAGTAAATTATGATGAATGTTCTCAAATTTTTGAGTTTTAAAAACTATGAAACTTTAATTTCTGGGAAAGATCTTGGTAACCTTTCTGAGCGGAACATGTGGTTTGAACACCTTCTATCTGATACTTCAGTAAAATATCAGGATTCTCTTACATAATACTAAACAAGATTCCTTTATTTCTTGGTTTATTATTTTTTAAACAACTGTTTTGAATAATCCAAGTCTCAAAGTTTTATGACATTTATAAGTATAGTGGGATTTTTTTCAGAATAATATATTTTTGTGTTTAAATATATTTAAGAATGAATAACTTTCTCTTGCACTTTGCCTACCTCCAAAGCAAAGAAGTAGTATGAATTAGGCAATTGAAATTAGAGATATTTTTTACTCTAGAAGTAAGAGACTCATATTTGTGTTTGTATTTGTTCCAGTTTGATTTTGTAAAACTAATGGATGGAAAACAACTGGTGAAGCAGGACTCCAAGGGCTCAGATGATAGCCAGCACTCCCCTCGAAATCTGATCTTAACCTCACTGCAGGAGACAGGTTTCATAGAGTATATGGACCAAGGGCCTTGGTATCTGGCATTTTACAATGATGGAAAGAAGATGGAACAAGTATTTGTGTTAACTACAGCAATTGGTAAGCTGCCTTGGCTACTATTTTGAATTGACAGTATGATTATGGAAAGACACAATCAGTGAATAAAATGATACATATATTATTTAAGCTAATTGCTCATTCTGTCTCATTATTTATGATAGATCAGTATGAGAAAGGCTTATATTGTTGTAATTAATGTTGCTTAAATGCTGATTAAGATTTTTTAAATGCTCCATTATTTGCTGCTAGTTTAGAATACTTGCCATGCCCTGTTTTATATGTTTTCAGTAGAAATAATTACCTGGATAATGCTATTACTAAGGCTACCTAGAACAACTTTAATGAAGAAGAGAATAAGCAGGGGAAGCTCTGTAATTCAAGATCTACTTAAAATGGAAAAACAAATAAACACGTTTTAAAATTTTAAAAAAACTAGCATCGGTCCAGTTATTCTTTAGAATGACTGATTCTACAACAAACCACTGAGATTTCAAAATACAACTTGACAATATTTAGAGAACATTTTCAAAGGATAATAACGAGTCATTCAAAGTCTTCTTTAAGAAATTTTTAGTTTAAAAAGCATCACAATGGCTCTTTCAGTGTTCTCAAGGCCTTTTAAAACATGCTCTTTTTAAAAAATATATTTTATTAGCTTCAAGTATACAGTACATTGGTTAGACATTGATATAGTTTATGAAATGATCCCCCTGATTACTCTTTCTCTCCTCTGGCTCTACACCTAGCCATTACATTACTGCTGACTGAATTCCCTATGCCATGCTCCCCATCCCCATGACCATCCATTAACTACTAATTTGTACTTCTTTAACCCTTCAACCCTTTCTTCCAGCTCCCCAAACCCTCTCCCCTCTGGCCGCCACTAGTTTGTCTTCTATATTTGTAAATCTGTTTTAATTTATTTGTTCTTTTTAAAACATGCTCTTTTTGACATAATGTCTTTATCTACTCTTATTCATCTTAGTTAATCAAAGGCATCTCACTCTCGTCATTTTTTTTTTTTTTGGTGAAGTCATTCCCCTTGACCCTATGTGTGAATAAAGCTGAAGTCTTTAGCAATTTTAGAGACCTGAGGGTAACCAACTCATAGATTCAGTCTTTTATCATGGACATTTTCCAAAAATACCCATCTTTTGAAAGAAAGGAAAATGTTTTACAGCTGTCAGTTTCCTATATAACCCTCACGACTTCATCCCTTAGTTGACCCTTTCAACCATATGTTTAGGAAGATGTATTGACTGTTACTCTTTATAACAATTGTGTTCTGTTTTTACATGATGTTGAAGACCTTGAGTCAGTAGAAAATCATATTCCAGCCATAACATTATCAAAAACTTTCTTCTAAAGTAATCAGAAAGGCAATAAAAATGTGTGATGATTTTTTCCCATAGAGAAAAACTCTACCAATTTGATATGTTCAAAAGTAAAAGTATTCATTAACTGAGGGAAAAAAATTAAGTCATGACACTGTTTTGCCACTCACAGACTCATTGAGGAAGATTGAACAGATTCACCATTCATGATATTTTTTTTCTATCAAGGCCCGATTTTGATAATGGAAACGCCAATGAGTTATGAGAGGTTGAGCTTCTCCTAAGAAATCAAGCAATTAGAAGATCTGAAATATCTTTGATGGTTTTTTCTCTTCCTTTTATCCTTATCCCTAAGCTTAAGTTAAAACACTAACCAAACTATTAATCTTTTAAAAAATAAATAGACCCAGAAACATACCTGGAGTTTTGTCCCTTGCTTCCTCCTAAAAAGAATCTAACCTTTGAGATATAATTGTTATTATCCAGATATCAAGCTGTCACTTTTATGGGCCACAACATACTTGATTTTTCCTTATCCAAGTCAGTTTGTTTACTTTTCTATTGTCTTTTAAGGCTAGAATTAAGAGAAACATTTCTCCTACAATTCCACTTAAAGGTAATTCAAATAAATATCTGAAAAAAAAGGTATATAAGTTATTTACTCTAACATCTTTGCACTAATTTTTTTCATCTTTTTATTATTTCTTATTCGTATTTGAAAGAAGCTATTTAAGGTTCGTATGATTTTAATTATTCAAAATACTGCTCATTCTCCATTTCAGGTAATATTAGAATCAGTTGATTGATTTTAACTATATGTGGTCTGCTTCTAATAAGGATCAAGGCATTATTAATAACTAATATTTATTGAATGACTAACATAGGTTAGCCACTGGCCTATATTAATATATACTATTTTTAATAGTAGAGACAGAGTTGTCAGTATCCCCTAATCTCAGCCAGTATGCTCTGTAACGTGGTAATACATACCATTTATGAAGTGCCACTCTGCCCCAAGCACTATACTAGATGCTTTATATTCAGTTATCTTGTTTGATTTTCATCAAAACCCTGATAGCATAGCTATAGTGATATTTATATTAAAAAATAAGGCAACAGAGACTTGGAATGAGTAAATAATTCGGTAAAATCTCACAGCCAGCAAGTGGCAAAATCAAGATTGGAGACACCCAGTATGTCTGATATCAAAGCCCATGCCTTTAGATCATACTCATTCCATAAGATTATTCATCACCTTTACTTTTCCTTATGAGAAAACTCATCATCAGTGCAGAAGCAGGTACCAAGGGGTTTTAGACTCTAGCATAAGAACAGATTTGTAAGCATAAAACTTTAAAATGATTCTCAACTCTAATGAACTGCAGTAAGATTAAAAAGATAGAAGTAAAATTTTCCTGAAGGCCAACATAAATAGAAAAATACATGCTTTTTAATCACTTGTAATTTATGTGATCCTGCTGTAGCCATCGTCCTGCTGGAGATCTTAGACTGTCTCAATGTCTCTTTAATATCCTATGGAGATGGTAGCTCCCAAAACCTCCCATACCGCTTTTTATTTTCATTTGCATTGCTGATGTTAAGCTCTCTGCAGCAGTGTGGATCCAGGGACAGCTCTTAGATAAGTTTTTAAGATGTAGGGAATTTTATTTATTTTGGTAGCAAACTTTATTAAACATTTTTTCTACAGTAGCTATATTCTCACAAGGTTGTTTCTCACAAAGTTGTCAATAGGGGCTGCTTTGACATTAAATTCAACTATATTTACCTTTGAAAGCTTCCCCCATGGCCTCCTATTAACCATCCAGGGCAGGGGAAATTTAAATGTAAATTTAAAAACTATCGCTATTGCTTGGTACAAGAAAGCTAGATAAGTAGAAAATAGAGAAATAATTGTTCCATCTTGGAATGAAAAAAAGAAGACTGTTTCTTTTCATAATGACTTTTTAAATAAATTAATGATTTTCTGAAAATAACTATTCTAATGAGTTAATAATGGTTAGCGCTTTGACAAATGTTACATTCCTGCTATCCTAGCTGTAGTTCAGCAAATGCCATGTGTCAATTTCTTATCCAGTTTAGTTTAACACAAGGATGAGAACAGACCATTATAAACCGGCAGAAAACTATCTGATGTATTCATATGAGGTTGAGGAGGATGTCATCCTCCAACTGATAGCAGGAAGACTATCCACACCATCACTGGATTCATTCTCAGTTTTCTAAGAATTCCAAAATTGGAGTAAATACTACTTTATTCCTCTTGTTTTTATTCTGCTTGGGGCAGAACTTACAATCTAGATCAGAAGTTCTTTAACTATGGAAGTTTATTTGAAGTATTGGTTCTCAATGCTTTAATGTGGTGGGCGCCTGTAGTATTTGTTAGAATGTAGATTACCGGATTGAATTCCTCAGAAACAGATTTAGTAGACCTGGAGTGAAGCCCAGGAATCTGCATTTTAAGTGCCTCGGGTGATCCTACTGATATAGGTGGTCAAAAGGCCACAATGGAAGAGATGCTATTTCTCAACTCTCATTATGAATTCTCATAGTTCAGAGGAAGATGCCAGGACCGCTTCCTAGAATACCTCCTTCTATTTGAAAATAGCTTATCTAAGTGAAACTAGATGAATTAGATAATTTGAATTGAAAAGGAAAAACTGATACATATGAGAAGTACGAGTTTAATGGCCCATAATAAAAAAAAAAAGAATTCAGAATCCAAGAATGCTAAGTATGGAAACTTAACAGAAAATACTAATGAGAAGATGATTTTTTAAAAATTACGAGAGTAAGGCATACATATCATCATAGTTCATGGACTTGGAATTTAATGCTATTATGCTCAAAGACAATTTTAAACTATAAACAGTATTTTTTAGTTCTTAAATTTTTATTTAATTTTTATTGAGGTAACATTGATTAATAACACAATATACTTGATTAATAACATAAATTTCATGTGTACAATGATATAATTTTAATGACATTGTCAGAGACTGGCTTTTGTATAACTTTATACCTTTTCCATAAAAAATATTTGGCCAGAAGAATTATCAAAGTTCTGTTACAGTGTACATTTCTATGTCACCGAAACTACCTATGGGCACCTTGAAAACCTATTCCTCTCTAAGAATGGATTGAAGGGAAATTAGTGGTAGAAAACTGATAAGCATTGACAGTCAAGAAAGCATTTCTCAACAAAATACTTATGCTTTTAGTGGTGGTGAATTCATATGAACACTTACTTTAAAAGCCTTCCATTGTCACTTATTAATGAAAATGAAATACTGATTATCATATTTAAGATGTCAAGATAGTAGGTTAAACATTTTAACATTCTATAGAGGAAATTTTTATTTGCTACAACCTAAATTTGTAAAATAAGCTTGATCTACCAGTTGCATTTTTAAGCCTATTTTGCTTTTGAGAATGTCCTATAATTCTAGTAAGTTTTTAGCTTTATTATGAATGTTTCATAAGAATACAACTCATCTAGACCCCTTGTGCACTTTAAAGATCAAGTAGGTTTTTAGTATCACTCTCTAATAGCCAATTCAGCAAATCCAGGGTGCTTTTAATAATTTGGAACTGCATATCACATCATACAGAAATCTTTGGCATCTGATTTGAAATAGTAAGCAGAGGACGAGCCTGTTATAGGCCCAGAGTTTTTGCAATTTAATAATATTTAGAACTCTATAGCGTGTAGATTTGTTCATTTTTTTCTTTTTCTCTTTATTAATAGAAATAATGGATGACTGCTCAACTAATTGCAATGGAAATGGAGAGTGTATCTCTGGACATTGTCATTGTTTCCCAGGATTCCTTGGGCCTGACTGTGCTAGAGGTAATGTTGCTTGGTTGTACTGATTGATTTAGAGAAATAGATGTTATTTGAGAACTCCTAAGGAGGAAGAGTGGTGATAGTAGTCATAGTAGCAGCAGCAATAGCAGCAACACTGCTCAGCACCACTACCAAAAGTAGAACACTTATTCTGCAAGGCACTGTTCTAAACACTTTGTGTCATGTTTTTTAATTCTTACTTTCTACCATAGTCCTATGTGATTATCCCAGTTTTGTGGACAAAGAAACAAGCTCGGATAAGTGAAATAACTTAACCAAGGTTACCTAACAGCTGAAATTTGTACCTAGATTATCTAACCCAAACACTATGTGATATTCTATGTCCTTCATAAACTGATTCATAACAGATAGACTTTAAGAGTGGGCAAAATTGGTGACTGCTTATGCATACTGATATAAGCTGGAAGGAGTGGACAATCACCAAATGGGTAAGTAGCCTAGAAAGTAAGAACTGGAAAGTCAGAAGTTAAACTTAGCAAACTTTACTGTTTCTTAGACTTGTCCACAGTTTAATTCTTGAAAAGCTTTCAGGTTAATCACATCATGTTTTCCCTTTGACTTAAAGTTACTACACTAGAGTTGCTTTCTGCTCATTTTCAATGTGTCTTTAAAGTTCTCAGTCTGCTAATACTTTACTCTCAGGTTTCTCAGCCACTCAATTTCTTTAGGTTAAATTCTGTTTGACAAAGAATTCTACAGCACTTGCCAGGTTTCCAGTACCATGAGAGATCCTGAGGAGGTGGGGGGGGTAGGAGTAGAAGTGACAGCTGTTATTAAAACAATTGACAAGGAAGACTATACAGGCTCTGCCATCAAGGAGCCCATAATTTTAATAGGGAGACAAATAATAACAAAGCACAGTATGTGTTCTAATAAAGGTCTATACAATGTGCTATGAGAGTAAATATCTGTCTAGCATGAATCTCGTTAAATGCACAACCTTTTAAAGATAAAATTCTATAATATGAATAACTCCTTACTTATTAGGTTTTCAAATTTTCAGGTTTTTCTTCTTAAAAGTAGCATATATCTACTTGGAGATGAAAAGCCATAAGAGAGAAAATGTCTAGCTTATAATAATGATGATAATAATAATAATAATAATAATTTTAAGTGAATAGCGGGATCAAAATCAAATACTTGAAATAATTTTTCCACTCAGGATAGTTTTATAATTTATCTTTACCCCACTCCCATAAAAGGAAAATTCTGTTTGTAGTCATGAACATATGCCTATTTAATAAAGACTAAGATAGAAATATCATAATTTTTTGCCTGAATTATTATATAAGAATCAATAGAGAATTTCTTTGGAGATTTGTAAAACATTAAAAGAACATTATGAATTCATTTGCCAATCTTCAGATTCATGCCCTGTGCTGTGTGGTGGGAATGGAGAATACGAGAAAGGACACTGTGTCTGCCAAAATGGCTGGAAGGGGCCAGAGTGCGACGTTCCAGAAGAACAATGCATTGACCCAACATGCTTTGGTCACGGAACCTGCATCATGGGAGTCTGCATCTGTGTGCCAGGATACAAAGGAGAAATATGTGAGGAAGGTCAGAGACCCATCTTAATCGATTGCATCACTGAATTTTCCAAGGCTCCATTTTATACTTCTAATAGAGATATAAGTGGTCTTTGAAAACCATAAATGCTCAACATATTTGCTTAGTACATGGAGCAGGGAGTTGTACTCAAGTGACACTTGCAGAGCAGTAATGAAAAATGGCATTCCCTCATTTTAAAATTGTTTTATGAGTTGAGAATTTCCATATTTGTGATTTTCAGAATTAATTCATGTTTTCATTATTATAGAGTGCATTAGGCTACATCTTACTTTAAAGCACATAATAAAAATAATATACACTTTTGGAACCATTTCATGAATGGTTTCTTTGGGAGTGATTTCTAATTACCATCATTGTTGCTTCGTATTATTTAGTTTTACATACCTCATGCTGAAACTTGACCTCCATGCCTAATGAGTTTCAAGGCAGTGCCTTTATATTCAAATTCACCCTTTAGGAGCCTTTACAGGAACAAAATGTATTTTGAAATGGCAATAGTTTCATCATATAAAGAGATGCATTGGAAAATAAGTTTACTAGTAATCAGACATTTTTCATGCCACATTCCTTAAATAAGACTGATTTCAGAAATAATATTAAACCATTACCATGGGAGATAGTCTCATCATAACTGTTCAGAAAAGAGGCTACTGAAAATACACTATAATTGCTTTTTAAAGATGGCTCATTAAGACTATTACACAGCATTCTAAAAAGTTTAATCTCATTTTGCTCCATAAGCAAACAATAGTTTAGCGTTTCACCTCCCATTAGCAGTAGTAGAATTTTGGTATGAACATTATATCTGTTCCAATGAATGGCATTGGACCTAGACAAGGCAACAAATTCCTGAGTTACTTTTAGAAATTGTTTTTATGGTGATCTAACTGCAATCATTATATTTAAGTTATAAATTCAGATGCTATAGGGACACACACACATTCAAGAAAAATGGTGCTGTTATAACATCTATAATTTGCCACAAAGAGCATTTAACCTTGTTAATTTAGACCTTTCTAATTTAAATTACATAAGCAGTTGAAAAAAGACTTAGCTTAAATCTGCTTTATAGGGGTCATTAAAAATTTCGTCGAATAACCAAGATAGCACAGAATACCATATTTAATGGTTTAAACTTTTCAAATACAATAGAAAAAAAATGTTTTAAATTAGACATTATAGACTAGGAGCCCACAGGCTGAACTGGGCCTATGGATGAGTTTTGTTTGGTTCACATAGTGGTGGTGGTAGTAGTGTTTTTATTGTTGTTTAATGTGACTTATTTGCCAAAATTTAAAAATAGAGAAGTGTCATATAAAAATCTCTATTTCAAGCATCTCATGAACAACTAGAAAATCTGATAACCCTGGGCTCACATTCCTGCCTGTTGACATGCAACTGGAGCCAAGTAGCAAGATCTTACTTTAAACTAGACACTTGCTCTCAGTTCACTTCCAATACACTATTCTCTTATATCCAGCCCATCTCATTTATGTATGCCATCTTCCTTGCCCCTTCAGCCATATAACTTTATTCCTTTGATTTAAGCATGACTTACCTATTCATTGAAGGTGGCCTTTTAATAAAATAAATTATATTAAGTTCAAATTGTTATTGTATTTTAATATAACCAAATGGCCTTCTTCTAAAACAACAGTCTGTACTTTAGACTTTTCCTCTTCTTCTAAATAATGAATGAATAAAATTAGATGTACCTTCTGATATTTAATTACTGATCAGCTCAGGTAATAAAGCACTGTGCTAATGACCTTGATCTCATGGGTTAATTATAATGATACTAAATATAATAGTGCTTATTTAAACTTACTCTGTTTCATGGCCTCACCATAGCCTAAAACTAGGCCAGTCTTACAAGTGATGGCAGATTGCATCAGTCTTTTCTCATTGCTGGAGAAACGATTCAAAGCATACATCTGCATCCTGGTAAATTATTTTAGTTTCATTTTATTTGTATGGCAAGACTAGAAATTTGGAAATCAATTTTCCCATTTTCGAATAATATGACCTAAGTCATATTATTGCCTAATTAAAACAGCAGAAATGGCATAATATTAGGAAATAAGTGTGTGCTTCTCAGTTTCATTATCCTCAAGTATACTGGCCACATCTGTTCACTTTTAACCTTGTGAAAAGCATAAAACAATCCTCCCCAAGACAAGCATAAGAATCTACTTCTAATATAGTTTATGCATTTGTCCAAAACTATAAGTGTGTTCAAAAATTATACTTGTGTTAAAAAATTTCCAGACTCACAGAATCAGAGACAAATAGAATTGAGTCTGTGATATTCTAAAGCATTAAAGACTGTCACCATGTCCTGATAGAAGGAGAAGCCACGAAGAAAATAATTTTTAAATTAGGTTTTAAATGTTGCACTTTCGATGATTCTAAAGAATAAATGAGAGATTATAATAAATGCATTACATTGTATGATTTCATGCAACAGTAGTCACTTTACTTGATACCTCAAACAATCCAAACTTTAAAAGGTATAAACTTCTCTAGACGTATCAAGTAAAAGGCATTTCTGGGAGCTATGATTCCAATTTCAGAAAAGATAAGGAATGACTTACCAAAAATTCTTGGGCTCTTTTGAAAAGCTGAGGAATTCTTATCGAAGGCCCACACTGGTCCACACACCCATTTGTGTGGGAGTACTACACACTGCTAGCAATATCACAAAACATATGTATTATTCCATTCTTTTTCTAGATTAGGGACAACCATTATGATACTTTACCATATTTTTAAGTGTTAATAATCTTCCAGTTTGAACAAAGTTGACCTGAGTCATATTATTGCCTAATTAAAACGGCAGAAATGGCATAATATTAGGAAATAAGTGTGTGCTTCTCAGTTTCATTATCCTCAAGTATACTGGCCACATCTGTTCACTTTTAACCTTTCCCCCTCCCTTTTTGGACCTTCAGAGGACTGCTTAGATCCAATGTGTTCCAGCCATGGCATCTGTGTGAAAGGTGAATGTCACTGTTCTACTGGCTGGGGAGGAATCAACTGTGAAACTCCACTTCCAGCATGTCAAGAGCAATGCTCAGGACATGGGACTTTTCTTCTGGACACTGGAATATGCAGCTGTGACCCCAAGTGGACAGGACCTGACTGTTCAACAGGTACACTGGAGTTATTTCCTTCTCCTCCTTCCTCCACTTCCAGGTTCTCATTGGTCTTTGCTTTAAGGTAGTATTCCTTAAAGTCTGATATGGATCATAAGGGAATACCAAGTATTTCCTAGGCTAGTATTTTTGCTGGGTTTTTAATCATATTTTTATGGTTGTAGGTTTGTGCTAGAACCTCTGTCCTCATTCTATATTTTCCTGTAGTTATTTCATTGATTTCTGTCTCCCACTATCAGTTCTATACAGATTATTTCAAATCTATACTTTCCCAAATTTAAATAATTCTTCACTTCCAATCATCTGCTAAATATTTTCAGTGGGTGTCCATCACTTAAAAACATAATTTAGCCCAGGAATTTTATTTATATATTGCCATATTATGGCATAATTACTATTCCCACAACTTTACTTTCATTTTCTTAGTCCCTGCTCTGACATCATCCACAGTTCTCCATTGTCTATAGATAAACTTATAATATCCTAGCCTGTTATTACAAGCTTACCACAAACTACTTCAAATCTCTATCTCCAGCCTGTCTCCTACTTCTGCATCCTATATAAATCCTTTCTGCTATAGTAATCTGTGTGCTTTCCTTTCCCCCAATATGTCACATATCTGCACTTTTCTTTATGCCCTTTCCTCAGCAAAGAGTGCTATTACCTTTTAACCTGTGAAAATCCAACTCATCCACCAAGACCAACTACAATTTTTGATATTCTAGAAAATTTTTCCTGATCACATCAACAGGAACCTCTGAAATCCTATCGTGCTCATTGCTAGAGTAAACAAGGAATTGCGATGCAGGTATTTGCATACATGACTTGTTTCTCACCTACACTAAAAATCAGAGATCATTCTTTATTTTTTATAAAAAGCCTTTGCCTGTGGATTTTGTTGAGGATGTGAAATGACATGTGATAAGCAGGTGGGATAGGTGGTTCTGTAAGACTTTTTGTACCACCGAATTAATTGGCTCATGAACCAAAAAGTCCAGTCCTGTGCTGTAAAGAAACAGGAGAATCCCTCTGTTAAGAGAATGAATTCTAACTTAATACTTCATTGTACAAAATTTTGTTGACTAATATAGAAATAATGTAGGAGAGAGGATTGTATTTTACAATTTCAGAAAATGATTAAAATGCTAAAGGCGATGTAATAACTAAAATGCAAATCTTAAAAGTCATTCCTTTATACACTTAGCAAATATATGTATGCTGCTGTGAGCTTAGCACAAGGATAGATAGTGGTAAACAAGATGTATGTGGTCCCTGCACAAAAGAAGCTTATAATTTAGTAGAAGAGACACATTGGACAAAAAAGAAGTGACTGGGCATTATAGAACTGTATAGTATGGTTCTAAGTTAATTACTAATTTACTTACTTAATGTTATTGAACACTTTCCACCCTTCCACGTGTCAGATATAGTATCATGGCCTAGAGTTTCAAGTTTAAAATAACATTAACATTAATATTACCGTTAGAACATACACTTACATAACAGTTATTATGTATTAGGCATTACTCTAAGTGTTGTACATACATTCACTTAATCCTCATAATAACCCTAAGAGATAAGCACTATAATTATGCCTAATTTACAAATGAGGAAACTGAAGCACAGAGAGATTAAATAACTTGCCCAAAGTTACCTAAATAACAAGTATCAGAGTTATAATTTGGACTATGTTCTTCCGGCTTCACATTCTATGCATTTAACCATTACTGTACTGTCCTCTAGGAGCGCTAGGAACCCATCATCTAAAACATCATGTATAAAAAAGTATTATTGGAATAAGTCCAGGGCTATGTGCTACAGGGCACAAAGAGGGAGTAGTAGGTTATTTCTGTAAAAAGAAGCCCTACAGTCAAGCAAGAATTTAAAGAAGTTTTAACATTTGAACACTAGAAAGATAATTACCACAAATTCTTGAATAATGTCATTTTGTTCAATATCATTTTGATATAACATTGATAAGATACAGGAGGAATTTAAGTCTTGTTTATATCAATTAGCTTATAGCAAAAATTGGTTTCTTTATATGTCGTTTCACTTAAAGTAGCACAACCTATCAACAATGTGTATAAGGACTTAACCGTGCATGTTTATTGGGTGGACGAGGGAGGAAAGAACATTCTAGGCCGAAGAAATAACCTAAAGCAATTGAGATATGAATCTAAATGACATATTTGGAGATTTACAAGTCATTGGGTATAGGTGCAGCCTAGGAGTACAGAAGGAGGTAAAATTGGAAAGATAAGTAGGGGCCAGGCACAGGGAGTTTTATTTGCATGCCATACTAAGGAATTTGCATTTTCTCTTGACACAATAAGAAATCACTGAGTGGTTTATAACAAACTGCATTTTAGACAGACCACTCTGATGATGACTGAGAGAACCGATTAGAGATGTATAATATAAGGTCATAAGAGACAAGTGCAATGTGATTATTGCAGTAGTCCAGAAGTAAGATGGTGAGGAGGGCCTAAACTGAAACTGTAGTTGTGAGAATGGTGAGGCAGAGATAGACCAAAAAGGAGTTGCCATGGTACAATAGAGAAAGTGAGGAGCCAGCGAGAACTACTTTGAGTGGCTGAGTAAAAGGAAGAACCACCAGCTGAGAGAGAAAATTCATAGCTGTAAAAACAGGTTTGAAGCAGAGAGATAGGCCATGGTGAACTCACTTATGAACATGGTGAGTTGGAGGTATCTGCAGAAGTGGATATGTCCACTGAGGGATTTATAGTCAAGAATGGTACTTATGGGAGAATCCTGAACTGGAAACAAATATTTTGGACATAGTTCAGACCATAGGAAAACATATTCTTGTCCAGAAAAATGGAAAATGAGAATGAAGAAAGTCAGAACCCTAGAGAACACCAACATTTAATAGCATTACTATGACAAGATTCATACTGTTGAATCAAAAATTTCCCTCTTTATATATGATTTAATAAACACTTAATGATTGAATAGTAATTCTGTATCTCTCAGGTCACTCATATCCCTTATGTGTCCTTCCTCCCTCAGAATTGGGCATAACTGCTGGTAATATACCACTCACAAGTTGCACAAATTCAAATATTTGTATTTCCAATGAATTCACATTAAATATAATGTTTCTTTTTGCCCAGCCCACCCCTCCTACTTAATACAAAAAGACATGCACCAATTCTGTCAGCAAGGAAGAAAATCACTCAGAAGGGGAGGAAAAGGCTATTTATAAACATGTCTCTGCATTCACCCTCCTTTACTCTCTCTCAGATGAAGTACCCTAAACCTTACCCTACTTTTTCCTTGCTTCAAACCATGCTTACTCATCAAAATAAATTGAATGATGAGAAAAAAATGGTAACCCCATAGAAGATTAGATTTGGAAGAAAGAGTAGAGATATCTGGTTCAATGTTTCACAAAATCGTGGCTTCTAGTCTACCTGCTTTGGCATTTCTAAGGATTCTAATACACTGAGGCACAGAGAAGTTAAGCAGTTTGTCCCTGGATATGAGGGCTACTCCACCATTCTAACATCCTGATTTAATTGTTCAGTTTCTAAGCATTTATCGAACCCCTGTTATGCCCCTGTCAGCGTGTCAAGCAATAGGATACTTTATAATGAAACTGATCTATAGTTGGGGAGAGAAGTGTGAATAAATATGTAGAATATCTTTCATTAAGTACTATAAAATGGAGAGAGATTCAATATGCAGGGTGTATTTTTTAAATAAATTTATTTATTTAAATTACTTTCAAGTGTACAGTAAATTAGTTGGACATCTATAATGTTCATAAAACGATCCTCCCAATTGCTCCTTCCCTCCCCTGGCCCTCTATTTAGCCATCATATTAATGCTAACTATATTCCTTCTTGCATGCTCCCCATGTCCAACTTTCAACTACTAAATTGTACTTCTTTAACCCTTCACCCCATTCTCCCAGGCTCCCAACGCCACTCCCTTCTTTCCATCACCAAATTGCCCACTATATTTGTGAGTCTGTTTTTCATTTTGTTCTTTTTGTTCCTTAGATACCGCATAGAAGTGAAATCATATGGTATCTATCTTTCTCTGCATAATAACCTCTAGGTTCATCCATGTCATTGCAAATGGTAAGGTTTCATTTTTTTAATGGCTGAGTAATATTCCATTATATATATGAACCATAATTTCTTTATCCAATCATCTGTTAATGGACATTTAGGTTGCTTCTACACTTGGCTATTGTAAATTGTGCTCCCAGAAATATTGGAGTGCATAGATCTTTATGAATTATTGCTTTGGTTTCTTTGGATAAATACCCAGAAGTACAATTGCTGGGTCAAAAGGTATAACCATTTTTAATTCTTTGAAGACCCTCCATACCATTTTCCGTAGTAGCTGTACCAATTTGCAGTCCCACCAACAGTGTATGAGGGTGCTCTTTTCTTCACATCTTCGCCAACGCTTGCTATTTTTTTATTTATTGGTGATAGCCATTCTGACAAGTGTGAGGTGATATCTCATTGTGGTTTTAATTTGCATTTATCTGATGATTAGTGACCTTGAGCATCTTTTCATATGTCTGTTAGCCATTTGTATTTCTTCTTTGGTGAAGTATCTATTCAGGTCTACTGCCTATGTTTTAATTGGACTGTTAGTTTTTTTTATTGGTAAGTTGTATAAGTTCTTTATCAATTTTGGATATTAAACCCTTATCAGATGTATCATTAGCAAATATCTTACCCCAAATAGTCGGTTGTTTTGTTTTGTCGATGGTCTCCTTTGCTGTACAAAAACTTTTTAGTTTGATGCAGTCCCATTTATTTATTTTTTCTTTTGTTTCCCTTCCCAAGGAGCTATATCTGAAAAGAAATTCCTGTTAGCAATATCAGAGAGTTTACTGCCAATGTTTTCTTCTAAAAGTTTTATGGTTTTGAGTCTTACATTTAAATCTTTAATCCATTTTGAGTCTATTCTTGTATATGGTGTAAGGAGATGGTCCGGCTTCTTTTTTTTTTTTTTTTTTTGCATATATCTGTCCAATTTTCCCAACACCATTTATTGAAGAGGCTATCTTTACCCCATTGTATATTCTTACCTCCTTTGTCAAATATTAAGTAAGTGTATAGGCATGGATTTATTTCTGGACTCTCTATTTTGTTCCATTGATTAATGTATCTGTTTTTATGCCAATACTATGCTGTTTTGATCACTGTAGCCTTGTAGTATAGTTTGATATCAAGCAGTGTGATACCTCCAACTTTGTTCTTCTTTCTCAAGATTGGCATGGCTATTTGGAGTTTTTTTATGGCTCCATATAAATTTTAGGATTGTTTGTTTCAGCTCTCTGAAAAATGTCACTGGTATTTTGATAGGGATTGCATTGAATCTAGATTGTTTTGAGTAGTATGGCCATTTCTTCCTACCCGTGAACAGGGTATATGCTTCCATTTATGTGTATCTTCTTCAATTTTTTTTCAATGACTTATAATTTTCTGAAAACAGATCTTCTACCTTCTTGGTTAATTTGAGTCCCAAGGATATTATAGTTTTTAATGCAATTGTAAATGAGATTATTTTTTTTAATTTCTCTTTCTAAAAGTTCATCATTGGTGTACAAAAATGCTACTGACTTCCGAATATTATATTTTGTATCCTGCTACTTTACTGAATTTATTGATCAGTCTAACAGTTTTTTGATGGAATCTTTAGGGTTCTCTAGTATCTTGTCATCGGAAAATAATGAGAGTTTTACTTCTTCCTTTTGAATTCAGATGCCCTTTATTTCTCTTTCTTGTCTTATTGCTCTGGTTAAGATATCCAATACAATATTGAAGAGGAGTGGTGAAAGTGGACACCCTTGTCTTGTTCCTGATCTTAAGTAAAATGCTTTTAGCCTTTTACCATTAAGTATGATGTTAGCTGTAGATTTGTCATATATGGCCTTTATTGTGTTGATGTATCTTCCCTCTATTCCTACTTTGCTGAGAGTTTTTATCATAAATGGATGCTGGATTTTGTTGAATGCTTTTTCTGCATCTATTGGTATCATCATATGGTTTTTACCTCTCAATTTATTAATGTGGTGTATCACATTAATTGAGTTGCAGATATTGAACCAACCTAGCATCCCAGGAATAAATCCAACTTGATCACGGTGTATGATATGTTTAATGTATTGCTGAATTCGGTTTGCTAATATTTAGTTGAACATTTTTGCATTGATGTTCATAAGAGATATCGGCTTATAGTTTTCTCTCTCTCTCTCTCTCTCTCTCTCTCTCTCTCTCTCTCTCTCTCTCTCTCTCTGTAATGTCTTTGCCTGGTTTTTAGAATCAAGGTAAAGGTGACCTCATAAAAAGAGTTCGGGAGCCTTCCCTCTTCTTGAATTTTTTGGAATATTTTGAGAAGAATAGATGATAATTCTTTTTTGATTGTTTGATAAAATTCTCCTATGAAGCCATCTGGTCTAAGACTTTTGTTTTTTGGAAGGTTTTTGATGACTGATTCTATTTCATTGGTGGTTATCAGTTGGTTCAGATTTTCTGTTTCTTCTTGACTCGGTCTTGGAAGATTATATGTTTCTAGGAATGTGCCTATTTCTTCCAGATTGTTCAGTTTGTTGGTGTATAATTCCTTGTAGTATTTTCTTACGATCTTTTGTATTTCTGTGGAATCTGTGGTTATTTCTCCTCATTCATTTCTGATTTTATTTATTTGAGTCCTCTCTCTCTTTTTTCCTTGATGAATCTATCTAAGGGTCTGTCAATTTTGCTTTTCCTTTCAAAGAACCAGCTCTTGGTTTCATTAATCTTTTTTATTGTTTTTATACACTCTATTTCATTTATTTCTTCTCTCATCTTTATTATTTCCTTCATCCTATTAACTTTGGGCTTTGCTCTTTTTTTCCTATTTTTTTTTAATCGTAAGGTTAGATTGTTTATTTGAGCTCTTTCTTGTTTCATGCGGTAGGCCTGTATTGCTATGAATTTCCTTCTTAGAATTGCTTTTTCTGTGTCCCATAGATTTTGAGTCATTGTGTTTTATTTTCATTTGTCTCTAAGTATCTTTTGATTTCTTCCTTGAACTCATTAATAGCCCATTCATTGTTCAGTAGCATGTTATTTAGCCTCCATGTGTTTGTGTATTTTCCAATTTTTTTCTTGTAGTTGATTTCTAGTTTCATACCATTGTGATCAGAGAAGACAGTTGATATGATTTCAATCTTATTAAATTTATTGAGACTTGATTTGTGTCCTAATATGTGGTCTATCCTAGAAAATGTTCCATGTGCATTTGAGAAGAATGTATATTTTGCTGCTTTTGTGTAAAATGTTCTGAAAATATCTATTAAGTCTATCCGTTCTAATATATCTTTTAGGCCCATTGTGTCCTTGTTGATTCTTTCCCTGGAAGATCTGTCCATTGGTGTCAATAGACTGTTAAAGTCTCCTACTATGAGTGTATTACTATTGATCTCTCCTTTTATGTCAGTCAATTATTGTTTATGTATGTAGGTGTTCCTATGCTGGGTGCATATATTTTTACTAGGGTTATGTCCTCTTGATTTATCAATCCCTTTATTATTATGTAATATCCTTTTTATCTCTTATGATAGCTTTTGTTTGAAAATCTATCTTATCTGGTATAAGTATTGCTACCTTGACATTTTTTTCATTTCTATTTGCATGAAATATCCTTTTTCCATCACTTTACTTTCAGTCTGTGAGTCTCATTTGATATGAAGTGGGTCTCTTGTAGACAGCATATGCATGAGTCTTGTTTTCTTATCCATTTGGTTACCCTACGTGGTTTGATTGGAACATTTAATCCATTTACATTTAAAGTGATTACTGATAGGTACATTGTTACTGTTATTTTATTATTCATATTTGTTATTTATATTTTCTTTTTTATCCTTTCTCTTTTTACAGAAGACCCTTTAACATTTCTTATAATGCTGGCTTGGTGGTGATGAATTCTTTAAGCTTTTTTCTTTCTGGGAAGCTCTTTATCTCACCTTCTATTTTAATCGAAAGCCTTGCTGGGTAGAGTATTCATGGTTATAGGTAATCTTGTTTTTCACAACTTTGAATATTCCTTGCCATTCCCTTCTGGCCTGCAAAGTTTCCATTGAAAAGTCGGCAGACATTCTTATGGGAGTACCCTTGTAAGTAACCAGCTTCCTTACTCTTGCTGCTTTTAAGATTCTCTCTTTGTCTTTGACCTTTGGCATTTTAATTATGATGTGCCTTGGTGAAGGTCTGTTTGAATTTCTTTTATTTGGAACTCTTTGTGCTTCCTAAACTTGTATGTCTAATTCCTTTTCCAGGTTAGGGAAGTTTTCTGTTATTATTTTTTTCAAATAGAGTATCAATTCCTTGTTCTGTCTCTTCCTCTTCAGGTACTCCTGTGATTCAGATATTTTTATGCTTCATGTTGTACCAGAGGTCTCTTAAACTATCCTCAGTTTTTTTTAATTCTTTTTTCTTTTTGTTGCTCTGATTGGGCATATTCAGCAACTTTGTCTTCCAATTCATTGATTCGATCTTCTGCTCCATCCAATCTACTGATGAATCCTTCTAGTGTATTCTTCATTTCCATTATTGGATTCCTAATTTCTGTCTGGTTCTTTTCTATGGTTTCTATCTCCTCTTTAATGCTTACTATCTCTCTGTTCAGGTTCTCATTGTGCTCATCCATTCTCCCCATAAGTTTGTTGATCATCCTTATAATCACTATTTTGAGCTCTTACTCTGGAAGGTTGCTTACCTTGATTTTATTTAGCTTATTTTCTGGAGTTTTCTCTTTTTTCATTTGTGGCAGATTTCTTTGTTTTCTCATTTTTTTAGCCTCTCTGTGTTCTTTTCAATGTGTCAGGAATATTTGTTTCATCTCTCAGCCTTGGCCAAATGGCATAAGGTAGAAAGTGTCCTGTGTGGGCCAGTGATGCACTCTTCCTGCTCCATTGTGCCGGGAGCTCTGGAGATGATCTTTGTGTGGATTGTGTGTGATCTTCTGTTGTCGCCAAGTCTTTATTGGTATTAGTACTTCAGTGGGTGGTATTAATGTTCAGGCTTATTAATCGTGGGAACTGGCTGCACTCTCAAGATAACTTGTTGTATGGGGGATGACCCCACTGAGTGGAATTTTCCCTAGCAGTCTTGTGTACTTGTTACAGCCACACTTTGTGTGTATCACTACTAGAACCAGTCGGAAGTTGCTCCATTGTGGTCTGGTTCCAGCTTCCAGATATATTGGTTTTGTGGCCCTTTGGAAGGGCCTCTCCCATAGGGCAAAGTCTGCCACTGCTTTTGATTGCTCAGAGCTATCTGTGGAGAAATACAAAGCGATCCGCTGATGGTTGTTGCTTATGCTGAATCTATAAGTAAGTGGATGAGACAATGGAGCTCTCAGTTATCCCTTGTCCCTCACCTACAGCAGTTTAGCAGAGGAACTAGTGCCTCAAGTCCTGATATTTCCTATCAGCTGCCTTTAAGTCTCTGAAACTGGACGAGCCTCTGGGTGATATATGTGTGTTGAGTGGCACAGGGATCCTGGGAGTCTTCTGGGTCTAGTGAGTAAATTTCTCTCTGCCACTTCAGTGTCAGTTTACGAGCCCACACTGTCTCTGTGGTTTGCTGTACAAGTTTCCACTTGTAGCAAAGTCAACCGCTGCCCATCCTGGGCCTAAATGTGCTATCCCAGAGCAGGGGAGCCACCTATCAATGTGCATCTGATACTTTGTGTACTGGATGGAGCAGAAACTCAGGGAGTTAAAGGTTGTCAGGCCAATATCAACTCCTACAATCCCCTTAAGAGATATTGTAGCTCATACAAGCAGCAGTGGTCTGTCTAGAACTGTTTTCTTCTAAATACATTTACTGCGCTAACCAAGGTCTGTTGCCAGTGCTAACTGCTCAACCCCAGAGCCAAGCAGCGTGCAAGAGGCTGCTTGTCAATGGGCTGCAGGCATTTTATGGCTTGGGAGAAGTGGAATCTCAAGGTGACATGGTCCATTCGGCCAATACAGCCTCATTTTTGCTATAACTTCTATGCCTGAGTGTTCCTATTGCAGACTCAGATCACATTGAGACCAACCGCCGTCAGGAGTGTTCCCCCAGCTTCCTGTGCTCCACAGACACAATATTGCGACTCTTGCAGGCAGCAAAAGTCTGCCTGCCATTGACTTCCGTGCAGTGACCACCCTGTGCTAGCCAAAGTTTGTTGCCTGTGTGGGTTAGGAGATCAGGGGAGAGAAAGGGCAGTGCTATGTCAATTCACTGTCAATGGGTCACCTGAGGCAATTTGTGGGTAGTGTGGGGAGGAGTTTCAGAGAGACAATGGCAGTAGAATCAATACAGCCTCAGTCTTGCTACAAATTCTAAGTTCCCAAAGAAGACCCAGATCACAGCAAGATCAGCTGCTGCCTGAGACTGGCCCACAGGTTCCCAATATCTGCCCCAGTTTGTATTGTCAGCAGCGATCTGCCTAACCCTATCATTGAAATGCAGCTCACAACACTGGTCGCCTGCTGGGAAATGAAAATGAAGCTTACAGGACTGGCCACTTTTTTATGCAGGGTGTATTTAACAATTCCAAAAGTTCTAGAAAGCGGTCACAAAAGACTTCACAGATTGGGAAAAGCCCTATATTCTGTATATAGACTTGATCTTAAGAACTTTTGATCTATAAGTAAGTGGATGAGACAATGGAGCTCTCAGATATCCCTTGTCCCTGACCTACAGCAAATTGGGAAAACCACAAAGGGGATTTAAAGAAATTAACATTATGACCATGTTTGCATTTTAGAAAGATCACTATGAAAATGTTTCAGAGAATATAGTAAAAAATGATCAATACTTGATACAAGGAAATTTAAGTACAGATGGAGGGGAAAGGACAGACATGAGGAAATAAAACTTGGTTATTGCATAAGTGTAAGGGGAGGCAGAAAATTTCACTAATTCTGATTTCTACTTGCCAGACTGGATGAATGGTAACACCACTAATGGGGATATGAAATACTCATTTACTAAACAAATTTTTATTGAGCATCTACTATGTGTCATACTAGGCCCTTGGGATACATCAGTGAGTAAAACAAAAGTTCTTGCACGACTAGAACTTAACAGTGCTGCAAGGAGAGACAGATGATAAACAATGAACAAGAAATATAGAAGTTTCTGAAATACAAGGATACTGAGGGCCAGAGAGATTAAATCACTTGTCCTAGGCCATAGACCTTGCTAGTTGCAAACCTCCAGGTAGAAACTCGATCTGTTGATATTTTTTCCATGTCTAACTTTCTTTTCACCCCACCCTTACCCCCATCAACAGAAGAAGGAAGAGTTAGACAAGGATCTGGGACTCAAGTGGATAGATTAGTTTACAAAAACTGGAAAGCTTAAGGAGATGAAGGACATCAAACCTCAAGTACATTAATGGCACATATTTTTGTCCAGAGATCCTGGGTTAAAGCCACGTTCAACTATTCTGGAACCAGCTGAAAAAGAACACTAGAAGCATCTCTTGCTCAAAGAATCAGCAGCCTCTCAGGACAAAGGCTCCTTAATAAAACTACTATCTTGAAAAGCCGGGGTGTGGGGTATGGGGCAGTGTAGCAAATGCTTTCCAAATCTCCAGTATCAATGATAGGAATAGTTCTGTGATTTTTAAGCTCTACAAAGGTTGTTCCCACAGAGCATATTTAACTAGCGAGATGATTTCACTGTGTAGTCTTTGCACTGAATGTGCTCAGTACAAGAAGCAATTTAACATCTGATTCTTATAATGGATCATGTCATTTCAAAGGTAGATAGGCTCTTTACCATCAGTCATTCCCTTCCTCTAAATGCATGAAGCTTAGCCATTAGCATGTTGACCATGCTGCTCTGATAACGAGGGGACTACAGTGAATGGCTTACTGATTATTTTCAGTCTGTTTTCTAGGTACATTGAGTGTTAATAGTGGCACTAAGTCGATACTCGACACAGGCTTCTTTAATCTGAAGGTCTCATGGTAATTCACAAAAGTTAACTTATTAGTCATCAAAAATACCTCCAGAGAAATACAATAGAAGCTTGTTCTAACATGTTTTAAATTTGGATATACCACAGGTCAAATAATTCTCTTTAAATGTAACTCCTTGCCCTGAAATCTGTTAATACATTTAGCTTATACTAAGGATATTGGCCCTAACTGTATTTCTTTCATAAAATCTGAATTCTCTTGGTCATGTGGTCTTTGAGGAGGAGCGTAAAAGCAGAATTTAAAGCTTTGTACTCCTCTCTTCTTGATGAGACTTCCTCTGGAGTCTATTGTCATTCACAGATGACTGACAGAGAAATTCATAGAAGGTAAGCAAGCATTCATATAGAGAGAATTCTTGCCCTTCTCTACCATGATCCCATCTTATTATATTGTATCATAGAAATGGATGAATCAGCTAGAGAGATATGAAACATTAGGCCCAGGGATATTTCTGAACATACTATTTACTAAATCATGAGACACTATCATCATGTAGCTGATCCAAGCAGGGCTTTTTCCTGAGGCTCCCATAAGGCTTTATTACAAGGATATTTGTTTTCAGGCCATCCAATGACATGTGGCCATCTTGTCTGTCCATCAGAGAGATGACTGTGTGTGTGTATGTGTATTCACAGCATAGTGCCCTTGAGCGACTTACTTCTTTAAGTCTCGGTGGCCTCAATTTTGAAATGGCAGATTAGCCAAATGGCCCTTGAGGCCCCTTCCAAAACTGAGATCTATGATTCTTGATCATTGAGCTAGTGACACTGATTATGAATGGTTCATGGATACAGTCCATAAATTCTCTTAACTCCATATTGTCTATAGTGAGAAAATATTCACTATAAGTAGTTTTATTTCCATTTGTTGTACGTTGATATATAGACCATGTTGTTTGAGAATTTACCACTCTTTATAGATATACACACGCACACACACGTAAATGTGTATATATATATTTTCATCATAACAATGTCTCATTATGTTTTTAAGTGTTCCATAATGGATGGTGATATGATCTACTAATAAAACAGATAATTAGAAAAGGAAACTGTAAGAGGCTCAGATAATTATTGTTGCTAGGGAAACTTTCTTTGATTATATTGGTACCATATGCTTTAAAAACATTATTAGTTTACCTCTTTATTGAAAGTGCCAATAATCAAAAAATTATCTGACTACATGTCTATCACCTCACATATAGTACATCACTTCTGAAATTTCCAGGTATTGATTAAGCCATTTGAAGCGATTAGTGTGTACACTGTGTTTTTCCTACAGACATCACAGTAACAGGGAAGTCATACATGTCATTTGGTAAAGAAGTTTTGTTCAAAATGTAAAGCACTTGCTTTAGGCACAGCTATGTAGCTATTCAAAATGTCATTAAAGATAAAAATCCACTTATATATAAAGTAACTAAAATTTAACATCTTCAATAGAAAAGAGATCATTAATGTAGCCAATTAGAAACTAAAGATTGTCAGTACTTTTCCATATTCAATTCTGGACACACAACTGGATTTCTTAGGAACAGTAGCTAAGTTCTCAGAAGAAATATTTCTATTAGTTAGCAAACAATGTTAACATATCATAATGCTATAAATTGCCTTGACTTAAAGAAAAGCTCAAATATAGACAATTAGTCATTAAAACATGACGGGAAGTTTTATAGTGCTTTTTAGTGTATAAGGACAAAATGCTCATGACTAACACTTATGTAGGCTTAAATATCTTTGACTTGCTATTCGAAGTATGAGAACTTCTGATTAAATTTATTTTGAAGTGATTCTTTTTAAACTCAGTAAAAAATAAAGAATAAACCTTCAGGTGACTTTAATTTGATAAAACAAACCTGTGCTTAAACGTAATGCCTGTACTATTAACACTATAATAAGGTCAAAACATTAATTCTAGATTATTGAATCAGTAAGTGAAGTTCATTGGTGGCACTAGAAATACAACCCAAAAGCATTCTTAAGAGAATTCGAAGTCAAATTAAGTGCATAAGACTGAATCCACAGAAATATCTTTGGGAAGTAGATATGCAATAGAAAAAAATCACACTATTATCATGATTTCCTACCAACACATCCTACTCAAAGATGATTTGTTATCCCTGAGCCTTTTTTTGGTCTCAAATGAAAAAGAGAAATTAAATCCAAAAACATTCTCAGATTCAAAAATCCTTCATCTTTGTAAAAGAGAGCTCGTTTATTTTTAATGGCCATAAAATTGTATACACAGTGAAGTAATTCAAAGAACATCAAATATAAAATATTTTCAAAATATATCTTTTACATTTTGTTCTGAGACAATAAAAACCATGTCTGTTATGCCATCGTTAGCAGGCAGTGATGCAAAAATCCAGTGCAACTTTTAACAATTTGACAAGGTTAAACTAACAGAGAAATCTACAGCTGCCTCTCTGTAAATCTAAGCTAACTTTACTGACTTTTACAGTACATTAAAGCTTTAAAATTGTTTTTTAAGCCAGGGACATATATTTTTAAAAGATGGCAATTATGAAGCAAGAAAAAGTAAGTAAACCTGAGTATTAGAATGTATGATTATTGACATGGTTAAAGTACAGTTAATAA
Source organism: Rousettus aegyptiacus (assembly GCF_014176215.1). Taxonomy (NCBI): domain Eukaryota; kingdom Metazoa; phylum Chordata; class Mammalia; order Chiroptera; family Pteropodidae; genus Rousettus; species Rousettus aegyptiacus. Next base: position 77,734,882 of record NW_023416312.1, on the reverse strand, counting down.
GGAATGTATTTAGACAGACCAATTGGAACATCAAAAGAAAACAGGTAAATTTTATGTTTTTCTATTAAAGGCATTCTTCTCATTTACTCAACCTCTTATTCTGAATCCTAGGTTCTTTTGCTGTTTGAAATTTTTCTCAATTCATGTTTAGCTACATGAAGTGAAAAGAGACCCAGAAAAGAGTGTCTTAAAGGTATATTTGGCCATATAGGTGAGATCCTATAGGGAAAGTGGCCACCTGGGTGCCCACCTCCACCTATGGCCATAGCAATCCTCTGACAGAAGAATTAGAAAGGCTCTATATAGATATGACTGATAGAGGTCAAAGGAAGACAGAATTTAATTTTGCAAAATTGGTAGCCAGGCCATGGGGGTGAATCCAAAGAAGTCATCCCAATCCTACTTGCCATGATTAGATGATTGGAGATATTGAAGAGCGCCCCACATATCTCCCCCAAATAAATTGAATGATGCTTTCATTTCTGTAATAAAAATGCCCTGAATTTAGCCGATGGTTTTCATTTTTTTTTCAAATGCTCACATACCCATTTTCTTCATTTCATCACTATGGCCATAATCCGGTGTCATTATTAGAATTTGTATTGCATACTGAGCTTTGAAAATACAAAATGCCTGCAAAATTATTCCAGATATATGATTTATTTATATTTTCTGTCACTGGAGAGAAGGTGAAGAGGGATAGGAGGGGCAGAGATTAGTCCTTCATTAAAGTGTAGTGACAATACATTTTCACCTGGAAACCTGATAAGTTGGAGATCATAGAAATTCTGAATGGGTACTTGCCTCTGCTATAAAGAACTTGACTGGTACCCAGGTTTCACATTCCCAGTAACCTAACAAAGTTTCTATTACTCTCATAATATCCATAAGGTGTAAGTAAGTTAGAAAATAATTTCTTCACTTATTGAAGGAACTAATTTCCTCTGAGACACAGGAAAACTTACTTTATTGTGTATGTTTCAGAGTTGGCTGGCAATAGAATTCATAGCCCAATGTCCTGTCTTACAGATCAGTATGGCTTAATTTTTTTTTCCTATTTGTGACTTTCTGAGCTTCATGAATAAAAAGACCCATTTCTTTCATATATCATAGAAAATGTTTAGTTATTATCTCATTGAATTTTAATTTTTCCCACATTCTCTATTATCTCTTCTTGGAAGTTTCATTAGACTGTTCCACTCTGGCCTCTATGTCTTTTGCTTCTTTTTCTTATTTTTCATTTTTCTGTTTCTCTGTTATATTGTAGGTAATTTCCTCATCCATCTTCTGGCTCACTAAGTTATATTTAACACTTTTATTTGTTTTTCAATTTCTGCAACCTTTTTATTTCTAAAATTTTAATTTGTTTTTTTCCAAATATGCCTAATTATTTTTTGGTAATTCCTTGCTCTTTAATTCTGTTTTTGACTACTCTCTTTTCTTTAATCATAGTTATTTTATAGACTGTATCTGGTAAATATAGCATCTTTATGTCTTTGTTGGTCAAGGTCCTTGGTTTGTTTTTTCCATCAATTCCTGCTTATGATGACTTTCTTCTTTACTTCAGTTATTTTTTTTTATTTTGAGTTCGAGTATTTTGAAATTCTCTCTAAGTCCTATATGAAGAAAGTATTTCTTTAAGGAGCATTGCATTTGTTTCTGTCAAGAATATATCTGCACTAAATATCATGGAAAACTTTAAATTAGAAATCTCAGGTTACAGGTTTTTGAACCATACAAACTATAAATTGAGGCCACAAACCCACGTGAAACTTGACTAGAGCCCATAAAGTTTCAGAAGTGTCTTCTTTAACATTTTCATAGACACAAGTCTAAGATGGATCATTTTCTTCTAGTATGTGTTTTGCAAGGCACAAGTTTCTTCTAGATTAGTTTTGAATATTGATTCCTGATTTCATGCAGGCCTAAGGCTTAGCCAACAATTTGTTTCCAACTCTGGACCCTCACCAAATCTCTACATCACCCATATCAGCAGATGCCTCCAGTATCCTGACAGAGCTCTGAGTCTCTATGTAATCTTAGGCAAATTATAAGTCTCAATTTACACATCTACAAAACATGTTTCTTGGCTAAATTCACATTTAAATTTATTTTTAGTAGTTAACATTTTTTCACTCACTCTTAAGTGAAGAAAAAATTTTAATTTCCAGTAAAATCAATAATTCATTCAAATAATGTATGCATAAACACATTAGAGTCCAATGGACTTAGAAGGGTTCATTCCATGCCAGAGAAATGGTTTAGTTAAAGTGCATTGGAAGAATGTTTGAGAAGTATTGTTCAAAAGATAGTTCTGAAACCATAGCAGTCAAAGTTAATGGTGGAATCAAGAGCGAATGGTTTAAACAATCAAAAAACTTTCTACACTTCTCAGCTAAGTCCATTCAATTTTTAAATTGAATTCTGCATATCAAGCAATAAAAGTTAAAACACTCAATACTATTGCCTACTTTCTTTTCCAATAGTCTTCCCTTTGTTCATTTCTTCTTTGTCAGACTTGTTGGTATAATCATTGAATAGTGGCAATAGATTGTATCTATAGAGATCACCTTGTTTTGCCCTCTCCTTTCATAACTGAGGAAACTGAGGCCCAGAAGGTTGAATGACTTATGTAAGGTCATGCAGATAATTAGGTACATAGTTAATATGAAAAGCAAGTCTCATGATTTCTGATTTCACTCTTTTTTCGAAGAGACTTTTCCAATTCAATAGGTGCTACCTTTCCACTGAGTCTCTAGAAAATTGTCAATGAACATATACAGGACAGGATCTCAGCATCTCTTCTAAGTTACTGTATGACCTTAAGTAAGTTTCTTGGTTTCTCTGAGCCTCTCCTGTAAAAGAAGAAAACAATTCTTACTGTATAGGGTAGTTTTAAGTGTTAGATTATATAATATATGTAAAACACCTAGCATATTCCTTCTCCCATAGTAGACATTAAATTATAATAATATATGATAGCTATTATTGTCATTATACTTCAAATCTCATTGTAAAGACACATTTCAAAGACAAATCTTTCATAAGTAGAAGGTAAATGAGTAACTGTCTCAAATAAATTCATTTTTAGATATTGTAAAGCTGAAGTAGTTTAAAGGAATATGAAAATTCTTTCTACTGCAAAGTCATTTTCTTTTGTTCCCTACCTACTTGTGTTTTTTTTTGTGTTTGTAGAATAGATATTTTTCTGAAAAGTTAGCTAAAAAGTAGTTTTTCTATCTCTGTACTCTCTTTACTTTCAGTTCTGCTATTTATTATAAAATCACATCCAAAGAAAATTTATATTCCTGGTGTGTCAACTAAGATTAGGGTTAGTAATAGGAAATACCTCTTTCAAGGAAGAAAAAAAAGAGTGGCTTAAACAAGATGCAAGTGTGACTTTATCTCACACAAAAGAAATCTAGAGGTAGACGGTCCAAGGCTTATATGTTGACTCCAGAAAGAAAGCTTCATCTAGCTCACGTCTCTACTATCCCTAGACTTAGAACCTTATTCTCATAGTATAAATGGCATTCAGTGCTCCAGCCACCACACCTTTATTCAAGGCAAGGTGAAGGAATGTAGGGAAAAGAGCTGTCCCCTCTCTTTTAAAGAAACTTCATTGAAGCTACTGCTAGAAACATTCACTTATGTCTCATTGGCCAATAAATAGGTCATGTGTCTATACCAAGAAGCAAAGGAAGCTGAGAAATGTAATCTTTATTTAAGGAAGACACGTGCATAGCTAAACAACATTAAACTTCACTATGGTTTTCTAACTCCCAACCAACACAACAGGGCAACATGAACAGTTTTGCGATTTACTGTGTTCTCAACATAAAGACAAACTCATAGCTCAATGGAAATAAAACGTTTCTTTGTATCAAGATCAGTGAGACACCTCATGTATATACTCTTCAGAATTTGGTATAGAAAACGAATCAAAGTATCTCATTAGTCTTTATATTAATCACGTGTTGAAACAATACTACTTTGGTTATGTTGGGTTAAATACAATATTTTATTAAAATAATTTCACCTGTACTTTTAAAAATGTAAAGTGGTTGCTAAATAATTTTAAATTACTTATATGACTTGTATTTGAATTTCACATTATATTTGTATTTGGACAGCATTGCTCAAACCTATGGTAATATTAAGTTTAGATTGGAAAGTATAGCCAAATGTTTCTTCCAAATTAAACTGATTATATTCTTATACCAAGGTAAATGAAAAAGTAAACTTGTATAAGATTACTGACAAAGTCAGTAATATATGGAGAAAGTCTCCCAGAATGATGATCTGAGTTGTAGTATAATTGACCCAGCAATCATTTTTGACAATAATAAGACAGCAAGAACAGCCATTGTTGAAACCACTTCTAGTTTATGACAATAAAACCATAACAAGGGAGTATAAAAGAATGCTATATTTTTAAAGATAGGAAAAGCATGAATACTCAGTTTTGCAAAATACAAAAAAGAATATAAATGTGGGCTAGTAGTAGAATAATTAAATTTCTAATGATAACCTGCTTCTTATACAAAACATAGCCCTGAAAAACCAGGCTTTCTATCTCTCAAAAAAGAAAACAGCATATGTTTTATATAAAATGTCTAATAAAGTAATCAGTTTATAACCTGGATGGAATAAAGTGTTTTTATGTCATGAAATAAATGAGAACATTTTGAGTCCAGCCAGAAAACCTATAGAGATAATTTAAAAACTGACAAGGATTACAGCTTATCATTCAGAGTGGCTCTTAGATAGTTCTTAGGCCATGAAATTTTCTTCAGATGCTTTATTTAGCTTGAGTGTTTAAAAAGTCATGTGTACTATAGAAGGGGGAATTACTAGAACATAGACAGAGGTAGCTCAGGATCGTCAAGTTGCCAGTCGGCATCTGAGCTGTCATAACCTTGTTCTTCAATTTCATACCTTATGTAACTGCCACAGAGACTAGCCTTTTTATGGGCAGAAACAGCCAAAGTCAGATCTTTCTCCAAAGTTATTAAATCTGAGTTTTTACTTAGCAATATATTTTTCATAAAGACAATTTGACTTTGATCAAAAATCAAAATGGCTTCTTTACTTATGAAGGTCACTACATTAACCTAGCCAAAAATTTTTATCTGTTTTTCTCTGTCCAACATTCTTGTCAAACCAGATACTGGGACAGTAGAGAAAAGAGAGTATATTGATTTTAGTTATCATCAGTCTGTTCATACTGGGAGATGTCCTTCACTTGAAGCACATGTGGGAAGGGTTAAAATGATCCTTGGGAATCAGTGGATTACCCGCAGAGTATGAAAGCCTCAGTCCATCTCAATCCTCTCAGCCTCCTTGCATTGTTAGTCCAAACAACAATACAAGTAAGCTCTGGAATTGAACACCAAAGATTAAAATAGTGAAATGATTAATTTCTACCTTTTTCATAATATCTATCTTAAGCATGGCAGTAAGAAAGGAGAAACTAATCCTGGTCAATAATCTTATATAGCAAATAAAATCTATAATATTAGCCTCCATGCTAGATACAAACGGTTACTTTTAGATTTATCCCACTTCCTACCCTTCGATACTAGCATGTTTGGTGCATAAATACATTTTTTATCTGGGAGGAAATTTCCTTGTAGGTAACACATCTCTCTCTAAAAATATATCTCTCTAAGATTGGTTCATGGGGAAACAATCCACATAGTCCCTGAAGATTTCTAGAAGAAAGCGAAAGGATCCACCACCAGCTCCTAAGATATGATTAACTCTATCATAAGGAGCAGAAAGTGGGTAAAAGTTTAAAGATGATTTTAAAAGGACAATATATCTAAGTAGACTGTGTGTACATTGACAGAAATATACAACGGCAATGGCAAATCATTTCCAGATTGCCAGGGAATTGAATCAGGACCAAAAGAAAGATAGTCCAGTTATGTAATCAGATGTTCAATAGCAGTTCATTTTAGCCCTGTCTACTTTTGTAGTTTTATTGTTTCTTAGCTAAATTGGGAGGGAAAGAGGCAGAACTCTCATATATGAGAAGATACCTGTGTTAAAAACAAGGATTCATCAACACATTAAAACCATATCAGAAAGGGCAGTGAAAGAACAGGGTCTCTACCTTTGGAATTCCATCTAGCCTATAATATGCCAGAAAAAAATCTTAGTGATTAAAGAACATTTTGATGACTCTAAGGAATCTATTTTATGTAAATGTATACATCCAGTGTCATTACTACCATTGGTCTAGCTCACCCTAACCTCGCTGTAGAATCTGCACACCCCTGTTTCTAGTAATGTATTAGACATACCTATTCAGGCCCAGATAATCTTTTCCACGGTGGGGCTTATTATTAATAAATATAAGATGATTATGATAATAGTAATAATAATGATGATGATGTTACATTTATTGAGCTCTTATTGTATATGTGCTTTACAAATATCCATTTAATCTTCCGCATAAATCAATATTTCTAAACTATTTTCTCTACAACTATTTTCAGAAAGATTTTACAGATGAACAAAAAACATTCTGTGGTGATTAAAAGGAAAAAATATTACATGTCTCAGCTCCCACTTGGAAATTCACAAACCGCATTTTCATATTCTAGATTCCAAAAATACCTACAAAAGGAAGGCTATTTACAGATATTTCCAAAGAACTTTGAACAGGAAATCCAGATTTTGTTTAAAATTTCTTCAAATCCTCTGGAGATACCTGTGTTCTTTGGAACACACTTTGTAAAAAGGTTACAAAATGCTAACATTTTGGAGATTCTTGGAAACGTAGTAGAGTGAGAGACATCATCAGATCTCTCCCTTTGAAACAACAATAAGCTGAACATCTAAAACTCAACGAAAAACACCCAAACTGCACATCAGCATGTCTGAGCATGGGATCTGCACATAAGAACGACCACAGATCAGAACGCCAGGTGTCAGGCAGTGGACTAAGAGAAACAAAGAAGCTGCCTCTCGCAGCAGCCATCGGGAGATCCCTGTAGGAAGAGGGGGAGGGGTGGAGGTGTGGCGACTTCCCTGAACAAACCTGCCTGGAAGTGCCAGGACTTCTATGCAGCCAGAAACAGGGCCCAGTCATCAGGGCAGAAAGCAGAGAAGTGGCACGGGACTGCAGATAAATAACAGTTGAGTTTTACTGGCCCTGGTTGCAAAACCAAGGCTGAGCTGCAGCCTCCAACCCCCAACCCAGAGAGCCCCTGCCTCCTACCTTCCAAGACTGAACACAGCAGAGCCTCAGGGGAATATGAGCAAAAGTTGCTGAGACTGAAGCTACCTCTTTCAGCTTAACCTCTCTGTTCCTCAGTGTATTAGAATCCTTAGAAATGCCAAAGCAGGTAGACTAGAAGCCACAATTTCATGGAACATTGAACCAAATATCTCTACTCTTTCTTCCAGATCTAATCTTCTATGGTGCTACCATTTTTTTCCTTGTCATTTGATTTATTTTGATAAATAAGCATGTTTTGAAGCGAGGAAAAAGTAGGGTAGGGTTTAGGGTACTTCATCTGAGAGAGAGTAAAGGAGGGCAAATGTAGAGGCATGTTCATAATTAACCTTTTCCTCCCCTTCTGAGCGATTTTCTTCTTTGCAGCCACCAGAGATCCCTACAGGAGGAGAGGGAGGAGAGAAGGTGCAACTACTTCTCTGAACAGCCCTGCCTAGAAGTGCCAGGACTTCTACGCAGCTGGTAGCAGGGCCCAGTCATCCAGGAAAAAAGCAGAGAAGTGGGATGGGGCCACAGAAAAACAACAGTTAATTTTTAATGGCTGCAGTTGCCTCAGCCCCCAACTCCCAACCCAGAGGGCCCCATCCCCCAATCCCTATGAGACTGATCGCCACAGACCACCAGGGGAATCTAGCAAATGCTACAGAAATTGTTTCCTAACACTGACAGGGACTGAAACTGAGCAAAGTGAGTGTGAATAAATTTCTATAAGAAAATAAAAAAAAACATATTTAAGTTTTATATAAAGCAGGGATCCAAGAAGCTTAGATGCCACCTACTGGAAAACAAAAGAAAAGCACCTTCTTTGTAGCAGGCTAAAGAGAGACCTTTGCATAACAAATCTTTCTGAAAAAAAAAAAAACAGAATAAACTTCTATTAATGCACAAGCAGAGAAATAATCCATTAAACACCAAGAACCACACAAGGAATCTCAGAATGAAAGAGAAAAATCTACAGGAAATAAGCTTACAGAAATAGAAATATACAAATTAAATGACAGAGAATTCAGGAAAATACTTCTGAAAAAACTCAGTGAGTTCCAAACCGAGTCATATCAACAATTTCAGGAATTCAAAAAACAACTAGAAGAGCAAAGCAAAGAGATTGAAACCCTCAAGAAGAACAGAATAGCTCTTCTGGAGATAAAAAAAAAACACATTGTAAGAGTTTAAAAATGAAATAGTAAGCTTGGGAAATAGACTTGAACAAATGGAGGAAAGGATCAGTGATATCAAAGACAGAAATCTAGAAATAAATCGGAGGGAAGAAAATAGAAACTGAAGAATGAAAAATAATGAAAGAGAAGTGCAAGAAGTAGCTGATACCATCAGGAAAGGAAACATAAGAATGATGGGTATTATCAAAGGCAAGGAAAAGGATCAGGGACTAGAAAGCATTTTCAAACAAATAGTGGATGAGAATTTCTCAAATCTAATGAATAAGCTGGAGCTTGGAATTCAAGAAGTCAACAGAACACTGAACTATCTCAACCCAAAAAGGCCTTCGCCAAGACACATTGTATTAGATATCAAAAATCAATAATGAAGATAGAATTCTCAGGGCAGCCAGGGAGAAGAAAACGGTAACTTATTAAAAAAAAAAAACCATTAGATTATCATCCGACTTCTCAGTGCAGACCATACAAGCCAGAAAGGAATGGAATCAAATATTTAAACTATTAAGTCAAAGCAACTACCAGCCTAGAATAATGTATCCAGCTAAGATCTCTTTTAGATGTGAAGGAGAAATTAAGGCCTTTCCGGACATACAAAAATTGAGGGAAGTCACCACTACAAGGCCTGTACTACAGGAAATACTGAAAGGGGTAAGTAAGTTCACCTAAAACAAAATAACAACAACAAAAAAAATACACAATTGGGAGTAAAGTGACTATCAGGCAAATAGAAGCAGAGGAGTGCAATCCTTACCAAAAATACAACACTATTAAATAAGAAAAGAATTACTATAGCAAGATAGTAATGAATGTTCAGCATATATAGGAACAAATTGAGATAACAATGGCTGAAAAAGAAAGGATTCAAAGATCCAGTTTCTCAAAGGGGAATGGAGATAAGGTTTGCACATAAAAAAATGGATGACTGTATTTATATAACTATCCTTTTCAAACTCGTAATGGTAACCACATAACAAAATTTCAGAACTGAAGTATATAACATAAAACAAGAAGAATCATAGGGAAACCCCACAAAAGCCAACCAAAATAAAGAAAACAGAAGCACAAGGACAAGGAAGCAATGGAAACACCGAGCTAATAGAAAGTAAAAGATTAAATGGCTATAAGAAGATCTCATATTTCAATAATCACCCTAAATGTAAAGGGATTTAACTCACCAATAAAAAGGAATAGAGTTGCAGAATGGTTCAAAAATAAAAATTCAACCATATGCTGCCTCCAGGAGACACATTTCAGCTCCAAAGACAAATATAGACTCAGAGTGAAAGCGTGGAAAATGATATTTTAAGTAAATGGCATTCAGAGAAAAGCAGGAGTAGCGGTACTAATATCAGACAAAATAATGTTCAAAATAAGAAAGGTAAAGAAAGATACTGAGGGACACTTCATAATGATAAAGGGAATCATGCGCCAAGAACATGTAACACTTATTAATATCTATGCTCTCAATCACGGAGCCCCGAAATATGTAAAGCAATTACTGACAGAACTAAAGGGAGAAACAGACTAAAACACAATCATAGTAAGGGCACTAAATACCCCACTGTTGGATATGGACAGATCATCCAAACAGAAAATCAATAAGGAAAACACATCCTTAAATGACACGTTAGACCAACTGTATATAATTGACTTTTACAGAGCCTTGCATCTCAAAACAGTTGCTTACACATTCTCCTTTAGTGCACATGGAACATTATCAAGAATCAACCACATACTGGAACACAGAGATAGCCTCAACAAAAATAAGAGTGTTGACATCACACCAAACATATTCTTTGATCATAATCCTTTGAAACTAGAGATTAACTGCAAAAAGTAAGAAGGAAGAACCACAAATACATGGAGATTAAATAACATGCTACTGAAAATAACTGGGTTAGGGAAGAAATAAAAACAGAGATCAAGAGATACATAGAAATGAATTATTTTGAAAGTAGAAAATATCAAAACTTGTGGAGCATGGCAAAAGCGGTCATAAGAGAAAAGTTCATAATTGCAAGCCCATCTCCAAAAACAAGAATGAGCTAAAATAAACAACCTAATGCTTCATCTTAAAAAAACTAGAGAAGAAAGAACAAATGAGGCCTAAAGTCAGAAAAAGGAAAGAAATAATTCAAGTTAAGCAGAAATAATAAAATTTAAAACAGAAAAAAATATAAAAAATAAATACTACGAAAAGCTGATTCTTTGAGATGGTTAATAAACTTGACAAACCCCTGGCTAGACTCACTAAAGAAAAAAGAGAAAAAACACAAATAAACAAAATCAGGGATGAAAAAGGGGGAAATTATGACTGATATCGCAGAAATACAAAGGACCATACAAGAATACTATGAAAAAGTATAGAACACCAAATTTAATGACCTAGAAAAAATGGATCAGTACTTAGAAAAGTACAACCTTCCTAGACTGAATCAAGAAGAATGGGAAAATCTAAATAGACTGATCAGCAGTAGGTAAATTGAAACAATCCAAAAAAAAAAAAAACTACCAAAAAGTAAAAGTCCAGGACCAGATGGCTTCACCAGTGAATTCTACCAAACAGTCAAAGAAGATGTAATACTTATTCTCCTCAAACTCTTCCAAAAATTCAAAGAGGAAGCAATACCTCTCAACTCATTTTATGAGGCCAATATTACACTTATACCACAACCTGATAGAGATAACATAAAAAAAGAATACTACAGACCAATATCTCTCATGAACACAGGTGCAAAAATTCTAAATAAGATACTAGCGAACCAAATATAGCAACATATTACAATTATACACCATGATCCAGTGGGCTTCATCTCAGAGGCACAAGGATGGTACAATGTATGCAAATCTATTAATGTCATACACCATGTAAACAAATTTAAATATAAGAATCATATGATCATATCAAGAGATGAAGAAAAATGATCATATCAAGAGATGCAGAAAAAGACTTTGATGAGATGCAACATCCATTAATGATCAAAACACTTAACAAAATCATTATAGAAGGAAAATTCCTTAAAGATCATCTATGACAAACCCTCAGCCAACATTATACTTAATGGTGAAGAAATAAAATCCTTCCCTCTAAGATCATGAACAAGGCGAGGCTGTCCACTATCACCACTGTTATTCAGTATAACATAGAAGTCCTAACAAGTACAATCAGACAAGAGAATGAAATAAAAGGCATCCAAATAGGAAACAAAAAAGTCAAATTTTCACTATTTGTGGATAACATGATTCTCTGTATAGAAAACCCAAAAGACTCCCCAAGAACATTACTAGAAACAAAAAGAAAATACAGTAAATTCTCTGGATACAAAATCAATGTTCAAAAATCCATAGCATTCCTATACTCTAGTAATGAAACATCAAAAAAAGAAGTGGAAAAAATAATTCTTTTTGCAATTGCAACAAAAATAATAAAATACCTAGGAATAAATTTAATGAAACAAATGAAGGACCTATATAATGAAAACTACAAAACTCTATTAACAGAAATCAAAGAAGATACAAAGAAACGGAAAGATTGTTCATGCTCATGGATTGGAAGAATCAACATACTTAAAATGACCATATTACCTAAAGCATTATACAGATTTAATGAAATACCCATCTAAATTCCATTGACATTTTTAAAGAAATAGAACAAAAATCATTAGATTTGTATGGAAGCAAAAAAAACCCTTCGAATTGCCAAAGGATCCTGAGAAAAAAGAATGAGACTGGAGCCATCACTCTTCCTGACTTCAAATTATACTACAAAGTTACAATAATCAAAATAGCATGGTATAGGCAGAAAAAACAGACACATGGACAAGTGGAACAGAATTGAGAGTCCAGAAGTAAACCCTAATGTATATGGGTGAATAAATTTTGACAATGAAGCCTAAAACATACAGTGGAGAAAGGAAAGCCTCATCAATAAAGGTGCTGGGAAAACTGGAAGGCCACCTGCAAAAGAATGAAACTAGGCTGTTGTCTATCACCACACACCAAAATTAACTCAAAATGGATTAAGGGCCTGAATATAAGACCTGAATAATAAAATGCATAGAAGAAAACATGGAAACTAAACTCAAGAACCTTGGACTTAAAGAGCATTTTATAAATTTGATCTCAAAGGCAAGGGAAGTAAAAGCTAAAATAAGCGAATGGGACTACCTAAAATTAAAAAGTTTCGGCTCACCAAAAGAAATCATCAACAAAGTAAAGGATAATCATCCGAATCGGAAAATATATTTTCAAGAAACACCTCCGATAAGGATCTAATATTCAAAATATACAAAAACCTCATAAGGACTCAATAACAACAAAAAAGTAAACGATCCAATCAAGAAATAGGCAGAGGACCTGAACGGACACTTTTCACTATAGGACATAGAAATGGCCAACAAATATATGAAAAGAAGCTATTAGGGAAATGGAAACAAAACCACAGTAAGATACCATCTCACACCTAATAGGTGTGAATAGCTGAAATCAACAGGACAAGTAATAACAAATGTTGGAGAGGATGCAGAGAAAAAGGACCCCTCATACACTGCTGGTGGGACTGCAAATTGGTACAGCCACTATGGAAAACACTATGGAGTTTCTTCAAAAAACTAAGAATTGATCTACCATATGATCCAGCAATCCCTCTCCTGGGTACTTAACCCAAAGATTTGTACACTCATAACAGAAAAGATATTTGCACATCAATGTTCACAGCAGCATTATTCACAGTGGCCAGGACATGGAAACAACCAAAGTGTCCTACGATAGATGATTGGTTAAAGTAGCTGTGGTACATATATATGATAGAATATGACTCAGCCATAAGAAGAGAAGAAATACTGCCATTTGCAACAACATGTATGGACCTTGAGATAATCATATTAAGTGAAATAAGCCAGACATAGAAAGTTGAATATCACATGAGATCATGTATATGTGGCATATAAACCTAAAAGCAACAAATGAGCAAGACAAACAAACAGAGACACATGGACATGGACAATGGACTAGTGGTTGCCAGAGGGTAAGGTGTGGGGAAAGAGGGGAGAGGTATACTAGGTGAAGGTAGTCAAATGTAGTGGGGAAAGGAAAGGTGAACTGGTGAAAGAGGATCAAATATATGGTAGCTGAAGGAAACTGGACTTTGGGTGGTAATCACCCAATAGAATACATAGATGTCAAATTATAATGTACACCTGTAAATTATGTAAGTGTTATTAACCAATGTTACCTCAATAAACAATTTAAAAAGTGCTATTATTTTATACATGAGGAAATGAAAACAGAAAATTCAGCAGTGTGTACCTTGGATCACATAGCCAGTCAGAGGCAGAACCTTTGAAACTAGCCCTATTTATTGCCAAAGATCATACTCATCGTTAGCTATAATTACTCAGATCATCACTATCATGTATTAATGGTTTGTTATATTCAGAGTGCTTTACATGTATTTTCTCTCATCCTTGAAACAATCCTGCCATAAGAGCATTGTTATCTCCACTTTATAAATGAAGAAAATTAGGCTTGATTAGATCTCTGTCAGCAGAGTTGTAGAGTTGCCTGTTTCTGTTTATGTAGTCTTAAGCAAATTACCTAACCACTTGAAGGTTTGATGTCCATCTCTGTAAAGTGGGTGGAATACCTCTGACACATAGTACTTATTCAGTAAATAGTTTTTATTTGACAGACTGTAATAAGTTTAATCAAGCCAATACACTTTAAAATAAATACACAGTGAGACTTAACATTGGAAGTGTGGTTCATGAATTTATTCATCGCCTCCAAGGTAGAGATGAACTTGCTATCAGTCAAGTTTTCAGACATCATTAGAGAAGACAATTGAGGGCCAGAGAGTAGCATGAAGCTAAAGAATCCCCATGTTCAAGGAGGGAAGATATAAATTCAGTAAAAGTCATACTTTCAGATTAAATCAAAAAGGTTCAGCATGGTGTAGTGCAAAGAACATGGTTTAGTGTCAAGCAGACCTGAATGTCATACCAGCCTCACCTCTAAATAGCCACATGACTTTAAGCAACTCATTAACCTTTTATCTGAAAAGCTTCCAAAGCACCTCATCTGAAAAATGGAATTAGCACTACCTTGCAAGGTTGTGGTGAAGATTAAATGAAATAATGTATGTAGAGTCTAGTACTGGACCTCTTCCCCCCACCGGTGGGCCACCAAAGAATTGACCATATAACGAGCCCAAATCCCTCCAAAACTGTTCACCTTTTGCCGTGGGTGTCAGCGTGAGTGTAAGTGGAGTAAATGTGACTCTCACCATTCAACCACTTATGCATAGAAGGGGAGTAGGAAGCATCATTAGGAAAAAAGGGGAGTCAGTTAAAAGGATCCATGAGGAGAGTGGCACGGGGATCAAAATCTCAGAAGGGAGTTGTTTGGAGAGGATCATCACTCTAATTGGCCCAACCAAAGTCATCTTTAAGGCCTTCACTATGATTATCAACAAGCGGGTTGAAGATATCAACAGCTCCGTAAACAATAGCATGGTGACCAGGAGGTCACTGGTCATCCTGAGGCCACACTCAGTATGGCTCCCTGATTGGGAAAAGAAGGTGTAAGATCAAAGAGATCTGCCAGAGTACAGAGGCCAGGTCCAGGTAGCAGAGAATATGCTGCCCAACTCCACTCTGCAGGCCATCACCATTGCTGGCATGCCACAGTCTGTCACCAAGTGTGTCAAGCAGATCTGCCTGGTCATGCTGGAGACTCTCTCCCAGTCTCCACAAGGGAGAGTCATGACCATTCCATACCAGCCCATGCCGGCCAGCTCTCCAGTCATCTGCGTGGGTGGCCAAGATCGGTGCAACGATACTGCAGGCTACCCACATGCCACCCATTACCTGGAAGGACCACCCCTAGATGTCTACTCAATTCAAGGACAATACGCCATTTCTCCCCTAGATCTGTCCAAGCTGAACCTGCTGCCAAAACAGCAGTCTCAGTTTTCCATGATATATAGTGAGACTGGATTCGCCAGAATTGACTCCAGCTCTCCAGAGGTGAAAGGCTATTGGGCAAGTTTGGATGCATCTACTCAAACCATCCATGAACTCACCAATCCAAATAATTTAATTGGATGCATAATCAGACACCAAGATGCCAACATTAATGAGATCTGCCAGGTGTCTGGAGCCCAGATCAAATTTGCCAACCCAGCGGAAGGTTCTTCTGGTAGGCAGATTACTATTACTGGTTCTGCTGCCAGTATTAGTCTGGCCCAATATATAATTAATGCCAGGCTTTCCCCTGAGAAGGGTGTGGGGTGCAGCTAGAACAGTGTAGGTCTAATAACCCCTTTCTGCTGTTTTCCTATGATCCAACTGTGTAAGTTCCGGTCAGTAACTCCAGGTTTTAAGTAATTTGTAAGTGTTCAGTTTCTACACAACTTTGTCATCCACTAAGACTTTAAAGATCACATCCTCTGTTCAGCTGTTAATGCTGGGACCTGTATTCAGTTTTATAAGCTTTTTCCTGTTTTTAGTTTTGATTGCGGATTTTGGCTCATGAATTTTATTTGTTTCTCAATAATAAATGTAAGAATGGAATGTTAACAAATTTCAGTTTAGTTCTATAATGTCAATAATTTAAAAATTAAAACATGGATTGGTTAAAAAAAAGTCTGACACTGAACCTGGCACTCATTCCATGGCAGTGTTGGCCCCTAGGGCTTTGCCTTCCACCTTCTAGAGCAGCAAGCTTTTACCAACAATAGAAAGATGAATCAGTGAACGGGTACTAGGTTTGTCCTAGAAGTGTGTCTGGTGCCTTTGGAAACTTTAAGCATGGTCTGGGGTGGAAATGGATGTTAATTTTTTTAATATTTAAATATTAATCCCAAAGTATTCTCAGTCACATCAATAGTGACATGTGTCACTGTGAATGGGGAATCCTAAGAATATAGTTATCAAAAAATTTTTTGAAGTGGCGGGGAGGGAAGATTTCTCATCTTTGGCAGCTGATCTACATCTATTAAACTGAGAACCAGGTGTAAATTCCTGGGGCAAAATTTTAACATAGCTATTGTTTCCCAGGAAATTTCAAGCAAGGTATAAATTATATGTGGGCTTATGCAAATATATAGATGTGTCATAGATAAGTTGGAGGGGCATTTCTTCTATTATATGCTAAGACTTGTAAAATAATTCTAAAGCATGCGCTAATGATTACATAATAAAAGCACATGTGGCGTTTAATCTCTAAGCATGTACTTAAAAACCAAAAGTCACATCCTTGCATATTCACACAAATACATTACTACATGCACCATCAAACACATGCACAAACATGCAGATACTTATAGTCATGCATAGACTCAAAAACACTCATGCACATACATACAAACGATCTTCATACACACACATACTTACATTCTCACACATTCACATATACATGAACACTGACATCATCACATTATGTAAATATAATATTGCACACTCCTGCATGTACTTGAACTCATGCTTCCTCACTCATACACACCCATGCACACTTGTACACACTCAAACATTGCTGTACTTACATACACAAAATAAGTTTGTGTCCATTTATGAAGAATATTGTCATTAGTTTAAAAAAAAGAAAAAGATTTTATAATAATACCTTCATCCTAGGCTTATTTTATTGCCCATTGGACACTTAAAATTTTATTTATTTAGGTTATGTTCTACAGCAGAGAGGGTAGAGGATTTTAAAGACTGTAAATTGTATGCACACTCTTTTCAAAGTTAACTGTCATTCTATATCCAAAAATGAAGCATCTTTAAGACTAAAGTGCTTTGGGGAAAAAAATTAAAATTAGTAATAGTTATAATTGGTATGTACACTGTAGAGTAATTTAAATCATTAGAATGATACCTTTTTTAAAGTAAGTGCTTTGCAAGAAAATGAGTGAAGCAATATTGCAGTGTATTAATGGAGCTCAAGACATCTTAAATTGATCTTGAAATTAAATATCAAAAACTGCAACTTGAAAAAAATAAGTAAACCATTATATAGCAATAAAAGAAAGCCCCTCGAAATTTAGGAAATAGCAAATTGAGGGTGTCAGCCATCCTCATTTGGCAATAGCAAGGATTGTCGATGAAAGAAAATATATGCCACTTAAAATATTCTTGAAAACTGAAATGTGCTTGATGTTTGCTATTTGTACTTCTTAAACCCTTCACCATTTTACTCCATCCTGACAAGCTTCCCATCTCAGAAGCCTTCAAAATATTCTCTATATCTATGAGTTTATTGTCACTTTTATTATTGTTGATTTTGTTCTTTAGATTCCACATGTACATGAAATCATGTGATACTTGTCTTTCTCTGACTTATTTCATTCACCGCAATATCCTCTAGGTCCATCAAGGCAATAAACTTTTTCCATCCTCTTCCTTTTAGTCTAAGTATGTCTTTTAATCTGAAGCGAGTCTCTTGTAGGCAGCATATGTAGAGGTCTTGTTTTCTTATTCATTCAGCTTCCCTACCTTTTCCATTTGAAGTAGTTGTTGATAACTATGTAACTATTATTCTTTATTCGTGATTTTGATACTTTTTTTTTATTCTTAAGGAAGTCCTTCCAACAATTCCTGTAATACTGGCTTGGTGTTGATGAATTCCTTTAGCTTATTTTTGTGTGGGAAGCTCTTTATCTGTCCTTCAACTCTAAATGATAGCTTTGCTGGGTAAAGTATTCTTGCTTGTAGATCCTGAGTTTTCACCACGTCTAAGAATTTGTGCCAAGCCCTTCTGTCCTGCATAGTTTCTTTTGAGAAATCAGCTGCCAGTCTTATGGGTGCTCCCTTGTAGGTAACTAACTGCTTTTCTCTTGCTGTTTTTAAGATTCTCTCTTTGATTTAACTTTTGGCATTTTAATTATGATGTGTCTTGATGTGGGCCTCTTTGGGGTCCCCTTTTTGGGGGACTCTGAGCTTTCTGGGGTTTTAAGTCTATTTCCTTCACCAAATTAGAGAAGTTTTCCATCATTATTTCTTCAAACAACTGTTCAACATCTTGTTTTCCTTCCAGTACCCCTATGACATGGATATTTTTACATCTAATTGTGTCCCTAGGCTTCTTAAATTATTATAGTCTTGGCTTCTTTTTTCCTGCCATTCTGATTGGGTGTCCTTGCCTTCCCCATCCTCTATATATGTAGTTAGATTCTCTTCTTTATCCACTCTGTTGATTCCCTTTTATAATTGCCATTTCTGTTTTATGGTTTTTTTTTATCTCTTTGATAGTTCTCACTGAGTACATCTACTCTTCCCCTAAGTTAACTTATCATCTTTGTAACCAGTGTTTTGAACTCTGCATATGTTCAATTACTTGACTCCACTATATCTGGATCTCTGTTCTGTTCTCTCATATGGCTTCTGCTTTTTTGTCTTCCTATTTTGGATGGCTTTCTGTGTCTGTTTCTATGTACTAAGTAAAGCTCCTAAGTTTCCCAGTCTTATTAGCACGGCTTTGTGTAATAGGTTTCCAGTGGCACAGTCCTGAGAGGGGTTCAGCTACAGGCCAAGTTTAGCCCCAGCCTGTCCCCCTCCAAGGTCACCTGTTAAGATTTTGCAAGCAATCCACAGATGCTGTGCTTATAGTTGCCTCAAGAAGCCACACCAGAAACCAAGGTCAGCTGCCACCAGTGTGAGTCTTGGAGTTGGCTCATCAAGGAACGCCAGGCTGGATGTGGCTTGGCTTGGGCTGCGAGTAGTGGGAGGCAGAGTTTTGGGGAGTCTTCTGTGCAGAGTGACCTCTGTTATCCAGTTCAATGACATCTCAGCTATGGTGTCACTTTGTCTGCACACTGGGTGAAGAAAGACTCAACAGAACAATGGATACCACCAGCACTTCTGCCTAGGATATAATCTCTCCTCTCGCCCTTGCTCTGACAGCTATGTCTCCCTGTAAGTCCCAGTTGCCCCTCCATGCAGCTGAACTGGTGCTGGTACTCAGAGCAAGCAGGTCCATCACTATGAAAATCCACTCCTGGACACGGCCCTTTTAAGAGGTGTCTGCAGCTACAGTAGCCTCTGTCCTACTCAGCCACTGGGGACCAGGCAGCCTCGCATTTTTGCTCCCTCCTACCTTCTACCATTGCAGGGTGATTTCGTACTTATATTCCTAGTCATAGTGCTTCTGTTCATCTAAATGACAGGCCACTTTGCGTGTTCTTTGCTCCGTGTTTCTGTCACAACTTTGATTTGGCGGCAAGAGGGATAAACAAAGCCTCTATCATCTAAGCCCTTTTTTCAATATGTTTTAAAATATTCCAAATTACAATGTAAGTAAACTTAAAGGCATCTTCACCTGTCAGGATATTTCATTTATTCAGACTATTCTCAGGTGCAAGCTAGCTTGCAGAAAGGATTTCTCTATTTTTAGTTTCAGAGTGAAATACTTAATAATTTGTAATATCTCCATGCTAAAAACATCTCATCTTTAGTTATCCTGCATGAGAGGGATTTATAAAATCTTTCAACATTATCTTGATTTCTCTATTATATGGACTGGACCCAGTCTTTGTCAATACAGGTTCCCATAGTTTTGTTCTATGCTATTCTTCTTTTCCTATCTCCTTGGGTCCCTGGCAACATACTGCCAAATGTAGTGACAAGATAAAATCTACCCTTTCCTCTAAGTAACTCCATTTACTTGTTCTTCAGGAACATACTGGTGATCCTTCATCCTTCATTTGGTTGTGACCTTAATCATTTATAATAATTTTAATTGTAACAATTTATAATAATCTTGTCTTATTTCGTTAAGACAAGAAGAATGAGATCAGCTCTAGAAAGAATTTTACTCAGGCTCTGTGAAAAGCAACAGGCATATATTAAGTACCTATTATGTGCTGATTCTTATGTGTTGCAAGGAATGGAACATACAGAGTAGTATTTCAAACAGTATTTCTAGTTAATAAATTGGCATGTGTGCAAGGCTATTCATAGGAATTATTCAGATAGGAAGAAATCAGCCACGACTTAAATGTGCAATAGTATCAGGACTGTTAGGTAAATTAAGGTGCATTTTGGGATATCATGTTATCATTATGATATTTACAAATAATTTTTAATTTATTAGAAAGTTCTTAAGAATAAGGAAGTCCAAAAATAAGCTTTAAAAATGTGTATCTGATATCTCAACAAAATGCATAAAGTACAGAATAGAAGGAAAGATGCCAAAATATTGACCGTGCTTTTTGCTATATTGGGATGCTTTTTTCTTCTTTACTCTTTTCTATATTAGGAACTCAGAAGATTTAGTCATGTAGGAACCAGCATAGTTTAAAATCCTGAGCAAAAATATCCTTGATGACAGGTTATGGCTCCTATTTATTCAGAGAAAAGAAAGGTCATAAGAGACTTAGTAATAGTCTTCAAATATTTGAAAAGCTTTCAGATGATGTCCAGCATGGTGACCAGGTCTTCTCAAACCCCATGAAAATATGTATATATAGGTAAAAAGATATAGATAAAAAGATACGGGTAAAATAAGATATACATAAAATTTTTAAAAATACAGGTAAAATACAGCAAGAGAAGTCAAGCTTGGCTATATGGAAGAATTTCATTGGGGGAGGGGATAATTTAAAAAATCAGAATTGCTTGTGATAGCAAACCATGGCATTTATGTTTTAGAAGGTTTGAACAGCAATCTTTCCATCTGCCTAAGAAGGTTCAAGAATGCTTCTGCGAAAAGGCAGAATGCTTAACCATTTGTATTTTTTGATACAAACAAGTCCTTTGTTTGTATCATTTGATCTGTGTCTTCAGAGCACATGATGCAACTCTGGCTTCTGAACATTATATTCTTTACTATGGGCCAGTCTGAAATCTATTCAAATCCTCTCGATAGTATTTAGGAAAGCAACTGGAAAAGATGCTCAATTTACTAGTAATCAGGGAAATACAAATCAAAACAAGACATTGGTCAAAAGTGTTGAAAAACAAGTATTCTCTTATTCTACATGCAGGTGTGTAAATTTGTACAGCCTTTTGCTAGTATCTATCAAAATTTAATGCACATAGTCTCTATCCCAGTAATTTTATTTCTAAGAAATATCTTAAAGAAATACTGGCACATATGCACAAAGAGGCATTATTTATAATAGCAAAAAAGTTCGCAATTATTGAATGTTCATTTGTGAAGGATTAAACTATAGAATTCCAGATGATGGTATGCTATATCACAAAAGAATGAATTAGTTCTAAATGGACTTAACAATGTGTCTTGGAAATATTACCCAGTTTCAGAAAAAACATATACAATATTATACTACTTAGGTTAAAATATACCTATAAAACAGTCTTGTATCTCAATGTACATATATTGATTTAATGCATCAAAAGCTGTCCAGAAAGCAATTTTTATCAAAGGGTTATTGGTAGTTACCCACTTGAGAAGGAACTATGATTGGCAGCTCAAGATGGCTTATTGTTTTATCTGTAGTCGAAAGATTTTTGTTTTGTATGTAGTTGAACGTTTTATAATGAGAATGTATTCTTTACTTGTAATAGCATGTAATTAAAGACAAACAAATAAAAATTAGGAAACGTATATAATACAGAAATGCAGGCAAGTATTTAAAATAGATATTTGTGACATTTGACAAGGAAAAAGATTAGGAAGATTAAGCTAAAGTTAGAGAAGATGGTATAATAGGGTTTACAGGGGGGAAGACAAAATATAATGAAAAAGATCATGCTTACAAAAGCAAGAGGAAAACCTCTTAAGATTAAATAACAAAATGTACAGAACAGTTTATGAAGAAAACCATGAAACTCTACTGGGTAATGAATGAGGACTTATCCTACCATTTGTGAAAATATGTTATAAAACTTAAGTAAATAAAACGATTTGGTACTGATGCCTGAATAGAAAATTCATGGGGTAGAAAATCTAGAAAACAAAAGATTACATTTAAGAATTTGGAGTATGATAAATCAGTAAGGATAGGATGAGTAAACTCATGTATTCCAAAATGTTTTATCCCAGCTGAAGCAGCATGAAAGTTTGATTGCATCTCTCTGAATATGCATGAAAATTGTGGGCCAAATGGGACTATCACAGAATTCCCTGGAACAGGAATAATTCCACAGGGTAGTTTTAATGCTGCTGGTTTATATATGCTGATTTTTCATGGTTCTTAGGTTCTGTCTTTTTACTGAAAGATTTTACTTTTCTGTAATGACACAGATAGGGGGAGGGGAAGTTCATAAGGACCAGCATGTTTGTGAATGGATTCCAGTCATTATTTTCTCTTAATATTTAACCCTCACTTTAATTAATAGCCTCTTACCTCTTCTGGTGAAGTTATAAAGGTCTTGTTGTCCTGGAATCTCAGTGTTTCTTGTAGATTCTAAAAGAACTTTGGGTGGGAGGGAACTAACTGGTGAAGTAGCTTCCCTTCTGGGAAAAAAATTAAACCATAATCATTGTAACAGGAAGAAAAACTTAATTCAAGTCCCTGAGGAATTTAAAGTACAAATTGTAGGGCAGTGGAAACACCTAGGTTTTTGGAACCAGATCAAGCTGAACCAGAAGAGCCTAATGTAGTCATTCATTGATTCTGAGAGGATATGTCAAAGGTATTAGAATTATAATGAGACAATCTAAAAGGGAGAGGCTAGCCTGCCAACTTTTACTTGATCATTTGCTGCTTGGTATTACTGGAAAGAGGGTCAGAAATATTACCTTTTCCATGTCCCCTTTCCTCTTTGTGTTATATCTAGTCAATACTCAATTCCCTTCTGCTTTAGCTCAAGCTACCTCAAAAATAAACCTTCTCCAGAAAGCTCACTTTTATTACACATATATCATTTTCCTTATACTTGGCACTGTTCAATATAATCAGGTATGAAAATTAAGGAGAGATAATTAGAAACTCTTAGTATCTTTTTTTTGTCTCAAACCACCCTTGTCATTTCTATTAAGTGACACCTCTTCGGTGACCCTCTTAGGGCAAGATACTAAGCAGCTTAATGTCTACTTAAAAGAAAAAAAACTAATTAAAAAATAGTAGTAATGACACTCAAAACTTTGTTATGACCAAAAAAGTCTAAAAATTATAAGAATAGCCTAAGACTAAGGACTGTGGAGTCTCTAAAGACTCTTCTAAAAACCATGTTCCCTGTTAAATATTTTTTTTCTTAGCACCGGACCAAAGTTGGGGAAGACTCTCAATACGGTAGTGTCTCCCTCCTTCAGATTCAGACATCTTAGACAGGTAGCTTTTTTTGATCTTCCACTGATTCATTCTATAGATATTTACCAAATATTCCGTGCCAGGCACTGTGCTTACACATTGTAGATACAATGGTGAAAAAACCCAAACCCATTCCCTCTCCTCATAGAACTCGCACTCAAGGTGATCAGGTACATAGAGAATATCTGTTCTGTTTCTATCATAGCTACCTCACAAAGAGTAAGGACTCACTCCCTTGTTGAATATGTTTCTTAAGGCTCAAAAGGGGGCAGACTCTGCAGCAGTATTTCCTAAACCTGAACGTGCATCAGAAATAACTTGAGTGCTTACTGAACATGCAGATTTCTGCCATCCCCCAAACCCCACCTCTTCACACAGAGTTTCTAATATGGGGAGTCTTGGATGGGGATCAAATATCAGCTTATTTGACAAGCTTCCCTGATTATTGTGATGCAGTTGATACAAGAACAACACAATGATAAACAGTGCCTCCACCTTTGCTTATAGCTAATTAGTATTTCACATATCTTCATTTAATACAATTAATTTTTGTTCAGTCTCTGTACACAGAAAACATGTTCAGCATCTTCTTCATATAAGTAGTCTAAACACAACCCAAATGGACCATAAATGGCTTTTAGCCATATTAATAGTCAGTTACTATGCAATCAATCAGAACAGATATGTGGCCAATTCAACCATTAAGATGGCCAACAAAATAACTGGCCTGCTGGAGTCATGCTAACATATAGAAATGTCCAAAGTGTGGCAAGTCACTGCAAAGGCAGTTTTTAAATTTTTTCCTAATCGTAGTGGAAAAGCTTAAAGAATGCTCTAAGTAATTTCCAGTGATACATTTTAATTTTATGATCCATCAATAACTGGTTCACATCTGAGTACTGGCAATTAATACCATCAAGGAATATTTATGTCCTCATCCCTAAAAGAACATAATAACATCAACTTATTTAAGGATTAAATGACCTAACATGTAAAAATATTTATTACAAGGCTCAATAAATATTTTTCCCTTACAGAGTGATCCACATTTCACAGAAGTTAATTCATATTAAAAAGTCATTGAGTAGTTGTGATAGTTGTATATATGACACTGCTAAAAAAAAACAAATAAAAAGAAAGACTAAGAGAAAACACTTAGGTAATTCATGGATTATTATTTTTCCATCTTATTTCTTAGAAGTTGATAGTCTTTGTAAAAGGTTTTGGCTAAAAATAATGCTACTTTGCCTTCATGTGACATTGCACTTTTTAAAGCTCTTTCCCAATTATTATTACATTTGATACAGCAACCTTGTGAAGAAATGATATTATTACCATTAGGCAGATGAGGAAACCAAGGCCCTCTGATAACTGATTTGCTCACATTCATCCAGTTCTTGAACTGCTTAGAGTAAATACTAAGTTTCTCGAGTGAGTACTGTTTTCCTTCTACAGGCTATTTAATAACTGAAGGTATGTTTGAGCGTCAATAAAGTGTTTTTTAGTTTCAACAGCTTTTCAATTCAGAGTTTAAAGCCAAGACACTTTCATGCAGAAACAATTCTGATCTAGGTAAGAAATGCTACTGTAGCAAACATTAACTCAGCTGCTTTGTTTGTCCTTATGTACCCAGAACTACACATTTTTCAAAAAGTAAGTATAAATCTTTGTATTATCAAGACACATTTCTTTTTTCTTCCTTTTGTGGAAGAAACAGGAACTAAGAATGGTTTAGAGAAGATGGCTTTTAGGCATAACATCTGATAGTTTATAGTTACTGGCTTGATATTATATTTTGTGTCTTTTCTTAGCAAAGAGACCCTATTTTGCTTTTGGGAATTCTTTTATCACAACTCCCCAGCTGGGGGCATTTGGTCCAATGCGCTAAGCAAACCAGGACACACATAAAAGTAATTACTCACTCTGCGCCCAGATTTTATAGATTTAGATCGTGAACTATTGGCATTGACCATAACACAATTATTGTTGTTTTTTTTTCCTTTTAGCTTCTTTAATTATGTTTTTTAAACCCTTTCTACATTTATCCCTTCAATCAAATCGCCTCCAAGGGATTTGAATACAACTAGGTGCTCATGTCCTCCTAGTCTCTATCCTTGGTCCTGTCTTCTAGTTACTGTTCAGTACTTCTAAAATGCTATTTGTG
This sequence comes from Rousettus aegyptiacus, assembly GCF_014176215.1. Classification (NCBI taxonomy): domain Eukaryota; kingdom Metazoa; phylum Chordata; class Mammalia; order Chiroptera; family Pteropodidae; genus Rousettus; species Rousettus aegyptiacus. The sequence goes on along the minus strand of NW_023416312.1, from coordinate 77,709,080 downwards.
TAATCTCCCTTCTGATTTGAATAAACCCTAGCTCCTCCCCTCCTGTGAACCATCCATGTGCAGCCACCCCATTTCTGCCTACTTTTGTTTTATGTGTGCATGATCTAGAAATAGAAGAATCGGAGATTGTTTTCAGGGGCCAGCAAGCATAGCATGGAACTTCTTGGGAGTATTAACCTCTTAGGTGCAACAATCTATACCATGGCTAGTTTTGTAGATTACCTTGAGATTCCAAATACTGGGCTATCAAGAAAGAATCTTCTCTGAGGGCTACATCCTTTGCACATATAATAGGAGCAACAAGGCCACCCTTAATATTTGTCTAGAGCAAAGATACAAATGGAGACCTCCTGCCTCTGTTCAGACCCCCTTCTCCTCTCAGTCTTGACTCTGTTCCACACCATGAGGGGCTGCATATAGATGTACCTGTACACATCAACCAAGAAAAAGAGAAAAGAGGGAAGGAAGGAAAGAAGGAAAGGAAGGAAGGGAGGAAGGAAGGAAGGAAGGGAGAGTATTCAGATTAATAGGTCTTCATCTTCCTTCTACCTACTCATTTCAGAAAATATGGGCCTTGAACAAAAATATCTTTATTTTTTTGTGTAATTATGTAATGAATTGTCATTCGAAATGTATAACACAATCAGAAATCCCTTCTCTCTTGGGAATTTGTTGTTGGATGAAAAAGGTTGTATGCTTTTTATCACCACAGTTGGGGATGGATGACATTGCTGGAAGAAAAAAAAATTCTAGGTTTGATTCCTAGGGAAAACATCATCACATATGTTTGCAGTACATCATATAGTTTCAACCAAGTAGATTTTAACCTTTTAGTTCTACCTAAACTACTTGAGGGCTATGATAAACTCTTCTCAGTAAGGGTAAATTTTTGCCACATAGATTCTTGACTGGGGGTAATTATCAAAATGGATGTGGAAGAGTGTGTATAGTTTGAAAAAGCTCCCCCCACATCATTTTTATATGCTCCCTCTGATGCACACACGCATGCCTTTACATCACTGTTCTGTTTTTTATTCTATACCTAAAAAAGCATCCCTGAAATATGTATATACTTTGATTTTTCTGTCCCGATTAAAACTGTTCTTCATAAAAACTAGTGACACCGAATGACTTTTCTCATACTCAAAACTATCATTTTCTTCTTGTCACAACCCAATAATGTAATTTTTGTTTTTGAACAAATCATATTTTTAAATTCTACAAGAATGAAAAGTTACAGGCATATTATATTAAAATATTTACTCTTTCATGCAAGGCAAGTTGCTTAGTGATAAGAGCAGCTGTGGAGTTTAAAATGAATCTAAAGCTGTGTACCTCCTTTAGAAATTAGTTTCTAAACCATGCTGTGCACTTGAGATTTAGCATTCATTACGGGTAATATTATATGCACCGAATATATTGTGACAAGAAAAGTCACAATATTCTTGAGGATTTTCTATATTATAGTGGGAGAACCAAAGTCTCATGAGTAGAACAAGAGGCAAAAAATAGATCATTCTGTGATCTGTTTCCATTCTAGCTTATATTTTATTCCATGATCCTGAAAGAGATTATTGGTCTTCTTATCTTTAATATAAAGATGCTATTCTGCATGTCTGTTTTCTATGTGTACTGGTGCCATGATTTTGAATTGTATTCACAAAATTCTGAACTTTCTTAAAGGTGCCTCAATATCTTCCAAAGAAGCAAAAGGAAATTATATAGGTTTGGATCTCTTCACCATTTTGTATCTGTTTTTTCTCCATGTTCTTTTATCCTGCCTCATGTTACGTCAGTGTTCTATTGGTGAACTACATTAGACATGTGTCATGCATGAGAAATAAGCTGCTATTGTTTCAAGCCACTGAAATCTGGGGACTCATTTGTTACCTAATCTAACCTACACTGTTTACTACAAGGGTCATTTCAAAGCTACTGCTGTAATGGAAAGAGCTAATATCAAGAATCCTAAATCTAGTTCCAGCTCTGCTCCTGACTAGCCATGTGACTTAAGGCACTCATTTCTTTGAGCCTCAATTTCCTCTTGTTTAAAAAAAAACAGAAATAGATAAGCAGAATGATTCATAGAATATTTATGAGATAAAATGATACATTAGATATGAAAGAATAATTTTTTAATTATAATATTTTATAAATATATTTATAACCAATATAAATGTTTACAAATCAATAAACTTTCCAGAAAAAAGAGGACAAAAATACAAATTCCTAAATGTTTTTTTCCCCAAGTGCCTAAACACCTCCCTGGCAAAAAAAGATCTCAAGTGAAGGATGTATCATTACTTTTCCTAGGCACTAGTATACCTAAATGTGGTATACTAAAGATCCACTAAGAAATAATATTTCCTATTGAGATTTGACTATACACACTTAGTAAGAAGAAATGAAAAGAATGTTATAATCAAACAATTTAGATGGTAATAACCTTCACAAATAACACAACAGGTTTCAAGGGCTGCAAAATTGAATAATTGATATGCATGTTCCTCTTTTTTTCTAATTAAGTTTATTGGGGTAACATTGTTTAATACAATTATATAATTTTCAGGTGTACATTATTACTTGACAACTGTATATTCTATTATGGGTTTACCACCCAAAGTCCAGTTTCTTTCAGCTACCATATACTTGATTCCCTTTACCCACTTCATATCCTGCACCTACCCCCTTATATTTTACCCCATTTACCCCAGCTATCTTCCCCCTCCTTCCCTACCCCACTAGTAACCACTAGTCTATAGACCTCAGGTAACCACTAGCCTATAGTCCATGTCCATGAAACTCTGTTTGTTTGTCCTGCTCATTTGTTGCTTTTAGGTTTATATGCCACATACACATGATCTCATGTGATATTCAACTTTTTATGTCTGGTTTATTTCGCTTAATATGATTACCTCGAGGTCCATACATGTGGTCTCAAATGGCAGTATTTCTTCTCTTCTTATGGTTGAGTCATATTCTATTGTATATATGTACCGCAGCTACTTTAACCAATCATCTATCGTAGGACACTTTGGTTGTTTCCATGTCCTGGCCACTGTGAATAATGCTGCTGTGAACATCGATGTGCAAATATCTTTTCGGTTATGAGTTTATAAATCTTTGGGTTAAATACCCAGTAGAGGGATTGCTGGATCATATGGTAGATCAATTCTTAGTTTTTCGAGGAAACTCCATAGTGTTTTCCATAGTGGCTGTACCAAGTTACAGTCCCACCAGTAGTGCATCAGGGTTCCTTTCTCTCCACATCCTCTCCAACTTTTGTTATCACTTGTCGTGTTGATTATACCTATTTTAACAGGCGTGAGATGGTATCTCACTGTAGTTTTGATTTGTATTTCCCTAATAGATAGCGATGTTGAGCATCTTTTCATATATTTGTTGGCCATTTGTATGTCCTCTAGGGAGAAGTGTCTGTTCAAGACCTCTGCCTATTTTTTCACTTAATTATTTGTTTTTTGATTTTTGTTGTTGTTGTTGTTGTTGTCGTTGCTGTTATTGTTGTCGTTGCTGTTGTTGCTGTTGCTGTTATTGAGGTGTACGAGTTCTTTGTATATTTTGGATTTTAGGCTTTTACTGGAGGTATTGCTTGCAAATGTATTTTTCGATTTGGATGGTTGTCTCTTTACCTTGCTGACAATTTCTTTTGCAGAGCAGAAACTTTTTAGTTTGATGTAGTCCCATTAATTTATTTTAGCTTTTACTTCCCTTGCCTTTGAGGTTAAATTCACAACATCCTCTTTAAGCCCAAAGTCCTTGAGTTAAGTTCCTAGGTTTTCTTCTATGTATTTTATTGTTTCAGGTCTTATATTTAAACCCTTAATTCATTCTGAGTAAATTTTGGTGTGTGATGATAGACAGTAGTCTAGTTTCATTCTTTTGCAGGTGGCTTTCCAGTTTTCACAGTACCATTTATTGAAGAAGTTTTCCTTTCTCCACTGTATGTTTTGGCTTCTTTGTCAAAAATTATTAGCCCATATAAATACGGCTTACTTCTGGTCTCTTGATTTTGTTCCACTGGTCTGCGTATCTCTTTTGCTCCCAATACCATGCCATTTTGATTACTGTAGCTTTGTAGTATAATTTAAAGGTGGGCAGGATGATGCTTCCAGCCTTGTTATTTTTTCTCAAGATGGATTTGGAACTTCGGGGTCTTTTTTACTTCCATACAAATCTGATGATTATTTGTTCTGTTTCTTTAAAAAGTGCTGATCAGATTTTAATGGAGATTGTATTAAATCTGTATAATGCTTTAGGTAATATGGTCATTTTAACTATGTTGATTCTTCCAATCCAAGAACACAGAATATCTTTCCATTTCTTTGTATCTTCTTCGATTTCTTTTAATAAGGTTTTATAGTTTTCATTATATAGGTCCTTCACTTGTTTTGCTAAATTTATTCCTAGGTATTTTATTCTTTTTGTTGCAATTGCAAAAGGAATTGTTTTTTCCACTTCTTTTTCTGACACTTAATTATCAGACTATAGGGAAGCTATGGATTTTTGAACTTCAATTTTGTATCCAGAGACTTTACTGTATTTTCTTATTGTTTCTAGTAATGTGGAGTCTTTAGGATTTTCTACATAGAGATACATGTCATCTGAAAACAGTGACAGTTTGACTTCTTTTCCTATTTGGATGCCTTTTATGTATTTTTCTTGTGAGTCTAGCCAGGGGTTTGTCAATATCATTAACCTTATCAAAGAGCCAATTCTTTGTCGCATTTATTTTTTCTATCTTTTTTGTTTGTTTGTTTTCAATTTCAATTTTTTCTTCTCTAATTTTGATTATTTCTTTCCTTCTTCTGACTTTAGGCCTCATTTGTTCTTCCTTTTTTAGTTTTTTAAGATGAAACATTAGGTTGTTTATTTGGGCTCATTCTTGTTTATGGAGATAGGCTAGTAACTGTGAACTTTTCTCTTATAACTGCTTTTGCCATGTCCCAAAAGTTTTGATAAGTTGTACTATCATTATCATTCATTTCTATATATCTCTTAATCTCTCTTTTTATTTCTTCTCTGACCCAGTTATTCTTCAGTAGCATGTTTTTTAATCTCCATATATTTGAGTTTCTTCTTTATTTCTTTCTGCAGTTGATCTCTAATTTCAAAGCATTATGGTCAGAGAATATGTTTGGTATGATTTCAATCCTCTTATATTTGTTGAGGCTATCTCTGTTTCCCAGTATGTGGTTGATTCTTAAGAATGCTCCACGTGCACTAGAGAAGAACGTATAAGCAGCTGCATTGACATTGAAAGCTCTGTAAATGTCAATTATGTCCAGTTGGTCTAATGTGTCATTTGAAGATGCTATTTCCTTATTGATTTTCTGTTTGGATGATCTGTCCATATCTGACAGTGGGGTATTTAGTTCCCCTACTATGATAGTGTTTTAGTCTGTTTCTCCCTTTAGTTCTGTTAGTGATTGCTTTACATATTTCGGGTCTCCGTAATTGAGAGCATAGATGTTAATAAGTGTTACGTCTTTTTGGTGCTCTTTTTGATTCTCTTTATCATTATGAAATGCCCATCGGTATCTTTCTTTGCCTTTCTTATTTTGAAGATATCAGTACCACTACTCCCGCTTTTCTCTGAATGCCATTTTCTTGAAATATCATTTTCCACCCTTTCACTGGGAGTCTATATTTGTCTTTGGAGCTGAAATATGTCTCCTGGAGGCAGCATATGGTTGGCTTTTGGTTTTGATTTATTCTGCAACTCTATGCCTTTTTATTGGTGAGTTCAATCCCTTTACATTTAGAGTGATTATTGAAATATGAGGTCTTCTTATAGCCATTTTATCTTTTGCTTTCTGTTAGCTCAGTATTTCCATTGCTTCCTTGTCCTTGTGCTTCTGTTTTCTTTCTTTTGTTTGGCTTTTGTGGGTTTTCTCTCTGGTTCTTCTAGTTTTATGTTGTATACAATGGTTCTTAATCTTTGACGTGTGGTTACCGTTATGAATATGTAAAGGATAGTTATACACACACACACATACACACACACAGTCATTCATTTTCTTCTGCACATGCCTTATCTCCATTTTCCTTTGTGAATTTAGATCCTTGATTCCTCTCCTTTCTAGTCATTGTTATCTAAATTTGTTCCTATGTATGCTGAATGTTCATTGTTATCTTGCTATAACAATTATCTTATTATTATTTAAGCTTATAATGCCCTGTTCTTAGTAAGGATTGCACTCCTTTGCTTCTATTAGCCTGATAGTCACTTTACTCCTAATTATGTGGGGGCTTTTTCTTGTCATTTTGTTTTAGGTGAACTGACTCCTTTCAGTATTTTCTGTAGTACAGGCCTCATACAATTCCCTCAGTTTTTGTATGTCTGGAAAAGTCTTAATTTCTCCTTCATATCTAAAGGAGAGCTTCGCTGGATACGTTATTCTAGGCTGGTAGTTCCTTTCACTTAATAGTTTAAATATTTAATTCTATTTCTTTCTGATTGTAAGGTTTGTGCTGAGAAGTTCAAGGATAATCTAATGGGTTTACTTTTATATGTTACCATTTTTTTTCTCCCTGGCTTCCTTGAGAGTTCTGTCTTTGTCGGTGATTTTTAATAATTTTAATACAATGTGTCTTGTTGAAGGCTCTTTGTGTTAAGATAATTGGTGTTTTGTTGACCTCTCGAATTTCAAGTTCCCACTCATTCTTTAGCTTTGGAAAATTCTCATCAACTATTTGTCCGAACATTCTTTCTTGTCCTTTCTCCTTCTCCTTGCCTTTGGTAATTCCAATTATTCTTATGTTGCTTCCTCTGATGGTATCAGCTAGTTATTGAATTTCTCTTTCATTATTTTCCATTCTTCAGTGTCTCTCTTCTTCCTTTTGATTTATTTCTAGATTTCTGTCTTCAATATCACTGATCCTTTCCTTCATTTGGTAGACTACTTCTTAAGGTTGCTATTTCATTTTTCAAATCTTGCAGTGTGTTCTTCATCTCCAGAAGTTCTATTTTGTTCTTTTTGAGAGTTTTAATCTCCTTGCTCTGCTCTTCTAGTTGTTTTTTGATTCCTGAAATTGTTAATTTGAGTTCTTTTGGATCTCATTGAGTTTTTTTCTGAAGTACCATCGTGAATTCTCTGTCACTTAAGTCGTATATTTCTATATCTGTAAGTTTATTTTCTGGAGACTTTTCTCTTTCTTTCTGAGATGCTTTGTTACTTTGATTGTTCATGGTATTTAATGGACTTTTTCTCCACCTGGTCATTAACGGAAGTGTATTCTGTTGTTTTTCCAGAAAGATGTATTATATAAAGGTCTCTGTTTAGCCTGCTGCAAAGAAGGCGCTTTTCTTTTCATTTCAAGTAGGTGGCGTCTAAGCCTGTTGGATCCCTGCTTTAAATAAAGTCTTAATAACATTTTTAAAATTTTATTGTGGATATTTAATCACGCTTGCTACCCTCAGTTTCAGTCCCTGTCAATGTCAGCAGCAGTCTCATCAGCATTTGCTCAGATTCCCCTAGGGCTCTGCAGTGTTTGGTCTCAGAGGGTATGGGGCAAAGACCCTCTGGACGGGAGGTTGGAAGCTGCATCTCAGCCTCGGTTTTGCAACCACGGCCAGCAAAAATCAACTTTTGTCCCTCTGTGGTCCCTCTCGATTCTTTACTTTTTGCCCTGATGACTGGGTCCTGCTGCTCACCCAGGCAGGGCTTTTTGGGGCCGTACAGCTTTCCCAGGCAGGGCTATTAGGGGAACTTGCCACACCTTTTCCCCTCCCCACCCCCTACAGGGACCTCCAGTGGCTGTTACAGGCACCTTTTTTATTACTCCTGGTCCACTGCCTGACACCCAGGGTCCTGCCTTGCAGTAGCTTTTATACACAGATCTCACATTCAGACATGCTGGTGTGCAGTTTGGGTGTTTTTTTGTTAAGTTTTAGATGTTCAGCTTATTGTTGTTTCAAGTGGAGAGATCTGGGGACATCTCTCACTCCACCATGTTTCCAAAGATCTCCATGTTCTTCTTATAGTGACTTCAATTGTTCAAAGGTAAAGGGTATATACTTCTTCTCTAAACTGTATAAATTTGTATGTCATAGAAGACTATCTTTTTCACTATTCTTTTCTGAAGTATTAGCTCTTAATACTGCATTATAGACAGAACCAGATTATATATTGATCTTATATGTCGTCAACTTTCTGTAGGGTTTACAGCAATACAATGAAACTGCTATAGGATTTTGGTCAAATTATTCTAGGCTTCTGTTTCACAATCATCAAAACAAAACAAAACAAAAGTATCATCTCTTCTCTAATGGGGTGATATGTGTCTATGTTTACTTGGGTTAGTGAATTAGAAATCATTGTGAGCTATCATGATAAAGCCCCAACTTATAAATTGATTATAGGAACTACGAATTATTACTTCTAATCACCTACAGTAATCACAACATGGTACTTACTGGCATTATCTTTATTACCTAGACTGCCCTTGTGTGATTCCAGAGAAAAATCTATATCGGCATTTTTAACATCCACCTGGTATGGTGACTATATTGATAGCCGTAGCCATATATTCATGCTTATCTTCATGCTTCCTGGCTTTATTCATCCATCTTATATTCAAGGGTCAAAATCTTTAAGGTCAATGCTGCCTTTTCTTGTACTTTAGCTGAATTATTTCTCCCAGTCTCAACCTTTTGTCTGCTCCTGCACTGTAGATTTCCACTACATTTAAATCCAGGGAGGGCAACCAAGGGTTATACGAACATGAGACAGAGGTAAATCTGGGTTACATCTTTTGATGAATTTCACTTCCAACCTCTAAGTCCACTGCAAATGATTTAACACAGTTCCCTCTGTATTTCCACAGTTTTGATTAAGCATCTCAAAAGATTCGTTAGCTGCAATTTGAACCCCTGGCAACAACTGTCTTATGATTTTGTTTGTAGCATGCCTTGCTCAAAATCAAATGCTTTAGATACATGTGAGAGAAGAAACAACAGCACTGATGCAAGGATCTGCAAACCGATCTCTAAAAGCTTAATTTTTAAAAGTTGATCTTGGCTTGGGAGACTTTTTTTTCTTCAATGACTATGTCAATGTAATTTTCCATCCTATCAAATTAAACCTTTTTAAAATTTATTGTAAGTGATTTCCCACAATGTCCTTATCTAACCTGCCAAATTTTATGATCTATGGGCCTTTAAGGGTAATGAGGAAGGCAAGTTCTACTATTCAAAAACCCCTTGTGTTTTGGCCACAGCATAATTGTGTTTCTGCTTTACACTTATATTATGATTAAGTAAACAAAGTTATACCCAATGGTGAATAAATAATCTTTTTCAGTAGCATCAATATCTAGAACTTTGGCCCCATGAAATAAAATATCTGTTAGTATGTTTGCCATTACCAGTCCTATTCATACGATTGTATTGATTAGATTTTTGCACTGCAAAAATACCATTTTAAACCAGAGTGAAATCAATATGAGTATATATTTTTATATACAAATTGTATTTAGCTCAAAAAGAATATTCTTCATCAGAGCAGGAATAAATCTGGAAATAAAATCTGATAAAGCTTGACCTTTTCTGGTGCTTTAGTCCTTTCTCCCTATCTCAGTGGAGATTTCCTTTCTACTCAAAGCAGATCAGTGTTTGCCCAAATTAAGAGTTGAGATAACATCACCAGCATACAAATGCCTTCTTTAGATTTAAATGACACAATAGCAGTTCATTCAGCTCTCTAGGAAGCAGCACAAACTGAAATGCAAAACAGCCAACAAGACTCCTGATGACAATGCACTTACTGTAAAGCATAGAAGCTCTTTTTCTTGGAGTACTTAATGCTTCAGAAACATCCTACCAGATGGGGTAGGATTATTTCCAGAAAGCAATAAGGCAGTTACTGAAGAGATGATAAGGCATCACTATGAGTAAGCAAATAGCAAAGTTGCAACCCCTCAACTTGTGCTAGTTTTCATTTGACTTGGTTAAAGCTGAAGTTCAGAGATAATAAATATGGCTTTGGAAAGCTGAAAAGTGATGTATATTAACTCTGAATGTGAACTTCCCGTATGTGAGGAAGATTGCAGCTTATTCCTAAAATGATTGTACAAGCACTCTACTAAAACTCAAGACAATAATTCTCTGATCCCCTACTAATACTAACAAGAACACTTTACTAATAAAATCTGAAAGTATCTGTCCCTGTGCTCTTCACACAGGGAGTACTCATTAAATGTTAGTTGATCGACACTTACTGTGTCAGCTGATTTACGCATATACTTTATCTTCCCCATAGCTGCTTCTCTCATAGTCTTCCCTATTTCAGGAAATGCAATTTCATTCTTCCAGCTGCTCAGGCCAAAAATGGAGTCACCATTATGTCTCATATCCACATCCAGTCTGTCCCCTAAATATAACCAGAATCTGACTACTTCTTACTACCTACACTATTAAACTGGTCCCAGGCCACCATCATCTCTTGCCTGGATTATTGCAATAGCTTCTTAACTGATCTCCCTGTTTTCATCTTGTCCTCCTAGAGTCTACTCTTAACAAGGCAGCAAGAGGGTTCCTTTCTAAATCAGATTATGATGCTTCTCTACTCGGAAACTTCTGTTGTCTTCCTATTTTTCTCAGAGTTAAAGCTGACTTCCTTACCATGGCCTTTAAGGCCCTACACAATCTGTTCTCTTCCACTACCGTGGCCTCTCTCCCCTTCATTCATTCTTCTCCAGCTACATATTTTGGACTTTTACCTCATTATTCCTCAACACTCTGGGTATGGTCCCACTTCAGGACCTTTCTACCTGCTATTCTTTCTACCTTTCCCTCAGATAGCTGCAAGGCTCCCTCTCTCACTTCAGGTATCTATTCTATTAATAAATGATACATTATTAGAGAGATCACTCTGTGAAAAATAAAATCTCCCCACCCTTCATCATTCTGTATCTCCTTTAAGCAGCTTTAATTTTCATCATAGCAGTTATCACCTCCTGAAATATCCCATATTCCTTTATTTATTGTCTGCCACACCACACCCCCTCCCCACACACATGCATATCAGAATATAAGCTTCACAAAAGTAGAAATTATCTGGAACAGTACCTGGTATATCATAGGTTCCCAACTAATATTTGAAATAAATCTACTAGAGTACTCAAGTGCCAGCCATTTTGTCTCATTCCTTTTTGTTTCCTTCCTCCTTCTCCTCTTCCTCCTCCCCTCCCTTCCTTTCTTCATCACATCTATTACTTATTGAGAACATGTTGCCAGGTGCTGTTGCAAATATTGTTCTATCTCTTTTAATTATGACAATAACTTCCATGAGGCATGTATTATCTTCATGTTAATAAAATGTAAATTAAAGCCCAAAGTATAATGTAATTTGCTTAAGATGACACAAATAGTATATCAGAGCTATGACCTAAACCTTAACCTGTCTGATTCCAAAACTTATGCTCATTCCACTCTTGCAAAACTAGTGACTTAGTCAGCTTATCTTTCTATTTTCTTTTTCCCTCTGCTACTGTATCTCTAGCAGATGGAACATTCATAAAACCTAAGAATGTTGAATCTAGACAAAAATCTTAGACATTAACTCACCTAACAATCTTGCTACCTCCTTGTCCTTTCCTACTTTCCACCATTTTGCAGTTGGTGAAATTGAAACTCAGAAACATTAAAACTTATCCAAGGTCACATGGATAGTAAATGGCAAAATGAAGACTAGAACCTTCTTATTCCCCATCTTATATTTTCACTGGAACGCCTACACATCTTTTAACAGCCAACAGGACCGTATGAAGTTACTGAGAAGAGGTTCAGATTAAGAGGATAATGAAGATTTTAGGGTAAGAAAAAAGAGATGGAATAGTGCTTACTCTCCCCTCACCATAGAAATTATTTTTAAGACGAAAAGCATCACATTGCTTCACTTACAAAGGTTGATGAGAATGAAATTGTCATTGCAATACTGAAAATAACTTGTAGTGGTTTATAAATTTTGAGCTTTAATATACATGGCTACAATAATATTTCAACCTTTCAAGTCAGCAAAAGTAACATGAGATGAGAAAAACGTCTGCTTTGTTTGATATATGATAACAAAAATATGTATGCTATTTAAAAGCCTCTCACTTAATGAGAACTTTGCATTTATTAATGATGCATGACATTGACATTCCAGTAGAGCAGTAGATCATGTTCCATATTAGCGGATGCAATGTATTACAGTAAACACCTCAAGGATTAATAATAGTTCATTATGGGAAAATTGAGTTTAAAATCATTGTTAGGTTACTGGGCATCGGTCCTCGGAGGCTGACAATACAGACAACATTGAGAAAAGCAAACATCATTATTGAAGATGGAATTGATAAAGCAAAACTGGAAGGGTATTGGTGACTGTTTGCTAGTTGTCCCTTCTATATTGAAAAAAATATATGCTGGAGATCAGAAAATGGAATTTACTTCCAAACCTGGCTAAAAGTTCTGTTGCTCCTTGTCTCCATACATAACAGAATGTCCCATAGATCACAACTGGAGTTCTTTGAAGACTATACCAAAAGAAAAAAAAAAGTTATTTTGTGTGTGATTTTTAAGGTAAAAATTTCTGTTGGACCTAAGAAAAGACAAAACTGTTCTTAAACACAAAGCCACTTATTCAAAAGTAATAAAATTCACCACTTTTATCATCTTTACTGGGGAGAAAAAAGGCTCATTTAGTATGGTGAAAGTGGTATTGAATTTTAGAAAACACTTCCAAAACTCATACCCTAGATATTAAAACTTATACTCTAGATAGTAAAAGTCTATTTTCCAAAATGCAGTCTTCTTTTTGATTAGACTCAAATTGATTTTTCTATGCAAATTTGTAGCCTGACACTCATAGTTTACAGTAGTTCTTCGGGCTCTGTTTTCAGGGCTTTTTTCTATGACCTTCACATAGGGGATACGAACCATTGGTCCTAAACAGATTACCATATTTGTCCTGGGTCTAGAAGTGTTCTTCAGAAACAGGAATGGCGTAAAGAGGAGGGATAGGGAAAAGAAATACTATCTGTCAGTCAGTGTACTAAATGCTTTCATAAATATTATCTCTTTGAAACAACCCCTTTAATCATATATTTTTGTCTCATTTGACAGACTGGCAAACTGCGGTTAAATTAAAGTTTTCTAAAAGTCCTCATGAATAGTAGATTCAGATCCATGTCTGCTCATCAAGAAAGCTCATAATATTCCTATATATGAAGACTACTTTGGTTAATTTTTTACATTTTCAAAGTGTTTCCACAAATTTACACCATATTTTTTTTTATTTTACTGTAAGTTAGGGTGGGTAATTGCATACTCTTTTTTGCAAGTGAAGCTGTAGATTCAGAAAGAAAAAACCATATGTCCAGGTTCACAAGGCTAATAATTAGCATATCTGGGACTCCCAGTGAGTCTCTTGACCAAATATGGGATGGATTGAAAGAAGACAGGTATGAGTATACAGGAGCTGAACAGGGCTCTTAAAGACAGGACATTGTGGACATCACTCATTCCTAGGGTCTTCAGTAGTCGGAGCCAACTCAATGGCATGTAAAATACACAAAGAACTCTATCCCTTGAAGGAATGAAATTTGGAAAAAAGCAATGTGATTCTCCTTGAGGAAACCAATGCTTTAAGACATCTCATACATAGAAAGATATTTTAAAATATGGGATTCAGCTTACTATACATTATTACTCTTTTATGTCATTGTTAGCTTCTCAAATAAAAATATGATCAAGAGATAATGCCAAGGGAATGGAAGATGTCTTAGTAGAAGAATTTCCTATGACAGATGAGCAATCCAAATGTCAAGGCAGTATAGACTGCCATCATTTCTGAGGAGGAGCTTCTGATTTTGAGATGGCACCATATTACTAAGTCTTTTTTCCATTATGCTAAATAATTTATGTAGATTAAATAAATTCACAACAGAATGTTAGTACAAAAGTGTGCGAATAAAGGAGGAATATAATGTAATTAAAGGGTGAAAATGTTATTGTGATAATGTAATGATTTTATTAAAATGTCATTTGTGTATATTATAGAGCAAATAACTTAAATGAAAAAAGAAAAAGTGGACATTTTTATTAGAATAACATCCAATTTAATGCTGTATGGACTAAGTATGAGTTGTAAAAGTTATTTTTCTGTAGTACTCAACTTGGGTCACTAGTGATAAGTGATAGAACTTCAAAAAAAGCTGTCATTTCATTGCGATGCACACTTGCACTTATCATATAGCAATGAGCTGTCTGGATTTAGATTGTAGTTAAAGACAGAATTCTCTTTATTATCCAGCCTTTAAGACTTAGGTTATAAGCTCCTACCAACTGCTGTAAAGCATCCAAACTACTCTTTTTTTTTCTTAGTTACTCTTGAATGCAGTCCAGTATAGGAGTTAAGTGTGGTCTCTAAAGTCATGCTATATGGGTTCAAATCCCTGTTCTATGCCTAGTACATCTGTGACTTTAGGCAAATTTCTAAGCCTCAATTTTCTCATCTGTGGAGTGGGGTTAATAACACTACCTCTATCATAGTGCTGTTGTGACGAATAAGGAAAAGAATTAATTTAAGTCATTTAGCACAGTGCATGGTATCTAAAATTCCCAATAAATGTTGGCAGTGGCTATTGCTATCATTCTTATTACTTAGTGCCCAAAGAGCTACAGGTTCAGAATACATCATATGGTCCTGATAACGATAGTGGAACCAGTATTTGTTTAATAACAGTAGAAATTTATGTTCTCACAGTTCTGGAGATTAGAAGTCTGAAATAAGGGTATCAACAGGGAAGCATTCCTGGAGGCTCTAGAGGAGAAATCTTTCTTGCTTCCTTTAACTTCTGGTGGCTGTCAGCATTACTCGGTTTATGACTACATAGCTCCAATATATGCCTCCATCTTTACATTGCCTTCTCTTCTTTTCTCTCTTATATCCAATGACCCTTATCATTGGATTAAAGGCCACCAGGTTAATCCAGAAAGATCTTATCTCCAGATTCTTAATTACATCTTCAGAGACCCTTTATCAAATTAAGGTCATATTCATAGGTTCTAGGTTTTGTGACAAGGACATGTTATTCAAACCACTATTCTCAGTAAAATATCTTTAGTTTCATTTTTTCTGTCTTCATCACCCGTTAGAGTGATACATCCAGGGAAAGGTTTTGTCTTATTTGACTAGGCTACTATAACAAAATCCCACAGTCTGGATTGCTTTCAAACAAAAGAAATTTATTTCTCACATTTCTAGAGGCTGGAAAGCCCAAGATCAAGAGACTTGCAGATTCAATGTCTGGTGACAGCCCACTTTGTGGTTCATAGATGGATGTCTTCTTTCTGTGTCTTCACATGCCAGAAGTGTAGAGGAAATTCTTTGGAGTCTTTTTGAGAAAGGCAGTTATCCCATCATGAGGGCTCCACTCTCACGACTTAATTACCTCCCAAAGGCCTCACCTCCAAATACCATCACATTGAGGGTTAAGATTTCGACATATGAATTTGGGTTTGAGGGAGACTCAAACATTCAATCTATAACAAAGTTGTATCATTTTATCTCAAATTTTACTAAGACATAATCTCATCGAAATTGTGAAAAAATAGCAGCTTGTTTTCAGTGGCCTATAACCTCCCTCTAAGCTCCTTCTTTTCTGTATGTAGCTCTTTCTATCTTTGTTCATCTCCTCTACACATATTACTCATTTCTGCCCAGGACCTCATCAACCACCCCACCCAAATCTTCCTTACCTTGAGCATTACCTCAACTCTGGACTTATTTTTTTTACTTTCAACTTTTCAATAATCTTATTTATTTTAATGATGTTTTGTTAGCACATTCTCCCAAAGGCCTGGTGAGAAAAATAATATAGGCTTAATAATTAGAATTTGTGAAAAATCCGACACACTGGCTAAGGATAATTTTCACTAGACCAATCAGTGGTTTTTGAACTTCATTTTTCAGCAACAGGAACTTCCAGTTAAATCTTCTTCAAAACCCTAATAAATAAAACAGAAGTATTGCTGCTCATGTGGACATGGAGGTATCTGAATTGTAATGTGATAATACGTTAGTTGTTGAAATTTCAGACACTGCAGGGTGCTTGTTCTTTGACTCCAGAATCAATACATTTAACCCATTTCTAATGATGTTGAACATTCTCAACCTAAAATCTGAAATTATGCGCTAGTGTTTTAAAGTTCTGATTAATGATTCCAAGTAATAAGCAAACTGAACACTATTGTAATTTATGAAGAAGAGTAAGATTTTCAGCTTTGAGAATATTTAACTTTATATTTATTCTGACACCTCGGAAGTTTACTAAGTAATAGTTTCAATGTTTTTTTTTCTGTCAGTAAAAGATTACAGAATTTCTATATACATATAGGGGTTCATTTAAGGGAGAATATAGAAAAACTTATTTTTCCAAGTTCCAATATAAATGGTCTATTATTCCAATCTCGCCTGCAAATATCTTAAAATCTTCTACCTCATCTAACTTCCTTGGCGAAACTCCAACAATGAATGATGTCAACTGTTAGCTTTTTTCCCTATCTGTACCCAACAACCAAGGTCTGTTGGGGGGAGAAAATCACAGTTTCTGTAGATCAGTACCAAGAAAAATTCATGATCACCAACCTCACCTAGACCCTCAAACACTGTTCAGCAGTATTACTATCATCCTCTACAATTACTTTTTCAGAATTTCTCAATTTTTCTCAGACTTCCAACTTCCTCACTGTCCATTTGTTACCATTGGGGTGATGTGAAATCCGGCGTCACCCCAGCAGCATAAGGCTAGGGGCACGGTTCTCCCTCAGCAATGCAGCGAAAAATTATGGGTCAGCAAGATTTAGAAAAAGTAAGATTTATTGAAAGTACATTTTGGAAGGAGATGGCCCATACTAAAAAAGGCTGCAACCCTGTGGAATTGGAGAGGTGAAAAAAATAAAAGATAAAAGACAGAGTATGCTCCAAGGGAAGAGCGGGTTTTTATTGAAGAAAGCTGTAACAACACAGAAATAGTAAGTTCTGTATTATATTAGAGACACAATGGGTGATTCCAAACATATTGCTAAGTGATTGGCATGCAAGGTCATTTTGATTGACATTTGGCTGTTATATAACTCCCTAACTACAACACATGTACTTACCCAGAATTTAATCTGTTATAATTAGATTCAGGAACTTTCAGGTAGAGGCATGATATTAAAATGATGGTATAATGAGGCTAAGGTTATGAGAAGATTACGATAGTACTTTCTGCCCAAGCATCTGTGGTCAGACAAAACCAGCTAAGGTTTATGGTCTTCCAGTCCTTTGTTTCTCAGAATACAAGAGTGATTCTTTAACTGCAAATGGGATGTTCCTTGGGCAATCTCTGGGCTGTGCCTTCTCTCCTTCGTTCCGCCTTCACTCATGTCTATCTAACTACCTAACACATTCATTCTCAATGGATGACCTTGCCTCCTGCTTCACATAGAAAATAGCTATCACATTAGAACTCTCTCAATTTCCTGCCATCAAATCTAAAATAAGATTATGTCTGCACCCATGCCCTCTTTCTTCCTCCTACTACAATGTAGGAAGTATCATCTTGTCAAAGGTCAGTTCTTCTATTGTGCTCCAGATCCCACCCCTCTTGCACTTTCTCTTCCTTGTAAATTTAACTCCAAAGTTACTACTAGCTCTTTCTTGAGAGTTTTTAAACATTATCTTGTCTCTTCTACTTAAAAAAAATTCTTTTTTAATCCCATATTCCCGTCTCTTTGCTTCCTTTAATGATTCACCCTCACTTCTCTACTTCCTTACCTTTCACTTGTTTTTACTTTTCATTTTGAAACGATCATAAGCTTACAGAAAAGTATAAGTACAGTATAAATATTTTCTCCTGGAAAATTTAAGAATAAGTCGTGGATTTATTTTCCCCAAATCCTTTATTATGTTTTTCCTAAAAACAAGGGTATCTGTGAGATCGATGAATTGATGCACAGTTGAAAGGAAGTAAAAAACAAAGGAATGCCAATCCTCGCAATGGCAAATATTTGACTAAAAGATAAACACTTGAGTCAAACATTTAGATATATCTAAATAGTTACATATTTTAGGTTTACATAAATATAGGCAAACTATTTTTGTCTCTTAAGTCAGGCATAAGAGCCATTCTGATTGGCTGGCTTCTGATAATTTTACTTTGTGTCATTCAGAAATTACTTTGTGATTTTGAAAACTTTTTAAAACTCTGTTGCTCAGTAATTCAATTGGATCATATCCTGGGCACAGCAGGAAGGTAATTTAAAGAACCCATAAACATTGTTAAAAATTATCATGCAAGCTTTTTGAATGCAATGTATATTTAAATTGAAAAAGAACTTTCTTTATTAAACCTAGATGGGTAAATTTTTATAGCTTCTAGCACTAAAATATATTAGATGTGAGAGTCAAGTTAGATTAATTTCTAATCTTTATGGAAATCATTTTTATTAAAAAGTGGAAAGTTAAGAATTTGACAGTTGCAGGGTTCAAATAACTCTGAAAGGGTCATCACTTAAATATGCAGAGAAAGTAAAATCAGAGTGCTTTCATGATAAAGACGATTTGTTTATTTTACATGCTCATTTTTAAAAGCTGTTTTAATGTCTAAGCTTGTTAAGGAAAATCTGAAATATGGTTGAATATATTAAAACCTAAAGCGTTTTGCCTTTCATTTCTTTTTATAAGAGCCAACCAAATAAATCTTGCCCTGGACTTATGATAAAATGAAAAAGATAAAGGGGGTATTTTCCCTTAAAATGTATGTGATCAAAATATTTGTTTTTTATTTGAGAATACGTTCTATAATTTTCAAGTTAGCCAATATCGTCTACTTTCTTACATAATTATAAAATATTAACTGATTGCTTATATTTCATATTCTTTCAATTTAAGGACACTTTGGTTTCTTGGAGTGATTGAATCAGAGATGCATGAAAATATTGTTTTCCCCAAGAGATGGCTGACAATAGAGTGTGAGGAAACTGCCTTTCTCTTTTGAATTTGGATTGCTCTTGGTGTTCTTAAAAGTTGGAAATTGGTAACATTATCATGATATTAACAAAAAACAGTGAGATCATAGCTAAAAATAAAACTAGATTATGAGTATAGATTAAAAGGCAGGTTATAAACATGTTGAGTTTAAGGTCTTTGGTAGCCTAGCCACATAGAAACATGTGGAAATATGATATTTGTGAAAGTAAGTTGAGGACTTTAACTTTGTCTAAATATAGCTAGATAAAAATATATTGCCTATCTAAAGCTTGCTAACAGTGCAGCACAACCTCACTGGAGTGTTGATATTATGGGTCAAGAATAGGCATGAAGTCAATTCTTTATTCCATTATTAATCCTCAGAAGAGTGGATATGGCAGTTTTTGGGAAACATATGAAGTATGTCTCCTAAAGTTAAAATGACACTAATACCCATATAGCATTTTACACATTTTAGTGATTGCCACAGAGTAAAATTATAAATTAAAAAAAAAAACGCTAAATACTAAATGGCAAAAAGTTGTATTTTCAAATGACATGTAAAAACATTTAGAGGGCAGAAAAATGGCACAGATGATAAGGGCTCTGTTGATCCTTCTGGTGACAAAATCAAAGTTGTGACAGAAACAAGGAGCAAAAGGTAAGGAAAAATCACCTGGGATCTAGAAGAACAAGCCATACAACTAGGAAGAAATTTAAGAAATCATCTGCAATGGCAGAAGGTAGGACAGGGCAAGGACACAAAGTTGCCTGGTCCCAAGCAACTGAGGGGGAAAGAGGCTATGGCAGCAGCAGCTGCAGACGCCTGTTAAAGGAGCTGTGTCAGCGAGTGGACCTTTGCAGTGACAGACCTGCTCACTCTGCAAAACAGTGCCAGTTTGACTGCACAGGGAGCATTAGAGACTTAATGGGAGTGAGAACCGAGGTAAGAGTCACTCTTTACAGAAGTGCCGGTGGTATCCATTGTTCCTCTGTTGAGCCCTGGCCCTCCCAGTGCACAGACTCAGCACCACCACAGTGGAGAGACATCATCAAACTGGATAACAGAGGTCACTCTGCCCAGAGGATTCTATGAAACTCCACCTCCCCCAACTCGTGGCCCCATCCAAGCCACATCCAGGTGTATCCTTGATGAATCAGGTGTTCCTTGCTGAGAAGTGCCTAGATTCACACTGGTGGGCAGCTGGCATTGGGCTTTGGCATGGCATTTTGAGGCAACTATAAGCACAGCATCTGAGGATTGCTTGCTGAATCTTAATAAGTGGCCTTGGAGAGGTAGAGGCTTGGGTTAAATTTAGCCTGCAGCTGAACCCCTCTCGGGACTGCTCCACTGGACACCTACTTCACAAATCCACACTAATAAGACCAGGAGACTTAAGAGCTCTGCTTAGTACATAAAAATAGACACCGAAAGGCAGCCGAAATGGGAATACGAAGAAGCAGAAACCATATGAGAGAACAGAACAGAGATCCAGATATAATGGAGTCAAGTAAATTAACAGATGCAGAGTTCAAAACACTGGTTATAAAGATGCTCAATAAACTTTTGAAAAGTGTAGATGAATTCAGTGAGAACTTCAACAAAGATATAAAAAACATAAAAATGGAAATGGAAATTATAAAAGGGAACCAGTCCGAAATTAAGAACACATTATCTGAGATGAGAAGTATATTAAATAGAATAAACAAAGGAATAAACAAAGTGAATAAAGAAAAGGATCAAGTGCTCTATCTCGAAGATGAGAAACCCAATCAGTATGGCAAGAGATAAGATGTCAAGACTATAAAAATAATTAAGGAGCATATGGAACACGGACACTATTAAGGATCCAAATATCTGTCTGATAAGTGTAACTGAAGAAAATCAAGATGTTGAACAGTTGTTTGAAGAAATAATGATGAAAACTTCCCTCACCTGGTGAATGAAATAGACATAAAACCCCAGGAAGCTCAGAAATTTCAAAAATCAGGAACCCAAAGAGGCCCACACCAAGACACGTCATAATTAAAATGCCAAATGTTAAAGACAAAGAATCTTAAAAGCAGCAAGAGAAAAGCAATCAGTTACCTACAAGGGAGCACCCATAAGACTGGCAGCTGATTTCTCAGAAGAAACTATGCAGGACGGAAGGGCTTGGCACAAAATCTTAGACGTAATGAAAACCCAGGATCAACAACCAAAAATACTTTATCCAGCAAACCTGTCATTTAGAGTTGAAGTACAGATAAAGAGCTTCTCAGACAAAAATAAGCTAAAGGAATTTATCATCACCAAGCCAGCATTACAGGAAATGTTGGCAGGACTTCTTTAAGAAGAAAAGACATGTATCAAAAACTTGAATAAAGAATGGTAATAACTACATTCCTATCAATAAGTACCTCAAATGGAAAAAAATTAAGTGCTCCAACCAAAAGATAGAGCAGCTAAATGGATAAGAAAACAAGACCCCTACATGTGCTGCCTGCAGGAGACTCACTTCAGATTAAAAGATACACAGATGGACCTAGAGGGTATTGCACTGAATGAAATGAGTTAGATAGACAAAGACGAGTATCACATGATTTCATGTTCATGTAGAATCTAAAGAACAAAATCAACGACAACAACAAACATGGAAATAAACTCACAGATACAGAGAATATTTTGAGGGATACTAGGTGGGGGGTTGTGGGGAATAAAAAAGACAAAGGGATTAAGAAACAAAAGTGGATAGTTGCGGAATAGACATGGAGATGTAGAGTCTAGCATGGGGAACATGGTTAATAATGTTATAATAAATATGTAAGGGGAAAAAGAGTTACTAGATTTAGTAGGGTGATCACTTTGCAAGGTATGTGGATCTCTGATCACTATGCTATACAACTGAAACTGGTATATTATTGTATGCCAACTATAATTGACAAAAAACTCATATCTTAATAAAGTTGAAAAAACATTTATATGTCTTTGTCTTCATCGTGCAGAGGATTTTGTTTACTCTGGATTCTTCACATTTCTTTTCTCTTTGTCATATTTATTTATAGGAGTAAAAAGAAACTGTAGTTTCATGGTCTGCTGGGCACTAATGACAGCTTTGTAAATATGTATACAGCCCTTCCTCAGGTCTTTGACATAAAACTGCTTTCCATGCCTCTGGAATGTCTTGAACACACCTCCTCATTAAGGATATAGGAGCCTACCACAGTAAAAGAGCTTGCCTGATGACTGCTAGCATTGTCTCTTCTGCAGACTCCAATTTTACTTCATTTTCTAAAGCCAGAGAGGCCTAAGCAAGAGTGTTGAATGAGGGAGAAACAAATCTGTACGTTCTTTTGTATTCGGATTAAATTTTTCAGTCTGCATGAAGTGCCCTTCCAACAAATAGCTTTGGCCTTACCATTGGAGTATACTATCAGATGTGTTTTGGGGCTTGGGGGTGTTTTTGAACATCTATCAATCCATCGTTTATACAGCTTCAGGGAACATGGACCTTTCTGTGCTAAATTAGGAGGTGTATTGCTTTAGAAAAACACCGTGCAGGAGTTTTAGATGTGTATCAAGGGGATTAATGAAATTCATTTGGAGAGAAGTCAGGTAATGTTATTTTTTTCCAAGAAGGAAAAACAGGTCTAATATCAGTCAGAGAAGATAAAGTTCTTCCTACTATAATTTCAACATTATGTCAGATCATACCAAAAAGAGTGCTAAAGTTTATATATATATATATATATATATATATATATATATATATAAACAGATTTCTAACTTAACAATAAATATCTCTTAAGTAGTCACTCTGAGCCAGAATGTAGTTGTTGTATATAGTTTTTTTTTTAAGTGAGAACTGGTTTATTGAAGCCAAGGACATCAGTTTGATTCTTTGATGAGCCAGTTTTTCTTGCCCTTTTATGTAGTCAAAGACTAAATAGATAACAATGAGGATAAGAAAGTCTAAGTAAAAAGTGTGGATAGACCATCACAAACTTTCCCACAGCTAAACAGTCAGTTCAGAACACATAGCCTACTACTAATGATAGGTCAGGAGTTTCCAAAGTGTATATTTATTCCTTAAAGGTGATGGTTTTATTCTGACAATCTAGTACCTATTGGGTCAAGTGAATAGCAGTTGTGAGACAGGTGTTTAGATTTCAACATTCTTTGGCAACTGAGGATACTATTGGATAGGCAAATGTGTTGGGTTCATAATCAAAGTATTGAGACACAGTCTTGTATTATGTAGCCATGAATGAGTAGAGGTTCACCTCAGCCTCAATGCATCCATACTCTGATCACTGAGCTAAGCAAAATATGATCTCTAGGATTCTGGGAGAATATTTTACTTAACTGAAAAAGAAACAGTATTTATTCCAAAGGAAAGGTTCTAGATATCAAAAAAAGGCCAGCTGAGACTGTATTATCAAATTCAAAGTTTGTAAACCAGTCTTGTCAGATTTTTCCAGATTTACTAAAGAATGGTTCACCATTTTATAAAGGAGATCCAATACCACATGATAATCATAATCCAGGAAACATTAAACTGAAAATCAATTCAACTCGTGATCTCCAAATACCAGATTTTTTCAGATTTTCCTACTTATTCATTAAGAATCTCACTCATTTCAAGATCTTTATAAGCAAGTGTTGTTGTTACTGCTGCTTGTATGTTGCTATTTGTACAGAAAGAGCCTAGCTGACATTTTATAATCTCTTCAACCAGATTGTTGTTCAAATGTAAGATAGTGACAAGATTACTAAAATATATTGAAGTCCGTTGTAATGCTGGAGCTGAGGGACAAAGTTATGCTTATGTTGTAGGTTTTCTGTGTTAAAATAGAGATATGCTATTATACCTCAAACATAGAAAATGTGACATATAGCTCATAGTAAAACCAAATCTTTGTCATAGCAAGGTACTTGTAAAGATTGAGTGGAGGCGATATTGAAGAGAACTCTGTGCAATAAAATAGATTCACTATTACCAATATTTTTCCAAGTGCTTTTCAGAGAAATAGATAAAAAAGTGTGGGTAGGTATGTGCACATGTGTTCATGTATGTGCATGCCTGTGTGCATACATGCATGCATATGTATGTATTCTGTAAAGTTAACAGTTATTTACAATAGTGTCACTCTTAAGTATAATGTCTACAAATGAGGAATGGAAAAAAGTAGTAAAATTAAAATGATTCAAATATTTGAAAAAATAATGCAGAGTACATGAGCTTTTGTTCTTCATATTTACTATTCTTGGTTGATTCATTGCTTGATTTTACTGGACTCTGGTATACACTGTAAAAACTTTTCCAGCCCTTAAGCAGCAGTGGGAAGTTGGCGCTACTCACACTTACAAATTCAACTTACTTTTTTTCCTAACTCTTATTCCTACATTGATTACACAGAACAATGAAAAAAATCCTCATAGTTTTCCCAACAAAAAAAAACGTATAATGATCTAACAAAGAGAAGGCCTCTATTTACCTTCCTTCTTTCATTCTCAATTCTTGATTTTCCTTATTCTCCCAGCCTGTTTTTTTTTTAACTGATTCTACTAGATGTACATGAGTGGACATTAATAATTTCTTAATTTTTAAGGATTTTTACATCAAAGGTGTCTTTTCCTTGTTTAGAATAAGTTTTACATAATGTATATTTTAGAACCTAACTGATATCTAGATTTAAGATTTGAGGGTGCCTAACATTATCATTGTGTAATACTGGGCACAGCCAAAGTGCCAAGAATAACAGAATTTACTGGGAAATTTTGTCTGAAAGTATATCTCAAATAAATGGTTTTCAGGGAGGTTTTGAAGGATTTACTGTTTAATCAAATTGTTCTTTGTCATCATGCAACAAGAAGTCTTCAGTTGTATCCTAGTTCAATTTATACAAGTGTTCTTAATTGTTAACATGCATAAAGAAACATTGAAAATGAAATAACTTAATAGAACTTTAAAATCTTGCCTATATTTTTCAGGTTCTTTTCCAATACATTTGCACGGAAAAAAAATGTTTATATTTTAGAATTCTTTTGTCATATTTTATAGCTAGTAATGTTAATGTATTTTCAACCAGGTAGAAAATATTACACATAGAATAAAACTATTCATAACACAAATATATTAGAGAAAATATCCTTTCTATCATGTTTATAAATTATACAATTGCTAGCATTTGTTTTCTGTTAGTCTTTTCCCCACACTCATCCTGAAATCAATCCAGAAACTCCATTTGGAAAAGGATACAATTGCAAGAATGTTGATGCATTTCACAATGAGGAATACATATTGTGTAAGAGGTGCTTCTCCATTTGTAGTAATTTATTTCTCAGAGGATTCTGTTACCCATGAGGATATTTCTTCTCACCTGGACACTTGCAATGCTGAAACTAAATTAGATTTGGAGTTGTGGCTTGTATCTGTGTAAGGTTTTGTGTTGAGTGGCAAGAGTTAGGTTAAGTTATATCTCCACTTATTTATTCAGTAGAGCTTCCCCTAAGGACAGTTGTTTTGTACTGATTCTTTCATTTCTTTTCTCTTGTAAGTTATTATTAAATATTTCAGACATATAAAATAACATAATGAACAATTGTAAACCAACAAGTTAGTTTCAAAAATTAATAAATGCAAATGAAATCCCTGTGTATTCTTTTATGGTCCAATTCTTCCCCGTTCCCTGCAGCAGAAACAACTAACCTAAATTTAATCATCTCTGTACATATTGTTAGGCTTTTACAAATAAGTATATACTCATAAAAATATTTTTTCTTTAAATTTCTATAAATAACTTGCTTTCTTTCTGCATAATATGTTTTTAAGATTTACCCATATTAAGGCATGTACCTCTATTTAACTTCAATATTTTTATACTGAATAAACACACTAAAATTTATATATTTGTTTTCCTATTAATGTACATTTAGGTTAAGACACTCACACATACACACACACACACACACACACACACACACACACACACACCCCTATAAATATGCTTCTTTAAAATGTTCTCGTGTATTCTTAGTCTTTTCTATTCCATATAGATTTTAGGATCAGATTTTCAAGCTCTGAGAAAAATGTTGTTAGGATATTGACTGGAACTACATTGAATTTATAGAACTAGTACAGGAAAATTGACATCCTAATAATATTGAGACTTGTGAGCCATGAACACAGTATATCTCTCCATTGATTCTTTGTATGTTTTTTTTTTCAATTCTAAAATTTTAAAAATCTTATATAAAAGACTGTTGAAGTCATCTGGACCACTTTTTTACTAGATTTATTATTGCGAGTTTTTAAAAATTATATGTTCTAATTTGATTGTCCCTGATATGGCATGCTGTTGGTTTTTTGTTGTTCTTGATCTTGTATCCAAAGATCTTTCTATCTTCTCTTCTAGTTTTCATAGTTTACTTGTATATTTAGTTTTTTCTCTTCCTTTCCAGGTATTACATGTCTTAAATTTTTTGTTGCCTTATTATGCTAGCTAAGATCTCCAGTGCAACACTAAATTAGAAGAAGTAGTTAATTGTAGTACTTCTAACTCTATGGAGACTGTCTCTATTATTTTATTATAAAGTGTGATACTTACTTTAGAATTTTGGTAAATTGCCTATGTCATATTCAGTAAGTTCCCTTCTACTCTTATTTTGCTAAGAGGTTCTATCATAATTGGGAACTAAATTTTATATAATGCTTTCAGTATATAAGATGCTAATTTTTCTTTATTATGAAATGAGATTAAAGTCAAATTGATTAATTCAATAATGAATTATATTAATAGAGCTTCAAAATTTAAACCTACTTGGTTGTAATTTTTATATTTGTGTGTGTTAATATTGCTCAATTGATTTCCAGATATTTTATTGGAGATTTTTGCTGCTATCTTTATAAGTGTGATAGGCCTATAAAAAAAAGCCCCTTCTTGTTTTCTTACCCCATTTTGGAAGTGGATTATAGTAATCTCATAAAATGGTTCAGAAACTTCACTCTATTTCTATATCCTGGTATAGCTTAAAATAGATATTATCTCTCTATTTTTTTAAGTTGGCGAAATACAGCTATAAAACCATCTGGACCACTTTCAATGTCTTTAATTTGTATTCAGGCTTTCTGTTTCTTCTCAAGTCTATTTATTTTCCATAAAAAAAATAATGTCTACTTTATCTAAGGTTTCAAACTTACTGGCATAAAGTTGTTCATATCTCTCTCATTTATTTTTATATTTTAATCTTTAATGTTTATTTGTATCATTTTCTTTTTTCTTGCTTTACCTAGCCAGAGTTTTCTATATTTTATTATTCATGTTAAAAACACAAAGTTTGGTCTTGTTGGTCATTTCTATTGTTTCTTTGTTTCTAATTTCATTAACTTCTCCTCATACCTTTATTGTTTCCTTCCTTCTGTTTATTTATACGCAGTCTTTTTTCTAATTTCTTGAGCTGGACACTTTGCTCAATAATTTTCAATTGTTCTTCTTTTCAACTAAATGTATTTAAGGCTGTAAATTTTTTATGTTATTGTCTAAGCTGCATTTCACAAGTTTTTATGAATAGTATCTTCATTGTTATTCAGTTCCTGATTTCCCATATAATTTTTTATGTAATCCATGCATTATTTTAAAGTGTGCTCTTAAAGAACACTTTTCTGTTTTTTTATTTTGCTTTTTGTTTATTGATTTCTGAGCTGAGTGTATTTTGCTAAAACACTATGATCTGTACGACGTAGAATCTTTGTCATTTGTTGAGCCTTACATTGTGATCTAATATTTGTCAATTTTAGTGGGTATCCCGTGTGTGTGTAAAAAGAATGTGTATTGTATAGTCATAGCTTTGGGGTTCTTTATATGTCCATTATATTAAAGTTGTTAATTGTACTATTCAAATTTTCTACATCCTCACTAATTTTTTTATCTTCTTATAACCGATTGTGAAATTTTCATCTTGTCAGTTTGTCAGTTTCGCTTTATATACCTTAAAGGTATATTTTCTTACAGGGTCTGGATCGTTACATTTTCCTGGTGAATTATTCCTTTTTCATTAGATAATGACTCTCTTTATCCATAATAATACTTTATGCCTTGAAATCTGATTTTTCTGATAGTCTTTTAGCTGCATCAAGTTTCTCTTGATCTGTCCTTTTATAGAATGCCTTTTTCTTTTTTAACTTCTAATTTTTCTGTTAGTGCATTTCTGTACATCGCTTATTAACAGAAAGAACATAACTAGATTTTCTTTTCCACTCAGTCCCAGAGTCTCTCTTTTAAATTGCAAGTTTAATTTGTTTTTATTTACTGGAATTATTCATGTTTGGATTTTTATCTTATAATCATCTTTTGTGTCTCCTATTTACAATATTGATTTTTTTTCTTTACCTTTTCCTCTCTTTCTGCTTTTTCTTTGATTGTCTTAGTTATATTTATTTTCCCCTCTTCCGATTAGGAAGTTATATGTTCTGTTCTTTTGATCATTTAATTTCTTAACATTTTATTATAACTCATATACAGAAAAGTACAAAAGTCATACAAAAGTACAAAAGTCAAAAATGTACAGCTCAATGAGTTATGTAGGTACGAAACACCTGTTAACCATCACCCAAGTCAAAATATAGGCTACTACCCACAGAAGCTTCTTTGTGCCCCTCCTTAATTATTATTCTCTCATTCCTTCTTCCTCAAGGTAACTATTGTTACTTCTAATACTTGCCTGCTTCTGAAAATCTTATTAATAGAATCTTACAGTGCACATGATTTTGTATTTGATTTCTTTCATTCAACATTATTTTGAGAGAATTCATTCATATTATGGCACATAATATAGATCATCAATTTTCATTGTGATATATTATTTCTTCGCAAGATTACCACAATTAATTACCTGTTTTATTGTTGATGGATATTTGAGGTGTTTTCAGTTGTTTTTGCCTGTACATGTATTCTACTTTGAACACTTTTATACATAGCTTTCATTGAACATTTGCTAGCTTGCACTACTGTTGAGTAAATACTGACAAGTAGAATCTCTGAGCCACAGAATATATGTATATCGAACTTTCACAGATAATGTCAAAGAGTTTTCCAAAGTGGTTGTATTAATTTATACAATCAACCTATAGTGTATGAGATTTTCTATTCACACTGTCTCCAACACTTATTATCAGTCTATCAGATTTCAGTCATTCTTGTGGGTGTGTAGTAATATTTTATTGTTATTTATTTTATATCTCCCCAATCAGTAGTGAGGTTCAGCATGTTTCCATATGTTTTTGTACATTTGTATAACCTGTTTGTAAAGTATCTCTTCTGGTCTCTTGCTCATTCTTAATTTTGAGGCAGTCCAATTTATTAATTTTTGCCTTTATGGTTAGTATTTTGTGTATGGTTTAAGAAATTTTTTTTCTGCTGTAAGCTCATGAAATTGGTTTATTTTATGTTGTGTTCTAGAAGCTTTGTCAGTTTATGTTTACTACATTATATCTGTAATTGATTTTGTGTATGAAGTGAGGTAGAGATAATTTTTTTCTAAAAGATATTCAGTTTTCCAGAATCATTTAATTTATAACAGTAGTCATTTCCCACTTACCTGCAGTGTCATTTTTACCATAAATCAAGTATTTTAATATGTTTAGGACTCTATTTATTCTCATTGGTCTACTCACCATTGTGCCAATACACACTGTCTAAATCAACTTAGCTTTACAATAAATCTTGCAATTAGCTATAGTACTTCTTGCCTTATTCTCCTTCTTTTTTTAGCTCATCAATATTTACACACCATGTACACACACACACATTAAAATTGCTGAGATATTTATTGAGATTGCATTAATCTGCAGAAGAATTTGGGGAAAATTGGCATTCTTAATTTTGTGGTTTTTAGTTCATAAATATGGTATAGCTTTCCATTTACCCAGGTGTTCTCTAATTTCATTCATAACCTTTCATAATTTTTCACTGTTTTGCAAAAAATTTGTTTAATTTATTACCAGGTGTACATCACTGTGATGCTGTTGTAAATGATGTTTTTAAATTTTCTTACTGTTTGTAATTATATAAAGAAGTAACTTTTAAAATATATATTAGCATAGCATCTAAAGATCTTAGATGCTATTTTAATAATCTATAATAGATTCTTTTTGTAGTTTGTACATGCACAATCTTGTCTTTAAATAATAATGGTTTTATTCATTCCTTGTCAATTTTTATAATTTTTTTCTTTTTCTTACATTATTGCACTGGCTAAGACCTGTAGAATTATGTTGTAGAGAAGTGATGTTCATAGCCATCTTTGCTTAAATATTCCATATCTTTTCTGATTTGTCATCTGCCTCTTCCATCAGTTAATGAAAACGGGGGACATTAAGGTCTCTATGATTGTAAATTTGTCTTTTTCTCTTTTTTGTTCCTCCAATATTGGGAAAGAAATTCTGTTGGTTCTACCTCCAAAATATATCTCAGACCTGTCCAATGGCCTTATAAGATGTAAATGTTATTAAGAGAGCATGTTAATAATTAGCCTAACACAACTTTTACATAAAGGAATCTATTTCAGATCCACTCTTCTTTCTATCATACCTTGAGTCTCAAAGAATACTCTTGAATGAACTGGTGAACAAACTAATCTAGATAGTTATAAAATCCATAACCATGGCTTTATCAGAAGGATATTCTCACCTACTGAAAAATGATTCTGCTATCTATAGAGTAGAAACCTTTGTTGCATATAAAGAGCATTGTTACATGTAATATATGGCAATACTGATATCACATGTCAATACCTCTTACTTTATAAAACCAGTTTCAGAATTTAAAACTATAGAAGATAGACAACTTGGCTTCTAAAACACCCTCTTTTTCCCTCAAGTATGTATGGCCAATTGTACCCAAAACCTATTGCATTCTTTCTATTGCATTTTTTTCTATAGGTTTTATCCCCCCTTCTCTTCCTCCAGTGAGGGTATTTGATCAAGAAAAAGACTTGCCAAAATTTTATTTTGGCTTCTCTACTTTAATATTTCGTTAATAATCAACGTTTCTCAACAAAATGTCAAAAAAAAAAACTCAGAGGAACCTCAGCAGAGCCAGTATACACCTTGATGATATAGACTAAATATGAGTGACATTTTGAGATAAGAAGACTATTTTAAGCAACTAGGAATCATTTTCAATGCTTAAAATAAGTGCAACTATTGTTAGTATGATCAGGGAAACCAGTCGATTAGCAACATTGGCAGCTTTCTCTTTTGTATATGAAGAATTCTATCAGAAAGTTATATTTCCAATTGTAGAACCTCTCTTCTTGAATGAAGTTAGGGTACTATTTTACTGTGTGTGTGTTTCCCCCCTCCCCAATGATTTCTTGTAGTGTCATAAAATCCTTGTAACATTATTTATGATCTTAATGATTTTTTAGTGAAACCCACTTGACATTTATTTAGCATTGACTTTATTTCTGAGCCTTGAATGCCATTATCATCTTGTGGACCTCTCAAAATCAATTTGACTTAGAGACTTATCTTTTTTACAGAATACCTTATATGTTCACTTAAATGCTAGAGGACTTTCATGACATTTTGGTAATTCTAATGTTTTTGAGACATAGTAGACTCTGGTTTTAATAAAATGTATAAATATATCTTCTTCGAATTCCTTATAGAGCTCTGTACCATGGAGTGTGGTAGCCATGGAGTTTGCTCAAGAGGAATTTGCCAATGTGAAGAAGGCTGGGTAGGACCAACATGTGAAGAACGCTCCTGTCATTCTCACTGTGCTGAGCATGGCCAATGTAAAGATGGAAAATGTGAGTGTAGCCCTGGATGGGAGGGCGACCACTGCACAATTGGTAAGTACCACCATACTTTGAACAAAGTAAATTGGATTAATTGAAAAAGTAAATGCAGTCTATAGAGTCAATCACAGACTTTTCATAGAATTTGAGTTTAGAGGACAGAAGAAGGCAGAGGATTAACCATAAGTTTGAAAGTTTAATTAACTGGAACATTTCCTCTTTTGTTGACAATATCTTACTTATTTGTTGTGTCATTTCCTTTCTTGTTACTTCACTATTTCTTTTATTTTCTTCTTTCAAGTACTTTTGAGTTACTCAGAAGGAAAGATGATACATTGGAATAAACAGTCATTAGTTAAGAAAATAAAACTTTTGTGGTGAAGGTAACATTCACTGCCCACTTTTCATTTTGAAAGTATAAGTTGCTTCAATTGAAAGCTCTTAGAGGAGATTTCATTAAATAGGACAACTTTAACAGGGGCCATTTGATAGCATTAAAGGCTGTTTTCAATATATATGAGGAAGACACTCCAGACCTACCATTAATAAAACAGCTGTGTTGAATTGTTTATCTGGTTGCATAGTTTGTACCAAGGAATCCACCCCTTCTAATTCCTTGTCACCAATTTCACTAATTTCCAGGATGTTTCTTGAAAGAACAGTCTGGGTATGAGAAAGCCTATATAATAATTAATTTATCACATGGTCTTTACACTATAAAAAACACTTATAATAATGAACATTTCGGTTTTAAAATACTTTATTTTTCTGAAAAAAATCAAAGCCCTTGACACATACACATATCTGCCACAAAGGTTTTCTGTATATTCAGAGTGACAGGTACAATCCACACTGTTAAGCTAAAGAAAGTGAGTCACAGAGTATTACAGTGGCATTCCATGGCATACAGAAAATTCATGCAGAGCAAAGGCAAGCATGAGCCTCTGTATTCCCAATTCACAGTTTGTGAGTTTTTCCCCAACTAGACTATACTACAGCTTCCATTTTTAGGTGAAGATATTTTGTTATAATGATTGGAACCTGCCAAAATAATGTATAATATATAACACAAAAATATTATGTATATATGTATGTATGTATGTATGTATATATATATGTGTGTGTGTGTGCATGTGTGTGTTTATAACACATAAAATTTTAATAAATTGCATCATTACTCTGCTAAAGATACAGTAAGTCTTATTTTCTGACTGTGGAAAATATTTAAGATTCATTAAAAAGGTGGTGAGGGGTAAGATTCAGATGCAGCCTAAGTAACTACATTCCTGCACTATAGTAAGTTTACTGCCTTCACATAAGAGGATTTAAATATCGTGATGATTAGCAAAGGTGGTTACTCCAGAGCTCCCTTCTAAAGATATTATTATTAATAAGAAGTTCAAGCTAGTGCTCTTTAACAAGTTATTACTGAAACATAAAAATGCAGTTCTTATAATTTTAATGAAATACGACACATTTTTAGGAATCCTAATAGAGTTTCTTGCAGGAAAGCCATTAATATCTTTCCCACAGAAACTATTATTCACAAACTACACAGGCCAGTGCACCAACTTTTGAGCTGCAGGCATTCAGCAATTCACAGTTTGCTGTTCTTCCAGGAAACAGATGGTAAACCTTTAGTACATGTTGTATAGCTTTGGTCTTCCAGAAATTCATTTAATCACTCTTTCCCCCTCCCCCCAACCTTTTTAGCTCACTACTTAGATGCTGTCCGAGGTAAGATTTTTCTCACTAGTTTTATAACATAAAAATATTTTAAACAGAAAATATGCATGTGGGAAAGAAAGAGTCAATGTTTGGGTTTTTTTTCTCATTTTACTTCTGGCAATCTTAAATGTAATATTGTCAAGTTTGTGCTATGATAGTCAGACTAAAAATTAATTTGTTTTTACAACATCCAAAATTCATTTTTGTTGTAGCATGTAATGGATTGACAAACAGTTTTAAGAACTAGTTTTCCTTGTCTTTGAGATGCATGCGTGTGTGTGTGTGTGTGTGTGTGTGTGTGTGTGTGTGTGTGTAACAGACAGGTAATCATTAAACTACCTAGGTTTAGATAGGTAGTTTAATGATTTCTTTTAACAAAACAATATAGCTCCAAGTCAATGTACAGTATCCTTACAAGGTCAGAAGAATTATCCCCCACTAAGTACTTCCCTTCCCACAGGGATCTGCCTTTGATAGAGACAGTAAGGGTTTTGTTGTTGTTGTTGTTATTATTGTTGAATATCCTGGTGCCTTTCATTACTTCAGCCTCAGAAGGTCGAATACATTCCAAATTATCCCTAAATTCTCTTGTTCTTTGTATGCCCATGAGAATGAAACTAGGTAAATGGAACTAGATAAATTCCTTTTTTAAACCTATGTATATTCATCCTGTACCACTTCTTGAGGAATACATTTACATGTGTGTGTGTGTGTGTGTATTCCTTGTGTGTTGCACAATGATGTTTCAATCAAGGATGGGCTATATACAACAGTGGTCCCATAAGACGAGAATGGAGCTGAAATATCCCTGTTACCTAGTGACATCATAGTCCTCATAATGTTATAACACAACGTTACTCACATGTTTGTGGTGATGTTGGTGTAAACAAATTTGCAATGCCAGTCATATAAAAGTATAACACATACAATTACAGTAGTAGGCTATATCATCTATGTTTACGTAAGTGCACTCAATAGTGTTTGCACAATAACAAAATCACATAATGACACATATCTCAGAACATATTCCCATCATTAAGTGGTGCATGGCTATGTATGTGTACACACACACACACACACACACACACACACACACGTTGGCCTTCATATCTTTGGGTTCCACATCCACAGATTCAACCAGAGATTGAAAATATTAGAAAAATTTCAGAAAGCTGATTCTTTAACAATGCAGTATAACAACTATTTATATAGCATTTACATTGTATTAGGTATTATAAGCAATCTAAAGATGATATAAAGTATACAGGAGGATCTGCATGAGTTATATCCAAATACTATGCCATTTTGTATACGAGAGTTGGGCATCTACAGATTTTGGTATCTGCAGGGGGTTCTGGAACCAACTGTCCACAGATACCAAGGGACAACAATGTATATAATCTTTCCATATTTTCCAACAGCCATCTGTCACTTTATTTTAGTTTTTACTTCCTCTGGCCTGTTAATAGTTGCTTGGAAATCCATTTAGAAGGAACACTGCATTATATCTACAGATTAAAAGAAAAAAAATATTCTTTGACTCTTTATACTTAAAGAATTTTCTTACAAAGTAAATGAGAAAAATATTGTTTGGACTATCTTTAGTAAAATCCAGATATGGTCCTGTATTGCTACTTGGAAAATTTCCAGAAGCTCTATGCCATTATTATTGTCTCTGTTCATCTGCCCACCAAACATCTGATACATGCACAGTTGCCCTTTGGGATAGCCTAGCTCTGAACTACTGGTAGAAAAAGTGGGGCATCTCTCAGAAATTAAGACTAAATAAAGACCATTGTCAGTGTTTCTGTTTTATCAATAGTCAGAAGTCATTTAAGCATTCAAATTTCCTCTTGACTGAATTTACCCAGTTATTCCCTAGAATTCTGAAAGTCTAAATTTGGCATGCATTAATTCTATAAACATTTGTTGAGAACTTACTATAGACATAATATTATACTGGCTTCAGAGAGAGATCCCAGAAAAATAAAAAAACTCAAATTTTAGCCCTAAGATTAATAATAATCTTGAAAAGAAAAGCTGAAGAGATATAAAGCAACTGCGGTGATTTCTTTGGTGCCATAAGGGTAAACACTTAATGATATCATCTGAACTGTACACAAACATACCTAACTCCTAAAGTCATGCATCTCAAGTCACGCATCCATGCAGACTACTTATTGAGGGAAGTTTCTCTTCACAGAAACTGCTACCTTATCCTAATTTATCAACCATCACTAGATATAATATTATCCATACAGTTTTGATCGAGATGAGGAAATAGGTTTGTCAAAAAGAAACAAAAAATATTTCTTGTCCCCAGCATAGTTTTTATCTTATCTGAACCAGAGATTGGTAATTGGGGTTAGCATTAATAATGCTTAATGCTCTCTCTAAGGAAAAGCACAGCAGAGTAAGGAATAACAAGTTCCCTGCAAAGTTTTGATAAGCAAGCAAGCTCCTTTTCCATTTATTCAACACTTCATCTGAATGGAGTCCAGACGATTAGTTGCTTCTCTATAGGAAGACGTAACATTGTTGGTCACTTCCATTCTGATGTCTCCAAGATTGTTACTCTCTGCTGTCTTTTCAGATGGTTGCCCAGGCCTCTGCTTTGGAAATGGGCGATGTACCCTGGATCAAAATGGTTGGCACTGTGTGTGTCAGGTGGGTTGGAGTGGGACAGGCTGCAATGTTGTCATGGAAATGCTTTGTGGAGATAACTTGGACAATGATGGAGGTGAGTCATTTATAAAATGTTCATATGAGGAAGTAATAGCCCAAACTCTAGGAAAACCCATTAGATTATCCT
Source organism: Rousettus aegyptiacus (assembly GCF_014176215.1). Classification (NCBI taxonomy): domain Eukaryota; kingdom Metazoa; phylum Chordata; class Mammalia; order Chiroptera; family Pteropodidae; genus Rousettus; species Rousettus aegyptiacus. The sequence goes on along the minus strand of NW_023416312.1, from coordinate 77,672,734 downwards.
CAGACTTCTCAGTGCAAACTTTACAAGCCAGAAGGGAATGGAATCAAATATTTAAACTATTCAGTGAAAGGAACTAACAGCCTTGAATAATGTATCCAGCTAAGTTCTCCTTTAGATATGAAGGAGAAATTAAGACCTTTCCAGACATACAAAAATTAAGAGAATTTTTCACTACAAGGCCTGCATTAAAAGGAAATACTGAGAGGAGTCAGCCCAATTGAAACAAAATGACAAAAAAAAACATAACTATGAGTAAGGTGACTAGCAGGCAGATAGATGCAGAAAGTGCAACCCTTATTAAAAACAGTGCATTATAAACTTAAATAATAAGAAAAGACTTGTTATTGCAAGATAGTAATGACCATTGAGTATACCCGAGGATAAATTGAGATGACCATGACAGAAGAGGGAAGAATTTAAAGATCCAAATTCACAAAGGAGAATGAAAAAAAGACACATGCAGGAAAATGGATGAGTATATGTACACAACTATCACCTACATATTTGTAAAGGTAACCACACACCAAAAATTCAGAAATGAAGTATATAACATAAAAGAAGAAGTATCAGAGGGAGAATCTACAAAACACAAAGAAAATTTAAAAAAAAAAACAAAAACAGAGACACAAGGATGAGAAAGCGATGGAAACACTGAGCTACCGGAAAGCAAAAGATAAAATGGTTATAGGAAAATCTCATATTTCAATAATAACCCTAAGTGTAAATGGACTAAATTCACCAATGAAAAGGAATGGAGTTGCAGATTGGATCAAAAACAAAACAAAACAAAAAAAAAATCATACGCTACCTCTAGGAGACATATCTCAATTACAAAGACAAATGTAAACTAAAAGTGAAAGAATGAAAAGCGATATTTCAAGCAAATGACATTCAGAGAAAAGAGGGAGTAGTGGTACTAATATCAGACGAAATAGACTTCAAAGTAAAAAAGGTAAAGAAACATACTTAGGGACAATTCATAATGATAAAGGAAGTCATGCACCAAGAACACATAACATGCATTAATATCTATGGTCCCAATCGGGGAGCCCCAAAATATGTAAAACAATTACTAACAGAACTAAAGGGAGAAACAGACCAAAATACTATCATAGTAGGGGACCTAAATACCCCACTGTTGGATATGGACAGATCATCCAAGCAGAAAATCAATAAGGAAATAATATCCTTAAATAACACATTAAACCAACTAAATATAATAGTCATTTACAGAGCCTTCCATCCCAAAACAGCTGCTTATACATTCTTCTCTAGTGCACATGGAACATTCTCAAGGATCAACCACATACTGGGACACAGAGATAGCCTCAACAAATATAAGAGAGTTGAAATCATACCAACTATATTCTCTGATCATAATGCTTTGAAATTAGAGATAAACTGCAAAAAGAAATCAAGAAGAAACACAAAAACATGGAGATTAAACAATATGCTACTGAAGAATAACTGGGTCAGAGAAGAAATAAAAAGAGAAATCAAGAGATACATAGAAACAAAGTATAATGATAGTACAACATATCAAATCTTTTGGGACATGGAAAAAGCAGTCATAAGAGGAACGATCCTATCTCCAAAAACAGGTCTATCTCCAAAACAAGAATGAGACTAAATAAACAGCCTAATGCTTCATTATAAGAAACTAGAAAAGGAAGAACAAATGAAGCCTAAAGTCAGCAGAAGGAAAGAAATAATCCAGAAATAAATGAGATTGAAAAAAAATAGCAATAATAAATGCAACAAAGAGCTGGTTTCTTGAGAAGGTTAATAAAATTTACAAACCCCTGATTACACTCACTAGAGAAAACAGAGAAAGGACACAAATAAATAAAATCAGGAATGAAAGAGGGGAAATTATGACTGACATCGCAGAAATACAAAGGATCATAAAAGAATAATATGAAAAAAATATATAACACTAAATTTAATAACCTAGAAGAAATGGACCAGTACTTAGAAGAATACAAGCTTCCTAGACTGAATCAAAATCTGGAAATCTAAATAGACTGATCAAGAGTATGGAAATCAAAACAATCATCAAAAGCCTACCAAAATGTAAAAGTCCAGGACCAGATGGTTTCACCAGTGAATTCTACCAAACATTCAAACTCTTCCATACAATCGAAGAGGAGGTAATACTTCCCAACTCATTTTGTGAGGCAAATATTACACTGTTACCACTGATAAAAATAACAGAAAAAAAGAAAACTACAGAACAATATCTCCAAAGAAAGCAGATGCAAATATTTGAAATAAGACAATAGCAAACCAAATATAGCAAAATATTAAAAAGATTATGCAGCACGATCAAGTGGGCTTCATCTCAGAAGCACAGGGTTGGTTCAACATAAGCAAATCAATTAATGTGATACACTACATAAATAAAGAATAAGAATCATATGATCATATCAATACATGAAGAAAATCCTACAAAAAGATACAGCATCCATTTATGACCAAAACACTTCACAAAATCAATATAGAAAAAAAGTACCTCAATGTAATAAAGGCCATTTATGATAAACCCTTGGCCAACATTATACTTAATGGTGAAAAACTAAAATCCTTCCCTCTAAGATCAAGAACAAGGCAAGGCTGCCCACTATCACCACTGTTATTCAATATAACTTTGGAAGTCCTACTAGTGCAAACTGACAAGAGAAAGATATGAAAGGCATCCAAATAAGGGACAAAGAAATCAAACTGTCACTATTTGTGGATGACATGACTCTCTATATAGAATATCCTAAAGAATCCACAAGAACACTACTAGAAACAATAAGTAAATACAGTACAGTCTCTGGATATAAAGTTGATGTTCAAAAATCTATAGCATTCCTATACAATAATAATGAAGTGTCAGAAAAAGAAGTGGAAAAAATAACTCCTTTTGCAATTGCAACAAAAAGAATAAAATACCTAGGAAGAAATGTGCAGGACATAAATAATGAAAACTACAAGACCCTATTAAAAGAAATCGAAGAAGATACAAAGAAATGCAAAGATATTCCATGTTCTTGGATAATAAAAATCAACATAGTTCAAATGTCCATATTACCTAAAGCATTAGACAGATTTAATGCAAACCCCATCAAGATCCCATCGGCTTTAAAAAAAAATAGAACAGAAATCATCAAATTTGTATGGAAGCACAAAAGACCCCAAATCGCCAAAGCCATCCTGAGAAAAAAGAATGAGGCTCAAGGTATCAGTGTGTGACTTCAAATTATACTACATAGTGACAGTAAAACAGACACACAGACCAGTGGAACAGATTCCAGAGTCCAGAAGTAAACCCATATTTATATAGGCAAATAATTTTCAACAAAAAAGCCAAAAACATACAGTGGAGAAAAGAAAGCCTCTTCAATAAATGGTGCTGACAAAACTGGAAAGCCACCTGCAAAAGAATGAAACTAGACTGTTGTCTATCACCATACACCAAAATTAACTCAAAATGGATTAAGGACCTGAATATAAGACCTGAAAGAATACAATGCATAGAAAAAAACTTAGGAACTAAACTCAAGAACCTTGGACTTAAAGAGGATTTTATGAATTTGACCTCAAAGGCAAGGGAAATAAAAGCAAAAATAGATGAATGGGACTACATCAAACTAAAAGCTTCTGCTCAGCAACAGAAATCGACAACAAGGTAAAGAGACAAACATCTTATGGGAAAATATATTTCCAATCAACACCTCCAATAAAGGCCTAATATCCAAATTATACAAAGAACTCATATAACTCAATAACAACAACAATAACAACAACAACAACAACAACAAACCTACAAATGACCCAATCAACAAATGGGCTGCAGATCTAAACAGACACTACTCCCTAGAGGACATATAAATGGCCAACAAATATTTGAAAAGATGCTCAACATCGCTAGCTATTAGGGAAATGCAAATCGAAACCACAGTGAGATATCATCTCACTCCTCTTAGAATAGCTATAATCAACAGGACAAGTAATAACAAATGTTGGAGAGGATGCGGAGAAAAAGGAACCCTCATACACAGCTGGTGGAAGTGCAAATTGGTACAGCCACTATGAAAAATATTATGGAGTTTCCTCAAAAAACTAAGAATTGATCTACCATATGATCCAGCAATCCCTCTACTGGGTATTTACCCCAAAGACTTGAAAACCCATATCTGAAAAGTCATTTGCGCACCAATGTCCATAGCAACATTATTCACAGTGGCCAGGACATGGAAGCAACCAAAGTGTTATAACGACAGATGATTGGCTAAAAAAGCGGAGGTATATATATACAGTGGAATATTTCTCAGCCATAAGAAAAGAAGAAATACTGCCATTTGCGACAACGTGGATGGAGCCCGAGATAATCATGCTAAGCAAAATAAGCAAGACAGAAAACATTGAAAATCACATGATATCGCTTATATGTGGGATATAAACTTAAAAGCAACAAATGAACAGGACAAACACATAGAGACTCATGGACATGAACTATGGGCTATCGGTTTCCAGAGGATTATGGACTAGTGATTACTAGTGGGTTGAGAGAGGAGTGGGGAGGTAGATGGTTAAAGGTGGTCAAATATAGGACAAAAGGTTAGAGTGAAGTGGGTAAGGGGGATCAAATATATGGTAGCTCAAGAAAACTGCATTTGGATGGTAAACACACAATAGAAAATACACATGTCAAATTATAATGTACACCTGAAAATTACATAATCGTTTTAACCAATATTACCCCAATAAACTTAAAAATAAATAAATGAACAAACAAACAAATAAATGAATAAAGGAATTTATCGACACCAAGGAATTGTTGGAAGGACTTGTTTATGAAGAAAAAACATGTATCAAAATCATTGATAACTACATATTTACCAACAATTACCACAAATGGAAAAGAGAGGGAAGCTGAATGGATAAGAAAACAATACCCCTACATATGCTGCTATAAGATACTCACTTCAGATTAAAAGGCACACACAAACTAAAAAGAAGAGGATGGAAAATGATATTGCCTTAATGAACCTAGGTTATTTTGCTGAATGAGAAAGAGAAACACCATATGATTTCATGCACATGTGTAATCTAAACAACAAAATAAACAACGACAGAAACAAAAAAACTCATTGATAGAATATTTTGAAGAGGGTGGTTGGGGGAATGGTGAAAACAGGCAAAGGGAGTAAGAAGTACAAATGGATAGATACAAAATGGACATGGAGATATAAAATGTAGCATAAGGGAAATAGTTAATAATGTTGTAAAAAGTATGTAAGGGGGAAATGGGATACTTGATTTAGTGGGCTAACCACTTTGTGAGTTATATAGATCTCTAATCACTATCCTGTACAACTGAAATGAATATATTATCATTTGCCAACTATTATTGAAAAACCTAATTGAGTTGTACAATGTAAGTATGAGCAACTAATTGTCTTTTACACTTCAATAAACTGGGGATCAAAAGAACAATAGCTGTTTGCAAGCTTATTTTATGATGTAGTGTTTCTAGACCTGGAATTCAGCTCCAAGGATGAATTACGAACACATATAAACTCATGGATCAATAAGCTTTATGTTTTGATTGTCACCAACATGCTGCAGTGTTTAATAATGAGGAAAATGAAGTAGAAGGAGCAATGAATTGATAACATTTGCTCTGTTTGCAGGCCAGACACCCTCTCCACATTTACTCTTAAGATTTGGCTAGGACAAAAGATCAAGCATCAGAAAGCATATTCCTCAATATTGTTTTCTGAATATATTCCCCCTTATTTCCAAGCAATCCATTTCTTAAAGGATCATCACTTAGTTATGAGAGCCTAAACTGCCAAGTGATTCCACATACAATTTGAAGTTGGGAAATCTAAACTCTATAACACAGTTAACCACTCTGACTGTATCTGTCACATTATCTGTCAACTAAAACTAGTAATAATTGACATCTGCCTAATAGGTGATGGATGAAAATGAGTGAAATAATGTTTGAAATACAGTAATTTAAAGTGGGTAATAAATTGTGGTATCAATAAAGAATCTATTTATAACGTTTATTTTGATACATTAATTGAATTATTATTTTCTCTAGGTAAATTTACAAATGTCTAAGAAACAAAACTTTTAGGACACACGGTTATTCAAACAACAGGATATCTATTGAGTGCTTTCTTTGAGCCAGGCACTGTTCTAAGTGATTAAGAAATAGCAATGAATAAAAAAGACTAAATCCATGCTTTTATGGAGCTTACATTCTAGTTGTGAGAGGTAGACAATAAAACAAGTTTTTGAAAAAGTATGATAGAAGATAAGTGCAATGGAAAAAAATATTTTTTAAATCAGGGGAAAGAAGATAGAGTGTGGGAGAGAAGTGGAATTTTAAATAAGGTGGTCGGAGAAAGCCTCGCTAAAAAGGTGGCATTTGAGTAAAGGCTTAAAGGTAGTAAGAAATGAGCCATGTTAATATTGGAGAGAAAAACATTCCAGGCATATAAATAGTGGGTAAGGGGGCTGCAGGATAATAGGAGGTAAAATCAGAGAGGTAACAGAGAGACAGTGAAGAACCAGAAATAAGTCATTTTTAGGGCATGGGCTTTTACTATGAGTAATGCAGGAAGCCATTGATAGCAAGACTGCGAGGACATGAATATTAGTGGCATATAAACAATCTACTTTCGTGACAGAAAAAGTAAGTTGTGTGTAGTTATAGCGATAGCAATGTTTTGAGCAGGTCAAAGTCCTAAGTGCAATTGAGCCTCTCACACTTTCTAATACAGAAAAAGGCTTTGAGTGAAAATCAGTCTGGATAAATGAGGGGGAATGAATTATAGGCTATTTCCAAAGGAAATGTGGTCATATTACCTTCAATACATAGCAACAACAAAGCTAACAGGAATGCCTAGTAGGGGTCTGCTTTAGTAAAATATATATGTATATATATTTCATATATATATATATATGAATGATTTATCATAGTTTGTTATTTATAGGTTTCTAAATACCTAAGAAGATTTTGTTTAACTCTGTCATTGGAATGACCAGCCCTTCAATTTCTTTTTCATTATTAATTTTCTTAGCAGACTCTCTATTCTATAAATGCTGAGAGGTTAAGCTTCAATTCTGCCCTTGTACAAATGAAAACTGCTTTTGATTTTGTGAAACTCAATGAAAAAAGATTTACTCTGGCAATAGTGTCTATTTAGAGCCACATAAGTTCCTACCTATCTGATAACCTATCCAAGCAAAGTTCACAAAATGAACACATTCCAGTGAACTGAATATACTACACAGAAGTTAATTGCCCTCTGGCCAGTGACAAGACAACTGCAATAGAAATGAGTCTGAACATTTCAGCTGCCACTGTAGACCATTGACATCTACCTATAGAACACTATCCTAGACTCTTTGCAGTCTGTTCACTCTAGAATTTGTTTAGTGGCAATAGCTAAAATTTCTCAAGAGTGCTAGGTAATATTAAACATTATGTTAAATTCTTTATGATTACTATTGTGCAATCCTTACAACTCTATAAGGTCAGTATTTTATTATTTCCATCTTAGTAGATGCGGGAACTCATCCATAAGAGAATCCAAGAGTTTAACTGATTTGTCCAGGATCCTATAGATTGTAAATGGCACAGTCAAGATTAGATAGTAATCTGGTTCTTTGACCATGACTACTTCATGTGTTCTAAATATCTATATTAGTCTAGGTCAGTAAAAGTAATACTGCTTACATGATGATGATGAACATGTGATTTGTAGTCAGAACACTGGATGTGATATAACTTCCATATTTCTTCCAACTGCACAACCACATTTAGTCTCCCCTTCTTTATTTGTAAAATGAAAATGAGGGTGTCTATCTAACAGGGTTTTGGCTGAGATTAGTTGAAATAATGCATGTGAAAATACCTAGTGCCATACCTGGCAAATGTGAACTAATCTATACGTGTTTCCTAATCCTTTTGGATACCCTACCTTGAACTAGCTGTCCATTTTTATCAAGGCGACAATATGGGTGTTGTTCCTGAAAGGATGTATATTTTGAAATTCATTTTAAGGATTCGGAGAATATGGGTTTTCCATATGTTATTTATATTCCCTTGTCCAATCCTGCTTTCAACCAAGGGCATTAATCTAGTAGGTAAAAGTTTAATAGTGAATGATTAATCACACACAGAAGAAACCAGTGTCTTTTGTCTTCTTCAGCCCCAATTGAGCCAACTGGCATAGTCCCTAACTGGTTGGCACAGCTTGAATCAATGAATGCCATGTTTAGTCCTTCAAGACAATTTAACCTCTCTCTTTTTTGTTAGCTTTTATTTTTATTCCTTTAAAGGGAACATGTCTTAAAAGTAAAATAAGTTAACATTTGATATGCCCCTATCTGACACCCTGAGCCTGGCTCTCAGGAGGGTGCCACAGCTTCCAGTTTAGAACAATAAAAGAACCATTAATAGCCAAATAAAAAAAAAAAGAAACCCACACTTGCAATGTGACTATCATTTACACTTCTTTGCAACAGTCTAGACATATTTCAATGGGGTGTTATCTAATGTGATAATTGGTAAGTAGATCTTTGCCCATGTACTGGGCTTATCTATGAATTATAATCTGAGAGTTGCATGCCATTATTGGTCTGCTGCCTGTAGCCTTTCTTCATTCAACAGAGGTCTTGCTGTTCTCTCAGAAAACAGAGGCCTTAGAGGGTCAGCTGTGTATAATAAGTAATTATTAAATATGAAACATTAGCTTGGAATTTATAGCACATAACTAGGTGAGAATGTGAGTCTCATTTTGGATTGGCTCTGCGTATAGTTTTAGAGTCCAATTTTGAAGATCATTTGGGGATTACTATTTATTTCAAATCTATTTCTTTTCAAAAATAAGAATTGTATGGTTGAGAGGTTGAAACCTATGAATGCCCAATCTGATTATTACTAGTGCATTTGTTATCAATTCAAAGATAAAGGTGACTGCCCATTTGAAAAGCAGTTTTCCGTTGTTTGGTATATTGTGCACCAATTACAAACATCAGAGAACTCTTAATCAACCTGATATTTTTGCCAGCTTTTCAAGTGCATCCAGATGTTTAATTAGCAGAGTTAATGGGTAATGTGCTAATAGGAAGCTGAGAACAACAGGTTAGTGAGAGAGGTGGTAGTGGCATATAAAATCTACAGAAAATCTGTTAATATAATCTGCTGAATGAGGGGAGAGAAAGGAGCAGAACAGTACTTCGTATTGAAACGAATCCATGGTAGTCATCATTGAAAAAGAAATATGTATGCAGAGAAGCAGAAATTGGGGCAGAAATACACTGAACAAACAGGCAAGGCCAGAAAGAAGCAAACTGCATTTTAAATCAAAGTAATGTCTATGGCTCAGGGAATTTGAAAGGTCCTCAGGTGGGGAAAATATTTCCTGGGTGCCCTAGGAAATATTTTCCAAATGCCTGCTTTCTTGGTGTTTCTGGCTTTCATTGCTGCCAGTTGTGGTACGTTCCCCTCCAGCTCCTCAGGAGCAGCCACGTAATGAAGAGAGAACTAGCACAGGAGCTGCACAAAACCAGTGCCAGTAACTTTCATTCTCAGCCTTAAGAAGCCGGTGCTATGTCTGAACCTCCCTATTCCCCTGCAAGTCAAGATTAGTGTTTTTATATTTACCCTTGTTAAACATCTAAATTAGAGCCACTTGTCTGCTTTAAGGACCTTAGAAAGATGTTAATTGTTTTGCTTATTGGGCGTGAAACAAAATGTTCATAATGCTCAGTGAATCACTCTAACACTTTCTCTTTGTATGTAACTCATAACTCTTCCTTCATTTTTAACTAGTGTAAGAGTCAGCTGTTTTAGACACCTATTTCCCCTATTAAGCTCTGAGCCCCTGAAAACAGGAAAAGGGTCTTTTTAAATAAAGCTCTACTTCCCCAAGCACCTAATACAGTATTTTGCACCTATTACATTCTTAATGATCTCCCCTCCTCCCATAACCCTTGTGTCCCACATCATTCCTCTACCAAAGAATGAAGGCTTTATGTGATTTTTTTCTGGGCATTACCGTGGACTCAGGAATCTAAAGTGAATTGTGAAGGCCTAAGAAATGAAAGAGCGTGACTCATCATACTCATATACCTGAGGTTTATTAGTATTTGCATCAAATACATAACTGCCGTTAGAAACAAGCTCTAGTTGCTACTACAAATTGCTTTAAAAAGTGGTTCTGAAGCTTTAGAGTGCTTCAGAATCACCTAGAATAAGTGTGCATAATCCTGAGCTCTGAAGAAATTCTGATTCAATAGGTGGAGCTCAAGAATAAACATCTTTAATAAGTCCCCCAGGTAATTGACTACACATTTGCCCTACTGTAGACACTTTGTCATCATGGCAATACCAATTTCTATTTTAATAGTTACCAGTAGACAAGAATATTGGGAAAATTGTTTTAAAATACAAATTCAGATTGCCAAGCATTTGTTAAATATGTGCTCATACATGGTGTGAGAAATTTGAAATGATTTATAGAAAGAGTTGCTATCCTGAAGGATGATCTTGCTAAGGAAAAAGGAAACTTCTAAAGAGTGATATATAACAGAATACTCTATTCAAATGCTAAATAATGTGATATAGTCCATTAATGCTAGAGAATTCAGGAAAGAAAGATTAATGAACAAAAGAGTTTGAATTTTACCGATGTGCCATATAAACTTAGAGTGAGTGATGATTCATGAGAAATATGACTTTAACAGATTCTAAACTCAAAAATGGACAGTTATCTTTGGCTATATTCTAGATTTTTTCTCCATTTATGTCTATTATAAACTATATGCTTCTTTTGAAACTAAATTTCAACCTTTTCTTTTTCAGATGGTTTGACTGACTGTGTGGACCCTGATTGTTGTCAACAAAGTAACTGCTACGTGAGTCCACTCTGTCAGGGATCACCAGACCCTCTTGACCTCATTCAGCAAAGCCAACCCATATTCTCTCAGCATACTTCAAGACTCTTCTATGACCGAATCAAATTCCTCATTGGCAAGGACAGTACTCATGTCATTCCTCCAGAGATCTCATTTGACAGCAGGTATATATGTATTTGTTTTATTCTTTAATGAATTATTACTCATGTTTTTCCTTAACCATGAAAGGAAGATGTCTACTAAAGATGAGGTTACTTCCCATTTCACACGGTCTATATTGATTTCTTTTTTAGGTTTATCTGGACTATCCAATCCTTTTCTGATTAGTTAAGGGAGAGAACTGATTTTTTTAGAGTTTCTGTATCATAGAAGATGCATACACACATATACATACACATATACATGATGTGTATTATTTGTAGTAAAGTATAGATAGGCCTTTTCATGACAAAAAATAAAGGATGGAAGTATAATTTGCAAATTTATTGCTTAGCTTCTGGATTGATCCCTTGAAAACTTATTGAATTTCAAAAGCTAAATTTTCAGATTCATTCCATGATGTAACTTATTTCTATATGAAAGAGTTGGGTGAATTTTATTTTCTAATGTGAAATGCAAGACTTGTGAAAATCTGCCTTCTAGGAAAGTGCGAATGCATGAATTGTCATGAAAGACCTAAGACCAAAGTCCAATCCATTAGATGAATAAATTTTTAAAAATTGCTTACTTATTTAAAGAATAATAACATAAATTTTCTCATTGATATTCTCTGCTTCATCTTCAGCAATGACATGTTTTACTAATTACTACTAGATATAAGTAAGTCACTGAATGTCAACATTCTTGGTCTCTTAAATATGTCCTCCTTTGTTCAGCCCACAAGCTGATATTTCACTAGCTTCTAGACTATTTCAAACAGGAGTTTAAAAAATAAGCATGGGAACTACTTGTCCATGGGCTTCTGTCTACATCCCATCCATTCAGTTACATCCTAATGGGTGTCATCAGTCCCCCAAAAAAACTCAGTCAAAAGCTTATATTGATATCAGTGACAATCTAAGAAAACTACAACTCAATCTTGACCTACACAAAGAAGAAAAGAGAAAAGAAGGATGTGCATGGAAATTTAAAACATTATCTTTCCCACAGATTGTATACTAGACCTGTTACTGAAACTTAAAACTTTCTCGCTATTTTTATTATTGTACAGTTCTGACATTGGAGGTCTTTGACAGAACCCGAAACCCAGTGCATCATAATAAAGGCCTTTTCTGCCAGGGGATTTAGTCAAAGCTTGCCTTCTTCCAAGAGACTTAGTCATTCCCATTTTGAAGCGTTTCTCCCAGCTCAATAACAACTCTGGGGTATCTTTCAAATGGGTTCTAGTCAAATTAATCATTTAGAGGGTGTAAATTTATTTATTGTACACCAGAGGAATAAAAGGAACAGAAATAGCCATTATTCCCATATTCCTATTTAAGGTAATGATAAGTCATTAACTCTGTAGCTTTCTGCATACTTAGGGAGAAGTCAGTCCAAAAAGGAAAAAAAAAGGGAGGAAATAACAATCTCTATGACATGGAGCTACATTAAAATACTCACTGAACTCAAATAAAGGGAGAAATTCAGTACCTGAGAAAGACAGGGAACAAGTCATTGTGATCCAGAGCAGAGTGTTTGAGCAGTAAGCCTAGAAAAGTGAGAAGAAACTTCAACCCCTACAGTTCAACTTCATGCTTCAAGCAGCATTTGCCAGCAACTCATGGAGCGAGCAAACCTATTACTTGTGGTGATTAACGCCCTTCTCCTACTTGTGGTTTAATTGAGTTTTCCTCATTTTTTTTCTGTAAAATGTTGCAAGTTATCATTTGGCTCTGCAAGTCATATCTGAATTCAAAATGACAGGTCTCCATCCAGTGGTCTCAGTTATTACAGACATATCCAATTTGCCAGAAAAGTTACAGGTCTTTTCTAAGGGAAATGGTTGAAGATAAGCAATCTAACTATATTTCCTCTAAAACTCAACACATGCAGTGTTACTCTGGGTATCTATGATTATACATATAAGTGATAATAGTCACAGCTCTTACATCAACATAGCACTTTTTACTTTGCAAAGCACTCAACATACATTATTTTATTTAAACCTCGCAATTTTTTCTGAGAAATAGGTATTTGTATTGGTGTATTTTATAAATGAGGAAACTGAGGTTCAGAATGATTCAATAATTTGCCCAATGCCACACAGCCAGGAAGTTTGGATTGCAGCAACCCTTATAACTTTTCTGTTACACCACAATTGCCACATTTCAACTTGTCCTTAAATAAGCCTGGTGACTTGGGTCTAATTTATACTAGATAAATGGTATCTGAGTCAACATAAGTAACTTAGAAACCAAATGACATTTAAAAATCCAGTTCAATTTAATACATTTTAATGATATTATTTACAAACATCAAACCTGTGCTAATGGAATTCCTCTTCTTAGAAGAACACAACTGAATGATTGGTAAAGTGGGCCTTTTGTTACATGTAAATTGTTATTGAGCACTTAGTATGTGTCAGGTCTCATACTAAGTTTTTACATATGTTATCTCATTTAATCCTCACAAAAACCCTATATGGTAGATAATATTATTACTCCCACATTTCAGGTGAGAAAACAAGAAATGACATGTCAGTAAGTCTTTTGCCCAAGGTTACAACCAATGAGTGTCATAGTCAGGATTTGAACCCTGACTATGATACTGAGAGCTGACTCTAAACCATTATGCTGAGCCACTTTGGCTACTTAGAAAGCTGGGCTAGCTGACCTTGGAAAGACCTATGGGCCTTATACATCCCTGACTGTTGGGTGGCTCTCTTCAAACAGATCTAGAACACTTATGTGCCATAGCAGGTGAACCAGACTATTTTTACTTTTGCCACATAATTGAGAGATAGCTAAATAGGCAGATTAAGAAAGCATTGCCAAGGGGCTCGTTTGCTTACTGGTAAAACATGACTCACACAGATGACTTGCTGCTGAGTGTTGCCACCATCAGAAGGCTTTAGAGTTAAAGACAGTGGTATACGGGTAACTGTTACATGGACACATACAAGTTAAATGACTGTTCATCTGTGTGCATCTAAATGAGACTAGCCTTTCTTATTCTGAGTTTGCTGCACTGGCATGAGAAGCACATGGAATGTGTACCTCCTGTGCCCCATAGTGGTGCAATATCAATGTGAACATGCAACTGGTCCATAGTGGAGTCTCTAATTAATCCAATTCAATTACCATTTTTTCCTAAATACATTTTACCCTGTAGCCTGAGTTTCTTTCTTTTTTTCAATCTGCTCCCAACTTGACTATAAAGTAAACCATATATTTTCCATGTTCTGTATGACATATTACTTTTTAATAATGTAAATAGATGAACAGAAGCATTATTGATCTTTAGTGTCTGAGCATTTAATCACTATTAATAATATAAAAATTTTTAGAAATATGTAAAAACAAGAGTACATTAAACTAAATGACAACAGTAATTTACAAAGCCACACATTTTACTCTCCATCACTAATGGAGAAGTGTATTTAAAAAACAAAATCCTACCAGGGTTAAGTGATACCATTGGCAGCAAGGTCTGGCCAAACTCATTTGTTTTATAGCTATGACAGTTTGATCTCCACATCAGTCTACATCAAGTATCTATATCAGAGATTGCTTAATATCAGCCCATACATGTATTTTGTTTAGGCTAATATTTAGAAATCAGGAGATTAATAGAAAACCTAGAATGTCTTCCTTTTTTTAGAAAATTTACAAAGTTTGACATCCCTGGGCCCATGGGCATGGCATAAGTTCTCTGAAGCTGCAGGACAGCTGCCCCTCTGGATGAGATGTGACATTCCTCTCTAACTCACCATTCACTGTTCCCCTCACATCTGGCACATTTCCCTCACTTTCAGTGCCATGATGGCATTTGAATTTGTAACCTCTGGATTACACAGCTTCTACAGCGTTCCTTTGAAAGACATCAAGTATTTGTTTGTTTGTGTTTCCTTTCTGCTCTATTTTCATGAGTGTCTTTAAAATCCAGTCTTATCTTTTTTAATGATCCTTTACTCTGTTGGTTTAAAAAGAGAGAGAAAATAGGTGACTGAACATGGACCAGAAATCATATTAATGGAATGACACTTCCACCCATAATTTGCTAGGATACCTATGTACTCCTTGTGAATAAGTTGGTGTATACTCTGCCTCATACCTTAGACTAATAAATTTCCCCATGGCATTTTAACTTATACTATCTTATATCCCACCAATCATGACATCAGATAATCCAGGTCCCACCATAGTAGAAGCAAAATGTTGACTTTCTATGGGAAGGATTTGTATGTTGAAAGGTATTTGACTATTATGTTTCTCACTTAGAATAAATTTGAACAATTTAAAGATCTAAAAATTTGCAGCAATGCTGCTGAGTACAACTGTAGCAGCCTCTTGTGCCCCACTCCTGGTAGAATGCCTACCCCTAGTTAAAAAGTTCTAGAGTTAGGATAAAACTTAGTACAGCAGTAAGCACTGTTAACAGCACTGTTAAAAGGCACAAAATGAAGAGGATAAACATGATGATGGGTAGGTTTCTCCTACATAGTTTCTATTAAGCTGCTATATATTTCAATTTCTTGCTCCACATTGGGATGTACAGAATTAGCTCAGAATTTTCCTAATTGCTAAATCTTAAAAGTTCCATAAGGGCAAGGATCAAGTCTGATTTGTTTTCCCTTGTTTTGATTATCACTGTGTAGCAAACTACCCTAAAACATAATGGATTAAAATAATTTTTATTATTATATTTTATGATTCTTCAGGTAAGAGATTCAGACAGGGTATGGCCAGGATGACTTGTCTTTTCTCCATGATGTTTGGGCTCTCAGCTTGGTTAACTCTTATAGCCAGTGACTGGAACAGCTGGGCAGCAGCCAGGAACTCTCTTTATACATACAGCCTCTCTATTTGGGCTTCATTTTGGCATGACAGCCAGCCTTGTGATTGTCAGAGCTTTTATATATTGGTTCAGAGCTCCAAGAGGGAGTGTTCCAAGAGACAGAAAATGGAAGATGCAAGTCTCTTAAGGTCCAGAAGTTTTAATAGTGGTACTTGTGCTACATATTTTCAGTCAAAACAGTCACAGAGCTTGTCCAGATTAAAAGGAAGGTACATAAATCCCACCTCCTGATGAGAGAAATATCAAAGTATGTGTGGCCATCTTCAATCTACCATACTATTGTATCCCCAAATCCCAAAACAGTACCTGGCAGAAAGTAGTTTAAAAATGAGTGAATGAATGAGTGACTTAGTTGTAGTGATGTTGAAGTGCTCTTCTCATATTTGGTAATGAAAGAATCATTTTGCTTGCCTGGAACACACAGATAATATTAGAGACTCAAATAAGTAAATTCCCAAATGCAGAACTAGCCTAAAGTTAGGATTACTGTTCTCCAAATATCACAGGAACAAATTAATGAAAGATGAAATGATTATATAACAGTAGCGAAGAACTCTTTTTTTAACTTATAAGACATTTCACCACTGTCAGAGCCTGCCCATAATTTTTATCATTTATGACTTTGCCTAAGCATCAATAATCCTGCCTTCAAGTGGGCTTGTAATCAAAATTTAGAACCAAGAAAATATAAGGAAGTCAGTGGCAAGACTGCTGTTAACTGGCTCACTTTGGTATGTGTCATTATTCCATCTTATGAAAAAAAAACACAAAAAACAAAGACAATACCCCAAAACAAATTGAGGTGCTATAAATGCCTTGATCATGGAATTCTTGGCAAACTCTTTACTACTCAAGCCCTCCCCCTCATTTATTATATCCCAATCAATAATAAAATCTTGATTCATGCTCCTGATTACTCATGATACCTGGCAATAGCCATAATTACTTATCATAACTTGTTTAATAAAATATGCTTTTCTGCACTTAGTTGAGCTGAGAATTTATACCATTAAATTTTGTGAATGGCAAAATGAGTTATTCAAGACTGAGGTTAAGGGGAACCTTGCAGTAAGATAGTCATTGCTGCAGAACCTGTTAATCTTGAATATACACTAGGACGTAAGAATAACTATAGGAGACAGATATTAATTACTGTTTTTCCAAATATGTATTTTATTGAAATGTTAGTATTTCCAGAATAACAGAGGAATTTAACTTCATCTATAAGGGTTATCAAGTTCACTTCCATCTTTAATGTAATATAATATACAGATATCAACTCATTTTAAAGGGATAAAGGTAAATATTCACTCATTTATTCAACAAATGTTTATTGAGTACCTACTGTATACCAAAAACTGTATGAATGAAGGTAAGCAAAACAAAGAGTCCCCATACTCACAGAACTCTCCTTACATCTAATTGTAGAGACAGTCGAAACATCAAGTAAATACATTAAAAAATTAATTACAAATTACAATGAATTTTGTGGATTATTTTCTAAGGGAGCTCAGAGGTCACCAACAAAGGGGTCTCAAATTCAAATGTGCTGATACAGATAGGTAACCTAAATAGATGTAACCCAGGAGGCATTCTAGCAAATGAGATAGTCTTTAACAATTATAGAAGTGAGACTGACCTAGAAGTTTTCAGCAATAACTTAAAGATGGAACTAATAGACTCAGGTGAGTTTGAAAGGGTGCTAAAATTGACACACAGGAGGTTATTGATGACATGTGAGAAAAATACAAAGCATATTTGAACAATGAGCAGCTTAACTGTTTACAAGAAGTTTCATCCTTCGACATATGAGGCTATAAATATTTTTTCTACAATTTAAAATGTCTTTATTCTGGGAAACATGGTAGAGTGAGAGATGCCCTCAGTTATCTCCCCTTGAAACAATAAGCTGAACCAAACAAAAACTCAACAAAATCACCCAAAGTGCAAACCAGCACATCTGAGCATGGGATCTGCGCATAAGAGCTACCACAGGTCAGAATCCTGGGTGTCGAGTGGTGGACTCAGAGAAATAAAGAAGCTGTCTCTTGCAGCCACAGGAGCTCCTTTCAGGAGGGAGAGGAGTGAAGGTGCAGCCACTTCCCTGATCAGCCTGCCTGGAAGTGCCAGAACTTCTAGGAGCAGGCAGAAGGGCCCAGTCATCAAGGTAGAAAGCAGAGAAGTGGGATGGGACAGAAGAGAAACAATTGATTTTGACTGACCCTGGTTCCGAAACCGAGGCTGAGCTGCAGCTTTCAACCCCTAACACAGAGAGTCCCTCCACCCATACCCTCCAGGACCAAACAACCCAGAGCCTCAAGGAAATCTGAGCAAAAGCTGCCAAGAATGAAGCTACCTCTCACAGCATCTGGAGGAGGGGAGAAGGTGTGATGACTTCCCCAATCAGCCTTCCTGGAAGTGTCGGAACTTCTAGCAGCCAGTAGCAGGGCTGAGTCATCAGAGCAGAAAGCAGAGAAGCAGATGGGGCTACAGAGAAACAACAGTTGATTTTATTGGCCCCGGTTACAAAATCAAGGCTGACCTGCAGCCCCCAACTCCCAATCCAGAGGGTGCCTCCCCCTATACCCTCTGAGACCACTCACCGCAGACTCCAGGGGAATCTGAGCAAACATTACCGAAACTGTTGCTAACACTGACAGGGACTGAAACTGAGTGCAGAAAGTGTGATTAAATATCTACAAGAAAATAAATAAAACACTTAAGCATTATATAATGCAGGGGTCCAAGAGGCTTAGCTGCCACCTACTGCAAAGAAAAAATAAGTGCCTTCTTTGCAGCAGGCTAAACAGAGACCTTTATATAATAAATCTTCTTCCTGGAAAAACAGTGGAATACACACCCATTAATGCCCAGGCAGAGAAATAGTCCATTAAATGCCACGAACAACCAAACTGACAAGGCAGCTCAGAAAGAAAGAAAAAAATCTCCAGAAAATAAGCTTACAGACATAGAAATATGTAAATTAAATGACAAAGACTTCAGGATAGCACTTTTGAAAAAACTCAGTGAGATACAAAACAAATCATATCAACAATTTCAGGGATTAAAAAAAAAAACCCGAACAACTAGATGAGCAGAGCAAAGAGATTGACACCCTCAGTAAGAACAGAATAGATATGCTGGAGATGAAGAACACACTGCAAGGGTTGAAAAATGAAATAGCAAACCTGAGAAATAAATTCGACTACATGGAGGTAAGGATCAGTGATATCGAAGACAGAGATCTAGAGATAAATCAGAAAGAAGAGAGAAAGCGGAGAATGAAAAATAATGAAAGAGAATTACAAGAAATAGCTGATACCATAAGGAGAGGAAACATAAGAATAATGGGCATTACCGAAAGTGAGGAAAAGGAGCAGGGACTAGAAAGCATTTTCAGACAAATGGTGAATGAGAATTTCCCAAATACAAGGAATGAGCTGGAGCTTGGAATTCAAGAAGTCAACAGAACACCCAATTATTTCAACCCAAAAAGGTCTTTACTGAGACACATTGTATTAAAGTTATCAAAAACCGATGACAAAGACAGAATTCTCAGGGCCACCAGGGAAAAGAAGACAGTAACATATAAAGGAAACCCATTAGATTGTCCTTGGGCTTCTCAGCACAGACCTTATAAGCCAGAAAGGAAGGGAACAAAATATTTAAACTTTTAAGTGAAAGGAACTACCAGCCTAGGATGAGGTACCCAGCTAACTTCTCCTTTAGATATGAATGAGAAATCAAGACCTTTCAATATATACACAAATTGAGGGACTTCTCCACTACAAGGCCTACACTACAGAAAATACTGAAATGGGCCAGCTCACCTAAAAAAAAATAACAACAACAACAAAAATACATAATTAGGAGTAAAGCGACTATGAGGCAGGTAGAAGCAGAGGAGTGCCACCCTTATTAAGACCAGGGTATTATAGCTTAAATAATAAGAAGTGAATTATTATAAGAAGATAATAATAAATGTTCAGCATACATAAGGACAAACTGAGAAAACATGACTGAAAAGGGGAGGATTCAGAGATCCAAATTCTCAAAGGGGAATGGAGATAAGGCACACACAGAAGAAAATAGATGACTGTATATATATATAACTATCCTTTATGTATCTGTAATGGTAACCAGACACCAAAGATTCATAACTGTAATATATAACATGAAACAAGAAGAACCAGAGGGAAACCCACAAAAGCCAATGAAAATAAAGAAAACAGAAATATAGGAACAATGAAGCAATGGAAACACGGAGCTACTAGAAAGCAAAAGATAAAATGGCTATAAGAAGACCTCATATTTTAATAATCACCTTAAATGTAGATGGACTGAACTGACCAATAAAAAGGCATAGAGTTACATATTGGATAAAAAATAAAACCCAACCATATACTGCCTCCAGGAGACACATCCAACTCCAAAGACAGACTCCAAGTGAAAGGATGGAAAATGATATTTCAAGCAAATGGCATTCAGAATAAAGCAGGATTAGCCATACTAATATCAGACAAATAGACTTCAGAATAAAAAAGGAAAAGAAAGATATTGAGGGAAACTTTATAATGATAAAGGGAATCATGCATCAAGAACAGTTAACACTTATTAATATCTATGCTCTCAATTAGAGACCCCCAAAATATATAAAACAATTACTAACAGAACTAAAGGAAAACACACCAAAACACTATTGTAGTAGAGAACCTGAATACTCCACTATAAGTTATGGACAGATCGTCCAAACAGAAAATCAATAAGGAAATTACATCTATAAAATACAGTTTAGTCCAACTGGACATAATTGATATTTACAGAGCATTCCTTTCCAAAATAGCTGCTTATACATTCTTCTCTAGTGCACATGGAGCATTCTCAAGAATTGACCACATACTGGGACACAGAGATAACCTTAACAAACATAAGAGGGTTGAAATTATACCAACTATATTCTCTGCTCATAATGATTTAAAACTAGAGATCAACTGCAAAGAGAAATCAGGAAGCACCACAAATACATGGAAATTAAGAAACACGCTACTGAAGAATAACTGGGTCAGAGAAGAAATAAAAACAGAGAGCAAGAGATACATAGAAATGAATGATAATGATAGAACAGCATATCAAATATTTTGGGACATGGCAAAAGTGGTGTTAAGAGGAAACTTCATACCTTTATAGGCCTATCTGGAAAAATAAGAATGAGCTCCAAAAAACAACCTAATACTTCATCTTAAAAACTACAAAAAGAAGAATAAATGAAGCCTACGGTCAGCATAAGGAAAGAAATCATCAAAATTAGAGTAGAAATAAATGAAATAATAAAAAAATGAACAATGGAAAAAATAAATTCAACAAACAGCTGGTTCTTTGAGGTTAATAAAATTGACAAACTCCTAGCTAGACTCACTAAAGAAAAAAGAAAAAGAACACAAATAAACAAAATCAGGGATGGAAGGAGAAATTATGATGACATCACAGAAATACAAAGGATCATACAAGGATACTATGAAAAAGTATATAACACCAAATTTAATAATCTATAAGAAATGGACCAGTACTTAGAAGACTACAACCTTCCTAGACTGAATCAAGAACTGGAAAATCTAAATAGACCAATCAGGAGTAGGTCAATCGAAAAAATCATCAAAAACCTACCAAAAAGTAAATGTCCAGGACCTAATGGCTTCACCAGTGAATTCTACCAAACATTCAAAAAAGATTTAATACCTAATCTCCTCAAACTCTTCCATACAATCAAAGAGGAGGCACTACTTCCCAATTCATTTTATGAGGCCAATATTACACTTATACCACAACCTGATAAAGATAACACAAAAAAGAAAATGACAGACCAATATCTATCATGAAAACTGATGCAAAAATCCTAAATAAGATATTAGCAAACCCAATACAGCAACATATTAAAAAAATTATACACCACAATCAAATGGGCTTCATCCCAGAGGCGCAGGAGAAGTTCAACGTATGCAAATCAATTAAGGTGATATACCACATAAACAAATTAAAAATAAGAATCATAAAATGATATCAATAGATGCAGAAAAAGCCTTTTACAAGATACAGCATCTATTTATTATTAAAACACTTAACAAAATCAGTAGAGAAGGAAAGTACCTTAACATAATAAAGGCCATCTATGACAAACCCTCAGCCAACATTATACTGAATGGTGAAAAACTAAAAACCTTCCCTCTAAGATCAGGAACAAGGCAAGGCTGTCTACAATCACTACTGTTATTCAATATAACATTGGAGGTCCTAGCGAGTGCAATCAGGCAAGAGAATGATATAAAAGGCATCCAAATAGGAAATAAAAAAGTCGAATTGTCACTATTTTTGGATAACATGATTCTCTATATAGAAAACCCTAAAGATTCCACAAGAACACTACTAGAAACAATAAGTAAATACAGTAAAGTTTCTGGATACAAAATCAATGTTCAAAAATCTATATCATTCTTATACTCTAATAATGAAACATAAGAAAAAGAAGTGGAAAAAATAATTCCTTTTGCAATTGCAACAAAAAGAATAATATACCTAGGAACAAATTTAACAAAACAAGTGACGAACCTATATAATGAAAACTACAAGACTTTCTTAAAAGAAATCGAAGACGATAAAAAGAAATGGAAAGATATTCCATGTTCTTGGATTGGAAGAATCAACATGGTTAAAATGACCATATTACCTAAAGCATTATACAGAGTTAATTTAATTGCAATCAAAACCCCACTGGCATTTTTTTTAAAGAAATAGGACCAAAAAAATCATCAGATTTGTGTGGAAGCAGAAAAGACTCCAAATTGCCAAAGCCATCTTGAGAGAAAAGAGCAAAGCTGGAGGAATCAACCTGCTCAACTTCAAATTATACTACAAAGTGACAGTAATCAAAATGACATGGTATTGGAAGCAAAACAGACACACGGACCAGTGGAACAGAATCAAGAGTTCAGAAGTAAACCCATATTTATATGGGCAAATAATTTTCAACAAAAACACCAAAAACATACAGTGGAGAATGGAAAACTTCTTCAGTAAATTGTGCTGGAAAAATTGGAAAGCCACCTGCAAAAGAATGAAACTAGACTGTTGTCTATCACCACACATCAAAATTAACTCAAAATGGATTAAGGACCTGAATATAAGACCTGAAAGAATACAATGCATAGAAAAAAACATAGGAAATAACTCAAGAACCTTGGACTTAAAGAGGATTTTATGAATTTGACCTCAAAGGCAAGGGAAATAAAAGCAAAAATAGATGAATGGGACTACATCAAACTAAAAGCTTCTGCTCAGCAACAGAAATCGTCAACAAGGTAAAGAGACAAATATCTTATGGGAAAATATATTTCCAATCAACATCTCCAATAAGAGCCTAATATCCAAAATATACAAAGAACTCATATGACTCAACAACAACAACAACAAACAATCCAATCAAAAAATGGGCCGAGGACCTGAACAGACACTTCTCCTTAGAGGACGTATAAATGGACAATGAATATATGAAAAGATGCTCAACATTGCTAGCTAGTAGATAAATGTAAATCAAAACCACAGTAAAATACCATCTCACTCACACCTCTTAGAATATCTATAATCAACAGGACAAGTAATAACAAATATTAGAGAGGATACAGAGAAAAAGAAACCTTCATATACTGCTGGTGGGACTGAAAATTGGCATAGCCACTATGGAAAACAGTATGCAGTTTCCTCAAAAAGTAAGAACTGATCTACCATATATGATCCAGTAATCCCTCTACTGGGTATTTACCCCAAAGTCTTGAAAACCCATATCTAAAAGATATTTGCACACCCATGTTCATAGCAGCATTATTCACAGTTGCCAGGACACAGAAGCAACCAAAGTGTCCTACCACAGATGACTGGCTAAAGAAGTGGTGGTACATATATACAATGGAATATTACTCAGCCATAAGAAGAGATGAAATACTGCCATTTGCAACAACATGGATAGAGCTCGAGATAATCATGCTAAGCGAAATAAGCCAGACAGAAAACATTGAAAATCACATGATATCACTTATATGTGGGATGTAAACCTAAAAGCAACAAATGAACAGGACAAACAAATAGAGATTCATAGACATGGACTGTAGGCTAGTGGTTACCAGACGATTATGGACTAGCGGTTACTAGTGATTTGAGAGAGGAGGGTGGAGGTAAATGGGGTAAAGGGGGTCAAATATAGGGTTTGAGGTGGGGGTGAAGTGGGTAAAGGGATCAAATATAAGGTAGCTGAAGGAAACTGGACTTTGGGTGGTAAACACAATAGATTATACAGATGTCAAATTATAATATACACCTGAAAATTATATAATTGTATTAACCAATGTTACTCCAATAAACTTAATTAAAAATTTTAAAAAATAAGTTGTGTTACATAAATACAATGGAATATTACTCACCCATAAGAAGCATTGAAATACGGCCATTTCGACAACCTGGATGGACCTCGAGATAATCATGCTAAGCGAAATAAGCCAGACTGAAAAAGTTGTAAATCACATGATATCACTTATTTGTGGGATATAAACCTAAAAGCAACAAATGAACAGGACGAACAGAGACTCAGGGACAAGTACAATGGAATAGTGTTTACCAGAGGGTGGGGATGGGGGAGGAGGGAAGAGGGAGACAGGGTAAAGGGGATCAAATATAAGGGTGTTGTGGGAAGGCGAAGTGGTTAAAGGAGATCAAATATATGGTAGCTAAAGGAAACTGGACTGTGGGTGGTAAACACACAATAGAACATATAGATGTCAAATTATAATGTACACCTGAAAATTATATAATTGTATTAACAATGTCACCCCAATAAATTTTTTAAAATGTTTTATGAAACATGAATTCAAGAGAAAAAAATAGTCATTTAAAAATTTCCCATTTACCATAATGAAAAAATTCCCCATTATTGATGTTTTGGCATCATTTATAATGATATATCTGACAGTTTCTTTCAATACAATCCACATTGGGAAAAATTAATTATTTTACTTTTTGAGATTGACGAACTATTATACTGTTTACTTAGTTCATTTATTCGTTTAATAATAGGCACTGCCCTATGCTCTGGGCTATAGCCAACAAAGTTTATGCCTTCCTCTTACAGTCTAGTGAGGAAGGCTGACGATAATGAAAAAGACAAATGTTAGGTAGTACTGTCAATTGAGGTAAAGATTGGTTAGGCACACAGAGTGACCATTTTAGACAGAGTGGTCCATGGAAGCCTCTCTGGGGAGGTAACATTAGAGCAACTAGATAGAGCAGTGGCCGGCCTCATATTCATCTATATGATAGATGATCTTGGCATGACTGTTTCCTGCCACCTAGACCCTTATGCAATAGATTGTCACACAAGCAGGAGCCTGGTGGTAACTTTTAGGAGCCCACTGAATTAAGACTCTATGGCATACTGGTTACTGTACTAGATTTTACTGATAAACAGATGGGATTCCTGTCCCACAAGAGTACACTGAGGAAATTTGAATACTTCAAACAAACTGAAGATCCTATAGAAAGAGAAATTAGCAACATCCTTAGACCATTAATCATGAAAAGAAAAACAGTCAAAGAGCAGGTCTTCATCAACCAGTGTTGAACCTCAAAGAAATCAAATATATAGAAACCACTTAATGATTTTGAATTAAGAGAAAGGAGAGGTAAGAAAAGCTTATATTTTAGAATACTTATTATAATATTCAAGCATTCATGGGATTACCACTTTCATCTATGTACCGGTAACCCTCAGAATGTCTATATAACATAATAATTCATAATTTTGCTGAGATACAAATTTGCTTCCATATGCTTCGTGTTTAACTTTTCCATGAATTCTTAGTTAAGAACCTCAAAGTCTATTTGTTAATGGCAGATTTCTGTGTACTTTTCATCTAGGAATATGAAAAACTTTATACCAAGTATGCAACTAGGGGTCAAAAAGTGCACAATGCAACAATTTCTGAATAAATTGCATAAGCTAGGGATGGGGGAAAGCTCTTTCTAAGACATCAGCATCCGCAAATCTATCTTGTGTTCATTTTTTCTTGTAAAGAGAGGCACTGAACATGACCTGCCCACATTTGGAAAAGGAATACAAATAGGACTTAGCTTGGTCATGGTTCCTTGTGATTCTATTTGTCTTCCCATGTTGCTTTTCCTGAGCAACCTCTTTTGCTTATTGCTTCTGCACTTGTTGTTCTAAGTGGGAAGTAAGATGGTTGCTACTTGCTTATAAAGTACTTTGATCTCATTTATATGAAAGGTGTTAAGTGTGTGAAGACAGGATCTTCTGATTTTCAAACAACTATTTTGTCTAATGCTCAAGTTCAGGAAACACATATTCAAAATACATTTAAAAAATTACGAAGTGCTGAAACTTCCAAGATTAATAGTGCTGACTAGCTCCCAAAGTCAGTAGTCCACACCTAAAGGTACCAAAAAGAAAGAATGTGTGATTTTAACTTCTCTCAGATGCTCTTAAGCAAAGAATAAAAAGAAATTATAGCACAAATCTTCAAAAAGTTGTTCTATTATTTGTAGTATTTTGCAACTCAGGTATTCTGAGATGCTTAATAATTGTGATTAGTAATACTAGAAGCTATCTATAGCTTATCTCAGTGTAAACAAATATTTTCTAATATTTTATCTATGTTACTGCTCAGTTAGGATAGAAATTCAAAAGGCTCAAATCCTTATTACTTACTTCTTAGCCATACTGTTTGCTTACAGTGTCTCTAGCTGGTTCTATAATCTAAATATATCCTTAGAGAGAACAAAATTAATGCACATTTGGGAGAAACAATGAACGGCATGCTATAGCTCACCTCCACTACATGCTCTGCACATAGACAGAGCACAACAATTGGTAAATGGCTACAGGTAATGATGTTCTCTGGATAGCACCATCTTTGTAGGCATTTTCTTTTCATTTGTAGCCACACTTTTTTACACCTTAAAAAAGATATGCATACAGTTTGGGCCCTTCAGAGTTCAGGTCAAAAGCCCTCCACCACTCCACCACTTACTAGCTGTGTTATCTTGAGCTATTTTTTAAAATTCTCTGAATATCTCCCATTTTAAAAACAAGAGTAATAGTTATACCTACTCAGGGTTATATCAATATTAAATGAAATAAGATAAAGAAAATACCTGGCATAGTACATGACTCATAATAAGTACTTAATAAGTATTAATACAAATATATACTATATATTTAATAAATATCAGGACACATAATAGAATATAATTTGAAAAGTCAGTTCAAAAGGCAATTACTATTGCGTTTATTTATTGTTATGGCATCTTTGTGAGGTGGTTGGATGAAGAACAATTATTATTCCCATTTTCAATAATGAAGAAATGAGACCTAGAGCAATTTTATTTCTTAGGAAAAGTCATAACAGTGATTATTAGCAAAACAGAGTTAGAACTAGTGTGGACAGAGCTAAACCACCCTTTTTCTTCTGTGAAGGGAAGAGTTAGCCATGGCCATGCCACAGTCAAGTCAGATTTCCCTATGCTTTATGACTATACATTACGGGAAGGGTAGATTCACAGAGAAGTGACAGGAAAGTTTGATGAGTTTAATAAAACCCCATAAGGCTGATTACAGAGATTAACCATTTGAGTAATGTGTAAAACAGGCGAAAACAAAACAAAACAAAACAAAACCAAAAAAGCAAAAACTTGAGACTGACTATTGAAGAATTGCAAGGGCTTACAGGACAAATATTTCAGGGTGCAAATTCTGGGCAAAAATAAACAGGTGACATCTACGGCCATGCCACCCTGAACAAGCCCAATCCTGTCTGATATTGGAAGCTAAGCAGAGTCAGGCCTGGTTAATACTTGGATGGGAGACCACCTAGGAAGACCGGGTGTTGTAGGTGTAAAAAATAAAAAACGAGGGATTGTAAGCTGACAAGATCCTTGCAATCCGTGAGGTAAATCAAAGGTTGCCTCGCCTAAAAAAAAATAAACAAACAAATAGGTGCCTAAATGAAGTGAACTGGCACTTAATGCAATCCTGAAAATGTGACTGTTTTGTAAGTTTTCTTATTGGCTCAAAACACTTGATCTTTTTCCCATTACTTTGGGAATCTCAAGCATCCACAGCAAGTCTACGTTTTACAAGCAATTGCCAGGGCAGATGGTAAAATAGTCGCCCTACCTCAGGATGAGTGTCCCCATTTTGTTTTACTTGAAATATCACTAGCCATAAGTAAAATAATTCTGCTTAAAAAGCTGTCTGCATTTTCAATAGCACCAGTTTTCCAAGAGTCCTAGAATGTTGATGGGTAATGCTCCCAGCTGCTTTTAATGTTACTCATTTGGTAGGTATTATTTATTTGGGATAGTGACCAAATGTGTAGGATTAAATCAGCCATCTCTATTTAAGTAAAAACTAATGAAATTTTACTGAATTTACATAGGAAATTTCACTGCATTCACATTTTTAGAACATGAAAAAAGGTTTATACTATAACATTAAATGTTTTGCAAGTGCTATACTAGCTTAGATAACATATATTTAAAAAAAACAGTATCTGTTGGGCAGAAACCTACCAAATATTTGAATATTAGAACCCTCAAATATATATAAATTATGAAATACTAAATCATAATTATATGGTAATATATAAAGGAATAATGGGGTTAGTGTTCATAAATTAAGCATTCGAGGACTATTTATTCATTTCCCCCAGTCACAGTGGTATTATTTAATTCTCTAAAGTAGTCAGTTATCAAGCCAAACTCTCATGATGAGAAAGTCATAACGTACCAGAATGCTGGTTTGTAAAATAAGTGAACTGTATCACATCTGTCACACAGAAAACTCAAAGTACTCTATGAAACCCTTGAAACAGTGCCATAAGGGTAGGTTGCAAGTATCTCACAACTTCATAAAAAAATATTTTCTTTGAAATTCTCTGAAAAGGATGCAGAGAGGAAAATCACACAGTCCTTGCCCTAGAGTGACTATCTAACAATTGGACAGAGAGATATATAACTCTTAGTCAAGACAGGCTATGACAAGTGCAATAGCACAGATACGAGTGCTATCTAATGAGAATAATATTGGTGGGGAAGAAATTGATGCTTGGGACAGATAAATCACATTAAAACATTTTTCCATTTTATTATCACTGGATTAGAAGGGACCTTATCATTCGTCTTTTAGTCCAACTTCCACTCTGTCATGACAGTTGCATCATGACTCCCCAAACTACAGTTTTGCAAACCGTTTCCCCGAGGTTTATTTGGAAGAGTTAAAAAGCCATGCCTCACAGATTTCATAATAATAAAATTGTGAACCAGTTGAGGACTCGCTTGCCTTTGCATGGTTTACACCTCCATCCCTTCCTCCTCAGTTCCTACACATTAATTGGCTGACTATGTACTGGTCTTGCTTTACCTAAAGCAGTGGTTCTCAAAATTCAGTAACTCTGGATGTAGAGCTCAGCAGTCTGTTTTATCAAGATCTCCAAGTGATCTAAGTGATCTGCTGCATGATCAAGTTTGAGAACCAGTGGTCTATAGGAGAGAAAGATAAGGAGAAAGGACTGAGGACCAACACCAGTCCCAAAATTATACAGTAAAGAGAAGATCCTTTATTTATTGCATTTTGGTAAGGGATAAGAGAATATCATAAGCCCTTTTGTCCCAGCCACTCAGAGATATTTGCATTCCAATAGGGCCCTCAGAATCTGCAGCGCTTTAGCCTGAATGACACAATCTACAACTCTGGATATAATAATAAGCCCACAGAAGATGTCAGGAGAACCATCAAACCATGCTTCATATGTAGCAGGTTTCTGTCCCTTGGAGGCTTGAACCAAATAAATGATAACTCATAGAGGAATTTACAGGGCACAATTCCAAAACTAGTGAGCAGAGGAGTCACATGGCCTCTTCCAGTCCAGTCCTTCTTAATGCTATCTATTGACAAGAGCTGTCAGATGTAGAAAGGCTTTCATCTGTTTCTATGGAGAAAACTACCTAACCTGCCCACCTGATGCTATATTCCCTGCTGCCCAGGTCTTGAATTTTGAGTGTTACCCTTCCAAGGATGCTTATGCTCCTGTTAGCAACAAAAGCAAATAGCTGTAACTTCCCTAGCTCTGAACCTCATTTCCTTTACAAAATATTTTAATCAGAAATACAATACTGTAAATTACATCTTCTTTCAGAAATTTAGTTTTCAGCCTTGTTTTACCAACCAATGTTTGTGCTTGAGGTTAATGTTTTTGCCTGTGGTGCTGAATGAATATTGGAAATTTGATACAGAGCAAAAAGGACAGCAAACAAGAAAATAAAAGAATGAAACCAAGAGACCATTGAAGGCTAGGGATAAATGACTATGCCATGGAAATATCAAATATAGAATGAATTAGACCTGCATCAGAGCAGTCTAACAAACGGCTTGTTAGTTGAATAAGACTCTCAGTAAAGTGTATTCTGACTTGCATTTCTCCTGATGCCCTGACCCTCAGATCAAACTCCAAACACGAAGAGGATTCAGCATTTAGTTAAAGAGAAAAACAATTTCTCCAGGGTTGCTGCTTTAGAAAAGTGACAGCAAGTAGACGGCTTGGCAGCAGCCTGTATCCTCCAAAGGACAGGAAAAGAGACACTTGTGAGGGGTGATTTTCCCCCATGCATGTTTTTAAAGTCACATTGGACATGTCCATCTAAGTTCAAGTTACCTTGCTATAACCCACAATGGCAGGAAGAGGCTCTTGTTTTTAAAGATTCAAGAAAGCAAAACATCCCATCCACATCTGAATCTAAAATGGAGAGCCCCAGGCAAAGATGGAATGCTATTAAGAGTGCACAAACATACACACATCAACACAAAATACAGTCACACTGCATACTTACCTGCTGTATACATGTACAAGACCAACTTCATGACAGCGCAGATAGTAGCTTCTATCATTTGTTTTGAAAAGTTCAGAAGAGTACTGTATATTATTTAACTGAAAAACATTTCAGAAAAAAAGCCAGATCCTTGAAGGATTCTGACTCATGTTGAGGGTAGTTTGAAGCACCAAAACTTTAAGAGCTCAAGATGTTTCCCCAAGATATAACAAGGACATTCCAAGTATGGCTGCCTCATTTAGATGACAATTTGAAGAACCCAGAGCCTCTGCAACAGGGAGGTACCACAATGAGAAATGACAAAATGCTTAGGAAGTAGGAATGTGGTACTACCAAAAACACATCTCCACATACTCACCTCACTTCAGCAAGGACCTAAGCTAGGAAAAAGATGAATTATACAGGCTGCCTTTTATATGGGAAGTATAATCTGAACAAATTATATAAATGAGGGAGAAACTACATTTTAGTGGCTATATGAATCAGGAAAAATAAAGCAGATACAAGGCCACAATTTTGGAAAAAAAATTAGTTTGAAGCTGGGTGTTCACAAAATGGCAATTGATCTGAAGTGACACAATATACCATACTCGCAAGACTGTTTATGAAAGCTTCCTAATGGCTATCTGGGCTGGAATAACCAGGGGATGCAAGCGGACTCCAGCTTTCTCTTTGAAATGGAGAGTTTTCTTGAGAATAATTTTTCTCTAGGTTTCTGTATGCAGTGCCAGTCAAGATTACTGCAAATTTAAGACTACTTTAATACTGTCCCAAAATTTAGACAACTTACACTGACACAGGATGACAGATGTTGGTCAAAGATTGTAGTAAGTACTAGTAATTCAGGAATAAAAGGAGCTAAGAGTTATTTTTTGTGAAAAAATGGATGACTTGGAGTGTAAATAATGGGAGCAAATGCAGCAAGAAAACAGGGAATTTTAGAACATTTAAAATCTAATACATTACAAAGAGACTTCGATGCTGATAAATGTAGAATAATAAGTTTTATGAGGCTTTATCATATACTGTAAGTTGGTGTGGATCATGAAATATGAGGAATAAAAAAAGAGAGTTGAAAGACTGCACATTATTTATGAAAGATGAAGAGTGAAATGAATGAGAACAGGTAGACAATGTCTTGAATAATGATAACTTTTATGAGTTGTTATCACACAAATCTCTGTTTCATAAAATATAAGGAATATTAAAGAGCAGAAAAATAAAAAGACAAATCTACTCAGAATGAGATACAAAATGAAAGAAGAGAGAAATACATGAGAAATGCACAGAATCATTATGACTTTTATAAGAATTTCACTCACCAGCCTGGATCCTTCATAAATATAAGCTGTATAGGAAATAAAAGAGCAACAAAGGGAAGAAACAGGTCTGTGTCTGTCATAAAATATGAGCAAATAATGCCAACTAGGCTTGACAAAATAAAAACAAAAATAATTGAACCTAGTAAAGCTGTAGGAAGACACAATGTCTAGATTAATGTGAACAAATAAAATGAGTGAGTATAGAATTGCCTTGCCAGTAAGTAATTAACAATCACCTGGGTGGTGGGCATTATAGTTGCAAAGGCC
Organism: Rousettus aegyptiacus; assembly: GCF_014176215.1. NCBI lineage: Eukaryota > Metazoa > Chordata > Mammalia > Chiroptera > Pteropodidae > Rousettus > Rousettus aegyptiacus. The sequence continues at coordinate 77,640,275 of NW_023416312.1, read as the reverse complement.
GCCTTGCTAACTGGTAGAATCTTGACAAGTTCATAATGACCTCCCTACCATCAGTACTTAGGGCAGTGTTTAACTGATTTTCAATGGTTTGGCCTCACTAACGCACAGTCTCTTCGCAGCCCTTTTGGCTCCAATCCCTATATAGTTTGCAGGAAATTTTCTTAGCTTGTTTATACTTAATCTATACCTGGTTTATCAAATTTTGCTTTGTAAAGACCGTCAAACGTTACTGTACAAAACTAAAGACAGCCTTTTATTTTCATTTCTTGTTATATTGGACTTAAAACCTGGGACCAGATTATCAGGATTAGTTCAAAATCCAGAACTCAATGACTTTCAACTGTCTTTTCTCTTAAAACAAATGAGATTTCAAAATCTCCCCAAAAGAGAATTGGGGGACTCAGACAAGACAAAGCAAGTGTCAATATGCCATTTCTGCGCCATTTGGAACTGTGACTTACAGAATTCATAAAATAGCTCATTGGAAAAAAGAAAGCCACTGATTCATATCAGAACTAGGAATGTTAGTCTGAGAGCTCAATACACAAGAACATTAATAACAATTACAGTCGCTTACATTGTGTAATGGTTTATAGTTTGTGTTGGGGGGAGGCCTTAGGTAATTCAGGATAAATCCTATTAGCATAACATATCCAATTCCTCTGATTACAATACCATTTAGTAGTGAAGTTTATTGGTTATAGCATATAAAACAAGCTTTGGCTGGTAACTGTCTTTTATTTTTTCAGAAGTTTTTTTCTCACTCAAATGATCTTTGTGGCCATGAGTCTTTATATACATACATGGCCTTGACTTGGTGATTCTGTTTGAAGAATGTCTAATACCAGGATGCAATTATTATGGTTACTTTGCAAAGTCATGTTTTCCCAAATAATATGGCCCTCTTTAATCCCAGATTTAGCTTCCCTGGATACCCTGAATCCAACTTGGTGAGAAACCTGACATTGATGCCCTAGGAAAAATCACTGACCTTGCCCAAACTTCCTCAATCCTACCAGTGCCAGCTATAAAATGCATATTCTAGAGCTCAGGGCTTCCAAGATTTGGAATGGACTTTGGTGAAAAACTATCCCCCCCCATTCCCTGCCACACACACTCCTCAAAACAGCAGAGCAGTGAAAGATCTTTGTCGGGATTTGCCACTGAGCCCTCTTGCATGCCAAGTTCTTGAAATTTTTTACAAGTTGTTGATCAACCTAGAGATGAAGTATACATGTTTCAATGGACAGTGTCCCTGGATGAAAGCCCTGTTTAATGGATAGTTTAATGGAATCCTATTCTTTGACAAGGATTAAACTCATGTTTTTAAAGGAAAACCTCCTGAAATACTTTATTTTAATTAGGCAAGAGAAATAGGGTACTACAGCAAGAGACCATGTCTCTTTTGCAGACTTTAACTCTTAAAATTCACCTAATTAAGTATGCTTTAAAAAAAGTTATTCCAAAAAAGCCATTTGGCAATATGTATAAAGAAACAACAATATTCACATTTATGTATGTAAATGCATAGACAAGGCACATAACAAAATGAGATTGCTGATTAATTCTGGGGAGAAGACCAGGAACTGGGAGGGAGGTGGTCAGCAGGGGCTTTAGTCATATCTACAATATATTTATGTATTAAGTAATGTAATGAATTTTAATTTTAATAACAGAAAAATATCCTGTCGTAACTAGGATACCCTCCCAAGTAAATAATAAGAAATTCAGTGCAGAAAAAAACAAGAAACAATGAAGTGTCCTAAAATAGGGAATGGCTTAAACACATTAAGGGATACTATTTTAAGGCTATTTTATATAATATCGAAATACTGTATTAAGGAATTTCTAATTACATTAGACAATGTTAATAGTATACTGTTAACTTAAAATATCAGGATGCAGAATTATATCAAGCATAATCTCAATTTTGATGACTAAAAACATAACATACCCTGCCCAAAATGTTATTGGTAGTCACTACTGGTTGGAGAAATTGTTCTCTTTGTTATACTTGACCATGTTTTCCAAAGTTTCACCAACTTGGCTTCTAGAATCTAGTTTCAACATGCTTTCATATTTGCCTTTGGTCTTGTGTTGCAGGCGTGTTTGTGTGATTCGAGGCCAAGTGGTGGCCATAGATGGAACCCCTCTAGTAGGGGTGAATGTCAGTTTCTTGCACCACAGTGATTATGGGTTTACCATCAGCCGGCAAGATGGAAGGTAGGTCAATATTGTTTCTGATTATTGTGGAGGCCAAAAACTGACTTCTGACCATTAGTAAAACTTGGGGTCAGGTGCTACAATATTCATAAGTCCATCTTCCTTCTGTCCATCTCTCAATCATTGGTGACAATAATTTTCTCTACTCCCCACTTAAATCAAACCAAATTTCTTTTCTATTCCTTTACTAATAATCTCAAGTCTTGAAATCCTGGTCATGTGGAAAATTGTCTAGACTTCCTGTGATTTAATTTATAAAACCAGCTTCAAAATTCAGTGAGATGATACAGGTTATAAAGGAGCCACAGATAGCTTAGGCTGTTTTTCCATGGCAGCCTCAAAATATTTTAGAAATGAAGATGTCAAAAGGTTTCTTCCAGAAATATAGAATTCAACCACATTAAAACATTTATTTTAAATGTGTCCTTCCTAGACTGCCTATTTTACTAGTGGCTGTAACTGACTGACAAGTATGGTCAGAGTAACCAATTTCCCTTGGCGTCTATATAACTATAATGATTTAACCTTAAATACTGATCACCAGGCTGCTCTCTAAGGGCTTCTTAATGTTCTCTGAGACCTGGGAAGTAAGACCACTGGGTAAAAATCTTTTCCTTGTAAAAAAGGATTTATTCACAGAAAGATTTTTGTTGCTGTCATTTAGACAGACACTTGTTCAGAATATTTAGTCAATAGGCCCATGCATCCAACTTAAAGTTATCTATTTATGACCCTCAGGAACATTCTTGTAATGACTTTTAGGTGTCCTAGTCTCCAAATGGCTACCCATAAAATGTCATACTCAAACAAGCTACTTTAATACTCACATAAAAGGACCTATTGGCTTGGAGCTTTATCACAGTGTGAGAAACTATCTCATTTCAAGAACCTATAATTAAATTTTATTAGTCCTAACCACTTTAGAATTGTTAATTGTTTATTTTTTCAATTGCTCATCAAGAAATTGCTTATAAAAATTAATAAATAAGATAACAAGGAAGACTTTTAACCTGCTTAAGAAAACAAACTGTTTTTAAGACTTTAGTAAATCATAAGGCTTATTTGTATATAAATTATATTACTTATTAAATAGCCATGTATTTGTTATAACAAGTTCAGCAGAACAACTTTGGGTACATGTCGTCTGGAAAAAAACACACACACATACACACACACACACACACACATATATATATATATATTACTTATACATGTGTATATAAGAAGTAAAAACTACATATCCTTTCAGATATTCCATAATCAGCACATTAGTAATTCAAATGGACCTTTCTTCAAGTTAGGTTGAAAGATAGAAGTTTGACAGTTCACTCACCAGTAACTTGTACACAATACTGACCTCTCCTTTACCAGCATGTCCAATCATGTGCCAGAAAGTGAGAAATGGATTATTTCTTTAAGTAGAATATGCCCTCAAGGACAATTGACTTCTCATGGAGAACTGATGGGCCCTCTGGTTTGTTTTTTTTAAGCTTGTGTGCAAAAGTTTCAGTGAATCATTTGATATTAACAAGAGAACATAAAAGAAACTTGATTTCTAAAAAGTTTAAAATTTTGTTTACAGTTTATAGAAAACATTACAGAGGGACAATTTTTGTGTTTTTAGTTTTAAGTAAAATGCCAAGTCCCTCCTCTATGAGCTCACTGTGAAAACTAGGTTTATGTAGATGACAGATAATAGCCAGAGTCCCCTCTGACAATAATTCTCCCCCAAGGATCTACGAAGGGTGTCAGCATTCAAAATATGAACTCTAAATGCCAACTAGACTATCCCACTGTCATCTCTTGGACATAAAGTGACAATGTGATGAGAGTTTCCATTTATATGTCTCTGCTCATTGCAGAGACAGATTAAGTACATTTCAGAAATAGACTATCATAAGGAAACTATACACGAGGGCAAAAGGAGTATAGAAAGCCTGTAATTAGCAGACACCTAGTAGACAGAGTGTGATGTACAAGATGCTATAAGGACCCTTTGTTTCCAATTTTCAATCCCATTGATCTGCCACTGTGCCTGTAGTTCCCACTAAATGTGTTGTTGCTTGTGGTTAAACTATTGACTCTCCCTAAGTCCCAGTTAAATACAAATTGTTATGTGGGATTTAGAAATAATTACCCCCATTATCATCTCCACAAATTAACCGACAGTTTTCCTTAGAGAACAAGTAAAAGTCTAGGTCATTGGACCAAAGTGACATATTAAAAGCAGAAAGAAGGATGGGAGTTCAATACAGGGCCCTCTAAAAGTAAGAAGAGAATAGATATGCAAATTAGGAGGGGTCAAAGTATCAGAAAAGAAAAAAATGGCAATTCTACAGGAAAAACAAAGATATTAGTATCTACTACATGCCAGGCATTTACGTAGATTTAATTCTGTTTCATCCTCACAAGAACGTTATGAGATAGGAATCATTATTATCATTCTCTCCATTTGACAGATAAGAAAGCGTATCCAAGTTAATACAGCTAATAAGAGTAGAGCCCAAAAGTTTAACCCAAGTAATCTGGCTCTTGTATTCTATAATTTACCACCTTCAACTTAGATAACAGGTGCTCACTAGAGTGCCGAAAAACAACTGTTTATAAATATTTCAGCTAGTGATGAGCCAAATAGATAAAGGTATGACCTTCTTAGAAGATGCTTGGGAAGCATTAAGGTCTCAAGAATTTTGTTTGGAAAACTTTAGAAGATGAAGAGAGAAGGTTACCTCTGATTCTCCTCAAGGCAAGAGTTTCTTCACTTATCAATACCACAAGGCAGAGGTAAACATTTGCATAGGTTTCAGTAGTTTTCCATCTATGAATAGATCTGACCTATTATGGATTGACAACAGTCTCCAAACAAATATAACCTCTTCTTTGGGTTTTTTATATGCACTCTCATAAAACTTTATAGCCTTTTTTTAGAATAAGAATAATAATGATTTTATTTTACCTTCATTTATTCTTTTTAACACTATGTAGGTCAGAGTTCATGACCTATGTTATTTTCTTTCTCTCTGAAGAACTTCTTTTGATATCTTGCAACTCATGCCTCTTGGTGACAAATTTCTTCAGTTTTGTTTGTCTGAGAAAGTTTTTATTTCCTCATCGTGTTTAAAGGATCATTTTGCTGGAAGCAGAATTCTAGGATGATGGGTTTTTTCCCTTTCAATCCTTTAAATATCTCACTCAGCTCCTCTGCTTGCATGGTTTCTGAAGAGAAGTCTGATGTAATTTTTATTTTGCTCCCCTTTAAGTAGGCATTTCTTCCCTCCCTCTGGCATTTTTCTTGATTTTTTTTGGTCTTGACTTTCTGCAGCTAGAATCTGCACATATGCCTACATGTAGATTTTTTTTCACATTTACCGTTCTTGGTGTTCTCTCAGCCTCTTAGATTTGTGGTTTAGTATCTGCATTAATTTTGGAAAATTTTCAGTCATTACTTATTCAAATATTTTTTCTTTTCTTAACTCTCTACTCCTCCCAGTATTCCCATTACATGTACGTTACAATTTTGTAGTTGTCCCAAGGTTCCTGGCTATTCCATTCTGTTTTATTTTTTTCAAATTAAGTTTATTGGGCTATCGTTGGTTAATACAATTATATAATTTTCAGGTGTACAATATACTTTGATATCTTTGCATTCTATTGTGCATTTGCCACTCAAAGTCCAGTATCTTTCAACTACCATATTTTTGATCCCCTTTACCCACTGAAACCTCTTCCTACCCCTCTATATTTGACCTCCTTTACCACGTCTACATGCCCCCTCCTCCCCCACTCCCTACGCTCTGGTAACCACTACTCTATAGTCCATGTCCATGAGTCTCCATTTGTTTGTCCTATTCATTCGTTGCTTTTAGGTTTATATCCCACATATAAGTGATATCGTGTGATTTTCAATGTTTTCTATCTGGCTTATTTTGTTTAGCATGATTATCTATCTCAAGGTCCATTCATGTTGTCATAAATGGCAGTATTTCATCTCTTCTTATGGCTGAGTAATATTCCATTGCATATATGTACCACCGCTTCTTTAGCCAACCATCTATTGTAGAACACTTTGGTTGCTTCCATGTCCTGGCCACTGTGAATAATGCTGCTACGGACATTGGTGTGCAAATAACTTTTTGGATATGAATTTTCAAGTCTTTGGGGTAAATGCCCAGTAGAGGGATTGCTGGATCATATGGTAGATCAGTTCTTAGTTTTTTGAGGAACGTCCATAGTGTTTTCCATAGTGGTTGTACCAATTTGCAGTCCCACCAGCAGTGTATGAGGGTTCCTTATATCCACATCCTCTCCAACGTTTGTTATTACTTGTGCTGTTGATTATAGCTATTCTAGCAGGTGTGAGATGGTATCTCATTGTGGTTTTGATTTGCATTTCCCTAAGAGCTAGGGATGTTGAGCATCTTTTCAAATATTTGTTGGCCATTTGTGTCCTCTAGGGAGAAATGTCTGTTGAGGTCCACTGCCCATTTTTTGATTGGATAATTCATTTTTTGTTGTTATTAAGTTGTATGAGTCCTTTGTATATTTTAGGTATAAGGCCCTTATCTGAGGTGTTGATTGGAAATATATTTTCCCATAAGATGTTTGTCTCTTTACCTTGCCGAAGATTTCTTTTGCTGAGCAGGAGTTTTTTAGTTTGATGTAGTCCCATTCATTAATTTTAGCTTTTAATTCCCTTGTTTTTGAGGTCAAATTCATAATATCCTCTTTAAGTCCAAGGTCCTTGAGTTTAGTTCCTACGTTTTCAGGTATTATATTCAGGTCCTTAATCCACTTTGAGTTAAGTTTACTGTGTGGTGACAGAAAGAGTCTAGTTTCATTCCTTTGCAAGTGGCTTTCCAGTTTTTCCAGTACTATTTATTGAAGAGGCTGTCCTTTCTCCACTGTATGTTTTAACCTTTTTTGTCAAAAATTATTTGCCCATATAAATATGGGCTTACTTCTGGAATCGCGATTCTATTCCAATGGTCTGTGTGTCAGTTTTGCTGCCAATACCAAGCCGTTTTTGTTTACTTTTGCTTTGTAGTGTAATATAAAGTCAGGCGGAGTAATTTCTTGAGCCTCACTCTTTTTTCTCAGGATAGCTTAGGTGACTTGGGGTCTTCTGTGCTTCCATACAAATCATGATTTTTTGTTCCATTTCTTTATAAAAAGCTGATGGGATTTTGATGGATACTGCAATAAATCTGTATAATACTTTAGGTAATGTGGTCATTTGAACTATATTGATTCTTCCAGTCCAAGAACATGGAATATCTTTCCATTTCTTTGTATTTTCTTCGATTTCTTTTAATAGGGTGTTTTAGTTTTCATTATATACGTCTTTCACATTTTCTTAAATTTCTTCCTAGGTATGTTATTCTTTTTATAATAATTGAAAAAGGAATTATTTTTTGCACTTTTTTTTCTGACGTTTCATTGTTAGAGTATAAGAACACCATGGATTTTTGAACGTTGACTTTGTATCCAGAGAAGTTACTGTGCTTGATTATTGTTTCTACCAGTGTTCTTGTGGAGTCTTTAGGGATTTCTATACGGAGAATCCTGTCTTCCTCAAATAGTGACAGTTTGACTTCTTTGTTTCCTATTTGGATGCCTTTGATATCTCTCTCTTATCTGATTGCATGGGCTAGGAACTCCAATGTTATATTGAATAACAGTGATGATAGTGGAAAAACTTGCCTTGTTCCTGACCTTAGAAGGAAGGTTTTTAGTTTTTCACCATTCAGTATAATGTTAGCTGAGGGTTTGTCATAGATGGCCTTTATTATATGAAGGTACTTCTCTTTGGTACTAATTTTGTTAAATGTTTTGATCATAAATGGTTGCTGTATCTTGTCGAAGGCTTTTTCTACATCTCGATACAATTATATAATTCTTATTTTTTAATTTGTTTATGTGGTGTATCACATTAATCGATTTGCATATCTTGAAACATCCTTGTGCCTTTGGATGAAGCTAACTTGATCGTGGTGTATAACCCTTTTAAAATGTTGCTATATTTGGTTCACTAGTATCTTATTTAGGATTTTTGCATCTGTGTTCATGAGAGATGTTGGTCTGTAGTTTTCTTTTTTTCTGTTGTCTTTACTAGGTTGTGGTATCAGAGTAATATTGGCCTCATAAAATAAGTTGGGAATTATTGCCTCATCTTCGATTGTATGGAAAAGTTTGAGGGGAATAGGTATTAAATCTTCTTCGAATGTTTGGCAGAATTCATTGGTTGAACCATCTGGTCCTGGACTTTTACTTTTTTGTTGGTTTTTGATGATTGTTTCCATTTCCATACTGCTGATTGATCTATTTAGATTTTCCAGTTCTTGATTCAGTCTAGGAAGGTTGTAGTCTTTTAAGTACTGGTCCATTTCCTCTAGGTTATTAAATTTGGTGTTGTATACTTTTTCATAGTATTCTTGCATGGTCCTTTGTGTTTCTGCAGTGTCAGTCGTAATTTTCCCCTTTCATCCCTGATTTTGCTTATTTGTATCCTTTCTCTTCTTTCTTTAGTGAATCTAGCCAAGACTTTTCAACTTTATTAACCTCCAAAAAGAACCAACTCTTGGTTGCATTTATTTTTTCTACTGTTTTTTTTTGTTTGTTTTCAATTTCATTTATTTCTACTCTAATTATTTCTCTCCATCTGCTGACTTTAGGCTTCATTTCTTCTTCCTTTTCTACTTTTTTAAAATGAAGCATTAGGTTGTTTATTTGGACTCATTCTTGTTTTGGGAGATAGTCCTATAATGATATGAACTTTCCTCTTATGAATGCATTTGCCATGTCACAAAAGTTTTGAGATGTTGTACTATCATTATCATTCATTTCTATTTATCCTTTGATCTCTATTTTTAATTCTTCTCTGACCGAGTTGTTCTTCAGTAGCATATTCTTTAATCTCCATGTATTTGTTATTCTTCCTGATTTTTCTTTGCAGTTGATCTCTAGTTTCAAAGCATTATGATCAGAGAATATGGTTGGTATGATTTCAACTCTCTTATATTTGTTGAGGCTATCTCTGTGCCCCAGTATATGGTCGATTCTTGAGAATGTTCCATGTGCACTAGAGAAGAATGCATAAGCAGTTGTTTTGGGATGGAAGGCTCTACAAATGACTGTTATATCTAGTTGGTTTAATGTGTTATTTATGGATGTAATTTCCTTATTGATTTTCTGTTTGGATGATCTGTCCATATTCGACAGTGTGGTATTTAGGTCCCCTACTATGATAGTAATTTGGTCTGTTTCTCCCTTTTGTTCTGTTAGTAATTGTTTTACATATTTTGGGGCTCCCTAATTGGGAACAGAGATATTAATGAGTGTTATGTGTTCTTGGCACATGATTCCTTTTATCATTATAAAATGTCCCTCAGTATCATTCTTTCCCTTTTTTATTTTGAAATCTATTTCATCTGATAATAGTACTGCTACTTCTACTTTTCTCTGAATGCCATTTGCTTAAAATATCATTTTCCATCCTTTCACTTGGAGTCTATATATGTCTTTGGAGCTGAGATGTGTCTCCTGGAGGCAGCACATGGTTGTTTTTGTATTTTTTGATCTATTCTGCAACTCTTTGCCTTTTTATTGATGAGTTCAGTCCATTTAAATTTAGGGTGATAAAGAAATATGAGGTCTTCTTATAACCATTTATCTTTTGCTTTCTGGTAGCTCGGAGTTTCCCTTGCTTCCTTGTCCTTGTGTGTCTGTGTTCTTTATTTTGGTTGGCTTTTGTGGGGTTTTCCTCTGTTTATTTTTGTTTTGTTTTATATACTTCAGTTCTGAATCTTCTGTGTGTTGTTACCATTACGAAAAAGTAAGGGTTAGTGATATATATATATATTGTTGTCACCTTTGTTAATGATATATATATATATATATATATATATATATATATATATCACTAACCCTTACTTTTTATTACTGTGTGTGTGTGTGTGTGTATATATATATATATATATATATATATATATATATATATATATATATATATATATATACAGTCATCCATTTTCTTCTATTTGTGCCTTATCTCCATTCCCCTTTGCGAATTTGGATCTCTGAATCCTCCCCTTTTCAGTCATTGTTATCTCAATTTTTGTACCTATGTATGCTGAACTTGCATTCCTTTCTTGCTATAACAATTCTCTTTTTATTATTTAAGTTTATAATGCCCTGTTCTTAGTAAGGGTTACACTGCTCTGCTTCTATTTACCTGATAGTCATTTTACTCCTAATTAAGGTTATTTTTTTCTCATTTTGTTTTAGATGAGTTGATCTTTTTCAGTAATTTCCTGTAGTGCAGGCCTTGTAGTGGAGAATTCCCTCAAATTTGTATATCTGGAAAGGCCTTAATTTCTCCTTCATATGTAAAGAAAAGCTTAGCTGGATATATTATTCTAGGCTTGTGTTTCCTTTCACTTAATAGTTTAAATATTTGATTCCATTCCTTTCTGGCTTGTTAGGTTCGCGCTGAGAAGTCCGAGGATAATCTAATGGGTTTTCTTTTATTACTTACCATTTTCTTCTCTCTGGCTGTCATGAGAATTCTGTCTTTGTCATTGACTTTTGATCATTTTAAAACAATGTGTCTTGGTGAAGGCCTTTTTGGATTGAGAAAGTTAGGTGTTCTGTTGACTTTTTAATTCCAAGCTCTAGCTCATTCTTTAGATTTGGGAAATTCTTGTCCACTATTTGTCAGAAAATGCTTTCTAGTCCCTGTTCCTTTTCCTCACCTTTGATAATGCCCATTATCCTTATGTTTCCTCTTCTGATGGTATCAGATAGTTCTTGTGTTTCTCTTTCATTATTTTTCATTCTTTGTTTTCTCTCTTCTTCTTTCTGATTTATTTCTAGATCTCTGTCTTCGATATCACTGATTCTTTTCTTCATTTGGTCAACTCTATTTCCCAAGCTTGCTATTTCATTTTTCAACTCTTGCCGTGTGTTTTTTATATACAGAAGTTCTATTTGTTCTTTTTGAGGGTTTCAATCTCCTTGCTCTGCTCATCTAGTTTTTTTTTCAATTCCTGAAATTGTTGATATGACTAATTTCAGAATTCACTGAATTTTTTCAGAAGGTCCTTCCTGAATTCTCTGTCATTTAAGTTGCTTATTTCTATGTCTGTAAGCTTATTTTCTGGAGATTTTTCTCTTTCTTTCTGAGATGCCTTGTCACCTTTGTTTGTTCATGGTGTTTAATGGACTATTTCTCCACCTGGACATTATTAGAGTTGTATTCTGCTTTTTTTCCAGAAAGAAAATTTAAAGGTCTCTCTTTAGCCTGCTGCAAAGAAGGTTTTTTCTATGCTTTCCAGTTGGTGATGTCTAAGGTTCTTGGATCCCTGCTTTATATAAAGCCTTAATAATGCCTTTACATAATGCTTTTATCTTCTTGTAGATATTTAATCATGCTTGCTTCCCTCAGTTTAAGTCCTTGTCAGTGTTAGCAACAGTTTTGGTAGCATTTGTTTAGATTCTCTTGGCACTCCTGGGTGATCGGTCTCAGAGGTTATGGGTGGAGGGATCCTCTGAGTTGGGGGTTGGGGGATGTACCTCAGCCTCTGGTTTGCAACCGCACCTGGTAAAAATCAACTGTTTTTTCTCTGCCTTCCACTTCTCTGCTTTCTGCCCTGATGACTGAGCCCTGTCACTGAATACATGGAACTCACAAACTCTCCCATGCCACACTTTCTCCCCTCCCCCTCCCCTTACAGAGAACTCAGGCTGTAAGATGTAGCTTCTTTATTTCTCCCAGTTCACTGCGTGACAGCAGGGGTTCTGACCTGTGGTATCTCTTATGCATATATTCCATGCTCAGACTGCTGGTGTGCAGTTTGGGTGTTTTTTGTTGAGTTTTATATGTTCAGCTTATTGTTGTTTCAAAGGGAGAGAACTGGGGACGTCTCTCACCCCACCGTGTTTCCTTTCCTCTCTATAGCTTGTTTTTAATGACCCATGCCGAAGATCATTTGTGGTGGGAGAAATTCCAAAGAATTAATCATTCAGAGAGCATTCTATTTAGCATTGGAATGGTTCAGATGTGTTTTTGGCTACAGCTCTACCTTCCACCTCAGTGGCAACTAATGAATCTCTGTGCAGTATTTTCTGTATATAACAGCTAGATGGGAAGAGGAAAAATCAGTCAGGGTTTTCTAGAGAAACAGGACCAGTGTGGGGAGAGAGAGAGAGAGAGAGAGATATCTCAAGTAATTGGTTTATGTGATTGTGGGGATTGGCAAATTCAAAACCTAGGGAGGCTAGCAGACTGAAATCTCATGGAGGAGTTGATGCTACCTCTGCAGTCCTAAGTCAGAATTCCTTCCTCCTCACAGAAACTTCAGTTTTGCTCTTAAGGTCTTTCAACTAATTGAATGACTTCCTCCCACATTATCAAGAGTAATCTCCTTTATTTAAAGTTAACTAATTATAGATGTTAACCACATCTACAAATAGCTCCACAGTGACACTTAGACCAATGTTTGATTGAATAATTGGGTACTATTGCCCAGTCAAGTTGACATAGAAAACTAACCGTCACAAGAAGCCTAAGGGAAGTTTCCAGGGGAGCTTAAAATTCAGTATCTACTTATGGAGATAATAAAACCTGGCCTAGAGTGTGTTTGGAGTATAAGAGAAAGCATCTGTAAATTTAATAGGGCAGTACACCTGATTTAAGAACAAAGTTAACATTTGTTAAGTCCTTTCAATGGGCTTGACTCTTAAGTCTTTATCTTATTTACTCATTTACAGTAGTAGCTGAGTGATAGAGCACATTAGCCTATTTTACTAGTGAGGAAACTGACACTCATGGAAGCTATATAACTAGCCCACAGACACACAGCTAACATGGCAGAGCTGGAATTATGAAGGCAAAACCACATTCTTTCTATAAAACAAGAAGCCTACTCTGTCTGCTTAATCTCTCTAGATATAGAGAATAATTCCCAGGTACATATGTTCTTGCTTGGATAGTTATTTTGAATTTTGTTTGCATTTATTTTTATTTTCAAATGAATAAGCACTTCAGTTTTAAGGAGTCAAGAGCTAAGGTTTGGGCAAAGCAAATAAACTTGCCCAAAGACACAGAGTTAAAGCGATATAGAATATGAACTAGAAGAAAGTTCTATTCACAAGTAATGTTGAATTTTCCCCACTATGCATGCCTTAACCTGCTCTTGTATTATCATTAATTCAACCTCTATGTCTTAAACTAAAAGCCATTTGAGTTTTCTTTTTTTAGCTCTAACCTAGATTATTTTCTATATCTCATGCATTTCTTCAAATCCTCTTTTTAGAAACTGCTTTAACATTACAGCTACTTGACTGAAAAAGTAACAATAAAATATACAGTATTAGCCATCCTTTGATGCTGTCCATTTATCTTTATCTGGAAGATTTCTACAACAAGACACAATTGGTAGTAGTATAATAAATAGAATACATGTCATATGAAGGGAGTGGTGAGATATCCATAATTAAGTCTGATTACCTATCGAGGCATTTTTTCATTGAAAAAGTGTTTTACAGAAAGATCTTTTCTAATGCAAGGAATTATTTACATCTCTCTCCTGTGGATTTAAGTTGCTTTAATATTAAGGTGCATCATATTGCCCTTTATTCATTTTTAAGATATACTGATAACAATTTATCATTATCTTACTTTTATATTGTATTTTATGTTTTTTGAATGTTTTCAAGTATATTATCTCAAATATATCATTATACTTACAAGAGAAGTAAGATGGAACCATCTAATGCAGAATGAACTGAAACCCGAATCTGTTCTGCTTCAATACAAGAGTCATGTCAAAGTGTCAAAGGTGGACTTCCAGAAGAGGTAGTTTTGCTTTGTCAAAGATATGAAAGGAGTCATCAGTGAAGACGAACAGGGTCCATTACAAGCTGTCTTATAAAAGAAAACCAAGAGGCATTCTAGAAGGAACCAAAAATCCTAAATGTAGAGTTCAAGCACAGTCAGGAGCCAAAGTAGGTAACCAGATGTGGAGGGTTCAGGCATGGCATTGTTCAAACAAATTTCACTGAAAAATTTTCCTCTGCAAGCGTCTTTCTCCAAATGCCATTTCAAAGACACCATCAGATTTCTGACATTATGTTTGTGATACTGAACAAGATATTTAACCTTTTGGCTTTTTACTTTTCTTGAATAACATCACAAGAATTTTTTTGAAGATGAGTAATGCATTATATTAAAGATGTTGCTGAGTGTTAAATTGTCATCTTTCGGTTATCTCTAGAATAAGGCATAGTGATGTCAAATTTGGCTTTGCAGAAATATGCGTAGTGATTTTGTCTAAGATAGTATTAAAATTGGTTTACAAATTCTGGGTGAATATCAACTGGTGATATGGAAGTTTTTCCCAGAAGTCTACCGGATAGTGAAAAAAAAGTTATCAATGGAATGAATATTTAGCTAGAGGGCATTTATAAAATAAAGAATATGAATTGATATAATTGAGTATTAAAGGATTAAAGGACACTAAAATTACTTATTTTTTTAACTTTAATTTCATTTTGGTTGTTCATTTGGTTGAAACTGTCTTATATGTTTCCTTCTCAGCTTTGATCTTGTAGCCATTGGTGGTATCTCTGTCATTTTAATCTTTGATCGCTCGCCTTTCCTGTCTGAGAAGAGGACACTCTGGTTGCCTTGGAATCAATTTATTGTGGTGGAGAAAGTAACCATGCAGAGAGTTGTATCAGACTCACCATCCTGCGATATCTCCAACTTTATCAGCCCAAACCCTATTGTGCTTCCTTCACCACTCACATCATTTGGAGGGTCCTGTCCGGAAAGGGGAACTATTGTACCTGAGCTGCGGGTGAGTATATTTACATTTGAATGTATAAAATCATAGTATCATGGGGTTGTCAACAACATATACTGGCTAGAATCCTTTTCCTGGTACTCCTGCCATTCCTATAATGTGCTGCCCTTCATTTGTCAAAAGAAGCCTTAAAATGTGTTCTCTGGCACTCATTTGGGAAGTGGTTAGCTAGGACTATAGGGCACTATCTGTGGCCATGGAACAAAGCAAGATGAACTAGCCGTCATGAGAATTAAATCCCAAACCTTGACCTAATGAACACTGTACTCTAAAGAACAAACTTGCTTGTTCAATTGTGATATCAGTATAATCAATAAGGTAGGACTATTTGTGGTTCTGAAATGAAAGCTCTTTTAAAAATCTAGTTTTCTTCCACTGTCAAGTTTGCATCCATTGTCATTGTCCTTAGAAGTCACAATAATTTCTCTTGTTTAGCTATATTTAGTAAAGGTATTTTTCAAGCCTATGAGTTTTGTTTAAATCTTTGCTTTTCAGTATTCAAATCTTATAGTTAGAAGAACCCATGTTTTTGAACTCTTATATTTTAGGCTTCTTAGAAATGTTTCCTTATTGGACATTTAATATTTTCACTTCAATATTAAGTATGCAAACATCCATAGTACAATTCTCTCATTATGGAAACACATTAATGATAGTTAAATGTGGAAGCCATTGAAATGGATTCATAAGTTTTACTGATCCAGCATTAAAAAAATATGCTCAAGAAGTAAATGGACATTCTAAGATCAAATCGGTTTTTCTTCCATTACAACCTCCCCACCAACTATTAGCAGTGCCCATAGGATACCACTTAAGAAAGGCTCACAAAAAATAGTGCTCTATAGGAAAAGGAGTCCAAAGAGTTGCTGCTCCTGTCTTTTCCATTGTTTTTCCTTAAAAAGGAAGAAAAACCAAGACAGTATTTAAGGAGTGCATTTGACTGGTATATCAATCCCTTCACGGATATCACTAAGGAGTATGGGTCTCTTTCAGCACAAAAATTTTCAAGTAGATCGAGGAGTCTATACTTTTGCCACCATCTAAGATATAGAGTCAATGGACATCTTTGGTATTAAATAACTAATATAGAAGAAGAAAAATTTGACAATAAATAGACAAAGGGATGTGTGCCCTCAGAAAGAAAAGAATGGCCAGAAATCCTGGATAATATGAGATACCGTGCATTTAACAATCAGTTCTACTATATGTACTGGTTTGAGAAATGAAGAAGGAAAAGGGTTGTGAACTAAAAATGAGTGAGGACACAAAAATATTCATACTAACTGTGTCACCTTAAATGTGTTAAATAAGATGGGCTTTTTCTTCAGCTGTATTTTGAAAGTTGAAAGTCACAGAACACAAGATTTAGTTTTAGTGATGACTTTTGGTTGTTTAACTCCATCTGTGCTAATGAACAAATAATAGCAATTAATTAAATAAGCCAAGTAGCATTTTCACCCTGGGACCAATGTTTAGCATAAAAGTTGCAGAGGAGTTAATGGGAGTTATTTGTTTCTCAGTCACAGATGCCACCTTGGAAAAAGTCATTCCCAGCTATTGGTACATCCTGGCACAGAGAAATATGTAAGCAAAATTTGATTACAAATATGACCCTTGGGTTTATTCCACAGCTCCAAAAAATATGAGTTTGATGGCATCAGTAAAGACTAATTCCAGGACATCCATAATCTCTGTCATAAAATATCACTTGCTGGGCCTGCTTCCGGAGAACTTCCTCTTAGAGAGCTTAGCCTGAATAAGGATTACAATAATGATTTTGTTACATATGGCTTACCACACCAAACAAGATTTTGTACATGGGTGCATATAAGAAAAAAGCCATTTAATGGAGCCCATATCACTGAATTGCTTGACATTCAGCAGTGTGATCTCCAACTCCTACTAAGCAACTTTTAGAATGCTGGTGGAAAACTGAAATTATACTTTTCACAGCCTTTCCTGGCTTGGAAACAAGCAGAGCAGTCCTTAAGGTTGGCTGGATGTCTTGTCCCTATAAAAATCCAGTGCAAAATACAAAACCTATGATCACGAGGCCTCATAAGATTCTAGAACAAATGCCTTGGCATATATAGATCCCTTTAAACTCTCTCCTTTGGCATGTTTCTAAGCCAACAAAGCATGTCGTATCCTCATCCACTTGTGACCACTGACAAGAGCCGATTTGACTTTCTTATTTTAGGTTGTACAGGAGGAGATTCCTATTCCTTCCAGCTTTGTGAGGCTGAGTTACCTGAGCAGCCGCACCCCAGGGTATAAAACCCTGTTACGGATCCTTCTGACACACTCAACCATTCCCGTGGGGATGATTAAAGTACACCTCACAGTGGCTGTGGAAGGGCGACTCACACAAAAGTGGTTTCCTGCAGCAATTAATCTCATCTATACATTTGCTTGGAACAAGACTGACATCTATGGACAGAAGGTTTGGGGCCTGGCAGAGGCTTTGGGTATGTTGAAATAATTCTGATACCAAAATCTGGTTGCATATAGTTTTTTAATTATGTTTTTTTTTCAATCTAAATGATCTAAGGCTTTTTTTTTGTATTTAAACACTCCCTTTGGACCTGTTTAAAATTTCATTTTGACACATTCTTTCTTCAAATTATTTTAGTTCCCCTTTCATAACGGTTGCATACCAATGGAATCATACACTATCTGACTTGTAA
Organism: Rousettus aegyptiacus; assembly: GCF_014176215.1. Classification (NCBI taxonomy): domain Eukaryota; kingdom Metazoa; phylum Chordata; class Mammalia; order Chiroptera; family Pteropodidae; genus Rousettus; species Rousettus aegyptiacus. The sequence goes on along the minus strand of NW_023416312.1, from coordinate 77,622,502 downwards.
CTATCTCCAGAACTAAGTATTGCCTTCTAACTGTGACCTTTAATATAACGTTCTTTAGGCCATGTTTTTGGATTTGATATTAAGACTGTTATTTCCACTTAGAAATACAAAATTTTAACTTATAAGCATCTCCACTAATTATCCTCTATGTCTAAAATGGTTAGACTCTGCTAAATTTTTACATTGGTAGGTTAAATAAAAAGTCATCCTGCCATCCTAGTCCTTTTGATTTTCTGTTATCTCAAGGTTTTAAAAACTAGAATCTTATAGGTAACAGAGACCATAGGAGGTCCTTTGGGTCTACAGTTTTTCAGATATTTACTTCTCTCAAACAACATTTTTATTTTTCTTAAATTTTTCTCAAGTTTTATTTATTTTTTATTAATATAATTATAGTGGCCGGTTAATAAAATCAAATAGGTTTCAAGTCTAAAATTTAATAATAAGCCATATGTATATTGCACTCTTGTTCACCACCAAATTTCCTTCTGTCACCAAATATTTGACCCCGGTTACCCCTAATTACTTCCTTCTCCCCTTCTTTCCTCTGGTAACCACGTGTTCACTGTCTGTGTCTATGAGTCTCTGTTTCTCATGTTTGCTAGTTGCTTTCAGTTTTATATCCCACATATTAGTAAAGTCATATGGTCCTTGACTTTTTCTGTCTGACTTATTTTGCTTAGCATGATAATCTCAAGATCCGTCGATGTTGTTGCAACTGGCAGTATTTCATCTCTTCTTATGGCTGAGTAATATTTCATTGTATATATGTACCATCACTTCTTTAGCCAATCATCTATCATAGGACACTTTGGTTGCTTCCGTGTCCTGGCCAATGTGAATAATGCTGCTATGAACAACGGTGTGCAAATATCTTTTAGATATGGATTTTCAAGACTTTGGGTTAAATACCCAGCAGAGGAATTGCTGAATCACATGGTAAATCTATATTCTTAGTTTTTTGAGGATCCTCCATACTGTTTTCCATAGTGGCTGTACCAATTTGCATGCCCACTAGCAGTGTATGTGGGTTTCTTTCTCTCCACAACCTCTCCAGCATTTGTTACTACTTGTCCTGTTGATGATAGCCATTCTAACAGGTGTAAGGTGATATTTCCTTGTGGTTTTTATTTGCATTTCTCTAATCGCTAGTGAAGTTGAGCATCTTTTCATGTGTCACTTGGCAATCTCTATGTCTTCTTTATTTTTTTTCCAGTGTTTCTCAATTCTATTTTATTTTTTAAATTTAATTCTATTAGTTTCAAGTATACCATATGTTGGTTAGACATTTATGTAGTTTATAAAATGATCCCCCTAATTTTTCTTTCTCTCCTTTGGCTCTCCACCTAGCCAATACATTGATGCTAACTGCATTCCCTATGCCATGCTCCCCATTCCTGTGACCATCTATCAACTACTAATTTGTACTTTTTTAATCCTTCACCCCATTTTTCCAGCTCTCCAACCCCTCCCCATTACCAAATTGTCCTCTATATTTCTGAGTCTGTTTTTGATAAGTTTGTTCCTTTTGTTCTTTAGAGTCCACATATAAGTGAAATCACATGGTATTTATCTTTCTCTGTATGACTTACTTCACTCAATATAATAACCTCTAGGTCCATCCATGTCATTGCAAATGGTAGATTTCATTTTTTAATAGCTGAATAATATCTCATTCTATATATAAACCATAACTTCTTTATCCAATCATCTATTGGTGGCATTTAGGTTGCTTCCATATCTTGACTATTGTAAATCGTGCCGTCAAGAATATAGGGATGCATAGATCTTTACAAATTATTGTTTTGGTTTTCTTTGGAAAAATGCCCAGAAGTGCAATTGCTGAGTCAAAAGTTACATCTATTTTTATTTTTGAAAAACTTCTAGACTGTTTTCCATAGTGGCTGTACCAATTTGCAATCCCACCAACAGTATATGAGGGTTCCCTTTTCTATGCATCCTCGCCAACACTTATACTTCTTTGATTTATTGATGATAGCCATTCTGACAGGTATCAGGCGATATCAGGTGATATCACATCGTGGTTTTAATACCTGTTCTTCTCAAACTTTTCCAAAAAAGTAAAGAAGAAGAAATACTTCCTAACTCATTGTGTGAGGTCAACATTACCCTGATACCAAAATCTGGTAAAAATAGCACACGCCAAAAAAAGAAAAATATAAGCCTGATGAACACAGATGCAAAAATCCTAAACAAAATATTAGCAAATCAAATAAAACAATATATTAAAAAGATTATACACCACGATTAACTGAGATTCATTCTAGGGACATAAGGATAGTTGAACGTACACAAATTGATCAATGTGATCAACACCACATCAACAAAATAAAGGATAAAAATTATATGATCACATCAACAGATGCAGAAAAAACATTTGGCAAGTGACAGCATCCATTTATGATTAAAACACTTAATAAAATGGGTGTACAAGGAAAGAGCCTCAACATAATAAAAGCTATATATGACAACCCCTCAGTTAACACCATACTTAATTGTGAAAAACTAAAACCTTCTCTCTAAGATCAGGAACAAGACAAGGCTGTCTGCTATCACCACTACTATTCAATATAATATTGGAAGTCCTAGCTAAAGCAATCAGGCAAGACAAAGAAATAAAAGGCATCCAAATAGGGAGTGTTATGTCTTCTTAATATATGGTCCCATTATCATTATGAAGTGTCCATTGTCTCTCATTACTTTCTTTATCTAAAAGTCTATTTTGTCAGATATAAGTATGTCTACACCCACTTTTCTCTGAATGTCATTTGCTTGGAGTATCATTTTCTACCATTTCACTTTGAGTCTATATTTGTCTTTGGATCTGGGATGTGTCTCCTAGAGGCAGCATATGGTTAGGTTTTGTTTTTGATACAATCTGCTACTTTACCTTTTTATTGGTGAGTTCAGGCCATTTACATTTAGAGTAATTATTGAAATATGGGGCTTTTCTATAGCCATTTTATCTTTCGTTTTCTGGTAGCTCTGTGTTTCCATTTTTTTGTACTTGCGTTATCGTTTGCTATTTTACTTTGGTGGGGTTTTATGGTTTTTCCTCTCTGTTACTTCTTGTTTTATGTTATATGTCTGAGTTCTGGATTTTGTGTGTGTGTGGATACCATTAAGTTTATATAAAGCAAAGTTATGTATATATACAGTAGTCCATTTTCTTCTGCATATGCCTTATCTCCACTCCCCTTTGCAGATTCGGAACTTTACTCCCTTCCCTTTTCTGTTCTTGTTGTCTCAAGTTATCCCTATTTATGCTGTACGTTCATTTATAGGTTGCAGTAGCTGTTGTTGTCTTCTCCTTTTAAAGTGTTTTTTTTCTACCTTTAACCATTATGTATTATTTAAGCTTATAGTCCCTGTTCTTAGTAACGATTGTGCTTTCCAGTTTCTGTCTGCCTATTAGTCATTTTTCTCATAGTTATATATTTTTCTGTCCTTTTGTTTCTGGTAGAATGACCTCCTTTAGTATTTCCTGTAATGCAGACCTTGTGGTGGAAAATTCCCTCAGCTTTTGTGTGTCTGAAAAGGTCTTTATTTCTTCTTTATATCTAAAAGAGAACTTTTCTGGATATATTATTCTTGGCTGATAATTTCTCTCTTTCAATAGTTTGTATATTTGTTTGTACTCCCTCCCAGCTTGTGAAGTTTGTACTGAAAAGTCGAATGATAATCTAATGTTTTTTTATATATGTTATTGTCTTCTTTTCCTTGGCTGCATTGAGAATTCTTTCTTTGTCATTAATTTTTGACAAATTTAATATAATGTGTCTTGGAAAGGGCCTTTTTGGTTTGAGATAATTAGGCATTCAAATCAGCTTTACCTTACAGGAAAACCTCACCAGAATGTGGCCTTGCTCAGGATGCATTGTAGTTCTAGAAGACCAGCATCTATTCTGTCAACTCTACAACAGCTCTGGTTATTTGCAGCAAGAGTCCTCTGTTTCCCACGGTAGTGACTCATCTATACTGATAAATAAACTCATCGCTACATCCACACTAACTGCACTCATTCTCTTTTAGCTCTTTGAACTGCACAGTCTGGTAACTTACTCTGTATCTTGCATTCAAGTTCCTCTAAGAGAAAATATCCAGTTATATCGGCGAGTCACCATATAATAGCAAAAGCACCTCTGTAAGGCAGAGCTCTACCATTAGACTAACTATCACCGAGGTTGCTGGCCAGCTTATGCAGTCTTGCTCAATCCCTTTTCCAGTGAGTATAGTGGTTTAGAGAATAACTCTGGATCCAGACTCCCTCCCTGGGTTCAAATCATTCTTCATCCACCTACTAGCTAGTCAACATTGGGTAAATTACTTAATCTCCAAATATCGCAGTTTCTCCATCTATAAAATGGAATCATAAAATGAATATTACTTATAGGTTATTATGATATGAGAATTAAATGAGGTGGTAGTTTTATATGTGGTAAGCACTCAATATGTTAGTCACTGGTATGGGTTTTCACTTTGGCTGTGGTCAGCATATTGGAATCCAAGATATAAAGTATGGAGCCTATGCAGATGTTTGTTCCCTCAGCTTCTCTAAGAAGGAAGCCGTGAGTATAATCGGTAGGCACTCTGTTTTAGTTATTCTTTATTTGCTCTTTCTGCCAAACACACACATAATTTCTTTTCTGCCCTTCTCTGTTCTCTGAGAGGTTGGATTCTATGGCCTGGACTCCTTTTCTTTCTTTTGATTTAGCCAATGGGTGACATGCATCCAGAGACTATAGAGTGGAAGAAGAAAGAAGTCAGAATATTTATCTCTTGCTGCTTCACTGAAGTTCTGGCAATGACTACATTAGAAGATGGCAGCTACTGTCCAGTAGCCCCTCCTCAAATTCCCATGCTCTCTCTGGTCCTCTTTATCATCATTCCCTCCTCCTTCTTCTCCAGAGGCTTCTCAGTGTTGTCAGTACCCAGAAGGGTCACCATCTCTAGTCAATTCCCTTAATCCTGCTCATATCTCTGTAAATAGTCCCTTTATTCAGCTCACTGCAGGAAACACCTGTGAGCATGACATCTGATTACCGCTGGGACTTTGACTGATGTATACTCAAAGCCTCATAGTCTCTTCTTGAGGATATTTTCCTAAAGGCTTTGCGTCACTAGAACAAGCCAACATTCCTGTAACTTTTCTCCATAAGGCTTTGTTCTCCAATTCCTTGTAACCCTTCTCAGAACATCTGCTAGGTTGTTGGGTTTTTGTTTTGTCTTGCTTTGATATTTTTAAACTTTTTTTAAAGTTATGATACTTAGCAGTTTACATAGTACTCTCATGAAGACCTGACCAGGACAATATCCAACAGCCATTTTTTGCTAGGGTTCACATAAAGGCAGTTCAACATTACTGTTTTTTAAATAACATCTTTATTGCAATATATTCCACATACCATAAAGTTCACCCATTTAAAGCGTACTCTCTGCAGGGTACTTTCAGTGGTTTTTAGTATTTTTAGTATTTTCATGAGGTTGTATAACCATTATAAATATCTAATCCCAGAATATTTTTATCATTATCCCACAAAGTAACTCCATACACACTAGCAGTCGCAATCCATTCCTTCTTCCCCTCCAGGCCCTATGTCCTTTCTGTCTCTATAGATTTATGTAGTCTGGATACTTCAAATAAAATCATACAATATGTGTTTTTTTTATATGTGGCTTCTTCACTTGACATAATGTTTCCAAAGCTCACTCATGTCATAGCATGTATCAGTACTTCATTCCTTTTTATGACTAATAATATTATATTTTATAGTATACCATATTTTTTTGTTTATCCATTCATCAACCAATGGACATTGGGTTGTTTCCACCTTTTGGCTATTGTGAATAGTGCTATTATGACCATTCATGTATGAGTATTGGTTTGAATACTTGTTTTCAATTCTTTTAGGACTATACCTAAGAGTGAAATTATTGAGTCATACAGTAATTCTGTGTTTGACTTGTTGAGGAACCACCAAACAATTTTCCACAGTGTATTCACCACTTTATCAACCTCACTTTATGTGTAAAATGTGTTACATTTCTTCCTTTTAAATACCTCCAGTGCTAAATATTTAAAAATTATCCTCCTGTTGTATATAAGCATTCTTAATGACTCAGTTTTTAATATAGCCATGGATGATTGAATAAACAACTAAACCACAAGTAAAAGCAGACTTTCTAGTATACACACCAGTGATGAAGCCTGCATTTCTATTGTTTGCCTACAAGTGTTGGTTTACTTCCTATTTCTACAATTATGTTCCTAGTTAAAACTTCCTCAAGCATTCTTACTTGAAAATGGCCTTAATTAAAGTACCAAAATGTATGTTGTTGGTTTTTTTAAGGCTAATGACAGTAATAAAAGCAAGAGAGAGTTGATTTACTCAGAAATACCCAAAGATGGGGGAAAAAATGTTCCTCATGGTGTTTTATGTGCACTTAAGGGACAAATATTTTTAGGATAAAGAAAGAAAACTCACAAGATCCCAAGGAAAATAGCCAAAATGATTTCAAGTGTGGTACTTAAAATAGAATATGGATTAATTACTTGTAGGAAATATGATAACTTAATTATGGTTAAAGAGATTTTATTTACTACCTAATCTCCATTTCCATATCCATGGAGACTAAGAGAATTTTCCTGACAATGGTAAAACATTAGAACAAGTGGTATAATGAAGTTGGAGAATCTATTAATCTCAAGATGAATTGTAAGCACCTTAAGAATGCAACAGACAATAAGTAGTTCAAGTGATAAATGGATATAAACAAAAGGATCAAGTTTGTTACCATCATGCTGATACCTTAATAAATATAATTAAATCTAAACATGAAGAAACCATTTAGTTGTATTCCTGGCCATGTTTTATAATCACTTAACTCATATGAGAAGAAATAGATTTAATTTTGCATCAGATATTGAAAATTGTACTATATATGACACTTCTCAGATTTGCTTCAGATTCAGAAATCTTAGTATAGACTTTTGGTAGGCAGAAGAATAGCCACAACCCCCCAAATATGTCCATGCCTGGAACCTGTGAACATACTGTGTTACATGACAAAAGAGAATTAAGATTGTAGATGGACTTAAGGTTGCTTATCAGCTAACCTTGACATGAAATGATTATTCTGAATTATCTGAGTGGGCCAAATGTCATCACAAGGATCCCTAATGTAGAAGAAGGAGGCTGAAAGGAGGGTCAGAGTTAGAGGAAGATATAACTATAGAAGAAAGACACAGCAGGATGGAACATTACTAGTTTTGAAAATGGGGAAAGGCAGCCAAGAACCAAGAAATGTGAGTGGCCTCTAGAAGCTCAAAAAGACAAGGAAATGGATTCTCCCTTGGAGCCTCTAGAAGTAACTCAAACTGCTGACACCTTGATTTTAGCTCAATGAGACCATTTTAGACTGCTGATTTTTTTAATTGTAAGATGATAAATCTGTATTGTCGAAGCCTTTAAGTTTGTGGTAATTTGTTACAATAGCAATAGGAAACAAACCTTGAACAATATTCTTACAGCCCAGTTAGAGCAAGGATTTGGTTTAAACTATGGCTAGAAATGTCTCTCACACTTCTTCCTAACATGCCAGTTAAATATGAAGCTCTGTCCCACCCAGTTCTGGGTAATAGAAAATGAAGGGGTCAGATTTAAACAAGATGAATTTGAAGCAATAGTGAATATCTGAGTTGAAATGCCCACTTAATTTGAAATGTGGGACTCTTGTTTCATACATAGCTCAGCTGTGGGGAATTGGTGTGATCCCTAAGGGCTAGAGTGTAACAAAAGAAAAATAGACTATTGAGAGACAGCCAAAATGAGAAAACGAGTACTTGAGATCCTAGGGTATCCCACCACTTTTTTCCAATAAAACAGATTTTGCAACCAGAGGGAGAATACCAGAGTGAATAAATTAGCAGGAGGGTTGCATGAACCACTTTCTTGGAGAAGTATCAATGGGAACTAAAAAATTAACTAATCCAAGTACAATAGTGATCAAGTGGAAGAAGAGTAAAATCACCCCCAGGGTTGCAGTACAAAAACCACAGTCACTAGTTTATCCAGCTTAAAGATTTTGTTGTCTGAAACACAGAAGACTCCCCTGCTAAATGCTCCATGTGAGCATTTGAAATTATTTTGCCTTAGTACTTTATTCTGTAGCTCTAAATAAGGTATGATGTATGGAAATCATTATATATTATTTAGTTTCTTTTCCGACTCTGCTGCTTGCAAAACAATGTAAAAATATCATTATTGTTAAGTTCACAGTGCTGTTAAAATTCTGGAGACAGCTTATTTAATTTGACAGACTAGCTTGGTAAGGGGCTCTGATCTGCATCCATTATATGAGTTTTTATCAAAATAGATCCCAATGTCCACCTGTGTCGGCATACATTATCAATATGTCATAATGCATTCTGCCTGGTTTTCATTTTAATTAAATTAAATTGCAGTGGTTGGAGTCCTGAAAGTTCAGAAAATCAGATCAGCCATCTGCCTTTAATAACACTGCTATAAACAATTCTATTTTTCTTCAAGGTGTTTGACAACAACACTCATATAATTATTTAGTACAGTAGTGTGGCAAGAAAGAGTGGTGTTTCAGGGAGAATTAGAATTCCTAAAGGTTCACGATGCATAGGAGTCTGTCTGAATTGTGTTAGAGAGAAACAGGGGAACGATAATATTTACAGGTGCTAAGCTACAGTTGCTTTGTGCACACAAAAAATCCCTGAGAATGATGTTTGAATATTCATAAATTTCCCTACCATAAAGCCTAAGCAGACTGGGCAGCCACAATAATAGCATCCACTGAATATTTGAATAATAGATAGTACTTTACAATTTGCAAAGTACTTTCACATATATTATCTCATTTTAATCCTTATAACATCCTTGTCTGGTAAGCATGGCATGATTAATATGATCTTCATTTTACAGAGGGGGAAACTGAATTTCAGAAAGAGCAAGTGACTTGCCTTGAGTCTTGTTCAGAGCAGGGATTCAAACTTGGGCCTCCCACTCTTGAGTTCTGAATGTCTTTCACTGCTGTCTCTCTTCACTAAAGTGACCAACCCACCACACAGAGTACCCAATTCAACATCCCAGTGACTTTCAACATTTCTCTCCACTCATGAATTCTTAATCATTAACTGCAAGCAAGGCTGTTTTATCCCTTCAGCTTTATAGGCACAGCACCAATGATATGAGTTTTCCAAGGACCTACAAAAAGGTCGGCAACCTGAAAAATAAATTTATCGGTGCCAAAATATTAAAAGAACACAGAATATCAGCAAAATGGAGCATTTTTTCAGCTTGACAACTGCACTCAGTTTTCACACTTACAAATGAAATATGTTTAATGTTGGATATGGGTTGTGGGTTATATCCCTTTTAATATGTCTGATAAGATGTTATATAATTCCTTGAAAAGTAAGAGTGCCTATAGCTTACCAGGATTTTTTAAAGACTGAATAATTCTCTGGTAAGCAAACAGTCTATGTGCATTTCAAACTGCTAGTCACACCGCTTAATTGATAGTGAAATCCATTTGGTGAGTCAATCAAGTATTTTCTTTAATGGAATAAAATAAAATGAAATGTACTAGAACAAAAATAAACAAAACAGAAAATATAATCTAAAGCTAATAAAAGAATACCATTTTAGAAAAGTTTATTTCAATGATACTTATGTGTATGTGTGTGTATCTGCCCATATGTATGCAGGTTCACAATTAAATAACTTTAGTGCATAAGAATTACTTTTTTCAGTTACAGTTGACAGTCAATGTTATTTTACATTAATTTTAGGTGAACAGCATAGTGGTTAGGCATTCATAGGATTTACAAAGTGATTTTGCTGATTAGTCTAGTACCCACCTGGCACTATACATAGTTCTCCAATAATATTGACTATATTTCCTATACTGTACTTCACATCGCTGTGACTATTTTGTAACTCTCAATTTGTACTTCTTAATCACTTCAACTTTTTCAGTCTGCCAATAGCACTCCTATCTGGCAACCATCAGTTTGTTCTCTATACCTGTGAGTCTGTTTTTGTTTTGTATGTTCATTTATTTTGTTCTTTAGATTCCACATATAAGCAAAATTGTATGGTATTTGTCTTTTTCTGTCTGACTTATTTCACTTAGCATACTCTCTAGCCCCGTCCATGTTGCTGCAAATAGTAATATTTCATATTTTGTATGGAAGACTGATTTCATGGGATAAGTACTCAGCAGGGGAATTGCTGGGTCATAAGGTAGTTTCATTTTTAATCTTTTGAGGAACCTCCAAACTGTTTTCTATAGTGGCTGTATCAATTTGCAATCCCACCAACAATGCACGAGGGTTCCATTTTCTCTACATCTCACAAACATTTATTGCTTTTTGATTTATTGAAGATGACCATTCTGACAGGTGTGAGATGATATCTCATTATGGTTTTAATTTGCATTTCTCTGATGATTATTGATGTTGAGTATCTTTAAATATGTCTGTTGTTCATCTGTATGACCTCTTTGGAAAAAGTGTATTCAGCTCCTCTAGCTATTTTTTAATTGGATTGTTTGGAGGGGGGGGTTACTCTTGAGTTGTATGAGTTCTTTAGAAATTTTGGATATTAAACCCTTATTAGATGTATCATTGACAAATTTCTTCTCCCATTCAGTCAGTTGTCTCTTCATTTTGTTGATTTTTTTCACTATGCAAAAACTTTTTAGTTTGACCTAGTTCCATTTGTTTATTTTTTTCTTTTGTTTCCTTTGCCCGAGGAGATATATCAGAAAACATGTTACTAAGAGCAATGCCAGAGAGTTGACCGCCTATGTTTTCTTCTAAGAGTTTTATGGTTTCGGGTCTTAGATTTAAGTCATTTATCCAATTTGAGTTTATTCTTTTATATGGTATAAGAAGGTGGTCTTGTTTTATTTTTGGCAGGAATCTTTCCAGTTTTCCCAACACCATTTGTTGATAGACTGTCTTTACCCCATTGTGTATTCTTGCCTCCTTTGTCATAGATTAAATGACCATATAGGCATAGGTTTATTTCTGGGCTCTCTATTATGTTTGTCTATAGGCTTGTTACATGGTTTGATATCCAGTAGTGTGATACTTCCAACTTTGTTCTTTCTCAAGATCGCTGTGGTTATTTGAGGTATTTTGTGATTCCACATAAATTTTAAGATTATTTGTTTTACTTATGTGAAAAATGCTATTGGTATTTGATAGTAATTGCACTGAATCTATAGATTTCTTTGGATAGTATAGCCAGTTTAGTGATATTGATTCTTCCTACCCATGAGCACAGTATGTGCTTCCATTTATTTTTATGTTCTTCAATTTCTTTTTCAATGTCTTATAATTTTCTGAAAACAGATCTTTTACCCCTTTGGTTAGATTTATTCCTAGGTTTTTCTCTGTTTTTTTTTGATCCAGTTGTAAATTGAATTGTTTTCTTAATTTGTCTTCCTGGTAGTTTGTTATTGGTATATAAAAATGTAACCAATTTATGAATATTAATTTTGTATCTTGTTATTTTACTGAATTCATTTATCAGTTCTAATAGTTTTTTGGTGGTATCTTTGGGGTTCTCTATGTATAATATAATGTCATCTGCGAGAATGACAGTTTTACTTCTTCCTTTCCAATTTAGAAGACTTTTATTTATTTATTTGTCTACTTGCTATAGCTAGGACTTCCAAAACCATGTTGAATAAAAGTGGTGAAAATGGACATCCTTGCCTTGTTCCTGATTGTAAGAAATGCTTTTAATTTTTCCTCATTGAATATTATATTAGTGGTAGTTTTGTCATATATGGTCTTTATTATGTTGAGACATGTTACTTCTATTTCCATATTGTTGAAAGTTTCCATCAGAAATGGCCGCTGGATTGTTTCAAATGAAACAATAAAGTCATACGATTTTTATCTTTCGATTTGTTTATATGGTGTATCACACTAATTGATTTGCTGGATCAACTTTGTATCCCAGGAATAAATCCTGATTGATGAAGGTGTATGATCTATTTAACGTATTACTAAATTCGGTTTACTAATATTTTGTTGAGGATCTTTGCATCTATATTCATTAGGGATATTGGCCTATAAATTTCTCTTTTTGTAAGGTCTTTGCCTGGCTTTGCATTCAGTGTAATGGTGGCCTCATAGAATGAGTTTGGGAGCCTTCCTTCCTCTTGCATTTTTTGGAATAGTTTGAGAAGGATAAGTGTTAATTCTTCTTTGAATGGTAAAATTCAGCTGTGAAGCCATTCAGTCAAGGACTTTGGTTTGTTATGAATTTTTTGATTACCAATTAGATTTCGTTGGTACTAATCAGTTTGTTCGGATTTTCTGTTTCTTCTTGATTTGGTATTGGAAGATTGTGTGTTTCTAGGAAAGTATCCATTCGTTCCAGATTGTCCAATCTGTTGGCATATAATTTCTTATAATCCTTTGTATTTCTGTAGTATCAGTTATCACTTCTCTTTAATTTCTGATTTTGTTTATTTGGGTCCTCTTTTTTCTCAATGAGTCTGGTTAAAGGTTTATCAATCTTATCTTTTCAAAGAACTGGCTCTTGGTCTCATTGATCTTTTGCTTTTCTAGACTCTATTTCATTTATTTCTGCTCTGGTCTTTATTATTTTCTTTCTTCTACTCACTTTGGGCTTCGTTTGCTCTTATTTTTCTAGTTCCCTTAGGTGTGAGGTTAGATTGTTTATTTATGTTCTTGTTTCTTGAGGTAGGCCTGTATTGCTATGAATTTCATTCTTAGGACTACTTTCACTGTGTCCCATAGATTTGAGGTTGTTGTGTTTTCATTTTCTTTTGTGTCTTGGTATCTTTTGATTTCTTCCTTGATCTCATTGTTAATCCATTCATTTTTTTAAATAGCATGTTGTTTAGTCTCCATGTGTTTGTGCATTTTCCAGTTTTTTTTCTTGTAGTTGATTTCTAATTTCATACCATTGTAGTCAGAGAAGACACTTGATATGATTTTAGTCTTTTTAAATTTATTTGGACTTTGTTTTGTAGCCTACCATTGGTTTGTCTTGGAAAATGTTCTATGTGCACTTGAGAAGAATTTATATTCTGCTACTTTGGGGTGAAATTTTCTGAAAACATCAACTAAATCTGGCCTAGTGTGTCATTTAAGGCTGTTGTTTCCTTGTTGATTTTCTTTCTCGAAGATCTGTCCATTAATGTCAGTGGGGTGTTAAAGTTTCGTATTACTGTTTATCTCTCCTTTTACGTCAGCCAAAATTTGTTTTATATATTTAGGTGCTACTATGTTCAGTTCATAAATGTTTCTAGGGTTATATTCTCTTGGATTGATCCCTTTCTCATTATGTAATGCCCTTATTTGCCTTTGTTTTATTTTCTCTAACATAAGTATTGCTACCCCAACTTTTATTCATTTCTATTTGCATGAAATATCTTTTTCCCTCTCTTTACTTTCAGCCTATGGTCTATGTGTGTCTTTCAAAATGAAGGGAGACTCTTGTAGACGACATATGTATGTGTCTTGTTTTATTATCCATTAAACTACCATATATCTTTTGATTGGAGTAATTAATCCATTGCATTACATAGTTATTGCTATTTTATTATATGTATTTATGTTCTTTTCCCCTCCTCTTCTTCTTAAAGAAGCCCCTTTAACATTTCTTGTAATACTAGCTAGTGGTAAAGAATTCTTCTAGTTTTTTCTTATCTGTGAAGTTCTTTATTTCACTTTCAATTTTAACCGATAGCTTTGTTGGGTAGAATAATAGTCTTGGTTGTAGGTCCTTGCTTGTAATCACATTGAATATTTCATGGCAATCCCTCTGACTTTCAAAGTTTGTGTTGAGTAATCAGCTGACAGTTTTAATGAAGCTCTCTTGCAAATAACTAACTGCCTTTCTCTTGTTGTTTTTGGGATTCTCTTTGTCTTTAACCTTTGTCATTTTAATTATGGTGTATCTTCGTGTGGGGCTGTTTGGGTTCATATTGTTTGGGACTCTCTGTGCTTCCTGAATTTATATTTCTATTTCTTTCACCAGGTTAGAAAATAGCATTATTTCATAGGGTCTCAATTCCTTATTCTCTTTCTCTTCTCTTTCAGGCACCCCAGTGATGTGAACATTGGTTTGCTTGATGTTGTCCCAGAGGTCCCTTAAAACAATCTTCTTTTTTTAATTATTTTATTTCTTTATTCATTATGATGACATCAATTAATAAAATACAATAATTTTCAAGTGTAAAATTCTTTTTTCTTTATGCTGTTTCAAGTAGTCATTTTCTGCTACTTCGTCTTCCAGATCGCAGATTCAATCCTATGTTTTATCTAATCTGATGTTATTGCCTTCTAGTTTATTTTTCATTTCACTTATTGTATTCCTGTTTCTGACTGGCTCATTTTCGTATCTCTGTTAAGGTTCTGAGTTTCTTGAGCATCCTTATAACCAGTGTTTTGAACTCTGTATCTTGGTAGATTGCTTTCCTTCATTTTATTTAGTTCTTTTTCTGGAGTTTTCTCCTACTTTTCATTTGGGACATGTTTCTCTGTTCCCTCATTTGGCTGCCTCTCTGTGTTCATTTATATGTATTGGGTAGATCTGCTAAGTCTCTCAGTCATGGCCAGGTGACCTTAAGTAGTAGGTGCTTAATGTGGCCCAGTGGTGCAGCCTCCTTGATCACCTGTGCTGGGTGCTCCAGGAGTGTCCCTTATGTGGGTTGTGTCTGTCCTCCTTTTGTATTTATGTTTTGATTGTTGTTTGCACATCAGTCGGTGGGATTGACTCTTGGCCTGACTGGCTGTGAGGATTAGCCACATGTACAGCTTATGAGCTGCTGTGTGGGGGATCATGCACCTATTGAGAGCACCCATTGGATGTGCCACTTGTGGGCTAATCGTGTAGTACTCTGTTGTAATCTGAAGCCGGCCTCCAGGTATGTTGATTCTGGGTCCCCTCGGAGGGATTCTCATATAGGCCAAGTTTAGCCGCTGCCTGTGACTGGCCCAGGGCTACCTTGTAGGAGCTTCAAAGCTATTAATGTTTGGTCACTGCCTTTGCTGGACCTGGACTCATGTAGGAGAGGTCACGCTGTGAAGCAATCTGGCTGCCACCAGTACTAGGCCTGAGGCAGCTTAGCAAATAACCCAGGGTACCCAGAGGCTTAAGGCTACCAGCCAATTGACTGTAAGGCTCAGCTGCTGACAGAGCTTTGGGTGGTACACAAGTTGAGTGAGGCGGGGTCCCAAAGAGTCACCAGGGTGGGGCGAGTGGTGTTCACCAGGTTAATGCAGATTCAGCTTTTATATGAGTGCTGAGCCTGGAGCCACACACAACAGTCTGAGAGCTTACTGAGGTGAGCTGGCACCCACCTTGTGCCCATGGACCTCTGAGAGTTGTACAAGAAAGGCTGCAGTTTGTGTTGGATCTGAAACTGCCTCTGGCATCATGTAAGTTTAGGCTGGCTTCTTTTACTGCTGAAAGAGTATCCTTCTGTGTGGGGAGTGGGACTGGTTCTCTCTGGCTATGGAGGGTTCCTCTGGTCATGGTGTAAATTGTGGGGGACAGGGTTCCAGAAAGTCACCAGGGTAAAGCAAGCAGATTTCACAAAGTCGATGCAAATTTATATTTGGTCATGTTAGGGGGAGGACTCAACACAGGAATGATGGCACCCACATATAGGCTGCTTGGAGGAAGGCTCAACACAGAAATGATGGTTGCTTTCCCTTCCCTCAACACGGTCTTTCCATGTATGTCTCTGGTGCCTCCTGAGTTGCTGTTCCTCCACCAGAGCCCAGGGTGAGTGCTTGGGAGTGAATGAGTCTGTGCAAAGGTCCTTTAAGAGGACATCTGGGTTTCCTGCAGGCTTTCATCTTACTCTGATGGAGGGAATTCCCATTTATTTTCAAAGCCAGATTTTGTGGGGACACCTCTTCTGAACACTGGAACCCTGGGCTGTGGAGTCCCAGTGTAGGGCTGAGGGCCCTCGTTTTTCCAGGAGGACACCCACAGTGAATGTATCCCTGACAGTGCTCAACTGCCACACATGGGTGTAGGGCCAACCCATTTCACATCTCTGCCCCTCCTACCAGTCCCAATGTGGCCTCTTCTTTATATCCTTAGTTATAGGATTTCTGCTTGGCTAGTCTTCAAATGGTTTTCCAGGTTAATTGTCCTATAATTTAGTTGTAATTGTAATGCAGTCATGGGAAGAGGCAAACACAGCATTTACCTACTCCACCATCTTGCCTGGAACTTGATGCATAAGAATTTGAAAACTATTGGTAAGATGATACACTCAAGAGAAAGAAAAATTAAATCATTTACCAAACCATATAAATTATTTTCTAAGTCAACATTTATGACTCTTCTTACCTCCCAGTCCCCTCTACCAATTTATGTCGGGGAATAATTGGAGCTATCTCTTTAAGATTGGGTGAACATATGATTTATTATTCAAACCAAGATGGCTTTCAGAGTAAAAGAGAATGCTGTTCATAATTACATCAAAACAGCAACATAACTATGTACTATATTTCACCAGCCAGTATACATGATAATTCTACTTCAAAGCTATCCATAGCTTCTAGTCATTATCTCTTTAATTTGGAGCAAAAAAAAAGGTTATTTCGTTAGCATTTCAGAATTGTGAGTCTTTCTTTTAATAACTATTGATCTAGCATTGTGGAGAAAAGCACTTACTAAAGAGTCACTGGATTTGAGCTCTGGTTCTGCCATTTATTAGCCAAATGACCTTGGGCTAATCACATTACCTCTCTGAGTCTATCATCTTACCTATCAAATTACAGCAAATATGTCTTCCTCATGAGTTTTCGTGAGTGATCAAATCAGGTAACATATACAAAAATGTATTTAAATGTTAATTGTTATACAAATGTGAGGTGAAATATTTTTAGGAGATCGTAAATGAAAGTTCCAAAAGATATGTAACCCTTCAAAGTATGGCCTTTCTCACATGACAAATTACCCTACCCTGTGTAACATCCACTGTATCTACAGTGTTTAGCAGAACACTCGCCTTACACATAGAGCAACTCAGTGAACATTTGCTGAGTCATTAGATAACAGCCCTTTCTTTTTATTACAATATTGCATCACTTTAATCAATCACACAGTTTCAAAAGATAATCAGTCCGTTTTCAAAGTGAATCTATTTTCTCAAACATCCTCAAAGAAAAACACCAACATACTGCTAGAAAATAGTAATCTTTTGTTTTATTTTGTATGAAGTGTGGAGAGGAGTTAAGGGTTGTTCTTCATTTGTTTTTGATGCACTAGGGAGAAACTGACTCTCTAGCCATCCTGACCTTCCTTAAAACTCTGAAAGATACCAAACCTCAAGGCCTTCCTTGTACATATGCTATTCTCTCTGCCTAGAATGCTCTTCCCTATACTTCATGAGATAAACCTCTTCTGCATAAAGAAGCCTTTCATTGCCTCTCCATTCCAACTTAGATTCTCTTGTTCCACTCTCTCATAATATCCTGCATTTTCCCATATATCACAGTTTGTGTGTGTATTATTTGTTTTTGTTTTATATTTGTTCCTGTCACTAGAATGTGAGCTCCACTAAAAAGAGAGCTACCTTGTTCTGTCCTGTTCATTCCAATATGCCCGGTGCCAGACAGCAGGAGGTACCTATTAAATATTGAATGTGTTTTGCATGAATGAACAAACAAATGAATAAGGACAGAGTCTAAGTTTGACTCCTTGACTATGAAATTGAACAATATGGTTTTGAACTGTGCAGGCTTACTTATAAGCAGATTTTCTTTCAATAAATACTGTAATTATATTTTCTCTTCCTTATGATTTTCTTAATAACATTTTCTTTTCTCTAGCTTACCTAATTGTAAAACTACAGTATATAATACATATAAGATACAAAATATATCTTAATTGGCTGTTTATGTTATCAGTAAGCCTTCTGGTTGGTCAACAGTAGGCTATTAGTAGTTAAGTTTTGGGGGAGTCAAATAATATACTCAGATTTTCAACTGCACAGGGGTTTATCACCTCTAACCCTCATGTTGTTCAAGGGTCAACTGTGTAATGGGTCTGGCAAGGGAGAGGAGGATGTAGCCCAGGTACACAAAGGTATTCGCAAATGTAGATGTAAGCCAGTATATCACCATGCCTTCAGTAGCACATGAGTCATCTAGGTCCTGGGCTCATTTTTGTGCAGCTAGGCATGGACAAAAAAGCCAGAAAAAAAACTCATAATATTATATTTCAGAGTATAATACCTCTTGGCAGAAGTGAAGGAGTAAAGGAGTGATTACCTCATTCCAGGATGCTTTTGACCTTTCTTATCTATACTTTATCTTCATCCAGCTATATCTCATTTTTAGCACTAAGTGTTTAAATCTTATTTTTTAAACTGCTTGGGTACAGATCCTAAGTAAAGTATTACCAAATCAAATCCAGTGATTCATTCAAAAGATAATACATCATAACCAAGTAGTTTATTTTAGGACCACAAAGACAGTTCAACATTAGGAAATTTATTTTTATAATTCACCACCTTTAATGAAGTAAAAGAGAAAACTATGTGACTATTTTCATAAGTGTTGAAATGGAACTTTATAAAAATTCATCATCTGACACTCTTAGTAATTCAGGAATAATAAATAGATAAATAAAACATTCCGGGCCACTGGGCAGTGTGTCAAATGGAGGAGCCTCTGGGGTCATCTCAATTTATGATAAATCACTAGAGAATAAGAAAAGGTAAAAGAAGTTCTGGGAGCAGGTATCTGTTCTCAGTAGATAGCATTTGTCTACATAGATTTGATCTATTGTTGCCAGGGCACACGTTTGGTTTTTTAGATTTTTTGTTTTTTGTTTTGTTACTGTTTTGCATTAAAAAATGGAAAATATTTTTTAATTAAGTATATTGGGGTAACATTGATTAATACAATTATATAATTTTCAGGTGTACATTATAATTTGATATCTGTATGATCTATTGTGTGTCCACCACCCAAAGTCCAATTTCCTTCTGCTACCATATATTTGACCACCTTTACCCCGTCTACCTACTCCCTCTTCCCCCACCCCACTGGTAAACACTAGTCTATAGTACTCTGGAAACCACTAACCTATAGCCCATGTCCATGAGTCTCTGTTTACTTGTCCTGTTCATTTGTTTCTTTTAGGTTTATATCCCGCATATAAGTAATATCATGTGATTTTCAACTTTTTATGTCTGGCTTATTTCGCTTAGCATGATTCTCTTGAGGTCCAACCATGTTGTCACAAATGGCAGTATTTCATCTCTTCTTATGGCTGAGTAATATTCCATTGTACATACGTACCACAGCAGCTTTAGCTAATCATCTAATGTAGGGCCTTCAGTTGCTTCCATTTCCTAGCCACTGTGAATAATGCTACTATGAACAGTGGTGTGAGAATATCTTTTCGGATATGAGTTTGCAAGTCTTTGGGGTAAATACCCAGTAGAGGGATTGCTGGATCATATGGTAGATCAGCTCTTACTTTTTTGAGGAACCTCCATACTGTTTTCCATAGTGGCTGTACCCTTTTGGAGTCCCACTAGCAGTGTATGAGGGTTCCTTTTTCTCCACATCCTCTCCAACATTTGTTATTACTTGTCCTGTTAATTAAAGCCATTCTAACATGTGTGAGATGATATCACATTATGGTTTTGATTTACATTTCCCTACTAGCTAGCAATGTTGAGCATCTTTTCATATGTTTGTAGGCCATTTGTATGTCCTCTAGGGAGAAGTGTCTGTTCAGGTCCTCTGCCCATTTTTTGATTGGATCGTTTTTGTTGTTGTTGTTTTTGTTGTTGTTATTGAGTTGTATAAGTTCTTTGTATATTTTGGATATTAGGCCCTTATCAGAGGTATTGATTGTAAATATATTTTCCCACTCAGATCGTTGTCTCTTTACCTTGTTGATGGTTTCTTTTGCTGAGAGAAGCTTTTTAGTTTGATGTAGTACCATTCATTTATTTTTGCATTTACTTCCCTTCCTTTTGAGGTCAAATTCATAAAGTCCTCTTTAATTCCAGGGTCCTCGAGTTTAGTTCCTATGTTTTTTTCTATGCATTTTATTGATTCTGGGCTTATATTCAGGTCCTTTATCCATTTTGAGTTAATTTTGGTGTGTGGTGATAGACAACAGTCTAGTTTCATTCTTTTGCAGGTGGTTTTCTAGTTTTCCCAGCACCATTTATTGAAGACGCTTTCCATTCTCCACTTTATGTTTTTGACTTTTGTCGAAAATTATTTGCCCATATAAATATGGGTTGACTTCTGAACTCTCGATTCTGTTCCACTGGTCCATGGGTCTGTTTTGCTGCCAATACTGCACTGTTTTGATTACCATCACTTTGTAGTATAATTTAGTCAGGTATAATGATGCCTCCAGCCTCGTTCTTTTCTCTCAGTATGGTTTTGACAACTCGGGGTCTTTTGTGCTTACATACAAATCTGACGATTTTTTTTTCTATTTCTTTCTTTTTAAAAAAAAGCCAATGGGATTTTAATAGGGATTGCATTAACTCTGTACAATGCTTCAGGTAATATGGTCATTTTAACTATGTTAATTCTTCCAATCCAAGAACATGGACTATCTTTCCATTTCTTTGTATCTTCTTTGATTTCTTTTAATAGGGTCTTATAGTTTTCATTATATAGGTCCTTGACATGTTTCGTTAAATCTATTCCTAGGTATTCGTTGTTGTTGTTATTGTTGTTGTTGCAATTGCAAAGGGAATTATTTTTTCCACTTCATTTTCTGACACTTCATTGTTAGAGTATAGGAGCATTATGGATTTTTGAACATTGACTTTGTATCCAGAAACCTTTCTGTATTCACTTATTGTTTCTAGTAGTGTTCTTGTGGAGTCTTTAGGGTTTTCTATATAGAGAATCATGTCATCCACAAATAGTGACAGTTTGACTTCTTCATTTCCTATTTGGATACCTTTTATATCTTTCCCTTGTCTGATTGCACTTGCTAGGATCTCCAATGTTATGTTGAATAACAGTGGCAATAGTGAACAGCCTTGCCTTGTTCCTGATCTTAAATGGAAAGTTTTTAGTTTTTCACCATTAAGTGTAATGTTGGTTTAGGGTTTGTCATATATGGTCTTTATTATTTGAAAGTACTTTCCTTCTATACCAATTTTGTGAGATGTTTTGATCATAAATGGATGCTATATCTTGTCAAAGGCTTTTTCTGCATCTCTTGATATGATCATATGATTCTTATTTTTTAATTTGTTTATGTGGTGTATCACATTAATCAATTTGCATATTTTGACCATCCTTGTGCTCCTTGGATGAAGCCAACTTGATTGTGGTGTATAATCCTTTTAATATGTTGCTGTATTGTGTTTGCTAGCATTTTATTTAGGATTTTTGCATCTGTGGTCATAAAAGATATTGGTCTGTAGTTTTCTTTTTGTGTGTTATCTTTACCAGGTTGTGGTGTCAGAGTAATATTGACCTCATAAAATGAGTTGGGAAGTATTGCCTCCTCTTCAATTGTATGGAAGAGTTTGAGGAGAATAGGTATTATATCTTCTTTGAATGTTTGATAGAATTCACTGGTGAAGCCATCTGGTCCTGGACTTTTACTTTTTGGTAGGTTTTTGATGATTGTTTCGATTGACCTACTCCTGATTGGTCTATTTAGATTTTCCAGTTCTTCTTGATTCAGTCTAGGGAGGTTATATTCTTCTAAATACTGGTCCATTTCTTATAGATTATTAAATTTGTTGTTATATACTTCTTCATAGTATTCTTGTATGACCCTTCATATTTCTGTGATGTCAGTCATAATTTCCCCTCTTTCATCCCTGATTTTACTTATTTGTGTCTTTTCTCTTTTTTCTTTCATGAGTCTAGCTAGAAGTTTGTCAATTTTATTAACCTTCTCAAAGAACCAACTCTTTGTTGCATTTATTTTTTTCTATTGATTTTTGTTTTCAATTTCATTTATTTCTGCTCTAATTTGGTAGATTTTTTTTTTCTGCTGACTATATGCTTCATTTTTTCTTCCTTTTCTAGTTTTTTATGATGAAATATTAGGTTGTCTATTTGAGCTCATTCTTCTTTAGGGAGATAGACCTGTAAAGATATGTTGTATTATCATTATCATTTGTTTTTATGTATGTCTTGATCTCCGTTTTTATTTCTTCACTGACCCAGTTATTCTTCAGTAGCATGTTGTTTAATCGCCATTTTTTTGTGGTTCTTCCTGATTTCTTTCTGCAGTTGATCTCTAGTTTCAAAACATTATAATTAGGGAATATCGTTGGTATGATTTCAACCCTCTTATGTTTGTTGAGGCTATCTCTGTGTCCCGGTATGTGGTTGATTCTTGAGAATGCTCCATGTGCACTAGAGAAGAATGTATAGGCAGCTGTTTTGGTATGGAAAGCTCTATAAAAGTCAATTATGTCCAGTTGGACTAAAGTATCATTTATTGATGTAATTTCCTTATTGATTTTCTGTTTGGATGATCTGTCCATATCCGACAGTGGGGTATTTAGGTCTCCTACTATGATAGAGTTTTGATCTGTTTCTCCCTTTCATTCTGTTAATAATTGCCTAATACATTTTTGGGTTCCGTGATTAGGAGCATATTTATTAATAAGTGTTATATGTTTTTGGTGCATGATTCCCTTTATCATTATGAAAAGAAACAAAGTATCTTTCTTTTCCTTTTTTCTTTTGAAGTCCATTTTGACTGATATTTGTATTGCCACTCCTGCTTTTCTCTGAATGCCATTTGCTTGAAATGTCATTTTCCACCCTTTCACTTGGAGTCTATATTTTTCTTTGGAGCTGAGATGTGTCTCATGGAGGCAGCATATGGTATGCTTTTGGTTTTTGATCCATTCTGCAACTCTGTGCCTTTTTATTGGTGAGTTCAGTCCATTTACATTTTGGGTGATTATTTAAATATGAGGTCTTCTTATAGCCATTTTCTCTTTTGCTTTCTGGTAGCTCCATGTTTCCATTGCTTTCTTGTCCAAATGTTTCTGTTTTCTTAATTTTGGTTGTCTTTTGTGGCTTTTCCCTCTGTTTCTTCTTATTTTATGTTATATACTTCGGTTCTTAATCTTTGGTGTGTGGTTACCTTTACGAATATGTAAAAGATAGTTATATAAATACAGTTGTCCTTTTTCTTCTGCACGTGCATTATCTCCATTCTCCTTTGTGAATTTGAATCTTTGAATCCTTCCCTTTTCAGTCATTGTTGTCTCAATTCGTCCTTATATATGCAGAACGTTTATTACTATCTTCTTATAATAATTCACTTTTTGTTATTTAAGGTATAATGCCCTGGTCTTAATAAGGGTTGCACTCCTCTGTTTCTATTTGCATGATAATCACTTTACTCCCAATTATGTATTTTGTTGTTGTTGTTGTTGTTGTTGTTGTTGTTTTGTTTTAGGTGGCCTGACCCCTTTCAATATTTTCCGTAGTGCAGGCCTCATAGTGGAGAATTCCATCAATTTGTGTATGTCTGGAAAGGTCTTGATTTCTCATTCATATCTAAAGGAGAAATTAGCTGGGTACATTATTCTAGGCTGGTAGTTCCTTTTACTTAATAGTTTAAATATTTGATTCCATTCCTTTCTGGCTTGTAAGGTCTGTGCTGAGAAGTCCGAAAACAATCTAATGGGTTTCCTTTATATGTTACCATCTTCTTTTCCCTGGCTGCCCTGAGAATTCTGTCTTAGTCATCAGTTTTTGATAACTTTAATACAATGTGTCTTGGTGAAGACTTTTTTAGGTTGAGATAATTGGGTGCTCTGTTGACTTCTTGAATTCCAAGCTCTTACTCATTCCTTAGATTTGGAAAATTCTCATCCACTATTTGTCTGAAAAATGCCTTGTAGTCCCTGCTCGTTTTCCTCACCTTCAGTAATGCCCATTATTCTTATGTTTCCTCTTCTGATGGTATCAGCTCTTTCTTGTGTTTCTCTTTCATTATTTTTCATTCTTCGTTTTCTCTCTTCTTCTTTCTGATTTATTTCTAGATCTCTGTCTTCAGTATCACTGATCCTTACCTCCATTTTGTCGACTCTATTTCCTAGGCTTGCTATTTCATTTTTCAACCCTTGCCGTGTGTTCTTAATCTCCAGAATATCTATTCTGTTCTTCTTGAGGATGTCAATCTCCTTGCTCTGCTCATCTAGTTGATTTTTTTTAATTCCTGAAATTGCTGATATGATTTGTTTTGGATTTCATTGAGTTTTTTCAAAAGTGCCATCCTTAAGTCTCTGTCATTTAAGTCACATATTTCTATGTCTGTAAGCTTATTTTCTAGAGATTTTTCTCTTTCTTTCAGAGATGCCTTTTCACCTTGATTGTTCATGGTGTTTAATACACTATTTCTCTGCCTTGGTTTTAATGGAAGTGTATTCTGTTGTTTTTCCAGAAAGCTTTATTAAATAAAGGTCTCTCTTTAGCCTGCTGCAAAGAAGGCACTCTTCATTTGGTTTCCAGTAGGTGACATCTAAGCCACTTGGATCCATAGCAGTTTCGGTAGCATTTGTTCAGATTCCCCTGGGGCTCCGCGGTGATCAGTCTCGAAGGGTATGGGGAGAATCGGCCCTCTGGTTGGGGTTTGGGGGCTGTGGCACAGCCATGGTTTTGCAACAGGGGTCAGTGAAAATCAGCTGTTGTTTCTCTTTGGTCCCACCCTGCTTTTCCACTTTCTGCCCTGATGGATGGGCCCTCTGTTCTGCTGTGTACAAGCCCCAACACTTCCAGGCAGGGTTGTTCAGGAAAGTCGCTGTGCCTTCATCCCTCCCCTTCCTCCTACAGGGAGCTCCAGCAGCTGTGACAGTCAGCTTCTTTAATATTGCCAGTCCACCGCCCGACACCAGGGGTTCTGACCTGTGGTAGCTCTTATGCACAGATCCCACGCTCAAACATACTGGTGTGGCGTTTTGGTGCTTTTTGTTGAGTTTTAGGTGTTCAGCTTATTTTTGTTTCAAGGGAAGAGATCTAGGGACGTCTCTCACTCCTCCATGTTTCTGCTAAATCAAGAATGGGAAATATTTATTATTCTATGAAATGATTCCTTTCAGATAAGAAGGTTTTGATCTTGTTGTTAGTTACCTTTCAAATATCATAAAATTATTTTTGGATGTTCCTTGAGTTCATGAAGGTAACATGTAGATTTCTCACACTATCAAACTACTTTTAATTATATGCTGACTTCATAAATGCAACCGTTATGAATTCTGAAGCCTTAGTCTGAAGCTGTTGAAAAATTATCTGCTTAATCTTATCATATTTTACAGATCAGCTTCATTGCGTAGCATCTTTACCTTGGCTACCTAATGTCAATCCTCTGTCTCAGCCCTTACAGGTTAATGTCATAGTCACTAAATTGGGTGTAAAAGGTAGTGGGCCTTCTTACAGTCCCCACATCATACAAATTTTGCTGCTGTGATAAGTAGAATGAACATTCAGTTATTTTTCCAATTTCAAATGGCTTTGGGGGAGCAAGATGCAGTCTTTCTTTATAAGCCAGTGTAATATTTGCAAGATGACTAACAGTAAAGTCAGAAGTGCAATCCTGTGACCAGAAGACAGAGTCCTCTGAAAAAGTAACAATCATGTCTCCTTACTATTAAGGAACATTTCATTAATATCTCTTTGTGAAAGTGAGGGAGATAATAAAGGAAGACAGAAATCCAGACAGAATTAAGTGTCACAAGGGATGCGGTCGCATGGTTCAGAGGAGATATTCTGCCATATCAATGACTTTTTCTCAACTACCTTCCCAATAGATACACACTAGAATGGGACCCACTATGCCAGCCCCTAGGAAGTGTAGTTCAGGGTCCAGGACCGCCCTCCCCCAGCTATCTCTACTCACTGCAAGACTTACCTATATTCTCCAGCTCCTCTGAAATTTTGATGAATAATTATTTTGTACTTCCTATTATACTATTCTTCCTTATCCCCACTCTAGAGCACCAGAGGCTGAATCTGTGACCTATACCATGTTGTGCTGATGATTAAACGTGATAGTCAACAGGCTGAGTGGGAAATGGTAGTAGTCCACCCTACTTATTTAACAGACTCAACTGTCACAGTAACAGAGTGTAATGTCAGTGCCAGTCCATGAGTAACCCTTTCTCTCCATATTTAATTTTTTGAAAAAGAGTAGGTTTTTAGTGTATTGCAATCTGCTTCTGTGAGAGGAAATCTAGGTTGCTGCTATATTTGGAGAGCAGCTCAACTACATGGGGTGAAATGTCTGCCTTCTCATCAACCAAATGCAAATTTCAGGATTATGTTTAAGTGGGCTGCTGTCAGAAAGAAATCTTGTCTTATCACTCTGAGCAAAGAGCCACATACAAAAATACCCCAACACACAGCCATTCTCATTAAAATCAGTTAGAATTTTAGACAAGTCTTAAGTAATATTTATAACTTTGTTAGTTCATAAAACTTTCTCAGGAGAAAGTAAATCTAATATAAAATAAAGAGAACTTATTAAGTGTCTGCCTTTTTGCTATTTGCTATGACTAGGGGAAAATAATATAATTGTGGGTTTTACAGTCAATGTGCTTTCTTTTTGTTGTGCACTAGAAGGGAATTCAGAGAGCAGAAATGAGGAGGTAAAAAGAGTATGTCTCATTATCATTGCATCGAGAACTATTTAATTGATATTTTATGCAAGCATTTCCTGCCACAGAGTTGGGAGAATCTTTAACTGTTACTAAAAGTAGAAAAGCAGGCTCCAAACCATCACTGGAGGACACCAGGGTATACTACTTATTCACAAAACTACAAAGTCACCTTCCAGAGAAGGGATTGTAGGGGAGCTCACTAGGCTTACAATGTACAAAAGGTAGACTCTGGCAATAGTAGGGAAGATGTTAGCTTAAAGGAAACTTGTAATCACTGTCGTTGTGACTATTTATTAATCAAGACATAAAAATGTTGGCAAGAGAAGCAGAAATGGTGTTATTCTACACATCAATATGGCCCTAAGTATGCTTTCTCACCACTTGATTTTTCTAACATGAGGTACAGTGCTCTCTTTGATTTTTAGGTTTGATCCTCAGCTTGAACTAATCAAATGCAATCTTTAAAGAATGCACCTTAAAATCATAGACTGTTTGTGCTAAAAGGGGATCATAAGAATTATCTAGTACGGAGGTCTTTGATCTGAGATCTATTTCAGGAAGTCGGTGAAATCCTCCCCCCCCCCCAGAATTATATGCAAAATTTTGTGTGCATGTGCAGTTATCTAAGATCCACAACTTTTATCAAATTCATAATTAAAGGTTTTCTGACCCAAGAGGGTCTAAGAACCACTAATTCTAGTCTATCTTCCACCCCTCTCATTATTTTACTAGTAAAGAACATGACTCCCAGAGATGGAGAATAATTTGCCTGAGACCACACAGATAAGGTAGATAATGGCAGATGCAAAAGTCGAAGTGTTTTCTGATTCTGAAACCCACTTTTTCCACTATATCAGAGTTGTTTTAGCAAGCACCAGGTTATGATAAGATATTGAGGAAATTTTAGCCTTCAATGACTTGTGCCACGAGTGTAACCTGGACTAGATTACCTTTCAGATCCTTTTCATCACTGAAAATCTGTATCTCTACTTACCTGCATAGAGAACAGCATTGATGCAGATAATCTGAACTGATTTCCATTCAGGATTAGTCTTTCCCACTCCCCATTGATCTCCCTTGCTAATAGTAGGAAAAGGAGTTTGCATTTCATGAGCCTTCACTAGCCGATGGCAGGGGAGAAGGGCATCCCCATCAGGACTAGCTACAAAATCTACAAGTCCCAGTGTTAAATGAAAATACAGACCCTCTTGTTAAAAGTGTTATTAAGGATTTCAAGACAGTGACAGCAGAACATTAAACGAAATGTGAGACCTTTCTAAACATGCACCATATGAGACTGCAGAAGTCACATACCCGTGAAAATGACCCTAATCCCTATTAAAGCTTTGCTGGAGTAGAGGACAAAGAGAAGCCAGTGTGTGATTTAAAACTGGCCACAGATGATCTGCAAAGTTAGAGTTGTATATTCATAACCATTAGAACTTTTTAGCTTATCTGTGCGTGTGCTCAAACACACACATATACATATAAACACATAATCAGTTTGACTAAAACTACCATCTTTTCCTTTCATCTGATGCCACAAACCAAAACTAGTTTGCTTTAATTTTTCATCTTAAGACCTATTGTGCTGACATTATTTAAGTGCACATTTTAATTACCAGTTTTCATAACCAAATGATAAAAGAAGAAATGAGATCTCCAGGGGCATTTAAAGAGTTAGGTAGAAGCTGGTACTTAAAAGCAATGGCAGGCAACCAGCTAGGGATATTTTAAACTGCCAGAAAGGGGGAAAGAAGCTTAGGGGTATGCAGTGTAATGAGTCAATAGTCTAAATTTTTAAACATTATGAAGGCAAAAAGCATTTTAAATTCAAGAATCAGAAATCTGAGGTTCCAACAGGTAAGCAGGTTTACCAACTGAAGCAATGACTGGGACCCAATATACTTGAGCTACACATATTTCAGTAGAGCAGAGGCATCCAAGCTATCACGTTCCTCACTTTCCATTTTAGTGGCTTACTGAGGTTCCAAATTTAATGCACAACATCTGTGCTTCATAAGCAATGGAGCCAAATGTTGAGTGAAATCCTGTTGGTTAGCTATATGCATAAACCAAAATATAATGTGCACAAATGGAATTTACACTAGCAGCACTTGAAACACTTTAAGTGCACTCAGACAAACTAAAGGCCAACTAGTACAGGAGAAAATATAAATGAGGCAAATCAATTTTTATTAGTCTCATTTGTAGTCAGTTGTTATATAAGTGACCCAGTACCCAAAAGCCAGCTTCCTAAATGCATTTTGCACTCTGGAGAGATAAGAAGCCAGCCCTCCCCACGCTTCTACAAAAGTAAAGAAAGAAATTATGTCACCACAGCTTAAGCCTTCAGAGAGCTTATTTCTTCAGTTTTACAACACAGACTTTAACCCAAAAGCCCAGTCTGAAGCTTAATGTCTATAAATATATGATACATACCTAATGAAAGCACTCATCCACTCATTCATTTATCCATCAAATATGTACTAACAGATCACTTTTGAATGCCCAATGCTACGTTAGATGCTATGCCGAACTGTGCTAGAGAAAGGGATTTGCAGTCAAACTTCAACCCAAATCAGAATTCAGTAGTAAATGCAATGTCCACAGAATTTTGAATCTGTACAAAAATGAAGCAAATATTTAAAATTTCCTAATGTGTCATTAACTCTTTCTTTGCAGTATCTGTGGGTTATGAATATGAAACTTGCCCTGACTTTATTCTCTGGGAGAAAAGGACAGTCATCTTACAAGGTTTTGAGATGGATGCTTCTAATCTAGGAGGCTGGACGTTGAATAAGCATCATATTCTAAATCTTCAAAGTGGTAAGCAACTTTTAAAATATTAATACCTTTTCTTAATGTTATATATATATATAAATATATATGTACATATATGTATATATATATGTATGTATGTATATATATGCATATGTAATACATATTCATTGCAGAATCTTAAAAAATTACAAAGAAAATATTACCTGTAATATTACCTGTAAATATTACCTGTAAGTCTACCACCTAGAGGACCACATTAATATAGTTCCTTCCAAATACAATAATCTGATTTCCAATCAGTGCTAGAACAGTGATATCTCTTTATTACAAAGTTATAAATGGGTTTTATTATCATTATTGTTCTATTCCAGGTGATTAAGAAGTTTATGTGATAGTATAACCAACTTTTTAAAAGTAGAATAATAACTGACATATTTCATGTAATCTAAGCCACCATCAATTATAAGTACACCATTATTTTATGAAAAGTGCTACCAATTAAATTATAACATGCATTTTTGTAAGATACATACTTATTTCAGAGATGTTAAAATGTGAAGCAAAATGTACAACTTAGAATTAATGAATCATCCATGTAATACAGTTTTCAAAGGGCTTTAGTGAACTCCAACACATTTTAAACACAGCAGCCCTGTAATGTGTTATTAATCCCATTTAAATGATCAAGAATCTGAGGCCCAATGGCTGCATGACCCAACATTGCACAGTTAGTAAGTGGCTAGAGTTGTGTGTTCTTTCTCCTACACCATAGTTGTTTATACACATAAAGATCAATATACCCAATAAGAAGCTAGGAATAAAGGGGCAGTATGGGTAAAAGAAGAGAAGAGGTAGGAGGAATACAGGGGAAGCAAGTGAGAGTCTGGGGAAAGAGTGCAGTTCTGACTTCACTTAGTTTTAATACTTCTAAGTCTTGGACTTAGGAAAAGAAGAAAAAGCAATAATAATAAGATACTTCCATCTTCAGGCTTTGCCTTCCTTGGACCACATTTCCTGCTATCTCTTTTTCCTAGTTTGTAATATAAATTTTAAATAAGTCAGGAGAATTGACTATAGGTGGCTTTTGAGCTCATGTGTCTCTCAACAAACTGATTTTGCAACTTGATCATAAATGCTTCATCCCAATTCTTCCACCTCCTTCTGCATACTACTGAGAAACCAATCATTGATGTTTCCATCCAAATGTCATTTGAACATCTGCTGTGAAATTATATTTCTTTTCATCTAAAGAGACAGATTTTGAGAAGCCTTTAGTTGAACATGTACTTTGGGTTATTTGTCCAGGATTGGGGAGGTAAATATATTGAGGCAGCCATCTTTCATTCAGCCATCCTTGTATCCATCTTACCTTTGTGGAACAGCTAGTTAATGTCCATTACATGGTAAGGTCATGAACTGACCAAGGCTCAGAAATCTCTTTTATAATCACACCTATGATCTTACTTCATTCACATGATTGTTGGATTAGCTGAGCCAAACAACCACATAGGCTGGGAAATTTTGATTGGCAAAACTAACTAAGTTTACTTCAACCATTAAATGAGACCACCTACCATAATCTCTGCGTGAGATCCTGAAGATGAATGAGTCTATTGCTATATGCCTCTGCTATACTTCCGTCTCCACTTTCAAGGAGGATTCTAAATTCCATTTCAGCATGTTTACTTTTTAAAAGCAAAGATTCAGGAACAGATATAAAATGTCAACTTTTTCCCATTGTCAAAAGGAGAATCACAGTTTTAAAAGTATAAAAATGAAAGGGCAGATGCCACTTATTAAATTATTAGTTTTTTTATTTTGATTTGAAAGAGTTTGACATTTTAAGCAGTCATTACTTTTCTACTCACTTTTATTGGCTTGTATGGATTGTCTCTTTCAAATGCCTGTCATTGACATTAAACGCAAAGTGGAAAATGACCTCAATAGAGTCAGCCCCAAGCTGTGTGCGACCAGTCCTGTATCCTCTTACCATTTGCTTCTCACAGGCTTAAAAATTTAAACAGAGGGGAGCCATTTAGAAAATTTGCTGTGCTCCCCCCCCCATTTCTGCAAATGTTCTTTACAGCCCTTATTTGCCAATAATTAGTTTTTAGGTAACAACTACCATATTATTCTGAGAATCTCCTTAGCAACTTTATTGAAGTTTAATTTATACAACATAAACTTTACACATTTTAAGTGTACACTTCATTGATTTTTAGTAAATCGTAGTTGTGCAACCATCACTACACAGTTTTAGAAGATTCTAATAACCCCAAAAAGATCATTTGTGCTCACCCAGCCCTACTAAATCTGCTTTCTTTCTCTTTCTGAGAATTTTATTTTGAGAAAGAAACCTTACTTTAGATAGTTTTTTAAAAAAAACAGAACATTTGTGCATTTTATCATCTCATTTGTATGCACATTGTATTTCTAACCAAGAACCGATCACACTTTCCAGGAACAGATCCGAAGGCAGCTCTACCATTGCCTTTCAGCCTGACCTTGGACATGAACATCACTCTTGGGACATTTTCAAAGTCTACATCCCATCAACAAAGGGAATTTTAGAAGGAGGAATAAGTGTGAGGGAGCAGCTTTGGGAAGCAACCAATTTAGAAAGCAATGCTCTTTCCCCTTTCAAGTCAGATAGTCTTTTCTGACTGATTAAGGCAAGATCGATATCTCTCCAAATTCCCCCACTTCTCCTCTTCCTTGTAAAAGCCTAATTATTTAGACACTCTGCTTTTTTATCTGAGACAGATAGCATATTAGAAATAAGAATCTACACCCAGTTTTTTTCTTTCTGGTTAAAAAGACACCTGTAATTAGATTGGATGTCAGCTGTCATTCAATTCTTCAGTTATTCTTTGGTTCCATAATCATTATGAAGTGGGCAGTTTCTAGTAGGCAGTGGTTTCAGACCATTTGTCATTTCAATTACAGCAATTATATTTACCTGACAATTAACCATGGGTTGTGGAGAATTGTTTCCAAATATTATGCCTGATATATAGAGATGGTTCCTACTTTCACTGAGATAAACACCAGAACTTGTGTTTTTCAATTTTATGCCTTCAAAATACATCTTCTTACTGATTACATAGAGTGCATATTCATTCCTCTTAAGATACATCAGTTTTTTTTAATTATGTGAAATAAAAATGCGTACATGCATCATCTATTACAGAGTAAACTATTTATTATAGTATATATTTATATCAAACATACTCTCTAATATTTCCTGCCAGTTGAGTGTTAAAAATTATTAGAAAGAACAATCCAGAGTACTAATTGGATACTGTCATCTGTCTGAAATGGATGAAGAATTTCCTTTAACTTGGCCTCCGAGATAGGCCAGTAGTGTGTCCACAATGGTTTTACTGGGAGAGGAAGTAAATTTTCATTGATCACACTGGAATATCTTCTAGTTTGTGTTTATATCCTCTCGGTCAAGTCCTAAGAGAAATATATATATTATGTTCTTTATTCGTAAGTCAGAAAAATGATTTCTTCTTTGAAATCAACATGAAACACTGCTCACTGGCTTCCAAGGGGAATTTTTATTTTAAACTTATTTATAAGCTTCAAAAGAAGTTCTGAGCAAGGTAGCAGGAGGATATGAGCAGTGTATTTAAAAGTATGCTTAACTTATTATACAATAGATTTGGCTTTGGGGGAAAAAAAGGGTGGGGGGAAACAGAGAGGGGAAATGTGCAGTAGGCTATTAACAAAACACCCAATCCTTAGCAGGAAGTTGGCTTTCATGTAAATAATATGTGTTGTCCTAGGATCATTTGATTCTGTTTCAAAATGAGCATGTGTGGTAGAATAAACTGGAAGGGAGGCAGAAGTAATTGATCAAGAACAATATTACAAAGCCAACCTTTTGCAGAGGAATTGGTTTTTAAATCATTGTTGCAAGGTGTTATGCCCTGGTTCTATGTAGGAAATTAAACAAATTCTTGAAACAACAAAAATACCCTTCAAAATGATCTATTTTTCCAGGGCAATAGAAAAGGGGCTTGCCTGTTTTCGTTTCAATTGCTTCAGCTTTAAATAGGAATGGTAATTTCAGTATACGGCACTTTAAGACCTTGTGTTAAAGTAAGACATCAATTGTTGAGATGTAATCAGAAAATACATTGCCTTATGTTTTATTTCCTTTAATCGTTCTTCTCCTTTGTTGGAGTGCTGGGCTTTCTAATAAAAAAGAGAATTTTAGAATCACAGGCGTAGAAGAATGGTTTAGAATAGCCATCTTTAGTTTTTAAATTGCCAGGATCCTGATAATAACATGTAGTTTTGAAAGTAATTGTTAATTATACTGTTATATTGATATTAAAAAATGGATATCTACCTGTGAAAATAGATATTAATAGTAAATCTGGGTTTTCCAAGCCAATAATTAGAAATATTTTTGAATAATATACCTTATAGTGCATTACTGAAATACTGACATGCTAAATAGTTGGTTTCATTATTTATTAGAGAACATACCATAATCTCATTGGTAAGATATTCAGTTATTGATAGTCAGGAGATTTCTTTTCAATGATGTTGTACAACTGTCATTCCAGTTATCATTCACTTCTTCTCAATTCATTTAAATTATAATATTGATCACACTGCAATTAGGTGTTTTGGGAGAATGAGATTCAGTCCTATTAATCTTACTTAATTAATTATTCTAAATCTTAAGAAACTTTTGTATTGCCTAGTAAATTATTAATAAAATTTGTAAGAAAGTAGTGATCTTCAAGATATCGCATAGTTCTGCAATGAAAGGTCAATTTTTTGGGACATAAACTCGTAACTGCTCCTACAGATCATATGTTGAAAAAATAACCAGAAATCACCTTAGGAGGGGAAGTAAAAATACTTAGATTTGAAATCCAAAGGCTCTATGATGTATGGGATTTCTGTTTTCTAGAAGGCCCCTTCTAAGTACATTTGGCGTTATGGTGCCGTACCCGTTTTACCTTCTTTATTTTTGCCAACACTCTTCCTATTTCCCAGTAATCAATAGTCTCCATTATAGGACTGTGAGACCAAAATGTTTAGGGAGAGTAAAAGGCAGTTCAAGGAGAAAGATAACTGAGGTCATGGGATTAAAATCAGACTGTACGAGATAACTTTATTCATTCATTTGCTGTCAGTTGCTTCAGTCTGACATTGGCCTGCCTCTCACAGTATGAATGTTTTACCTACTCTGGCTCATTCTGGGCAGACTTGAGCTATTTATTTAGCACAGCAGTACCTGTTCCTTGGATTATCTTCTCAGGTGCAGCAGGTTTGCAAAATAACTGGGATTTGGACACGGAAACTACAAGAGACTCAAAGCCTCTTTTCAACATTTACTAAGCACTTATAATGACTTGGCACAGGGATTACCACTAAAATGCAGAAAAGAATAAGACAGAGTGTCTGCCTTTAAGGAACTCATGTTCTAATGGGGAAGGTAGAAAAGTAATGAAAACTGCATCATACAATATGATAAGTGTAATGATAGAGCTATGGAAAACAAACTGTGGGCATGCAGGGGAAAGAGTAACTAATTCTGCCTGGACAGAGCATTGGGGAACAACTGAGCTGAGTTGTAAAGGATAGGTAAGAGTTCCCCAAGCAGACAAGATGAGGAGGGCATTTAAGAGAGAGAGACTAGCATGTACAAAAGTAGAGAGGAATGTAATTATGTGAGAATGATTGTAAATAGTTCACTGTAGCTAAAACTCAGGATACAAATGAGAGGACAATGAGAGAGGAGACTGAAGAAGTAAGTAACAGCCAAATCGTGGAAGACTTTGTATGCCTTAATAACAAGGAATGTGCCCCTTATCACATAAAGGATATGGAGCTATTGAAAGGATTTAAGCCACAGATTGAAATGATCTCTGTGGCAGGGGTGTGCATGATGGTTTAGAGAAAGGTATACATGGAGACCAAGAAGTTAAGACAAACTGATCTAAAGAAGTAGTGGTAATAATGGAGATGACAAAACTGGTTCAACATATTTTAGAAGATAGACTCATTGGAAGTTTAGTGATTAGATCTACAGAATAAAAGAAAGAAGGGCCATGATAATTCCCACATTTCCAACTTAGATAAATACACGTGTGGTGATGTCACTCATGAGTTGGGAACACAGGAAGAAGAGCAGACTTAGATAAAGGGTGCAGAAAAATGATGAGTTCAGTTTTAAATATGTTGAGTTTGAGGTACCTGTGGAGATCCAAGTAAAGAGATATAGCAGGAAATTGCTTGTCAGGTGAGAACTGTGGACAGGAGAAAATTTTAGCATATAGAGATGAGAGTTAAAGCTGAGTGATTGGATAATAGTACACAAAGAGAATGACTGCACAGTATTTTCCAGCATTTTCATAAGTCAGTATCTCTGTTTCTTTTGGGCCATAGTGAGATATGGTCCAAAAGAGTGGAAAATTCAAGTCCCTTTCTTATATTTTTGAAGTACATTCTAGAAGTATGATTCCTTTTCATAGAAGTAGATTACCTTCCTGGTTGTGTTTTGCTAAGGTTAATATTAAAATTGACTGATATTCCCTTTTCAGGAACCAGTTGCATAGTGAGGGTAATTTGAAATCAGACAAGTACGTACCAGGTATCAAGAGGGAGTCAGCCAGAGATGAAAAATAAGACACAGATAATTCAGCCAAAATAAACATGACATCATTAAAAGTCATCAAATGCTTTATTGAGGCACTTAGAATTCGCATTAAAGGAACAAGTTATATTACTGCATTTTACAGAAGGACCAACTGAGGCGAAGCATTATGCTACTAATTGTTGTGACTATGCAGTTAAACAAAACCAAGGTCAGTGTGTTTCACTATCAAGTTCTTTTACATCAGGACAAACCTCCTTCCTGCTATGAACAATGAGAGAGAAATTAAAATGTCACTGAGAATATAGTGTGGTAATTATTTTTGTTTTATTCTATTTTTTCCCCTGGATCTAGGAATCATACATAAAGGGAACGGAGAAAATATGTTTATTTCCCAGCAACCCCCAGTCATATCGACCATAATGGGTAATGGACACCAAAGGAGTGTAGCCTGTACCAACTGTAATGGCCCAGCCTACAACAACAAACTCTTTGCTCCTATTGCCTTAGCTTCTGGCCCTGATGGTAGTGTGTATGTTGGCGACTTCAATTTTGTAAGACGAATATTTCCCTCAGGAAACTCTGTTAGTATTTTGGAACTAAGGTAAGTCTCCTCTAATCTCTGTGTGTTTAGCAAATTAGGAAAAACATGAAGAGACAAGGCATTGTCAGAGGTTGCAGAACATACAGTTACCCACATTGTAGCACTGAGCTAAGATGCAGAAACTAGGGAAGAAGGACGGAGGTCAACATGGTTACTCTTCCTAATTGAAGGAAACTTTGAGCTCTGCTTTGGAGAACCAGGAAGTGTTGGCATCCCTGTATGTGTGGCTTTTCCTGTGTACATTGCTGTCACTGACATAGATCTCAATATTTCCAAGTGCTCAGGTAAGTCACTCAACCCCTGCTGGCTACCACAAAGATTGATCAAAAATATCTTTTATTCTAGCAAGTAGAGGTATTGCCAGATCCAAAAGGCTAAACTTTCAAAGTTCTTCAGGTTCAATCTTTTGAAATGGTCACTTTATAAAAAAGAAAATGGAAGTCTCTGCATGGAGCAATAAGGAAGGATGAGTTTTTTACCCTTGTAAGCTCTATCCCAATGGAAAAAATGATTAAAGCATTCGTCTTTAGATTTTCTCTGTTCTAGGAATTTTCTTGAGAAGTACAAAGTTTTTTGACATACTTTGAAAGGAATTCATATCTTTTGGTATTTGATGTTCTGAAGTT
The DNA here is from genome assembly GCF_014176215.1 of Rousettus aegyptiacus. Taxonomy (NCBI): domain Eukaryota; kingdom Metazoa; phylum Chordata; class Mammalia; order Chiroptera; family Pteropodidae; genus Rousettus; species Rousettus aegyptiacus. The sequence continues at coordinate 77,585,175 of NW_023416312.1, read as the reverse complement.
ACATAAAAATTACACTAAGTAGACCATGGTTTAATCAGCTTTATTTCTCCCTTTCTGGGGCTATACTACACAAATATATGCCTTTTGGAATCCTAGAAAAAGTAAGCATTTACTAGCATCACAGCAGAGATAGACAGACCTGTGTCCTCTCCTATGGCTAAATTAGTACAGCTTCTAATTGGTTGTGACAGCTTTATCCCTGAGACGTGCCTTCGGAACATTAGGCTGAAGATTTCTTTGTTCTAGAAGATTTTAATGCTATACTATATTTTGATCCTATAAAGTAGTCCATAAAATAATTGTTGCCTGTCATCACCTCATTGGCCTGAAAAATGGTGGCTGAGAGAAGAGAGACACTGAAGGAGCAAGTTGTCTGTATAGAGCACAGTCAAGGCCACTCAAGACACATGAAAAGTCAAGTCATTTTCATTTAACATTTATGTTCACACCAGCATGGAAATTTGAATGCATTTGAACATTCCTTGAAATTTTCCAGATTTTGCTTGCTTTGGAATCTATCTCTTTTTTTCTCAGAATGAGTTAGTCCTTTATACCTAGCTAGGGAAATCCTGTAGACTCATGCCCTCATCTACTTTTCACATTAATTCATCTGTTCTAATACATTTATTTTTTCTTTAATTTTTATCTTATATTAGTTTCAGATATACAGGACATTGGTTAGACATTTATATAATATATAAAGTGATCCTCCCTATTACTCTATCATCCATCAGGCTCTACATATAGCCATTACAATACTCCTGACTGCATTCTCTATGCCGTGCTCCCCATCCCTGTGACTATCTATCGAATACTAATTTGTGCTTCTTTAACCCTTCGCCATTTTCTCCCAGTCCCCTAATCCCATTCCCCTCTAGCTGTCACCAGATTGTCCTATGTATTTGCGAGTCAGTTTTTGACTAGTTTGTTCTTTCTATTCTTTCGATTCTGCATATAAGCAAAATTATATGATATTTATTTTTCTGTCTGACATTTCATTCAACATAATATCCTCAAGTTTCACCCATTTCATTGCAAATGGTCAGATTTTATTTTTTATGGCTGAGCACTATGCCATTGTATACATAAACTTCTTTATCCAATGATCTGTTCACAGGCACTGAGGTTGGTTCCATATCTTGGCAATTGTGAATAGTTCTGTTGTGAACATAGGGTTGCATAGATCTTTATAAATTAATTAGTGTTTTGGTTTTCTTTGGATAAATATCCAGAAATGCAATTACTGAGTCAAAAGTTATATACATTTTTATTTTTTCAAGGAACCTCCAGACTGTTTTCTGTAGTAGCAATAGCATTTTGCAATCCCACCAACAAACAGTGTATGAAGATTTCTTTTTCTCTACATCCTCGCCAACAAGTGTTGTTTTTTGACTAATTGATGATAGTCATGCTGGCAGATGTGAGATGATATCTCATTGTGGTTTTAATTTCCATTTCTCTGATGATTACTAATGTTGGGTATCTTTTCATCTGTCTATTGGCCATCCGTATTTCCTCTTTGGAAAAATATCTATTCAGGTATTCTGCCCATTTTTTAATTGGATTGTTTGTTTGTTCGTTTTTGTTGTTGATCAGTTGTATGAGTTCATTATAAATTTTAGATATTAACCCCTTATCAGATGGATAAAGGGCGAATATACTCTTCTATTCATCCGATTTTCTTTTCATTTTGTTGATGGTTTCCTTTGCTGTGCAAAAACATTCTAGTTTGATATAGTCCATTTGTTTCCTTTTTCTTTCGTTTCCTTTGCCCGAGAAGTTATATCAAGAAAAAAAAAGTTACTATTAGCAAGATCAGAGTTTACTGCCTATGTTATCTTCTAAGAGATTTATGGTTTTAGGTCTTACATTTAAGTCTTTAATCCATTTGAGTTTATTCTTATATATGGTGTAAGAAGGTAATCCAATTTCTATTTTTTAATGCATCCATTCAGTTTTCCCAACACCATTTGTTGAAGAGATTGTCTTTACCCCGTTGTCTATTCTTGCCTACTTTGTCATAGACTAAAAGGCCATATAGGCATGAGTTTATTTCTGGGTTCCTTATCCTGTTCCATTGAACTATGTATATGTTTTTATACCAGTACCATGCTGTTTTGTTTTCTATAGCCTTGTAGAGTAGTTTGACATCAGGTAGAATGACACCTCCAAATTTGTTCTTCTTTCTCAAGATTGCTATGACTATTCAAAGTCTTCTATGATTCCATATAAATTTTCAGATTATTTGTTTTAGTTCTCTGAAAAATGCCATTGGAATTTTTATAGGGATTGCATTGAATCTTTATAGATTGCTCTGGGTGGTATGGCCATTTTAATGATGTTGATTCTGCCTGCTCATAGAACAGTATATGCTTCCATTTATTTGTATCTCCTTCAATTTCTTTTTCCAGTGACTTATAATTTTCCGAGAATAGGTCTTTTACCTCTTTGGTTAATTTGAATTCTAGATGTTTTGTTCTTTTTGATGCAATTGTAAATGGGATTATTTTATTAATTTCTCTCTCTTTTTTTTTTTAGATGAGGCAACCCTTGGTTGACCTCGCAGATTGCAAGGACCTTGTCAGTATACAATATCTCATTTTTTATTTTTTTTATGTCTACAGCGCCTGGTCCTCATAGGTGGTCTCCCATCCAAGTACCAACCAGGCCCAACCCGGCTTAGCTTCCAAGATCAGACAGAATTAGGCATGTTCAGGATAGCATGGCCGTAGACTAATTTATCTTTCTGATAGCTAATTATTGGTGTGTAAAAATGCAACCAAAAGTCATGGGAAGATGGTGGACTAGGTAGAAGCAGGGTTCATCTCCTCCCAGGACTGCATTGAAATTACAACCAAATTATAAAATAAACAATGTAGAGAATCACCTGAAGTCCAGCTGATCATAACACCTACATCTGATAATATAAAGGAGCTACATCGAAGCTGATAGGAGGGGCAAAGTCAAAATTGGGCTGGACCCGCATCTGCGGGTGGTGGAGAGTCACCAGGATGGAGAACAAGGCTGAAGAGGCTCTTCTGAAGGAGAGAGGGGTCTTGGTCTCATCTAGGGGCTCTCCAGCACAGGGGCCCAGCCCAGGGAAGAGAAGATTCCAATAACTCTAACTGTAGAAACTAGAGGGAATTTGGCCATCTGAGTGAAACAGAAGGTGACCGAACCCCTAGACGCCCCTTGAAGGTCTCACACAAAGGTTGTCTGACCTGCAGACACTCACCCAGAACACCAGTGGTGGGTCAGAGGCTCAAGCGGAATTCATTCTGAGAAAGTCTCTTTTTACCTGGAGTCAGAATGAGGGCTGGAAAGGCATCCACCATTGTGCCTTAGTTCAGCCCCTCTACAGGGTAACCTACAGACCATGACACCTTGATTGTGCAGACCCCTCCCACAGAGAGATTAGGGAGCACTGGTTTGAAGGGATCAGCCTAACCTGCAGACTGCCTAGAGAAGTTGTTCCTGGATGGTTGCCAAGCCCTGATCCAAGTGATTCAGAGCCAAATATTCACAGCAGTGTGGCCGTCATTGTGAGAGGCGTTTCTAATCCCTGCAACTTTGGCCAGCGCTGTGAGCCTCATTTCAGAGATAGGGTCAGGAAGATTGCTATAGCCAACGTGAACTTGTGGAGATATCAGGGACCTGTTGGTCAGTCCCAGCAAGCAGCTGGTCTTGCTGTGATTTGGGTGGCCTGCAGAAACTCACAAAAGTTACCAAATTTGCAGGCATACTGAGGCTGTATTGATCTAATTGCCATTGTCTCTCTGAGACCCCACCCCACCCTACCCACAAATTGCCCCAGGTGGCCCACTGACGATGAACTGACACAGCCCTGTCCTTCCCATCCCCTAATTACCTAACCCACAAGGCAAAAAACTTTGGCTGGCACAGGGTGGTCATTGCATGGAAATCAATGGCAGGTAGACCTTTGCTGCCTGCAAGAGTTGCAATATTGTGTCAAGGGAGCACAGGGGTCTGTGGGAATGCCCCTGATAGCAATTAATTTCACTGTGATCTGGGTCTACAGCAAGAACACCCAGGCATAGAAGTTGCAGCAAAACTGAGGCAATATTCATCAAACAGAACTTATCACCTTGAGATCCCACTTCTCCCAAGCCACAAAGTGATTGCAGCCCATTGACAAGCAGCCTTTTGTGCCCTGCTTGGCTCTAGGGTTGAGCAGTTAACACAGGCAATGGACCTTGGCGAGCGTAGTGAGCGCATTTGGAAGAAAACATGGGGACAAACCACTGCTGCCTGTATGAGTTGCAATATCTCTTAAGGGGAATCCAGGGGTCTTTATTGCCCTGACAGCCCTTAACTTTCTGAGCTCCTGCCCCATCCAGTACACAAAGTGCCTGCTGTACATTGAAAGGCAGCTACCCCTGCTTGGGGTAGTGCATTTAGGCCCAGGGTGGGCAGCAGTTGACCTTGCAATGAGTAGAAACTTGTAAAATGAGCCACAGAGACAGCATGGGCATACAAACTGACACTGAAGTGGCAGGGGGAAATTTACTCACTAGACTCAGGAGACTCCTGGGGTCTCTGCACCACTCAACACACATATCACCCAAAGGCTCATACAGTTTCATAGACTTACATGCAACTGATAGGCAGTATCAGGCCTTGAGGAACACTTGTCCTTCTGCTAAACCGTCATAGGTCAGGGACAAGGGATAACTGAAAGCTGCATACAGCATTGTCTCGTCCACTTACCTATAGATCCAGCATAGGCAACAACCATCAGCGGATCGCTTTTTATTTCTCACCGAGTATCTCTGAGCAATCAAAAGCAGTGGCTGACCTTGCCCTATGGGGAAGCCCCTTCCAAGGGGACACAAAACCAATATATCTGGAAGCTGGCACCAGACCACAACGGAGGAACTCCTGACTGGTTCTAGTAGTGATACACACAAAGTGTGGCTGCAACAAGTACACAAGACTGCTAGGGCAAATTCCACTCAGTGAGGTCAGCCCCCACGCAACAAGTTATCCTGAGAGCGCAGCCAGTTCCCACAATTAGTAAGCCTGAACGTTAATACCACCCACTGATCTACTAACAACAATAAAGGCTTGGCAACAACAGAAGATCACACACAACCTACACAAAGTCACCTCCAGAGCTCTACTGGACCACACAGGACACCTTCCACATTAGGCCAACTGACCAAAGCTGAGAGATGAAATAAATATTCCTGACACATAGAAATGAACATAGTGAGGCTAATAAAATGAGAAAACAAAGAAACATGCCACAAATGAAACAACAAGAGAAAACTCCAGAAGATATACTAAATGAAATGGAGGTAAGCAACCTACCAAAGTCAGAGCTCAACAAACATGCGGAGAATGGATGATCATGATAAGAGCATAAAAAAGGGATATAGAAACCATAAAAAATAACCAGAAAGAAATGAGGAATACAATAACTGAAATGAAGAAAATACTAGATGGATTCAACGGTAGATTATATGAAGCAGAAGATCAAATCAGTGAATTAGAAGATGAGGTAGCTGAATACACCCAATCAAAACAACAACAAATAAAAAGAATTTGAAAAAAAATGAGAATAGTTAAAGAGATCTCTGGAACAACATGAAGCATAAAAATATCTGAATCATAAGAGTACCTAAAGAGGAAGATAGAGAGCAAGAGATTGAGATTCTATCTGAAGAAATAATAACAGAAAACTTCCCTAAACTGGCAAAGGAATGAGACATACAAGTTCAAGAAGCACAAAGGGTTCCAAACAAGAAGAATTCAAACAGACCTATACCAAGACATATCATAATTAAAATGCCAAAGGTCAAAGACAAAGAGATAATATTAAAAGCACCAAGAGAAAGGAAGCTGGTTACTTACAAGGGTAGCCCATAAGAATGTCTACTGACTTTTCAAGGGAAACTTTGCAGGACAGAAGGGATGGAAAGAATTATTTAAAAATATAAAAAACAAGAACCTACAACCATGAATGCTCTACCCAGCAAGGTGCTTGATTAAAATGGAAGGTGAAATAAAGAGCTTCTCAGACATAAAAAAGCTTAAGGAATTCGTCACCAACAAGCCAGCATTACAAGAAATGTTAAAGGGTCTCCTGTAAAAAGAGAAGGAATAAAAAAGAAAATACAAATAACAAATATGAATAATAAAATGACAGTAATAATATACCTGTCAGTAATTAAATGTAAACGGATTAAATGCTCCAATCAAAAGACATAGGGTGACGGAATGGATAAGAAAACAAGACCCATGCAGATTCTGTCTACAAGAGACATACTTCAGATCAAACGAGACACGCAGACTGAAAGTAAAGGGATGGAAAAATATATTTCAAGCAAATGGAAATGAAAAAAAAAGCCAGGGTAGCAATACTTACATTAGCTAAAATAGATTTTAAAACAAAAGCTATAATAAGAGATAAAAAAAGAGACATTACATAATAATATAGGGATAAATCACAAGGAAATAACCCTAGTAAACATATATGCACCCAACATAGGAAGACCTACATACATAAAGCAATTATTGACTGACATAAAAGGAGAAATCAATAGTAATACATTCATAGTAGGAGACTTTAACATTCTATTGACACCAATGGACAGATCTTCCAGGCAAAGAATCAACAAGGAAACAACGGGACTAAAAGATACACTAGAACAGATGGAGTTAGTAGATATTTTCAAAGCATTTTACCCAAAAGCAGAAAAATATACATTCTTCTCAAGTGCATATGGAACATTTTTAAGGATATTCCACATTTAGTGTGCAGAAAAAGTCTCTATAAATTTAAGAAGATTGAAATCATATCAACTGTCTTCTCTGATCACAATGGTATGACACTAGAAATCGACTACAAGAAAAAAACTGAAAAATATACAAAACCATGGAGGCTAAAAACATGCTACTAAACAATGAATGGGTTATTAATGAGATCAAGGGAGAAATCAAAAGATACCTAGAGACAAATGAAAATGAAAACACAATGACTCAAAATTTATGGGACACAGCGAAAGCAGTCCTAAGAGGGAAAATCATAGCAATACAGGCCTACCCCAAGAAGCAAGAAAAAACTCAAGTAAACAATCTAACCTTACAATTAAAAGACCTAGAAAAGAACAGCAAATAAAGCCCAAAGGGAATAGAGGTAAGGAAATAATAAAGATGAGAGCAGAAATAAATGAAATAGAGTCTAGAAAAACAATACAAAAGATTAATGAAACCAAGAGCTGATTCTTTGAAAGGATAAATAAAAATTAACAGACCCTTAGCCAGACTCATCAAGGAAAATGAGAGAGGACTCAAATAAATAAAATCAGAAATGAAAGAGGAGCAATAACCACAGACTCCACCGAAATACAATGGATCATAAGAAAATACTACAAGCAATTATACACCAAAAATTTAACAATCTGGAAGAAATGGACACATTCTTAGAAACATACAATCTCCCAAGACTGAATCAAGAAAAAGCATAAAATCTGAACTGATGATTACTACCAATGAAATAGAATCAGTAATCAAAAACCTCCCCCCAAACAAGTCCTAGACCAGATGGCTTCATAAGTGAATTTTACCAAAGATTTAAAGAAGAATTATCACCTATTCTTCTCAAACTATTCCAAAAAATTCAAGAGGGAAGGGTCCCTAAATCCTTTTATGAGGCCACCATTACCTTCATTCCAAAACCAGGCAAAGACAATACAGAAAGAAAGAAAGAAAGAAAGAAAGAAAGAAAGAAAGAAAGAAAGAAAGAAAGAAAGAAAGGAAGGAAGGAAGGAAGGAAGGAAGGAAGGAAGGAAGGAAGGAAGGAAGGAAGGAAGGAAGGAAGGAAGGAAGGAAAAATTATAAGCCGATATCTCTTATAAACGCATATTCAAAAATCCTCAACTAAATATTAGCAAACTGAATTCAGCAATACATTAAAAATATCATACACCATGATCAAGTTGGATTTATTTCTGGGATGCAAGGTTGGTTGAATATCTGCAAATCAATTAATGTGATATACCACATTAACAAATTGAAAGATAAAAACCATATGATCATATCAATAGATGCAGAAAAAGTGTTCGACTAAATCCAGCATCCATTTATGATAAAATTCTCAGCAAAGTGGGATTAGAGGAAACATATCTCAACATAATAAAGGCCATGTGTGACAAACCTACAGCTACCATCATACTCAGTGGGAAAGGCTAAAAACATTTTCCTTAAGAACAGGGATAAGACAAGGATGTCCACTTTCACCACTCTTCTTCAACATTGTATTAGAAGTCTTAGACACAGCAATAACAAAAGAAATAGAAATAAAAGGCATCCATATTGGAAAAGAAGTAAATCTCTCATTATTTGCCAATGGCATGATACTATATATAGAGAACCCTAAACATTCCACCAAAAAACTGGTCAATGAATTCAGTAAAGTAGTAGGTTACAAAATAAATATTCAGACATCAGTGGCATTTTTATACACCAATGATGAACTTTCAGAAAGAGAATTTAAGAAAACAATCCCATTTACAATTGCATTAAAAACTATAAAATACCTGGGATTCAAATTAACCAAGAAGGTAGAAGATCTATTTTCAGAAAATTATATGTCATTGAAAAAATAAATTGAAGAAGATACAAATAAATGGAAGCATACACCCTGTTCATGGATAGGAAGAACCAACATTGATAAAATGATCATACTATCCAAAGCAATCTATACATTCAAGGCAATCCCTATCAAAACACCAATAGCATTTTTCAGAGAGCTAGAACCAACAATACTAAAATTTATATGGAGCCATAAAAAAACCTGAATAGCTTTGGCAATCTTGAGAAAGAAGAACAAAGTTGGAGGTATCATACTACCTGATATCAAACTATACTACAAGGGTACAGTAATCAAAACAGCATGGTACTGGCATAAAAACAGATACATTGATCAATGGAACAGAAAGGAGAGCCCAGAAATAAATACATGCCTATATGCTGACAAAGGAGGTAAGAATATACAATGGGGTAAAGACAGTCTCTTCAATAAATGGTGTTGGAAAAATTAGACAGATATATGCAAAAAAAGCTGGACTTCCTTCTTACACCATATACAAGAATAGACACAAAATGGATTAAAGTTTTAAATGTAAGACACAAAACCATAAAACTTTTAGAAGAAAACACAGGCCATAAGGTCTCTGATAATACTAACAGGAATTTCTTTTCAAATATATCTCCTCAGGCAAGAGAAACAAAAGAAAAAAATAAACAAATGAGACTACATCAAACTAAAATTTTTTGTACAACAAAGGAAACCATCAACAAAACAAAAAGACAACTGACTCTTTGAGAGAAGATATTTCTAATGATACATCTGATAAGGGGTTAATATTCAAAATTTATAAAGAACTTATGCAACTCAACAACAACAAAAAAACAATCCAATTAAAAAATGGACAGAAGACCTGAACAGATACTTCTCCAAAGAGGAAATACAGATCACTAACAGACACATGAAAAGATGCTCAAGGTCGCTAATCAAAGAAATGCAAATTAAAACCAAAATGAGATATCACCTCGCAACTGTCAGAATGGCTATCATCAATAAATCAAAAATCAGCAAGTGTTGGCAAGGATATGGAGAAAAGGGAACCCTCATACACCATTGGTGGGATTGCAAATTGGTACAGCCGCTATAGAAAACAGTATGGAGGTTCCTCAAAAAATTTAAAAAATGGATATACCTTTTGACCCAGCAAGTGCACTTCTGAGTATTTATCCAGAGAAAACCAAAACAACAATTCGTAAAGATCTATGTACTCCAATATTCATGGCAGCACAATTTACAATAGCCAAGATATGGAAGCAACCTAAATGTCCATCAACAGATGGTTAGATAAAGAAATTATAGTTCATATATACAATGGCATATTACTTAGCCATTAAAAAAATGAAATCCTACCATTTGCAATGACATGGTTGGACCTAGAGGTTATTGTGCTGAGTGAGATAAGTCAAACAGAGGAAGATAGATAACATATGATTTCACTTATATGCTGTTTCTAAGGAACAAAAAGAACAAACTAATCAAAAACAGACTCACAAATGTAGTGGACAATTTGGTAACGGACAGTCGGTGTTTAGGAGGCTGGGAGAATGGGGTGAAGAGTTAAAGAAGTACAAATTAGTAGTTGATCATTAGGCATGGGGAGCGTGCCAGTGGGAATGCAGTTAGCATTAATATAATGGCTAAGTGGAGGGCCTGGTGAGGGAGGGAGCAATTGGAGGGATAGTTTTATGAATATTATAGATGTCTAACCAATGTACTATATACTTGAAATGTATTAAATGTATTAAAAAATGCAATGAACTTCTAAATATTAATTTTGTATTCTGCTAGTTTACTGAAATCATTTATCAGTTTTAATAGTTTTTGTTGGAATCTTTAGTGTTCTCTATATGTAGTATCATATCATCTACAATAATAACAGTTTTACTTCTTTCTTTCCAATTTGAATGCCTTTTACTTCTTTTTCTTGTCTGATTCCCATACAATGTTGAATAGAAGTGAAAGTGGTATTCTTGTCTACTTTCTGATCTTAAAGAAAATGCTTTTAGCCTTTCTTCATTTAGTATGATGTTAGCTGTAAGTTTGTTATTTATGGCTTTTATTATATTGAGATATGTTCCTTCTATTCCCACTTTGCTGAGATATTACCTAATAATATGATCATATGTATTTTATCTTTCAATTTGTTAATTCGATATATCACATTGATTTACAGATATTGAACAAACCTAGCATCCCAGGAATAAATCCAACTTGATCATGGTGTATGATATTTTTAATGCATTGCTGAATTCGGTTTGCTAATATTTTATTGAGGATTTTTGCATTAATGCTCATCAAGGATATTGCCTATAGTTTTTTTTTTCATAATGCCTTTTTTGAAATCAGAGTAAAGATGGCCTGATAAAAAAAAATTAGGCAACCTTTCCTCCTCTTGAATTTTTTGGAATAGTTTGAGAAAAATAGGTGTTAATTCACCTTTGAATGTTTGGTAAAAATTTACCTATGAAGTTGTTCAGTCCAGGACTTTTGTTTTGGGGGAGTTATTTGATTACTGACTAGATTTCATTGGTGTTAATCAGTTGGTTAAGATTTTCTGTTTCTTCTTGACTCAGTCTTAGGCAATTGTATGTTTCTAGGAATGTGTTCATTTCTTCCAGTTTGTTCATTTTGTTTGTATATAATTGCTTGCAGTATTTTCTTATAATCTTTTGTATTTCTCTGCAGTCCATAGTTACTTCTATTTTATTTCCGATCTTATTTATTTGGGTCATTTCTTATTTCTTGATAAGTCTGATTAAGAGTTTATCAATTTTATTTATCCTTTCAAATAACGAGTTTTTGGTTTCATTAGTCTTTTGTATTGTTTTTCTAAACTCTATTTTGTTCATTTCCACTCTGATCTTTATTATTTCCTTCCTTCTAGTCACTTTGGGCTTTGTTTGCTGTTCTTTTTCTAGTTCCTTTAAGTGTGATGTTAGATTGTTTATTTGAGCTTTTTCTTGCTTCTTGAGGTAGGCCTGTATTGTTATGAATTTCCCTTTTAGGTCTGTTTTCGATTTTGAGTCACTGTGTTTTCATTTTCATTTGTCTCAAGGTCTCTTAACTTTTTCCTTAATCTCATCATTAACCCATTCATTGTTAAGTAGCATATTATTTGTCCTCCAGGTGTTTGTGTATTTTCCATTTGTTTACTTATAGATGATTTCTAGTTTCATACCATTGTGGTCAGAGAAGACACTTGATAGAATTCCAGTCTTCTTAAATTTATTGTGACTTATTTTATGACCTGACATGTTAGTCTAACTTGGAAAATGTTGTGTTCCCTTTTCTGTGAAATGCTCTAAAAATATCAATTAAATCCATCTGGTCTAGTGTGTCATTTAAGGTTACTATTTTCTTGTTGATTTTCTATCTGGAAGATCTGTTTATTGGTGTCAATGGGATGTGAAAATCTCCTATTATGAGTGTCTTACTGTTGATCTCTCCCTGTATGTCAGTCAATAATTGCTTTATATATGCAGATGTTCCTATGTTGGGTGCATATATGTTTACTAGTGTTGTGTCTTCTTGTTGGATTGATCCCTTTATCATTGTGTAATACCATTCTTTGTCTCCTACTATATAGCCTTTGTTTTAAAGTCTCTTTTGTCTGGTATAAGTATTGCTACCTCAACATTTCTTTCATTTCCATTTGCTGAAATATCTTTATCCATCCCTTTTCTTTCAGTCAGTGTGTATCATCTGATCTTAAGTGGGTCCTTTTAGACAGTGTATGTATGGATCTTTTTTTCTTATCCATTCAGCTACCCTATGTCTTTTGTTAGGAGCATTTACTCCATTTATATTTAAAGTGATTATTGATAGGTACATAGTTATTCATATTTATGGTTTTTTTCTTCTTTTTTACAGTAGTCCCTTTAACATTTCTTATAATACTGGCTTGTTGATGATGTGTACTTTTAGCTTTTTTCTGTCTGGGAAGCTCTTTATCACACCTTCCATTTTAACTGATAACTCTGGTGGGTAGAGTATTCTTGGTTGTAGGTTCTTGTTTTTCATTACTTTGAATATTTCTTGCCAGTCCCTTCTGGCCTCAAAGTTTCTGTTGGAAAATCAGCTTGTCCTGGCACCAGTGGTTCGCCACCAAATATCTCCCTCAAAATATGTGAGCTGCAGGTTTGAAGTTCCATTACCTGTGATGAATGCAGCCCAGGGAAGAAGCAGGGCAGGGGCAGTTGCCTGGCAACAAACTGTAATGGGAAATTTGTGGGTTGAGTGGTGCGGGGTCTCAGGGAGACATGGAGTAGAGTGGGACAATCTCATTGGGCCAATGAAGGTTTAGAATGGGCCATGCAGTGGGAAGGTTCAACACAGACAAGATGGTAGTCATCTATATACTGCCCCTGAGGGGGGGCCAACAAAAGATCAATGGCAACTGTCCCTCCAGTACTTGCCCTGATGCCACACAACTCAGTCTTTCACTGTATGTCTCTTGCACCTCCCAAGCAGCTGAACCTCCGCTGGCACCCAGGATGAGTATCTGCCAGCAAGCGAGTCTGTGTGCAGGCCCTTTAAGGGAGACATCTGGATTTTCAGGTTCATTCCATCTCCTCTGGTTGGCCAGAATTCCCACTGATTTTTACAGTCATATTTTGTGGGAACTCCCCATCCTGGGACTGGAACTGTAAGCTATGGAGCTCCTATGTGGACTAGGACCCCTCGATCCTTTAGGGGCAGCCTCTGCGTGCACACTCTCCCTCCTAGTGCTCAACCACCACGCGTGAGTGCAGGACTAGTCCGCTTCTCATCTCCGCCCCTCCTACCGGTCTCAGTGTGGCTTTTTCTTTACATCTTCAGATATATCTCTTATGATCAGCTAGACTTCAGGTGGCTCTCCATGTTGATTGTTTTATAATTTAGTTGTAATTTTAATGTGGTCCAGAAAGGAGGTGAACCCCATTTTTACCTAGCCCGCCATCTTGACACACCTCTTACTACATGTCTTAATTATAATTATAAATGCTGTCATAGAGAATAAAGCTGTTAAATCCCTTGGCTAATAAAAAATAAACGGTAAAACTAAGACTTTATAAAGATAAAGCACATCTACAGAGTCTAGAGAAGTACTAATTCACATCACCCTGCCCTAATCAAATGTTCATGTACCTCAGGATGTCACACCTCACAGGGATTTGTCATTTCCAGCAGTATATTGCTTTAGGCAACTAATTACTGGAAAGTAGAAGAAGGACAAGATGGTCATCTTCTTGAATTTGGAAATGATTTATATAACTTTCATATACCATCTGAAAGTTTCCAATCATGCAGTTATAGACCATCATGTAGAGAGACATTTGCTTGCTGAGCCTCTTTAACTAATCATATAAAGCTAACCCTATGTAGCTAACTTTTCAAGGAAAAACCATAGGATTATCTATGTAAATTTACCTAAGGTGGATCAATTGTCATTCATTGATGAGATTCTCCCTTAGTCAAGGATCCTTAACAGTTCACTAATCTACATTTTAGTCCAGAGGACTTGATGATCTTCAACACAAAGTCATTTGAAGAATATAATAGAGTAACTTTCAAAGCAATTTTCTCAATACGAAGAAAAATTAGTTTCTGATAGTGCAAAATGTCCAATCCTTGTATTCATTCTTACTCTACAGCACTGTTTTCTTTCATTGCCACAGCTCTTCAAACATGTAATCGTGCACACACCTTGAGCTCACACACACAGGCCCTTTCACTTAGCCTGAGTCTCCCTAGCTGGTTCTTCTGAGCTGATATCTTTAGAGTAGCTTTTCTTAATATTTTTTAAAATTCTCAGACCACTTTGAGAATCTACTGAAAGTTACAGGCTCCCTCCCCAGGAGGTGAAACACATTCACACAAAATTATACATGCAATTTCAAGGGTCACTTATTCTCCCTCTCTCCCAGTATCCCACCCTCAGGAACCTACTCCTGTGGATGAAGCCCTTTCATAGACTCCTGGTTAAGATTTCACGTATTAGGTTCAAGGAAAAAAAATGGTTCTCCCTTCTCTACTCCAACACTCCTGTGATAAGATATCAAAGAAATAAACTGACTGAGCATACATGATCATTTTGACCTAATTGACAGGTAAGTCTCTATTTGTAGTCAAAACCATCAAACTAGTTTATATCCCCAAACATTTTCTGTCATGTTGACTCAGGAACTAATATAGTTCTTATTAGATTCACACTTTTTAAAGTATCTATCCTGATCAGTAGCCTATCTAGTGTACATTGCATCTTTTCACATTAAATTTATAAATTTATAAATTTGCTTTATACCTTTTTCAGATTTAAACTTCCTGGGGAGAAATAAATTGATATAGTATGGCTTTGCTATCTTAAGAACCATAATGTTCATTGAGTTCTACAGTATGTAGATAGAAACTTCATTTTGTACCAGTTTTTTTTTGTAAAAATCAATTAATTTAATTGTCCCCTCCCAATGCATATAATCCATTTTAATTGGTTGAGTCATCTGTTTCCTGGAAACACAGACTAATATGGTTACAATGTTATTCGTTGTATTTAAAACTGTGAAGGAAAGGACAATATTGTCAATAGTTTATCATAGAAAGGGATCAAGATTGTTCTGTATCTTCACTCTCTGCCAGATTATTCATTATATAACTTAATTACTCTGCTCTCTACTTCTCTATCTGTAAAATTTATCTCAAGTTAATTTTTGAGCATCCTCCTACATGTCTTATACAATTTCACTTGTTTTAAGATCCACAGATGTGTAGTTCTCAGCCCAAAGTTGGATGACATTTTGAGAGAACATAAGTCTTGCTCCTACTGGATGTCCTTGTAGATTTACCTCTCCTCCATCCTCTTGTTCCATATTAAGCC
The DNA here is from genome assembly GCF_014176215.1 of Rousettus aegyptiacus. Lineage (NCBI taxonomy): Eukaryota > Metazoa > Chordata > Mammalia > Chiroptera > Pteropodidae > Rousettus > Rousettus aegyptiacus. The sequence continues at coordinate 77,569,711 of NW_023416312.1, read as the reverse complement.
ACATTGATCATTCCCCCTTGACATTTCAAAGATTGGAAAACTATAGATTTTTTCTAACTCAGTTCTACTGATAAAAACTGCCTTCGATTGAGTTTCTTTCATCTGACCTCAAAAATAATTTCATTTTCATTGGTTGCCAATTATTTATTTCCTCATTGGCTGAATAGGGAGGATAAGGAAAAGTCAGTTATGACATTATCATTAGCAATAATGCCAAGAACAACAATATTATTTCTTGTTATTTAAGCATATAGTACCTTTTCCCTGTTTACAGCAGATTTCATTCACATCTTAGTGCTTCCTTTCAGTAGGGAATAAAGGTAAGATAATAAAAAAGGGAAGCTTGTAATATCATGCAATTAAATTTAAGGAAGTTTCAAAAATACATTCTCTGAAGATTTTTTTTAAGTTAGATTCACTTCAATATGGAATAGTTCAAGTCTAGGTATCCCTAGGAATTTTATTTTCATGTTAATATGTTCACACACACACACACACACACACACATACACACACATTGCAGTAACACAAAAGTGACATCATAGATTTGTGAACTTAGTGTTGTTGTAGCCACCAGCCTCCGATAGACACACGGACCACCAGAAGTCAGTGAATTATAGGAAACACGCTCTTTATTTAGCCAGATGGGTCTACCAGGGGTACGCAGACCCCAAATTAAGCAGCCCTGAAATGTAGAGGTACAGAGTTTTCAAGCCCTAAACCTCATTCTTCATCCTGTTTGAACACACAAGTCTATTTTTCTTCTTTTTACTAACTGTCAACCCACAGGTCAGTTGTGCAAGTGGGGGTGGGTACAGAAGCAGAAAGCTTATTGTTAGAATGTTATGTTCCCATGGGTGAGAGCTAAACAGTAATTTTCCAGCCAGCAGAGTGCCCACCCTGACAGTTGACCATTTCTATTTTGTTTGATCCCTTTCAATAATAGGAATCTTAAATACCTCTTTAGACAGCACATTGTATCTTTGGAGTGCTCTGTTAGAAAATTCTTCCTTATATTGAACCAAAATCTACCTTCATAAAACATCCACTTAGTGGTGACAGATGTTAGCATCTGAATCAGCCCAGAAACCACTTTTCTCTTTACCTTACAGGCTTTCACAAGGGTGAAGACAGATATCATAGGTTCCTGAGCTTTCTTTTTTATTATTAAAAATATTGGAGTGACAAGTCCTTCAACTATTTCTTGTCAATTATGACTTTATATCTTTTTATTTGATTATGGCCTTAGGGCCATTTTTCAGTTTTCTAAAACTAACAGGAATAATTACAAGTAAATTAGGGGACCTATATCAAGTGTTTTGCAAGACTTCAAGTATGGCTGTCCATCTTGCTCTCTTCTCATCTTCTAATTTCACAAATCTATTAGAAAACCTATTTAGCATGAATGGAAATGATTTATTCTTTATAAAATCCTTATGCTGTTACTGTTCGAGATGCTGTTATTTTCCAGATATTTATTTTGTCCTTTTCTTAAAAATTAAAGAAAAAAGAAAATAAGAGCCTGGCAAATGCTTCTTGGTATCTTGAGTAATTTAGACTCAACAAAGGTCAATGTGACATCTAAATTTTCTTGAGATTTTACTGTTTCCTTTACAGTGACTGGTTAATATTTACTATATTGTTCTTTGGATTCAACTCCTGTTATTGACTGAGGATTTAGTAAAACTGAAATGGCACCCACTTAGGGAAATTTAGCATGCTAAGGGGCAGCAGAACTTATAGAGTGCTCTGCTGAAGGAACTAATGGAACCCAGACTTTGAGAGCTCTGATAATATCTGAGAAATTATTGAAAACCATCTCTTTGTCAGCAACACTGAAGCTATAAGTAAAAAAGAACAACATATAGATGAACTAAGTGGTCATCTCCTCAGTTTGATCTCATGTGTTAGCAATGGCATTCAAAGGTTCCCTCCGCTTCACCCAAAATTGTCTTTATTGGCCTTGCAACAAACAGTGCCCCCAAATTTCCATTCTAATAAATGTGTTCCTTTGAGTCAAGACACTACATCTCTTAGAATCCCCACCATAAGAACCTCTGTTAGAATTACCAATCAAGCTAAAATCATCATTAGTTCCTGGGCATGGGTTCATTTGTCAGATTAATTTTCAAAGGAACTGCTAGCTCAAAGCAGGACCTTAAAAAACAATACAGGCAAGTTGTGATATGGGCAAGGGACAGAACTGGAATATGGGGTAGGATAGTCTCAATGAGTGTTGCTGGAATTGGAAGTGCTAAGATGTCAGTGAACGGCAAGGGTAGGAACTTGGTCTTCAGAGACGGAATACCATGTAAAGATGAACAGGGAGGGAAGTCCATCCTTCGACATCAAATATTTCTGGCCAAGTATAAGGAAGCTGAGAAAAGCATGAAGAACAAGTAAAGTGTTGCAGCTACCACAAAGCAGACCAAGGAAACTCTCATAATGCCAAGTCATTAGACAGCAACTCCAAAGTTGGCATAGTCTCTCTTTCTCAATTCCCCTATGTCAGAAAAATATAAAAATAGATCAAACATTATACTAAGTGAAAACCAGACACAAAACGATCCATATTATATGATTCCATTCATATGAACTATCCCAAATAAGCAAATCCATTTAGATAGAAAACAGAATCAGAAGCCCGGAGAGGTGGGGAATGAAGAGTGACTGCTAATAGATACTGGGTTTATTCAGGATATGATGAAAATGTTCTGGAATTGGATGATGGCAATGGTTGCACAACTCTGTGAATGTACTAGAACTGCTGAATTGTACATTTTAGAAGCATGAATTTTATGATATGTGAATTGTATCTCAATAAAAATTGTTTTAATTCAAAAAGAAGAATAGATGGCCCTTTAAATCATGTAGATCCTGAACAAAAGCAAAGATCAACTTCAAGACCCTACCATCAGGAGCATTTCTAGTTCTAAAAAGATTTGCAATTCAACTTCTTTGTCTTCCTAACTCATGGCGAGCTTCAAGTCAGTCACTTACTAAGTGGTGATGCCATTGGTGGACTGAAACCCTTGTGAAGAATTCACACACTGGCACCTCAGCATAGAGTCAGTTGCTAGCTAGACAACAGATCGACTTGGGTGGTGGCTCAATCTTAAATCCTTAACTAAAAGTAATTCTGAGACAGAACAAGGTCAATCACTGGAAATAAATTCCCTTATTTTCACTTCCTCCCTCTGAGATGTTAATGAGAGAAGCTGCTCTTCACAATATGGGACATCTTTCCAAATTCAGAGTGACATTATTGGCAGAATCTGAAGCAGCTGCACTAAAGTCAAACCATCCCTCTCTCCACTCTTTGCCATCACCTAAGTAAGAATGTCAAAACCCTTTGTAGCCACACAAATGATTCTGTACCATGAGAATATATTGTGGGTGAAATTATATTTTAATGAGGTCCTTTTAGTATTTTCACAACTAAATTTCCTTCAGGAAGAGCAACCATGTAACAGTGATTAAAACCAGCCTCTGTAAGTTAGAGGCCACAAAAACAAGTGAGTGTCTAGAGACAGAGAAACTCAAAAAGATTCAAATGCCTGAGGCCAGGTCTCTAATCAGAGTTCCCCATTCTTACCTTTTCGCCTTTTGTATCAACCCACAGGATACTTACCCTTTTTGAAGCAGGCCAAGGAAACAGAAAAGCCAGTGGATCCTGACCTGTTGCCCAACTAGTAAACTCTAAGGAAGATCTCTTTAAAAAGAGTTGAATCGCTAGTAGCAGATAGCTTCAAATGAAATCATTTTGTATCTTTTCTTCATTTCTGACATTCCAAAGAATAAGAACATTTTCTAGTTTAGATAAAAAGATTTGTGATCTTTATGTTTTTCAAAATGACATACAAGGCCAAGCTTAAAATGATTTTAAAATTTAAATGACTATATTTCAGAGATGATTATAGCCTTTTAGTTCTAGGCAGATTTGACCCAAAGTCAGGCTTGTCACAGACTGCGTCCCCTATGTGAGAAGCCTCATACCAGGTCCCAGAGTGAAATACCCCAGGTAATACCCCGTGCCAAGAAGCTTACAGATCTGGGGCATCCAAAGTGTTCTGTTTCTTCTAACCTGACAACTCTGCTTTTCCCACCCCAGTTGTCACTTTGTAACATGAATAGCTGGAAGACACAAAGCCCTAGTAGTTCATGTGCATGATGTTTTATTGAAACTATTTTGATAAGGCAGTTTTCAAACCAAGGACATTCTGTCATGGTCTAAAAAAAAACCTTTAAACTTTAAATTTGTTATTTTAAAAAATATTTCTAAATAATGTGCTAATGTGAACAAGAGATGTCCTTATCTCTGAGATTATGTAAATGGATTAGGGCTAGGTTTGGGATGCCTGCTGCATGCCAAACTTAATAAAAGTGTTTTGCATTTTAATAAGGTGACTTTCAAAACAGTGTCTAGAATGATCAGACCCTTCACAGTGGCTACTTCTTCAAATCTTAACCTAGTGGTTCTTAAACCTTATTTTGAGTCAGAATCACCAGCTGAGTTTGTTAAAAATAAAATTCCCAAGGCCCACTCCCACCTTAAGATTCTGATTCAAAATGACTGCACATGTAGCAAGAACCTAAGTGATTCTATAAAAATTTTGAATAAAACTGCCTTAGAGTTTTACCCACCTTCTAAACAGGGTATTCAATCACCTTGACACTGCATTAGGAGAAGCCAGGAGGGATTGTGTTCACTTTGATTTGCATATCTGACTAAACTATCTCAATGGATTCTTTCCGATAGCCACAAGCTGAGTTAGGAATAGGTGTTTCTGCTTAGATTTGGCTTGGTAAATGTTACTGATGATTCTCTATTTGCTTTTACTTGCTACTCATGGATACCTTGTACATCCTAGAAACAGAGATACCAGACATAGGTAAGCAAATCACATGGACGGCTGCCTAATGCCCCTTCTTGCCAAAGAGGCCTCCTCTTAATAATGTATTAATAAGGAAATTTTACTTCTTAAATAAGTTTAAAGGAATAATGTGAAAATAAACTCGGAAGTTATGACTCAAGTAAGTGTCTTCCAAAAGAAGAGCGCCACTAAGAAGGAATTTGCTGAAGGATCAGAATATACTAAAAAGAAAACAAGATAAGTGAAAACTGGCAGTTCAGTGCTTTATGGGAAAGCAAGGCCTTAAGTCTCATTATGTTTCCTGTAAGTAATGTCACAAATGAGTCTGTAAGTTCAAATAGATTCATCGTTTTCAAGTTACAAGTAGAAAGGTAATACAGCAGTCTTCTTAGATCTAGAAGTATAGCTGATAAGTGTATTAAGAGGCAGTGATCACGATAACTTTCTTGAATAAGATGTTCCTTTTTTTCTTTTATGTGACCTCATGGTTTCTATTTCTTCTCACCAAAAAGAAATAGTAGATAAAAATTAAACTGATCATTTGCCAACAGTGGCACACAACTCCAGAATTAATAATAATGAGTATTTCTATTCAATTTGTTTACGCATTACACTTGTCAAATCCATTCTAAATTACCTGAAATTGCCAAGGAGAATATTGAATTTGTTCACGTTCACATGCCAATCAGAATTCACAGTGGCTTTGATGAGATTTTTAATTTGAATTTCGTTTGAGAGATTCTACTTCTTAAATGCTAGTGCACAATCTTAGCCTTCTTACTTTGACATAACTGATTTCTTAAGCAAATTAAGTTGGTTGTCAAATTGCTTACTGGTTAAATGTTGCATGGTATTAATTATAAGCCTTAACTTCCCATTTAACAATCTATGTGATTTTAACTAGCATGAATGATCTTTACTAAGTTGAAGGTCATTGCTTGAATGTAAAACTAGCCAGAAGTTATAAAAGAAATCTTCACATATTCCAAATTGCAATATGCATTTAGACACAAGAGATTAGAACAAATTGGAATGTGTCCAGTGGTTTTTCAGAAAGTAGAAAGAAACCAATCTCAAAATAACTGAAGTGCACTTGAGATATGGAATGAAATGGCAAGAAATTACATATCAATGTAGGATACCTTCCTGACTGTTGACTATCAAAAAATAACATTAATCAGATTTGAATTTGGTGTTTTGGGTTATTCCATTTTGTAAAGTCCAGTGCACAACATTTAAGAACAGCCTAATTGAGCAAAATAGGATATGCTGCTCAGGTTGAAGAAGGTAAGAAAACTGATTTTTTTGTCACCTTCAGAGAACAAGAGCATTCTGAAGGTATTTTGTGTGTACAGTCACATATAATCTGATCTAATCTTATTCCAGGTATAGGCTTGTTAGTGACCCTGGGCAAGCTCTCTAAGTGTCTGGGTTTTCCCAGCTGAGATTTGAGAATGATAATTCTAACTTCCCTCATGGACACATTGGGGGTATTCAATAATAAATGAATGTAATACATTCCAAAGCACTTTTGTGTGAACAACATTTCTCTTAGAAAAATAGCTATAGACTTTTTGTAAACAAAACCTGATTAATCTGACTCAGATGAAACTTCCATAAACTGGCTACCAACATATTGAAGGTTGTTTCAAGAAAGGGTTGTGACCCTTCTTTGTTCTAGAAAGATTTAAGGGTACTGGAGAAATTTTATTCTGAAAGTAAAAATTCAAACAAATATATAAACACTTTTACTCAAACACCTATATAAGCAGTCTTTGCTACAAAGATACCTTGTCTGATATGACTGCTAAATCAATACTGGAGTCTATTGGGCCCTTTAAATTTTATTTACAGCAACTGTCATGGTAGTTTCAGGGTTGCAGATGTCCCTGGAATCTACTGGATTCTCTTATTTGATGAAGGTAAGTAGAAAAAAATCAAGTGTTCCAATTGGATCTTTAGTTTTTTTCAATTAAAACTATAAACTGGGTCTTGAATCAGCATTTGTCAGACTTTTCTATCATTACCATACATAAATATGCTTTGAAGGCAAATACAATTACAAATACAATCGGAAACAAGACAGTCTTAAGGATATTATTCTCTCCCCTCAGTTTTGCTTACCTAGGTAGCCAAGTCCTGAACTCTTCCATGTCTCAGTTAGTTTCATGTTTTTCAGTTTAGTTTGGTTCAGCTCTTACTGAACATTAACCCTGTCAGACACTCTATTGGCACTGAGAATAGAAAGATGGATGAATATGGTTCCTGCTTGCAAAAAAAATTCACAGTGTGGTTGTAGAGAGAGAGAGAGATGTGATTTCTGTTTCTAATACAGTTCTCCAGTAAATGAAACCAAGGGTCTTTGGAGAAATGACTCATTTTAGTACTAGGATCAGGATTACACAAGGTGAGCCTGAAACATTTTGAAGTTTCAGAAGGTAAGGAAATGCTCAGAAAAAAAAAACAAGAGAGAGAGAGAGAGAGAAAAGAGAGAGAAAGGAAGGAAAGAAGGAAGGAAGGAGAAAGAGAGAGAGGAAGGAAGGAAGGAAGGAAGGAAGGAAGGAAGGAAGGAAGGAAGGAAGGAAGGAAAGAAATAGCCCAGATCGATGGGGATATGTCAAAGAGGCACATGAGCCAATAGAAAGCTCCCAAGGACTAAAGCTGGAACAATTTGAGCAACAAAATAAAGTAGCATTGGATTTTAATACAAAGTATAAAACAAATATCCATGAGTCCATATTGCTATAAATGGTTGAATTCATAAATAAATGGAGAAGAGATAAAGCTCTCATGCAGAAGAATTCTAAATAATTTATGTAGATACTCTACTCCCAAGGAGGTGGAGTATAACTCCATACTCATTAAGTGTTACTTTTGCTGATTAACCTCCTTCCAAAACATCAATATGGAGTGTGAAAGAGAAAGTAATTTTACAGTGTGGAAATCTGACAAACATGACCTCAGCCAGACAATCAAGGACAGCATCAACAGTGATAAGTCATACTGATACTATGTACCCTTGATTTGATTTAATTAAAATGGCACTTTATCCCTGGTCATCTTCCCCAAAATCTATAACCCCTATGAGAAAAATGTTGGATACATTCCAGTAGAGAGCATCCTACAAAATACCCAACCAGCACTCCTTTAAACTCTTAATCATCAAAAACAAGGCAAGACTGAGGAAATGTCACAGCCCAGAGGAGCCTAAGGAGGCATGAGGACTAAATATAATTTTCTATCTTAGATGGAATCCTGGAACAGAAAAAGGATATTAGGTAAAAACTGAGGGAATCTGAATAAAGCATAGACTTCAGTTAATAATTTTAAAAATACTGCTAATATAATGTGATAGGTACTACTAGGTCACATGTCCCTCTTCTCTGCTCATTTCTTCCTGATTACTTCTGTTCTAAGTCTTGGGTTTATGGCATTCATGTCCTGTTTATTCATCTGTCTCGAGTCCCCACTAGACTGTGAGTTCCATGAAGAAAGGGGCTATATTATACACACAAGTAGATCTCCAGACCTGCTGTGCGGCCTAGTTCCTAACAGGTCACTGGCTTGTACCAGTCCACATCCCGAGGGTTGGGGACCACTGTTTTACTGGATACAGGGAGGAATAGAAAGAAGGAGGAATAAAAGATTTCTGGCTTGACAACTGGGTGTGAAGCAGAGTTCTGAGCAGTGAGCACATTAGAGATAAAAACAAAAAAAGGGTTGCTCTTCAAGCTCTCAGGGTTTATTGGGAGAGGGGTAAAAATACAAAAAGTTACTATAATATGTAATCCCCAGAATAGAGTTGAGTGTATTGCAAATAACACAGACTGGAGATTTGCAGAAGGCTTCCTTCAGGAGAGGATGACTGAGTAAAGCCTTAAAATTCATGTGAGACTTTATTAAGTTTAGAAAGGTTTGTATACCACACCAAGGAATGTTAAAAATTTTTAGAGTTTTTAAAGATGGGAGCCACATAATCAGAATAATTCTAGCAGCAGAGTAGGAAAAAAATAGCTTCCGGATTTCAAAAACACCAACTATGGATAGGACTATAGAAGATATTCCAGGCCAGAAATGATGAGAGTTAGAACTAATGTCATGGCTTGAGGAATAGAAGAAGAGAATAGTTCTTAAAGTTAGTTTACAGGCACAATTCCATGTGGAAAGAAAAGGAGAGTAAGGGTTAAACTTCCAGGTTTGGGGTTTGGATAATGTCAGTAGTACATGAACCTTAGGTTCAAACAAAATATCCCCCAAACTAAAGTTACTTCGGCTATCGAAAACAATGAAATTAGCAAGAATTAAAATTAACAAATGAGCTCAGCTATGTGTGCAGATAAAAATAATGCAAGATATTCTGTGTTAATATCTAATCAAAGAGTTTTAAGAAAACCAAAATCCAATCAAGGTAACTTTAGTGTCACTTTTAGGAGGTATAGCTGATTATGATCGTACTCCCCCCAAAAAGTTGAATGTAGTCAGTTCTATTATGTCTTAAAAGAAGAAAAAAATAGTTTAGAGAAGTACAGTAGTCATATAAAAAATGGTAGCTTGGAAAGAGAAGGTTTTGCAATGTATCTCCAGCACACCCACTCTAAGTAACACTCCTCTACCTTTGTTCATGCCTTTCAAATTATGACAGAAGCCTAAGAGAACGATAGGGCCTGCAAATGAGTCAGGAAGCCCAAAAGGGAAGTAGGTTTATGCAGGATGGAGAAGGCAGGAAAAGAGAATAACTTAATGAGATCTGTTGAGTTTGAGGTGGCTGTGAAACATCCAGGCAGTCATCTAGTAAATAATTGGAGAACTGAGTATGAAAGGTATGTATGAGAAAAATGATCTGAGATTTACTCTCCTCTGCTTTTTCTTCTACCCGCAAATGGATGGTATTGAAATGTCAGCATCATTACAGATTAGCAGTACCCATTGATTTTTTTTATACTCACACCTCTACTAGAAAAACAAAGTATCCATCTTCTCAATACATAAGAAGGCTGCAAATACTGATACATGAAGATACGTTAATTCTTTCAACTGTTGAGAAAATTTTCCATTCGTGACAAAACCAGACCCCAGGGGTGGATATTGAACAAATTTCTTTGACTAACTTTACTTTTCTCTTCCTTAGCACAAGCCCTGCTCACAAATACTATCTGGCTATGGACCCTATGTCTGAATCACTTTATCTATCAGACACCAATACTCGAAAAGTCTACAAGTTGAAATCTCTGGTGGAAATGAAAGATCTGTCCAAGAATTTTGAAGTGCTGGCAGGAACAGGTGATCAGTGCCTTCCTTTCGACCAGAGTCACTGTGGAGATGGCGGGAGAGCATCTGAAGCTTCACTGAACAGTCCCCGAGGTAAAAAATAAATAAATAAACAAACAAACCACTTTGGTCATCTATAAATTTTATTTGACTTCTCAAAATCTTAAGACTGTTACCATGCTGTAGTCCATCTATCTTAATATGCCTCTGAAGTCTATCCCAGAAGATAGGCGCAGTCAGGACTAATTTTAGCCAATATGCATTAGCATAATCATAACATTTAAAATATTGAAATGCTACTTTTCTGGTTGGCAATTAATTATTGCTCAGAGCCCTCTCATTACCTCCCTGACTCCCCAGCCTCTTTCCAGGGTCAACTTCCTGGAAACTCCCAACAGTCCAACAGGTTAATTCCTGGCCTGGCAGAGAGTCTCAAGAATGCAGACTTATTCTACCACAGTTAACATTTAAGTGTGTTGAATATGGCGACTCTAGATATGCCTGGCTTTTGCTTAACAACAAACCTTTAATGAACCTTTCCTCCATTAATTTATCTAAAACATTCTTAAATCTATTTATATTTTCAATTTATATTACCCCTAAGATAACAAATTCTATATATATTTTTTCCTTCTTTGGAAGCTAAGCCTTACTTTTATTCGTCCTAAATATACTTCTCAATCTTCAAGAGCCAACCCTCGATTCTGTTGCCTATGATTTTTGAATAAATGTGTTCTCCCCATCAGCTTCATGGTTGTATTAACTTGCATCATATTCCCATCTAGACCATATGCTGAATAGTCAACTTTTAAGTCTGTCATATGTCATCCACTCTATCTCCCTAATTATTTAATCATTCTTTATTCTTTCTCTAAGATGATGATGATGATAATGATAATATGTGTATGCTTTTATTTTAGTAGGTTTTATGAAGTACTCATTTTAGTAGGTTTTAAGAAGCCTATATGGTCTTTTTAAACTATTACACAAATAAAACATGTTTGTTGCAGAAAAATTAAAAAGAGAATGCAAAAATATTTTTAATTAAAGTCACACATGTAGAAAACCACTGTTAACATTTGGTGTATATCTATCTAAACTTTTTCTCTGCATATCACATGTTTTACTCTCTACTAATGGAATTATATTATAAAATGCTTTCTAGTCTACAGCCATGCCACCCTGAACAAGCTCAATCCTGTCTGATCTCGGAAGCTATACAGGGTCAGGCCTGGTTAGTACTTGGAAGGGAGACCACCTGGGAAAACCAGGTGGTGTAGGAGTAAAAAATAAAAAATAATAATAATAATAAAAGAGATTGTAAGCTGGCAAGGTCCTTGCAATCTGTAAGGTCAACCAAGGGGCGTCCTTGCCTTAAAAAAAATTAATTTAAAAAAATTTGTTAAACATTTTTTAAAATGCTTTCTATAATCTGTTTTTCACACTAATTTATTATGAACATCTTTCTATGCATATATATGTGTGTGTGTATGTGTATATATATATATATATATATATATATATATATATATATAAAGAGAGAGAGAGAGAGAGAGAGGTTAATATGTTTGTTAGATGGTTTTATTTGAAATTTGTTATTATTTGCCATATGGGGATTAAATTCCAAGTACAATCAGAGCTTAAAGCTTTCTCATTCTTCAAGGCCATATTCAAGTATAACTATGCCTAACTAACATCAACCTGTTAAATCTGAATTTCTTTAACAGTGTCTATACTACCCAATTAGCACTTGATCATATTTGCCTTCTTTTACTTTCCAGTTCTTTCATGAATAAGAAGTTTTTTTATTACTGAAATAAGCTACTTGATATAAGAAACTACATCTAATATTTCTTTGGAATCTTCCCCACCTCCACAGCAATATCTTACACAATGTTGGAGCCGCTACACATGTTTATTGTATAATTGATCAGGTAACACCTATACCAAGAATTCCTTAAAGGGAGTTCAATGGTGCTTACAGAGGATGACCTTTTTTCCCTAATGGAACATAAACCCCCCAAGTATTATGGCAAAGTGTTTTGAAATGTTTCTTTCTTCTCTTGTGTCAGCTCTCATTTCTTACATGTAGTAGGTACACAATAAATATTTGATGAACGAATGAATAACTCAGGTGCAACATACAATCGGCTCATCTTTCAAGGAAATACATCAGGCTAGGTTCCCCCTTTTACACAGTTATAAAACTCTTGTGAGTATTTTAAGGATTTCTTCATGAGAAATATTGTGCCTGAGACTGACATCCTCCTGAGTTGATGCTAGTATGAAAACTAGACATCTGACCTACCACATTTAACCTGCCACATAAAGGATGAATATTTTGGCTTTTCCAAATAAAGCAAATAATTGGTTCACTGCAACATTTTTTTTCTTCTTGGAAAGCAGCATTAATAAAGTACTGAAGAAGATAATTTACATGAACTCTTAAAGTATCAGTAATGAGAATGCCAAATTTATGTATCTATTAAAGTTAATATTAAACTAAGTTTTTCTTGTCATAGTTAATAATGCATTTTCCTTTGGCTTGATTTACTTATTCTTATTTTTTATATGCAAGAGTGGCCTTTACAATAACCTGGTACTCTTTTGTCACCCCAAAGTAGTTAGGGCCCTAAGAACATCTGGCCCAGTCTTTGAACAGCTGAACGTCTAATCTATCTAAGACAGCTTTCACATAACGTACTGAGCTGATGTTGGCAATGTCTCCTCTGATCTTGTGAATGAACGAGGATATTTAAAATAGGATAATGTATGATTCATACTAAGTATCCACCACATATACTTTAACCATATTAACAGTGCTTGAAAGACCTGTTAATGAACTTTGAAATCACTCAGATAGCAGAACCTGTGTCCAGACATCAGTCACTCTTGAAAATGCTAGTCAGAACACTTAAGTGTCTAGCCAGGGCACCTATCTCCACGCCAAATATAGACATCACTCACCGTTGGCCATGAATTGGTAGTGAGATTCTCATTACATAGAACACTGCAGGGCAATTTCATAGACTTGAGTAGAAGAAGGAAAAATCATGCAAAAAGTCATTTAAGCACAGTGTGCAAATTGAGAGAAGAGTATTGCTAATTGAAAATTATCTCTTTGAGGTTCTCCTGCAGGTTCTTTACATATTAAGGAAGCCAAATTTTTTGTTGTTTTTTTTTTTTTTTTTTGCTTTAGAACTACCATGCACATCAGTTCCTTCTCTTTTCCACCTTAGAAGACAGTAAATATTTAATGGATTTCTCTAAGGAGAGATTTGATTTTTTTCTTTCCACCTAGAAGCTAATAAAGAAAATCTGGAAAGCTGTAGATTATTTAAAAATGGAGTACTAAATGGTACCAGGGAGTATCATTTATAAGTTAGGGAAGATAGCTTGCCCTAAGATTTTAAGCAACATACTGCAATTACAGGTAGGCTCTCCAACATGTCCTTAATTATGCAAGGTAAGCCAAATAAATGTTAATCTTCAAGGCGGCTAATTTATTTTCTAAATCTGTTCTAAAAATAGGATGAAATAAAATTTGCTTTTGAGATTATTCATCTTAAAATTGGATTAAATTATCAAATGGAATTAAAAACAGTCAGAAGCCATGGAATCTGACAGCAAATTATGATGAATACTGGGTTAGGGAGCCTACACTTTCTTGTTTAATCCATGTAATGCTAGTGTTTCTTTGAAAGACCCTGTGTAAGTCACTGTACCTCATCATGGTTTTATTTCCCTAAACACTAAAATAGACTTGATGCCTTTGACAAGTTTTGTTATGTTGGGCTAGTCATTTAAACACTGAGTTTGAAATTTCTCAGCTGCAAACTGAAGGGCTTGGGATGATCTCCCTCCCACCTTTAATGGATGACAATAACCACAGCTATAACTTACTGAGTGTCTGCCGTGTGCCATGTACTGTATTATGTATCTTACACACAGTATCTCGAATCTTCACAACAATGTACAAGGTAAATAGTATTCCCATTATATAAATGAAGAATCAGAAACCCAGGAAGGTTAAGAAATTATCCACGGTCACATAGTTTACAGATACCACTTGGAATTCAAACCAACCTGTGTGCTCCAAAACCCATGATGGAAAAAAAAGGGAAAAGAGGGGTGGGAGCTCAAAGACCTCTACTATACCACACTGCCTGCCCTTCAGGGAAAATTCATAATCTCTGTTGACTTCTCCAAGAAAGAAAGAGTAGAAAATGCTTTTCAATCTAATGACATGTATTCAATGCAGAAAAGATTTATTTGCAAGATGAATGACTTTTTCCTTATTCCTCTGATCCTTCTGACCTAGTAGTGTACCCATAGCGCACCACATAGCATTTACATATCTGTAAATGTAATTATTCAAAAAAAATCTCCAAGAAAGCTTGTCATATCTCTTTAGAAGATTCTGTAATGAAGAACTTCTTCGAGTTTTTCTAAAGGGATGGAGGCAAGAAAACTTAACTTTATTAAATTTCTTGACTACAACTGGTAACTACAAATTTTGTTTAAAGGAAAAATGAAGTGTCCCTGAATAGAACTTCATGTTGGATAGCCCCTGGTTACTTCTCTGAGAAGAAGTCTTTATCTGATCCAGTTTTACACTTTGATTTGAATCCCAATAAAGGGAAATATTTCCCATTTTACTCATCAATACTTCAGTGTAATGGGGCAAGGAAAAAAGTTTAGCAAAGAGCTTGATGGTATGCTAAACCCTGGCATTGTATATGAGTTTGAATTGACTTTGAAAGATGCTTTTAAAAAATGTATGGATGATGTAGTTAAAACTTAAGTTCCATTTATTATTTTTACTGAAACTTTCTTTAATTCTACAGAGAACTCAAACTAATGAGTCATGTAATAGATGACCAAGTACTTACGCAGAATGTAAAATGGTAGTAGGTAGGTATATAAAATTAAATTTGTGACAAGCTGAATACATTTATTTTTTAAGTAGATACAGAAGGTGAAGGAGTGACTGGACAGGATGAAATTAGTCAATGAGTTAATTTGATTTCCTTGGACCTCACCAAGGATATCTCTATTTTCATGTGCTTCTTTGAGTAAACTGACTATAAAACACAGCAAGACTTGGGCAATATCTAAATGAGTGCAAACGGCTCCTGAGCTCTTTCCTAGGAGAGAAATGATTCTTAAATCTTGTCAGCTTCCAAAAGTGTTTTTAGGGTATTAATGATCCTAATCATACAGGAGTTACTTTAACTTTATTGTCAATTAAGGAAGCTGAGTATGATAAAGTTGAGACAAAAATCATCTGTTTTATATTTACCCAGATCTATCTGAGGTGCATCCTGAGGCTCTACTGATCCCCTGGCATCTATATGCTATCCTGAAAGGCTAAATTTGAGGTTATTGGAAAGATACTAAAACTCTGATCAGTGACATCTTATTGATGTCACTTGTGTCTATGAGGGAGGGAGTACAGTAAGCAAACAGCTATGAGAATATTCTTTTGGTTTTCTTATGCAATGGAGAGCAGTAAAGACTTTCCTAAAAGTCTTTATTACATGATCCATTATGGTGACATACCATTTTGATTGACACTAGCGCTATCCCTCAAGAAAATTACAGGCAAATCATAGCATTAGTAAAATGAATGGTATATTTAGGAAACTAAAAAAATTAAAAATACCTTAGGGTAATAGGAGAAGGGGCAGGAATTGGAAGTTCGGATTTTATCCCATAGGCAAAGAATTTGAAGCAGGAGAGTGACATCATCCAATGCATACATTTTAGATAGATTATTTTGGTGATGATAGAAAATGCACTAGAATGAGGCTAGGGCAAAGAAATCATAGGGAGTACTGACACTTACAGTGTGGCAATAGAAAGGCATCTGATGAAAGAGACAGAGAAGAAATCTTCAGAAAAAAAAGTGAACAGAGAGTTTGATATCCAGGAAGCCAAGGTAATAGTTTGTTTCAGAAGATGTGGAAAATGGTATCAAACATAATGCATTTGTAGCTATTGAATTAGGCTATAAGGAGCTCATTTGTGACCCTGCCATTGATGATTTGAATGGTGATAGGGGCGGAAACCAGATTTCAGTCAGTTGATGAGCCAATGAGAGGTGAGAAAGTAAATACAACTAGTGAAGATCTCTCTAAAGAGGAGCTTGAATACAAAAGAGGGATAAGTAGTGAGTGGACGAGGTGCGCAGGGGAGGCTTTTTCCAGAGGAGAGATGTGGCAATGGCTATAGGTAAATGGAAAGATGCAGAAATGATGAAACAAGATCTGGAAGGAAACAGGGATGGAATCGTCCTTCAATGAGAGGGAAGACTGAAGAGACCATCCTAAGATATATGTAGATGTAAGGATGAGGATAAGTTTGTAGGTAGAAGGAGCAAGAAAGTTGATGGTACATCATTTTTAATAGCCTCAGTGTCCTCAGAGAAGTGGATCTATTTTGCTAAAATTGGGTAAGTTAGGTTAGGCCTTGAGGTATGTGGGAAAGATTGGGAAGAGTCACTTAGTGAAGTAGGCTTTCTAGTAAGATCAACATTCTACTGTCCATGTCCAAATTCTCTGCCCAACTTCAAAGCACTTCCCATGAGAACTTTCCTACCGCATGCTTATCTTAGCATCAGAGGCATCTTGAGAAAAATATGTTTGACAAAGCCTTAAGATTCAGGCAATATTTGTTCTTTATTGCTCAGTGATCTTGTGCTTTTTCTACTTATGGAGATTTATTTCCTAAACTATGTTATTGATCTCTCAGGTACAGTAGCTATGCCAGAAGACTTAGTGCCTATTATGCAACCAGAATAAGAGCTTAACTTGTTATTCATAGTGGGTGTAATACATCTCCTTATGATGGTTAAAAGATTTTGACCTTATATCAGCAGCTGTAGGTTGAGACCCTTTCTATCTTCTCTGTTACAGTCCTAAAACTGTTAGTGGTAAAAGTCAGACAAAAGGAAAACACTTATATCTAACTTTGACTAATTGATACAGAGAAACTAGTATTAAGTTCATTCAAGTTTTATAAAGCTAGAAATGCATAATTTTTTTTTCACAGAACTTAGGAAACTAGTTTACTCACTAGATTTCTGGTTTGTTACAAAAGATATTTAAAGGATACAAATCAACAACCAGGCAAATCCATTATTAAATGAGTTTTTCTTCTGCATTTATTTTAATTCTCATGTATGCATAAGATTCTAGCAAACACAGAGATAATACTTTAGAGACCAATACCTTGAGAAATAAGTTCCCAGATTCTTGAGTCAAACAGAACTGGATGCACATCCAAGATCCACCACTCATTAAATGTGTGACCTTGGGTAAGCCACCTAACTTCCTTAAGCTTTAGCTTCCACGTCTATGAAGCTAACATACTAGTCATAATTCTTACACAACAGAGTGTTGGATAATCTATATAAAGTGCCTAGTGTAGTGCCCAGCATGCAGTGTGTACACAGTGAGTGTTACCTGCCATTATGATCACACTTGCTGTTTTGTTGCTAATAATAATACTGCTTATAATAGTGGCCCAAGCATGGAATATATTACTTTGGAAGGAGGCAAGTTCCATGTCCTTGTAAGTCAATCTGAGACTTGATCATTTCTAGGAAGGAATGATGCCACATTAGTAGCAAGAGTCAAAGTAGGACGGGATTCAGGTATTGTATGTGATTTGACTAGTTGATCCCTCCCAACCTGAGATACATTAATTCTAGTGTTAGTTCCTTGTACATGTTGCATTTCGAGAAGCTCCCCCCAACCCTCAAGGCCCACCTAATCAAAATAATTCCTTTAGCCGACTACCATTTCACCATTAAATTTATTCTATAAGAGTTTCTTCATATGTGAACATCAGTGTTTAGTGTAGGATATTACCAATGGGGAGCAACACATTAATTCATCATTAAAACACTTTATGGGGGTTTTAGGGGCATGCAGCACAGACTGTATGTGTTTGGATAGATGAGATAACCTGAGGGGACAAACCAAGGTGGGATCTACTCCAGGTGGCATGGAGAAGTGTGGTGCTGGGTATCTGGCAGAATGGCAGCAAAGTGTGGAGAGATGAGGGAATAATAGTGGTATTCTTCACTGCAGTATTGTCTAGAACGAAACTTAAACCCCTACGTATCAAGACAGACAATATGGAATTATGATTCTTCTTGTATTTAAGATTACCAGCCAAAATAACTTTGCTTCCTTATCACAGCTCCTCAGTGTCACATCTTTTCTCTCTGTCAACTTAAGAATCATCTCAGCTCACGATAAAAAGAACTCTTTCCCCACCAAACAAAAATGACTGAGATCACACACTAACAGCCTGCCAATCATTTAAGTCATATTTTGAGTGATGAGTTGTGGTAACCTATAAATAACTAATTGTATAAAATTGCTTTAGTAGATTCTAGATGGTAGCTTTAATTAAAAACACCAGAGATGTTTAGAGGTATAGAAATGGATGGCATGTAATTTTTCCTTTTACCAACCATAAAATGGTAATTAAAGAATTTGATTCACTTCTTCCTATTAAAAGTTTTATGAGGATAACAGATATCTTCTAAATACAGTTTCTCTTCAATAGAAGATAGCGTGTTTACTTTATCAGTATTCTCCAGCAGGGTAAGATGTTTTAATGTACAAATACTTCATAAGTTAATTAGGAAGTTTCTTTCAATGCAAAATATTTGTTTTTTAATATTCTAAAACATGAAACTGTATTAGAGCTAAACCTTTGAGCATGGTCCCATAGTGCTCCACCATCAATACAAGATAACCCAGTAATTTCAAGTTTACCAAATGCATGTACCTGATTTCTCAAAATCGAAGAAATGAGGAAGTCATTTCCTGGTGAATCTAGCATGCTTTGGTGATTCTTGAAGGAATCTGAAATCTACAGTGTGTTGACTTCCAAGAAAATCCAGAATATTCACTCAACAACAGAGGAGTCATCAGAACATGTTTTTACTTTCATCCATCCTCTAACAATACTGGTTGAATTAGCAGGTATAGGGTGTAAAATTTACACGACAAGCAGCAAACCCAGATGCCTTTGGAAATCCATGATTTTAACATCATCAAGGGCTAAAACACAACTGGAAATGGATTATAGACAGCACCACACAAGATGTTTAGACCAGTATTTCGAAGGCTCTAATGACTTAAATTAATTTAAGCACATGGGAAAGGCAGCTTCTAGGTTTGTTTTGTTTTTGTTTTTTTTCTTTTTTAAGTCAAGCAGATTCTCTAAAGTTATCCAAACAGCAAACTGGTAAAGTTGGAAATTTTTGAAATGTCTCCTCTTCATTCAATCTTTCAGTGGCTAACTCTGAGCCCGTTCCTCCAGTCCTCAGCCTGTCCTCCCTTGCTAGAAATCAAGTCTTTCCTCTTCCTTTTCCCAAATCAGAACTGGGTGGGCATACAGGGGCATACTAAAGAGAGATAGAATAGTGGGAAGAATATTTTATCACTAATATTCTTTAGAATTCCCAGTGAATGGTGATAGTAAACATAGACTTGCTATGCATCAGTTTTATTATTGTTTTCTATATTTCTACTGAAAATGCACTTCCCTTACTGTCTGCACCCAGGACAGACTACTACCACTGCCCTCAAATCTTGGCACAACTCTGCAGGTAAAGGAACGCTCAAAAAATAATATTCAGTTGAAAGTTCAGTATATAAAACGTATGTGATGTATGCTGCTACACCTGTAAAAGTGCAAGGGTGGTGTGTACATACAGATAAAAAAGTTTGAGAGGAAATTTATCTAAACTTCTATTGCTAACAATGCTAATTGCTACATAAAGAATCTTGAGTAGTTTATTTTCTTCTCTTTAATTTTCTGAGTATTTAATATTTGTATAATTCAACGAAAGACAAAATATTTTAAACACACACACACACACACACACACACACACACACACACACACACTATCCTGTCTATAGCCAGTATCTGAGGACACAGGTCTCTTTGCTCTTATAAATGACAGCTCTCTGAATGGGGCGTCAGAGTACTGATGATTGGCAATGGTTTACACTGATCTGAGCACATTACTGGAGACTAGCTGAAGTGGCACTATCATAAGTCAAGCAACAAACCTAAATGGAATACCTTGAAGAAGGTATCCTGACAGTCTAGTACTAAAAGATACTTTCATCATATTTTTTTAAAAAGTATAAAAAATATAAAATAAAATATCCAATAATCTCACCATCTAAACACCACCGATATTTAAACATAAATATATAAAAGTAATATATGCCTATGATTTAAAAGTTCAAATTCTAAAAAAAATGTAAAGAATGAAAATTCCAGGCTACCTCACCAAAAACTGACACAACACAATCCCTCTCTTTCTTTTTCTCATTAAGTTTATTGGGGTAACATTGGTTAATACAATTATATAATTTTCAGGTATACATTACAATTTGGCATTTGTATGTTCTACAGTGTGTTTAACACCCAAAGTCCACTTTCTTTCAGCTACAATGTATTTGACCCTTTGCCCACTTCGCCCTCTCCAACCGACCTATATTCGATCCCCTTCACCCCATCAACCTCCCCCATTCTCCCAGAACCCCTACTCTCTGGTAACCACTAGTCTATAGTCCATGTGCCTGAGTCTCTGTTCGTTTGTCCTGTTCGTTTGTTGCTTGTAGGTTGATATCCCAAATATAAGTGATATCATGTGATTTTCAACTTTTTCTGTCTGGCTTATTTTGCATAGAATGATTATCTCAAGGTCCATCTATGTTGTCACAAATGGCAGTATTTCATCTCTTATGGCTGAGTAATATTCCATTGTACATATGTACCACCGCTTATTTAGCCAATCATCTATCATAGGACACTTATGTTGCTTCCACATCCTGGCCACTGAATAATGCTGCTATGAAAATCGGTGGGAAAATATCTTTTCAGATATAGACTTTCAAGTCTTTGGAGTAAATACCCAGTAGAGGGATTGCTGGATCATATGGTAGATCAATTCTTAGTTTTTTGAGGAACCTCCATACTGTTTTCCATAGTGGCTGTATCAATTTGTAGTCCCACCAACAGTGGATAAGGGTTCCTTTTCCTCCACATCCTCTCCAAAATTTATTACTCGTCCTGTTGATTATAGCTATTCTAACAAGTGTGAGATCATATTTCATTTTGGTTTTGATTTGCATTTCCCTAATAGCTAGCAATGTTGAGCATCTTTTCAAATATTTATTGGCCACTTATATGTCCTCTAGGGAGAAGTGTCCATTCAGATCCTCTGCCCACGTTTGATTGGAACATTTCATTTTTGTTATTATTGAGTCATATGAGTTCTGTGTATATTTTAGATATTAGGCTCTTACCAGAGGTGTTGCTTGCAAATATATTTTCGCATTCGAATGGTTGTCTCTTTACATTGTTGACAATTTCTGTTGCTGAGCAGAAGTTTTTAGTATGATATAGTTCCATTCATTTATTTTAGCTTTTACTTCTCTTGATTTTGAGCTCAAATTCTTAAAATCTTCTTTAAGTCCAAGGTTCTTGAGTTTAGTTCCTATGTTTTCTTTTATGCATTTTATTGTTTCAGATCTTTTATTCAGGTCCATAATCCATTTTGAGTTAATTTTAATGTGTGGTGATAGATGATAGTCTAGTTTCATTGCTTTGCAGATGGCTTTCCAGTTTTCCCAGTGCCATTTAATGAAGAGGTTTCCTTTCACCAATGTATGTTGTTGGCATTAGTGTCAGAAATTATTTGCCTGTATAAATATGGGTTTACTTCTGGACTCTTGATTCTGTTCCACTGGTCCGCGTATCTGTTTTTCTGCCAATACCATGCAATTTTAATTACCGTCAATTTGTAGTATAATTTGAAGTCGGCAGAGTGATGCATTCTTTTTTCTCAGGATGGCTTTGGCAATTCTGGGTCTTCTGCACTTCCATACAAATCTGATGATTTTTTGTTCCATTTCTTTAAAAAAATGCCAATGAGATTTTGATGGGGATTGCATTAAATCTGTATAATGCTTTAGGTAATATGGTCATTTTAACTATGTTGATTCTTCCAATCTAAGTACACGAAATATCTTTCCATTTCTTTGTATCTTCTTTGATTTCTTTTAACAGGGTCTTGTAGTTTTCATTATATAGTTCTTTCATATGTTTCGTTAAATTTATTCCAAGTATTTTATTCTTTTTGTTGCAATTGCAAAAGGAGTTACTTTTTCCACTTATTTTTCTTATGCTTCATTATTAGAGTATAGGAAAGCTATAGATTTTTGAACATTAATTTTGGATCGAGAAACTTGACTGTATTTGCTTATTGTTTCTAGTAGTGTTCTTGTGGAGTTTCTAAGGTTTTCTATATAGAGAATCATGTCATCCACAAATAGTGACAGTTTGACTTCTTCATTTCCTATTTGGATGCCTTTATATCTCTCTTTTGTCTGATTGCATTCACTAGGACCTCCAATGTTATATGGAATAACAGTGGGTTTAGTGTACAGCCTTGCTTTGTTCCTGATCTTAAATGGAAGGTTTTAATTTTTTCACCATTAAGTATAATGTTGGTTGAGGTTTTGTCATATATGGCCTTTATTATGTTAAGGTACTTTCCTTCTATACCAATTTTGTTAAGTGTTTTGATCATAAGTGGATGCTGTATCTTGTCGAAGGCTTTTTCTGCATCTATTGATATGATCATCTGATTCTTATTTTTAATTTGTTTATGTGGTGTATCACATTAATCGATTTGTGTATGTTGAACCATCCCTGTGCCCCTGGGATTAAGCCCACTTGAATGTGGTGTATAATCCTTTTAATATGTTGCTATATTGGGTTTGCTAGTATCTTATTTAGGATTTTTACATCTCTGTTCATGATAAACATTGGTCTGTAGTTTTCTTTTTTCTGTTATCTTTATCAAGTTTTGGTATCAGTGTAATATTGGTCTCATAAATTGAGTTGGGAAGTAGTACCTTATTTTTGATTTTTTGGAATAACTTGAGGAGAACCGGTGTTAAATCTTCTTTGAATGTTTGGTAGAATTCACTGGTGAAGCCATCTGTTCATGGACTTTGACTTTTTGGTAGGTTTCTGTTGATTATTTTAATTTCCATACTGATGATCAGTCTATTTAGATTTTCCAGTTCTTCTTGATTCAGTAGGAAGATTGTATTTTCCTAAGAACTGGTCCATTTCTTCTAGGTTATTAAATTTGGTGTTATATACTTTTTCATAGTATTCTTGTATGGTCCTTTGTATTTCTGCAATGTCAGTTATAACTTCCCTCTTTTGTCCCTGATTTTGTTTATTTCTGTCCTTTCTCTTTTTTCTTTAGCAAGTCTATGCAGGAGTTTGTCAATTGTATTAACCGTCTCAAAGAACCAGCTCTTTTTTGTATTTATTTTTTCTGTTGTTTTTTGGTTTCAACTTCAGTTATTTCTGCACTAATTTTGATTATTTCTTTCCTTCTGTTGACTTTAGGCTTCATTTGTTCTTTCTTTTCTCATTCTTTAAGGTGAATTGTTAGATTGTTTATCTTGGCTCATTCTTGTTTTTTGAGCTAGGCCTGTAATGATATGAACTTTTCTTTTATGACTGCTTTTTTATGTCCCAAACGTTTTGATATGTTGTACTATCATTATCATTCATTTGATGTACCTCTTCATCTCTCTTTTCATTTGTTCTCTGACTCAGTTATTCTTCAGTAGCATTTTGTCTAATATCCACGTATTTGTTGATTTTTCTGCTTTCTTTCTGCAGTTTTGATTTCTAGTTTCAAAGTATTATGATCAAAAAATAAGGTTGTTAATAATTCAACCCTCTTATATTTGTTGAGGCTATCTCTGTGTCCCAGTATATGGTCTATTCTTGAGAATGTTCCATGTGTAGTAGAGAAGAATGCATAAACAGCTGTTTTGGGATGGAAGACTCTGTAAACTTCAATTATGTCCAGTTGGTCTAATGTGTCATTTAAGGATGTTATTTCCATATTGACTTTCCGTTTGTATGATCTGTAAATATCTGACAGTGAGATATTTAGGTCCCCTACTGAGATAGTGTGTTGCCCTGTTTCTCCCTTAGTTCTCTTAGTAATTGCTTAACAAATTTTGGGGCTCCTTAATTGGGAGCATAGATATTAATAAGTGTTATGTCTTTGTGGTGCATGATTCCCTTTATCATTATAAAATGTTCCTCAATATCTTTCTTTACCATTTTTATTTTGAAATCTATTTTGTCTGATATTAGTACCACTACTAGTCCCACTTTTCTCTGAATGCCATTTGCTTGAAATATCATTTTTCACCCTTTCGGCCTATATTTGAGTCTATATTTGTCTTTGTATCTGAGATGTGTCCCCTGGAAGCTGCATATGGTAGAGTTTTGTTTTTGACCCATTCTGCAACCTGTGCCTTTTTTTTTCATGAATTCAGTCCATTTACATTTTGGGTGATTATTGAAATATGAGATCTTCTTATAGCCATTTTCTCTTTTGCTTTCTGGTAGCTCCAGGTTTCTGTTGCTTCCTTGTCTTTATGTTTCTGTTTTCTTTATTTTGGTTGGTTTTTTGTGGGTTTTGCCTCTGGTTCTTCTTGTTTTTTGTTATGTATTTCAGTTCTGAATATTTGGTGTGTGGTTACCATTATGAATAAGTAAATGATGGTTATATATATACAGTTGTCCATTTTCTTCTCTGCATGTCTTAACTCCATTCCCCTTTGTGAATTTGGATCTTTGAATACTCCCCTTTTCAGTCCTCGTTGTCTCAATTTGTCCCTATGTATGCTGTACATTCATTACTATCTTGTTATGACAATTCTTATTACTTTAACTTATAATGACCTGTTCTTAGTAAGTGTTGCACTCCTCTGCTTCAATTTGCCTGATAGTCACTTTGCTCCTAATCATGTATTTTTTTGTCATTTTGTTTTTGGTGAACTGACTCCTTTCAATATTTCCTGTAGTGCATTTTTCATAGTGGAGAATTCCTTTAGTTTTTGCATGTCTGGAAAAGTCTTATCTAAAGGAGAGCTTAGCTGGATACAGTATTCTAGGCTGGTAGTTCCTTTCACTTAATAGTTTAAATATTTGATTCCATTCCTTTCTGGCTTGTAAGGTTTGCGTTGAGAAGTCGGAGAATAACCTAATGGGTTTCCTTTATAAGTTACTGTCTTCTTTTCCCTGGCTGCCCTGAGAATCCTGTCTTTTTCATTGATTTTTGATAACTTTAATACAAGGTGTTTTGGTGAAGGCCTTTTTGGGTTGAGATAGTTTGGCGTTCTGTTGACTTCTTGAATTCCAAGCTCCCGCTTGTTCCTTAGATTTGGAAAATTCTCGTCCACTATTTGTCTGAAAATGCTTTCTAGCTCTTGTTCCTTTTCCTCGCCTTTGATAATCCCCATCATTTTATGTTTCTTCTTCTGATGGTTTCTTCTAGTTCTTGTCTTTCTCTTTCATTATTTTTCTTCTTTGGTTTCTCTCTTCTTCTTTCTGATTTATTTCTAGATTTCTGTCTTTGACGTCACTGATCCTTTCCTCTCTTTGGTTGGCTCTATTTCCCAAGCTTGTTATGTCATTTTTAAACTCTTGCTGTTTTTTTAACCTCCAGAAGTGCTATTTAAGGTTTCAGTATTCTTGCTCTGCTCATCTAGTTGTTTTTCTCAATTCCTGAAATTGTTGATATCAATCGTTTCGGAGCTCTCTGAGTTTTTTCAGAAGTACCTTCCTGAATTCTCTGTCATTTAAGTTGCATATTTCTATGTCTGTAAGTTTATTTTCTGGTGATTTTTCTTTTTTTCTGAGCTGCCTTGTCACATTGGTTGTTCACAATGTTTAATGGACTATTTCTCTGCCTGGGCATTAATGGAGATGTGTTCTGCTTTTTTTTTTCCCAGAAAGAAGATTTATTATATAAGAGACTCTCTTTAGCCTGCTTCAAAGAAGGCACTTTTCTTTTGGTTTCCAGTAGGTGGTATCTAAGCCTCTTGGATTCCTGCTTTATATAAAGCCTTAATAACGTCTTTATATAATGTCTTTATTTTCTTGTAGATATTTAAGCACGCAGGCTGCCTTCAGTTTCAGTCCCTGTCAGTTTCAACAGTTTTGGTAGCAATGGTTTCAGTAGCATTTCCTCATATTTCCCTGGGGCTCCCCGGTGATCAGTATGAACGTTATGGGGGGAGGAGACCTCTGGATTGGAGGTTGGGGGCTGCAGTTCAGCCTCTGTTTTGTAACTGCAACTGGTAAAAAACAGTTGTTGTTACTCTGCTTTCTTCCCTGATGGCTGGTGCCTGCTGTTATCTACGTGGAACTCACAACTCATCCAGGCAGGGCTGTTCCTGGATGTTGCCATACCTTCTTTCCTCCCTCTCCCCTACAGGCAACTCCGACAGCTATGAGATTCAGCTTCTTTATTTCTCCCAAGCCACCGCCGACCGCCAGGATTCTAACCTGCGGTAGCTCTTACGCTCAGATCCCATGCTCAGACGTGCTGCTGTGCAGTTTGTTTTGTTGTTGTTGTCGTTGTTGTTGTTGTTGAGTTTTAGATGTTCAGCTTATTGTTGTTTCAAGGGGAGAGATCCTGGGATATCTCTCACTCCTCCATATTTCCAACCATTCCATTTAAAAAAGTGATTAATTTTGTTTTTGTTTTCAATAAGGCTTTCACTCATACAGAAATGATATTCAAAATATTGAACAGCCTCTAAGGCGCAGGTACCAACATATCAGAATACACACCAGCTTTGGCCCTGGAATAGGATTCTTAAAGCTGCCAACAGTGGCCAGCATTAATCTATTATTTTCTGAACTGATCGAATTGAGGATCTCCCATTAGCTACAGAGTTCATCAACACCTCTAGTATGCATCCATATGTAGAGTTCCCTAAATGACTGACAGTGAACTTCCTTGATATTAAAGAGCCTCAATATAATGAGTCAGCTTTATTGTTGACCAAAGAAAGTCACTGCTTACTTTGGAGTGAATCTTGGCCCATTTAAAGTTTCTCCCTAAGGAATCAAAGACTTAGTAAGAAATAATACAAGGTTATTTTCAAGCTCCAACTATCAAAGCCTAGTCAAGAAGCCCCAATGCTATTTGCTCTATTTTCCTTTCAATTTTATTTACTGATTATTCCATTTGGTTTTTCAAAAAGATTGTTAGACTGTGTAATAGGTTTTGGGGAAAAGGAAAGTAGGTAAGTGCCCCATTTTACCAGTATTTACTCAAGAAAGAAAGCTGATTATAGCAATAATTTCCCTTAGAAGGCATAAATTCTTCCTTACTTTGGAAGACATCTCTAACTCAAGGAAATTAGAGCTGTTGTAATAGATTGATAGGTCTGTTTTGTCGCTCCTGAAGCCAAAGCCCATCAGAATCACTTCTGCCGACTACCTGCTTTTGTTTCTATAATCTTTTCCCTGTGTTCTCTTAAACAAACTAGTCATAACTGTAGGTAGTTTACTGCTCCAGTGCTGATTTAGGTCTTGGGGTCTCTCAAAAGGCAGCTTCCCACCTTTCTTAGAATGGTAGAATTGAAGGGATTTCTAGAGACAGTGGTCTGAAGAAAGGCTAGTTTTAAATCTTCTGTTAGGCTTGAAATGTTTGAGAAACCTGAGATCAACACTTAGCATCCTAAAAATCTTTTCTTTTTGTTGTATTTCTTTTTTCTAATGGTGGACTCTATTTTATTTCCCAAGTCTATCTGGTCTAGTTTTATCAGCATGACTTTATTCAAATAATCTATTTGAGTGTTAAAAAAATTAGTCAATTAGCAAATGAACAGAACCACTGCTTTCTGAATTGGCCCTAAACTGACATCTTCCTAGTTCCTGGGAAGGCTAGAGATGTTTCAACAGTTGAATTAAAGAACCATTGCAGTTGCAGGAATGGTATCTGGCAGTATTTTAACATGTCTGTTTCCTTTTATTTTACCTCCTTTTTCAGACTCACTGGCTGTTATTAATTATTCTTTTTTTCTAATTGCTCAAAGTTTTCGATTCCTATTCTAGACTTTAGATATTTATTCTATCAACATATAAAGCACTTCTGTATAGCAGGAACTATGCTAAATGCCATAATCAAACATTGTAACCATCTCTTGTTATAGCGAAAACCTGGTTATCAAACAAATATCCTGAGAGGCCACCATCTTAATTAATACTTTCAACATATTCAACTGGCATCAATAAGACATTAGTGTCAGTGACCCACTATACTATGTATAACACTCCCACTGGTTTAACTACTCTGTCAGACCCACATCATGCTCCCGGTATATCTTGTTAGACAAAGAACCATGTTCACAGAGCTCCACTGTTTTGTCAAACTTTTCAAGCAGCAAATGATCTTGTCTCCACTGGAAAATTTGGAAATTATAAGTGGAATAAAAAGACATGATTCATGTCCATAAGTGGAATATGATCTTCTTGGGTAGACGAGAGGAATCATTAGAAGAGACTATAATCCAGCATTAGGTTGTGTGATACAAACTGTAAACACTCCTGAGGTTCAGAGAATAGAGAGCTGGTTGGGATTTGGAGAAAAGGGAGAGAAAAATAAGCATAAGGGAGAAGATTGGTGGAAAGGAAAGTAATCTGAAAAAAAAAACTGGATATATGGGTGAAGAAAAACTGGGAACTAAATTCTAACCTCTATTCCTGATATGTTAGACTAAGTGAACTCCAAAAAAGGATAAAAGATAAAATCACAAGGCAAAGAAGAGAATGTAGGGCAATGGACAATAAAGAGGCAAGGCTAAATGGGGAATAAATGACTCAGCCTTTTCTATAAAGGTTAGAGTGGTCCTGAAATGGATTTGTTAAAATAACTTTCACTCAGTATGTGAAATGCATTCTTGGGTCCAGTCAAAACACCTCATGCTCTTAGTTACAGGCTAAGCTTTAGATTTGTAACCTAATAACATTATAGCTATTGTGATCCTCATTCTTATCCACATGGACTGGTAAAATATATATATTCTCATAGGCTCAGAAATCTATCATCAGACAAGACCAATGAAATTGTTTACATAATTGACAAGGAAATGTCTTAATCAAGATATCTGCAAGTCTTTGAGTCAGTTTGTATATTATAATTATTGAGGCAAGACTTGCACTGTATCTTGAAAGATTAGCAGGATTTGGATACTAGAAGAAAGAAAGATTTTTACAGGCACAGGGAATAGTGTCATGACTGGAAAGTGAAAGATGTGTTTCAGAGCCAGTGTATAGATCAGTTTGACTGGAGAAGTGATAGCATCCTATGCAGACTGATCATCACCATCAGCATGGAAGAGATACTTACAGAATTACGCAGAGGGTTCCTGCCGTTTAAGTCAAGGTGTGC
Organism: Rousettus aegyptiacus; assembly: GCF_014176215.1. Taxonomy (NCBI): domain Eukaryota; kingdom Metazoa; phylum Chordata; class Mammalia; order Chiroptera; family Pteropodidae; genus Rousettus; species Rousettus aegyptiacus. The sequence continues at coordinate 77,540,237 of NW_023416312.1, read as the reverse complement.
TGAAGCAGGCAATCATGTAACAGGTAAACTACATCATGATGTGAGAAAACTAACAGTGAATCAAAATCATAAATATTAACATCACTTTTTCAGAAAAATTTCACAGATAGAATAGATGCTATTTTATTTGATCTTTATAATAATCCACTGATGTAAGCAGCTCAGCTTTTATTGTCACCATTTGACAAAGGCAAAAACCTGAGGAGTGGGAAGTTATGTAAATTTTTGAAAGTCACAGTCAGTCTCACAGTAGGATCTCCTAGATTCTGTCCCAGACTCTTTCCTCCTCCTCTCATATCTCTCCTGAACATGTCTGGGTAATTGAATTGTGGGGGAATGGCCTTGGAAACCCAATTTCAAGACAAGGCTAGGGAAGTCACCAGCACCCCTTGAACAAGGCATTCCAGTTTTTTCATTACCTTTTAATGTAACCTTGTACCCACAGATTGTCAAACTGACAGGTCAGAGCATGAAAAAGAAAAAAGTCAAAGGAATTGTTTGTGTCACTAGACAACTGTTTTGGCTATTTTTTCCTTTTCTTCAGTTGCCATATTGGTGTGTATGTGTGTGTGTATCATTGTTATAATCACATATTCTTGATTGAGCCCAAATGAGTTCTCCTAAATCTTTTAAACTTCTGTTGAATAGGTTTACAAATCATATTCACACAGTGCTCATTACCCTGCTTTGCCTTCTGCAAATGACTGTCTACCACTTCTGATTTTGTGAACCTCTCTTCCAGCATTAGTTTCATTAGTCTAGATGTACATATGTTCAAAGAATTTTAAATAGGCCTTCTGTATTGTTTTTGAATGGGCATTACATCCAAATAATTATTCTATAGAAATTTTAATTCTTCTTGAGTTAGCCCACTTTTGTCAATAGTAAGCACTGTCAGGCTTAAGTCCTCACATCTTGCTTTTATTGAATATTTAGATCAAGGTGTTTTACTTAAGTTTGCTTTTTTATTAGAATCTCTTGGTCTGTCACATACATTGAGAGAGACTCGTTTTCCCTAGAGTATAACAACTGAAATTAGTTTTTTGCTGGTCCATGGACAATAAATGAACTTTCTCTCTTTGGCTAATTGTTCACATAAAGCTCTTGTGAGGTGGTTTGTTTCCTTAGGATGACAGAGGCATTTCTTCAAAATGTATCTGAGTGGTGTTCAGATATAATTGCTTGATATTTGAAGAATTTTATTTGGATAAGGTATATAAATCATTCAGTTTGCATTTGGTAAATCTCATTTATCTTAGCCCATACACACTGAGCTCCTGTAAATCTCACCCTGCAGGTATCTTTTGAGCAAAATCTCTAATGCAACAGTAAAACAAAAGATGTTCAGTTTCAACTGAACTAGAACCATCTACCTACTTCTATCTCTCTTACACACACCCCTGCATTTATAAAACAAGGAAAAATAATTCACATTATTACTAGTGTCTGGTGTCACTATTAAATGTTGAGATACCACTACCACCCTGAGCCCAGGGTCTCTCTGAGTGAGTTGTACAACATGAAGCTTCATTTATTTTGTTCCCTTAATGAAAACTTTAGCCACTTTATAAAAGCTTGAAGGCTTTTACACCAATAGTTCAACAGTGCAGTATTTCCCCTACGCTAACAAAATTGTTTTCAACCACTGCTTTGTTTCTATGGTGAATCTAATGTAGGCCCCTCTACTACTAACAAGAGTTACATAATGCTTTATGCTCTTAAATTTTCTACTATGTCTTTCCAACATAGAAAAGCCTAAACTGTTGAAGCAGGGCCTATGTGGAAATCTTTGTCTATGATTCTAGACTTAGAAAAGTCACTTTTAAGAAGAATTATAGTGATGACTGAGAAATTAGGACACCACTCAGCACCACCATGATACTTCATCCTCTCCAAAGTGCTTTCATTTCATTGGATATGTACGCATCACACCATTTTATCTTGAGTAGCAGGTAGAATATGAGTCTTACAGCTAATCTGCAACAAAAGTCAGCCAGGAATCCAGATCCCCTGATATGACCCTGGAGTCAGTGTTCTCTCTGTTTTCTCTATGTGGTACATAGGAAAACAAATTAGGGCAAAATCTTGAGGTGTTTTTATTTCCTTAGCACTTCTAAGATGGTTAAGTTAGAAGAGATCACAAGATCATGACATAAAGCTATATTAATAGAGCAATGTGGATTTTGTGGAGCCCAAGCTATTCAGTGTAACTATACATGGATCAAATTCATTTGCCATTAATTTGATCCATGGTTTTTACTTTATTTGCTCTTGGTTGTTAACCTCCCCTTTCTCCCATATTCTAATCATCACTAAGTGATAGAGAACTGTACTCCTCTTAAAGATCTTTAGAGAAAGAGATTACCATGGCCTCCATTCTAAACTCATTTTAGAGAAATTCATCTGCAGCTCTTCACCTCATAGCATGTTTAAAGTTAGATTTGCTTCAATACAAATGTATAGCAATTAAGTCTGTAATTCAACAAGCTTTATCAAGCAGCTGTGCCCAAGTCTACTGGAATTGTTGAGATATGAAACTGAAGTGTAAAATCCAGTTCTTGCCCTCAAGGAGCTTATTGCCAGGATAGAGTATGATTTGAGAATTCACATTAAAAAAAAAATCACAGCTTCTGTAGGTTAGCAAACAGAGATACTAGATGTATTTGAGTTTGTAGGGAAGGTTTTCTGGAAGAGAAACATCTTATAGAAGCCTTGAAATATGAATAAGATTTGAGTTGGTGAATGTAACAGTTAATCCAAGCTAACAACTATATGGAAAGAAAACCACCCACGATCTCAATGACTTAACAAAATGGTAGTTTATTTCTTGCTCACATCATAGTCTAATATAGGTTGCTCAGGGGGCAGGAGGAATCCTGTTTCCAAGCAGTGACTCAGGGAAGCAGGCTCCTTCCATCTAGTAGCTCCTTGGTCCCTTAGGCCTACAGGAGAAGCAGGTGATCCATAGAGAAGCTCAATGGAGGTTTTGTTAGGGGCCAGGCCTAGAAGTAACATACATCGCTTTGGCCTACATCTAACCACAGAAGAGGCTCAAAATGCAATCTAGCTCTTTTCGCAGAAAGAAAAATAGATACTGTGACCCAAATGCATAGCATTGTCTCTGCCATACTAAAGAGGGAGGGCTTTCTGAAGGAAAGATGAGGAAGTGAAGGGTAACAGAGCAAAAGCAAAAGTGAGTTCAGCTTGAATACCTAATTTTATGGTTTGATTTGACTAAATTTGATGAACTTGTTACAAATTCCGGGCTTTGATCCTGGTGGGAACAAAAGAGGCTGAATTCTTAGCAAGTATTATATCATCAGCCATCCAAATATCTCATTTTCCAGTGACGAGAATCACAACTAGATTTGATTCTCTTTGGTTTCACAGCACTTGTACCAAGACATAAAAATTTTTAATAGCCTTTATTTTTTTAGAGTAGTTTTAGGTTCACAGAAAAATTGAGCAGAATCTTCATACACTGTAAATACTCTGCATGACACTTTAATGCTGGATGTATGTCATTTTACACTTATCTAAACCAATAGAATGTGTAACACCAAGAGTGAACTCTAAGGTAAACTATGGACTTTGAGTCATAATGATGCGTCAATGTAGATTCATTAGTTGTAACAAATGTACCACTCTGGTGATGGATGTTCATGGAGCAGGGGATATATGGGAAATCTCTGTGCCAAGACATAACTTTAAATGGCAGTGCTATACTGGTTATTAGATTTATTCTAAGTTCACAGATCTTCTCTGCTCATACCAGCCTCTTCACCAACAATATATTCCACCTGATTGTCTTCTAGCAAGCATAATAAATTGGCAACTCAGGGAATAAATTCAGTTCAAAGATATAATTCATGTGGTCCATACTGTATTTTTATTTAAATAAAAGATTAAATATATTTAGATGGGACATGATCTCTTTAGTTAACCTTAGTTTCCCCTAGAATCCATATAGGCTAACACCTGGCCTAACTTATGTTACCTGCCTAAGCCCTGACAACATATGAATTTGTGACCCTTGTTTCTGTGGACTCCTTCTTATGTAGTAGATCATGTCATAATAGCCAAGTTACCAAAATCCCTGTCACATGGAAACTGAATATTTACACAAAACTCACCAAGTTTGTGGGGATGAAGCCACAGAATATCTTTAAAGAATAATTCTGAAGAGGTCCAATAGATCTACAGGAATGTAAGAATTCATAACATTTTTTTTCAAGGAGTCATGGATCATTTTAACAATCTAACAAAAGAAGTGGACCATCTCTCCATGACAATACCCATATACAAAACATTTTGCAGATAGTTTTATGGATTTTCTGAAACCAGTTTGTATATCACTCTTGTGATAAAGTGATTGAAAGCCCCATTTAGGCTACATGGGATAGTAATTAAGAGAATGGACATTGAACTCAGACAAATGTGAGCTAAATCTAGCATTTTCTAGGAAGGTAACATGGAGTTAGTCATTTGACCTCTATTTCCTCATCTGAAAAATGGCATTAATAATACCTACTCCATGAGGCTACTGTGAAGATAAAGTGAGAAAATGTATGTAAAGCATCCAGCACAGTGCCTGCAATATCTTAGTATTCTCATCAAATAAAAATGTTACTATTTAGTGATGTTAGCCATCCTTCATGGGTGTTAGTAGTGCTTACCTGGATTTCAACGAGATTCATCAAGAATTCAATATGATCTTTCAGATTTCTGCTTACATGTCACTTAGCCTGAGAAATCACTTGTGACCTTCATCTCCCCAAGGCTGCATTCATGGCACTTGCAACTTGCCCCAAATTCATGCTTATCTCAAGGCACTGTAATTGCCTGGTTGTCTATCTCCCCCACCTGTTTCTGAGCTTTCCAAGGGCAGTGCCATGCCTGTTTTACATTCTGCTCAACTCCTGGTGCCTAGCACATAATAGGTGAAAAATAAATCTTGAATAAATTAATAAGTAAGGAAAAAACAGCATCCCTACTAACCTTTCAGAAAAATAGCGGTTGGTGGAGGGAAGATAACTCTTAATTCACTCTGCCTTGCCCTGAATGCTAGATAGAGCTTTGAAACATCAGAAGGAGCTGAAGAGAAGGCAAATGCTTAAAACTAGTCTTATTTGCCTTTCTCTCAATCAGAATTCTATTGTTCCTTATGATATTTCTGAAACCCTTTACCTTCTGAGTCATGAAAGAATCTTCCAGTCAGTAGAACATTAGTTTGAAAGCTTACTCATTTTTAGTTTATATTTGAAGTCTTTAGAAATTGACCTCTACTGTTTACAATATACACTGTAACTTTTTATTAAACAATATCTGACTAAATAACTCACACTGTTCACTAGTCTTATAACATTATAGTCAGTTTATTAATCTCTAACTGTAGAAATCCTGTTTTCATTGTTAACCATTAAAATCTGCCTCCTTCTAACCCTAGTGACACACAGATATTTATAATCCCTCCAAGTTCTTCAAGCTCCATTTAGTGGCTACCTAGCAAAAGAACTTAACAGGCTTATTGTGCAAAAGTAAATTGGCCCTTTCTGATCCCAGTGGGTAATTAAGTGGACAATAGACAGATCAATTAGAGAATGGACTTTTATGCCTAATGGATAATTTCCATATAGATCACACATATGATATCAATTTTCAGAGAACTGAAATGCACATAAACACAGCAAAATATTTTAACCACTTTTTGATTTAATGGGCACTTTATGATCAATATCTAATGTCAGTTACACAATTCAGCACTCTTAGTATTGGAGATGGAGCTGGGACGATATCATATTTAGGACATTCTTTGAAAGTTTATTTTAATCATTTATCTCTGTCTCATAAAATTAAGGAGCAGATTGTGGCAAAAAAGAAAAGAAAAAATATTTATGTTTTCTGGTTGCTAGGGCTATAGATGGAAAAAATTTTATGACTAGCCTCCAAAGGTTATATTCTGAAACGAGGTTCATTTTTAATATAGAAATAATAAAAATGTATGTGGCCTCAACAGCTGCAAATTTTATAAATTACAGAGATGCCTTCTGCCAACATTTGAAATTTACATTCTGCACAGCCAAAAACTCTGATCTTCCCTGTTATATATTGTGGGATTTTAGCTAGTATTTCCATGCTATTAACCTCTATATCCGGACTCCCAGTGACTCCACATCAGGATGCCACTGCTGCTTCAGTGTTGATCAAAGATGTCTTCTTCCCCAAAAAGTGTAACTATCCATGCTGTCCCAGTTTTGGCAATTGTCTCCTTAAGAATTATAGTGTTTATTCATTGAAGGATAATAAGACAAAGAAAGAAGTAAAATAATTTTGCCCGTAATTTGTAGCTGTTTCATACAGAGCTATGCTTCACAGAGAAAAGAGCCTGAAGTTCAGATATTACTATATAACATCCTTTATTTTGCATAAGACATTGCGAATTTTTTTGACAAGATAGACTTTATTTATGAGCAAGTTCCTCCATAGATAGAACTTGTTATGGCTTAATACTGATGAATGGAGACAGCAACATTCATAATTCCAGGTTATGACCTGTTGGTGTTTTCATTATATGCACTAATTTATAAGGAATTATTTATTTTCTAACAAATGTAAAAATGTGCTCCAAGGTATACATGCTGTCTGAGCATCTGAGCCCAGTGTTTTCCTTGATGGAAGTGGTGATGTAGGGACTCAAGCTGTCATGTGTGTTTCTTCCCACCTCCACCCCAACTCACCCTGCATTGCTGTTTAAACTTGTGGTAATATCAGAGATTGCTGGGTTTTTTGCTTGTTCTGAAAAAGAATATTGGTCAAAATTTTAACCCCTGAAAGTGGTTTTCACAAAGCAGTTTAATTCTTTTCTTCTCCAAAGATTGTGCCTTCAATTATGTATTAAGTGCTAAAGAAACGCTGGCAGTAAGCACATCAATGGACATAGCCACTGAAACAAATTATGCCCACAACATCAGGCACTAAATTTTTGAAACCTAAGTACAATAATATCCCCACAAAAATTCAAATCAATTGAATCTGAAATCACTCACATCCCTATCTCTGAAGAATAAAAGCTTAAAATACACCAGGCATATATCACTTCCCCTACTCAGTCTAACAGACAGTAATAGATTATATTGCAACGTCAACATCCCTTAGCTATATCAATACTCCTTTGGGAAGGAAAATCACAGCCTATTAGTAAAGGAAAAAAAATTCTTTATCCTGCCTAGGGATTATTTTTCATTTTGTAATCATTTTGCTTTTAATGTAATTTATTAATTTTTCAATAATGGCTACTTTTTAAATTAATTAACTTATTTTTTTATGATGACATTGGTTCATGAAAACCAGTGTCAGTATACATTTTAACACTAAGGCATATATATATTAACATTGTGTGTTCACCTTCCACTGTTAGATTTCTTTCTGACACCAGGTATTTGACTTCATTTACCCATCTTCCACCCACCACCTTTTTCCCTCTACCCTCTGGTAATCCCTAGAATATTGTTCGTGTCCATGAGTCTCTGTTTGTCCTCTTAGTTTGTTGCTTTTAGGTTTATATCCCACATATAAGTAATATCATGTGATTTTCAACTTTTTCTGTCTAGCTTATTTCGCTTAGCATGATTATCTCGAGGTCCGTCCATGTTGTCACAAATGGCAGTATTTCATCTCTTCTTATGGCTGAGTAATATTCCATTGTATATATGTACCACAGCTACTTTAGCCAATCATCTATCGTAGGACACATGTTGCTTCCATGTTCTAGCCATTGTGAATAATGCTGCTATGAACATCAGTGTGCAAATATCTTTTTAGATATGGGTTTTCAAGTCTTTGGGGTAAATACCCACTAGAGGGATTGCTGAATCCTATGGTAGATCAATTCTTAGTTTTTTGAGGAACCTCCATAGTGTCTTCCATAGTGGCTGAACCAATTTGCAGTCTTACCAGCAGTGTATGAGGGGTCCTTTTTCTCCGCATCCTCTCCAACATTTGTTATTACTTGTCATGTTGATTATAGCTATTCTAACAGGTATGAGATGGTATCTCATTGTGGTTTTGATTTGCATTTCCCTAATAGCTAGTGATGATGAGCCTCTTTTCTTATGTTTGTTGGCCATTTGTATGTCTTCTTGGGAAAAGTGTCTGTTCAGATTCTATGCCTATTTTTCGATTGGATTGTTTGTTTTGTTGTTGCTGTTATTGAGTCATGTGAGTTCTTTGTATATTTTGGATATTAGGCCCTTATCAGAGGCATCATTTGCAAATGTATTTTCCCATTTGGATAGTTGTCTCTTTACTTTTTGACAGTATCTTTTGCTGTACAGAGGTTTTTAGTTTGATGTAGTCTCATTTATTTATTTTAGCTTTTACTTCCCTTGCTTTTGAGGTAGAATTCATAAAATCCTCTTTAAGCCCAAGGTTCTTGAGTTTAGTTCCTATGCTTTCTTCTATGGATTTTATTGTTTCAGGTCTTATATTCAGGTCCTTGATCCATTTTGAGTTAATTTTGGTGTGTGGTGATAGACAACAGTCTAGTTTCATTGTTTTGCAGGTGGCTTTCCAGTGATCCCAGCACCACATATTGAAGAGGCTTTCTTTTCTCCACTGTATGTTTTTGACTTTTTGGTCGAAAATTATTTGCCCACATAAATATGGGTTTACTTCTGGACTCAATTCTGTTCCACCGGTCAGTGTGCTTTTTTTTGGTCCCTTTGTAGTAGTATTATTATTATTATTATTATTATTATTATTATTATTATTATTATTTATGCCTACAGCACCTGGTCTTCCTAGGTGGTCTCTCATTCAAGTACTAACCAGGCCTGACCCTACTTAGCTTCTGAGATCAGATATCAGGCTTGTTCAGGGTGGCATGTCCATAGACCATGGACCATAGCTCCACTGGGGCGCTAACCCAGGCCCTTCAGCATGTAAAGCAGACATGCTAACTGCTACACTATGGAACCACATACAACTTTGTAGTATAATTTAAATTTAGGAAGAGTGAATGCTTCCAGCCTTGTTCTTTTCTCTCAGGATGGCTTTGGCAATTCAGGGTCTTTTGTGCTTCCATACAAATCTGATAATTTTTTGTTATATTTCTTTTAAAAATGCCAATGGGATTTCGATTGAGATTGCATTAAATCTGTATAATGATTTACGTAATAAGGTCATTTTAACTATGTAGATTCTTCCAATCCAAGAACACAGACTATCTTTCCATTTCTTTGTATCTTCTTCAATTTATTTTAATAGGGTCTTGTAGTTTTCAGTATATAGGTCCTTCACATGTTTTGTTAGATTTATTCCTAGGTACTTTTCTTTCTTTTCATTGACAATTCATTATTAGAGTGTAGGAACACTATGGATTTTTAAACATTGATTTTATAACCAGAAACTTTACTGTATTTGCTTTTTGTTTCTAAAGCCCACTTGATCGTGGTGTATAATCTTTTCAATATGTTGCTGTATTCGGTTTGCTACTATCTTATTTAAGATTTTTGCATCTGTGTTCATCAGAGATATCGATCCGTAGTTTTCTTTTTTTCTTTTATCTTTATCAGGTTTGGTATCAGGGTAATATTGTTCTCATAAAACGAGTTGGGAAGTAGTGCCTCCTCTTCTATTTTTTGGAAGTGTTTGAGGAGAATAGATATTAAATCTTCCTTAAATGTTTGGCAGAATTCACTGGTGAAACTATCCTATCCTGGATTTTTACTTTTTTGTAGGTTTTTGATGACTGTTTCAATTTCCATACTGCTGATTGATCTATTTAGATTTTCCAGGTCTTCTTGATTCAGTCTAAGAAGGTTGTATCTTTCTGAGTACTGGTCCATTTCTTCTAGATTATTAAATTTGGTGTTATACACTTATTCATAGAATTCTTGTATGTTCCTTTGTATTTCTGTGGTGTCTATAGTAATTTCTTCTCTTTCATGCCTGATTTTGTTTATTTAGTCCTTTCTCTTTTTTCTTTAGTGAGCATAGCCAGGGGTTTGTCAATTTTATTAACGTTCTCTAAGAACCAGCTCCACATTGCATTTATTTTTTCTATCGTTTTTTGGTTTCATTTTCATTTATTTCTGCACTAATTTTGATTATTTTTCTCCTACTGCTAATTTTAGACTTCATTCATTCTTCCTTTTCTAATTTTTTTTAAGATAAAGTGTTAGATCGTTTGCTTGGCTCAGGGCTCATTCTTGTTTTTGGAGATAAGCTTGTAATGATATGAACTTTCCTCTTATGACCACATTTGCGTGTCCCAAAATTATTGAAATGTTGTACTATCATTATCGTTCATTTCTGTCTCTTGAGCTCTCTTTTTATTTCTTCCTTGACTCCATTGTTCTTCGGTAGCATGTTGTTTAATATTCCATGTATCTGTGGTTTGTCCTGCTTTCTTTTTGCAGTTGATCTCTAGTTTCAAATCATTATGATCAGAGAATATGGTTAGTATAATTTTAACCCTTTTATGTTTGTTGAAGCTATTTCTGTGTCCCAGCATGTGGTCAATCTTTGAGAATGTTCCAAGTGCACTAAAGAAGAATATATAAACAGTTTGGGAATGAAAGACTCTCTAAATGTCAGTTATGTCCAGTTGGTCTAATGTATCATTTAAGGATGTTATTTCCTTATTGATTTTCTCTTTGGATGATCCGTCCATATCCAACAGTGTTTTATTTAGGTCCCCTACTACTATAGTGTTTTGGTCTGTTTCTCCTTTTAGTGTTATTAGTAATTACTTTCTATATTTCTGGGCTCCCTGATTGGAAGCATAGATATTAATAAGTGCTATGTCTTCTTGGTACATGATTCCCTTTATCATTATGAAGTGTCCCTCAATATCTCCCCTTACTTTTTTTTTATTTTGAAGTTTATTTTGTCCAAAATTAGTACTGCTAATCCCACTTTTCTCTGAATGCCATTTGCTTGAAATAGCATTTGCTGTCTTTTCACTTTTAGTCTATATTTGTCTTTGGAACTGAGGTGTATCTCCTGGAAGCAGCATATGGTTTGGTTTTGTTTTTTGGTCCAATCTGCAACTCTGTGCCTTTTTATTAGTAAGTTCAATCCATTTACATTTAAGGTGATTATTGAAATATGAGGTCTTCTTATAGCCATTTTATCTTTTGCTTTCTGGTAGCTCCATGTTTCTATTGCTTCCTTATCCTTGTGTGTCTGGGTTTTTTTTGTTGTTGTTGTTTGTTTGTTTGTTTATTTTGGTTGGTTGGCTTTTGTGGGTTTTCCCTTTGGTCTCTCTTGTTTTATGTTATATACTTCAGTTCTGAATCTTTGGCATGTAGTTACCATTACAAATATGTAAAGAAGTCCATTTTCTTCTCCACATGTCTTATCTCTATTCTCCTTTGTGAATTTGGATCTTTGAATCCTCCCCTTTTCAGTCAATGTTGTATACATTTGTTCCCATGTATGCTGAACATTCATTACTATCTTGCTATAGCAAATCTTTTCTTATTGTTTAAGCTTATAATGTTCTGTTCTCATTAAAGGTTGCACTGTTATGCTTCTATCTGCTCGCTAGTCACCTTCTCCTAGTTATTTTTTTTCATCATTTTATTTTAGGTGAGCTGACACCTTTCAGTATTTCCTGTAGTGCAGCCTCATAGTGGAGAATTCCCTCAAGTTTTGTATGTCCAGAAAGGTCTTAATTTTTTCTTCATATCTAAAATAGAGCTTATCCAAATACATTATTCTTGGCTGGAATTTCCTTTCACTCAATAATTTGAATATTTGATTCCACTTCTTTCTGCTTGTAAGGTTTGTGATGAAAAGTCCGACGATAATCTAATGGGTTTTCCTTTATAGGTTACTGTCTACTTTTCCCTGGTTGCCCTGAGAATTCCATCCTTGTTGCTGATTTTTGATAATGTTAATACAATGTGTCTTGGTGAAGGCTTTTTTAGGTTGAGATAATTGGGTGTTCTATTGACTTAAATTCCAAGCTCCAACTCATTCCTTAGATTTGGAAAATTCTCATCTACTATTTGTCTGAAAATACTTTCTAATCCCTGCCCCTTTCCCTTGCCTTCGAGAATGTCCATTATTCTTATGTTTCCTCTCCTGATTGTATCATCTAAAACTTGTATTTCTCTTTCATTATTTTTCATTCTTTGGTTTCTCTCTTCTTCCTTCTGAGTTATTTCTATTTTCTGTCTTCAATATCACCGATCCTTTCCTCCATTTATTGACTCTATTTCTCAAGCTTGCTATTTCATTTTTCAACTCTTACAGCGTGTTTTTTTTTTATCTCCTGAAGTCTATTCTGTTATTTTTGAGGGTTTCATTCTCCTTGCTAAATAACTCACTCTGCTCATCTAGTTGTTATTTCTTTTCTTTTCTTTTTTCTTTTTTTTATGCAAGACAACCCTTGATTGACCTCACAGATTTGAAAGATCTCGTCAGCTTACAATCTGTACTTTAAAAAAATTTTTTTTATGCCTACAGCACCTGTTCTTTAGTTGTTTTTTTCAATCTCTGAAATTGTCGATATCAATTGCTTCGGACCTCACTGAGTGTTTTCAGAAGTACCATCCAGAATTCTCTCATTTAAGTTGCATATTTCTCTGTCTATAAGCTTATTTTCTGGAGATTTTTCCCTTTCTTTCTTAGCTGCCTTGTCATCTTGGTTGTTCATGGTGTTTAATGGACTATTTCTTCTCCTGCTCATTACTGGATGTGTATTCTTTTTTTCTTTTCTTTTTTTCATAGAGAAGATTTATAATATAAAGGTCTCTCTTTAGCGTGTGGCAAAGAGGGCACTTTTCTTTCGGTTTTCAGTAAGTGGCATCTAAACCTTTTGGATCCCTGCTTTGTAATAATGCCTTTTTTTCCTTATACATGTTTAATCATGCTCGCTACTCTCAGTCTCAGTCCCTATCAGTGTTAGCAACAGTGTCGTTAGCATTTACTCAAATTCCCCTGGGGCTCCAGAGTGTTCGGTCAGAGGATATGGCTGGAGGGGCCCTCTGGATTAGGGGTTGGGGGCTGTAACTCAGCCTGGGTTTTGCAACCGTGGCTACTAAAAATAAACTGTTGTTTCTCTGTCATCCCTACTTTCCCGCTCTCTGCCCTGATGACTGGGCCCTGCCGCTGGCCCCGTGGAGCTCACAGCCCTCCCAATCAGGGCTGTTCAGGGAACTCTACATTCCTTCTCTCCTCTCCCTCCTCCTACAGGGAGCTCTGGCTATGAGAGGCAGCTTCTTTGTTTCTCCCAGTTCACCTGCTGACACCCGTGGTTCTGACCCGTGGTAACTCTTAGGCACAGATACCACACTCAGATGTGCTGGTGTGAAGTTTGGGTGTGTTTTGTTGAGTTTTAGATATTCAACTTATTGTTGTTTCAAGGGGAGAGATCTGGGGAAGTCTTTCACTCTGCCATCATTCTCCATACCCCTTAGCCATTTATATAGTTTATGAAACTATCACCCCTCTGGCTCTACACATAGCCTTTGCATTACTGCTGACTACACTCCCTATGCTTTGCCATGTTTCCCATACCCATGGTTCATATATACAATGGAATATTACTCAGCCATAAAAAATGAAATCCTACCATTTGCAAAGACATGGATGGACCAAGAGGTTATTATGCTGAGTGAAATAAGTCAGACAGAGAAAGATAAATACCATACGATTTCACTTATATGTGGAATCTAAGAAACAAAAAGAACAAACTAATTGAAAACTGACTCACAAATATTGTAATTTTGATGCAGTCATGAGAGGAGGCAAGCACAGCATTTACCTGCTCTGCCATCTTGACTAGAAATTGAAAAAGGAATATTTAGAATTTAGACCACAGTAAAATAAATTGCTACACAAATACATGAAAAATAATCTTCAAAATTGTCAAATAAGCCTTATTTGTGGAATTCAGAAGACATGAACAGAGGGAGCAGTTTATAGTGTTTAGAAGTTCACAAAAATGTAAAGGAAGCCATGTAAAGTCCTGAATAACTTCCTCAGATCGGTATGAATTGCACCTTGATCAAGATGGTGATTGTAGTAAACAAACAATTTGTACTCCCTGTTATCAGCATAAAGGTATAGGACCTCCTCAAATATGCTTGTTTCTGTAGGAATACATTTATTTCTTGATACCTTTTGTGAATCTACTTTAATTTTCAAGGGATTAGATTTTCTTAACTATATTACCTCCTAGTTAAAGCAATGATTACATAGTATTCCTCTTACTCTTTCCATGTACTTGGATTCTTTGTTCTTTGGCCCTCACAACTTAGCACAGTGACATTCAGCATGTGTTCGGTAAATAATTCAAGATTTCATACACTTCAAGCCTATCTACTTTCAGCCTTTCTCTCTCCAAATTTGAATCTTGATTTCTCAGTGTATTCTCTTATGACAGCCAAATTTTAAATTTCATGCTCAGTGATATTTAATACTGAGTTCACAGAAGGTGATCTCAAATCATAGGCTTGCCACAAACCAGAGCAAATTTTAGGCATTTAAGAAATTTATTTTACCAAAGCACAAACAAAAATAAAAAGCATAGGTACCCACTTGGTTCATCCCCAATCTAAATGTTCTGGAGAGGAAAGAAATATTCATGTCATCATCCTATGACCTGACCCAATTGTAAAAGTCTTTTTTAAAATCTCCTTAAAGGTTTTTATGCCTCTAAAAATGATAAAAGGACTTCTTGGCATGGAATTACCCTTGTTTACACATGCTGATTTCCTTAGAGCACTCACTAAAACACAGATGACTTTAAAAGTATTCAGAGAAAGATGAAATGAATCTGTTTATTTTATAGATGTTAAGGATTAATACTTCATGAAGAACATCAGGATTAATCAAAGTACACCATAAAGCCAATTCTTGATATTAATGTTCTGCCAACAAATTAGCTCATCTAAAAGCAGTTTATTAAGTTGGGTTTATAAACAGTCTTTAGATAAGTTCACTCTTTGCCAAAAAAAATATTATACATGTGTGTGTATATGCTAAAAGGACATGTTTGTTATCACATATGCTCCTAAATTTAACATGCATTCTGAGTTTCACAAGGTCTGAATAAAGGAGAGATGCGAAAAGACAAAATTATGCAGTAGTTTTAAAGTAGTGCCATATTTTCAAGAACACTGTCAAATGCACCAAAGGCAAAAGGAGTCAAGCCATATGTTCTTTATATGTATCTTTTTAAATGTATTATTTCATAGGATACTTAAAACAACCTTGGCTTGAGTAACCAAACTCATACATCCCAGTTTGTCTAGGACTGTCCCAGTTTTAACATGAAGCCTGCCTCAGTCACAGGGAAATAAGAACAGTTGGTCACTCTACTGAGGTAAGGCAGTAAAAAGTATTCTAAAACCAATTTCTAATGTGGGGATTGTGGGGATAAGTTGGTTCCCTCCACACCACTAACAAGCAATTTTTAAACACCAACTGGGTGTCCTGCAAAGTCAATCAATTCTGGCACTATCTACTTGGAGATAGCATTAGATCCCACAGGTTAAGGGCTCAGTCCTATAACACTCCCTCATCTCCCTACTTTAGATACCACTTGGAAGTCCAGGTTGTCACTTGTGCTTCTGACCCACCAGCTATAGGTCACAGGTTCTAACAAACCCCTCCTTGCCTTCAGTTAATTTACTAGAGCAACTCACAGAATGTAGAGAAATATTTTACTTACCAGATCACCACTTTATTATAAAAAGATGTAACTCAGGAACAGCCCGATAAATGAGATGCATAGGCAAGGCATGGAAAAAGGGCATGGAGCGACCATGCCCTCTCAGAGCGCACCACTTTCCTCAATTTGCCACGTGTTCACCAACCCATAAGTTCTCTGAACCCCAACCCTTTAGAGTTTTATGGAAGGTTCATTACATAGACATGATTGATTAAATCATTGACCATTTGTGGCTGATTCAACCTCCAGTCCCTCTCTCCTACCTGGATGTCAGAGGGTGGGACTGAAAGTTCCAACCCTCTAATCACAGAGGTGGCTCCACTGGCAACCAAACCATATTTAGGTGGAGTCCAAAGTTGCCTCATTAATATAAAAATAAACACCTTTATCTCTCACCACTTAGGAAATTATATGTTTTCGGTGTTCTTTGATAGAAAGGGGGATGAAGACCAAATATATATAATTATATATATAATATATATAATTATATATATTATATATATAATATATATTATAGTGCCAGAATTATATTATATATATATATTATATATATATATATTATAGTGCCAGAATTATATGTAATATAATTATATATATATATATAATTTTATTACAAATCCCAATACCACACGCAGATTCTTTTCCCCACATTTCACCATAGAGGAGGCTTAAATTTGGAAAGATGAATTTTTCAAAGTCACACGTCTGTTTAAAGTGGTATATTCAGTATTGTAACCTAAGTTTCTGGGGGAGGAGGTAATCATTTTTATTGTATTCAATTAACAAATATTTTTGTGTTATACAACATGGGATAAATAGGAATTAATATTTTTGAGCTCTTATTTGGTTTGCCTATATTTCATTTACTTCTCATTATTATTAGTTTCTCTATATATAACTTGCATTGATGTTAATTATAAATATCTTAGCCTAAACATTCAATTTCTTAAAGGGAACAGAAAGTAACATTTATTGAGCTCCAGCTTCTATATAAACTAACCTTAATGCATTTAATCTCCAAAGCAACCTTAGCAATCTTCTTTCTTTCTCAATGTGTTTTTTTCAATTACAGTTGACATATAATATTAGTTTCACATGTACAACACAGTGATTAGACATTTATATAACTTATGAAGTAATCAACCTAATAAATTCAGTATCAATCTGACACCATATACAGCTATTACAACACTACTGACTATAATCCCCATGCTATACTCTACATTGCCATGACTATTTTGTGACTACCAGTTTGTACTTCTTAATCTCCACCCTCTCACCCATGTTCCCACCCACCAATCTGACAACCATGAAAATGCTCTCTGTATCTATAAGCTTGTTTCTGTTGTTTGTTTATCCTGTTCTCCAGATTCCACATATGACATTTGTCTTTTTCTGTCTGACTTACTCCACTCAGTACAATACCCTCTAGGTCCATCCATGTTGTTACAGATAGAAAGATTTCATTCTTTTTATAGCTGAGTAATATTCCATTGTGTGTGTGTGTGTGTGCATCACCTTTTTTTATCAATTCATCCATTCATGAACATCCAGGATGCTTCCATATCATGGCTAGTGTAAGTAATGCTGCAATGAACATATGGATTCACATGCCCCTTCAAAGTAGTGTTTTGGGTTTCTTCAGATAAATGCCCAGACATGGGATAAGTGGGTCCACTTTTGTCTCTTGTATTAGCCTTTGTTTTAAAATCTATTTTGCCAGTATTTCTACCTCAGCTTTTTTTGCTTGTTTTCATTTTCATGAAACACCTTTTTTTAACTCTTTACTTTCAGTCTGTGTGTGTCTCAATCTGAAGCAAGTCTCTTGTAGGCAGTATATGTAAAGGTCTTCTTTTCTTATTCATTTACCAGCCTTATCTTTTGATTGGAGCATTTAATCCATTTACATTTAAAGTAATTGTTGCTAAATACGTAGTTATTGCCATTTTATTATTCCTATTTTTTCTGTTTTTTATTTTCTTCTTATTCTTAAAGAAGTGCCTCTAACATATCCTATAATACTTGCTTGGTGATGAAATCCTTTAGCTTTTTCTTGTCTGGGAAGCTCTTTATCTGTCCTTCGATACCAAATGATAGCTTTGTTAGGTAGAGTGATCTGGGTTGTAGGCCCTTGCTTTTCATCACTTTGAATATTTCCTGCCAATCAATCTCTTCTGTTCTGCAAAGTTTCTGTTGAGAAATCAGCTGACAGTCTTATAAGAGCTCCCTTGTAGGTAACTAATTGCTCTTCTCTTGTTGCTTTTAAGATTCTCTCTCTGTCGTTAACCTTTGGCATTTTAATTATGATGTGTCTTGATGTGGGCCTCTTTGAGTTTATCTTGTTTGGGACTCTCTGCACTTCCTAGGCTTGTATTTCTATTTCCTTGACGAGGTTATGGAAGTTCTCAGTCATTATTTATTGAACTAGCTTTTTAATTCTTTGCTCTCTCTCTCTTCTTCTTCTGGTATTTCTATGATGCAAATGTTGGTAGGCTTGATGCTGAGGTCCCTTAAACTATCCTATTTTTTTGGATTTTTCTTCTTGCTCTTTTGATTGGGTGTTTTCTCTACCTTATCTACTAAATCATTGATTCGAAACTCTGCTTCATCTAATAAACTGTTAATTCCTCATACGGTATTCTTCATTTCAGTTATGGTATTCTTAATTTCTGACTAATTCTTTGTTATCTCCACCTTTATGTTTTCTATCTCTTTGCTGAAGTTCTTACTAAGTTCACATACTCTTTACCTAAGTTCTTTGAGTATCCTTGTAACAAGTTTTTTGAACTCTGCATCTGATAGATTGCTTTTCACCATTTTGTTGAGTTCTTTTTCTGGAGTTTTGTTCTGTTCTTGCATTTGAGATATGTTTGTTTCCTTATTTTGGCTGCCTAGTTGTGTTCATTTTTATATATTAGATAGAGCTACTATGTCTCCCGGTCTTGGTAGAGAGGCCTTATATAGTAGGTGTGCTATGGGCCACAGTGGCACAGTTTTCCCTGGTTACCAGAGCCAGGTGCCCTAGGTATGTCCCTAGTATGGTTTATGTGTGCCTTCCTGTTATAGTTGGGCCTTAATTACTGTTTGCTCATCAATGGGAGGGATTGACCCTCGGTCTGATTGATTGTGATGACTGGCCGTGACCAGTGGAGAAGCTGTTGTGCAGGGGCAGACCCTACAGAGCAGGATTCATTTTAGCAGGGCTCTGCACCTGCCTTGACTGCCCTTTGAGTGTGTCATCCTTAGATGTGACCCGGAGTGGTGTTCTGGCTCAGACCCAAGCTGACCAACAAGTACGTATGCCAGGGCATCCTGGGAGGCACTCTGCCACAGGTCACGTTTAGCTGTAGCTTATTCCCTGCCCAGGGCCATCTGGCATGAACCACCAAGAAATCCACAGATGGCTGCCACTCACATTGAGCTTGGATATGCCTTTAGAGACCAAGCCATAAACTGAGGTTGGCTGCTGTTATTGTTAGGCTTAGGGCTGCTTGGTAAGAGGTACAATGCATGCTAAGGCCAGAAGCTGCTTGTTTAGGTTTTGCAAACCTTTGAGAGATTTTAAGAAAGTATATCATGAGCCAAAGCAGGCTGTTTGTATTGAAAATCCACTGGAATCAGCTTGGTTGGGCCTGCTTTTTGCGAGGGATGGGGTCTCAGGGAATCACCAGGGTCGGGTGACCAGTGTTAGCTATGTTGATGGAGACTCAGATATGGTGCCCACCTGAGTTTGCAAGCTGGGCCAAGAGGTCTCAACAAAGGAACAATGGCTTCTGCCAGCATCTCTGTCTGGAAGAAAGCTGCCCCTCCAGTCCTTGCTCTGAAGCCGGACAACTCAGTTCCTCCCTGTATGTCCCTCGTGCCTTTTGAGCTGCTGCCACAGAGCTGGAGTTTCAAAAAAGTGAGTCTTTCAATGAGTAAGTCTACTTGTGGGCCCCTTAGAAGGAAAATTCGTGACTTCCTCACCTCTCCATATAACTCATCCACAACCTCCACTGGTTTTTTATGGGGACTTCTCTTCCTGGCCCTGGAATCCTTGGCTGAGGAGCCCAGTGTGGAGCTGCCACTCTTCACTCATAAAGGGAGATGTCTGTAGCCAAGATAGCCCTCCCAATTTCTAACCATCACATGAGAATGTGGGACCTTTTCCCGTCTCTAACCATCCTACTAGTCTCAAGGTGGCCTCTTCTGAATGTCCCCAACTGTAGGACTTCTGTTCAGCTAGACTTCAAACGACTGTCAATGATGACTATTCTGTAATTTAGTTGCAAATTTAATGTGGTTGGAGAGGAGGCAAGCACAGCATTTATCTACTCCACCATCTTGACCAGAAGCCAGAAGCCAAGCATTTTAACTGCTGTTTTTATTTTATTTTCCAAGAAATCAGGCTGCAATTAAAACTGTGTGAAAACTACTATAAAAATTTTATTAGCTTTTATTTTTTCTTGAAGAGTAACCATTCCCTTTGTGACATCATAATTTTGCTCTCCAGCCCCACCTTTACTAGATACTGCAGAGAAAAACCTCAGTCCAGTTCATCAAGATTATTACAAAATCTCTATTAACTGAGTGTGGATTAATTAAAATAATTTTAATGCTTTTCAAGTTAGTTGTTTCTAATTCAACTACGAAAATAAGCAAGTAGCCAATGCATTTTCACCCTAAAAGAAATGTAATCCATACTTCCACTGGTATCTTTTCCCATTTATCTTAAAGAGGAATATTTTTCTGTGTGAGATTAAGTAAGTATCAACAGGGTGGAAATGTAAAACTGAACAACACAAAATTATTAGACCTGGCTTTATCTCCAGGTGTTACACTTTGTCATTTCTTTTCAATACACGAAGAACTGACCTCTCCTGTTACTATTCTGTCCGTGCTGAGCAAAACTGAATTCATGTCTTTAAAATGATTTTGCACTTCTATAGCTTCTTTCAAATTCCTGATCTTGATGCAAATGTGGCCCACTAGCCTCCTAATGCTCATGTGCTCTTTCCCAACAGGCATTACAGTTGATAGACATGGATTAATTTACTTTGTGGATGGAACTATGATTCGGAGAATTGATGAGAATGCTGTAATCACCACTGTAATTGGTTCAAACGGTCTAACTTCCACACAACCACTCAACTGTGACTCAGGAATGGACATCACGCAGGTAGGCAAAAAGCAATGAAAAAGAGTATTATTTATAACAGTAAGGAAGGGTGTGAATGTGTTTATATGGAGGAGGGGGACACATATGGTTTACTTATGGGATATTTTTAACTTATAATTGGACACAGAATTGTAATCAGTCAACTCTAAGTAATTTATCTGCTTCTGTGTGGAAAAGTTATGCTGAAAATAGAATTATTTGTCTAAATAGAGCAAACGTATGATCCTCATCACCATGAAAAGGGTTCTTTTTCATATAACACTTCGTAAGCCATAGCTTCTACCATAAAAGCTACCTCATCTCTTTCAGGTTGGGATGTAAAGTGTAGCCCATTGAAAAGTAGTCTTGGTAAACAAGAGACAGAATCACATTTTCTCTGTGACATTTCTGTCTAAGCCTCAGTTTCTTTGGCACCACTTCCTTTTCCTTACACAACTTTAGCTTTAGAAAAACAGTAGGTTTTTTTTTGGCGGGTGGGGGGGAGGTGGGAGGGAAGAATAGGATAGTGTGGGAAGTAGGTTTTAGAAGACATCAGGACTGACTGGGAGGGAAAGCAGGCTTCATGTCTAAATTATTTAGTAGCAATCTTTGCCTTCGTCGATCATTTCCTGTTCTGTGCTTAAAACACCCTAAAGAGTAACTAGAATTGTTCCTCATAGGTAAATGAGTCTGTACTGATCTCTAACTCAGTATCCAGATTATAACCCTCCACCTTTATTGGAGGCCTGCTTCTTATGGCTTTATTCCCTCAGTCCAGAATTACCTGTGCTGGTCTAAATCCCATTCCCCACCCTCTTCACACCTCACCTCTTTCATGGGAACTTTCCCTGATATAGTAGTCTTCTCTGTTGTCTCATTCTTTTACTGAAAGGTGGTATCACCACATTTAATATGTAATCTGTTCTCTGTTGCTCAACTGTGTATCCAACTAGTTTCCCAAAATAGACTGCATATTCTTTGGACATGCATATAGTAAGTGCTCAGCAGGCATAGTTAACATATATAGATACCAAAAGAACACTATGACTCAAAGAATATGGAGAAGTAGTGAGAGATGAAGCTAGAGTGCTAAGTGGGGACCATATAGTGAAGGACCCTATAAGTATGTAGTTTCAGTTTTTTCTAGTGGACAATAGGAAGCCAATAATAGCATTAAGCAGGGAAATGTATTTTTCAAAGATTATTCTAATATAGAGAATCAAAGGAAACAGTGTTAGAAGCAAGGAGATCACTTAAGAGACAGTTGAAGTGGTATAAGTGTGGCAGGGACAAAACATATCAATATATAAATGATTAAAACCTTTTCAAGAGATTTCTGTGCAAATTAAATTGCTTTCCAATGTTGTTTGTTTGGGTTTTTTTTATTTTTATGTTCAGGTGATATTTCTTTGGGATACAACTTGGTGATAACACTGACCATGAAGCTGCTCAGCTTTGTGAGTTATATAGGCAAGCAATGATAATGACCAAACCTAAAGTATCAGCAGTATGGTTAAGAAAGCTAGACAGAGTGGTAAAATTTTGGAGCTAAAATCAAAAAACTTGTTGACGGACATAATTTCAGAATTAAGTAACTATGTATATGGGTGGTATCGTTTCCTGAGATAAGAAAGATACAAGAGGAGGAGAAGCAAGCTTGGATGAGGGTCAGATAATGGATTTAGTTTGGGGAAAGTTGAGTTTGAGGTGCCAATGTACATCCAGATAAGTATATCTGGGAAGTAATTCAATATAGCTCAAGGCCTGAAATGGAGATTAGATTTGGAATTATCAGTACACCTGGTAGTAACAAATAGAAGAGTGGATGAGGTTTTCCCGGGAAAGTACATAGCATAAAAAAAAAAGAGGAAGATCCGACTCCTAGGAATCTGAATATTCAAGAGAAACCTAAAGAATGAGAGTCCACAACAGAGACTGAGCAAAAGAGACCTGGAATATGTGTGGTCAAGAAAGCTAAGGGAAATAATCTTTTCAAAAGGAAAAGAATGGTTAATATCAAACATTGATCAGAGATCACATAAAATAAAGTGTCTTTTAAGAAGCCATTGGTTTGACAACATTTGTGACTCTGATAAGAGTGCCTTTGATAGAGTGCTAATTAATTAGAGTCAGATTGCAGTGGTAGAGTGGGAGGCAAGGAAATGGATAAAGTGAAAATAGATCACTCTTGACATGTCTGGCTAGGAAAGGGAGGCTTTGGCATTGAAGCAAATCAGTACCCATGGATGGCATAAGCAGACAAAAGTTGGAGAACACTAAGTGAAAACAGATAGGTGAGTGGATAGAGTGTCAATCAGGGAGAAGCCAGTATACAGCTCAGCTTCCCAGATGCTCGGCTTCTATGGCCAGTTTCCTCTGTCTGTTTAGGCAACTGTGGCTGATTAGGGACCCATGTTTCCCATGACTATACTTAAGAACATGAGCTGTCTTCAGCTAGAGGGAAGAAAGCTAAGTGGAGAGCTTCATAATACCTTCCGAAAACAAAGCTCCAGTTGTTTATAGTAGTACTTACAGTGATCCAGCTGAGCATACACTGTACTCAGTTTCATATATCAGTAAATCAAAATATATTGGTAGGTGAAGGTGGAAACAAATGTCTAAATGAGAGAACACAGATTCTACTAGGAAAAGACGAGAAAGAAATTAGAAGTCTGTGTTATAGCATGAAGCTTTAAATCAGACTTTATGAATAGCTTACTGATTCTAAGACTATGTGGCAGCATTATACTTTATCAAAAGATCTTATGGAGCTCCCACCTTTGGAAACTTTTAAAGCAAATGTTAGCTGGCAATAATCAATGAATGCTTGAAAATCAGGCCTCTCTGGAGTCAGGAAGATGGATCAACTGTTTACTCGAGGTCTCTTCCAACATTATGAAGTTTTCTCTACATAAATATAACCCAATTCCTAAAGTTCCTTGTTACTTTCCCTACATTTCAAAGCTAAAATGTACCTAACAAGGGAAAAGCCATCCATGCTAACGTAGTACCTTTGGAAGTTGGAAAGTGATACATACAACAATCCTTTTTTCTCTTACTTGCTTTTGTCTTCTGCACTTTTCTAAGGCAAATCTGAGCTTTGGGAAGAATAAATCCTCAATAGCCTGCCCTAATCCCCGGCAAATCCTGATGTTCTCCCTATAGTAATTTTAATAATAACTGCTACCACTTATTGAGAGTTTATGTGCCAGGAACTATGCTAATACTCGTATTTACATTTTACCTCCACGACCCAACCACCCTTGAGAAGTACGTATAATTACCCCCACCTACAGAGGAGAAAACTGGCAGTCAGAAAGATTATGTATTGTACTGTGACCATAGAGTCATTAAGTGATACAGCCAAAATTTGAGCACAAACTTTCTGACTCCAGTGTACTTTTTTCCAAATTCTATATTTTCAACAATGATTGGAAATGTTTTTGGTTGGGGAATATCATGTTTATTCACAGAATATATGTTCAGTGGCATTAAGTAAATAGTTTAATAAAATCTAATCATCTGACAAAATGAAATTCGCTTTGACAATAAAATCAGCCATGTGTTCAAAATCAATGTCTATTTTTTGACTTATTTAAATATGTAACTGATCTCTCAGTATAAACTCCGAAATATAACTGCCCTTTGTAAGCACTGCTATAAAAAAAAAACAGGCCTCTCACTTCAAGAGATGAGTTGATTATGAAGAGATTGGGCTCTTTATTTCCATTGCTGCTTTTGAATCATCCTGCTTTGGTAATGCACTTCCATCTTGTGCTTGACTGGAATGGAATTAGGAGTTAGACTAAGTTTCTTTATGTGATAGTGAATTTGGTGCCAGTCTAGTGCACACTTCTAAATCAGCCCAATAGCAGATACACAACAAACATGGACCTTCTATATATACAGATAATCCTGTTGACCCACTGTCCCTAATACATACACTTTGAGGTGTTCTTCTGGAATATCTGATGTATAACCAGTTCTTCATAAATGCTTATTGGATCATCTGTATACTCTCCAGTGGACCCTAAATGCATCCATTTGTCAAATGGGCCTAATTAGTGGAGGGAGGCATCATTCTTGGTTATGAAAAAAATAGTAACTGGTTCTTTGGAGGAGCAAACTTTGGCCCTATGCATTTAATCTATTGAGCCAGTCTCTGGAAATCCTACTCCACTCCCTAATCATTTAAAGTTAGAATTCTCTCTAGAATATTCTCTCCATCTAGTGACAGTCCAATCTCTCTTCAAATGCCTCTTGTGATAGGGAATGTACCACTCCCTCAGGCAGCTCATTCCATCTTTAAACGTCTCTGATGGAAAACTATTCTGAAATCACTTTAACTTTTTCATCTCCTTTTAACTTTCACCATTTAGTCTTACTGCAACTCTTTAGGCCTTGTGTTATGAATTTAATCAGTTTTCTATTAAATAATTGTATTAGTGAACCAAGCACTATACTGGGTAATTTAATATATATTATCTTATTTAATCATCATGACGATTCTTTGAGGTAAGTATTATGTTCCCCTATTTTTAGTAAATGTGAAAAACAAGATTCAGAGGAGTTGAGTAACTTAATCGAGGTCACACAAACAATTAATGACAGAGGTAAAATTTGAAACTGGTCAACCTGATGCCAAATTCACATTTTTTTCAACCAAACTACTGTATTAACTGCCTCCTCCACATGATAGACCTATCAATTTTATGAATAACATTCTCAAGCTTTCTAAGTCACATTCACAGTTCACTTAACAGCATCTCATTTGGCATGGTTTTGAGTTTCTTCAACATCTTCCTGACTCTTCTCTGAACATGTTCTTATTCATCTATATCTCTTTGAAAATTAAGCTTCCAGAAATAAATAAAATAATCCAGATGTGTTCAGACTCAGAAATAGAATAGGGACTATCACAATCCTCTTTCTATATTCTCTGTTAATTTTTCCTGCTGGTTTTCAAAAGGACTTTTGCCAAAGAATATTTACTTCAAACAAAATAAGTCCCCTTTTATAAAACTGTTGCAGAGCTTCCAGCTCAAAATCACAACTAAACTACAGAATAACCATCATTGAGATTCACCTAAAGTCTAGCTGAACAGAAGTCCTATAACTAAGGATATACAGAAGAAGCAATGTACAGACTGGTAGGAGGAGTGGAGACTCAGAAATGCTGGAAGCTTGTCCTATGCCCACGTGTGGTGGTTAAAATTCTGGAGGTCTACAAAAAATCGAAGAGGAAGCAATATTTCCCAACTTATTTTATGAGGTTAGTATTACTCTAATACCAAAACCTGGTAAAGATAACACAAAAAAAGAAAATTACAGACCAATGTCTCTCATGAACACAGATACAAAAATCCTAAATAAGATACTACAGAACCGAATATAGCACCATATTTAAAAATTATACATTATAATCATATGGGCTTCATACCAGAAGCAAGGATGGTTCATCATATGCAAATCAATTAATGTGATACACCACATAAACAAATTATAAAATAAAAATCACATGATCATATCAAGAGAGGCAGAAAAAGCCTTCAACAAAATACAGCATCCATTTATGATCAAAATACTTAACAAAATCAGTATAAAAGGAAAGCACGTTAACATAATAAAGGCCATCTATAACAAACCTTCAACCAACATTATACTTAATGGTGAAAAACTAAAAACTTTCCCTCTAAGATCAGGAACAAGGCAAGGCTCTCCACTATCACCACTGCCTTTCAATATATCATTGGAGGTCCTAGCAAGTGCAATCAGACAAGAAAAATATATAAAAGGCATCTAAATAGGAAAAGGAGAAGTCAAACTGTCACTGTTTGCAGACGGCAAGATTCTCTATATAGAAAACCTAAAGACTCCACAAGAACACTACTAGAAACAATAAGCAAATACAGTAAAGTTTCTGGATACAAAATTGATGTTCAAAAATTCATAATGTTCCTATACTCTAATAATGAAGTGTCAGAAAAAGAAGTGGAAAAAAATTCATTTTTCGATTGCAACAAAAAGAATAAAATACCTAGAGTAAATTTAATGAAACAAGCGAAGGACCTATATAATGAAAACTAAAAGACCCTATTAAAAGAAATCGAAGATGCAAAGAAATGGAAAGATATTCTGTGTTCTTGGATTGGAAGAATCAACATAGTTAAAATGACTGTATTACCTAAAGCATTATATAGATTTAATGCAATCCCCATCAATATCTCATTGGCTTTTTTAAAAGAAATAGAACAAAAAATCATCATATTTGTATGGAAGCACAAAAGACCTCAAATTGCCAAAGCCATCCTGAGAAAAAAGAACGAGGCCAGAGGCATCACACTACCTAACTTCAAATTATACTACAAAGCTGCAGTAATCAAAGCAGCATGATATTGGCAGCAAAACAGACACACAGACCAGTGGAACAGAATCAAGAGTCCAGAAGTAAAGCCATATTTATATGGACTAATAATTTTTGACCAAAAAGCCAAAAACATACAGTGGAGAAAGCCTCTTCAATAAATGATGCTGGAAAAACTGGAAAGCCAAATGCAAAAGAATGAAACTAGGCTGTTGTCTATCACCACACACCAAAATTAACTCAAAATGGATTAAGGACCTGTATATAAGACCTGAAACAATAAAATGCATAGAAGAAAATTTAGGAACTGAACTCAAGAATCTTGGACTTAAAGAAGATTTTATGAATTTAACCTCAAAATCAACGAAGTAAAAGCTAAAATAAATAAATGGGACTACATCAAACCAAAACTTCTGCTCAGCAAATGAAATCGTCAACAAAGTAAGGAGATAAAACTACAAATGAGAAAATATATTTGCAAGCAACACCTCCAATAAGGGCCTAATATCCAAAATATATAAAGAACTCATATGACTCAATAACAGCAAAAAAAAAAAAAAAACAAATGTTCCAATCAAAAAATGGGCAGAAGACCTGAACAGACACTTCTCCCTAGAGGACATACAAATGGGCAACAAATATATGAAAATATGCTCAACATTGCTAGCTAGTAGGGAAATACAAATCAAAACCACAATGAGATACCATCTCATACCTCTTAGAATATCTATAATCAACAGGACAAGTAATAACAAATATTGGAGAGGATGCGGAGAGAAATTAATCCTCATATACTGCTGGTGGGACCGAAAATTGGTACAGCCACTATGTAAAACACTATGGAGGTTCCTCAAAAAACTAAGAATTGATCTACCATATGATTCAGCAATCCCTCTAGTGGGTATTTACCCCCAAAGACTTGAAAACCCATATCTAAAAGATATTTTCACACCGATGTTCGTAACAGCATTATTCACAGTGGCCAGGACATGGAAGCAACCAAAGTGTCCTACAATAGATGATTGGCTAAAGAAGCAGTGGTACATAGTTACAATGGAATATTACTCAGCCATAAGAAGAGATGAAATACTGCCATTTGCGACAACATGGATGGACCTCAAGATAATCATGCTAAGCGAAATAAGCCAGACAGAAAAAGTCGAAAATCACCTATCATTTATATGTGGGATATAAATGTAAAAGCCACAAATGAGCAGGACAAACAAAAAGAGACTAATGGTCATGGACTATAGACTAGC
The DNA here is from genome assembly GCF_014176215.1 of Rousettus aegyptiacus. Taxonomy (NCBI): domain Eukaryota; kingdom Metazoa; phylum Chordata; class Mammalia; order Chiroptera; family Pteropodidae; genus Rousettus; species Rousettus aegyptiacus. Next base: position 77,511,792 of record NW_023416312.1, on the reverse strand, counting down.
GGTTACCAGAGGGTAGTGGGTGAGGGAGGAGGAGAGAGGTAGGCGATTAAAGGGGGTAAAATATAGGGGGTAGGGGGAGAGTGAAGGGAGTAAGGGGGATCAAATATATGGTAGCTGAAGGAAACTGGTCTTTGAGTGGTGAACAAATAATAGAATATACAGATGTCAAATTATAATGTACACCTGAGAATTACATAATTGTATTAACCAATGTTACCCCAATAAACTTAATTTTAAAAAATCTGGAGGAATATCTCAGCTATGGACGTCTCCCCTGAGGAGCAAGGTGTCCCAACCCCACACCAGGCTCTGCAGCTCAGGGTTGCAGTGACAGGGCAAGAAGTCCTCATAACATCTGACTATGAAAACCAGTGGAGATTGTGGCTGAGTGGGATAGTGGGCAGCAGGAGTCCCAGGAATTTCTCTTAAAGTGCCCACGCACAGACTTAATCAATGATGGACACACTTATTATGAGCTCCAGTGCTGGGGCACTGACTCAAAAGGTGCCAAGGACATATAAAGAGGAACTTAATTGTCTGGCTTCAGTACAAGGGCAGGACAGTCAGCTTTCTCCCAAACAGAAATGCTGGCAGAAACCATTGTTCCTTCTTTTAGCCCTCTTCCCACCCAGCCTGCACATGCAGGCTGGCACCAAAACTGAATCTCCATCAACCTGGCTGAAAAGTTTGCCCCACCCTAGTGATCCCCTGAGACTATTGCCCACCCAACTTGAGGGCCTACCCAAGGCGACTTCCAGGGGATTTACATGCAAACAGCTTTTGTTGGCTTATGCTATGGACTTTCTTAAAATCTCTTAAAAGTTCACAAACCCCAATTAAGTAGCATCTGACCTCAGTGTGCCCCATTCCTCTTACTAAGCAGCCTCAAACCCAGCACTAGCAAGAGCCAGAACTATATTTAACCATCTCTAATCTTCTAGCACATTTTCTACTGCTTACTATTTCTCAATAATAACAAATATTTGTTCTAAAAACCCATTTGCAAGTTCTTTCTAAGAGGTAATTCTTCCTGGTCAGGAAATTGAACTCAGCTAAAAGAAGTTAGCAGCTATTATGCAATCACTTCACCCATCCTAAACTTTGATAACTTCAGTGTTCTTTGTGGTCATTCTTCTTAAACAGACAAAACAAAACTTCTCTTTTATTCATCTACATTATACCACCTGCCCCAAGTAACAGATCTCTCCCTTATTGGTTATCTTCTATTCCCTACATAAATGAAAAAGCGATCATCTAGTCCTTAAAACTTTTTGTGAGTTTCAGATAAACTAACTACCCTGGATAGAAGGGGAAATATAAAGCCTCGCCTTCAAAATATACATGTCAATTCAACTTTCTTCAAGTGGATTCAGCATTTTCTGTTTCTTTGAAAAATATATATATATATATATATATATAATATATATATATATATTAACATCCAGGCATGAAAAGTTACAGCAATCAGAGGAGGAAAAAGAAAGAGAAGAAAAAGTAGTTTTAGAACAGAAAAGACATCTTCTTTTCCTCTTCTTAAAAATCTTGCCTGATGTCTCTCATTGCCTCTTCCTCTCTCCTGTGCCAACCCTTTCATGTCTACAAAATGTCCTCCATCACCTTGAGTGATATGGATGTCACTGAGACTCGAATTCTTCAGTAGTTACTTGCCTTTTTTGTGAACTTCCATTACTCTGCCATGTACACTGTGAAAGAGAACAGAATTAGATCTTCCAAATGAAGGCCATAATAAAGTGAAATTCCCTGCAGTGACAGACTTCTGAATTTGTGAGGCTTTGTAGGGAATCAAGGAAGTCTGAATTATAATAAGTTTACCTGAATAAAGGGATCTCCCAGAGGGGGAAAAAAAAGATCTCCATCTTTGGTGGTAAAACTTCTTACCACCAAATATGGAGATCTCACCATCCCCACCCCCAATACTCCCTTTTAATCTTTCAATGACTACAGAATCTATCTCACTGTCAAAGCAAAGGAAAAGTCTGTGGCCACACCAGATAACTCAGACAGAGGGATATGTGGTAGAAGGAAGGACTAAGTTCCAGGTAAATGGCAGGACAGGGGAAATGAAAATAAGGAACAGCAATACCAGTGGGCAGTAGGCAGAGCTAGGTTGGCGTAAAAGAAAGGTGACAGAGGGATAAGAGAAGATTAGGAATTAGAGAATGGCTCAAATGGCAGATTAATGAGACTCAAGTGTTAGTAGTATAAAACCAAAAAAGTTATTTTATAACTCTTGTATAAACCATTTACTTTGCCTATTTGGTCATGGTTAGTTTAACCAACTGAACAAGCCACTTCTATAGTGACCACTAACAAATGGGTGAGATGGCATTAAAACTTATACCAGGATAAAGAAAATCTAGTATATACACACAATGGAATGTTATACAGCTGTTTAAAAGAAGGAAATATTGTCACATTCTATAACGTGGATTAACTTTGAGGACATTGAGCAAAATGAAATAAGCCAGTCACAAAAGACAACTACTGTAGGATTCCACTTACATGAAGTATCTAAAGTAATCAAAAGCATAAAAACAGAAAGTAGGCGGCTACCAAGGGAAAGGGAGAGAAAGAATTAGTGTTTAATGGGTATAGAGTTTCAGTGTTCCAGATAAAGAAGTTCTGGAAATCTGTTGCACAATAATTTAAATATACTTAACACTACCGAGCTGTAAATTTAGGGTATAATGACCTATTATCAGAGGCATTTACATTGCTCCCTTCAAAATGACAGCTTGGGTTGTTTATATAAGAAATAGAGAAGAGCAGGCCAACATCTTCAACTCCAGCATATCCAAATGCTGCTGAAATGTCTGCACACAAGCAAATAGCCAGAGTTGCCATAGGCTTTAAAGTCAAATACTGTGCTCAATGCTGTATCGAAACATAATTTATCATATAAATAAAACTTTCCCAGAAGTGTCCTATTTCCACAGAAAAACAATGGCACTTCAGCTCTTATTAAAACTATTAAGCACTAGAATAAAAGCATGTTCAAAGTTCAGGGAGAATCAGAAGATGCAAAACTTGCAAACTACTTTTGAACCACTCAGTTTCCACACGTTTTACTCAGCAGATGCCATGACCTGAAATAAACCTGAAACTCTCTCAGATAAAGAAATATCCGATTGGTAAATTCAGTGTTTACCATCTAGCGCTTATATAACCAGCATCCTGAGCTGAAGTCCCAATCTAAGCCAGTGAACACAGGGTCATATAGAACATTCACCAGTCTATCAGGTGTGAGGTGGTATCTCATAGTGGTTTTGATTTGCATTTCCCTAACAGCTAGTGAAGTTGAGCATCTTTTCTATTTCTGTTGGCCATTTGTATGTTTTCTTGGGAGAGGTGTCTATTCAGGTCCTCTGCCCACTTTTTTTCATTAGATTGTTTGACTTTTTTATTGTTGAGTTGTATGAATTCTTACATATTTTGGATATTAGGCCCTTATCAGAGACGTTGTTTACAAATATATTCTCCCATTAAGATGGTTGTTTGCTTTCTTGATGGAAAGCAAAAGCAGAAGCTTTTATTTTGATATAATCCCATTCATTAATTTTTGCTTGTACTTCTCTTCCTTTTGAGATCAAATTCATAAAATCCTCTCTAAATCCAAAGTCCGTGAGTTTAGTTCCTATGTTTTCTTCTATGCAATATATTGTTTCAGGTCTTATATTGAAGTCCTTAATCCATTTTGAGTTAAGTTTGATGTATGGTGATAGATAGCAGCCTACTTTCATTCTTTTACATGTGGTTTTCCAATTTTCCCAGTATCATTTATTAAAGAGGCTTTCCTTTCTCCATTGTATGTTTTTGACTCTTTTGTCAAAAATTATTTGCCCACATATATAGGGATTTACTTCTGGATGCTCAGTTCTGTTCCATTGGTCTGTGTGTTTGTTTTTCTGCCAATACCATGCCATTTTGATTATTGTCACTTTGTAGTATAATTTGAAGTCAGGCAGAGTGGTTCCTCTGGCTTTGTTCTTTTTTCTCGGGATTTCTTTGGCTCTTTGGGGTCTTTTGTACTTCCCAACAGGACAAGTAATAACAAGTATTGGAGACGTTGTGTAGAAAAGGGAATCCTCATACACTGCTGGTGGGAACATTAATTGTTACAGCCACTATGGAAAACAGACAGAGGTTCCTCAAAAAAACTAAGAATAGAATTACCATATGACTCAGCAATCCCCCTTCTGGATATTTACCCAAAAAACTTGAAAACATTTATCTGCTAAGATATATGCATCCCAATGTTTATAGCAGTATTGTTCATAATGAATAGGACATGGAAGCAACCAAAGTGTCCTATGATAGATGATTGGATAAAGAAAATGTGGTACATATACACAATGGAATATTACTCAGCCATAAGAAGAAATGAAATACTGCCATTGGGACAACATGGATAGATCCTGAGATTATCATGCTAAGCAAAATAAGTCAGACAGAAAAAGTTGAGAACCATATGATTTCACTCATATATTGGATATAAAGCTAAAAGTAACAAACATGGCAAACAAACAGAGACTCATGGACATGGTCAGTGGATTAGTGGTTACCTGAGGAAAGGGGGAGTGGGGAGGTAGATGGAGGTAAAGGAGGTCAAATGTTTGGTGACAGGAGGAAATTTAACTTTGAGTAGTGAACACACAATACAATATACATATGACATAATGTTGAATTGTAAACTTTGATTTTATTAACCAATGTCACCCTAATAATTTTAATTATAAAATAAATAAAATAACATAACATAACATAAAATAAAAATACAACATTCATCAAAAGGTTACACCTATTGAGAGGTGTTTATCTTGAAGTACATAAGAAGAGCGGGTGTTCATTTGGTTCACCACAGAGTATATTTCCAACTCCACATCAAGGAAAAGAGAATTCTGAAGGAGAAATCTCAATGGCTGACAATGAGACCTGCAAGAAAGAATATAAAAGGTACTCAGTAGTAGAATGTGATGTATTATTATTTATAAGTAAATTCTAAGCATATAAGAAATATTGTCATGGGCCAACCTTCTGAACTATCCAAAAGGTATATGAGAGCGTGGCATGATCCATCATGAAATCATTTTCAAAAATCACATGATTCGAAATTTCTAGAGAATAATGACATCAACATTGCTGTTACAGAGAGTTAGAGAAAATCTGGCTAAGGCCAATCACAGCCAACTTCATAGAGTCCAAGCAAAGTGGATTTATTTTATATGTATATTTTTGGACATGGTCACTTCACAGGCCAATAGATATACAGAATATGCTAGTAACTAATTAGTTCTCTGGGTCCAAGATAGTCTTTGCTGGTTATTATTCATCTTTACTAGTTTTCTATTACCACCAGCCTACGATGAATATTGTTCTTCCTCTGTCCTTGTATATTCACATATTGTGAATATCCTTCGATATCCAGTCAGAAAAACAGAAACCACATTAGTTATTTTAACAGAGAGAATTTTAAGAAATTTAGGAAAATAATATGTACAGGAAGCAGCCATTACCTCTAAAGCTGAGAAAACAAAGAAAAGGACTGGAATTATGAGAACCTAGAAAGACAGATGGTTTACCCCATCAAGGTGGACCCACTCCTCTGAGAAGAGTGTGCCAGACACCTGCTTCTAATACCTCTGAAGGGTCATGATGAAATTGATTCTTGCAGTACAGAAACAAATTGTTAAATGTAGCCAGCTATTGCTGCCAGGATGAAGGGCTGCTGTTGAAAGCATGCTGACAGGAAGCAAGCAGAAAGAAATAAGTCCCTTCTCCCTTCTCTAGCCTTCCAAAATCCCTTTATTTCCCATATTGTCAGGACCTATCAGAAATCCAGCTAGCAAAAGAGAAATGTAGTTTGCTGATTCCCAACCTTAGCATCACAAAGCAATATATTTAAAGGGGTAAGTTTGGAGCTGTGAGACAATAGCTTAATAGCTAGCACACTGTGCAATGAGGTGTTAGATTTCCATGTCATTTTTGCTGCTGGTGTCACTCAGATATGCTTACGGTTTGGATGAAACATTAATTAGAGTGGACTGTTTGCCACAGAGGATTTCATCACTACTGAATATACAAGAAGTTAGTAATAAGAGACCTCAACCAGAGGTGTTCAATATGCTTGCAGGAGTAATTCTGACTCCCCTCTTGCTGAAGCTCAGGCATTCAATATTCATCACTATTTTTTGCTTTTGTTCAGACAAGTCCATAGCCTGCCTGCTTCCTTAAATGATTATGTATACATGGTAAGTGGTCAGTTTGCCAGTCTCCAGAGTTCTGGAAACATGAATCCTAAGCTGGGCCAACTGTTGAGTCCATGCTGTTTTGTATTATGCACGGGGACTTGGTGGGCAAAATCCAGAAGTGCACTGGATGCCTAATGAAAATACGGCCAGTTAAATCTTTCCTCAATATTCATTAAGCCATCTGCTCTTATTAGTGTCCTTATCATTTGGAAACATTACAGAGTTAAGATCAGAGAAACAATCTGTGGAATTCTAGTATAACTTGAACTTTTGAGCAGAGCAATGAGTTGTTGTATTTCTCTTCCCATTTAGAACTCTGCCCGCTTTTATCTTAACATCTCCATGGTGAGATTTTTTAATAGTTCCTGCCTGAAATATTATACCAGAAAGAAAGGTTAGCAGTAGCTACAGAAATGAAAACATAATCTCGGAGTGGCCGATCAATGAAATGAGAACATTTCATAAAAGCTGTGCAGTCATACTTCTGGCCTGTAAATTGCTTTAGGGAATTGGAAGCTTGGTCTAACTTGTCAAGCCAATATTATAATATTAGCAATGTGCAATGGACAAATTTCCACAAGTTCTTAGCAGGAGGAAACTCTGCAGAATGACTCCAGGGACTTCTTTTAACTCCCTGGCTCCTATGCAGGCAAAGCCTTGATTCTCAGGAGGATAAGAGCCCCACCTCCTACTTCATGAAGACCCACAATGGTTCTCTCCTTACTCTGATTTCTCTCAGAATTTATGGCGTCATTTCCTGGTCTCACATTTGATTTCATGTCACCTTGGACTATTCTTAGTTGTCTCTCCTTCTGTATGTATATCTCACACAGGGCTAGCTAGACAGTAAGTAATAAATACATATAAAATTAAAATAAACACTCAAAAGAAAAAAAGTAATACTTTCATGTTCCTCTCCCTACCCACAGAAATGTTGAAAGGGTTAAATTCTTTGTCTCTAATGATAAAATCCAAGCTACAGAGAGATATAAATAGTAAATCTGCAAGTAACATCATGTACAATGTGTTCTTCTTACAGTAACAATCAAATTTACAAACAAATAAGCTGTGGAGTCTGAAGGACATTCTTTAGTTTTCACATGAGACCTTCATCTCTCGCTGAAAGATAACTTTGACGGTAAATTAAAAACTGGAAGTGGTTAAACATTCTGTGTATTCACAAGTGCCATTTCTAAAAATGAGACTTCAGAGAGGAGAGGCAAGAAAGGGTCGAAAGAAACTTAGAGTAATTATGCCTGTTACTAAGATAAGGTAGTGGCAATTACACAGCAGACTCACAGAGAGTGTATATGTGCTGATTGCTCTATAAGAACAACTTTTATAGTGCCCATCAGGCCTTGGGGCTCTAGAGGAAATAAAGCTTTCCAGCCATTCTGTCAGTGTGCTTTTGGACAGAGCTTATGGCCTCAGGAACCATCTTGGAAAGCATACGTGCTTTTTTCTTAATGAGGCTGGATGGAACTCTTATATAACAGAATAGCTTTACTCACTGTTTCTTTCCTTCCATTCTCATACTTCTAAAAGTTATTGGGAACATAAAACAGTTTTTTATGTGGGTTTTATCTGTCAATATTTATCTTATTAGAAATGAAAAGTATGAATTTTTAGTATACAAAAGTATACTAACCTCAGGTACCCTCTATAAAACTCCACCGTACTCTCATGAAAAATAAAAAGTATAAAAAGCAAATAATGTGATTTAAAAAAAATAGTTTGACCTCATATACCTCCTTGAAAGGGTTTCTTTGGGATCTCCAAAGTCTGTAGACCAAAATATAAATTCCCTATTTCCTCAATTCTTAGACACTGTGAATCATAAGACAGAGAGAGCATCAATTTGATAACTTTGGGTGGTGGGAAAAATGTTTCATTAAATATATGCATTGATTTAAGACATCCTTATTTCAGAAAATTTAAAATATTGAGAGAGTGGGAAATCCACTAATTAAAAGTGAGGAAATATGGAAACTCCCACTAACCTCAGTGGGTCTCTGGAAACCCAGATTTACTGACCCAAACATGTTGATTAAAAATAGTTTTTCATAAAGTCTATTGTGATTCATAATTTTCTAATGCTTTCTTGGACTGAAAATGGTATAGTCGATGAAGCATGAATGTTTTCATTTATCAAACATTTTCTAGCTGTAACATCAGATACTGGGAATCAAAAATGAATGAGACCCATCCCTGACTTTGAGAACTCACAGATACAATAGAGGACATAGGAAGGCAAACAAGTATTTGCAGTATAATAGAGAAGCACTGGATCTGAATGAGTCATGAAGCTGGAAGAGCAACTTGAACAAGCACCCAAAAATGGAGCTCTTGGTGTTCAAGAATGCTTGAGGTTAATTCCTAAGTTTAAACTATTAGTCATCCTCTTAACAAAGGGCCGCCCTAGCGGACTTTGCCACTTGTGTCAGTCACTTTTCAGACATTAATTTATTTCAATTTAATTTAATTTTTCAAACACTGGTTATCTATGCAGAGATGTAAAACTAGAAACTTGTTAGGTCAGTTTGACCATAATTGTGTCATCAGTGGTACCAGTCAAGAACAAAACCTAGCAAAGCATTTTCTTCATTGTGATTAGATTCAGCTGAGAATAACAGAAAACCCCTAACATAACACTGACATAAGTAAGATAGCAACCAAACTAGATGTGTAGTTCAGGACTGGGATGGTAGGTCCATGAGGTCATCTGGGACTGAGGCTCCTGTATTTCTGCCCTGTAATTCTAGCCTATAACTTCCATTTTCATAGTCTAGTACATTTACTAAAATCCTCACCAGTATATCCATATTGCAGAATGGACAATTGCAAAAAAGTCCGGAATGTCTTCTATTCTACGCAGTAGTATGCTTAAATGAAATATTGGAGGAAAGAGGGAATGGATGACAGGGTAGGCCTGGAAGTGGTTGCCTCTGCTACGGACATCTTAGTAACAATAAATCCAACATTTTGTTTTGACCCTGAAACTGAGTTTCTTCAAACTTATAAAAGCCATCTAGAGAAAGTGTTTTGTTTTGTTTGTTTTGTTTTTGCAGTTGATAAGCACAATGACACCTTTCAGTGTGATGGCCCCTATTGATCTTGCTTTAAAAAGTGGAAATTATTAGACGATAACATACACCAGGACTACTTTGGGTTTTTGTTTTGTTTTGTTTGGCTTTGCTTTGCTTTACTTTCTCCACTTTCAAATGTTTTAGTAACACTGGGGTAGATGAAATTTAATCAATAGGTTCTATAGAAGAATAGTCTAAAGGTTAGTCCAATTGTAACTTGATTAGATTGATCTTGGCAATTTATCTGCAATGAATAACTCGACTTAAGGGCAGTCGAATTCTGATTGAGCAGCCATGGAGACAGACAACACTGATGCATTTGACAAAAGTTTGAGAGGTCCATCAAACACTCCAGACATTATTCAGAGAAACACAAAAATGTGGATCTGAGATAATGGAAATAATTTGCTTGTTGACAAATCCATGTAATCCTGGTGTATTTCTTCTAATAAAAATTTACACTTTTTAAAAGCAATATTCACAAGAGTAATCACTCTCAAAGGTATTATGTTGTTTTCCAACTGCAGAAAAACTTTGTCTAAATGGCTTTTTCCTTTTTTTATAAGTTTGAAGAAGCTCAGACAGTATCAGTGTCAAGAAATGTGAAGGGCATTTGAAAACTGACAAAATGATGCTAGCTGTCTGGAGCTGTCAGCTTTTAGAAGCGTGGGGAAATCTACATGAGGTTGCAGAAACACCTGGAAGACATGAGACACTAAGTTCCATCACTGTAGCTTCTCCTGAGCTGGCATACTACAAAATAAATAACCATACACTTCCTGGAAATTCATATTGAAGAGGCCTCAGAGATAAAATCAAACAGAGCTGTTTTTCAAATGAGCCCTAAGACTGGAAATGTAGTAAAGGAGGGAGATTAGAAGTGTGATATTTGGGATGGGAAAAAAGAGCCTTTTGGTAAGTAACTTCAGCACAGTTGAACTTTGAAAATGAGTTTTAGCACTTGGTGGTAATTGTAAAATATAACAATAGTCATATGTTTTTGAGGCTTTTCCATGAAAGTTAATTTCTTAAAATGAGTGGAATGGAACTGTTCTATGTCACTAGCAACCTCTTGCACATACTAGAAAATAAAAGAAATTAAGTCAGCAAAAGACTACAAACTCCTTGAGGGTAGGATCCAGTCTGTCTTGGTTAGACTGCTCCCTAATGCCTAGTAAAGTGCCTAAAATAGGATAAACACACATTTACTAGCAGAAGAAAGGAAAATAATTAAAATATCTTGTTCTGCACTTGGAATTGTACCAAGAGTACTGTTACAGTTAACAGTTGGGAATCCAAGTAATAAACTAAAATACTAGCCATGAAATTGGCTGACAAATGTACGTGAAATAATATGTCCCAATATAAGCCAAATATTTCTTGAAGGACAATTAGGAAGGATTCTCAATGAATGGAATAAATGAACAAGGAAGAAGAAAGCGTCTGATGGCAGAAGCAGAGGAAACATTAAAAGAGCATGACTATATGATTGCACTTAAGAGTTCACGTGATAGCCGAGGAAGAAAACATTGCAATAGTCAGACAGGGACCAGAAAAAAAGCAGACATGTTTGCTCCACAATAGAAAAAAAATAGCTAGCCTTTACAGAGATTTTTGTGTACACCAGACACTGTGCTAAGTGCTAAATGTAGATTTTTTCATACAATTCCTATAGCAAATATTTCAGAAGATATTATTACTACACCAAATTTCTAGATAAGGAAACTGAGGCTCAAAGAGGTTGATTGATTTACTCCAAGGTCACAGAGCTAGCAAATAACAAAATTTTGAAACCAGCAAGTCTTGATTCCAGAGTCTGACATCCTAATCACTTTGTTCTACTACATCTGAGCCTTTTTCTAAGGAAAGGGTACATAGCTTTCATCAAATTCTCAAAGGGCTGTATAAAAAAATGTGAGAAGCAGTTTTCCAGATCCTCAGCACCATGAAGGCACGACTATGTCTATCTGGATCAGCATTCATGTTTGTCAGGTGGTTGAATGGAAGGCCCTTTTAATGGATGAAGGTAAATGGATGAAGCTTACTGGTAAATAGCTTGGCCTCCAAATCGGTTCTCCTGTATCAGTCTGGTCTCCCTCCAGCCTGGTCCCCAAACTGCAGCCTAAGTGATCTTTCTAAAAAACAAATATTTAGAATTTCTAATTCTAAAATGCTAATCCAAAATACTAAAGTCAGCCCCAACCTTAAAGACTTTTGTTGACTCAATACCCACAATTTAAATCTAAAGTCTTTAGCATACACAGCACTCCATGACTTAGTCCAGTTATTGTCAACAAGGGATAATTTTGCCCCTCAGGGAACATTCGGAGATATTTTTCTGATATTTTTCTTCATTGCCTGGAGATATTTTTCTTTGTCATAACTCAAGCATCTAGTGAATAAAGGCAAGGGATGCTGCTAAACATTTTACAATGCATAGCGCAGCCTACAACAAAGAAAATAGTGCTTCAGTGACAATAGTGCTTCAGTGGAAAAACCTAAACCTAGTCCCTGGCAAACATTTTAACTTTATTTACCACTGCTACCTACCCTACTTTATGATCTAGTAATCCTAGACTATGGTTAGTTTCCCCACTCCCATATGGTTTTATGCTCCTATCCTTTTGTTCATCATTATCCCTCTGCTGAGATCACTCTTTATACCTTGCTTCTTCTCAATACCTTTGCTTCATCCTTCAAGATTAAGTTTACATTTCTTTTCTAGGAGTATTGCTCCAAACTGCCTCCTTTGTGTTCCCGTGTCAACCTGGGCAAATGTCTATCATGGCACTTAACCACATTATTTTGAATTGACCTGTTACTGTATCTGCTTTCCCCAACTTCACTGTGAACTAATTGAAGGCAGGGACCTGTTTCATTTACCTTTACAACAGTGCCTGGCACACAGTAGGCACCCACAAAGCATTGAACTGAAAGATAACAGATGACAAAGACAAATTGTTCAACTTGTATTGATTTTTGACCTTCTCAGTCAAAGAGAGCACCTCCTTTATGTAGATCGAAGCAAAGTAAAGGGGAAATCAAATTTGGCAAGGAGAGAGTGAAGGAATGTGTCCACCAATTCTAGATGAGGAATCAGACAGCATAGGGGCTAAGCACACATATCTGACAATGGGGATATTAATAATTTATTTCTCAAGGGATTGCTCTAATTATATAAAGTAATAATCCATGTAAAGAACCTGATATGCAAGAAGCACTCAGTAAACAGTAGTAACTTTTATTAAAGGCTCAGATGAGTGGGCCCGTAAAATTATAATATACAATTTTATAATTATAAATTATACAATTTATAATTCTATAAATGTTATTGATTAGGATCAGTTCAAAGGAAGGGACAGAGGAAGACACGGTGTTGTTAAGCTTTGACATCCAGGTCAAGAGCTCCTTTCTGCTCAGAGTTGTTTCTCAGGGGAGGGTGTTGGAAGATAGGCATACCCACCAGCTGGCAGCAATACCAGTGACCTTTAATGCTAGTTTAGCTTAAATACATTTTGACATTTCCAATAAATTAATGTATTTTTACAAGGTGGGGCAACCACCACAAATTAAGCCAAATGATTTGCCTGTAAGCTGGGTCACTAAGCAGAGTTTCCAGAGCTTTATTATTGTGCCTCCACCTCTTTCTGCTCCCACCCCCCCCCCAAAAAATGTTTATGTCTCCCCAGAAACTACTTGTATAAATGCCAGCAGCCCTCAGGGGTTACTCTTAGCTCCATCTCATTAGCATATAATTCTGGTGGTCTCCACAACTAGTAGATGCAAATTCCGACTGCCAGAAGCCCGCTCAAAGACTCCATTTCATGTTAGGTTGTATGTTAAGGGAATGTACTGATAGGAAATACAGCATTTCTATTGTGTGAGTATAGAGCACCAGTTTCTTTAAAAATTATCTGGAAATGTGAGCATTTAACATGAGAATAATGTAAAAGGAACCAACAACCTAAGAGAGGTGAAGAGGTCCAGTTTCCGAAAAGGCAGACCATAGGCTACTAAGTAGCCACACATCTTTCATCTGAGTAGCTTTCATAGACAAGCTGCCTAGCCAAATCAAATAGGAATTAAAGGAATTCTGTGGAGCTGGTAGAGAAAGTGTCTCAAAAATGCAAAGATCACTTTAGTTACAAGAACTGACAAAGGGTGACTTATCTGATGGAAAAGAAAACAGATACAATAGCTGGTGTATTTTTGAGACAATATTAAATCTAATAAACATCACACCAATAGTATTGACTTAAATTAGGTTGTGGGGGTTGGAGAATTTAACAGCTTATCTTCCAACTACCAGCCTTTATCTCAGAGGCAGCCTTGACAGCAGAGAACAAAGTCTTAAATATGTTCTTCTCTGACTCCTGCCACGTGCGTGTTGTCCCTGGCCTCTGCCCTGGCTTAAGCTCTGAGTGGGCATATTAGAATGTCAGTTCTGCTAGCTTTGTCTTTCTGGGTCACTGACTTCAGAGCTGATCAAAATGGGAAAGTTGTACTGAAATAAATACATTTTATTTTTCTAAGTCAGTCCCAGCTTATTTCCTGGGCCACCATGTGCCATAGGACTGGCACACACAGACAGCTTCTGTACAAGAATGATAAAGGAGGAGTCTGCACCCTCTGCAGCAGGAGGTGCTCACTCTCCCTCTTAGTGGCAGGACACTGATGTGCAAAGGCCTCAGGCAGACGTGCTGAGTAATACATCACAGCAAACTGCTCTGGGAGTTGTTAAGACTGATGTTTAATGTTTATCCAATGGCCTCGGTCTGAAAGCCTCTGAAGAACATGCATGATACAAGTTCAGCTTTATACTCCATTAGCATTCAAATTCATAGCTGCCCAGAGGCATATGGTACCGACTAAAGAAAGCCAGGTATGGAAGTTGAGGGTGCACAAAGACAAGCGGATAGAATGAGGTTGCTGAGTGTCTGGAAGAGACACTCAGAGAGGTGGCCTGAGTGATGCTAGAGGGTAGGTCGAAAACAATTTTTGTCTTCTTTACAATATTACCAGTTTCCCTCCATTAAGAGATAGAATCAGAGGGAGGGCTTTATCTCAAACTGGCTTTTATTCGTTTCATTACTGAGAGTAAGGTCTCTTTCATCCAGGAAAATAGTGGGCCTCAGAATGCAATGACAGTCTATATCCTGTTTTCAAACATTTAGATTCAATAAGAAATGCAAAGCTTTCCTTGGCATTCACTCAAGGCACAAAGAAGAGTAGCTACATTACTATTACTATCTTGGCTAGGATTGTTCTGCCTTTGCCTAGCCTAAAAGAAGAGAAATAAAGAATAAATGAGTGATAGGGTGAGAGGGCATATAATGCATTTCTCTGAGAAGTACCCAGTAATAAATATCAGCTATTGAGATTTCAGCACAGCCGTTGGGCTAACTCCTGTGTCCAGAAAGGAATTAAAGTCAAGCTATGTTTGATTGGTCTGTGGGTCCCTAGTGCCTAACACGTAACACAAGGTACACCAGACGTACATACACCAATCTTTGTTTCTAACTCCTTAACATGTTTCAAATCTATTTACTTTTCTTCATCTCCACTGTTGTCATTCTAATTCAGGCTGCCATCATCTCTCACTTGGACCACTGCAGGACCTTCTAACTGTCAGCCTGCCTCCCATCTTGCCACAACGTACATTATGGTCTCAACAGCAGCCAGTGTGATCGTCTTGTACCCAAATATGACTATGGCACATCCCTTTACTTAATGCCTTTCAGCAGTTTCCCACAGCCATCGGAATACAGCTAGGCATATACAACCCTTCATTACCTGGTATATTAATCTGCTAGAGCTACTTTAACAAAATACCACAGAGTGGGTGGCTTTAATAAAAGAAATTTATTTTCTCACAGTTTTGGAGGCTAGAAGTTCAAGATCAAGGTGTCAGCAGGTTTGGTTTCTTCTGAGGCTTCTCTCATTGGCTTGCAGAGAACCACTCTCTTAGTATGTCCTTACATGGGGTTTTTCTCTGTACATATACACTCCTAGTGTCTCTTCCTCTTTTTATAGGGGCACCAGTCTTATTGGATTAGAGCCCCACTGTTATGACCTCATTTAATTTTTATTACCTCTTTAAAGGCCCTTTTACCAAATACAGTCACATTAGGGGTTAGGACTTCAACATATGAATTTAGGGGGAACGCAATTTAGTCCATAATACCTAGCAACTGTCTACCTCTTCACTTTATTGTTCACCATTCCCATGTACTCAGCCTACATTAGCCTTACTAAATTGTTTGTAATAACCTGGATAGGCCATACTATCTCTAACTTCTGGACCTTCATCCATGCTGTTTCCTCTAACTGGATTGCCCTCAACTCTGCTTCCCCTCCGCCCCATTTTTATTCCATTCCTCTCATACTGATCATTTCAGACCTTGCTTAGCACATTCTTTGTAAATACCCTGCCTCCTGACTCCTACCCTGGGTAAAGTGCTCCCATACTCTCTCTGTCGCCTCCTTCTCATAACATGGAAAGTAGTTGCTTAATGGCTCCTTCAAAGGTTCTACTAGACCATGAGTCATTTGAGGGTAGAGGATGTGTTATAGTCATCTTTTGAATCTCCAAAGCTTAGTGCAGGGAAGGTACTCAGCAAAGATTCAATGAAAGAACAAATCAATCTGTGTCTTTGCTGAGGAAAGGGAGATACAGAGTGAACCAGGTCAAGCTAGGTGGCACTACATTACAACTTAAGATTCCAAATTACCAGTTGATGTACTGTACCAGAGTATTCCACAAGATGGATGCTAAGTCTATGCTAATGGAAGGTCCTGTCCCAAAAGGTTACTGTTAGAGTAAAATTTGGTTTCACTAGCACTCTGTTTCCCAGAAATCTCTATAACTTTGTTTTTCCATGCATCTATAGGACAGTGAGAGAGATTTGCATATCAGAACACAGAAGCTCCAAAGCAATGCCCCTCAAACTTTAGTGTGCATCAGAATTACCTGAAAGGCTTGTTAAAACATAAATGGCTGGGCCCCCACCCTCAGAGTCTCAGATTCAGTAGGTCTAAGCTGGGGCCTGAGAATTTGCATTTCTAACAAGTTCCCAGGTAATGTTATTGCTGTTTGTCCAGAGACCACACTATGAAAAACACTGCTCTAGAGGATCTTTCTGAAATTACTGCAAAAAATTTTTACATTATACTGGAAATAGTATAAGTGATAAATACATTTACCAGAACATTTAAACAACAACCATCTTCTGCTAACCTTGCCAGACAACACAAACATTGCTGAAATTCGTGAGACAAGGGCAACCAATGAGCCAGTTTTTCTTTCAAGGTAAAACTGCCCCTGGAAAGACATTGTAACCTAATGGCATGTGTTCTATTCTTTTTTCAGGTACGATTAGAGTGGCCAACAGACCTTGCAGTCAATCCCATGGACAATTCATTGTATGTCCTGGATAACAACATTGTGCTGCAAATTTCTGAGAACAGGCGCGTGCGGATCATTGCAGGGCGCCCCATTCACTGCCAGGTGCCAGGTATCGATCATTTCTTGGTCAGCAAGGTGGCAATTCACTCCACTCTGGAGTCAGCTAGAGCCATCAGCATCTCCCACAGCGGGCTGCTCTTCATAGCTGAAACAGATGAGAGGAAAGTAAATCGAATTCAGCAAGTTACCACCAATGGAGAGATCTCTATTATGGCTGGTGCCCCCACTGACTGTGACTGCAAAATTGATCCCAACTGTGATTGTTTTTCAGGTATGACCTTTTTAGCAATTCTCCAGCTCCCTCTCTCTGGTTTCAAAAGAAAACCATGCATCAGAAAAGTCAAAAGAACAAAAGTGTTACTTGTGAGCATTAATATGAGCAAATGGAGAAAGCAATGGTTTATTGGAGTCAGATAGCCTAGTGACTGGTTGTTGTTCTGCAACTAACTTACTAAGTGGCCCCAGGAAAGCCACAAAAGGTCTTCATGACTCACTTACTTCATCTGTTAAATAGATATGTCATTTGTCTCAATTATATCACCTTGCTGGTTTGGGGATAAATCAGTATAATACAAATTTTGATACTCTAAGAATTTAAGACCATTATACAAATGTAAGATCATGATTGTATTTGTACTTTAGAGAAAGAGAAACTAAGTAAAACCTACATTTTCTAACTTATCTAAGGAAAAAATTACTTCCTCCAAGTGACTGGTTTTCAGATTAACAGCATGTGCTATTCAAAAATCCAAGAGACTAGGAACAGACTGCTTTGGGTATATGTGAGCACAATTAAATCCCACAATGGAGGATTCTCAGGACATCATTCCGCTACTACTTACATTGTTTTTTTTAAATATCCAAAGCTTTTTTCATAACCATTAGTGTCCTTCCAGTTGAAATAGAAAAAAATGGGGTAGGAGGAAGGAAAGGAGGAAGGAAAGTGCCTTTTTCCCAAAACATGGAGCGGATATTCCAGACAGCAAGCAGTCCTCAAAATGTCAATAGATACAGTTATTGCTGGGACATGGAAATCCTTTCATGCTGCTTGCAGTCATATTAAACTGCTCATCCAGGCCCAAATAGTTCTCTTAACCTTTACTTTTCCTTGGGCCACAGAAATCTAGAGTGAGCAACTTATCAATATGACTTTTGGTCAATATTCTTGTTGTTTTCCTGGACAATTAATTTTATAGTTATTTTGCTAATTTATACCTTTCATTCAAGACAAATCTAATGTTTATTCCAGTTATCAAATCTGACGTTCTGAATCATTGTTGCACTTACAGACTTAGTATACTTTGACAATGTGACAATGGGAATTAACCAACAATAGGTCCTCTAGGCATGATAGGATTAGAATAGATCCTACAAGCATTGACAAGCATAAGTCTCATGAATTTCCAGCCAAATTTTGTGTGGTCATTACCTGCTGTTTTTGTATGCAACACGATGGATACTAAACAGCAAGATTGAGGATTTCACAAAATTGGTGTTACTGAGGTACTTGTATCCTACTGTTTATCTTCAGTGGTACTGACTCAAGAATTTGGAATAATAGGTTTCAAATTTGTCAAGGAGGACATATGGAGAATGTTGGTTTACAGATTGTTCCCTTTAAAATGATTCTTGGTGCACAGTGATTTCTGTACACAGTATGTTCATATAAATGCTTGTGATGACAATTATTAAAACCAGTGTCTTTCTCCCATAGGTGATGGTGGCTATGCCAAAGATGCAAAGATGAAAGCCCCTACCTCCTTAACAGTGTCACCTGATGGTACCCTCTATGTAGCTGATCTTGGGAATGTTCGAATTCGAACCATTAGCAGGAACCAAGCCCAGCTAAATGACATGAACCTTTATGAGATTGCTTCACATGCTGATCAGGAACTCTACCAGTTCACCATCAATGGAACACACCTGCATACCTTGAACTTGATAACAAGGGACTATGTGTATAATTTCACCTACAATGCCGAAGGTGACTTGGGTGCCATTACCAGTAGCAATGGCAACTCTGTGCATATTCACCGGGATGCAGGTGGAATGCCCCTTTGGCTTGTGGTGCCTGGAGGGCAGGTGTACTGGCTGACCATAAGCAGCAATGGAGTACTGAAAAGAGTATCAGCCCAAGGTTATAATCTGGCCTTGATGACTTACCCAGGAAACACAGGGCTTCTGGCTACCAAAAGTAATGAAAATGGATGGACAACTGTTTATGAGTAAGTTTCTAATTCTCAACACAGGCTTTGTCAGATTTTTATTTGAAATTATATTGTAGTGGAAAAATGGCTTAGTAATTACTGGTTGTTGCATGCTATTTTCTCTTAATAGCCACAATAAAAAGCTAAAAGTCAAGGAGAAAATTTTACTCAATTCCTAGGGTTTAGACCCATTTCTCCATAGCAGTTTTACAGGGCTTTATAATAAAAATACAGACTAAATGAAGAATCAAGTGTGCCACTACAGATGACAGGAATGAGATAGAAATTCATGTACTCAAGAAATTTACAGCATAGCTGGGAAAATAGGATAAAATTTCATTTAAATAACAAAACTAGGAAATTATTAAAAGCAGCAAAGAAGTGGTGTGGTTTAGCTAGTATTTATTGATCCCTGTGGGTTTAATGAATGAGTAAACAAATGTGTTCCCAGCCCAACCCAACTCAATATAAGTTGCTGTGGGAGGTAAAAGAAGTTAGAATATAAGTAGTGGACCTGGAAAACAAGTGTGAAATGATGTGGGTCAAGTGATAAATAGAAGAGGCTGCACTTCATTGACTGCTTCTGTGAAATGTGGAGCCAAATGTTCCAGTACAGATTTGAGCTTCCCTCTTTCCTTGCACAAGTCAAAGAATCCGGCGCATTTTGGCATTCATAGAGTGGATCAATTATAAATTTGTTTAACAAGACATTAACACAAGATGTGTCTGACAGCAAGCTGCAAAGTGGTGTCACAACATGGAAATTGAGACCATTGTCCTTGCTTTTTAAAGCATGGACAACCTTGTTTGCAAGTCAACACATTTAGAAAGCTAGTCTGCCAGTCCTCAGCAAGCATCTTTCCCACAAAGGGAAGTGCTGAATTTTTAACCAGTTTCCTGAGTGAAGATAATTCATAGAATCTGAAGCTCTGGGTCTGAAATGGTATTAAAGTGAAGAATGCGAGTTGAGTTATTAAGTATGAGATGTTCCAAGTGCTGTTCCAAGTGTGTATATATTGTGTGAAGATACAGAGAATATGGAGAGAATATGTCCAGTTCCAGGAGAATTTCCTGAGGAAAGGGACAAAACAATTGGCCTTCAAGTTTGAGCTCATTTCCCAAAGAAATTCTACTTATACAAAAGACCTGGATAGCTATTTTGGTTTCACTTAGAAAAATGTATTCAGTTGTTTCTATTGCAAGTTGAACATTTTCTCTTACATCTTAATAACTGTAATAAAAGTCACTGTTCACCGAAGCTTTACTATGTTCCAGGTACTGAACTAGAAGACTTATATACATTATTATTTTGACCCCCAAAATAAAATCATGGGATAGGTGCACCTAGTATGCCTATTTTATGGATGAGGAAACCGAGGCACAGAATGGTTAATGTGTCCTGATTACACAGATGTCCTGCATTCGAACTCCAACAGTCTGACTCAAGAGCCCACATTTTTAAATGCCTTAAGAAAAATAAAGTTGCTAATGGAAATATCTCTTAAAAAAATTTATGTGAGATTACACTGCAGCTGAAATTAGATAAACAACTATATTGAAAGCCAATAGTTGAATTCAATCAAGCAATAAGAGTGGCTTAAGTACCAACTAGTTTTCAAAATAATCAATTCAATCATTCATTTGTTTATCAAATCATCACATTATATACTTTAGATATATGCAATTTTATTTGTCAAGTATACCTTAATAAAGCTAAAGATAAAACACAAAATAACCCATTCCACCATTCATTTATTTATTTGACAAATATTTCCTAAGCACCTATTGTGTGCCAGGCAGTGTTCTAGTGCTGGTGATACAGCCATGAACAAACCAGAAAAAATCTACCTTCATATTTTCTTACATTATATTAAAGGGAGACAAATAAAATTCATAGAGTTTCAGATGGTGATAAAGTAGGGAAAGGGAAATCAAGAGTGTGGAGCAAAAGAGGTTTTATTTCAGGCTGGGTCGTCAGGGAAGGCCTCATTAAGAAGGTGACATTTAAGTTCAGTAGTCTCCCATGTTTATGATTTTCCTTTCTTATGGTTTCAGTTACCTGTCGTCAACCACAGTCTGAAAATATTAAATAGAAAATTCCATAAAAATTCATAAGTTTTAAATTGCACACTGTTCTGAGTAGCATGATGAAATCTCACACTGTCCTGCTCCTTCCCACCGAAGATGTGAATCATCCCTTTGTCCAGCAGATCCATGCCTATTAATCACTTAGGAACCTTCTCAGTTATTGGATCAACTCTCAAATATCTGTATATCAGTGTTTGTGTTCAAGTAATCCTTATTTTACTCACCAATAGCCCCATAATGCAAGAATAGTTATGCTGGCAATTCAGATATGCCAAAAAGAGGCCTTAAAGCACTTTCTTTAAGTGAAAAGGTAAAGTTCTAGACTTAATAAGGAAAGGAAAAAGAAAACATGCTAAAGTTGCTAAGGTCTATGGTAAGAACAAATCTTCTATTCATTGAGTTGTGAAGAAGGGGAAAGAAATTTGTGCTCATTTTGCTGTTGCACCTCAAACTTCAAAAGTTATAGCTACTGCATGATAAGTGCTTATTAAGATGAAAAAGGCATTAAATTTGTGAGTAGAAAACAAGCAGAGAGAGATCATATTCATATAACTTTTATTACAGTATATTGTTATAGGTGTTCTCTTTTATAAGTTATTATTGTTAATCTCTTATTGTGCCTAATTTATAAATTTAACTTTATCATAGGTATGTATGTATAGAAAAAAACATAGCATACATAAGATGCAGTATTGTTTGCAGTTTCAAGCATTCACTTGGAGTCTTATAACATGGATAAGTGGGGCCTATTATAAATATTTCCTAAGCACCTATTGTGTAGGAAGTGAAGCGAGTGTAGGAAGTGAAGGAGTAAGCCATACAGATATCTGAAGTAGAAGAAAAGAAAGAAAGAAAGAACATTCCAGGCAGAGAACAGCAACTGCAAAGTCCTTGCAGCAGGAACAAACCTGATGTGTTCAAGGAATAGTAAGTCAGCCACTGTGACTGGATTTGAGTGAATAAGAGTAATGGGGAGATGGAATCTATGAAGTAACAGGGCTACTTCATGTAGGGCCTTGTAGGCCTCGGTAAAGACTGTGACTTTTACTCTGAGTAAGACGTGGAACCACTGGAGAATTCTGACTAAAGGAGTGACATAATTAGACGTATATTTTTAAAGAATCACTCTGTATTGAAAATAGATTGTGTGGCGGAACAGGGCAACCTAAAAGTGGAACGGATTTACAATAATCCAGGAAAAAGATGATGAATTAGATCAAGGAGTGGGCACAATAAAGTATAGTAAACTCCTATATTTTGGTAGTAGATATATCAGGGCTTACTGACAGATTGGATGTGGAGTGTGACAGAAAGAAGGGTCAGAGAAAACTCCAAAATTTTGTTTTATTTTCTTATTCTTTCTTTTTTTTAATTAAGTTTATTGGAGTAACATTGATTATACAATTATATATTTTCAGGTGTACATTATCATTTGATATCTGTATATTCTATTATGTGTTTACCACCCTAAGTCCAGTTTACTTCAGCTACCATATATTTGATCTCCTTTACCCACTTCACCATCTCTCTAAGCCCTGTATTTGACCCTCTTTACTCCATCTACCACTCCCCTCCTCCCCCACCCCACTAGTAACCACTAATCTATCTATAGGCCTCTGATAACCACTAGCCTGTAGTCCATGTCCATGAGTCTCTGTTTGTCCTGTTCATTTGTTGTTTTTAGGTTTATATCCCACATATAAGTGATATCATGTGATTTTCAATTTTTTCTGTCTGGCTTATTTCGCTTAGCATGATCATCTTGAGGTCCATCCATGTTGTCGCAAATGGCAATATTTCACCTCTTCTTATGGCTGAGTGATATTTATTGTATACATGTACCACTGCTTCTGTAGCCAATCATCTATTGTAAGACACTTTGGTTGCTTCCATATCCTGGCCTCTGTGAATAATGCTGCTATGAACATCGATGGGCAAATATCTTTTCAGATATGGGCTTTTAAGTCTTTGGGGTAAATACCCAATAGAGGGAATGCTGGATCATATAGTAGATCAATTTTTAGTTTTTCGAGGAAACTCCATAGTGTTTTTCATAGTGACTGAATCAATTTGCAGTTTCACCAACAATGTATGAGGATTCCATTTTCTCTGCATCCTCTCCAGCATTTGTTATTACTTATCCTGTTGATTATAGCCATTCTAACAGGTGTGAGATGGAATCTTATTGTGGTTTCAATTTGCATTTCCCTAATAGCTAGAAATGTTGAGCATCTTTTCATATATTTGTTGCCCATTTGTATGTCCTCTAAGGAGAAGTGTCTGTTTAGGTCTTCTTCCCATTTTTTGATTGGATCATCTGTTTTTTTGTTGTTACTGAGTTGTATGAGTTCTTTGTATATTTTGGATATTAGGCCCTTATCAGAGGTGTTGATTGGAAATATATTTTCCCATTCAGATGGTTGTCTCTTTACCTTGCTGACGATTTCTTTTGCAGAGCAGTTTTTAGTTTGATGTAGTCCCATTCATTTAGTTTGGCTCTTACTTTCCTTGCCTTTGAGGTCAAACTCATAAAATCCTCTTTAAGTCCAAGGCCTTCGGTTTAGTTCCTATGTTTTCTTCTATGCATTTTATTGTTTCAAGTCTTACATTAAGGTCCTTAATCCATTCTAAGTTAATTTTGGTGTGTGGTGATAGACAACAGTCTAGTTTCATTCTTTTGAAGGTGGCTTTCCAGTTTTCCCAGTATCGTTTATTGAAGAGGCTTTCCTTCTCCACTGTATGTTTCTGGCTTCATTGTTGAAAATTATTGGCCCATATAAATATGGGTTTACTTCTGATTCTGTTCCATTGGTTTATGTGTCTGTTTTGCTGCCAATATCATGATGCTTTGATTACTGTCGCTTTGTAGTATAATTTGAAGTCGGGCAGGGTAATGCCTCTGACCTCGTTCTTTTTTCTCAGGATGGCTTTGGCAATTCGAGGTCTTTTGTGCTTCCATGCAAATATGATGATTTTTTATTCTATTTCTTTTTAAAAAGCCAATGAGATATTGATGGGGATTGCATTAAATCTATGTAATGCTTTAGGTAATACAGTCATTTTAACTATGTTGATTCTTCCAATCCAAGAACACAGAATATCTTTCCATTTCTTTGTATCTTCGATTTCTTTCAATAGGGTCTTTTAGTTTTCATTATATAGGTCCTTCACTTGTTTCGTTAAATTTACTCTAGGTATTTTATTCTTTTAGTTGCATTGCAAATGAAATTATTTTTTCCACTTCTTTTTCTGACACTTCATTATTAGAGTATAGGAACCCTATGGGGTCTTAAACATTGATTTTGTATCGAGAAATTTTACTGTATTTGCTTATTGTTTCTAGTAGTGTTCTTGTGGAGTCTTTAGATTTTTTATATAGAGAATCATGTCATCTGCAGATAGTAACAGTTTGACTTCTTCGTTTCCTATTTAGATGCCCTTTATATCTTTCTCTTGTCTGATTTCACTGGCTATGACTCCAAAGTTATCTTGAATAAGAGTGGTGATAGTGAACAGACTTGCCTTGTTCCTGATCTTAGAGGGAAGGTTTTTAGTTTTTCACCATTAAGTATAATGTTGGTTGAAGGTTTGTCATAGATGGCCTTTATTATGGTAAGGTACTTTCCTTCTATTATGATTTTGTTAAAAGTTTTAATCATAAATAAATGCTGTATCTTGTCGAAGGCTTTTTCTGCATCTCTTGATATGATCATGTGAATCTTATTTTCTAATTTGTTTATGCAGTATATCACATTAATTGATTTGCATGTGATGAACCATCCCTGCCCCTGGGATCAAGCCCATGTGATCATGGTGTATAATCTTTTTAATATGTTGCTGTATTTGGTTTGCTTCTATCTTATTTAGGATTTTTGCATCTGTGTTCATGATAGATATTGGTCTGTTGTTTTCTTTTTCTGTGTTATCTTTTCCAGGTTGTGGTGTCAAAGTAATATTGACCTCATAAAATGAGTTGGGAAGTATTGCCTCCTCTTCGAATTTTTGGAAGAGTTTGAGGAGAATAGGTATTATATCTTCTTTGAATGTTTGGTAGAATTCACTGGTGAAACAATCTGGTCCTGGACTTTTACTTTTTGGTAGGTTTTTGATGATTGTTTCAATTTCCCTACTGCTGATCAGTCTATTTCGGTTTTCCAGTTCTTCTTGAATCAATCTAAGAAGGTTGTATTTTTCTAAGTACTGGTCCATTTCTTCTAGGTTATTAAATTTGGTATTGTATACTTTTTAATAATATTCTTGTATGATTACTTGTTTTTCTGCGTTGTAGGTTATGTTTCCCCCTCTTTCATTCCTGATTTTGTTTGTATCCTTTCTCTTTTTTCTTTAGTGAGTCTAGCCTTCTAAAGAACCTTCTCAAAAAACCAGCTCTTTGTTTCAGTTATGTTTTTCTATTGGTTTTTCGTTTGTTTGTTTGTTTTCAATTTCATTTATTTCTGATCTAATTTTAATTATTTCTTTCCTTCTGCAGACTTTTGGTTTTATTTTTTTCTTCCTTTTCTAGTTTTTTAAGATGAAGCTTTAGGCTGTTTATTTGGGCTCATTCTTGTTTTTTGAGCTAAGCCTGTAATGATATTAACTTTCCCCATATGACCACTTTTGCCATGTCTCAAAAGTTTTGATATGTTGTACTATCATTACCATTCATTTTATGTATCTCTTGATCTCTCTTTTTATTTCTTCCCTGACCCAGTTATTCTTCAGTAGCCTGTTGTTTAATCTCCACATATTTGTTGATTTTTCTGCTTTCTTTCTGTAGTTTTGATCTCTAGTTTCAAAGCATTATGATCAGAGAATATGGTTGGTATGATTTCAACACACTTATATTTGTTGAGGCTATCTCTGTGTCCCAGTATGTGGTTGATTTTTGAGAATGTTTCATGTGCACTAGAGAATAAAGTATAAGCAGCTGTTTTGAGATGGACAACTCTGTGATGTCAATTATGTCCAGTTTGTTTAATGTGTCATGTAAGGATTTTGTTTCCTTATTGATTTTCTGTTTGGATGATCTGTCCATATCCGACAGTGTTTTACTTAGGTCACTACTACAATAGAGTTTGGGTCTGTTTCCCCCTTTAGTTCTGTAGCAATTGCTTTACATATTTTGGGGCTCCCTGATTGAGAGCATAGATATTAATAAGTGCTATGTCTTCTTGGTGCATGATTCCCTTTATCATTATGAAGTGTCCCTCAGTATCTTTCTTTACAATTTTTATTTTGAAGTTTATTTCATCCAATATTAGTACTGCTACTCTCTCTTTTCTCTGAATGCCATTTGCTTGAAATATCATTTTCCACCCTTTCACTTGGAGTCTACATTTGTCTTTGGAGCTGAGATGTGTTTCCTGGAGGCAGCATATGGTATGCTTTTGGTTTTTGATCCATTCTGCAACTCTGTGTTTTTTTTATTGATGAGTTAAGTCCATTTACATTTAGGGTGATAATCGAAATATGAGGTCTTCTTATAGCCATTTTATCTTTTGCTTTCTGATAGCTCAGTGTTTCCATTTCTTTGTTGTCCTTGTGCTTCTCTTTTCTTTATTTCAGTTGATTTTTGTAGGTTTTGCCCCTGGCCCTTCTTGTTTTATGTTATATACAACTGTTCTAAATCTTTGGCGTGTGGTTACTATTACGAATATGTAAAGGATAGTTATATATAGATATCATCGCCCATTTTCTTCTGTGCGTGCCTTATCTCCTTTCTTATTTGAGAATTTAGATCTTTGAATCTTTCCCTTTTCAGTCATTGTCATCTCAATTTGTCCCTATGTATGCTGAAAGTTCATTATTATCTTGCTATGACAGTTCTCTTATTATTATTTAAGCTTGTATAGCCCTGTTCTTAGTAATGATTGTACTACTCCTCTGCTTCTATTTTCCTGATAATCACTTTACTCCTAATTATGTATTTTTTTGTGTTTTGGTATTTTGTTTTCACTGAACTGACTCTTTTTCAGTATTTCTTGTAGTACAGTCCTCATAGTGGAGACTTCCCTCAATTTTTGTATGTCTGTTAAAGGTATAAATTTCTCCATCTAAAGGAGAGTTTAGATGGATACATTATTCTAGGCCGGTAGTTCCTTTCACTTAATAGTTGAAATATTTGATTCCATTCCTTTCTGGCTTGCAAGGTTTGTGCTGAGAAGTGTGATGATAATCTAAAGAGTTCCTTTATAAGTTACCGTTTTCTTCTCTCTGGTTGCCCTGAGACTTCTGTGTTTGTTGTTGATTTTTGATAACTTTAATACAATGTGTCTTGGGGCAGGCCTTTTTGGGTTGAGATAATTAGATGTTCTGTTGACTTCTTGAATTCTACCCTCCTGCTCATTCCTTAGATTTGGGAAATTCTCATCCACTATTTGTTTGAAAATGCTTTCTAGTCTCTGCTCCTTTTCCTTGCTTTTGATAATGCCCATTATTCTTATGTTTCCTTTCCTGATAGTATCAGCTACTTCTCGCATTTCTCTTTCATTATTTTTCATTCTTCCGTTTCTGTCTTCTTCCTTCTGATTTATTTCTAGATTTCTGTCTTAAAAATCACTGATCCTTTCCTCCATTTGGCCGACTCTATTTCCCAAACTTGCTATCATTTTTTAGCTCTCGCAGTGTGTTCTTTTCTGGAAGTTCTAGTTGGTTCTTTTTGAGGGTTTCAATCTCCTTGCTCTTCTCATCTAGTTGTTTTTTCAATTCCTGAAATTGTTTCTTTGAGTTGTTTTGCATCTCATTGAGTTTTTTCAGAAGTAGCATCCTGAATTCTCTGTCATTTAAGTTGCATATTTCTATGTCTGTAAGCTTATTTTCTGGAGATTTTTCTCTTTCTTTCTGAGCTGCCTTGTCACCTTCTTTGTTCATGGCATTTAATGGACTATTTCTTCTCCTAGGCATTAATGGAAATGTATTCTACTGATTTTTCAGAAAGAAGATTTATTATACAAAATTCTCTCTTTAGCCTGTTGCAAAGAAGGCACTTCTCTTTTGGTTTCAAGTAGGTGACATCTAAGCCTCTTGAATCCCTGCTTTATATAAAGTCTTAATAATGCTTTTTAAATTTTCTTGTAGATATTTAATGATGCTTGCTACCTTCAGTTTCAGTCCCTGTCAGTGTCAGCGACAGTCTTGGCAGCATTTGCTCAGATTCCCCTGGGGTTCTCCGCAGTTTTTGGCCTCAGAGGATATGGAGGGAGTTGCCCTCTGGATTCATGGTTGGGGGCTGTTGCTCAGCCTTGATTTTGCAACCATAGCCAGCAAAAATCAACTGTTATTACTCCGTGATCCTGTCCCATTTTTCCACCCTGATTATTGAGCCCTGCAGCTTTCCCAGGCAGAGCTGTTCAGAGAACTTACCACTCTTTCTCCCCTCCTCTTTCTCCTGCAGGGAGCTCTGGCAGCTGTGAGAAGCAGCTTCTTTATTATTCTCAGTCCACTGCCCAACACCTGGGGTTCTGACCTGTGGTAGCTCTTATGCACAGATCCCATGCCCAGTCATACTGGTGTGAAGTTTAGGTGTTTTTTGTTGAGTTTTAGATATTCAGCTTGTTGTTGTTTCAAGGGGAGAGATCTGGGAACATCTTTCACTCCGCCACATTTCCAACGATTTTCCAAAGTTTTTGACCTAAGCAACTGCATGTTGTACTTTCTTTTTACCAAGTTGGGAGGATTATGCAAAAATATATTATACCAGGTGAATAATCAGGAGTTCAGTTTTGGATATAATCAGTTTGGTTAGACTTCCGAGTGAATATATCAAGTACATGATTGGATATATAAGTCTGGAATTGAGTGGAAAAGCTGGAAATTTGAAACTGGGAGATCCAAATTTGATACTCACCAGTGCTTAGATTGTATTTAAAGCCATGGGATGAGATGAATCTGAGATCTCCATGGAAGTGCGTGTAGACAAGGAAGAAAAGAGATCTGACTGAACCTGGAGAAATCTAATGTTTAGAGTTGAGAATATGAAAAGGAACCAGCGAAAGAACTTAGAAGGAAAATCCAGTGAAGTAGGAAGAAAACCAGGAAAGTGGGATGTCCCAGAAGGCAAGTAAAACAAGAAGGAGTGACCAGCTGCATCAAATACTCTTGATAAGTCAAGTAAGATAAATACCAAGAATTGACCAGTCTACTGCTATGGAGATCATTGTTGACCTTGAGAAGAACAGGTGCTGTGGTGCGGTTGGAAACAAAAGCATGAACAAGCACGTTTAAGAGAGCAGACAAACACATATTCATAGCAGTGCTATTCATAATAGCCAACAAGTGTAAAGTACCCAAGTCCATCAAGTCATGACTAGACAAACAAAATGGGGTATATCTAGATTATGAAATATTATTCATCTGTAAGAAACAATGAAGTTCTGACTCATGTTACAACATGGATGAACCTCAGAAACAGTATGCTAAATGAAAGAAGCCAGACACAAAAAGACAAATATTCTCTAGTTCCATTTATATGAAATGTTCAGAAAAGGCAAATTCATAGGGGCAGAAAGTAGATTAATGGTTGCCAAGGGCTAGGGAGAGGAATGAATGGAAAATGACTGCTTATGAGTATGGGATGTATTTTGGGGGTGATTGAAATGTTCTAGAAGTGGTAGCGTTGGTTGCACACATTGTAAATGTACCGAGAGCCAGTAAATTATATACTTCAAAATGGTGACTTTTATAGTATATGAATTGTATCTTTAAAATGATAATTAAAAAAAAGAGTAACTGGGAAGAGAGAGATTAGAGACAGAGAGTAAATAATTCTTCTGAGAATCTTTGCTGTAAAGGGGAGCAAAGGAATTAGAACTGGAGGAAGAATGTAGTAAACATGAGTTTTTTGAAATGAAAAAAATAACAGTATATTTGTATGCCTATGAAAATAATCCAGTACAGAGGGGAAAATTGATGATGCCAAAAAGAGAAGAGATTGTTGTAGTCATATCAGGTTATGTGCCTGGTTCCCACTGGTGGTATTTTGATGCATTGTGTGACAAGCAAGACACTTATGGTGAGTGGAGCCCAGGCCTCTTACCAGGACCTGACTAGCAGTGAGTGAAAAGATATCAACTAACATCATTGTTGCTAAATAATCAATCTGGATCCACTAGCAGATGAGAAACACAGGCATTTACATGGGGGTAATCATGGAATTTTATGACCACAAAAATATTACAAGTCATTTTACAAATGAGCAAACTGAGACCCAGACTAGGGACGTAATTGTCCATTCTCATTGCTGTTTGGCTGAGTCTTGAACCGGGTCTTTTAGCTTCTAATCCAGTGCTCTTTCCACTACTAATCCACTGCCTTCTAGAAAAAGGAGAACAATTTGGGATTACAAGAGTTACCATAGGAAGTCTAGGAGGCTTTATTTCCCTTCTAATAGAAGGAAAAGAGGAGTATGATAGCACCATAAGATAGAAAGGGAGTCTGTGCATTGATTTCTTCCTTCTTTCATCTTCCTAACTCCAGCCAGGAATATGCTAAAACCCTCTTGACCAAACAGTGTCTGTGCAGAGAAGTTTCCTCTTCCTCCCAAAGCAACCCATTCTGGTGCTGAACAGGAATCCTCCATAAAACATTGTCCTTGTCCCTTCTTACCTGCACATAGAGAAATGAGCAATTTCCAAATTACATAATATAATTAACTCTTCCTACAGACTATTCTGTACAAAATCTGACTTCTTTCACTTATCCTCAATGCATTAGCCATCTGTGAACACTCCTTTGAGTTTTTCCTTGTCTTTTTGAAGTTGGGGGATCAAAGAATGGGACCTACTATTCTAGTCAGGGTCAGGGCCATGCTGACATAGTAGAAGGTGGCGTTGCCACAGACACCAGACCCTCCTAAAAGAACTTGAGCATTTCTCTGAGATGAGCAGGAGGCTGCCTTCTGTGGCCAAAGGGGACAATGGTTTGCCAAGGTAGAAATAGAATTTCTGTTCTGAGATGAGAGACAGAAAAGGAGAACAGAAACAGAAGCAAAATTTGGCAGAATGCAGGGCTGCTGTGGAGAGGTAGTTAAGCCAATAATCCATTCAACTTTATGTGATCTGCAGCAGTGGAGAGGAGAAATGACACAGATGACCCTGAACACTAGATAATCCACATGGTATTATAAAATGCATCTTGTACAGTTATAGAATGTGGGCTTGTATTGCACGGTGTGATGTTTCAATAGTTTATTGGTTTTCATAATTCCATTTGACTTGGACCAGGATCAAAATCACACACCTCAAGTATTAGTACTTGATACTTGACTGCT
This sequence comes from Rousettus aegyptiacus, assembly GCF_014176215.1. Classification (NCBI taxonomy): domain Eukaryota; kingdom Metazoa; phylum Chordata; class Mammalia; order Chiroptera; family Pteropodidae; genus Rousettus; species Rousettus aegyptiacus. The sequence goes on along the minus strand of NW_023416312.1, from coordinate 77,480,410 downwards.
CCTAAATGCCCTGAGTGTCAGGGGAAAAGCAGATCATAGAGAAATGGCTAGCAAGGAGGTGACCATCAAGGCAGGAATACTGGCTGAATGAGGCAGGTGTTCTGGCCCAAGAGGCTGGTGGGATCCTAATTGCAATAACCCTGCCATAGCTGAGGTCTGAGGTGGGGGTCCAGCTATTCACTTATCCTAAATGCATTAGCCATCTGTGAACACTCCTTTGAGTGTTATATAGACTGAGGCTGCAGCCTCCCAACAATCTTCCTGCTCTATAGCTTCCCTTCCAAGATTAACTGCTACCGAAGTACTGCTTGAATCATACTGTTCTCCTTCTTTGTCTATGAAGCTGCAAGAAGAGACAGGATGTAGTTCCCTTGTAAAGCTCCTATTCTACTAAACTAAAAGGGTCCCAGATTGAGGCCAAAATGTCAGTTGTGTCACTACTGAGGGTCTGGGTTGAGCTGACAGTTTCTCAGGCCCTTTCCCTTTGTGAGATGCCCTTTGCTCCAAATGAGATGGCTCATTTACATAATCTCTTAATCCCTGGCCTTCAGAGTTTTCTGTTTTTGAATTTCTTCAGCATATCCCCTGGGGTCTCTCCAAAAACTCTATTCACTGACAACTTGGAAAGGCCCTCATAATAGTACTGGGTTCCTTCTAGACTGTTTTACAAATGGTCAGTTTTATGGAAGATGGCTAGTGAAGGATTCTCTCTCTTCCCTGATAAGATTAGAAAGGGGTGGAGGTGGGGGCGGGGGGGGTGGGGATAGGTAAACAAGCTATGTCTCTGGGTGAGATATTTACATGAGTCCCATGCAGAACTAGTTATATGAACAAATAGTCCAAACATCAAAAAGTTTCCAATGTTTTCTAGGATCTCAAAGCAGGGAGGGAGCTGAGGCACTGTGTGGTCCAGCCCCTTGTCTCCAGGCAGGCAAAGGATTTCAATTAAGCAAGATGAACACAAAATGGCCAACTGCTCCTTCCGGTCTCTAGAGACAGACTCAACATCTTTGTCAAGTCATCTCTCCTTGTGCTTTATGTCCTTAATAAGGATCAAGATTGGACAGACAGAATTGTCGTGGATCATACTGGGGAGAACTGCTATAGAGACAAAGAATGGACAAAAGGAAGAGAAACTGTTGATGAAAAAGGCTTTCAGAGACTGTTAGGAAAGATTAGCTGAGCTGTACAGGACATCTGTGTAAATTGAGCGTGGCCTCCCAACACCACCATAGATAATTCTGTCTATTCTCTATCCACACTGACTCTCCCATATCCACCTCATCCTCTCCATTTCCACTAGCAGCCTCCAATTTCACTCGTTCAACAAGCATATGTAGTGTGAATCTACTCTGTGCTAGATACTGAGAATACAGAGTTGAACGAGACACTGTGCTCATTCTCTAAAGATTTGAGAGTTTACAACCTAGTAAGGAAGATAAGTCTCAATAACGGGCAATTGTGATATATTTAACAAAGGCAAGAAGCTACCACCTTCTCTTATATAGACTGAGGCTGCAGCCTCCCAACAGTCTTCCTGCTCCATAGCTTCCCTTCCAAGATTTACTGCTACCAAAGCACTGCTTGAATCATACTGTTCTCCTCTGAATAGTTTTCTATCCCTCTCTATTGTCCGTTGACTACCTGCTTTTCTCCAGAGCCTAGGACCCCAGTTCCCCCATGCTCTGATTCCAAAGTGCCTCTCCAGCCTTATCTCCCACTCCTCTCCCAGGGAAACCTTGTACTCCTGCAACCCGGTCCCTTCCATGGATATCCCATCCGCCTGTGTGGTTTGCTTCATGCCATTGCCTCTGAAATGCCTTCCTGCCCTCCCCAATCTCTACCTAACAAAGGATTAATCTCTATTTCTCTTTCACAACTCAGATACCACTTCTTTCTCTTCCTTCTCCTCTTCTGTTCAGCTCAGCTCCTTGCTTACAGAATTACATGGTAATATTCTGGCATTAGAGTGATTCATCTGCATATCTTATCTGTCCCACTAGACTTTAAATTTCATTCAAGACTGATATTTATTGAATGAGGGGCAAATGAAGGGCATTATGAACTTGGAGCTGAATCATAGGATGCCAAATGAAGTTATTGGTGAGGAAAGAGGACACAGTATATCTGAAAGAATGCTTATTAGGTTGTTCAGGTTTCTGACACAAAAGGGTAAAGAGGGTCTGTTTTCTTTAAAAAATAAATTTTCCTTCTGTAATCGTCAATATTTTCTTGAAAGCAAAGGTAGAGGAGCTTCTAGTTTTTACTCTGTATGGTTTAGCTCTAGCTAGCTAGGGAAAGGACATGCTACTCCTTATGAAAAAAAATATGAGACCCAATATATTTTTCATAATGAATAAATATCATTTCCCCAACTAAACTATATGCTCCTCAAGCACAAGAATGATTTCTAAATTTCCTTTACAGATGTTTCCTTTGCTTCACAGGGACATGTGTATGCCCCTTTACAGAGTAGAACTCTGTAAAATCAGGTCAGGAAAGAACAATTTGATAGCAAATCCCACTTTTGATGCCTATAAAGGCCACAGTCATTGCCTGATGGTGCAATTCACCAGCCAGAATTTTCAGGTCTGGTTAAGCAAGTGCTACTCCTAACCTGGGAGGAGGAGGATGTTTATACCATCCTGTGGCATGAGGGCATCAGATGCAGCATATTGGCTTGTACTCTCCACACCAAAAAGTGCAGGCATAAGAGGGAAAAACATAGCAAAAGAGAATTTGATTGAGCTTGTTTCTTTGACATTCCATCTAAAAACATACATTCCCCTGTGATGGAGGAAAAACGAAACTCGAGCAAACCATAGAGAATCAAAAGGCCCCTTTATTTCTTATCTACTTTTAAGCAATCTTCCCAAAGTTGTGTGATATGCCTGTCATTATTCATTTGGAAAGAACCCCACAGAAGAGAGGTGGGCCTGTGCGTTTCAACCGAGGGCATTATAAATGAGTACATGATAGACACCACACTGCAGATACCACCAAATGTAATTGCTTTGACTGCTACTAGCAGAATTGGGGTTCATGAGGGTGTTGAAGGTGGAATGCTTTGGGTTTGGGGGGATTTCCTTCAGTTTTTTGCAATATAATTGAAATACAGTGTTGTATAAGTTTGTATACAGCATTTTTTATATATATTGCAAAATGATTACCATGATAAGTTTAGTTAACATCCATCATTTCAAACAGATATAAAAAAAGAGAAAAAAAATGTTATTTTTCCTTCTAATGAGAACTTTTTAGGATCTACACTCTTGGAGACTTTCACGTACACCACATAGCAGGGATAACTATTGCCATCATGTTATTCATTATATCCCCAGAAGTTATAACTGAAAATTTGTACCTTTTGACCACCTTCATCCAACCACCCATCCCCAGCCCCCATCTCTGGTAACAACAACTCTGATCTCTTTTTCTATGAGTTTGGTGCGTGCAGGTTTTTGTTTGGTTTGGTTTGGTTTGGTTTTAGATTCCACATTTTAGTGAGATTATATAGTATTTGTGTTTCTCTGTCTGACTTAGTTCACTTAGATAATGCCCTCAAGGTAGAGTGCTTTGTTAATGACAGAGTAAAAATCAAATGTGTATTTTTAAATGTGCCTAACTAGCCACAGAAAGGAAATCAGGCAATATAATTTTCTAGCTACACAGAGACTAGGCGGGACTGTGGGAAATTCTACCTGATCTCCACACCATTGCCTCCCTCACCAGAGAAAGAATAGGCAGCAGCCTCCCAGCTGGATCCAGGTAATTACAGTTTTATTCAGGATTGTTTAGCTTTTTTTTCCAAATGTATTCCTGTCAATTAGAGGAGTGGGGATGAGGACAAGATATATAGTAACATGTTTGTACTCTTGGGAATAGTTTTAAAATCTATAATCTCAGACAAAGAGCGCCAGTGACTGAGCATAAAATGTTTGGTGTTGGGGGTAGGGGTGGGTAGGAAACCAGATTTATCCACAGGCCACTACTAAGGTTCTTTGAAATGTCTGGCCCTTATACCTTTGCTCATAGGTGTTTCAGTTGGCATCCAGCCTTTTCGTCTTGCCCTGAGGAGTGGATCCAACCACCGTCCTCACCTTTAAAATAAATCTCACTTTAAAACAAGGGGCTGAGTTACAGCCATGCCACCCTGAACACGCCCAATCTCTTCCGATATTGGAAGCTAAGCAGGTTTGGGCCTGGTTAGTACTTGGATGGGAGACCACCTAGGAATACCAGGTGCTATAGGCTTTAAAATATATATAAAAATAAAAATTAAAAAATAAAAAAACAAGGGGCTGAGTGACTGACTGGGAAAGGAGGAAATATGCCCAAGCTACAAAGACCATGGGGGAACCTGCATGCATAGCACCTTAAGCTAGATTTCCTGGAAAAATCATTAAGAGTAACCTGGCTAAAGGTTGGGGAAACCCCTTAGGAATCAGGAAAGGGTCACCAGAAGTTCTGGCAATGAATGCGAAAGAGTGGAATTACCTGTGTAACCCAGGCTGTGGGGCCACAGTCTTCCTCATGAGGCAGGCCTATAGCGGCTTTTTTCTATCTGCTGCCTATAAACTCCTCCTTGCAGGGTAAATCAGCTTGGTACTTTGGGAGAATCAAAACTGAGTGTTATTTTCCTCTGCTGGAAGAAAGACCAGGCAGACAAAGTTCGGCTGTACTAGGCATTCAAGCCTTTCCGTGCCCCTTTCTCATCAGGGGTCTGCTTCTTGCAGCCACAGAGCCTCAGAGCAGGCACTGGGCAAACAGGCTGAGCAGGCTAGAGGATTTTGCCATTAACCTTAGGCACAAGCAGCACCTTTTGGCTTTTCCTTGATAATGAGGCCTTAGCTATATAAGAATATCACACCAACAGCCATTATGACTGAAATCCATTTAAACAAAGGGCACACCGAATTAAACAATTAGGACTTGGCATAACTATGATGTCAAATGACCTATTCGATTTTTTTAAATTTGTATAAGTCTATTTTAATTGCTAATGTGTGTGTGCACGCATACACATACTCGTGTACACGCAGAACTGAAGTTGAGGCAGCACTGCATATAGTTTCAAGTTCAGTTCTTCAAGTCCAGGCCCTTTCTCTGAACCTACCAAAAGCTAGTCTGAGCAACTATACAGGCTGTATTCTTTAAAACCTAGTAGATTAATACTGAATCACTGTACCATTTTGCATAATTGTTGAGGGAGGAGTTAGCAGAGTCAGACTCCACCATTGGCTGTATCCTGTTAACTTGGGTTAAAGAATATAATTGGTTAACATTTTAAAAGCAAATAAAAGTGCTTAAATATTTTGTAATTTGCAGCTTGAAAGAAAAACAGTGATGGGTTTCCAAGTGCATGTCTTTACTTTTAATGAAGTGTTTATTTTTCATGGTTCTATTGGCAATAAAAGAACAGCTCCACATCAAAAGCCTTCAGGGAAGCAGTTTTCATTTAGAGGACAGTGAGATTGCCAATAATTCTGATGGTATTTTTTTTAAGTAAACTCACTCGACTGTATTTCTAGATATAAGTTATTGCCTGTTATCTCAGGTAATTATTTTTCATTGTTTCTTACCCATATAAGCAAATTATAACACATTATGTACTATACTCTAAAAAGATTTTTAAAAATGAAGTGACACTGAGATCAGGGGGCTGCAGAATGTTTGAATGAACATTATCTTCTGTGCTTGTTCATTTTGTTGGAAGAATGATTCATTCATTTCAAATTTGGCAACTTGAACAGTAGCAAATATAATTTTTCTATCACATTGCAAAATCAGTTTATTGCCCTTCCCAGGATTTCAGCATTCATTTGCACCTGTTTCCTTTGCCAATAGCACCCTCTTCTGGGTTCTGTCATCCATCGCATCTAATAAAATAGACCCAAATTGCAAATGGAGGCCTCCCAGCAACATTGCACACAGCAGGACACCATTCATAAATCAGTTTACGCCCTAGTGACTCACTACTAGATTTTTTTTTCTGTAAAACAGCACTGCTCAAGGAAGTCATCAAGAATTCAGAAGCTGCAAAAAATACCTTTGTTTGATTAATCATCTCTCTTAATTTTTTCTTTGTATTGAACAAGGTTAATAATACTTCTTATCGCTCAAAGTTAAACTGCATTAGCTGCCAAGTGATTTTTATTTTCAAAGGCCTGTTATCACTGCCAATAGGCTTCAAAGTTGGCATTGGTTCCATTCCTCAGGTATGACTCCGAGGGACATCTGACCAATGCAACATTTCCCACTGGAGATGTCAGCAGCTTCCACAGTGACCTGGAGAAGCTGACAAAAGTAGAGCTAGATACTTCCAACAGTGAAAATGTCCTCATGTCAACCAACTTGACAGCAACTAGTACCATATATATTTTAAAACAAGGTAAGAATATTTCCAACTTCGCCTGACTATATTTGCTCTGAACTTCTACCATCCAATCTCTGTACACCATTAATAAATAGAATTCACTTCTGGCTGAGAAGATGCCTTCTTATTAGTTTTTGGCTATGAAGGCTGAAACCCAGGCAAAATCACCCCTTTCACAAGTTCACATAGCAACCTTGAGCTACATCTCTGTGGGAGTCACTAGGTTACATCCCTGCCAAATCTTCTCTTCAATCAAGTCATTTCTGAGCACCCAGCTGTGTGTAAAGCTCTTTTAGGTTCTGAAAAGGTTAGAGCAAAGAAATGGAGTCTGTGCTCCATCTAAGATTAGAAAGCAAGATTCATGCTGACATGGGTGAATCAAACGGGTAAATTAGGATACACACTGAGCAAGAATATAAGTGAAATGAGATAATTAAAGGCTCATTCTGTTCAAATAAAGCAAAGTAAGAAAGAACAGAAGATAAAAAGAAAGAAGGGAGGGTGGGGAGAAGGGAAGGAAAGAAGAATGGAATAAAGAAGGGAGGAAGGAAGGAAAGAAGGAAGGAAGGAAGGAAGGAAGGAAGGAAGGAAGGAAGGAAGGAAGGAAGGAAGGAAGTAGGGAGGTTGGACTTGGAAGGAATGTCTTGGAAGCTAAAAAGGAAGTGGACACACATAAATTGTTTTCTCTTTACCTAGTCATTAAGGACTCATTCTGTTTTTAGGTTGTGGGGCCAGACACAGAACTGTCCAACATTCAGATCCGCCTTAAAAGAATTGGTGGCAAACTTTGTCGGTGTTACTATTTTGTTGAATACAGCAATTGTGCTGGTGTCCTCAGGCAGTAAAGATGCCTCGTTGAACTTGATACTCTTTTCATACTAGCTCCCACCATACCAAAGTGAAGAGGACAATCCACCAAGTCAAAAAGGGAGTTAATAAAGAAAGAAAAAAACACCCTGCAGTATTAGACAGGAGTCTTTTATCCAAGAAACAAGATACCCCAACTATGAAAATAACAAAACCCAAATGGACGGAGGGCATGCCTGCTCTCAGAGTAGTTTTCTAGTTCAGAAGGCAGTTGGGTCCACAACACCCCACCTGCTCGCCCTTTCCCAAACTTGCCTCCTAACTCTCAACTTGTCTCTTTTCTGCTTACTGTGCTTCCCTTTCTCCCCTCTCTTTCTCCTTTGCTTCTGTCTACAGAAAATATCCAAAGTACCTATCGGGTGAGTCCAGATGGCTCCCTACATGTCACTTTTGCCAGCGGGATGGAGCTCAGCCTCAGCTCAGAGCCCCACATCCTAGCCGGGGCGGTCAATCCAACCCTGGGCAAGTGTAACATCTCACTGCCTGGAGAGCACAATGTAAACCTCATTGAGTGGAGGCAGCGGAGGGAACAAAACAAAGGCAACATTTCAGCTTTTGAAAGGAGACTGAGGGTAAGGCTTGACCTTATACAAGACATAGAACTTTTGTTGTATGTTTCCAAACTGCAGAGAATTTCTAATCTGACATCCCATTTGTCCAAAACTTTTCTAGGTGACTGTCTAGCTTATATGATATACTAAATCAAGAGGGGGTGCTAATGATGGATAATGGTTCAAGATCCTTAAATGAACAGTCTAATAGGAGCTTCCTTTGTCCTTAGCCTGCTGAATTACTCTAATAATAGCAATTTCAAACACCAAGGTTTGTGTAGAGAAAGGTCTTTAGTCAGGAAGCCCTCTAGAATTTTTCATGGCATACCCTGGAGGTAGTTATCAGGTCAACCTGGTTGATCCAAGTTCCTGCTTTTGGGTAGTTTATACTTCATTTGGAAAGACCAGGCAGGCACACACTGAAGGATGAGAGACATAAGGTGACATTCGGACAAAGACAAGATAAAAGAAAAAGTCAATGAGTTATATCATTGCCATGGATACATATGAAGGGCCAGAGGGCTATAAAGCTAATACTGAGATTGAGCTACTGGTGCTCAGAGAGAGTTGCCTGGGGAAAATTAAAGATTTGGGAGTATTCGAATCCTTACCAAGCACAGTTCACCACAGTTAACCAGGTATTTCTCAGTCCAAATTGCCTTTCTGCAGTGCACAAGGCCTACTACCCATGTTAAGATGATGTGACCAGCTTTCCAAATATAGTAACATTCATTATCAGCCCCAGAGCAACTGCCAGCCTCAAGGAAATAATCAGTCATTATTGAGACCAGGTCTGCTTTGAGCACCTGTGTAATGCCCGGGATATCTGGAATGCTTGCATTTTCTTCACTCAGAGAAAAAAAATTCACTCAGAGTAAAAATGTGGTAACCTTTAAGGTGTGGAAATGCAACAATAAACAACCACCCAAATTCAGTGTGAAGTAGCCAAACCAGTCCCATGGCTTGATATAAACAAACTTATCTATGACAATGCTTGCTTTTCAATCACTTCCATTGGTGACACTAAGACATAGATTTCAGTGGATGTTTTTCATAACAGCCACTAAAGTTGTCTAGATGCACAAGTTAATTTGTATGATTTGTTCCATTTACCAGTTTCTAACAGAATATTTACCAGATACACAACTGAAGTGAGAAGTGAAACCAGTCCAAATAGATTTGTCTGGTGGATACCAATTAGGGTTTCTATCAGAGTCCTAGAAATGACATCTCCTGGGTAGAACTCTGGAGTGGGGAGTTAGAAATATGCAACTTAAATGACAGAGACTTCAGGAAGGTACTTCTGAAAAAATTAAGTGAGTTCCAAAATGGACCATATCAAAAATTTCAAGAATTAAAAAAAAAACGACTAGATGAGCAAAGAAAGGAGATAGAACCCTCAAAAAGAACACAGAAGATCTTTTGGAGATAAAAAAACACTGGAAGAGTTGAAAAATGAAATAGCAAGCTTGGAAAACAGAGTCAACCAAGTAAAGGAAAGGATCAGTGATATCAAAGACAGAAATCCAGAAATAAATCAGGAAAAAAGAGAGAAACTATAGAATAAAATAAAATGAAAGAGAAATTCAAAAACTAGCTGATACCATCAGGAGAAGAAACATAAGAATAATGGGCATTATCGAAGGCGAAGAAAAGGAGCAGGGACTAGAAAGCATTTTCGAACAAATAGTGGATGAGAATTTCCCAAATCTAAGGAATGAGCGGGAATTTGGAATTCAAGAAGTTAACAGAACGCTCAATTATCTCAACCCAAAAAGGCCTTCACCAAGACACATTGTATTAAAGTTATCAAAAATCAATGACAAAGATAGAATTCTCAAGGAAGCCTGGGAGAAGAAAATGGTAACTTATAAAAGAAAACCCATTAGATTATCCTCAGGCTTCTCAATGGAAACCTTACAAGCCAGAAAGGAATGGAATCAAACCATTAAGTGGAAGGCACTACCAGCCTAGAATAATGTATCTAGTTAAGTTCTCCTTTAGATATGAAGGAGAAATAAGACTTTTCCAGACATACAAAAACTAAGAAAATTCTGAGGCATGCACTACAGGAAATATTGAAAGGTGTCAGTTCACCAAAAGCAAGTGACCAAAAAAAAATACACAATAAGTAGTAAAGTGACTATCAGGCATATAGAAGCAGAGGAGTGCAAGCTTTACTAAAAACAAGGAATTATAAGCTTAAATAATGAGAAGAGAATTGTTATGACAGTAATGAACATTCAGCATCCATAGGGACAAAATGAGATACAAATGTCTAAAAAAGGGGAGATTCAAAGATCCAAATTTGCAAAGGGGAATGGAGATAAGGCAGGCACAGAAGAAAATGGATGACTATATATATATGTGTGTGTGTGTGTGTGTATATATATATATATATATATATATATATATCCTTTTCATATTCATAATGGTAACCACAAACCAAAGATTAAGAACCAAAGTACATAACATAAAACAAGAAGAACCAGAGGGAAAACTCCAAAAACCAACTGAAATTAAAAAAAAACAGAAACACAAGGACAAGAAAGCAATGGAAACACTGAGCTACCAGAAAGCAAAAGATAAAATGGCTATAAGAAGACCTCATATTTCAATAATTACCCTAAATGTAAATGGACTAATATTATCAATAAAAAGTCACAGAGTTGCAGAATGATTTGAAAACCAAAAGCCAACCATATACTGTCTCCAGGACATACATCTCAGCTCCAAAGACAAATATAGACTCAAAGTGAAAGTGTGGAAAATGATATTTCAAGCAAATAGCTTTCGAGAAAAGCTAGAGTAGCAGTACTAATATCAGAAGAAATAGACTTTGAAATAAAAAAGGTAAAGAAAGATACCGAGGAACACTTCATAATGATAAAGGGAATCATGCACCAAGAAGACATAGCACTTATTAATATCTATGCTACCAATCAGGGAGCCCCAAAATGTGTAAAGTAAATACTAACATAACTAAAGGGAGAAACAGACCAAAACACTATTGTAGTAGGGAACCTAAATACTCCATGGCCAGATATGGACAGATGATCCAAACAGAAAATCAATAAGGAAATAACATCCTTAAATGACACATTAGACCAACTGTACATAATTGATGTATACAGAGCTTTCCATTCCAAAACAGCTGCTTATGCATTCTTCTCTAGTGTACATGGAACATTCTCAAGAATCAACCACATACAGGGAAACAGAGACAGCCTCAACAAATATAAGAGGGTTGAAATCATACCAACCATATTCTTTGATCTGAATGCTTTGAAACTAGAGATTAACTGCAAAAAGAAAGCAGGAAGAACCACAAATATATAGAGATTAAACAACAGGCTACTGAAGAATAACTGGGTCAGGAAAGAAAAAAAGAGATCAACAAATACATAGAAATGAATGATAATGATAGTAAAACATATCAAAACTTTTGGGACATAGCAAAAGTGGTCATTAGAGGAAAGTTCATGTCATTACAGGCCTATCTCCAAAAACAAGAATGAGCCCAAATAAACAACTTAAGACTTCATCTTAAAACTTAGAAAAGAAAGCACAAATGAAGCCTAAATTCAGGAGGAGGAGAGAAATAATCAAAATTAAAGCAGAAATAAATGAAATTGAAAACAAAAAAAATCAATAGAAAAAATAAATGCACCAAAGAGTGGGTTCTTTGAGAAGGTAAATAAAATGGACAAACCTCTGGCTAGAGTCACTAAAGAAAAAAGAAAAAGAACACAAATAAACAAAATCAGGGATGAAAGAGGGTAAATTGTGACTGATAGAGCAGAAATACAATGGATCATACAAGAATGCTATGAAAAAGTATATAGAAATATACAATCTTCAAAGTCTGAATCAAGAAGAACTGGAAAAGTACTTAGAAATATACAATTTTCAAAGTCTGAATCAAGAAGGACTGGAAAACCTAAAAAAACTGATCAGCAGTATGGAAATCAAAACAATCATCAAAAACCTACCAAAAAGTAAAAGTCCAGGACCAGATGGCTTCAACAGTGAATTCTACCAAACATTCAAAGAAGATTTAATACCTATTCTCCTCAAACTCTTCCAAAAAAATCGAAGAGGAGGCAATACTTCCCAATTCATTTTATGAGGCCAATATAACTCTGACACCAAAACCTGGTAAAGATAACACAAAAAACGAAAACAATGGACCAATATTTCTCATGAATGCAGATGCAAAAATCCTAAATAAGATGCTCGTGAACAGAGTATAGCAACATATTATAAAGATTATACACCACGATCCAATTGACTTCATCCCAAGGGCACAGGGATGGTTCAACATACACAAATCATTAATGTGATACATGACATAAACAAATTAAAAAATAAGAATTATATGATCATATCAATAGAATCAGAAAAATACTTCAATAAGATACAGCATCCATTGATCAAAACACTTAACAAAATCAGTATAGAAGTAAATCACCTTAACATAATAAAGGCCATCCATGACAAACCCTCAGCCAACATTATCCTTAATGGTGAAAAACTAAAAACCTTCCCTCTAAGATCAGGAAAACTATCACCACTCTTATTCAATATAGCATTGGAAGTCCTAGTAAATGCAATCGGACAAAAGAAAGCTATAAAATGCATCTGAACGGGAAAGGAAGAAGTCAGACAGTCACTATTTGTGGATGACATGATTCTCTATATAGAAAACCCTAAAGATTCCACAAGAACACTACTAGAAACAATAAGCAAATACAGTAAAGTCTCTGGATACAAAATCAACTTTCAAAAATCCATAGCTTTCCTATACTCTAATAATGAAGTGTTAGAAAAAGAAGTGGAAAAAATAATTCCTTTTGCAATTGCAACTAAAAAAATTAAAAACCTAGGAAAAAATTTAACAAAACAAGTGAAGGACATATGTAATGAAAACTATAAGACCTTATTAAAAGAAGTCAAAGAATATACAAAAAAATGAAAAGATATTCTGTGTTCTTGGATTGGAAGAATCAGCATAGATAAAATCACCATATTATCTAAAGCATTATACAGACTTAATGCAATCCTCATCAAAATCCTATCGGCAATTTTTAAAAGAAATAGAATCAAAAATTATCAGATTTGTATAGAAACATAAAAGACCTCAAATCACCAAAGCCTTCCTGAGAAAAAAGAATGAGGCTGGAGGCATCACTCTGCTCAACTTCAAATTATACTACAAAGCAACAGTAATCAAAATGGCATAGTATTGGCAGCAAAACAGGCACACGGACCAGTGGAAAAGAATTAAGAGTCCAGAAGTAAACCCACATTTATATGGGGAAATAAATTTTGACCAAAAAGCCAAAAACATACAGTGGAGATGGGAAAGCTTCTTCAAAATGGTGCTGGGAAAACTGGAAGGCCGCCTGCAAAAGAATGAAACTAGACTGTTGTCTATCACCACACACCAAAATTAACTCAAAATGGAAAAGGACCTGAATATAAGACCTGAAACAATAAAATGTATAGAAGAAAACATAGGAAATAAACTCAAGGATCTTGGACTTAAAGAAGATTTAATGAATTTGACCTCAAAAGCAAGGGAAGTGAAAGCTAAAATAAATATATGGGACTACATCAAACCAAAAACTTCTGCTCAGCAAAAGAAATCCTCAACAAGGTAAAGAATCAAACATTCGAATGAAAAAATATATTTGCAAAGAACACCTCCAATAAAGGCCTAATATCTAAAATGTATAAAGAACTCATACAACTCAATAACAACAAAAAAACAAATGTTCCAATCAAAAAATGGGAAGAGGACCTGAACAGACACTTCTCCCTAGAGGACATACATATGGCCAACAAACATATGAAAAGATGCTCAACATTGCTAGCTATTAGGGAAATGCAAATCAAAACCACAATGTGATACCATCTCACACCTGTTAGAATAGCTATAATCGACATGACAAGTTATAACAAATGTTGGAGAGGATGCAGAAAGGAACCCTCATATACTGCTGGTGGGACTGCAAATTGGTACAGCCACGATGGAAAACAGCATGGAGTTTCCTCATAAAACTAAGAATTGATCTACCATATGATCCTGCAATCCCTCTACTGGGTATTTACTCCAAAGACTTGAAAACCCATATCCGAAAAGATATTTGCACACTGATGTTAATAGCAACATTATTCACAGTGACCAAGACATGAAGCAACTGAAGTGTCCTACGATAGATGATTGGCTACAGAAGCAGTGGAACATATATACAATGGAATATTACTTAACCTTAAGAAGAGATGATATACTGCTATTTGAGACAACATGGATGGTCCTCGAGATAGTCATGCTAAGCGAAATAAGCCAGACTGATAAAGCTGAAAATCACATGATATCAGTTATATGTGGGATATAAATGTAAAAGCAAGAAATGAACAGGAAAAACAGAGACTCATGGACATGGACTATAGGCTAGTGGTTACCAGAGAACTATAGACTAGTGGTTACTAGTGAGGTTGGGGAGGAGGGGGAAGGTAGACGAGGTAAAGGGGGTCAAATATAGGGTTTAGGGGGATGGTGAAGTGGGTAAATGGGATCAAGTATAAGGTAGCTGAAGGAAACTGGACTTTGGGTGGTAAACACACAATAAAATATATAGATATCAAATGATAATGTACATCTGAAAATTATAAAAATGTTACCCCAGTAAACTTTAAAAATATTTAATTTTTTTTAAAAAAGTGTTCAACCTCACTAGTAATCAAATAAATGCAAATTTAAATAAAAGCGTATGTTACCATAGTAACATACCATTTTCCCTCTCTCATAATGTGAAAAGTTTACCAACAATGGTAATACTCAATGCTGATAAAGATGGAATTGGATGGACCCTCCCACTGCTAGTTTATGGTAGCATAAATCTTTACAATCATTGTGCACTATAAAGTAACATCTCTAATTTCACAGGAGTCTTTAATATGTTCTTGACTTTTGACCCAGTAATTTCAGTTATAGAATTCTATACTAAGGAAATATTTATTTACAAAAATGTTCAACAAAATGAGATATGAAAGAAAAATTGAAAACAAATACTCTAATTTCCAACAATAGGAGAAAGGATAAATTAACCTTTATCATGTAGGAAGATATTATGCAACCTTTAAAGTCCAGATTTTAAGAATATTTAATAACACGAGGAATGCTAAAGATAAAACATTAGCTGAAAAAAGGAGGCCATAAAACTTAACCTACAATCCTAGTTGTTGTCTTCTTTAAATGTATGGGCCCAGATTATGCCAAAATAAAGTAAGATGAATGGAATGAAACGCAGCAAACTATTAGCAGTGATTCACATTGGAGTGTGGAATTACAGGTAATTAATTCTTTTCTTTGTATATTTCTATATTTTCCAAATTTTCTGCAATAGAAATGTCATTCTTATAATCTTGGGGTAGGGAAGGTTTCTTTTTTTTTAAGTTACTTAAAAAAGTTATTTTAAAAAACAAAGTGCACAAGATTACTGAGCAAGGGCAGACCAAAGTCTAAAATGAGAATGTTGGCTTTGCAGTCATCCAGGCCACTAAGATAAAAATTATTTCTATATCTCACTTTTGTGTAGAATTAAACAAAAACAAAAACAAAACCCTGAACTTATAGATACAGAGGACAATTTGGGGAGTGCCAGATGGGAGGGAAGGGGGATGGGCCAAAGGCCGAATGGGTGAAGATGGTCAAATGGTACAAACTTCCAGTTATAAATAAGTCCTTAGAATTTAATATACAGTGTGGTGAATATAGTTAGTAATACTGTACAGTACATTTGAAAGTTGCTGAGAGAACAGATCTTTAAGGTTCTCATCACAAGAAAAAAAAGTAATTATGTGTGGTAAAAGATATTAACTAGACTTATTGTGCTGATCATTTCAAAATACGTACAAATATTGATTCATTATGTTCTACACTTGAAACTAATATAACATTATATATCAATTATACCTCAATTTAAAAGTTAAAAAAAAACTCTTTCTGAATTAGAATTTGAAAATAGATTCTTGAAACCCTTAGAGGTTTTATGTTTGAGTTTCCGAACCTCCTTGAGATTTTATTAAAAATGATCATGTATGTGCTTATGGGCATTTTTCTGAGGACACAGTGCATAGCTTTCAGATATTTAAAGGAATCTTTGGCCATACAAATGAGTTTAATGAATAGGTAGTGAATTGGTATAATCTGACTATTATTAATGTAGCCTAACCCTAATGTTGGTTTTTCCCCATACCTCATTAACCAGATATTTAACATTCTGTTTGGACTCTTGTTGATAATTTCCATAGATATGAATCTAGTACACCAAGCTACAATCACCTTGGAATTTGACACATGGGCTCATTCAAAAACCTAACTAAGATGAGAAAAATAATCATTATATTCTAAAAATAATAATTACTGACCACGTCGAAATGACAACTAAACTATAGAATAGCCATTATTTAGAAATGCTTGAAGTCTAGCTGAACAGAAAAGTCCTACAACTAAGTACACAGAGAATAAGCCACCTTGAGAATAGTAAGAAGAGCAGAGATGCCAAACAGTCTGGTCCCATACCTGCATGTGGCAGTTAAGGATCAGGAGAGTTGTCTTGGCTGCAGAGGTCCCCCCAGCCCGACACCGGGCTCCCCAGCCGAGGTTCCAGTGCCAGGAAGAGAAGTCTTCACAACTTGTGGCTGTGAAATCCAGCGGAGGTTGTGGCTGAATGAGACGGAGGGTGACTGGAGTCCCAGGCATTCCTCTTAAAGGGCACATGCGTGGACTTACTCACGGATAGACTCACTGGCTCTGAGTTCCAACACTGGGGCAGCAGTTTGAAAGGCACCAGGGATATATGGGGAAGCACTTAATTGTCTGGCTTCATGACCGTGGCTGGAGGGATGGCTTTCTCCCAGACAGAAGTGCTGACAGGATCCATTGTTTTTTTTACTGAGCCTTTTCTCCTCTCAGTGTGCAGACCACATCAGGTAGCCACCACATCTGAGTCTCCATCAGCCTGAGTCTCCATCAACCAGCTAACACTGGTTGCCTCACCCTGGGGATTCCCTGAGACTATGCTTCCTAACTGGCAGGCCCATCCAAGTCACTTCCAGTAGCATTTCCATGCAAAACAGCCTGTCTTGACTCATGCTGAGGACTTTCTTAAAATCTCTCAAAGGTCCACAAAACCCAAACAAGCAGCATCTGGCCTTGATATGTCCTGTACTTCTTGTAGAGCAGCAGCCAGTCTGTTCGTGGTTTAGCCTCTCGAGGTACCTCCAAGCCCAGTGTGGGTAGTGGCAATTTGCGGATTCCTTGGTGGCTAATGCCACATGGCTCCAGTCAGGGCACAGGCTACAGTTGAACTTGGCCTGTGGTAAGACCCTCCCAAGAGGCCCCTGTACCAGCATGCTCTGCGGTGAGCTTCAGACCAACCAGAGCACCACCGGAGGCCACATTCTAAGAGGACACATACAAAGGGAAGACTGGACAGGCACCAGAGCTAATCCTGCTCTGTAGGGTCAGCCCCTATACAGTAGTCACTGTAGTGACTATAGTCACTGGCCAGTTCTCAAAAACAATCAACCCAAGGGTCATTCCCTCCCATTGACGTGCAAACAGCAACCAAGGCTCAATTACAACAGGAGGGCACACACAATCCATACAAATGACACACCTGAAGCACCTGACTCAGGTGATCAGGAAGATTGCACCACTAGACCCCATGGGACACATACTACATAAGGACACTCTATTAAAACTGGGAGACATAGCAACCCTACCTAATACATAGAAACAAACACAAGTAAGCAACAAAAATGTAGAGACAAAGAAACATGTCCCAAATGAAAAAATAGAACAAAGCTCCAAAAAAATAACTGAACAAAATGGAGAAAAGCAATCTACCAGATGCAGAGTTCAAAACACTGGTTATAAGGATGCTCGATGAACCTAGGGGAAGAAAAGATGAACTCAGTGAGAACTTTAACAAGAGATAGAAAACATAAAAAAGAACCAGTCAGAAATGAAGACGACAATAACTGAAATGAAGAATAATACATTAGAGACACTCAACAGTAGATTAAAAGAAGCAGGGGACCGAATCAGCCATTTGGAAGATAAAATAGCAGAGAACACTCAATCAGAACAACAACAAGAAAAAATAATCCAAAAAAATAAGAATAGTTTAAGGAGTCTCTGGGACAACATCAAGCATACTAACATTTGTATCATAAGGGTACCATGAGAAAAGAGAACAAGGAACTGGAAACTTTTTTGAAGAAATAATGCTGGAAAACTTCCCTAAACTACTGAAGGAAATCGACATATAAACCCAGGAAATTCAGAGTCCCAAAGAAGATGAACCCAAACAGGCCTACACCAAAACATGTCATTAAAATGCCAAAGGCTAAAGACAAAGAGAAAATTCTAAAAGCAGCAAGAGAAAATCAGTAAACTATAAGGGAGCTCCCATAAGACTGTCAGCTGATTTATCAACAGAAACTTGGCAGGCCAGAAGGGATTGGCATGAAATATTCAAAGTGATGAAAAGCAGGAACCTACAACTAAGATTAGTCTACCCAGCAAAGCTATCATTTAGAATAGAAGGACAGATAAAGAGGTTCCCAGACAAGGAAAAGCAGAAGGAGTTCATTACCACTAGATTATTATTACAAGAAATGTTAAAGAAATTTCTTTTTTTTGGCTTTATTGAAATATAATAGACAAATAGTTGCTTGTATTTATATTGTACAATTCAATGAGTTTTTTCAATTACAGTTGGCACACAATAATATAATAATTTCAGTTGTACAGCATAGTGATTAGAGATCTATATAACTCACAAAGTGATCAGCCCACTAAATCTAGTACCTCTCTTCCCCTATACATAATTATTACAACACTGTTAACTATTTTCCTTATGCTACACTCTATATCGCCATGACTATTTTGTAACTATTCATCTATACTTCTTAATCCATTTGCCCTTTTTAGCTCCTCCCTCTTCTCATCATGTAGCTCTCAAAATATGCTCTGTATCTATGAGTTTATTTCCATTTTTGTTGTTTATTTTGTTCTTCAGATTCCACATGTATGTGAAATCATAAGATATTTATCTTTCTCTATCTAACTTATTTTATTCACTGCAATACCCTCTTGGTCCATGAAGGCAATATTTTTTTCCATCCCCTTCCTTTTAGTCTGTGTGTGTCTTTTAATCTGAAGTGAGTCTCTTGTAGCCAGCATATGTAGGGGCTTTGTTTCTTATCCATTCAACCACTCTGTCTTTGGTTTGGACACTTAATTCTTTTCCATTTGAGGTCCTTGTTGATAGGAATGTTGTTATTACCAATCTTCTTTCATGTTTTCTATATATTTTTTTTTCATAAAGAAGTCCCTCCAATATTTCCTGTAATACTGGCTTGATCAACTCTAAATGATAGTTTTGCTGGATAAAGTACTCTTGGTTGTAGATCTTGGATTTTCATCACATTGAACATTTTGTGCCAAGCCCTTCTGTCCAGCAAATTTTCTTTTGAGAAATCAGCTGCCAGTCTTATGGATGCTCCCTTGTAGTTAATTAACTACTTTTCTCTTGCTGCTTTTAAGATTCTCTCTTTGTCTTTAACTTTTGGCTTTTAATTATGATGTATCCTGGTGTGGGCCTCTGTGAGACCATCTTTTTTGGGACTCTCCGAGTTTCCTCTGGTTGTATGTCTACTTCATTCACTAGGTTAGGGAAGTTTTCCATCATTATTTCTTCAAATAGCTCTTCAATGTCTTGTTTTCTCAGGTACCCCAATGACATGGATATCTTTACATTTAATTATGCCCCACAAGCTCCTTAACTTATTATTATAGGCTTGGCCTCTTTTTTTTCTTGCCATTCTAATTGAGTGTCCTTGGCTTCCTCATCCTCTATATCGGTAGTTCATTCCTCTTTTTTATCTACTCTGTTGATTCCCTCTAATATACTCTTCATTTCAGATAATGTGTTATTCATTTCTCACTGGTTCCTTTTTATAATTTCCATTTCCATTTTTATGCTTTTTATCTCTTTGTTAAAGTTCTCTCTGAGTTCATCTATACTTCCCTTAGGTTCATTGAGTATCTTTATAACCAATGTGTTAAACTCTGCATCTGTTAGGTTGCTTGATTCCATTATTCCTGGATCTCTGGTCTGTTCTCTCATATGGTTTCCACTTCTTTGTCTTCCCATTTTGGCTGCCTTTATGAGTCTGTTTCTATGTACTGAGCAAAGCTCTTAAGTCTCCCAATGTTATTAGCATGGCTTTGTGTAGTAGGTGTCCAGAAGCACAGTCCTGAGAGGGGTTCAGCTACAGGTCAAGTTTAGCCCCAGCCTGTGTCCCTCCAGGATCACCTGTTAAGATTCAGCAAGCAATCCACAGGTGCCGTGTTTATGGTTGCCTCAAGAGGCCATGCCAGAAACTGAGGTCAGCTGCCACCAGTGTGAGTCTTGGAGCTGGCTCAACAAGAAGCAACAGACTCACCAAGGACACAACTGGATGTATCTTGGGTGAGGCTCCCAGTTGGGGGAGGCAGAGTTTCAGGGAATCCTGTGAGCGGAGCAACCTCTGTTATCCAATTTGATCGTGTCTAAGCTGTGGCGGCTCTGCGTTCACACACTGGGAGCAGAGAGGGCTTAACAGAGGAGCAATGGATATCACTAGCACTTCTGCCCAGGAGAAAGCTTCACCTCCCGCCCTCACTCCAACAACTCAGTTTCCCCTTGGAAGTCCCTAGTGACCCCCGAGCAGCCAACCAGGCACTTGTGCTCAAAGCAAGTTGGTGCTCAAAGCAAGCAGGTCTGTTACTGTGAAAGTCCACTCACAGACACAGCCCCTTTAAGAGGCGTTTGTAGTTGACAGCTGCAGCTGCGCAGCCTCTGTCCCACTCAGCCACTGAGGACTGGGCAGCCTCATATCTTCTCCACCTCCTACCTTCTTCCATTGCAGGGTGATTTCTCATTTCCCTCCCTAGTTGTAGTACTTTTGTTCATCTAGATCCCAGGTGACTTTGCTTGCTGTTTGCTCTGTGTTTCTGTCACAACTTTGATTTGGTTGCAAGAGGGATGAACAAAGCCTCTATCATCTTTGCTATTTTTCTGCCTCTCCCTAGAGGAACTTCTTTAAGTAGAAGAAGAAGAGGGGGAACAAAACAAAAATGTGAATAATCAAATGGCAATAACTACATATCTATCAACAATTATTTTAAATGTAAATGAATTAAATGCTCCAATCAAAAGACAGAGTGAGAAATTGATGTTAGAGGCATAGAGGCATGACGTACCTTCCTTGATCTCTTCCCTTTAAACTACAGTGAGCTGAACACCTACCATCCAAGAAATAATACCCAGTCTGCACACATGAACATCTGAGAAATCTGCACATCAGAGCATCCGAAGGTGGACCAATCACACAAATCAGGGAGATGGAATAGGAGAGAGGAGCAAAGGGGATGTGGAACAAAGCCTGGAGCTCCCTGAAGGAGGGGGAAGGGAGAATTTACTTGGCAATTTCTTGGTTCTTTGGAGCCTGGAACAGTGATGCCTGAGTGATCAGCATATTCCATGCAGTGGAACCCAGTGAACAGGGCAGAGAGCAGGGCAGAAACTGACTGCAAAGGGGCAATAGTTGTATCTTAGCAACCACCATTGGCACGCAGAATGATAAGTCACAGAGCCTGGCCACCTTACCCTACCATCCAAGAGCATGTCCTCTGCCCCTCACATTCTCCCAGAACTAGCAATGAGCTCCAGGGTAATTTATGCAACCAGAACTGTAACATACACTGCAGCTAGTACTAGTGAGGGGGCAGTTATATAGAAACAAAACAGCTGAAATCTGAGGGGCAGCATTACTGGAAGAGAGTCACACACAGCTGGCATCTCTCAATCCACTCCACCCCCAGCTAGTGAGGCTGATTTAGAAGGAAGCAGTGAAGCATTGAATCTGACTGTTGGGGCAGTAACAAGACTTTAGGGCATTTTCAGAGGTTTCGTTGCTTGTCACCCATCACATCCTCCCACTCTAAAATAAAGTGTATTTTTAACCTCAAAGCAGAGATCCAGGAGGCTTGGGCATCACATACTAAAAACCAAAAGAAAAACCTCTTCTTATCAACCTGCTAAAAATAGGTCACTATATAATAAATTTTCTTTTTTTTTTTCAAAAGAAAAAAAAATGGAGAGTACATTCCCTTTAATGCCCAGGCAGAGCAATAGTCCATCAAACACCATGAACTACCAAGGAGACAAGGCAGCTCAAAAAGAAAATGAAAAATATCCAAAAAACTAGCTTAAAGATATAGAAATATGCAATTTAAATG
Organism: Rousettus aegyptiacus; assembly: GCF_014176215.1. NCBI lineage: Eukaryota > Metazoa > Chordata > Mammalia > Chiroptera > Pteropodidae > Rousettus > Rousettus aegyptiacus. Next base: position 77,458,254 of record NW_023416312.1, on the reverse strand, counting down.
ACAAAGAAATCAACTCTATACTTCTGAGAAAACTCGACAAGATGTGAGAAAATTCTGATTGACAGTTCAAAAAGCTTAGGGAAAACATCAATGAACAACAGGAATACTTTACAAAGGCAATTGAAACACTAAAAATAACCAGATAGAACTTCTGAAGATGAGAACGCATTAATAGAAATGAAGAATAAAATAGCAATTTTAGGAAATAGAGCTGACCAGATGGAAGAAAGAATTAGTGATGTCGAAGACAGAAACCTGGAAATGACACAGATGGAAAGAGAGAAAGGCTTGAGAGTGAAAAAAATGAACAAACTCTACAAGAACTATCTGACACCATCAGAAAAAGTAACATAAGAATAATGAGCATACCAGAAGGAGAAGAGTGGAAGAAGGAAACAAAAAGCATATTCAAACAGTGGACCAGAATTTCCCAAACTATGAAAAAGACCTGGATCCTTGAATCCAAGAAGCAAACAGAACATCTAATTATCTCAATTAAAAAGGCATTCTCAAAGACAATATTAAAACTGTCAAAAATTAATGACAGAAAAAAATCTTCAAAGCAGCCAGGGAAAAGAAAATGATAATTTCAAAAGAAGTTCTATTAGGCTATCATCAGACTTTTCAGCACAAACTTCACAGGCTAGGAGAGAGTGGAACCAAATATTCAACTATTGAAAAAAAGAAAATACCAGCCAAAAATAATATACCCAGCAAAGTTCTCCTTTAGATATGAAGAAACGAAGACATTCTCAGACATACAAAAGCTGAGAGAATTTTCCACCTCAAGGCCTGCATTACAAGAAATACTGAAGAGGGTCATTCTACCTATAACAAAAAGATGAAAAGATACATAACTATGAGTAAGATGACTAACAGGCAGACAGAAACAAGAAAGTGCAAGCTTTATTAAAACCCAGATATTACAAGCCTGAATATGGTTTAAAGTTAAAAAATAAATAAATAAAAAGAGAAGACAACAGCTATTGCAACCTAGAAATAACCATACAACATAAATAAGGATAATGTGAGACAACAAAAATGGAAAGGGGGAGGGAATAAAGATCCAAATCCACAAATGGGAATGGAGATAAAGTGCACACAGAAGAAAATGGACTAATGTATATATGAAACTTTCCTTTACATAAACTTAATGGTAACCACACAGGAAAAAATATAGAACTGAGACACATAACATAAAACAAGAGGGAACAGACGTAAAAAACAAACAAACAAACAAACAAACATAAAACACCACCAAATTAAAATAACAGAAACATGAGGACAAAGACACAATAGAGACACCAAGCTACTAGAAAACAAAAGATAAAATGGCTATAGGACAATCTCATATTTTTATAATCACCCTAAATGGAAATTGACTGAACTCACCAATAAAAAGGCACAGAATAAAAGATTGGATCAAAAAACAAAACCAAGCCATATACTGCCTTCGAGAGACACATCTCAGCTGCAGGGACAAATACAGACTAAAAGTGAAAGGGTAGAAACCAATACTCTAAGCAAATGGCACCCAGAGAAAATCGGATGTCACCATAGTTATATCTGACAAAATAGACTTCAAGATAAAAAAGGTAATAAAGGACAATGATGGAAAGTTTGTAATGCTAAAAGGAGCCATATATTAAGAAGACATAACAGTTATAAATATATCTTCTTCCTATTAGGGAGCACCAAAATATATAAAGAAACCACTAACAGAACTAAAGGGAGAAACTGACAAAAACATAATTACAGTAGGAGACCTAAATACTTCACTGCAGCTATGGATAGATCATCTAAACAGAAAATCAATAAGGATATATCAACCTTAAATGACACATTATACCAACTGGACATAACTGACATTTATAGAGTATTTCATCCTTAAACATCAGATTATACATCCTTCTCTAGTACACATGGAGCATTCTTAAGGATGGACCATATATTGGGACACAAAAGCTAGCCTCAACAAATATAACAGGATTGAAATCATACCAACCATATTCTCTGTTCATAATGCTTTGAAAATGGAGATTCACTGTAAAAAGAAAGTGGGAACAGCCACAAACATGTGGAGATTAAACAACATGCTACTAAACAACTGGGTCCTAGAAGAAATAAAAGGAGAGATCAAGAAATACATAGAAACAAATAAGAATGAAAGTACAACATATCAAAACTTTTAGGACATAGCAAAAGTTGTAATAAGGGGAAAGTTCATATCATTACAAGCCTATCTCAAGAAACAAGAAAGATCCCAGATAAATGACCTAAGATTACATCTTTAGAAAACTAGAAAAAGAAGAACAAATAAAGCCCAAAATTAGCAGGAAAGACATAATCAAAATTACAGCAGAATTAAATGACATTGAGAACAAAATGATCATAGAAAAAATTGATGCAACGAAGAGCTGGTTCTTTGAGAAGATTAACAAAATTGACAACCCCCTGGCTAGACTCGCTAAGGAATAAAGAGAAAGAACACAAATCAAAAATGAAAGAGGTAAAGTTATGACAGATACCACTGAAATGCAAAGGATCATAAAAGAATATTGTGAAAAATAATTCACCACCAAATTCAATAACCTGGAAGAAACAGTAAAGGGAAAATATATTTGCAAGCAACGCCTCCGATAAAGGCCTAATATCCAAAATATACAAAGGACTCATACAACTGAAAACAACAACAACAACAATAACAAAAAACAACAAATTAAAAAAGGCAGAGAACCTCAACAGACAGTTCTCCCAAGAAAACATGTGAACATTCAAGAGATATATGAAAAGATGCTCAACTTCACTAGCTATTAAAAAAATACAAATCAAAACCACAATGAGATACCATCTTACATCTGTTAGAGTGGCTATCATCAACAGGACAACTAATAATAAGTGTTGGAGAGGAAGCGGAGAAAAAAGAACCCTCATACATATGCTGGTGGGACTGCAAATTGGTACAGCCACTATGGAAAACAGTATGGAAGTTCCTCAAAAAGCTAAGAAATGAACAACCATATGACCCAGCAATCCCTCCTTTGGGTATTAACCCAAAAAACTGAAAATATTTATCCAAAAAGATATATGCATCCGATGTTCATAGCAGCATTATTCAAGGTGGCCAGCATATGGAAGCAACTGAAGTGTCCTATGATAGATGATTGAATAAAGATGTAGTACATATGTACAATATTACTCAGCCATGAGAAAAGATGAAATAATGCCATTTGCAACAACATGAGTGAATCTTGAGATAATCATGTTAAGCAAAATAAGTCATACAAAAAAGGTGGAGAACCACATGACATCACTTATATGTGGGATATAAAACTAAAAGCAGCAAACAAACGTGACAAACAGAGATCATGGACACAGACAGTGGATTAGTGGTTACCAGAGGGGAGCAGGGAAGGGAGAGATGGATAGGGATAAGAGGATCAAATATTTGGTGTTGGAAAGAAATTTAACTTTGGGTGTAACATACATATGTAACATACACATGACTTATTGTTGAAAATAAGACATAGGGTGGTTGAGTGGATAAAAAAACAAGACCCTTACCTATGTTGCCTACAAGAGACTCACTTCAAATTAAAAGACACACACAAACTGAAAGTAAAGGGAGAGAAATGATTTTTCATGAAAATGGAAAGGAAAAAAAAGCTGAGGTAGCAATGCTTATACCAGACAAAATAGAGTTTAAAACAAAGGCTATAACAAGAAACAAAAAAAGACCCAGTAATACCACTTCTGGGTATTTATCAGAAGAAACCCAAAACTTTAATTCGTAAAAATATATGCATCCATATGTTCATTGCAGCATTATTTACAATAGCCAAGATACAGAGACATCTTGGGTGTCCATCAGTGGATGAACAGATAAAGAAGAAGCCATACATTTATACAATGGAATATTACTCAGCCATAAAAAAATAATGAAATCTTGCCATCTGCAACAACATGGATGGACCTAAAGGGTGTTATGCTGAGTGAAATAACTCAGACAGAGAAAGATAAATACCATAAGATTTCACTTACATGTTGAATCTAAAAAAATAAAAAAATAAAAATAAATAAAAATAAATGAACAAACAAAACAGAAACAACTGATAGACACAGAGAACATTTTGATGTTTGGCAGATGGAAAGGGAGTTGGAGGTAGGTGGAAAAGGGGAAGGGATTAAGAAGTACAAATAAGTAGTTACAAAATAGTCATGGGATGGAAATTACGGCATAAAAAATCTAGACAATAATATTGTAATAACTAAGTATGATGCCTGATGGGAACTAATGTATTGGGGTGATCACTTCATAATTTATATAAATGTCTAATCACTGCATTGTACACCTGAAACTAATATAATATCATTTACCAACTGTAGTTTAAAAAAATTAATTATTAAAAAAACTATTACTAATATTATTTTTATACTTCACCAGGTACCTCTATATGTAGTATCATTTAATTCTTAGCACAACTCTGTGGTGTAAAATGGTTATACCACTCCCCTTTCACAGATAAATCTAAGACATGATAGAAGAAAAGACTGGTGCCCAAACATGCAGCTAATTATATGCCTCTGCCCCTCCCTATGCCACTGTTTACACTTCTTAAAGTCTCTTTTTTTTCATTTTTGCCTTGTTGCTGCCAGATATGCTTGGGTTCCTTCCATCCAAATTAAAAGCCTGTCCCTTGAAAGCTGGGTGAAAGCTACATGGTACCTCTGTACCATTTTTGCAACTTCTTATGAGTCAGACTCTTTCAAAATAAAGTTATAATAAAACAAAACAAATAACTCACTAAAACTAATACTTAACTGAATTAAACTAAATTTTAAAATCCCTCCCCTAGAGTTTCCACTTACCCCACCCTCAAAGCTCCCTTCTTCCACAGAGCCTTCTACTCTGTGTTATGATCAGCTAGCCGTAGCAGAAGTTACTGGTAGGACTGTCAAATATTGACCCCACAAGCATGGAAAAATGCAGGTCAGTTGTCCAGTTATTTGAAAACTCAATAAAAGTTGCCCTTTTCCAGATTTTTAAACTTTTTTACTAAGTCATTTACTTGTTTGGTTATCTTGTGTGGACGCAGCTGAATTTCTTCAGTCAGGCACCACTGAGTGCTGTCTTTCACGGAATCCACCTGAGGTCCCTTGTGTCAAGATATCTCTGGGACAACTTCATGGTTGTGAGGTACAGAAGGAGAATGTTAACATGTAGTTGAGCAAGCTAGAACCAGAATCAGGCCAAATTATTTCTAAATTTGGTGTTAAAATTAAATTTTTTGCTTTAACCTCATTTAGTGGCACCATCCTTGCAAATACTGGGGGTCTTACCAACACAACCACATTTACCTGCTGATCTTGTGAAAATATTGCTGAATGGGGTTCCATCACTAAAGAGCAACCTGAATTCCCCTGCGATAAATGTAAATATAATTCCAAGCCCAGATGAACAAAGAAGCCTAAGACAGGAACCTGTATAAATTAGAGGCGGCTCACTATATTCCTTTTTTCTGATTTCTAATCATGCAAACAATTCATTATTCTATGTTCTAGATACTTTACTGGTAAAATAAGAGACAGTAATCCTACTCCTTAGTAGGCATCTGACTCATGTAAAATAAGATTACTTAATTATTGAAAATTGTGTCAGTACACTTGAGACTTGAATTGGGAGAAAAAAATCAACATTCTTATATTGAAGATCTAGCACATAATAGGAGTTAAGACATAGCCCCAACCCTCCAGGATTGAATAGACTGGTGGGAGAATAAAGATAAGTGTCATCTGAGGAAGGTAAAAGTCATGCACAATCAAAAGCAAGAGAGACCCCGTTGTTGGAGAAAATGATCTGCAATTGTGAATACACTAGATGTGGCAGGGAGAACCAAGACAATGCTTAAAATGTATTTCATATCTTCTTTCTATAGGCCCATAACAGAAATCTGCTCTCCATAGATTTTGATCACATAACCCGCACAGGAAAAATCTATGATGACCATCGGAAATTCACCCTTCGAATTCTTTATGACCAGACTGGGCGACCTGTCCTGTGGTCTCCTGTAAGCAGATATAATGAAGTGAACATTACATATTCACCTTCGGGAATGGTGACATTTATTCAAAGAGGGATGTGGAATGAAAAAATGGAATATGACCAGAGCGGAAAAATAATATCAAGAACTTGGGCTGATGGGAAAATTTGGAGCTACACCTACTTAGAAAAGGTAGGTATGTAGGGAAAATAAACTAGTTCTGAGGTTCTGCTGAGAATATTGAAAGTAGCTCTAATTACCCACCTTGGTGAGGACCTGCAGAAGAAAAGTCTGTGTTCTGGATGTCTTGCTCTGTAGAAGTAACCAACTAACCAAACAACAACAACTATGCATGTGTGTGCATGCGTGCGTGCGTGTGTGCGTGTGTGTGTGTGTACTGTCTAGAGATAAGCTATTTTATAGCTGAAAACTTTTCCTAATATACACTCTGCCAGGTGCTTCAAACTGAAGTCAGTATAATGACTTAGCTTTCTCCTCATTTGAGCAGGTTTGCTCATGCTCTTAAAAAGGTATCTTTATTATTATGAAAACTCATACTGAGGTAAAATATAAAGTAATAAAATTATGTGTTAATGTATCTCAACTCTGGAAAAAATTCTCTTGAACAGAAGATAAGAAATTTTAATTTTGTTAGGATAGTCAGTGCAATTTGAGTAGTATACATTTGAGGGCTAATTTTCATAAGTAATTGGTCTGAGGGAATGGTGGCAATAGAGCTCATTGATAATAGTCCTTTATGTATAGCGAGTCTCCAGTAGCATCTGTGATGGGAGCTCACGGCCTTTGTCTGGTAGGAATAAACAAGGACTTTAATCCCGCCGCCAAAACCATTTGTCAAACATCAGCCCCACATAGCAAAACAGTTTCTGACTAGATCAGTAGAAGACGATAAGAGAAATTGATCTCTATCTGCCACCTCAATTTCTAATGTCCTAAGATAGTGTCTTTCATTTCCCAAATCTATCTATTCAACTGAATTGATCAGTCCTAAATTAATATCTGGGAAAATTGAAAAACTTTTCCTTTGACACGTTAAGGATAATCATTGTGAGGCCTAGAAGTTCTTAGAAAACTCATAGGAATCTATAGCAAAATTTCACTATTTGCGTCCAACGATGCCAAGCCTTTAAAAAAAAAATGTGCCAACGGTTGTATGTCATCATGAAACTATTGTACTATTTCCCAGAGTCAGTCGCTGGAGAATTTTCCAAGATGAAAATGCCTAGGAGATAAATCAGACTCCACTTGGGTCCTCTGCTGTATCCACCCTGTGTCCTTTTCAGCTGAAGAAATCAATCAAACTTATAATCTCTACACTGGGAACACATGATATTATACAGTGGGACTTTCCTCTTTTGAATTGAAATAAAAGAATGATCGTAGCAGAAAACTTGGACTCTTCCAAGAGCTGTAAAATTGCATTAAAAGTGCTGATTCCTGATGTCAGAAACATAGCAGAGCATGAGACATCCCCAGATCTCTTCTCTTGAAACAATAAACTGAACATCTAAAACACAACAATAAAAAAAGAAAAACTGCACACCAGCACGTCAGACAGTAGACTGGGAGAAACAAAGAAGCTGCCTCTTGCAGCCAGAGCTCCCTGTAGGAGGAGGGGGAGGACAGAAGGTGTGGTGAGTTCCCTGAACAGTCCTACCTCGTAAAGCTGTGAGCTCCACACGGCCTGAAGCAGGACCCGGTCATCAGGGCAGAAAGCAGAGATGCAGGGACGATAGAGAAGTGGAGACAGCAGAAAAACAACAGTTGATTTTTACCATCCAAGGTTGCAAAACTGAGGCTGAGCCACAGGCCACAGCTCCCAACCAAGAGGGACCCTCCCCATATACCCTCCAAGAGCAAATGCCATGGAGCCCCAGGAAAATCTGAACAAACACTACCGAAACCATTTCTAACACGGACAGGGACTGAGACTAAGGGTAGCATGCATATTAAACATATAAGAAAACAAAAGTACTATTAGGCTTTATATAAAGCAGAGAGCCAAGAGACTTAGACGTCACCAACTGAAAATCAAAAGAAAAATGCCTTCTTTGCAACAGGCTAAAGAGAGACCTTTATGTAATAAACTTCCATTAATGCCCAGGCGGAGAAACAGACCAAAACAGCTGATTATACATTCTAGTGTACATGGAACATTCTCAGGATTCAACCACATACTAAGACACAGAAAAAGCCTCAACAAATATAAGAGGGTTGAAATCATACCAACCATATTCTCTGATCATAATACTTTGAAACTGGAGATTAACTGCAAAAAGAAATCAGGAAGAACCACAAATACATGTAGATTAAAGAAGATGCTACTGAAGAATAACTGGGTCAGAGAAGAAATAAAAAGAAAGATCAAGAGATACATAGAAACGAATGATAATGATAGTACAACATATCAAAACTTTTGGGACACGGCAAAAGCGGTCATAAGAAGAAAGTTCATATCAACACAGGCCTATCTCGAAAAACAAGAATGAGCCCAAATTAATAACCTAAGCTTCATCTTAAAAATCTAGAAAAGGAAGAACAAATGAGGCCTAAAGTCAGAAAAAGGAAAGAAATAATCCAAATTAGATCAAAAATGAATGAAATCGAAAACAAAAAGAAGCAATAGAAAAAATAAATGCACAAAAGAGCTGGTTCTTTGAGAAGGTAAATAAAATTGACAAACCCCTGGCTAGACTCACTAAAGAAAAAAGAGAAAAGACACAAATAAACAAAATCAGGGATGAAAAAGGGGAAATTATGACTGATATTGCAGAAATACAAAGGACCATACAAGAATAATATGAAAAAGTATAGAACACCAAATTTAATGACCTAGAAAAAATGGATCAGTACTTAGAAAAGTACAACCTTCCTAGACTGAATCAAAAAGAATGGGAAAATCTAAATAGACTGATCAGCAGTAGGTAAATTGAAACAATCCAAAAAAAAAAAACTACCAAAAAGTAAAAGTCCAGGACCAGATGGCTTCACCAGTGAATTCTACCAAACAGTCAAAGAAGATGTAATACTTATTCTCCTCAAACTCTTCCAAAAACTCAAAGAGGAAGCAATACCTCTCAACTCATTTTATGAGGCCAATATTACACTTATACCACAACCTGATAAAGATAACACAAAAAAAGAATACTACAGACCAATATCCCTCATGAACACAGGTGCAAAAATTCTAAATAAGATACTAGCGAACCAAATACAGCAACATATTAAAAAGATTATACGCCACAATCAAGTGGTCTTCATCCCAGGGGTACAGGGATGGTTCAACATAAATAAACCAATTAATGTGATACACCATATAAACAAATTTAAAAATAAGAATCATATGATCATATCAAGAGATGCAGAAAAAGCCTTCAATGAGATACAGCATCCATTTATGATCAAAACACTTAACAAAATCAGTTAGAAGGAAAGTACCTTAACATAATAAAGGCCATCTATGACAAACCCTCAGCCAACATTAAGGTGAAAAGCTAAAAACCTTCCAAGATCGGGAACATGGCAAGGCTCTCCACTATCGCCACTATTATTAAATATAATATTGCATGTCCTAGCAAGTGGAATCAGGCAAGAGAAAAGTATAAAAGGCATCCATTTAGGAAATGAAGAAATCAAACTCTCACTATTTGTCACCATTTGTGGATGACATGATTCTCTATATAGAAAATCCTAAAGACTCCACAGGAACACTACTAGAATCAATATGCAAATACAGTAAAGTTTCTGGATACAAAATCGATGTTCAAAACTCCATAGCTTTTTTATACTCTAATAATTAAGTGTCAGAAAAAGAAGTGGAAAAAATAATTCCCTTTGCAATTGCAACAAAAAGAATAAAATACCTGGGAATAAATTGAACGAAACATGTCAAGGACCTATATAATGAAGATTACAAGGCTCTATTAAAAGAAATCAAAGAAGATACAAAGAAATGGAAAGATTTTACGTGTTCTTGAATTGGAAGAAATAACATAGTTAAAATGATCATATTACCTAAAGTATTAGGAATCCCCATCAAAATCCCATTGGCTTTTTAAAAGAAATAGAACAAAAAAATCATTAGATTTGTATGGGAGCACAAAAGACAGCAAATTTCCAAAGCCATCCTAAGAAAAATGAATGAGGCTAGAGGCATCACTCTGCTCGACTTCAAATTATACTACAAAGCAACAGTCATCAAAACAACATGGTATTGGCAGCAAAACAGACATGAACCAGTGGAACAGAATCGAGAGTCCAGAAATAAACCCACATTTATATGGGCAAATAACTTTTGAACAAAAAGCCGAAAACATACAGTGGAGAAAGGAAAGCCTCTTCAAAATGATGCTGGAAAAACTGGAAGGCCACCTGCAAAAGAATGATACTAGACTGTTGTCTATCACCACACATCAAAATTAACTCAAAATGGATTAAGGACATGGATATAAGACTGGAAACAATAAAATGCATAGAAGAAAACATAGGAACTCAAGGACCTTGGACTTAAAGAGGATTTTAAGAATTTGACCTCAAAGGCAAGGGAAGTAAAAGGTAAAGTAAATGAATGGGACTACATCAAACTAAAAAGCTTCTGATCAGCAAAAGAAATCATCAACAAGGTAAAGAGGCAACCATCCAAATGGGAAAATATATTTTCAAGCAACATATCGAATAAGGGCCTATTAACCACAATATACAAAGAACTCATATGACTCAACAACAACAACAACAAAAATCCAATCAAAAAATGGGCAGAGGATCAGAACAGAAACTTCTCCCTAGAGGACATACATATGGCCAACAAACATATGAAAAGATGCTCAACATCACTAGCTATTAGGGAAATGCAAATCAAAACCACAATGAGATACCATCACATACCTGTTAGAATACCTATAATCAGCAGGACAAGTTATAACAAATGTTGGAGAGAATGCAGAGAGAAAGGAACCCTCATATATATGCTGCTGGTGGGACTGCAAATTGGTACAGCCACTATGGGAAACAGCATGGAGTTTCCTCATAAAAGTAAGAATTGATCTACCATCCGATCCAGCAATCCCCCTACTGGATATTTACTCCAAAGACTTGAAAACCCATATCCGAAAAGATACTTGCACACCGATGTTCATAGCAGCACTATTCACAGTGGCCAGGATATGGAAGCAACCAACGTGTCCTAAGATAGATGATTGGCTACAGAAGCAGTCACACACACACACACACACACACACACACACACATACACACACACACATACAATGGAATATTACTCAGCCATAAGAAGAGATGAAATACTATCATTTGTGACAACGTGGATGGAACTCGAGATAATCATGCTAAGCGAAATAAGCCAGACAGAGAAAGTTGAAAATCACATGATATCACTTATATGTGGGATATAAACCTAAAAGCAACAAATGAACAGAACAAACGGAGACTCATGAACATGGACAATAGACTAATGGTTACCAGAGGGTAGTAAGGAGGGGGAAGGTAGACGGGTTTAAGTGGATCAAATATGTGGTGACAGAAAGAAATCTAACTGTGGGAGGTGAACACACAGTGTAAATGTATATATGCCTTACTGTTAAAGTTACAGCTGAAACTTATTGGATTTTGTGAACCAATGTCACCATAAAAAATTAATTAATTAAAAAAAAGAATGATTGGCAAAATCATATGACTAATGTTCACAAAGTGCTAAACTTCTTACAATATTAACAGAATCTAAATATTTGATTGTATGTTTACGTAGGCAAAGCCAACTTTCATATGTTTCTTCAAATATATAATTATGACCTTCATATGAAAAAAAATGCCATTGATTATTAGTTGAATATAGGCTGATTTGTTTTTCCAGGAATGAGGATAGGTTTGCACCTCTCCTTTCAAAGGTCCCACATGTGGCTTGTGAAGTAGCCAGCTCTCTTTAGGAGTGTGCATGTGTGCATGGGTTTGCACTAATAACCGCAACCTCATTAGCACCATACTCTGGTCTAATTGCTTATAGACAGTCACATCTGATTCTCAGAAGACTTTCCCTTTTGACCATATCTATACAATAACAAAAGAGTCTATTGAAAACTTACATTTCATCCCTGCACACAGTTAGTAGGCTCTGAAGCAATTTTATTGTTTCTCTTTTCTGAATTAGCAGATTATTTCATCAAAATCACTTGAGAAAAGAATCATGTGAACCAAACTTCACATAAGTTCTTTTTGCAACAGAAAGTTAGTTGGCAATGATACTTTTAAAACTAAACAAAGAAAACTCTGTGAGACTATCAGTGTCTGCAATGGACAGAAATAAGACCTTATTTACCCAGAATAATGTATCAAGAAAAGCCCCATTGACTTCCAAAAACTAGTTTCCTGACCAGTGAGACAAGCCAAATCACTTGTGCTTTTTAGATGATTTTTGTCCCTTTCTTGGTTTCACAATTAATTTGTTCTCTAATTTAAAAAGTAGCCCTTGACTTAAGCAATCCTATTATGCAAAACTCAGAACCTACAAAACACATAATTATGAATGGTCTATACTTTCCAAAAATCATTTATCCTAAATTGATTTTAACAGCACTGTTATTACCAGTGATAATAACTAATTCACAGAATAAATTTGATGATTAAATGAAAAAACTTGATATAAAGCACCCAGTATGTCTAGTCTTTCAAAAAACGTTAGTTTCTTTCCATTTAAATAGTGCATTATAGTATTTATTTTAAAGTTGAGAATTTAAATGCTAGCACTTCCTGCCACTTGAAGGTAAATAATTAAAACAGGAAAGAATGGAAAGAAGGAAGGGAGGGAAAAGAGTGGAGGAAATTAAATATCTTTGAAATTATCATTCTAGAAAAAAAGAAAAGAATATTGAATTTGCAAAATCTAATTTACTGTAACTTTTCCAGTGAATTGATGAAGTTCTGTGTCCTCCTCTGCTTAGTTTAGTCCTTTTTTTCACCATGATCTTTTCTGACACATGTTTCACTATGTCTGGGGAAGAGCAAGAACCAAGAGGCTGGCTCTTACAGTATGTTTTAAAATAAGAATTTTCAAACTTTAAAATGTATGCTTTTTATTTATTTACATATTTATTATTTTTTATTTTTCAATTACAGTTGACATTCAATATTATTTTATTTTAGTTTCAGATGTACAGCACAGTAATTAGACATTTATATAATTTACAGAATGATCCCTCGATTAGTCTAGTATGCACCTGGTACTATACATTATTATATTATCATTAACTAGATTCCCTATTCTGTATTTTACATCCCTATGACTATTTTATAACTACCAATTTGTACTTCTTAATCCCTTCATTTTTTTAAAATTTTATTTTATTATTAGTTTAAAGTATGCCATACATTGGTTAGACATGTTTACAGTTTACAAAATGATTCCCCTAATTGCTCTTTCTCTCCTCTGGCTATCCACCTAGCCATTACATTAATAATAATTGCATTCCCTAGGCTGTGCTCCCCATCCCCATGATCACCTATCAACTACTAATTTGTACTTCTTTAACCTCTCACTCCATTATCCCAGTTCCCCAACCCTACTCCCTTCTGGCTGTCTCCAGGTTGTTCTCTATATTTGTGAGTCTGTTTTTGATTAGTTTATTCTTTTTGTTTCTTAAATTCCACATATGAGTGATATCATATGGTATTTATTTCTCTATCTGACTTATTTCACTCAGCATAATAATCTCTAGAACCATCCATGTTGTTATAAATAGTAGGATTTCATTTTTTTAATGGCTGAGTAATATTCCATTGTATATATGAACCTTAACTTCTTTATCCAATCATCTGCTGATGGACATTTAGGTTGCTTCCATATCTTAGCTATTATAAATTGTGCTGCCATGAACATAGGGGCACATAAATCTTTACAAATTATTGTTTTCATTTTCTTTGGATAAATACCCAGAAGTGCAATTGCTAGATCAAAAGATATACACATTTTTAATTTTTTGAGAAACTTCTAGACTGTTTTCTGTAACAGCTGTACCATTTTGCAAAACCACCAATAGTGTATGAGGGTTCCCTTTTCTCCACATCTTCACCAACACTTGTTGTTCTTTGATTTATTGATGATAGCCATTCTGATGGGTGTAAGATAATATCTCATTGTGGTTTTAATTTGCATTTCTCTGATGATTAGTGACTTTGTCTATTGGCCATCTCTATTTCCTCTTTGGAGAAATATCTGTTCAGGTCTTCTGCCCATTTTTTAATTGGTAAAATGCATACCTTTGATACCACGAAATACTTCTGGTATTACCTCTGTAAATTTGCTTGCCGGTTCTGTATCAAGATATATTAAAAAGAAACAGCAGATATTTCACCTTAACGTGCAGATGTAAAAATTGTTTAGCTTCTTCTAGACTGGTGAAAGTTACAAGTATCATTTTCATGTACGATAGCTTGTAGTAATTAGGAGAAAAATAGTTATTTAAGTAATAGCTGAAGTTGCTTAAATGATCTCTTCTCTATTGAAAATCAATTATTGTTTCTTATATTTTCTTTGTGTGGCCATTAATTCTCTATCTTGATTTATGAGACTTCTCTGAGCTAATTGCATTTCGAAGACTTGTGAGGCTAAAATTTTGTATTATAGTAAATGTAAATCTTTCATTTTCTTAAAGTAACTTTTAAGAACTTCGTTTTAAAAATTAATTTAAATATATGTTATAATCATTTGATAAGATGCTTTAGTTTGATACATTTACACAAAATTGCCTCTTGGAGGCTGAAATTTTCATAGGCAGCCTGGAGGTACAGAATGCCTTTGACTTGAGCTTTCAGGTGGCTCCACACTGCCATCTGGTGATAATTCTATGCCTTACCTTTTCAAATTTCTACCATCTCATTTCTAATTCTTGTTCAAATGAGTATACAGCCTTGATTGTTCTTTTTTTTCTTCTTCTTTACAATGATCTCTTTTAAGATCTCCCAATCACCTTAAAAAAATAAAAACTCACTCATTCTATTGTTTGGACTAATAAGGAATAGCTTTTTATCCTGTAGCAGCATGGTAGGTATTGGATGGACCCATAAACATTGTTTTTGAACAAATTGATAATGCCCACCCAAAGTGAAAAAGCAGCCAAGTAAGAGCGAAATGGTATTCTGGTAACACAACTGTTACATTCACAAGATTTCTAATCATGTCATCCACATCCTTGCCATTGACAGAAAACTTTAAAATAAACTAGGGAGTTTTTGAGAAAGCGCAGCATCAGCACCACCTAGTAACAGGGTCAGGCAGTGGTTGACTACAGCATGGAGGATGAGAGTACGGGAGAGAACACAATGGTGATATGCTATAAATGTTTGGCAAGGCTGGTAAGGGACTGTAAAAGGCATGGCCCCAGCAGGCTGGTACTAGATAATGTGTGATTGTCTCTGGGCTATGTCACAAGTGATAGATGTCATTTATTCATGGCCAATGGACAAAAGAGAGTGAAAGGAGCTGAGAAATCTGACTTTCAGCATAGAGATGATTTAAAGACATTTTCCACCAGTTCCCCTCAGGTTCTGTTGAGTTCTGCCTTGGTCAGGGAGGACGTTCTCCCTTCATGTTGTCATGCACACACGAGAGTGCCGAGTCTCCTACCCTCTGTTCAGTGGGGTTTTCAGAGCTGCAGGTTGTCTTCAGGTGATAAGGTGACAGGGTTTCCACCCAAACTCTGTCTCCCTCTACAGAATACTTGGTGGAAAAGAAAGAAGGGATGAGTAAACGAACAAATAAACACTGGCTTTGACTTCACAGTACTGATATATGATTCAAAATCAATAATTCTCAGAAGGGTAGGGAGGATATGCAGTTTTGAAGACTTAAATGTACATTATATGTGTTTCTGTAATTTATATTCTTAAATATGTAATTTATATTTAGAAAATTAAAATATACCTATTGTTTTCATAACAGAAATTTCAGAAAAGAAAGTTTAACTAAGTCTTTTTGCTTTGTAAGGTGACACTCAATAAGGGATGGGTAAAGCTTCATTGGGGAGTTAAATCAGAATTTCCAGGAATGAGTAATATTTATTTTTATTAAAAGATGAAATTTAAATGCTGTTCAATTAGAAATAAGATTAAGTCCTTCCTAAAACAGTGCTCTTTTTATGTCTAGATTTAAGATTAACATAAAGTAAACCAATATCATTGAAACACTGATATATGCAAGGCATTACACTTCAAAAAATACCTTTCTGAAATACAGATCAGGTTGGGGAGATGGCTTGCATAACCAGAAGATTCTCTACTTTTAATGGCATGTTACCCTAATATAGTTTAGAGCATGAATTGTGAAGCCATAATAATATTTTATATACAACTTTTCAGGAAGACATCTACCACATGAAGGCAATAAGTACATTTTGGTGACCATAACTTAATACGTGGTATGCTCTGCCCTCCATTAACCTCCCTTCAATCCATCTCTACATTGAATTTTCTAGAATATGGACTTCATTGTTTCTCCCAACTGTGCAAACTCCCTGTCCTTCATCTTGCTTTCAGTGGTTCCCTGTTGCTAGCATATTTAAGTCCAAATTCCTTAGCATGGCTTAGAAAGCCCAGCATGACCTAGACCCAGCCTACTTAGATGACTTCATCTCTTACCCTTCACTACCACCTTCACCCCAACACACGATGCTCTAGCCACACAAAATTCCTCTCATTCTCTGAAAAAGCCATGCTCTCCTTCTTATCCGGACCCTCACAATGTTGTGCTCTCTGTCAGGAGTACTCTCTTCCTACTACATCACACCTGCTTCCTTGCCTTCACCTGGCCAACCCCTAATCACCTTTTGGGTCTCGGTTCAGATGTCACTTTCTCCAGGGAGCCTTCCCTGACCTCCTAAGTCTGAGTTAGCTGCTCTTCCACTGTATCCTGAAAGCACCCTGTTCTTTCCCTGTCATAACACATTTCACACTATATTGAAATGGCTTGGGTACTTGTCTTCCTCCTCTATTAAACTGTAAGTTCCATGAGGATAGACACCATTATTGACCACTACTGTATCCACTAGGTTTTACCACAATGTCTGGCACATAGTAAGTCCTTGATAAATTTGTGTTGAATGGATGAACATGAATTTTAATCTCCTTTACTTCAGTGGTACATTTTATGCTACTTTGCCTTTGTCTCATTTCAGTCTGTGATGCTTCTGTTACATAGCCAGCGGCGCTACATCTTTGAGTATGACCAATCGGATTGTCTGCTCTCAGTCACCATGCCTAGTATGGTGCGCCACAGCTTACAAACCATGCTTTCGGTGGGCTACTACCGGAACATCTACACCCCACCAGACAGTAGCACTTCTTTTATCCAGGACTATAGTCGAGATGGCCGACTACTACAGACCCTGCATCTGGGGACAGGACGCAGAGTTTTATACAAGTACACCAAGCAAGCAAGGCTGTCTGAAATTCTCTATGATACCACTCAGGTCACATTAACATATGAAGAGTCTTCTGGAGTGGTTAAGACAATACACCTGATGCACGATGGCTTTATTTGCACAATCAGATACAGGCAAACAGGTTTGTTATGAAAGAGTGGTGATATATACACCACATCACATTTTCTTATGAGATTTTTGCTGCGCACAGTCTGAAATGGAAATGTTAACCTACAGACATTGAATCCAACAAATTTCCACTTTAGTTTTCAAAGTATTTTCCATTGATAATTAAAAACATATTACAAGGTACATGAAAGTTGATTAAAAACATACAGTGCATTTTTCTTTTTTTCTCCCAGCTCTCAAGAAAGTTGAGATCTAAGTACCTAGACTATCTGTGAAACTGTTCCTACTCACCACGAAATCCTCCCAAAGATGCAGCTGCAAGATATAAGTCTAACTAAAATGAGCTCAAGTCCTACGTAACCTCTATAAGCCTCAGTTGATGGCAAGTTATATTCAAAAGTCAGAACTTTTGATTATATTTCATTCTTGGAGTTTATTAAAATGCCCAAATCCAGTTAAAAAACCTGAGCCCCTGAGTTTGTAACACATTTTAAATGAATTGAAAGTATTTTTGTCAGTGATTATAAAAAGAAAGCATGTTTATAACATCAGTTTCCTCACCTTAGCTAGTGGATGGGTTATTACTTAGATATGTCTTATAATTAAATTATTCTATAATTATAATGAGTATTTTAAATTTTTTTCAAATTTGGTGACCACAACTATGAGAATATATATTACGGAATGATATGCCCAGGCATTAGATATCAGAGGTCAATCTCTAATATTTTATTTTGAAAGTAAAAGCATCAATATTTTTAAAAAATAACACTAGACCTTTCTGATTGCTCAACATTAAGCATCTAGCTTTGTTCTCACTATTTTGATTTTGATTTTTTCAGGACCTCTTATTGGACGCCAGATTTTCCGATTCAGTGAAGAAGGTCTTGTGAATGCTCGGTTTGACTACAGCTACAACAACTTCCGTGTCACCAGCATGCAAGCTGTGATAAATGAAACTCCTTTGCCCATAGACCTGTACCGATATATTGATGTCTCTGGTAGAACAGAACAGTTTGGAAAATTCAGTGTGATTAATTATGATTTAAATCAGGTCATCACTACTACAGTGATGAAGCACACCAAGATCTTCAGTGCCAATGGACAAGTCATTGAAGTCCAATATGAAATCCTAAAGGCAATTGCCTACTGGATGACTATTCAATATGATAATATGGGCCGTATGGTAATATGTGATATAAGAATAGGAGTAGATGCCAATATAACAAGATACTTCTATGAATACGATGCTGATGGGCAACTTCAAACTGTTTCTGTAAATGACAAAACCCAGTGGCGTTATAGTTATGATCTGAATGGCAATATCAACCTCTTAAGCCATGGGAACAGTGCTCGTCTTACTCCTCTCCGATATGACCTCCGAGATCGCATCACCAGACTAGGAGAAATTCAGTATAAAATGGATGAAGATGGCTTTCTGAGGCAAAGGGGAAGTGACATCTTTGAATATAATTCTAATGGTCTGCTGCAGAAAGCCTACAATAAGGCTTCTGGCTGGAGTGTGCAGTATTATTATGATGGGCTTGGGCGACGGGTTGCCAGTAAGTCCAGCCTAGGGCAGCACCTCCAGTTCTTTTATGCAGACCTTGCCAATCCCATAAGAGTTACTCATTTGTACAACCACACAAGTTCAGAGATTACATCTCTATATTATGATCTTCAAGGTCACCTTATTGCCATGGAGTTAAGCAGTGGTGAAGAATATTATGTAGCCTGTGATAATACAGGCACCCCACTAGCCGTGTTCAGCAGTCGAGGTCAGGTGATAAAAGAGATATTGTACACACCTTATGGAGATATCTACCATGACACTTATCCTGACTTTCAGGTCATGATTGGTTTTCATGGAGGACTTTATGATTTCCTTACTAAATTAGTACACCTGGGGCAAAGAGATTATGATGTCATTGCTGGTAGATGGACGACACCTAATCATCACATATGGAAACAGTTGAACTTCCTTCCTAAACCATTCAACCTCTACTCCTTTGAAAATAACTACCCAGTTGGCAAAATTCAAGATGTTGCAAAGTATACCACAGGTATTTAAATGGTGTAAAACTTTAAAGTAAAGAGATAACTCCGTGCTGTTTATCACATAATCTCAATGCCTTTGTAAATATGCTTCCTCTTCCTGCCAGTTAGCCCACAAGTTGTGCAATCGCTCTCTTTCTTAGGCTTCTAGAGTGAGAAAAACTGCATAAAACATATTGCTTTTACATTCAAGCACATTTTCCTTTCCTTTTAAGATTTCGGTTTTTAGTCTTCACTCTTAAAGGCTTACACAAATAATTTCATAAAACAAAAATTCAGGATTCTGTTGCATCAAATAAATATAGCATCACAGCTCTTGTGGCCTTAATATTACTAACACATTAAGAATTTCAGTGCAGCAAAATGAATCTATCTCCATGAAATAAAAGGTTTATCCATGAAATAAAAGGTTTCCCTACAGAAAGAGAATCACATATTTTAGAATGGGTGATATAAGGAGTTTTATCTCTAACTTTTCATTGGTTAAACATATTAAAGGCAAGAGAGGGTACCTTTTAAATTTTCCACAAAGGTTGTAAAGTATGACCTTTTAAATTTTTTTCTTTAATTTTTGTCTCACAGACATTGGAAGTTGGTTGGAGCTATTTGGTTTTCAGTTACATAATGTACTACCTGGATTTCCCAAACCAGAATTAGGAAATTTGGAATTAACTTATGAGCTTCTACAGCTTCAGACAAAAACTCAAGAGTGGGATCCTGGAAAGGTTAGTAAAATTTTATCATCTCTACTTAACTGAAGAAACAGAAACGCATTAAATACTATGAAATAGTATTAACATATTGTTTATTTTTGAGTTGTTGTTGCTATTCACTAAAATGTCCATGATTAAGGAGAAGGTAGAAAAAAATCTTCCATAAGGAAAGGATCAGGGGATTTTGGATCCTCCGACTTAAAGTTTGGGAAAGACTAACATGTGACTAGACACCGTTGGGATAGACAAACAACAGGAAAGAAGAACTGAACATTGAAAATTCTGAAATGGGCCACCAAGGGCAATTATGGATTCTATATAGGGAAAAATTGTTCACTAAGACACATGAAAACATCATATTTCCAACTGCAAAATAATCTAGGGCATAGTGCATTAAAAGCATAGGAATCAGATAAATTATTCTGATAAAGAAAAAATATATAAGAACAATGAAATAAAAATAGTAAATACTACAGGGATAAAGTCTCTGGGAAAATAGAAATACCATAACATACAAGTTTTAGCACACGATTCTATCAGGTACAAATGAAAGTATGATGTACAAATGAAAACAAGAAGGAACTTTTTTTTCAGTTGACAGAAATAAGAGAATCTGTGTTTGCAAAAAAAAAATAAAACTGAAAATTGTGTGGGAGGGCTTCAAAATTAAGTTTAAAAAATTATAAGAGAAAGAAAATTCTAAATAAGTACTATATACACTTATCCCTTTGTATAACTGCATACGATAGATAAATACTATTTGTAATTAAAATTCCTAAAAAACAGTTTAGCAAAATGTTGAAAATTGCTGAAGCTTTGTAATGGATGCTTGGAAGTTCATTATTCTCTTCTCTCTATCTCTCAGTATGCTTGAAAATTTCCATAATTAAACAGGTTTTATTTTAGGTCCACATAAAAAGATCAGTGAACTTCTTGCTGATCTGCTGTTATTATTCATAAGGTCATAAGCTGCTTGAAAGCAAGAATAATGAGGTATGCATCTCTTTATACCTTCCCATGCCTAATCTATTACTTTACAAATAATCATAACAGTTAGTAAGTGTTAATTAAGTTGGCAAAAATGAAATTTCTTTGTTTTGAGGGAGCTGGACCCACTTAATTTGAAGTGCCTCCTAGCTCTAAAATTCTATGATATCAAGTCTGAACAAATTTCCTTGTATTTAACACATCAAGATACCAAGAAATATATGTCAGGTGATCACATCACCTGTTAGTCTTTTCCCGCTAAATATCTAATGAAGAGATTCCAAATTTGGTTTGTTTTTAAATAAAAAACGAGCAAATTAGAGAGAGAAGGAAGCAACCTTGCAAGCTTTTGTTTTCCACAGTCACCAAGCATATGACAGGTGCTTAATCTTGTGCTACATTTTCACCATGCCTTTCTTCTTTCCTAGACGATCTTGGGTATTCAGTGTGAGCTCCAGAAACAGCTCAGGAATTTCATTTCTTTGGACCAACTTCCTATGACTCCCCAATACAATGATGGACGGTGCCTTGAAGGAGGGAAGCAGCCAAGGTTTGCCACTGTTTCTTCTGTTTTTGGAAAAGGTATAAAATTTGCCATCAAGGATGGCATAGTAACAGCTGATATTATAGGAGTAGCCAATGAAGATAGCAGGCGGCTTGCTGCCATTCTCAATAATGCTCATTACCTGGAAAACCTACATTTTACCATAGATGGGAGGGACACTCACTACTTCATTAAGCTTGGGTCTCTAGAGGAAGACCTGGTGCTCATCGGTAACACTGGGGGAAGGCGTATTCTAGAGAACGGCGTCAATGTCACTGTGTCCCAGATGACTTCTGTGTTGAATGGGAGGACTAGAAGGTTTGCAGATATCCAGCTCCAGCATGGGGCTCTGTGCTTCAACATCCGGTATGGGACAACTGTCGAAGAGGAAAAGAATCACGTATTGGAGATTGCCAGACAGCGTGCTGTGGTCCAGGCCTGGACTAAGGAACAAAGAAGGCTGCAAGAAGGGGAAGAGGGTATTCGGGCATGGACAGAGGGAGAAAAGCAGCAGCTTTTGGGCACTGGGAGGGTACAAGGTTATGATGGGTATTTTGTTTTGTCTGTTGAGCAGTATTTAGAACTTTCTGACAGTGCCAACAATATTCACTTTATGAGACAGAGCGAAATAGGCAGGAGGTAACAAAAAAAATCTCTGCCTTTGCGTCACCAAAGACTGCCTGTTTTTAAAACATAAAATGGTTTATTGTATTGGTTTTCTAGATCAGAACTCTGTATATGTAAATATAGAGGAAAAACATATTCAACTGCCTTTCAATGTGACAGAAAATGGTATTTTAATATTGTTCATTTAAACTCTTTAAGAAATGACAGAGATTTTTAGTTCTTATGTGGCAGCATTTAAGATAACACAAGTAAATCTCAAAGAGCTAAAAACAAAAAGTTTTCAGAAAGCACCACTTTAAATTTGTCAAGCCATGCATATATGTGTTCAAATATACAGAAAGAACCCAAGGTTCTATATATTTATGGCAACACAAAGTTTCATATTTAACTGTTGACAGAAATTGCAGGCTATTTGAAAAGGTGGTGCAATAGTATCTGAACCTTGCATTTCAAAAGACTGCCAACTGTGTCACATTTTCCATACCTGTTATAGGAAACTTAAAAAGATATGTAAAATGTCTTCAGACACCATCTCCTAGAGTCAGAAACCATTCACCCTTCTTCCCTGATTATTCCACCTTGCTTGTTAAAGTAAATGCCATGTTGTTGTGCTGTGTTTTGGCGTGTGGTGGCTGGGTTCTGTCTACCATGTTTCCCTTTGGGTGTGGTACCCAGACTGAATTGCCACTATCTTCTTGGGTGTACATGATACCAAGACAGCTGGCGAATGTAACTTCTTCCACACAATCTGTTTTAACTACATTTCTTTACTAAAGTGTCCAGCTGTATTGACATCGTGTAAACATAGCTTTTACTAATCTGGGTAGGAATTTCTCATTTATATAGATAGGGTGTGTTTTGGTCACAGTTTCACATTAGTGATTCAGTATTTATACACTAACCCAATGGTTTTGTGCACATGAAAAGTAATTTACTACACAGTATGATTCTGGTAAAAAAAAGAGGCTGTAGCAAGTATACATGCCTGAGGTACCAATAAATTACATTCATTACTACTGCAGAAATTCATAAGACCTAAGACCTTAAAAAAATAGACCTACTTAAGTTTGAAAAGAAAGGACCAAAGGGAAGACCAAACTAAATATCACAGTAGTTGCTCTACATTTTTTCACCCAACTTATATTTATCTTTCAAATGTACAATTCTGTATTGAACAACTCTCAGCCATTGTCAGGAAATTTAATGAAGTATATCCTTTCCAACATAAAACATTTCAACTAATTGTAGAGAAGCAGACTATTTCTTATCATTTTGGTATCAGTTTTGCATTTATTATTTAGTTAGTTGTTTTAGTTCTCTGTCTTTGCCCATTTAGTTTGATTTAATCATCTCTCCTGCCTAGGAAAATAACTATTTTCCAGGAAGGGTGGTTTTATTCTACAGTCATTTAAAATTTGAAAAACAGGAGGATTACTGTTAATATCATCTGCAGTTTCTCAATCTCTATGAATCCTGTAGTAAAAGAAGCTTCTTGGTGAGCTGAGAGATTTGTGCCCAGTGATAAAGAGACAGTTTGTAAAATTCTGTGTAGTTGTAAGTTACCACAAATGAAAATACATGACAGCATAATGTGGTCTATAGAAAATTCTCCTGAGCCAACACCAGAACTTTCATCACTGTGTCTGGAGATTTGCTACATATGGAGGAGAATTTATCATAGGATGTTACAGTTTGAATTATTTCTAGCTACTACCTAAATGCGGTATAGAGTCATTGTCTTGCTTTGTGATGACAGTGTCTTTGAAAAGATGCAAAGTCAGAATCCAGGCTCAGGTTAAGGTTTTTAAGGAATCTGGCTCCTTACTACACGGAATACAGTAAGGGAAAGACAAGGACCCACAGACAGTAAGGGAAGGAACATCCAAACATTTCATTTTCAAAACTTTCACATTCTTACACATGTATTGGGAGTGATGGTGATTCATGATGAACTCATCTCTCTTTTAAACTGAAAGTACACCAGATCAATCCAGACTACAATCAATCATATTTTTCCCCTGAATCAGGCCTGTGTTAATAGTACAGTATTCATTCAGGGTAGGATTCTAAAATGACTAAAAAACTTGTTGAAATTTTGAATACCTTTACACAAACCTAAAAAGAGACCTTAAGTTCCTAGAATCTCTGATATTCTTTTAAATTAATGGAAAAGTAATTTGTAAACTGTATATAGAGAGTACATTCATAAACGTGATGATATATTTTATCACTAATCCAAAATGTTGATATTAGAGTCTATGTGGCTTCTGTTTTAAGCGATTATACTTTTTTGCAATTCACCTACAATGTATCATTTTCAAAGTGTTTAAATATCCATTAGAAACAAATATCTAAAACTTTTACTTAATAGTAATTACTTTGAACTATACATTTCTAGTTCGTAATACATATTTATTTAGTTTGTGTCTTTAGTTACTTTAAGATATATTTGTATTGTACTCAAGAAACGTAGTTTTTATTATTTACAGCTGTGGTTTTAATACTGCCTTGAGCTATACTGTTCTCTTTACCACTTCCAAAGATTTTGGGAGGAAAGAGAAAAAAACCCTAAGGTTAACACTAATGAATAGTAAATGTAAGAGAAACATTTTGGCATTTCTTAATAAGAATGGAGATACTGAGTACATTACTTCCTGTTTGGCTGAATACAAAGAATACCTTCATTGACTTGTAGTTCTGAAGTTTAAATTAATGAAAGACCAATTCATTTGCATTTCCTGATGAACGTAAAAGCATTTTAAAGAGAAACATGAATTTCTCATACCCAGGAGACAGGCTCCTGACACTGCACGGCCATACCCCATTCAAGCAAGTTAGAGTGAGAGCACAGTAGTTGGGCTCTCCTATGAAGAACATTCTGAGTTAGAGGCAAGGAATACTCTGGTTGTTTCTTTTTCCTAGATAGATCTATAATATACAGACTATACATACACACACATATATATACATATATATATACACACACACACGACATAGCCAAATGTATGAAAACTTGACAATACATAGAGAAGTATAAAATTAAATTACAATTTTCATAAGATTTTTCTTTTTCATCGCTGTTGGCTTAGTTTTAAGCATTCCATCATATCATTTCTACTTTTTTTTAATTTATATTTTTAAACAGAACAGGCCCTGTGAATGAGTCAGGGCAAAGTTTTGCATTTATAAAGTTATGTTCCTGTAAGGGCAATTGTAGTGATGTTCGGTGGTTAATGGAAGCAAAAGTATAATAATCAAGTATTAAAAGAAACTTTTGGAGTGTATTATAGCTTGTGAAAAACAGAATTCTATAGATTAGAAGCAACATTCTTGTTTTCTTGGAGAAATTCATATACACATAGCTGACCTGACTAGTACTCAGACCTCAGACTGCTCTTCCACAAAGTTCTTTATTCTGCAAAGCAAATGCAAAAAAATGCAAAACAAAACCCCCCAGAAAACAACAACCACAAAATAGTGACTGTTATTTCAGTGTGTCCTTCATGTGAAAACTATTAGGGACAAAATATACTAATGTATGTAAGAAGAAATCACTTCCTAAACAATAACTGAAGATAGTTAGAGTTAAACTTGCTATGGATTTTGTCTTAGCAATTGTCATCATATATTATTTGTCAAAAGAAATGTGTTTGGCAGTTTAAAATCTTTTCTTAGATTTAGTGGTAGACTTTAACCTCTTAAATAAATGTTAGTATATCAGATTGTGTCTTTGAAAAATGTTTTATCTGTATGAATCATGACAATGTCTAACTCTTTATTGTTCTTCCAGCAAAAGTATCAGTAAGAGAAAAGGTGAAAAAGAGAAGTATATCCTTTATGTCAGAAAAAAAAATTCTTTTTAACTACTTACATTCTCATGAAAAGTAAAGATGTTTACAGTGTATGCCAAGATTTTCAGTTTCTATATAACAACAGTGAAAGGTTCTAATCATACTGAAAAATTGTGTTATAATGGCCTGAGCTGTGTTGCTAGGAAACAATAGGTTCCAATTTTGTATTCCTACTCCTACTCCTGTGCTGAAAAGTGACTGGAAACTGTACAAGTTCATGTTCGCTGGCTGCAGTTAAATGGTCCTTTGCATTTTGCTCTGGTTTTCAGTCCAGAAGCATGCATTTTTCTACAAGAGCATCACAACAACATGCTGTAAATATTTAAAGTTAAACATTGTGTTGATATTTGAAAAAAAAGTACTTTGAATATTTCATTTTTAAAAAATAAAATTGCAAATTAACACTGTGTTTTATTTTATTCTCGTACCAAATTGCATTCTCAACTCAGTCTGGTCACCTGAGATATGAAAAGTGGCTCCTTAACAGAGAACAATAAACCCATGTTATCTTGAAAATGTAGGTACCGAAATCAAAATGGCACTAATCCTAAGCAGACATCTCTTCATTTTTATTTTTTATACAAATAGAATCTCTGACATTAATGACCATTTAATGTCATTAGCTGTTGAAAGTTTAAATGCCTCTAGACTATAACTTTTAAATAGGTTTCTCTCTCATGTGGATGCTTTTCTTGGCAATAGAAAAAAAATTTAAAAATTGTAAAATGGGTGGGGGAGAGTAGGACATTCAAAAGCATTGTTAAAAAAAAATGAATGGCGGGGAGAGGTAATCAGGAAAGACTCTAAAACAACAGCTCTTCTGAAGCCCTAGGTCTTAGACAATTTACAATAGCCATTTGGCACTTGCTTTTTCACAAGAAGAAATTTCCTAGTGACACTGGGAAAGTTGACCAACAGATCTTCCAAAATGTAAATTGTTAATAATGGAGTACCTATAGTCCAAACAGCATGCTACTGAAACTGGCTTGGAATCCTGGAATTGACAACACTTTAAAATGCCCTACTGCCTTTTCATTCACTGATATACACACAAATACAGTGATGGGGGTAGATATTAGTATCACCTGGAGATTTTTTTTTTCAAAATATGCAACCTACACTCAGGGTGAAAAAAGAAAGAAGCAGGCACTCTCACACTGAGAGAATTATGAAAGAGTTAAGATATTTCTCCATATTCCTTTCCCATTCACCCTCACTTTTAGAGATCTTGGTAAAGGTGCAAGTTAATAGAAGTCAGGAAATAGCAAGGATGCTTATGCAGGAAAAGGAAAAGCAAAAAGAATTTGATGAATAAAAGGCCAGCAAAGAAGACAACGGGTAAGCATATCAACTGGAAAGTGTGATAGTAGCAAAATCATAAAAGCATTACCTTTTTCAGGGAATATGTCTAATAAGATAAGTAAGATGGACTTCAGCAATGTTTTATTTAATATATGAATAGCACCTATCTATGAATGTTTTTGAAGGAATATTTTAAAACAAATTAGGTAAATAAGCTTTCAAGTACTTTATTAAAATATGAAAGATCATTAATGATTCAAAAAAGCTTTATCAAAAAAGGCTCTAGTAAAGGAACGGGCAAATATAATTCATATATTTAGGAGTATTCTAGAATGAACAAATTAGAGTAAAAAAGATAGTTATACCTATTAAAATTTAAACCTGAGCTACAAATAATTAAAAGTATCTAAACATATGCATTTTATTTTGAAAGCCAGTTTTCTGAATTCCTTTACAAGTTAAAATAATACTTTTCCTTCTAGAAATGGTAAGCAACTCACAATACATTATTGCACTTCCATAGCATCCATGTTAAATGCTCAGAAATCAGATCTTGCTAGCACACAGAGAGTAGCTCTGTCTCTTGGCAGTTCACTAATTAGTAACCAAGCTCACAACCACTCACCTACACCCTAGAATTACAATTTATTAGTTTATAATAAAACTTAGCCTTTTCCTCCGAACCATGGACCATGGCATTTTTGTTGACTCATTATGCCTCTAAATACAAATGTACCTACATATTGGGAACCTCATTTACCATGTGCTTATCACCTTTTATTGTTATTTTCTTGTTTTTATTGTTTTTTTTCTTTTTTTAATTAAGTTTATTCAAGTAACATTGGTTAATAAAATTATATCATTTTCAGGTGTACATTATCATTTGACATCTGTATATTCTATTGTGTGTTTACCACCCAAAGTTCAGTTTCCTTCAGCTACCTTATATTTGATCCCCTTTACCCACTTCATCCTCCCCCTACTTCCCTATATTTGACCTCCTTTACCCCATTTACCTCCCCTCTCCTCCCCCATCCCCTATCCTCTGGTAACCACTAGTCTATAGTCCATGTCCATGAGTCTCTGTTTGTTTGTCCTGTTCGTTTGTTGCTTTTAGGTTTATATCCCACATATAAGTGATATCATGTGATTTTCAACTTTTTCTGTCTGGTTTATTTCACTTAGCATGATTATCTCGAGGTCCGTCCATGTCATTGCAAATGGCAGTGTTTCTTTTGTCTTTAACTGTTACTGTTTTCTTGTTCAACTAAACAGTGAATTGCCTGAGTGCAGGGACAAGGTGTATTTTTATTTCTCTACCCCAGTGCCTAATGTGTGTATTAAGCAAATGAATTCTATGAGCTCTGAAGCAACTTGACATATAATCCAATCACAAGAGTCATAAAAAAAAACATAAAATGTGAAAAAAATACAAATCCCCACCACTGTGTAAAATCTTGGCTTTCACTTGATTCCAATCACTTATAATTGTTAAAAATTAATGTAACCATAAGTTTTTTAATGGTTTATAGGGCTATCTAATAGGGAGACTCCTCGTATACCAGCTACTCCTAAGCCACAGCTGAGGAGCCTTAGCTGCTGAAGCGTCCCCTTCAAAATGAAGTTTTACATGGAGTAGCAACAATTGAGGCAGGTCCACTTCATCAGATTTGTGATAGAATTTCAAATCCTATATCATCAACTGTAATAAACATTAAGAGCATATTTTAAATTATAAGATTGTTAAACTCTAGATTGTCTGTAGATTTTACTCTCCAAATCAGAACATTAGGCGAGAAGGTTGCTTTCAGAATTAAATGAAAATTCTTCACTCTTTATCTAGTACTTGTTTTAGCACACAGTGGACAGCTTCATAAATCTCGAAAAAAGGCTACAGCACCATAGTTAGTGGAGAGCATACTGCCTAATGCAGAACTACACATGACAAAAATGAGGAACATGAACCAGCTTTAAAAATCAAGCAAGACACTTAAAAAATCAGTAGCTATCAAATAATATTTCACTAAAAATAGTGATTTTGAGAAAAACAGGATTGTTTTTATTTATATTTAGCAAGAATTAACATTAATCTTATATAAAGCATCATTATGTTTTAAATCGTTTCCCATTTGTAAATATAATAACTGAAAATAACTTGTAGAATTAGTTTTTCCTGCTCCTCATTATCCACAAAGTTCATTTCAGCTTTAAGATCATGCTAGATGCCTCCATTACAAGACTATGATTATTTTAGAAATGCATTTGTAGCTCACTGAACTGTATTATCTACAATATATAACATTTAGCATATGTTTAAATTATCAAAAATAAAGTACAAGGTGTTTTATTTTTCTTCATGGTGCTTTCAGGAAGACATCAGGATCTTCTCTTCTCCCTAAAGAAAAATAATAACAAAAATTAAGAAAAAATAAACTTATAAGCTATTAAAATTATAAGTTAATTCGAATTTATAATCATAAAATTTCCAACTGCATGAAGCTCACAGAGATGCAACCCAACAATATAGCTCAAGCAACTAGTATTTAATGCTGAATTATAGATGTGGAATATGGAACAAAAAACAGTTAGCCAATTTGTATATTGGAGTTCTATTTCCATTTCTATTATAAAATCAAACTATTCATTCATTTAATTTACTACTTGAGTCTAATTGTCATTTTATGCCTGAGTCTGGTCTCTGTCAAAAAAAAGGATATAACAACACATTTTCTTTTATCATAAATATTTATTGTTTTACTCAGGCACATCCTCTTACTCCAAACAAATGATTGACCCCTCTCAATAGATTAGTAAACAATTCATAGCTGATAGCTGCAGACATTGGCTAGTATTCGGTGGTTAGCTTGAAATGTACACTAAAACAGCTTTGCTCAGGAAGGTGTAATAATTTGTGCCTGTGAAATAATGAAGCCTACTAATTTCATTTCTTTGCTACAATAAAATTTCATTAACGTAAGCACTGCAAATTCAGAAATCAGGATGACACTGGCCAACCTAACACAGCTTTTTCTTTTCTTTTTTTTAACATTAGCTTTTTCATCCCTAAAGGGGAAATATATTTTACAAAGCAAAGATAAAGGACACTTAGGTGTTCTCTGAGTTGTCCCATTTACCAAATTATTTGTGTCTGAATTAGTGAAGTGAAATATTACTTATGTATTGACAAAAGGAACTGGGAAGAACAAGATGGAGCAAGAGAAGTTAAATGTGGGCTCATAGAATTGTCTATATTTTTGCAAAATTTTATTAAAAGTTCGTAGTATAGCATATTGAAACCATAGCATGTGAATAGTTTCCTCTCACCTGATTTGCTGGCTACACCTACTTTCTCATTGTATTTTTCTTACAAAACTTTATGAATTGGTTGAGCTCCCAAACCCTGTCAAAAATTAACAGTAAGGTGGGAGTCTGG
Organism: Rousettus aegyptiacus; assembly: GCF_014176215.1. Lineage (NCBI taxonomy): Eukaryota > Metazoa > Chordata > Mammalia > Chiroptera > Pteropodidae > Rousettus > Rousettus aegyptiacus. The sequence continues at coordinate 77,427,128 of NW_023416312.1, read as the reverse complement.
GCAGAAAAAGAAGGGGATTAAGAGGTACAAACTTCCAGTTAGAAGTCACAAGGATGAAATGTACAGTATAAGGAATGTAGTCCATAATATCGTTATAACTATGTTTTGTGACAGATAGTTACTAGACTTATTATGGTGATCACTTCATAAGGTATATAAATGTCTAATCACCATGTTGTATGGCTGAAACTAATGTAATATTGTATGTCAACTGTAATTAAAAATATTTTTTAAATTAAGAATAACCCATACCTTGTGTACTTCTAGTTGAAGACTTCTCAACTGGATACTGCAGAGGTATTACAATACCTTGATCTGGTTTCTGAAATGCTGAAATGAGATTTTTTATTTTCCGGAAAAATCGTTTATGTACCCCAGGTGCTGTCTGGAAAATAAAAGGCCAAGCAAATTATTCACCTACCTCATAATGATACAAAAAAGCCTACAAAATATATGAGGAATGCTTAGAGAAGTAAATTTGTGTAATTTATTCAAATATTTGAAAACATAAGAAATTAAAAAAAACAATATCCAGAAGAATGTTGTTTTTTCAGTTGGCTGAATTTCTCTGTAAGAGGAGCTAATGAGATGTCATTTCAGTTCTCCCAAGGGTGGTATTAGTTTGTACAAGGTTTTGCTCATTGCCTCGCCCTTCCTGCCTGCTACCCATCATATATCCTATACCTCTAAGGGTATACAGGCGATTACCTGCAATGAATTCACCAACAGAGAAGATGCAATTAAACACAAGAAAAACATAGATCCTATAGGTCATGAATAGAAAACCTTAAGTACCAAAAACAAAACAAACAAAAAGCAAAACAAACAAAATAAACAACAACACATCCTCCCTGTCATCATCCCACAGTGTAAAATGCTACATGAGAAATTAAAATTGACTGTTATGATACATACAATGCATGGCTAGTTAGTCCTTATACATTCACTTCACAATATGTCCTGCCTCATCCTTCACATTAAATTTTTTCCTCCTTGGGAAACTTCTATATCCTCCCCCAAATTACCCTCTCTGTCAACACTTCACTGTGACAAAGTTTTGTCTATGACACACAAAAAAAGACTATATAATGTCACCTTTATTTATTTGTTTGTTTTTGAAGGGTGCATTATTTCCAGGTTACTATTAAAATGTATTCTTTTCCTGACATCAATTTTCTTGCAAAGAAACAACTTGAAATCAACAATAATTTTCTGCAAAAGGATAAGAGCCAAACTTTTGGCATTAACTCAAAACTGTCATTTTACATGAAATAAAATAGTATTGCTATAAGCAATTGAATGATGACTTTTTTGTTTGTTTGTTTGTTTTTGTTTTGGTTTTTTTTAGAGCTGTTTTTCAGCTATTCCATCTGGAAGATTTTTTAGATGGGAGCTGTTTATTAGCATTTAATAAGAAAATATGAAGGATGGCATGCAAACTTCTTCCAACTAGACTAACAGCTAAAGATAGTACACTGTCTATAGTAACTCTTGGGCATTTCTTACCTTGAGGTAATTTTTCATTGAAAGCACTGGAAAAGTTCTTTTGAGCATTAAATTAGTGTCCACAGCTAGGAGTGTCAGTAGGTGTAGAACACTCTCACATTCAGCTCCACCCCTATGGTCAAAATATCTTTCCAGAACTCGATCTCATCCAAAATAACATGGCCATTTTTACAGGGGTCCAAACAGGTCATTGGCTCCAAGATAGAAGCTTCAAATTGCAAAGGCAGGTTATAGGTACAAAACATCCCCTTATATTTTTCTTACAGCACTTTTTCATTTTCAAAGGACTTTTTCATCTCTTGCTCCTACTAGTTCTTCAGAGATTGGCTGTTATTGGTTGATTTAGTTATTCTATTCCCATTTGACAAGTTAAAAAATAGGAATACAAAGAGATAGTTCAGCTTGCCCAAGGTCTCATAGATGATCAGAGGCAGAATTGGCTCTAGATCCCAGGACTTAGTCTCTTGTCTTTCAGATCAGGTCTAGACCAAAGAGATTCTAGTGAAGTTAGAGTCACCAACCAGAAGAGAAACTGTACACTCCCCCAGTGTGAAAAGATTTCAAACCGCACATCTCTTTAGCTGTTCTTGTGGCTTGTGAAATCATTTATTAACAGAAGCACCTTTTTTATGGACACTTACATGCAGTTAACACTTGATTATCCATGCAGAGAGGAATAATAGCACTGCATTTATAAAAGCAATTTGAATTTGAGATGAATGTTTCATTGGCAAATGACTGACTTCATTTATAGTGCTTTGCTTAGGCTAATAAGTAAAATTATTTAGCATTTACTGATCTACTGATGATAAACTATCTAGAAAAGCCCAAAGACACTGCAGTCATCAGTGGGGCAGGCGTTAGTACAGTTTTTACAATGTAATGCAAATATTAATAATATTAATAAATGATAGGTAACAGTATGTAGAATTCTCTGAATTAAAAATTTAGTAAAATTTTAGCCTGAGTCACATGAGAAAAGTTAATACACCAGGAAACGATAAAACCTAAAAGTCTATCTGACACTAGAAATTGATATATTTGGCTTTCATAATTCAGCGGATCCAGATTTCAATCTTATTCCACTCTTCGAAACAAATCTCAGACTTACTTATATTTCTAGTACGATCTTTGCACAGAGCATGTAATGCTACTACCATGTTTTTCCTGCAGTGTACCAAACTAAAGCATTGTTCCGAAAACCATGTAAATATCTGCCAGTTACCTAATTTTGAAAATACGATTACTGCAAGAATTGTACCACTGACGATTTCCATCCTGTCACTGAATTCAGTTATTGTTCAAGTTTGCATATTTCCCATATTGTTATTTCTTTGTTCTGTATGGATCCATGTTTTGGATCACAGTTGGTCTTTAATATGCTCTAGAGAAATGTCTTCCAGTCAGGTGATATGAGCTCTGAGAATACACACTAGTTTAATATTCACCTTAGCAAAAACATAACTAAGAAGGCAAATTTAGCAGATAGAAAAAAATGCAATAATATTTCAAAAATAAATCTAAAGAATATTTTTTAAACGCTTTTCCCTTTGGAGAAAACATGCTAATCTTCTGCTATCTTGGTACAGAGAATTATATTATTATATAAACAAAGTCAGACCAGACAACAGAATGAAAGAGTACTTATGTTCAATAGGTCTTTTCTTCTTTAACATGTTCATAACAAGCATGTAACAATCTGCATATGATGTTATACTTGAAATGGAAGAAAACAATTTTAAAGACAAAGTTAGCTAAACTCCAATAATTTAAGATCCTTTCCATAAAGAATATTCTTCAACAGCTGAAGGATACTTCTCTAGGGAGAAGAGCTATTTCTGGTCAAATTATATACAAATATATGTGTATATATCATATACAACTATTCTTCATAATAAATGAAATTTAATTTTTTATTTAATCATCTCTGCAGTGATGCAGAGAATTTTAAAAAATAAACAGTATAAATAGTTTTGATCAGAAATGTTTTTGCTTTTTCTCTAATTAGTATTATAGTATTAATTATCCTAATAAAAAGCAATGATGTGTTTGGAAACTTTCCCTAATTCATCTCAGTAGTTCAAAACATTTTTGATCTGAAATATGTGCATTCTAGATTACTGATGAATTTGTAAAAGTTAGAGCTGTTTTATTTTTTTTTAAGCCTAAGCTTTAGAGTTTCTTAAATGCATAGATTGGTTGAGTTATTAACAGAGGTAGATATTAGCATTTAGTTTCAAACAGCTCATAATGAAGTGCTTTCAGTATAAAGATAGAATGTTTTAAAGTCAGAAATCAGAGAAAGCACTTGAGGGCAAAAATTTCAGCTGTAGAGACCTCTACATTGGTAATATATACTACCCTCGCACATGGAAATAGATTTATTCTACAGGCATTTCTTGAAATAGTACAGTGCTTTCAAATGTTTTCAAAGCCATCAGGACCCATTTTTCTAATGAAATCTTACTCAGAGCTCCAGTTGATAAACAAAATAAAAAGGAACTGCTCAAATCGAAGACAAATTGCAGACTCAAAAACATACCCACTTATGACCTTCTTTGTTTCTGCAATCCCTCAGGCAATTCCAAGGCACCCAGATAGAAGAACCTTAGGATTTTGCAGAGCATAGTTTAAAAACCACTGCAATGTTTCCTCTATCTCCATTCCACCTCACTATGCCCTTCCCACATGGCTCAGCTGAGAGTTATGCCTCCACACACAGAGCAGCCCTAATTACCCTAATACTTGGAAAATCGTCACTTCTTTGAATTCCAATGGTAAGTAATGTGTAACTCGACTATATGCAATCATAGTGTTAGTAATTTGGGCAAGTTCACATTTTGAGGGCTTACTATGTACTAGGGCCTGTGGCTAAGAGATTTCTTTACATGTATTAACTCATTTAATCTTCAAAATGAGCCCTATGGGTAAGGGATTATTTTTAGGCTCATTCTACAGATGAAGAAACTGGTTCAAAGTCAAGTAACCTTCACAAGGTCATAGACCTCTCAGGGAGGATGGGGGACCTGACTTGGAATCTAGATTTACCAGAAAGCAAAGCACAGGTTTGCTGTTTCTTCATGCTGTATCTCCCCAAGGGTATTATAAGCTTTTAGAAAACAAGAGTCATAATGTTTAATCCTCCATAGTACCAAAGCTCATATTATTACCATTTGCTAAATAATTGCTGATTTAATTATTTCATACATTTTTAATAGCTTTCTAAAATTATGCATAGGCACGAAAAGGTTGACACAATTCTTCAACCTTTTAAAATCTTTTCTCCAAAGCAAAACCACTCCATACAGTGGTGGTTGAACAGAACTGGAACCAAAATTCTCTGAAGACTTTTTAATGATCCATGAACAATTTTAGATTGGAACTCTAGTGATTTGAATCTGATGAATATTTGGGAATGTAGGATTTGACAGCTCTTTTATAAAACCAGCCTAAATTTCAAACATCTCCATGATACACATAGAAGTAAGAATAAATAAAGAGCTATACCTCAGCACTCCAAGAACCTGTTTCTGTCTGGGACACTCGGTATGTATAAATGTAACCTTGATACCTGTGAAAGAATAAACTCCATTACTGAAAATTCCAAAAGAACAATGGATGTTCAAAATTTGAGCTTAACTATTACATATAAATGTTACATATACTGGGACACATATGTATGATACCATGACATTCATAGGAAGAAAAGTCAGAGAATCTAACTTGCTTACATGTTATATCTGGCTAATCACATTTTCCAGTAAACCTTCTTTATCTTTGTCTATTTTTTTAATGTGGGAGCTCACACTCTTAAAAATTTGCTTAGTTGAAAGTTTGGACAGAAAGAAACTACAGACCTGTTGTAACTGTTAAAAATCATAAATTATTAAATAGATTTAACAAAATATAGTCTTATTGGTAAGTATGCATAGAGCTTAAGTATGTATAGGTGAAAACATTTCACTGGGATAAGGTACTACCAGGTCCCCTTCAAATAATAGTAATAATTATAATAATTATTATAAATTATTATAATAATAATGAAATATTAATTATAAATATAATACTATATTTCTATATTACTACTATGTTACTTTATAATGTATTATAAAATAGTAGTAATAGCAATTTGAATTAAAAAGGAGTATTGATAAAGTACTTGAAAAGAGCTTGTCTTTTCAGATGGGGTAAACATTCTCCCTCATTACTCAGTCTGTATGCATAGTATATATCTACATAGTTGGTTTCTATTATATACCAAGAGTTTTATATGCTGTATGAGTTTTCTCAGGCTACCATAGCAAAATACTATAGACTGAGCCGCTTAAACAAAAGAAATTTATTTTCTCGGAGTTCTGAAGGCTGGAAGTCCAAAATCAAGGTGCAAGCAACATAAGTTTTATTCTGAGGCCTCTTCTCTTGGCTTGTAGGCAGCTGCCTTCTTGCCGTGTGCTCACATGACTTCTTTTTTGTATGTGTGATGGAGAAAGATCTCTCTCTCTTTTTCTTCTATTTCTTATAAGGCCACCCAATCTTATTGGATTAGGGCCCAACCATTATGACTTCATTTAATCTTAAATACGTACTAAAGACCTATCTCCAAATGCTGCCACATTGGGTGTTAGGCATCAACATATGAGTTTGGTGGGGGTGGGAGAGGGGAGGGCATGATTTAGTCCACAGCATTATACCACTGTTGCTCCAAAATTCACATTCTTCTCACAGACAAAATACATCCACATGCAAAATTCATTCCATTATAACAGCCTTCAAAGTCTTAACTCATTCCAGCAACAACTCTAAATTCTTAAGTCCAAAGTTTCATCTAAACATCATCTAACAGATTTGGGTGAGACTCGGGATATGATTCATCCTGAGGCAACCATGAAACTAAACAAGTTGTGTGCCTCCAAAATACAATGATGGGACAGGCAAAAGACAGACATTTCCATTCCAAAGGGAGACATAGGAAGAAAAACAGGAGTGACAATTCCAAAGCAAGTCCAAAACCTCATAAGGCCAATTCCATTAGATCTTAATGCTTGAGCATAAATCTTTTTTGTATTGATGCTCCACCCTCCAGGCACATTGAGTGGCACTCTTATTCCCACTTCTTTGGGGAGGATAGTCCCACATACTCAGCTCTGTTGGGCTCTGATCTCACCTTTGAAACCTGGGTTAAGGCAGACTTGCCACCATGGGACTGTGCACGCTAATCCTGTGATGGGAGTGGCATCCCTGATGATCTGTGAATCACCTTCAAGGTCATTCTTCCCTTTTCTTGAAATACAAAGCATATTTGCAGCCAAATTGCTCCATTGTCCTATCCTGTTCCCTTTGGTTCAGACTGACCCTGTCTCTGATGCTTTGGTCCTGACTCTATTCTTAGCTTCTGCCGAGAAGGCTAGTTAACATTAAGGTAATTTCCTTAAGGAATGATTGTCCAGCCACACCCTTGGTATTCTCTCCAATTTTTTTGCTGTATGGGTAGGCTTAGAATTTTCCAAATCTTTAAGGTTTGGTTTCTTTTTGTTTAACAATTTTTTCTTGAATTCATCTCTCTCCCTTTGCATTTTACTATAAGCAGTCAGGAGGAGCCAAACTGTTCCTTCGACACTTAGCTATCTTCCACAAAATACTAGGACACAGTTCAGTTAAGTTCTTTGCCATTTATAACAAGGGTGATCTTTCCTTCAGTTTCCAATAACATGTTCCTTATTTACATCTCAGACCTCACCGAACAACCTTTAAGATTCACAGCTCTACCAATATTGTGTTCATGGCAATGTAAGCTTTTCTTTGCATGGACCTCCAAACTCCTCTAGCTTTTACCAAATATCTAGTTCCAAAGCCATTTCTACATTTTTAGGTGTTTGTTAGAGCAGCACAGTATTTCTTAATACCGAAATCAGTATTAGTCTGCTCAGGCTGACATAGCAAAATGCCATAGACTGGGTGGCCTAAACAAAAGATATTTATTTTCTCACAGTTCTGGAGGTTGGGAGTCCAAGATCAAGGTGCCAGCAACATAAGTCTCATTTTGAGGCCTTTTTTCTCGACTCATAAGCAGCCACTTTCTTGCTGTGTGTTCACATGACCTCTTCTTTGTGTGCATGCATGGAGAGAAATCTCTTTTCATCTTCTCATAAGACCACCCATCCTCTTGGATCAGGGGCCCACCCTTATGACCTTATTTAACCTTAATTACCTCCTAAAGGCCCTATCTTCGAATACAGTCACATTGGGAGTTAGGGCTTCAACATATGAATTGGACTCCACAATAGTCATATGAGCTTTATATTGTGAAATTCATTTTTATAAATAAACAAACTGAGACGTTGAGAAAGTAAGTAACCAAAGCCACACTAGAGTTCAAGCAGCAAAGATGAATTTGGATCAGGCCTATTTGACTCTGGATTCCCAGCTCTTGGTTCCCCCACTGTAATAGATGTAGATTATTTACTACATTTTAGTATATATGGTAATGCTACTTAATTTTCCCAATAAATTTTTACTTCATAGAAAAGTAAGACAAACTTTATTCTGAGTTATTTCAAATTATGAACTTGAATCTGGATCAACAGTTTTATTTAGGGCATTTTTGATTGTTATTCTTAGGCACACATTTGAGCCAATATAGGTCTTTGGTTAGAATACATGCTAAACTCAGGTAAAAATAAATGTTTTAAACTTAAAAGAACAGATGAGTCTAAGGCATCCCAAACAAAGGATCATCCTTGAGTAACTGACCTCATTTACTATTATCCCCCTTTAGAACTAAATTTTTAAATATGTGGGTTAAATTACTGTATATGTAATAAATAACCATCAGTACTGATTACCTAAAGGACAAAAAAATATATCTTAAACACTCTAATCAGATTCATTTGACTTGTGAAACCAAAAAAAAATGGATTATTTTAATTGCTGGTGTGATTACAGGAAATGTTTCATTTTTGTTATGAATGTTTGCCAAAATAATTAGATCATATATAAAATAAGATTAGATATGCATATGTTAATGTGTTAAATAAATATAAAATATTACATTGTTAAAGTCTTTTTTAAGCAACCGAAATTTACTTTGCAGCCACTGATTTCAGTAATAACTCTACAGGGAATAAGCCAAGAGATTTGATTTCCATTTTTCACCATGAGAGCTCAAAACATAAGGATTGAAATGATTTTCTTAAAGTCACATGGCAAAATGGAGATAAAAGCGATTAGTGGCAATAATTCAATGCCACTGAGGCGATATGGAAAAGCATTATTTAAAATCTCAGGAACAGTGCAAGCAAAATCCTAAATAACTGGTTTTCCACTTTCTAAAACAGTGGATCTCTAAAGAAAATACAATGAATTTATCTCCTTACTAGCATTTAGCCTCATTTAGTCAAAATAAATGAGTCTGTTTTGAAAATTGTTTCCTAACGATTCTGATTTTATCTCACTTTCAGTTAAGCAGTGAGTACCACTTCAAAAGTCCTTACCCCCTTCAGTCTCTGAACAACCTGGTGTCAGTGAAACATAAAATTTCTTATGATTACCCATCTAATATTAACAATTTCCTATTCCAAACCACTCAAATTTCTGAATAAGCAAAATTGTTTCAGTCCTCAGATAAGCCAGCAGGTCATCTCTTCCACTTCTAAGTCACTGAAGTAACAGACCAAGGAAGGATCCCCCCCACAATCAACTCTTGCTGTCATATCTCATGGATTGAAGAGATCTAAAACAGTGCAATTCAGATTATGTTCCCAGGGCAATAACATCGGCATCACCGGGGTGCTTGTTAGAAATGAAGAATCTCAAGTCCTACCCCAGACCTGGTGGATCCTAATCTGCATTTTAATAAGATCTCTAGGGGATCTCTCAGAACATTAAAGTGATTAAAATGCAAAGAAAATGCCTACATCTCACTGAGAACATTGATGAAAATTTCCCCAAATTTAAGCTGGCTTCTTTCACTCATCCAGGGCATTTCTGTGTCATCATCCCCAGAGTCACTCAGTCTATGCTTTAAGAATGCAATTTTATTTAAATATTTGTGACAAAAACTAACTTTGGGTGGTGAACACACAATGCAATATGAATATGACACCTTGTTGAATTGTACACTTGAAACTTATTTGATTTTATTAATCAATGTCACTCCAATGATTTTAATAAATATAAGCTGAAGCTTTTTCAATTGTTTCAGTCTTCATAGAACTGTGCTTCTAAAGCATTTACTCTCTCTTCCCCACAAGATTTCATAGGTTTGTTTTCTGTTTCATAATAGTTTTCATTATGAAACAATAACTTTATAACATAAAATTCAGCCAAAATATTGAATATGTTGTTTTTCAAACTACACATACTCTCTCCCCATCCATTAAAAAAACCACTATTCTGGCAAATAAATTGGAAAGTTATAGAAAGAGCTATAAAATCGCACATATTTTTGACCTAATGACCTTGTTTGTCATCCTTCATACACTCCAAGGAATCAAAAGGCAAAAACAATTTCACAAAGATTTTCATAGTAGTTCCATTTTAATAGTAAAAAATAGTATTAACCTAAGTATTCCTAAATAAGGAGTGTTACTCAAAATAAGGAAATAGTGGCAGAAATAATGCACCAAAATTATACGAAACTCAAAGGTATTAGAGTCCTATATTTAAAAAAAAAACTTTAAGCACATGGACCATGTTGATATAAAATGATGTTATGTGAAAAAGTAGATATAAGGAGATGCTACTCTGATAACATCTGTTCAAAACTGTTTTTTTCCTGTATGTATATAAACTTAAAGTAAATTTAAACTAATATAAATGCACCCTTGCATATTAATTTTCCCTATAGAGTTATAGAAGTGACTAATAACATATTTTTTTTAAAAAAGAAGTAAAATTACTATTTGGAGTTTTATAAATATAGCTTATGCAAATCACAAATCAGACAAATATTTATTTTTAAAAACTGTTACATGCCTTTTAGGATTCTCTTTCCTGTGACTTCTTCCATTAATACAAAGAAACTAAGAATGTAGTGTAATTTTAACTTTCTTTCTCCATCAAACATTTTGTTAGACTTGTTAATAAGCTTGGAATTTAAAATTTATCATGAAAAAATCTAGAAAATGAATAATTGGTGGAAAAAAGTAGATATTTTTGTTGTTGCCATTAATTAATTTTCTTAAGTAATATTTTGCATTTTAATGATTGCAAAGCATGTTTTGATTCAATCCCTGCTGACATTAAAATTTGCCCTTTCTTCTCTCAAAGTAGTCCCTAACCCTTAAAAACATGTTCTGGTTAGATATGGACAAGAAGAAATTAATTTTACTTATTTCTTATTTTCTCAAGTGGTCAGTGTTGGAGACAGATCTTGGTTTAGAATAGATAAAGCTACATCAATTCCTTCTTTATACCACTTCAAGAACTACACAAAAGAAAATGGTTAGCAACATTTGACTTCACGACACTGCAAAAAAGCAAGCTAGTACCCATGCTGTTTATGTCTATACAAACTAATGTTGTATGCAAAATTCAAGACACAATTATAATATGAATAAATTTTTAACAAATATTACAGAACTTTCATATCCAGAGGAAGCATATCCTATATGAAGCCATCATTGTTGAGACTATACTCTGATTCAAGAGTTTCCTGAATTTCCTATGACCCAATCTTCATTATTTCAGTGTGAATTTGAATTTTCAGAATCATCAAGTCATTCAGCTTTGATGGTAAAACTGTGTAATATCAGTTTTGATGAATCATGATAATAAATATAGTCTTTTCTCCTGAACTGCCACATAGTGTTTTATATATGTACTCCTATGGTAGTCTAACTTCATATTGCAATTATTTATAGATTTTTTTATTTATATCAACAAATACCTACTACATGTTAACTTCACAAATATTAACTCATGCAATGATCCACATTAACAACTCTATGAGGTAAATACTATTATTATCACTAACCCTTTTCATAGATAAGGACCCAGAGACATAGAAAGATTAAGAAACTTGCCCAAGGTAAAATAGCTAGTGAAGGTCCAGAAATGGGATGTATATTTAGAGAATCTGGCTGGAAGATCTGGGTTCTCTTTTATATGGGAGCGAATGAATTAACAAATCGGTCTTAAGGTGACTCCAAGAGGCCAGGTGGGGAAAGCACAAAAGAGTTCAGACATCTTCTTTCCTTAAGCTAAATGAAATCCTCAGACTTATTTTGCAACTTCAATTTTACGTTGTCAACCATAGCACTTGATTTACTGGCCTGTGAATTGTCCATTTGGCAGTTTATATGTTGCAAATTTAATCCTACACTGACCTTCCGGCTTGTTCTGGCATTAATGAATTGTACCACATAATCCAAAATAATTCTGGTGGCAACACCAAAGCACATACCCAGTTGTATTCAAAAACTGTAAGTTATCATTTCTCATTCTTTTGATTTCTTTGCCACACTGCTCCCCTCTGTCACAACTGATAACCTGGAATTTTATTTTTTGTCGCTGCTATTGCCCTCATTTTTCCAGCTAAATTATTTAAGACTTGATTCCCAGTCATTTTTAAAATTTTAAAGGGCAGAAAGTAATTATCCTTTTATCTAAAGGCATATATGTCAAATGACTTCATTATGTATCCTTGAAGCTAAAAAATATGATAGGATTTCTTCTTTCAAATCTTCTATCAGGTAAGTACCAAACAAAGGCAGATAAGTACAGAAGGATGTTAATTATGGAAATAAACTATTTCTTCAAACTAATTATTTTAAATGTTTCAATTAGATTTTCTCTTATTACTATCAAACTATCCAGTGGGTATTTAGTACTTTCCCAATGATTATCTACATTAGTTTAATGTAATCCTGATGAGATTTTTAAAATTTAACAAAATTATTCTAGATTTAATCTTTAAGGACAGACAGATAAGAATAGCAAATAAATTTTTTTAATGTATTAAAATATTATAATACTGTAGGGATCCAGAATGAGTCTTCTCAGAATGTGCTACACTGGCATGCAGATTATTTTGAGCTGAAATTAAAACTCAGCAAACTCATGAAGAGTTTTTTTTTAACCTCCCCCTTACCTTCATAAGAGAATTCAGATAGGAAAACCTACTCCAGGAAGGGAACCTTAGCATATTCACCTTATCACATATGAATTAAGTGTGACAGACAAGGAAGATCCAAGCAAGTTTGTTTGCAGGGTTCCCCTCTGTTTCCCATTGTTTCTAGATAGCCAAGCAAGAATTTGTTTACCACACCTTTGCTCTTTCTCATCTACCTGTGAATCACCTACTTTCCCTTTGAAATCTCAGACCCCTGCTTCCTTCTTCTTACTTCAAAATGTCATATAAACCTCAACTGCTCAGGTTTTCCTCAGATTCTATATTCTTATGGAACCCCATATGTACATATGTAATAAATTTGGTCATTTTCTCCTGTTAATTTGTCTCATGTTAATTTGATCATTAGTCCAGCCAGAAGAATTTACAAGGGTAGAAGGAAAATTTATTTTTCTGCCCCAACAATACTATAGTGCTGGTGAACAAGAATAAATAGATCAATTGAACCAAATAGATAGTTGCAAAACATTAACTATTATATGTAAGAATTTAATATATGTAAAGGAGGCTAATTAATCAATGGGGAATGGAAGTTTTATTTATAATTTATATTGGGTCAATTGTTAGCTACTTCAAAATAAAAGCAAATTAGATCCTTTCTCCTTATTAAAATAAAATTCCAAATGAAATTAAAGAGTTAAATGTAAACAACCAAACCATAAATTTAAACAAAACTGAAGTGAAGTTTTATGACATCGCTGGAGGAGAAAGAACTTTCTAAGTTAGGAAGCAAAGGAAGAAATCAAACACAAAGAAAATGAGCGACAAATTTGACTACTGAAAATGGTAATTTTTTTGTGTGTCACTGAAATGCCTTGGCAAACAAAAAACTGAGAAAAGATACTTGCAACAGATCAAGGATTAATATATAAAAATCCATATGTTAAGAAAAACAGTAAGAATCAAATGGTTAAATGGGCAAAGTACACAAAGAGCCAATTTACGAATGAGGAAATACAACAGCTTACCACCCATATAAAAGACACTCGATCACTAATCAAGGAAATATGAAACACCAAATTTTTGGTGAGACACCAAATTTCAAGAATTTTTTAGCAAGAATACCCATTTCTAGGGAGGGTGCAGTGAAAGAGACACTCTCATGCATTACTGTGAGCATATATATAAATTGGAAGAACCATTTAGGATAAAATAGTTAGTGATCATGCATATTTCAAGAATTCTAAGCTATTTATGTTTTCTGACCTAGAAATTGCACATCTTTAAAATTCATTTTAAAGAAGTAATCACAAGGAAACCTTTATGGACTAAAATATGAATCATAATGAAATTTATAATAGCGCAAAATGAAATTATTCAACTGTCTAAAAATGGATGACTGAGGAAAATATAGTACATCCACTGGCTGGACAACCATGCAGCTATTTAAAAAAGTTTGAAAATCATTCTTACGAACATTATGTGTGAATGGAGTTTTTTTCCTGTTAAGTGAAAAATACATCAGACTATAACATTGTAACAGCATATGTGTGCTTGCAATGCATTTTTAAAAATGAAATGTGGAAGAAAATCCACTTAATTTTTAATAATAATTGTCTTCAGGTTATAAACTATAGATGGTTTTCCCCTTATTTTTATTATCTAAATTTTCTGAATTTTCTATAATATGAAGATATTAGGAACTATTTTTAATAGACTTATTTTACAAAAATTTAGATTTATTTACTGAAAATAGAAGAATGACTTTTCACTTTAACTGAAGGTGAGCAATCTACTAAATGGAAAACTTTTTTAGTACTGTATGAGATTCAGTTTCCCAAAACTGAACAGAGGAAAAGGCTATACCTAAAAGCCATGACTGGGGGTTCAGAACTAGAGAAAGGAGCAAGCATAGTTTGAAAGTATACTTTATAGTTCAAAGGCATATGCAATATGTTATTTCCACAATAAAAGTACAGAAACTAAAGTTCAACAAAACCTTCTTTTATAATGGGAGTAAACAGAGATAGAATGAGTTCTCAGTGAACCCTACAATCAGTGCATGTTTGTTAGCTATACCTTCTTGTTCATGTGTATATTACACCATTTACATTGTTATTTCTATTGCACATAATAAGTATACACATTTTGGTTTAAAATGAGTACATGGTTTATTTCAAAATAAAATGTGATTTTGTTACTACAGCATAGTACTAAAATGGGACGATGAAAGGTGTCTATTTATCAAAAGGGACCCTTGGTTCAGAAAGGTTGAAAAACTCATAAAAGGCAATATATCCTTGGGTCTTCCCTCAGCGGCACAGTCTGGTTGAGAATCCCCCACCTATGTAATCCTGGTCTACACGAGTAAAGGGCTAAAATTGTCCTTGTCTCCTGCATAGTTTACCAACAGCAATCTTATGTAGAAGGCAGGGTACACATTATTTATTGCTGTTTTACAAATATGGAAACCAAGACCCAAGAAGTTGAGTGACTTCCCCAGAGTCCACACGCTGATCTCCTGATATCGACCAGAAGCTCTTTGCAGTAAAGAACAGTTTTTGCTTTGACAGTTCATTTGTTAATTCAAAAATATACATTGAGTGTCTATTATGTGCATCATAATGCCTTTTATGTGCCAGGCTGTGTTCCTGGTGCAGGAGACAATGTCCCTACTGTCATGGAGATTACATTTTAGCTGAAGAGCCCAGCAATAAATAAACAAACAAATGTCAGATAGTTTAAAGTTCTTGAGGAAAATAGAGTATAAGAGAGACAAGAAAAGGGCATTTATTTTTGATAGGGTGGTCAAGAAAGTCCTCTCTGAGAGAAGAGGCAGAAGGAACAATCAGTGCAAAGGCCCTAAGAGGATAGCATGTGTGGCAAGCTTGAAAAACAACAAAGAAGTCAGTGTGGTTGAAGCCTTAGAGATGTCTTGCCATCTGTCCCCTGCTGCTCTCCCTCTCCTACCCAGGCTTTATTTTTTGTACCTTATTTTTTCACTTCTAAGTTAAGGGACCCTCCTTTGTCAGCTTCCCTAAAGGAACCCCTTTCTGGCCTACGCACTCTTCCATCTTTTTTTGATAAGAACAAGGCCTAAGAATAGTACTTTGCTTTCAATGACCTTTCCCAGTTTCTGCTTGGGGAAAAACAATAATATAAGCAAAACATAAAATCTAAACCCAAGAGATTCTATAGCTGCTGTGTATTTCCTTTGAAGCCTTTATAATGAATTCATTTAAAATTGCCTGAGAGTTGCCACAAACATGGCTTGACCATTCAAAAAAAACAATAAACAATGAAAATCTTCTGTCACCAGCCTCAGTATGATCCTTCTTCACTGACCCAAAAGGTACTTCAAAACCTTGCAGTGTATCAATAGGAGCCAAAATTACTGCCAAACATTTTCCCTCATTTTGTTTCTGTTCAGAATCTACTGTGTAGAGCTGGTGTTTTCATGGGTATTTTTATCCTGCTGATAAAAAGTAATTAAGATAGGTATTTCCTTAGAAATGCCCCATGAGTACTGAAAATATTGACTGAAAAAAAAACTATAATAATAACAATAGCTTATATTTACTGAATATTTACTATGTCTCAGGTTGATGGTAAATTTTTTGCCTGCAGTATCGCATTTAATCCTCACAATCCTATGAGGTAGGTAGTAACATTATACCCATTTTGTGAGTAAGAAAACTGAGTGGCTAATAGGTTAATTTTCTGAGGTCACAAACCTAGCATTGGCCTAGCACAAAGTGTGGTCTCAGATCTGCCTGACTCTTGAGCTCTGGAGCAAAAATGAAGCTACATTTGATATAAAATGGGGCATTAGATGAAGATATCCCTAGATAAAGGGCAAAGCTGATTCATAACAAGGGTGTTTTCCCTCCGTGTCTGTTATAACTCTTGTCTGTCCTAGTTTTTTATCTAGAATAGGTCCCACCCACACACACACACACACAACTTCTCTAAAGAAGCTAAATAAACAGATCCAGAGAGGCAATTTTACTCACAAACATCCCCCTCTCAGCATCCTTTCTAACTGGCATTGCATTCTTAAAGTAATGTATTCAGTTTCTTAGTCTTCTTCCTTTCCCTGAATTTGATTGTATTCCTTTAGGGTGACACTTCCAAATCCATTTAAAGAGAGCTGGAGAGAATCCTTTACTTCTGTCAGGATCTGGTGGCCTCAAATTTTGTCACTCCACCATCCCAGGACTCTACCTTGCTGACCTCTACTGAAGGTCAAAATGGAAATTGGGAGCCTGCGTCTTTCTCAGAGCAAAGATAAATACCAGGCTGTGTTCCCCCACACAAGAGGGCATTCCCTAAGACTGCTTTTAATGGTACTGGGAAGTCCTTTCAGGGAGCAAAATCCCCAATGAGAGGCTTAAGACAAAACATAGTATACCACGGCCCTGGGTAAACCTGAGTAGCTATAGGGTGGGCAGTAGAAGAAGCTGAGACAAGCTCCTACAGCCCATGTATTGCCTGCCCCTGCTACCCATGCCCACTGTCTTTGCCTACACTCTGCAGGCCCCATGCCCACCCTCTTGAGGCCCCAGTCCCAACCACCACAACATACTCACAGCACACACAGGCAGTACACGCCTGGCACACTCTCACTATCTCTCAGCAAATAGCTGCCATCCAGACCAGCGGCAAGCAGGAGCTTCTCCCCTGTCTCCCGGCTGATTTTGCCATGATACACAGCCACCGCGTCCATGGCCTAATGGATTCTGAGGTGTGGAATGGAGGAAGGGAGATGCCACTGCTGCCGGAACCAGGCACGAGTCAGCCACCTGACTCCCAGTTCAGCCAGATGTGTAAAAGAGAGAGAGGAGCACCCGAACAACAGGATGTTGTCTACCTGCCTTAAAACCTCCTACTTACACTTCAATTAAAACCAGCTCAGCAATTTAGCAGCTTGGTTATTGCCACAGGGTTTGATCTCCTTCCTGCCGCACCCCCACCCCAACACAGGGTTCATATGTGGAGGGGAGTGTAATTGAAAGAAGGTTCTTGCAAGATTTGGGCTGTACTACCAACATACACACACACATGAATGCTTGGAAATACTTCTATTCTTGCAGTTTTCCCAGGGGCCACAAAGGATGACCTAGTTTAACTAGTCCCCAAAAGGGTGTGTGATATAGGCAAGTTGTATATGGCCTTCATGTAGGGCAGAAATGCACTGGCAGGGAATAAAAGGACCAAAAGCTCTAAGATCAAAACACAGAAACTGTCAATACTATCAGTGTGCAATCACTGCAGAGCATAGGCAGGAGGCTCTTAATGGATCAAAAGTAGTAGGTGAACAAGAGACTTGGGGAAAGTGCCTCTTCTCCTTCCTCCTCTCACTTGCCTTCTACTCTTCTTGAGCAATCTTGATCCTGAGAAAATACTTATTTTTCCTCCTGTCTTATCCAAGATCCTGAAGTACTGGTTGAGGTTCAAAAATCAGTCTATGTCTGATAACCAGTCATGATGGTAGAATAGGTAAATGCTATGCTTACCTCCTCCTACGACTCCTCAAAATAACAACTAAATTACAGAACAGCCATCTTTGAGAATCACCTGAAGTCAGGCTAAATGGAAGTCCTACAACTAAGAACAGAGAGAGCCAAGTATAGACTGATAAGAAGGGCAAAGGCTAGAAATGGGCTGGCCGCAGACCCACCTTCTGGTGGTTAAAAATCTAGAAGGGTTTCTCAACTGTGGAGGTCTCCTCTGAGGATTGAGGAGTCTTAGCACCACACCAGGCATCCCAGCACAGAGTTTCAGAGCTGGGAAGAGAAGGCCCATATCTTCTGGCTATAAAAACTAGGGACAATTGTGGTCGAGTGAGAAGGAGGACTGCTAGAGTCCCAGGCATTTCTCTTACGGGCCCGTGAATAAACTTACTTACTGATAGACATACTCTCTCTGAGCTCCGGTGCTGGGACAGCAGCATTAAAGGTGCCAGGAACATATGAGGAAGAACTTAATTGTCTGGCTTCAGGGCAAGCGCTGGAGGGACAGCTTTCTCCCAGACAGAAGTGCTAGCGGAATCCATTGTTTCTTTGTTGAGCCCTCCCCTACTCAGCTTGTAGACCCAGGCAACCACCATATCTGAGTCTCCATCAATATAGCTAATACTGGTCACCTTGTCCTAGTGATTTCTTGAGATGCTGCCCCACCCGACTTATGGGCCCACCCAAGCTGCTTCCAGTGATGTTTCCATACAAACAACTTGTCATGATTCATGATGACATCTTTCCTAAAATCCCTCAAAGGTTCACAAACCCCAAACAAGCTGCATCTGACCTCGGCGTGCCCCATAACTCTTGCTAAGCAGCCCCAAGCCTAGCACTGACAGCTCACATCTTAGCCTCTGCCAGTTACCTCAAAGCACAGTAAAGGCGACAACCATCTATAGGTCACTTTGTAGCTCATACCAAGTGTCCCTAGGCAGGGCACAGACGGTGGCTAACCTTGACTTGCACCAGAGGCCCTCCAAGAGGCCCCAGAACCAAAACACCCAGTGGACAACTTCAGACCACACCAGAGCAACACCACCACCTCCAAAAACAATACATCCAAGAGGCAGACTGAGCAGGCACCAGAGCCTCGCTAAGGAGAATCCTGCTTCATAGGGTCAGCCCTTGAACAATAACACCTCCACTATACTCAAGACCGGTCCTCACAACCAATCAGCCTGAGAATCAAACTCCCCCATTGACCTGCAAAGAGCAACCAAGGCTTAATTACAACAGGAGGGCACACACAACCCACAGAAAGGACATACCTGGAGCACATGGCTCAAGTGATTGGGAAAATTTCACCACTGGACCCCCCAGGACACTTACTACATAAGGCCACTCTCCTAAAACCAGGAGATAAAGCAGTTATGCCTAATACATAGAAACAAACAGAGGGACAGAGTCAAAATGAGGAGGCAAAGAAACATGTCTCAGATGAAAGATCAGAACAAAGCTTCAGAAAAAGAATGAAGTAAAGTGGAGACAAGCGATCTACCAGAAACAGAATTCAGAAACAGAGTTCAAAATACTGGTTACATAGATGCTCAGTGATTTCAGTGAGAACTTCAACGAAGAGATAAGAAACATAAAAATGGAGATAGAAAACATAAAAGAGAACCGGTCAGAAATGAAGAATACAATAACTAGAATGAAAAATACCTTAAGAGGAATCAATGATAGATTAAATGAAGCAGAGGATCAAATCAGCGATTTAGAAGATAAGGTAGCAGAAAACACCCAATCAAAAACAGCAACAAGAAAAAAGAATCTAAAAATATAATGACATGGACAATAGACTAGTGGTTACCACACAGTAAGGGGGGAAGAGAGAGAGGAGAGGTAGATGGGGTAAAAGGGGTTAAATATGTGGTGACAGAAAGAAATCTAACTATGGGAGGTGAACACACAATGTAAATATATATATGCCTTACTGTTAAAATGTACAGTTGAAACTTATCGGATTTCGTTAACCAATGTCACAATAAAAAATAAATAAATATATTCTTTTTAAAGAAAAAATATATGATGAGAGATTAAGGGGCCTCTGGAACAACATCAAGCATACCAACATTCACATCATAGGGATACCATTAGGAGAAGACAGAGAGCAAATAATTGAAACCCTATTTGAAGAAATAATGACTGAAAATTCCTCTAACCTGCTGAAGGAACTATATATAGAGAACCCTAAAGATTCCACCAGAAAAAAAAAAGTGTTAGAATTAATCAATGAATTCAGTAAAGTAGCAGGATACAAAATCCATACTCAGAAGTCAGTGGCATTTTTATATACCAATGATGCACTTTCAGAAAGAGAATTTAAGAAAACAATCCCATTTGCAATTGCATTGAAAACTATAAAATACTTGGGAATCAAATTAACCAAGGAGATAAAAGACCTGTTCTCAGAAAATTGTAAGTCATTAAAAAAATGAAATTGAAGAAGACACAAATAAATGAAAGTACATACCATGCTCATGGGTAGGAAGAATCAACGTCATTAAAATGGTCATACTACCCAAAGCAATCTATAGATTCAAGGCAATCCCTATCAAAATACCAATGGCATTTTTCAGAGAGCTAGAACAAATAATCTCACAGCTTATATGGACCCAAGACCCCAAAAAGCTTTGGCAATCTTGAGAAAGAAAAACAAAGTTGGAGGTATCACACTACCTCATATCGAACTATACTACAAGGCTATAGTAATCAAAACAGCATAGTATAGGCGTAAAAACAGATACATTGATCAATGGAACAGAATAGAGAGCCCAGAAATAAATCCACAGCTACACACTCACTTAATATATGACAAAGGAGGTAACAATATACCATGGGGTAAAGATAGTCTCCTTAATAAATGGTGTTGGGGAAATCGGACAGGTATATGCAAAAAAAAAATGAAACTAGACCACTTTCTTATGCCATATACAACAATAGAATCAAAATAGATTAAAGAGTTAAATGTAAGACTCAAAACCATAAATCTTTTAGAAGAAACATGGGTGGTAATCTCTCTGATATTGCTTCTAGGAATATATTTCCAGATAGATCTCTCAGGCAAGGGAAACAACAGAAAAAATAAACAATGGTACTACATCAAACTAAAAAGTTTTTGCACAGCAAAAGAAACCATCAACAAAATGAAAAGACAACCTATTTAATGGGATATTCACTTATGATACATCGGATAATGGGTTAATATCTAAAATATATAAAGAACTCATACAACTCAACAACAACAACAAAAGCAATCCAATTAAAGAATGGGCAGAAGACCTGAACAGACATTTCTCCAAAGAGGAAATACAGATGGCCAACAGACATATGAAAAGATGCTCAAGGTCACTAATCATCAGAGAAATGCAAATTAAAATCACAATGAGATATCACCTCACACCTGTCAGATCGGCTATCATCAATAAATCAAAGAATAAGTGTTGGAGGGGATGTGAAGAAAAGGAAACTCTCATATACTATTGGTAAGATTGGAAATTGGTACAGTCACTATGGAAAACAGTCTAGAGGGTTCTCAAAAACTTAAAAATGGATATACCTTTTGACCTAGCAATTTCAATTCTGGGTATTTATCCAAAGAAAACCAAAACAATAATTTGTAAAAATCTATGCATTCCTATATTCATGGCAGCACTATTTACAATAGCCAAGATATGGAAACACCTAAATGCCCATCAACAAGTGAGTGGATAAAGAAGTTATGGTTCATATATACGATGGAATATTATTCAGTCATTTAAAAAAATAAAATCCTACCATTTGCAACATGGATGGACCTAGATAGAGATTATTATGCTGAGTGAAATAAGTCAGACAGAGAAAGATAAATACCATATGATTTCACTTACATGTGGAATCTAAGAAACAAAAAGAATAAACTAATTGAAAAGAGACCCACAAATACAGAGGACAACTGAGTGACAGCTAAGGTGGGGAGATGGCTGGGAGAAGGCAGTGACGGGTTAAAGGTAGTAGCTAATACTGGTCATCCTGCCCTGTTGTGGTTGATAGATTGTTATGGGGTTGGGGAGTACAGCATAGGGAATGCAGTCGGCAGTAATGTGATGGCTATAAGTAGAGCCAAAGGGAAGATAGAGTAATCAAGGGAATCATCTTGTGAACTATATGAATGTCTGACCAATGTACTGTATTCTTGAATCTATTTTAAAAATGAAAGAAAAATAAAGAAAGAAACCAAATGCTTGAAACTGAGGAAGTTAAACAAATTGTGGTACAGCCATGCAATGGAATCTTTTACACATAATATTTGTATAACAAAGGGAAATGTTTATAATACAAAATCAAATGTAAAAAGAAGTATATATGAATGGAAGCAAATAAACCAAAATGTTATCTGTAAAAAAAAAAAGACATAGGGTGGCTGAATAGATAAGAAAAGGAGACCCTTACATATGCTGCCTACAGGATACTCACTTCAGAGTGAAATACACACAGAGACTGAAAGTAAAGGGAATTCTATTTTATTTTCATAGAAATGGAAGCAAAGAAAAAAAGCTGGGGTAACAATACTTATACCAGACAGAATAGACTTTAAAACAAAGGCTATAATAAGAGACAAAGAAGGACCCAGTAATCTCACTTCTGGGTATTTATCTGAAGAAACTCGAAACATTAATTTGAAAAGGTATATGCATCCATATGTTCATTACAGAATTATTTATAATATCCAAGATATGGAAGTAACCTAAGTGTCTATCAATAGATTGATGAATAAAGAAGTGGTACATATATATAATAGAATATTGCTCACCCATAAAAAAGAATGAAATCTTGCCATCTGCAACCACCTGGATGGACCAAGACAGTATTATGCTAAGTAAAAGAAGTCCAGCAGAGAAAGACAAATACCAGATGATGTCACTTATATGTGGGATCTTACAAACAACATAAATGAACAAACAAAACAGAAACATTCATAGAGAAAACATTTTTATGGTTGCTAGATGTGAGGGAGTTGGGAGGGTGAAAAAAGGGGAGGGATTAAGAAGTACAAATTGGTAGTTACAAAATACTCATAGGGATTTAAAGTGTAGCACAGAGAATATAGTTAAAAATACTATAATAACTATATATGGTGTCAGATGGGTACTATCTACATCAGAGTGATGACTTTGTGAGCTAGATAAATGTCTAATCACTATGTTGTACACCTAGAACTAATATAATATTATATGTCAACTGTAATTGAAAATTTTTTAAATATATTTTTTAAAAATTTTAAAAATCAATCTATGTCCAAAATGTTTCAGATTTATATATTTGACAGGCCTTAGAATCATTTAATTAGTGTTTTGGGTTTATGTGAATTTGTATGTGCCTTTTGATCTATAAGACCCACCTTTCAGCATTTGGGGCATAAAAGTTGTTTTAAATCATATTACGAGTGTTGATAATTGTGTTGTAACTTTTATCCTCTGTTAATAGAGAATATGTTATTTCTTCAGTTGATGCTAAACTGTGTATCATTAATTTTGTAAACCTTTCAACTCTATTTCATTCTCTGAAGTAAAACATTGCTTCTATTTCCAAATTTGCTGTTAAATAATATTTTCTTAAAACTTCCTCCTTTTTCATTAGAATAAGAGTCTGTTTAATGCTTGAAGCTGAACAGTCTTCTACAATTTGCCTTTTGATTAGGTAAAATATTTTTTAAATTGGAATTTAAATAGCTGAAGTCATGTTTTCTGTTGTATCTCTTCCACAATTTCAGCACTGAGTTCGAGAGCTCAATAGAGAGAACAATTTTTAAATCCTTACATGTCCTGCCAATGGAGCAGATGCACAGAGCTGCCCTGTACCACAGCCAGATATTTGCATTCTACCTACAAGGCTTGAGGATAATCCTCTAAAGTTTTAGTGATAGCTAGTAATAACTCTCCTATCCTTCTTGTTTGAAGCATTCCCATCCTTAAAATTTATCAACCTTAGTAGGTAAAGTATAAACATAAGCCTCCCAGAGTCATTTGCAAAGCCGATAATAAAAATAAATAAATAAAATGGCATTCAAGATGATATTTGGGGATGACTCTGACAAACTGAGCCAAGATTGCCTCATCGTCTTCCTACATCATTCGTTGATGGCCAACTCCACTTCTCACTATTTGTATGCTTTGGGTCAAGGAATAAATTAATCTGATAAGTGAATGCATACACCAATATTAAGAACTTGAAGGATTAGTCCACACTGAACTCTTTACATTTGACTAGGGAAATGACTAGCCCAGAGAAATACATCGCAATGGTAGAATTTCAAACATAAAAAGAGAAGATAGGGAAGGAGATCCCCTCATTTAGTGCATATTGACGACAGCTCACCTGTGAGGTGAACTGTGAGAATATTCAGTGTCACATAGGTAAAAACAAAACCTAAGCTTTTCTGTCTTCAAACAACCCTGAACAAATCATCCATAAACTTAGGAACAGAACAACCCGGATCTGACAGCAAAAACGTACCTACATTCTTCTTTAGTTCTCTGTTTTGTTCCATGTTGCTAAAATAGCACACTTGTCAAACAGCCAGGTATGACCAGGTTCAGCACAGCTAAAATCATATTTAAAAAAGAAGAGATAAATTATAATAGTATAACTCTCACATCCAGTACCACATTGTGATCTTACAAGCAAGCTGACAGCTAAGCCAGCCCACTACTGCGGTGTTGATGAAAAATACTGATATCTTCATTCTAGTGCTACACCAGTACTAAACCTGACTTTAGCAAATTCAAAATTTTACCCTGAGCTTAAAGTATAGAGAAAGAGGGATTAAAAGGGCTCTCTTCTTTCGCTCTTGCCATACTCACAAGAGAAGAAAAAGGGGAACATGAAAGAGGAGAGAAATGAAGATAGTGAAGACACCAATACAGAGATATGAAGAATGGACACCAAATACAAGTATAATCAACTTATAAGCAGAGTAATCTGATTGTTTATTGTCTGTCTCCCCTACAAGAATGTCAGGTCCACAACAGCAGGATTTTGTGTGCCTTGGTCATTACTATATCCTCAGTGTCTGCCACATATAATTTACCTGTTCTAATAGATGTTAAATATATTTGTTATGTGAGTGAATGAATGAATGAAATTAGTGCTCTCAAGAAAATAAGAGAAAACACACACAAACTTGGCTATGCACGCCTCTGGGCCACCTTTGAAATGGCTAGATGAATTGGAAGGAGTCCAGCAATTACAAGAATCCAGTTCTATTTCCTGATTTGCCACTAAATCACCTCCCCTCTATGAGCCTCATTTTCTCCATCTGTCAAAGGTGAACCAAATGATCCCAAGGTTACTTCCAGTTTTGACATTCTGTGCTTTATTACAAAAGGCCTACTTTAGAGCGAAACAGGAGAAACAGACTGAGCTCATTTGTGTGCAAAAGCAAGAGTTGTTTATTCATGCCTCACTAGATAGAGGAAAAAAATTTGTTATGGTTTTTAAATGGCCTGAGAAATAAAAATCATGAGGTGGAAGAAGAGAGCTTTGCACTTTAAAGCAAATTACCACCTTTTATAATATAGATGCCATTGAAATCAAATATAAAAGCATTGACAAACTGTCAGCCACAGCCGAAAGTGTCTTATCTAAACCTGTCACCTTCTGAGGCCTCTGAGAGGTGACAGAATTTTGCATGTGGATGCCCTGTCTGAGGTGCTAATTATCTTCATTTCAAATGTTCTAGGCTAGTCTCAAACCGAGGTAGATTAAAAGAATGATGCCAAGTGTAGTCAGTTTTATAGAATGGATGTGACATTTCAGAATCTTTTTCTCTAACTTTCCAAAACTAACTTTGTTCTTTAACTAGCTCATCTATAGGTGTGAATTCTCCTGTGACAGTGTTATGACATTGTCACCTGTGGTGAATTTACACATTCTCTTGACACTTAAATTTACTTCCTTTACAAAAATGAGAAAAAAAATCTTTTAAAAAAAAGAGCACCTCTTTTTAATAACGTCTGAGTTTATCTATGAGACTAATCTTTGCAATGAATGCCCTTTTGTAAGTGAGAAGCCAGAGACAAAGTTGTTGTGTGTGTTAATTTAAGCCTATTTTAAGTATATTTATTCTTTGAACCAGCATCTACTGTATGACAGACACTTAAATACTTAGGTTAGAGAGAAGAAAACACATACGTGCACTCAAGCAGCTCACAGTCTAGTGAAGAAGACAGACGAGGAAAAATACAATTAGAATTAATTTAGTAAGAGCTGTAATAGAGGAAAAGATGGGGCTCTAGGTATGCAGGTACTAAGCTCTAGGTCTCTAAGGACATTTAACTCAATTTATATTCTAAACTTGTACAACCTACTTGAGATAGCAAATTCTTTATCTTTCTGTCTGCTGTGTACAGTTTCTTTAACTTGTCCTAATTTTACTTTCTTCATGACTCAGAGGGTGCTCCCTAATTCTAGCTGAAACTCTCCCTGCTTCCGAGATTTTACTCTTGGAATTATAGCTAATCTTTTTGACTGCATTTCAGGCATTCCTGCTAAGCACTTTGCACATATTATCTCATTTATTTATATCAACAAGCCTATGAAACAAATACTATCATTATCCTCATTTTACCAATGGGGAAGCCAAAGTACAGAGGTTGTCTGCACAAGGTAATACAACTGGTCAGTGTCAGTCACAGGGTTTGAACACAGGCTGCTAACTATAAAGCCTGTGCATTTCACCACTATCTTCTTCTGTCTCCCAATATTAATTCTGAGGTCACTACCTATCTAGCAACTGTAACTTTGACTTCTAGAATATTCTTCTTACACTTCTCAGGTGTCAGCTGTTCCCATCCCGTGGCTTATAGTATCTGCATCTATATGCCTTATGAGAACAGATACACTGTTTTAGCCTGGGCCTCATTGGTTAGTATGTCTAATAAGGCTCTTCCAGAGTCAAGGTCTATTCATCCAGGCTTAAGGGTCTGAAATCTGTATCATCAGCAACTTTTATCTAATAGAGCAGTTTATTTTTTTAAGTGGTCTGGGGATATTCTATCCTTGGCAGACCAGGATATAATTCTCCTTTTTCTTCTTTTTCTAGACCAGTTGAAGGCCAATCTTAGCCAGTTTTTTTTTACCTTTCCCCATGAAGATAAAATGAAATGACATATGTGATTTGGCTGGAACCTAAGAGACACCCAATTTTCTTTTTCCAACTAGTCTTTGAACTCCTCAATGACAAGGATGATGTTGTAATCACACTTTGCACACTCATCTTAACACAGTACCTGCACCTAATTAGCTCCCTTGTTTTCTCCGTTCTCTTTCTCTTTGTAGAAAGAATCCTCTGCAGAGAGTGTGGCTTCTGATTTGTCCCAAAGAGTATATCATTGACTTCTTTTATATTCATCATTTACCGATGTCTATCTTGTGATCTTCCTCATTTTGATTTATAGAAACAACTCTGCATATGCAATAGCTTGACACCTGACAAATAAATCATCATGTGGCCCTTTTGGTCTCATCAGCCCAACCACCTCTGGATTATGACTGAATCTTCTTTCTCCCTCAGAATATGATATCAGTACAAGAAAATATCATTTCTTTATAAAAAAAATCAGTTTTGTAAAAAAATTCTCTGTTCTCTTTCTTGGAAGCTCAAAAATAAAGTTCCACCACTGGAACTTAAACTAAAACATTAGAGTCCAAGAGATGGTTATTTTATCTGTACATTTTTTCTGCCTCAACATTTTTTAAGAAACCACTGTTTTAAAACATGCATGATCACTTTGATTTATACACCACAAACATCAAAATTTGAGAAAGGAATAAAATGAAATGGACCAAATAAATATTCTCCTATGCAGCCTTGTGAAATATTATAATCCAGCAAACAAAACAGCTAATGGTGGATTTCTAAATGGATTTTGTAGTTACAGATGCAACATTGACATTATTTTTCTTTTCTTTCTCAGTAGTAAACATTTCATGAAAAAAAAATGCTAGAAACATTAATCAGCGGAGAGTTCAATAGTATGAGTCTTTTACAAAGCTCGTCATTTCAAAACTGTCTGGACAATATCAGGAATTGTAGTGGTAAAGGCATGAATTTTTTTCAATACTTGCTTAGTCCATTTCTTTCCTGGAACCAATGTGGCTCATTGTAACGATCAAAGTAAATATATATCAAGCAAAAAATAAATGATATTAAATATCCTGAAACTTTTACTTACAGACAAAACCCTAAGAGAGCTCTTTTTCATCATTTTATAAAGACTGGGGTACTATTTAAGGCTGCCTACCACAAAGTAATCACAGGCTTCTACTGCATGTGAAGTTATTTTTGTAATGTAGTGCAGAATAAAGAATAAAACCTAAAATAGTAGATACCAACATAAAAAACAAAGAGCTGGAGAATGTCGTATGTGCAGCTGTAATACTGCATATTGTTTTGAAGCAAAACAAAGTTAACTTTCTTAACAACTTTTTTGTTGACTGTATGCATAACCTGAAACCATCTGGCTATTATGGAAGTTTTGCAACCCAAAATGGTACATACTGAATGTGGACTGCTCTAAAATCCTTTAGTGCTTACTGGTATTTAGCATGTATTAAAACTACTAGCTTTCTACAGAAATTGTTCCTAACTTGTCTTCCCAAAGTTCATAGAAGTTTAAAAAACTAGAAATGATGGATTCTGATATATTGTCAGTATTACAGAAACCCTAGTAAAATGGTCCATCTGTCTATGATTAGGCTGCAAGTAATAATAATAGTAATAATATTCATTAAATCTTCACAAAAATCTTAAATGTAAATGGCAAGTAACTACTTTTAGTTGACATATCAACTTTATGTGAGGGGACTTTATAGCTATACAGGCTTTCTTAATTTTAAAAAGATAAAATAATTATTTGTTAAAGAATATTGTTTGATACACGGGATCTTTAGAAAATTGATATCTGCAGGCCAGAAAATATAATAGAACAACTGATGAAAAGGCTGATAACTAGTATTTGGTGTATATTAATCTTATTTTTTCTAATAGAATAGATCGAGAGCAGTAATGATCACTTCCATAGAGTCTAACACAGTGCCCAGTGCAAGGAAGACTTCTCCACCTACATGCTGTTCATTTGATCTGTATAGTAATAATAATAAAAAAATAGCTAGAGATTCCTATTGGCATTTCTTACCTCTTAAAGCCGATACTAAGGGGGATATGATGCTTTTCTACGATTCCTTTATGCCCCAGAGATATTGGGCTAAATGGATTCCTACTGGAGGAATTCTTAAATCCATTTAATAAAGTGCTTCCAGCAGGGAACCAAATGGGAAGAAACACTCAAGGAGTCACAATATATCCCCTGGGAGTATTGATACCCAGTACAGCAGCTCTTCTTATGCCTCATTGTGGTCCTGAACATTTGTCTGAAGTGCCAAAGAACAAACATAGTCAATTAGAAAACCTGTTCAATAGCAACTTCATAAGATCACAGGCCAGGGCTGTTTAGTATCTTTAAGTTTATGTGAGACTTAGCAGTAGTGGATGCACTTACTCTATTATATGCTAGAAATGAGGAAACCACTCAAGAGTGCTAAGCACAGTGCCTGCACCACATAATAAAAATCTGCTACTATTCAGTGTTGAGATTTTACCAAGCATGTGACAAATTATGTATTTCTTTGCCACTCTGTAATAGATTTAGTACCATGATTTAAAAAAAATCAGTTCCATTCCCTATTTGCAACATGAGTCTAAAGATTTTGAAGTCTTTGCCATTACTTCTTCAATTAAAAGCATATATGAATATATATTGGATAAGATGACATCTTATCCACTTAAAACAAAAACTTAGTTCAGACAGACTTGATATAAGCAGTGAAGATGGGCTCTCTCTTAATACTATGGAACTTGGCTCTATGAACTTTTCATAAAGCCAGTCTACTGAATCAAATACAAGTCACTCCCACTGCTTAAATTATCATCTTTTTTTTTCAGTCTGGCAGCCTAGGTGGTCATGTATCCCAAAACTTGAGAGATTCTAAAACAGCAGCTCCATGACAACCAGGCTGCCACTATGTCTCAAAATCTCTGCATTACAGTCATTTCTTTGAGTTTAAGCATTGATAAGTCATGGTAACACAAAAATATATTTCTTAGTAAGGGTACAATGTTAAGACAGTGCGGTATAACAGAAAGAGTACAGACATCGGAACCAGTAAAATTTCACTTTGAAGCTGGACTTCACCAATTCCCAAATTTGGGTATTGAGTTATCACATCTGTAAAATTGGGTTAATAATACCAACTTTGAAGAACTATTAATATGAGTACCTATTATACCTTACAGTCACCAAAAGGGGTAATGTACTTGGAGTGCCTGGCACATACTAGCCAATCAATGGTAGCTCTTATCATCATTAATAATCCCTTATACCCATTACCCCATCAACACAGAGAAGAACCCTGAGGGTGAGAAAAAGGAGCCATAACTTTGGGGAGGATCAGAGAAGTTCGATAAATTGTTCCAGGTCACGCAGCTAGTGAATAGCAGAGCAAATATCTGAATCTAGGTCTTTCTAATTCCAAAGTACAGTTTCTTGCCTCAGAAACCTGCTGCCTTTTATTGTGCGTACCCAGCACAGAAGAAAACAGTGTTTTGACAGCTTCAATGATTCAGGTTGCTTTGGGAAAAGTCAGCCCCAAGAGACTGTAATCATATTAAACTATGTAAAAGCTATGCAAAGGGTGAGTTTGCCTTCATGCCAACCTAAAGGCATGCCAATGAACAGCATTTGAAACCATAAATGAAGCAACTATAGTGAAATATAGAATGACCTGATGGTATATCAAAATGGATAATACTGGAAAATATCCAACTCTCATCTGTGTCCCATCCTCCCAAAATTCCAGGAAGCTATCAGCACACATAAGAGTATCACAAAACCAGCCCTCAATCCAAAAAACCAAGCTTTGACTTGATGTTCCTGATGGTCCCCTTCATCTTCAATGCACTCCCAAGTAACCAAGGCCTCCTGGTAATAAGGCTTCTGAGGGAAGAGAGATAGCTGGTGGGGCAGGATCACTTCTGTGCTCTGCCCCATCTCTGCCCCTACGCCAAGTAGGTAGTGAGCCATCTTCCTTTGCTTCAGGGAACATTTGTCTTGTTAACCCACTAAGCATGGCTATTTTCCAGAATCCTGAGCACCTTGATGGAACTATGCATGGGAGGGAGGGGACAGTGCCTTGGAGAGAAGAATGCAGGAGAGAAATTTCTGCTCAGAATCAGAGCCTCAGAGAAATGGCTTCTTGGTACGCCTAGAGAGAGTGGACCCTAAGCATTAGTTCTCCCAGCATAAGCAGAAACACTTTACCTCTTGTGCCCTCTCCCAACCCAGGCCTGGGAACAGCAGAGATACTTCAAGGAACCATGTGAACCTGGACAATGAGGGTAGCAGAAACAATCACAAAATGGATTGAAAGTCTCACAGAAGCCCCTCCCCTTCTCATTCTTGAGTAACTTTCTTGAAGAGAAGAGGGGCCCTTCAATAGCGAATGAGATTAAACTTTTCTTCACCTCAGTGAGATAGAAGGATGATGCAGATTTAAACTGCTGTCTCTGAGCATACTGCCCTAAGATGTATACTACACAGAAGACACAGCAGGCAAGTGCACATGCTTTATTACTAGTTAAAATCAGGGAAAAAATCTGACAAAGACTGAGCTTGGTGAGCCGGGATCTCACAGGAAAAACTAGGACTTGTTTGTTCAGACCGGAAGCTGATCTAACCTCCTATCCACTGGGCTCCATCTTGGCTCCCTCCTTGATTGCAGCAGCTGCCTAAGGGGAGTGGAGAGCTCACAGAAAATACACCAAATGAAAGACAAGGGGCCCAAGGGCATTCGCAAGATTGCCTGTCCCAGTCCAGTCTATTTTTAATCCAATTACTTTTCCCAATAGAAGCAAGATGTCTGTCCTTGGAACATATTTTGTTCTTCATTCACTCTTGAGATGAAAGCAGCTGAGGCTGAGGGCTTGAGTGTGCAGCTAACACACCCCCAAGCACTGCCCTTCTTTAAGACAGTCACCTAGTGGTCTTTCAACCAGAACAGCTATCCTTCTTAAGGGAGGAAATCAGCAGAGTAAAAGAAGAGTCCTGCTTGCATTCTTATGAGGCTGCTTTCCTGATTTTTGCCACTGCTCACTTGTCTCACAAGGAACCAGTGAGGTAAGCAGTTATATCACTCAAGTCCTATCATGAAAGTCTCTCTGATATCCTCCCATCTCCTTTGGGAACTGCAAAAATAACTGGTTGTTATTTCAATTGTGTTTACCTGAAGGTAATACCACGTGCAAGGCAAAGAAGTCATCTCTGATCAATTTTTTATCTCAGATTGTGCTCTCTCCTGTAATCTAACCAAACTCATCAAATCAAGTTATAATGTGTACCAGATATTTAACATATAAATCTAGTTCCTGACACATACTAGAGAATAACAATTTATTTAATGAATGTAACACTGCAATCCCCAACTAATTCTTGTCTCAACAGATAAATTAAATTCTAACAAAATTATTTTGCCCTCCCTTGACCCCCTGATGAATGCCAAACCATCTTTTTGCCATGAATTCTCACTTTTCTCAGCTAGAGGTGTGATTTCTTTAGGTTCTTGAAGATCTTCTAACAGGACAGGTTCAGTTTCTTCAGCAACAAGAAAATTCCATGAGGCTCAGAGAAACAAAAATAGGCCCTCACCTATAAAATTTAAATAAAAACAAGAAGTAAACATGAACACTGCAGTCGTTTACAATAGCATTTTCAAAGAAAAGCAATGCTCTTAAATTAAACAAAGTGTATAACTCTAAAAAACATATGGCTGTTCTCAGCCAAATACATGCATTTTCAGGAAAATGAGGTTAATAAGAAAACATAAAGGAATGGAAAAAGAGAAAAAAAGGCTTCAAGACATCAGTGTTTCTAGGGTGTCAACCAATCAGCATCAGCCATCTAGAATTCACCCACAAACTTAAATATAATTAGATGAAATCTTCTATTTAAAGAGTGTGATATTCAAAAGCAGTTCTTCTTTGTTCAAGCTAATAAAAAAAAAGATTATTAACCATGCTACCCCAATAAATTTAATTTAAAATACATTAAAAATAAAAAAGAATATATATGTGTATGTATATGTATGTGTGTGTGTGCGTGTGTGTGTATAATTTTATATATTTGTGTATGTGTACCACAATGATAAAAAGTTCTTAGTTTGAGTAATGGGGTAATAGATTATTTTACTTAATTTTCTCTATGATAATTTAATTTCAAGTTTCCTATGAAGTAAATGAGTTACTTTCTGCTCAGAAGGGTAGCCATAGGAAATTGGTTTTTCTTTGTAGTGTTTCCATTCTTACTTTCCTGAAATTAGTGAGTTTTTTCTGAGTCCATGCCTCCACTCTCAACTGCAGTACAGACTTTATTGCATTTATAGCAAGTCTTGCACCATGAAAAATTCATCACTTTACACCATGGGCAGTCCCAATTCCCTGAACTACAGTGCAAGGCAGACATCTTCTGGTGCTGGGATTCTAAAGTTCTTTTCACTTTTGGTTGCTTGGCCTTCTGCCCCTGATGCTGCTGTTTCTTTGGATTTTCTCTCATACCATGGCACCTGCTACCTCCCAGGAGGGTCACCTGGGGCCTCGGTGTACCTCCTTCCTGGTCGTGGCTTCTGCTGCTCCCCAGAATGACAGTCCCCTGGGGTCTCTCTGGAATTTCTTCTTGGCTCTGCTTCTTGCTGTTGTTCAGGGGAACCACCTTCTGATGTCTCTCTGGACCTTGTTCCTGGCTGTGACTCCAGCGATCACCAAGGGGGAACATCCCCTGAGGCCTCGCTGTACCTTCTTCCCGGTTAATGTTTTTAATGTCCCCCAAGAGGACTGTACCCTGGAGAATTTCAGGACCTTCCTCCTGGCTGCAGCTCCTCTGGTCCCAGAGTGGGGCTGGCTCCCCATGGAAGCCCACTGGAGCCCCCAGGCCAGGAGGTAGATCTCCAGAGGAAGCATCTGAATTGGGATTACTCTTGCTTCCATGACTAATGCTGGTGGTGGTAGAGGTGGCAATAATGGGACTCCCAATGGAAATGGTGGGTGAAATGGAAATAAGTGAGGCATTGGCATCGGTATTGGCATTGGCATTGCTATCAGCAGAGTGGGTTGCAAGGCTTGGGTGCAGGCACTGGGGGGTCTCAGGACGTAAAAGGCAGCTGTTGGGGCTAACATCTGGGCATCAAAATGTAGCATGCTATGCATCCCCATGGGCATATCTCTCTGTTGCTCTTCATTCAGGGGCCATGCTGGGTCCCCAAGCTGTTCAGGTTAAGCCTTAGGCATTATTTCATGGGCCAGCAGGGTGACCTGGACTGACCTCTCAACCTGGAGCACCTGCCAATAAACACATCATGCTCATTCAGCTCCTGCTGCAGAGCTGCCTGAATGAAGTGGACTGGCGAGGACTTCTCCTTATGCTCCTCTCGCAGCCACTGAAGCTTGGAGGCCAGAGTCCAAGTGACTGTCTCATGCTCCTCCACCTGCTCCTGCAGCACCTGCTGCTCCTGATGCCTTGCGCTCATATGCCCACTCAAGGCCAGAGAGCTCCAGGCATAGGCCCTCTTAAGGGCAAGCGGCACCTGAGGGTAGGACACGACAACCTGAAGCCAATCCTCTACCTTGCTCCAGGACCCCGAGCAGAAGGTTATATAGAAATCTTGGGCGCCTCTGTTCATGAGAACTTCATTGTTGATGAACCTGATCACCTTATTGTGGCAGAACCTACTAGCATGGTCCCCAATGTCCATGGCCCTGGCCACTGAGGCCTAGCCAACCAATCGCCTCACAAGCGATAATGCCTGGCGCTCCCATCACAAGTGGGTAAAGGCTGTGGCTTCCAGAAGGTCCATTGTCACCTCTTTGATCTGTTCTAGTTCAGTCCCAGTCCAGTTCTGGCCTCCTCCTATTTTCTCCTTCACCACACCAACCCCTACCCATCTACAATGTGTCATGTCACAGGGATGACCTGTGAGTCACACTGCAAGACCTGCTGGGACTGACTTCCCTCAGCCAATCACCCCTTAAAGGGCTCACAGGCAGGATGGCTGTGCTGGATACTGCAGTATGCCTATAGAACACTTTATTATTTCTGAGAACTTGAGAAGAACAATATCCTAGCTGGGTGGTAGAGTTGCATAGGTGGCTACAGTTTTACTCTTGTCTCAGCTCTATTTCCCATTATTTTCAAGTACTACTTGAAAACTTCAATACGGTCACATCATCTGCACACTTTTCTCCTCCTCATGAACAGATGAATTTAGAGTCCTTTTCATCAAGCACATCCAGTGATTGAGCCAGGAGTTAGTTTTCTGAACTCTTCCTATAAATTCACTCTCATGTTTACCTGATCAACTCTGTTCTCAGACGGTGTCTTTCTTCTTTACACTAAATGTGAATTCTTGGAAAACATGGTGAAGTGAGAAACGTCATCAGATCTCTTCCCTTGAAACAACAATAAATTAAACATCTACAACTCAACAAAAACACCCAAACTGCACACCAGCATGTCTGAGTGTGGGATCTGTGCATAAGAGCTACCACAGGTCAGAACTCCAGGTGTCAGGAGGTGGGCTGGGACAAATAAAGAAACTGTCTCTCACAGCTCCAAGAGCTCCTTGCAGGAAGAGGGGGAGGGGTAAAGGTTCAGTGACTTTCCTGATCATCCTTGCCTGGAAATTGCCGGGACCTTTCTACGCATTCAGAAGCTGGGCTCAGACATCAGGGAAGAAAGCAGAGAAGCAGATGGGAGAGAAGAGAAACAACAGTTGATTTTTCCAGCTCTGAGGCTAACTCTCAGCCCCCAACCCCCAACCCAGAGGGCCCCTCCCTCCATACCCTCCGAGACCATTCACTGTGAAACCACAGGGGAATGTGAGCAAAAGATGCAGAGACTGAAGCTACCTCTCTCTGCCTCTGGAGCAACCTGCAGAAGGAGGGGGAGTGGAGAAGGTGCAGCGACTTCTGTGAATATCCCTGCCTAGAAGTGCTGGGACTTTTCTACATAGCCACCAGCAGGGCTCAGTCATTAGGGTAGAAAGCAGAGAAGTGAGACTGGACCGCATAACAAAAAAGTTGATTTCTACTGGCTGTGGTTGCAAAACTGAGGCTGAGCCACAGTCCCCAACACCCAAACCAAGGGTTCCTCCCCCCATTCTCTCTGAGATCGTTCACCACGGAGCCCCAGGGGAATCTGAGAAAACACTACCAAAACTGTTGCTAACACTGACAGGAACTGAAACCGAGAATAGCGAGTGTGATTAAAATCTACAAGAAAATAAAAGACATTAGACTTTATATAAAACAGGGATCCAAGAGGCTTAGACACCAGCTACTTGAAACCAAAAGAAAAGCACCTTCTTTACAGCAGGCTAAAGAGAGCCTTTTATATAATAAATCTTCTTTCTGGAAAAACAACAGAATATACTTCCATTAATGCTCAGGCAGAGAAATAGTTCATTAAACACCATGAACAACCAAAGTGACAAGGTATCTCAGTAAGAAAGAAAAAAATCTCCAGAAAATAGGCTGACAGATATAGAAACATGCAGCTTAAGAGACAGAGAATTCAGGAGGGTACTTCTGAAAAAACTCAGGGCAAGCAGCACCTGAGGGTGGGTCACAACAACCTGAAGCATATCCTCTACTTCACTGAGTTCCAAAACGAGTCACATAAACAATCTCAAAAATTGCAAAACCAGCAAGACAAACAGAGCAAGAAGACTGAAAGCCTCAAAAATAAGCAAATAGGATTTCTGGAGATTTAAAAAACACACTGCAATAGTTGAAAAAATGCTATAAAAAGCTTGGGAAATAGAGTAGACCAAATGGAGGAAAGAATCAGTGATATTGAAGACAGAAATCTAGAAATAAATCAGAAAGAAGAGAGAAACTGAAGAGTGAAAAATAATGAAAGAGAAATATAAGAACTAGCTGATACCATCAGGAGAGGAAACATAAGAATAATGGGCATTACCAAAGGCGAGGAAAAGGAACAGGGACTACAAAGCATTTTCAGACAAATAGTGAATGAGAATGTCCCAATATAAGGACTAAGCTAGAGCTTGGAATTCAAGAAGTCAACAGACTTCGACCCAAAAAGACTTTCACTAAGATACATTGTATTGAAGTTATCGAAAATCAACAAAAAATACAGAATTCTCAGGGCAGCCAAAGAAAAGAAGACAGTAACTTATAAAGTAAACCCATTAGATTATCATCAGACTTCTCAGCGCAAACCATACAAGCCAGGAAGGAATGGAATCAAATATTTAAACTACTAACTGAGAGGAACTACCAGACTAGAATAATGTATTCAGCTAAGATCTCCTTTAGATATGAAGAAGAAATTAAGATTTTTCCAGACATACAAAAATTGGAATTCTCCACCATGAGGCCTGCACTACAGGAAATACTGAAAGTGGTCACCTCAAATAAAACAAAATGACAAAACAAAAAACATACATAATTAGGATTAAAGTGATGAGCAAGCAAATAGAAGCAGAGGAGTGCAACTCTTACTAAGAACAGGGCATTATGAACTTAAATAATAAGAAGAGAATTGTTACAGCAAGATAGTAATGAACATTCATCATACATAGAAACAAATTGAGGAAAAAATGACTGAAAAGGGGAAACTCAAAGATCCAAATTCACAAAGGCAAAAGGAGATAAGGCGCACACAGAAGAAAATGGATGATTTTACATATATAACTATTTTTTTCATATTTGTAATGGAATCACACATCATAGAGTCAGAACTGCAGTATATAACATAAAACAAGAAGAATTAAAGGCAAACCCCCCAAAAACCAACCAAAATAAAAAAAAACAACAGAAACATAGGACAAGAAAGCAATGGGAACACCGAGCTACCAGAAAGCAAAAGAAAAATTGCTATAAGAAGACCTCATATTTCAATAATCACTCTAAATGTAAATGGACTAAACTCACCAATAAAATGGCAGAGAGTTGC
Organism: Rousettus aegyptiacus; assembly: GCF_014176215.1. Lineage (NCBI taxonomy): Eukaryota > Metazoa > Chordata > Mammalia > Chiroptera > Pteropodidae > Rousettus > Rousettus aegyptiacus. The sequence continues at coordinate 77,388,972 of NW_023416312.1, read as the reverse complement.
AAAATGAATTAAAAAACAAAACCCAACCATATGCTGCCTCCACAAGACACATCTCCGATCCAAAGGCAAATATAGACTCAAAGTAAAAGGGTGGAAAACAATATTTTGAGCAAATGGCATTCAGATAAAAGTGGGAGTGGTGGTACTAATATCGGACGAAATAGACTTCAAAATAAAAAAGGTGAAGAAAGGTGCTGAGGGACACTACATAATGATAAAGGCAATCATGCACCAAGAACACATACCACTTATTAATATCTATGCTCCCAATCATAGAATCCCAAAATATGTAAAGCAATTACTAACAGAACTAAAGGGAGAAACAGACCAAAACTCTATCATAGTAGGGGATCTAAATGCCCTTCTGTTGGATATGGACAGATCATCCAAACAGAAAGTCAATAAGGAAATAACATCCTTAAATGACACATTAGACCAACTGGACATAACTAACATTTACAGAGCCTTCCAATCCAAAACAGCTGCTTATACATTCTTCTCTAGTGCACATGCAACATTCTCAAAGATTGAGCACATACTGGGACACAGAGATGGCCTCAACAAACATAAGAGGGTTGAAATCATACCAACCTTATTTTCTGATCATAATGCTTTGAAACTAGAGATTAATTGCAAAAATAAATCAGGAAGAAACAAAAATACATGGACATTAAAGAATATGCTACTCAAGAAATAACTGGGTCAGAGAAGAAATAAAAAGAGAGATCAAGAGATACATAGAAACGAATGATAATAATAGTACAACATATCAAAACTTTAGGGGCACAGCAAATGTGGTCATGAGGAAAGTTCATATAATTAAGACCTATCTCCAAAAACAAGAATAAACCCAAATAAACAACCTAAAATTCATCTAAAAAACTAGAAAAGAAAGAACAAATGAGGCCTGAAGTTAGCAGAAGGAAAGAAATAATCAAAATTCTAGCAGAAAAAAAAATGAAATTGAAAAGAAAAAATTAATAGAAAAAATAAATACGACAAAGTGCTTTGTTTGAGAAGGATAATAAAATTGACAAATGCCTGGATAGACTCACTAACGAAAAAAAAAGAAATGACACAAATAAATAAAATCAGAGATGAAAAAGGGGAAATTACAACCGACATCACAGAAATATAAAGGATCATGCAAAAATACTATGAAAAGGTATATAACACCAAATTTAATAACCTAGAAGAAATGGACCAGTACTTAGAAAAATACAATCTTCCTAGACTGAATCAAGAAGAACTGGAAAATCTGAATTGATCAATCAGCAGTATGGAAATTGAAGCGATCATCAAAAACCTACCAAAAAGTAAAAGTCCGAGATCAGATGGCTTCGCCAGTGAGTTCTACCAAAATTCAAAGAAGATTTAATACCTATTCTCCTCAAACTCTTCCAAAAAAATCAAAGAGGAGGCAATACTTCCCACCTCATTTTATGCGGCCAATATTACTCTGATACCAAAACCTGGTAAAGATAACCCAGAAAAAGAAAACTACAGAACAATATTTCTCATGAACACAAATGCAAAAATCCTAAATAAAATACTAGAGAATCAAATGCAACAACATAATAAAAAGATTATACACCAGGATCAAGTGGGCTTCATCCCAGGGGCACAGGGATGGTTCAACATATGCAAATCAATTAATGTGGTACACCACATAAACAAACTGAAAAATAAGAATCATATGATCTTATCATCAATAGATGCAGAAAAAGCCTTCGACGAGATACAGCATTGATTTCGGATCAAAGTACTTAACAAAATCAGAATAGAAAGAAAGTACCTTAACGTAATAAAGGCCATCTATGACAAACCATCAACCAACATTATACTAAATGGTGAAAAACTGAAAACTCTCCCTCTAAAATCAGGAACAAGGCAAGGCTGTCCAATATCTCCACTGTTATTCAATATAACATTGGAACTCCTAGCAAGTGCAATCAGACAAGAGAAAGATATAAAAGGCATCCAAGATATAAAAGGAATGAAGAAGTCAAACCATGACTATTTGCAGATGACATGATTCTCTAAATAGACAACCTAAAGACTCCACAAGAATACTACTAGAAACAATAAGCAAATACAATAAACTCTCTGGATATAAAAATCCATGGCATTCCTATACTCTAATAATGAAGTGTTAGAAAAAGAAGTGGGAAAAAATAATTGCAACAAAAAGAATAAAATACCTGGGAATAAATTTAATGAATCATGTCAAGGACCTATATAATGAAAACTGCAAGACCCTATTAAAAGAAATCGAAGAAGATACAAAGAAATGGAGATAATCTGTGTTCTTGGATTGGAAGAATCAACATAGTTAAAATGACCATATTATCTAAAGTATTATACAGATTTAATATGATCTCCATCAAAATTGGCATTTTTTAAAGAAATAGAACAAAAAAATCATAAGATTTGAATGGAAACACAAAAGACTCTGAATTGCCAAAGCCATCCTAGGAAAAAAGAATAAGGCTGGAGGCATCACTCTGCCCAACTTCAAATTATACTACAAAGCCACAGTGATTAAAACAGCATGGTCTTGTCAGCAAAACATACACACGGACCAGTGGAACTGAATCGATAGTCCACAAGTTAACCCATATTTATTTGGGCAAATAATTTTTGACCAAAAAGTCAAAAACACAAAGTCGAGAAAGGAAAGCCTCTTCAAAATGGTGCTAGGAAAACTGGAAGACCGCCTGCAAAAGAATGAAACTAGACTGTTGTCCATCATCACACACCAAAATTAACGCAAAATGGATTAAGGATCTGAATATAAGACCTGAAACAATAAAATGCATAGAAGAAAACATAGGAACTAAACTCAAAGACCTTGGACTTAAAGAGGATTTCATGAATTTGACCTCAAAGGCAAGGGAAGTAAGAGCAAAAATAAATGAATGGGACTCCATCAAACTAAAAAGCTTCTGCTCAGCAAAAGAAATCATGAACAAAGTAAAGAGACAACCATTCAAATGAGAAAATATATTTGCAAGCAACGTTTCTGATAAGAGCCTAATATTCAAAATATATGAAGAACTCAAATGACTCAGTAACAACAACAACAACAAAACAATCTAATCAAAAAATGGGCAGAAGACCTGAAGAGGCACTTCTCCCTAGAGGACATAAAATGGCCTACAAACATATGAATAGATGCTCAACATTGCTAGGTATTAGGGAAATGCAAATCAAAACTACAATAATATACCATCTCACACCCGTTAGAATAGCTATAATCGACTGGACAAGTTATAACAAATGCCGGAGAAGATGCAAAGAGAAAGGAACCTTCATACGCTGCTGGTAGAACTGCAAATTGGTACAGCCACTAAGGAAAACAGTATGGATATTTCTCAAAAAACTAAGAATTGATCTACAAACATGATCCAGCAATCCCTCTATGGGGTATTTACCCCAAAGTCTTGAAAACCCAGATCCAAAAAGATATTTGCACACTGATATTCATAGCAGCATTATTCACAGTGGCCAGGACATGGAAGCAACCTAAGTGTCCTACAATAGATGATTGGCTAAAGAAGCGGTGGTATATATATATACGATGGAATATTACTCAGCCATAAGAAGAGGTGAAATACTGTCATTTGTGACAACATGGATGGACCTCAAGATAATCATGCTAGGCAAAATAAGCCAGACTGAAAAAGTAGAAAATCACATGATATCGCCCATATGTGAGATATAAACCTAAAATCAACAAATGAACATGACAAACAGAAACTCAAAAACATGGACCATGGACTAGTGGTTACCAGAGGGTAGTGGGTGGGGGAAGGATGTGAGAGGCAGTTGGAAAGGGGGTCAAATATAGTGGGGGTTGTGAGAGGATGAAGTGGGTAAAAGGGATCAAATATATGTAGCTGAAAGAAACTGGACTCTCAGTGGTAATTACACAATAGAATATATAGATGTCAAATTTTAATGTACACCTGAAAATTATATAATTGTATTAACCAATGTTACCCCAATAAACTTAATAAAAATAAACAAACAAACTAACTAACTAACTAACTAACTAAATGCCCCTCTCATGGTCTGGATTTTCCCTATGGGAAATGCTAAAGGAATCCTTCTGGCTACACTAAATGATAACTGGAATCCATACAAAGAAATAAAACACATTCTAAAGGGAACTGCATAGGTAAATACAAAAGACAATATTAATGTATTTTTAACTCTTATTTTAAATATATAATTGAAAAGATGACTGCATACAACAATACAAATCTGTCTTCATTGACACACAACATGTAAAGATGTAATTTCTGGCAATATCATAATGAGGGTGGAGCTATATAGGAGCAAAGATTTTGTATACTATTGAATTTAAGTTTGTATTCATCTAAAACATACTACTTTAAATTAACATGTTGTAATCCCCAGAACAACTACTAAGAAAATAACTAAAATTATGTACATAATAGGAAAGGAGGAGGTAATCAAAACGGTACATCACAAAAAAAAATCAATGAAACACAAAAGAAGGCAGCAATTGAGGAACTGAGGTAGAGTGGGAGATATAAGACATATTAGAAAACAAATAACAAAATGTCAGAAGTCCTTCCTTATCAGGAATTATACAAGATGCAGATAGATTAAACTTCAGTTAACAGACAAATTGGCAGGATGGGTAATTTTTTAAAAACATAATCCAAATACATGTCGTGTCCAAGAGAATATATTTTAGATTCAAAGATGTAAATTGGTTGAAAGTAAAAAATGAAAAAAGCTATCCCATGCCAATAGTAACAAACTGAGACCTAGAGTAGCTCTACAAATATCAAAGTAGACTTTAAGACAAAAATTGTTACACTAAAAAGGAGGATGTTATATGTTAAAAAGGGTTAATCCATCGAGATATATCAATTATAAATATATATATGCACTTTACATATGTACCTAAAAAACAAAGTCCAAAATATATGCCAAAATAGAAATGAGAGAAGATAGAGGCTGTTCTACAGTAATAGTTGGAGACTTCAATACTCCATTTTCCATAATTGATAGAAAGACTTGACAGATCAACAAGAAAATATAATACTTGAACACCATAAACCAAATAAATCTAAGAAATATCTACAGAAAATTCAATCCCAAAACAGCACGCTACATATTCTTCTCAAGAGCACATGAAAGATTCTCAAAAATAGGCCATATGTTAGGCCACAAAACGAGTATTAAATATTTACAAAGATTGAGATTATATTAAGTATGTCCTCTGACCACGATGGAATGAAATAGGAAGTCAATAACAAAAGGAAACTTCCAAAATATAAAATTTGCGAAAATGAAACAAGTACTATCAAATAACCATTGAGTCAAAGAAAAAAAAATGAAGGGAAATTAGAAAATAAATTGAGATTAATGTAAACAAAACACAGCATACCAAACTAATGGGATTCAGTTAAAGCAGTGCTCAGAAATTTATAGTTATAAATGTCTATATTTTTTTAAAAAATGAAACATACATATATTATGTTAATAATGTAAGTACTCACCTTAAGGGATTAGAAAAGAAGAGAAAACTAAACCCAAAGAAAACAGAAGAAAACAAATTAGATAAAAATTAGTATGGAGATAAACAATATAGAGAAGAGAAAAACAATATAAAAAATTAACTAAATCCAAAAGTTGATTCTTTGGAAATATCAACAAAATTGACAAATTGTTAAAAAGATTGTTCAAGAAAAAAATTTAAATTATTAAAATCTGAGACATTTACTACTGAGCTTACAGAAATAAAATAGATTATAAGAGAATACTATGAATGATAACATGCCAACAAATTAGATACTAGATGAATTAGACAAATTTCTACAAACACACAAACTATTAAAATGGATTCAAGAAGAAATAGAAAATTTAAACAGATTACCATCAATGAAATAGAATCAATAATCAAAAAACAACAGTCCTAGACCGGATGGCTTCATAGGCAAATTCTACCAAACATTCAAAGAAGAATTAACACCTATTCTTCTCAAACGATCCCAAAAAATTCAAGAAGAGGGAAGGCTCTCTTACTCTTTTTATGAGCCCACTATAATCTTGATTCCAAAACCAGAAAAAGACATTACAAAAAAAAAAAACTCTTGGCCAATATCTCTTATGAACATTGATGAAAAATCCTCAACTAAATATTAGCAAACTGAATTTATCAATACATTAAAAATATCATACACCATGATCAGTTGGATTTATCCCAGGGATGCAAGGTTGTTTAATGTGATACACCACATTAACAAATTGAAAGATAAAGACTGTATAATGGTATCAATAGATGCAGAAAAATTGTTCAACAAAATGCAGCATCCATCTATGATAAAAAAAACTCTCAGCAAAGTGGGAATAGAGGAAACATACCTCAACATAATAAAGGCTATAGATGACAAACTTACAGCTAACGTCATACTCAATGAGGAAAGGCTAAAAGCATTTTCCTTAAGATCAGGAACAAGGCAAGGGTGCCCACTTTCTCCGCTCCGCTTCATCATTGTATTGGAAGTCTTAGCCACAGCAATCAGACAAGAAAGAGAGATAAAATGTATCTGCATTAGAAAGGAAGAAGCAAAACTCTCATTGTTTGCCAATGACATGATACTATATATAGAGAACGCTAAAGATCCCACCAAAAAAAAAAACTGTTAGAACTGATCAATGAATTCAGTAAAGCAGCAGGTTACAAAAATAAATATTCAGAAGTCAGCGGCATTTTTATACACCAATGATTAACTTTCAAAAAGAGAAATTAAGAAAACAATCCCATTTACAACTGCATCGAAAACTATAAAATACCTAGGAATCAAATTAACCAACGAGGTAAAAGAACTGTTCTCAGAAAATTATAAGTGAGAGAGCTAGAACATAATAATACTAAAATTTATATGGAACCATAAAACCCCAAATAGCTATAGCAATCTTGAGAAAGAAGAACAAAGTTGGAGATATCATGCGTGATATCAAACTATACTACAAGGCTACAGTAGTCAAAACACCATGGTACACGCATAAAAACAGATACATTGATCAATGGAACTGACTAGAGAGCCCAGAAATGAATCCTCACCTATCTTCTAAGTTAATATAAGATAAAGGAGATAATAATATACCCTGGGGATAAAGACAGTCTCTTCAATAAATGGTGTTGAGAAAACTGGATAGATATGTGCAAAAAGAAAAAAGAAAGAAAGAAAAAAGAAATTGGACCACTTTCTTACACTGTATACAAGAATAGACTCAAATGGATTAAAGACTTAAATGTAAGACCCAAAACCATAAAACTTCTAGAAGAAAACATTGGCAGTAAACTCTCTTATAATGCCAACAGTAATTTCTTTTCAGATATATCTCCCCGGGCAAGGGAAACAAAAGAAAAAATAGGTAAATATAACTACATTGAACTAAAAAGCTTTTGTACAGCAAAGGAAACCATCAACAAAACAAAAATACAATCAACTGGGAGAAGATATTTGCTACTTATACATCTGATAAGAGGTTAATATCCAAAATATATAAAGAATTCATACAACTCACCGACAAACAATCCAATTTAAAAATGAGCAGAGCGCCTGAACAGATACTTCTCCAAAGAGGAAATACAGATGACCAACAGACACATGAAAAGATGCTCAAGGTCACTAATCATCAGAATGTCAGAATGGCTATCATCAGTAAACCAAAGAACAACAAGAGTTGCTGAGGATGAGGAGAAAAGGGAATCCTCATACATTGTTGGTGAGATTACAAATTGGTACAACCGCTATGGAAAAACAGTCTGGAGGTTTCTCAAAAACTTAAAAATGGATATACCTTTTGACCCAGCAATTACACTTCTGGGTATTTAGCCAAATAAAACCAAAACAATAATTCATAAAGATCTATGTACCTCAATATTCATGGCAGCACAATTTACATTAGCCAAGATATGCCCATCGACAGATGATCAGATAAAGAAGTTATGGTTCATATGTACAATGGGTTTTATCCAGCCATTTAAAAAAATGAAATCCTACCATTTGCAATGACCTGGATGGACCTAGAGGTTATTACGCTGAGTGAAATAAGTCAGACTGAGAAAGATAAATACCATATGATTTCACTTATATGCAGAATCTAAGGAACAAAAAGAACAAACTAATAAAAAATAGACACACAAATACAAAGGACAATTTGATGATGGACAGAAGGAATGGGTGGTTGGGGGCCTGGCGGAATGGGGTGAAGGGTTAAAGAAGTACAAATTACTAGTCGATAGATGGTCACAGGTATGGGGAGCACAACATAGGGAATGCAGTTAGCATTAATATATTGGCTAGATGGAAAACCAGAGGAGAGAAGGAGTAATTAGGAGAATGTTTTATAAACTATATAAATGTTTAACCAATGTACTATATACTTGAAACTAATTAAAATTAATTAAGTAATTTAAAAATAAAGATAGATATGCAGATCAATGGGATAGAATTGAGAGTCCAGAAATAAATCCATGCATCTATGGTCAATTGATTTTCGACAAGGGTGCTAAGACCATTCAGTGGGGGAAAGAACAGTCTCTTCAACAAATGGATATCTGAAATAACTGGATACCCGCACGTAAAAGAATGAAAGTATACTATTACTTTAGACCATATACAAAAATTAATTCCATTTTTATTTTGTTTGTTACTGCTCCTTGTTTTGGGTTATTGTTTTAGTTGCTTTTCAAAATTATTTTTGTAAAGTCTCTATTTTTTATCATATGTGGCCACTGAAGGCTGTTTTCCATAGGCTTAAGGGTCAGTTAGTGTATTAAGAGTATCTATAAATACCTGAAGCCCCAAAATTTTTTTAAAAAAATAATTTTAAACTCTTCCTCTCCTTGAAGATTGCTTCTGTTGGAACACTCCTTTCAATCCTTAGCCAAGTCTGTTTGCAACACTGCCTTCACCTTTATTTCCTGCTTGTGCAGAGGCTGAAGGTCAGCCAGAGGTGAAAGTTGAGGATCTTCTCTAAGGATTAGGCCTTTACTGAGCATGTGTTCTGTCTTGGGTATATGCATTGCCTTTTCACTTCCCTGATCTATACAGAAGATTTTGAAAGCCCTCATTCCCCACATAGGTCCTTTCCCAAACTGTTTCTTTCCAAGCTTTCTGATCTGTCTCTTGCTTGTCCTATTATCCTTTGCCCCAGGATGCTATGGCTAATCAGTACTTTTTCTTTTAAGTGCTTTTTTAAAAAATTTTTATGGTGACATTGGTTAATGAAATCCTGCAAGTTTCAGCTGTATATTTTAACAGCAAGGCATGTACATATTTACATTGTGTGTTCACCTCCCATAGTTAGATTTCTTTCTGTCACCACATATTTGATCCCTTTTACCTTGTCTCCCTCCCTCCTCCCCCCTCACCCCTACTCTCTGGTAACCAGTAGTCTATTGTCCATGTCCATGAATCTCTTTGTTTGTCCTGTTCCTTTGTTGCTTTTAGGTTTATATCCCACATATAAGTGATATCATGTGATTTTCAACTTTTTCTGTCTGGCTTATTTCACTTGGCATGATTGTCTCGAGGTCCATCTATGTTGTCACAAATGACAGTATTTCCCCTCTTCTTATGGCTGAGTAATATTCCATTGTATACATGTGCCACAGTTTCTTTAGCCAATCATCTATTGTAAGACACTTTGGTTGCTTCCATGTCCTGGCCACCATGAATAATGCTGCTATGAACATCAGTTTGCAAATATCTTTTTGGATATGAATTTTCAAGTGCTTTTAGCAAATGTCACCTGAGAAGGTCCCCAGACCTGAGAATGCTCTGAGTTGGGTGAAACAAAGACAAGCCCAGTCCTTTAGGGAGCCACTAGATAGATGGAAATACACAACCACAATTCTTTGAGAATAAGGTCTGTATTTCTCTTTCAGGTACTTGGCAGCCTGCACCAGGCTTCATTTCCACCTCTCATCTGGTATGTGGGGAAGGGTAGATAGACAGTTGCAGCAGCTTCTTTCTTCATTAAGCTTTCCCCTGGTTGTTGTGTTTTTGACTAGATTCCAGAGTTCTGTAAAAGTTGATTCTGACACTTTTTCCCAGCTAATCGGTTGCTTTAATGGAGGGATGAAGCCCTGAGGTTTCCTACTCTGCCACTTTTGGTATAAAGAAAGCAATCATAACCAAAAGCCATTAATATTTCAAATAAGATTAATTTTATCTCTTTGTCATCTCTCACTCATCCTTCTAGCTCAGCCATCACCTTCTCCAGGAAGATTTCCCAACTACTCCACAACCAATACTGTAATTCATTTTTTATTCTTCTTTCTCATCAACTGGACTTAGTCTCTTGAGAGCAGAGACCGTATCCTTTTATTTCAGAATCCCTAGCCCCTAACACAGTCTCAGTTACGTTATAGAGCTTATAAATGCCAAAGGAAGGATACAACAGAATAATGGAAGATAAAGGAAAAGGGAAAAAAGAGGAAGAAGCAGAGACTATACCATGATTTCTACAATCCTGGTTAAAATTCAGACTGAAATCTATAAAGGATTATTCTTGTCATGGTTTCAAGCCAAAGAAAAATAACTTTTTTAAAGACACACACATCCCTAAAGAAAAAAAATTCACCATATCCAAGCTGATATCTTTATCTTAGGGGGAAGTGCTCTCATACAATGTTAAACTTTATGACAACTTCGAACTGTTTCTAAATTAATGTCACAACACTTCATAAATGCCAAGATGTTTTAAAGTTATTAGTATTAATTTTAAGATACTTTTGACCCTTAAAACATGTATGGAATTAATTTCCACTGTACTGAAACAAGAAGGTGATATATAATGGCCTATAAAGTGAGATTTTAAAAGTAACCTGACTAATTTATCATCCTTGATGAAACAATGATAATATCACAAATACCACCACATTTTACTTTGCAGGTGTGCAAGGTTTCAAAGTGTGAATGTATGTTTACAAGAGAGTAGAACAATTCAATTGCATGAATTAATCAGTCTGAGAAACCACATTAGAAACATAGCTAATTTTTACACGATTTTCAGTAAGTCCGTATACTTTCAATTTTAGTATAACCTCTATCACAAAGCTTTCATAACAACTTTAAATGATAATCATTGATGATAAAGGGAGGAAAATAACAGTTTAAAGTTCATCATATTAGTATGTATCTACGTTTATGCAGATTTAATCTCCCAAGAATCAAAGGTGGTAAATAGAATGGAGAAAAAGCATAGACAGTAAATATACGCTATATATGCTGAATACTAAGGAACAGTTTTATATTGCTTTAGGAAAATTACATCCTTTATTACATATGCTTTCTTTTCTTGTACTTTGCAACCACGGTGACCTCTGCAATATAGCTGCCCAGCAGATGCCAAAAGAAAAGAGAGGAGGCACTGGAGCAGTTCATCTCAGAGATACTGGGGTCATATTCCCTGATTCTTTTTCTCATGTGAGCAAAATACATGGGTAGGAAACCATAGGAGCTCATCAACACAAGTGTTAGCATAGCTGAACACAATGTAAATATAGTTTACAATCAATTTCATCTGACCCATATTGACAACATGCATAGTTATTATTGTGTGTATGATAAAATTAGCTATGAAGAGTAAGCAAATCTCATAAATTTATTTTATACAAACTGGATTTCCTTTCACCACATTAGTTCTCAAGTATCTATAAATAACATTGCTCTCGAACATTTTCGCTGAAGTCATTCGCAATTTTAAGTCTTCTCACCTCCACTCCCACACCACAAAAACACACTCAAAAACACACTCATACATACAATCTTTTACATATCCTCACATTCCAAGGTACCCTGGGAAACTCAGGAAAACAGGGACACTGTGACAATGAAGTCCAGCCAACTAACTAGCTGGCAGGACATGCTGGGATCACCACACTTGGAGGGGAAGGCAAGGACAAATGAGTCATCATCCAAGTGTTAAGGTGTGAAGCAAAGAGGAATGGGGCAGAGGTAGGGGGCTGAAGAAGTAGGAGAAGAACCAACTAGGTGGCAGATTTGCAAGCAGCTAGGTAAGTCAGGATAAGCATAGACTGACTGGTACAGAAAAACTGGGGACACAGACTTTGAGAAAAATGACAGGACTATTAGTGGAAGAAATTGGCAGACCTTTTTGCCATAGCAGTACTTAGACATAGTTTACCAAGAGTGAAACTTCAAAATATATGAATTTGTACTAAAGTGTAAAATAACTACTGCTCTGCTTTTGATCTGATGACAAGGAGAAGACTTTTGAGGGCACGGGGTACCTAATGGTCAATAGGCTATAGCTGATGATTGAACAAACAGGAAGAGGTGAAGTCGACTTTGGTTTTTTCTGGTGAGTGTAGTATCAACAAGCTCAACCCCATACTATCCCACAGCCTATTTTTGAGATGTCACTTAAGATGTCCCTGCAATTTTTTCATAACTTTTTTGAGCCTTGGTCAGTGGACTGCATTTTGCTATGAAAAAAGGAATGGGCAGCAGGTAGAGCCAGTAGGACTTTATCAAATCTTCCAACCTGAGAAGGACAGGCCCATAAAGTCACTGATAGAAAAAATTCTGTTATTCTTCCAGATGTGCCTCAAGGCTGAGAAGACAGGATGCCAGTGCCTGTATTCTACACTCCGGTAATGGCCTACTCTTCACAAGGCAGTGGCTAGGAAGACAGCATACCACTCACTGAAGGTGCCACTTCATCTTCTGGAAATGTGGGATTAGAGCATAGAAGAACCCAGATCATACAATGCCTTGTGCCAGGTGAGGGCACTCATTACCCACTACTATAATAAACACTAATTTATACAAATGCTTTAGGAAAGACAGATGTTGTACCCAAGAGAGAAACACATTGAGAGGGTAACATTTCAGCCCTGTTTTCTCTGCCCACAGGCACACTCAGCACTGTGCCTTCACCAGAGGTGCTTTTGCTCTGAAGTGTCATATGTCATCTCTCTGTGGAATGCACCTTTTCCTATCTGCCCTTAGTGACTCACAACTGAATGAATGCTTTTGACGCTTTCTTGCTGGTAATAACAGTTATGATTTAGGGAGTGCCTATGTGGTGATTATGCAAGAAAAAATGTATGTATCACCTATTTAATCTTCAAAACAACTTCATGAGTTATATGGACAACTCATGAAGATTAAGTAATTTCCCCAAATCACACATCTAGGAAGTGGTGGATTTAACATTTTTGTAAATACATTGCATACTTGCTTTAGATCTTTTTTTTAAAGAAATTTAATGTTAGTGATACAACTAAAGCTCTCCTCCATCACATTTTCTCCCATTCTCCATTCTTCCTTCCCTCTCTAACAGTAACCCAGGGTTCATGTATGTATATCTTCTTGTGTACGTTTTTATAAATATGTATTTATCCATAAAGAATATATAGTATTAGCTCTGCGATAAATGGCATCAACTTTTGCCAAACTTCATTTTTTTTATTTTACATGATGTTTTCTAAACCTTCTTATATTGATAACTGTAAATTAGTTTATTCATTTTAACTGCTGCTTAAGAGTTCATTCTATGAATGTGCACTTTCCAGTTTTTCACCTCTAGCAACAGTTGTGATTAACAACATCATATGCATCTTCTGGTGTACATCTGTGAGTATATGCTTATAAGTTGGAGCTTTCCCTGTTTAGGCATCTCTAATTTTATTATATATTGCTAAATTGTTATCTATGGCCATGCTACCATGAATAAGCTTGATCCCATCTGATCTTGGAAGCTAAGCAGGGTCGGGCCTGGTTAATACTTGGTTGGGAGACCACCTAGGAAGACCAGGTGCTGTAGGCATAAAAAAAATTTTTTTTTAAATAAGAGATTATAAGCTGACAAGGTCCTTGCAATCTCTGAGGTCAACCAAGGGTTGCCTCGCCAAAAAGTTTTTTTTTTTTAATAAATTGTTCTCCAGAATGATCTTACCAGTTTATACTTCAGTCTGAGTACAAATACAGAATTTCTGCATTCTGGAACTTTCTGAACAGAGTCATCTTAAATATAATAGCACAGCTGAGACAATTGATGCTCAAGAAAGATAGCACAAGATGGTGGTTCCCAAACCTAAATATCCATCAGAATCACCCAAAGGACTTATAGAATGCAGATTTCCAGGCCTGGTCTCAGACAAAATGTTCCCCAAGTGATCCTGATGCAATAAATGTGTGAACCACATTTTGCATATCACTAGTCTCAGCTACCTTCTGACGATACATTATTACAGATTTTTCTCATCTTTAACTACATGTCAATTTAGACTAAGAGAAAACAACACACATGGATGCATTAGTTGCTACCCTTTACATGTTACCATAGAATATGTGCTTGACTTTTCATAGAAGAACCGTGTAAGAATCGGGAGGGAGGAGGGTTGAAATTATGTAATTCTGTTTTATTATGCTTTTTCTGTGTTAAGATTCCTAATTAAATTAAGAAAAAATAGTCTATTTTAGCTGCCAATAATTCACCATTAATAGCCAGACAAGGAAAGGGGACAAACTTTATGCTGTAAACTTTTAAAAGAGAGAACCACAGAAAAAAGTTTCTGGTGCTCCCAATCCCACCTCCTTTCCCATAGTTAGTACAAAAAAAAGGAGTGTTGACAAAAATCTGACAACTTTTACTAATTTTCTTCAATTATAAAGATGTGGCCTACAAAAGTGAGTAGGAGTAAAATTGCCTAATTTTTTGTCAGTCCATTTTGGTAAGTAATATTTTTCTAGAAATTTTCTTACTTCATCTAAAGTTTCCAATAACTCAAGGAGCGTATGAGCCACTATTAAGGATTCAAATAACCAGCTGATTGGCGTAACTGAAGAAAATCAAGATGTTCAACAGCTGTTTGAAGAAATAATGATGGAAAACTTTCCTAACCTGGTGAAGGAAATGGACATAAAACCCCAGGAAGATCAGAGAATTCCAAAAATCAAGGATCCAAAGAGGCCCACACCAAGACACATCATAATTAAAATGCCAAAGGTTAAATACAAAAAAAGAATATTAAAAGCAGCAAGAGAAAAACAGATAGTTACTTATAAAGGAAAAGATGATAAACACACAATAGAATATACAGATGTCAAATTATAATGTACACCTGAAAATTATATAATTGTATTAAACAATGTTACCCTAATAAACTCAATTTTAAAAGTTAAAAAAAAATTCTGTAAGATTAGCAGCTGATTTCTCAAAAGAAACTATGCAGGACAGAAGGGCTTAGCAAAAAAAAAATTCAACAGGATGAAGACCCAGGATCTACAACCAAGGATACTTTATCCAGCAAAGCTATCATTTAAAGTTAAAGGACAGATAAAGAGCTTCCCAGACAAAAGTAAGCTGAAGGAATTTATCACCACCAAAACAGTATTACAGGGAATGTTTGAGGGACTTCTCTAAGAAGACAAAACATATATCAAAAACAAGAATAAAGAATGATAACAACTACATTCCTATCAATAAGTACATCAAATGGAAAATAATTAAGTGCTCCAACTAAGAGTAGATGAATGGAAAGGAAAACAAGACCCCTACATGTTGCCAATAAGAGACTCACTTCAGATTAAAAGACACAGACTAAAAAGAAGAGGTTGGAAAAAGATGTTGCTTTGATGGACCTAGAAGGTATTTAAGTCAAACAGAGAAAGATAAACACTATATGATTTCACTTACATTTGAAATCTAAGGTATAAAAAGAACAAACTAATCAAATCAGACTCACAAATGGTGGACAACTTGGTGATAGACAGAGGGGAGGGGGATTTAGGGGGCTGAGAGAATGGGGTGAAGGGTTAAAAAAGTACAACTTAGTAGCTGATGGATGGTCATGGGGATGGGGAGCATGGCATACAGAATGCTATTTGCATTAATACTTTAGTTAGATGGAGGATCAGGAGAAGAAGGTAGCAATTGGGGGATCATTTTATGAACTATATAGATGTCTAACCAATGTACTGTATACTTGAAACTAATTAAAATAAATAAATTTTTAAAAAATTACATTCTGCAGTTTTTCATACAGTATTCTATATCTTTTTATTAGCTCAAATTTGTTCATTGTACAAGCTGAGCAACAAAATAACAGTAACAATGGATTATAACTCAGAGGACAAAAACATATCCATGAGTCCATACTGATAAAAATAATTGAATAAATATATAAATGGGAGAAGAAAGAAATCTCCTATGTGAAAAAAGAATTGAAATAAATTATTGTAGGTACTCTACCCTGAAAGAAGGTGAGCACAACTCCCTACTCCTTGAGTGTGGGCTGGACTTTATAGCTCGATTCCAAAAAATAGAATATGGAAAGGAGAAAATAGGAATTTCACAGTGGAAAAACCTAGCAGACACTATCTTAACCAAGTGATCAGAGTGACAGGTCATATTGAAATCACTTAGCGCCTGATATGATTCAATGACATGGCTACTTCACCTCTAAGGCATTCTTTCAAAAAACCCATAACTCCAGAGAAATCATGAGATTTTAACCTTGGAGAAAAAAATCATGTCAAACTCAAACTGAGGGACATTAAGAGAAGGAAAAGACAAGCCATTTGTAATACACATATATAATAACAGACTCAAAGTCAGACTATAAAGAGAAATACAAATCAACAAGAAAAAGACAAACAACCCAATTTTTTAAATAGCACTTTACAAAAATACATAAGAATTACTTCACAAAAAGGAAAGTCAAATGACCATTAAACATGTAAAAACGTATTCCATATCATTATTCATCAAGGAAATGCAAATCAAAACAACAGCAAGATACCACTAAATGCCTATTAAGATGGCTGAAATTTAAAAGGCTGATGTGACAATACCAAGTGTTTGCAAGGATGTGCAGCAACCAAAACTCTCATACATTGTAGGTATGTAATTCAATTCAATCACTTCAAAAAACTGTTTGGCAATTTCTTTTAAAGTTTAATACTAGCCTACCCCCTGACCCAGTAATTCCATTCTTAGGTACATATTCAAGATAATTGAGTACATGTGCCCTTCAAAAGACATGAACAAGAACATTAATAGCAGATTTACTTAAAATAGCCACAAACTAGAAACAAGTAAAATGTTCATCAATGGTAGAATGAATTGTGGTATTTTCATGCAATGGAATATGAGCCACAACAATAAAAAAAAGAACAATCTACTGCTACATACAAAATCATGGTTGGATTTCGCATACATAATAATGAACTAAAGAAGCCAGAAACAAGAATACTTTTGGTATGATTCCATTTATATGAAGTTCAAAAACAGGTAAAAAATAGCCACAAGTTTTTTGGCAGCTCCTGTCATCAAAAGGTAGAATGTAATTCTCCACTCCTGGAATCTGGGATAGCCCTGAGACTTGCTTTGACCAAAAGAATGCAGTGGGGATGACATTGTATAACTTCAGAGCAATTTGCTGTTGCCTTCTTGTTTCTCTGAGATCTCCATATAAAGCAGCCCAGTCTACCCTCTTCAAGGATTAAATACCGACATGGAGAGAGAGGCTCAGCTGATAGCCAGTGCCAACCACAAGACACATATATGAGACCAATCTGGACCATACAGGCCCAGTCAAGCTGCCAAATTACTGCAACCAAATGAGTGACCACAGATGAGACCAACAGAAGAACTGCCCAGCTGAGCTCAGTCAAAATTCTGATCCATAGAATTATGAGCAAATAAAATGGTTTTTATTTTAAGCCGCCGTGTTTTGGAGCGATTTGTAATAGGTCATTGATACAGTGACAGAAGTGAGAATTACCTCTAGAGGGTGAATGTTGACTGAGAAGGAGCATGTGAGAGCCTTTTGAGGAGCTAGATATATTATATTTTCATCTGAGTGGTGGTTACACTTATGTATATTTATACAATACACAGGTATATATTTATCTAAAAATTCATCAATCTGTACACTTAAGATTTGGGCATGTTTTGTATGTTATACATCAATAATTTGTTTAAAGGCAAGACCTAATTTAGTTTGGTGCTCTCTGGGTATGGTAGGCAGAATAATGCCCCTCAAAGATGTCCTAATCTTTAGAACCTGTGAATACGATAAATTACCTAGAAAGGGGCAATTAATGTTTCAGATGAAATTAAGGTTGCTAATCGGCAGATAGGGAGATTATCCTAGATTTTTCAGGTGGGCCTATTGTCCTTAAAAGTGGAAGCAGGAGGCAGAAGAGTAGAGTCAGAGGGAGATTTGACTACAGAAGAATGATCAGAAAAATGCAACATCTCTGGCTTTGAAG
This sequence comes from Rousettus aegyptiacus, assembly GCF_014176215.1. Taxonomy (NCBI): domain Eukaryota; kingdom Metazoa; phylum Chordata; class Mammalia; order Chiroptera; family Pteropodidae; genus Rousettus; species Rousettus aegyptiacus. The sequence goes on along the minus strand of NW_023416312.1, from coordinate 77,370,670 downwards.
ATGAGAAGGGTACCACAAGCTAAGGAATGCAGGTAGCCTCTAGAAGCTGGGGAAGACAAAGAAATGAATTCTCTCCTAGAGTCTTCAGAAGGAACTATCCCTGCCAACATCTTGATTTTAGCCCTGTGGGACCAAGTCCAAACTTCTGAATTATAAAACTGTAAAATAATAAACGAGTTATTTTAAGCTACTAAATTTTTGATAATGGTAATTTGTTACAGCTGTAATAGAAAATGAAAAACTGACCTTAGTGGATCTCGTTATAGCTCTTAGTGACCAGTAATTTTATTTCACATCAAATTACTTCCTCAGGTAGTAAGGCAACTCTAGAAGAATAAGGACAAAAACAGTCCTTTTGTGCACAGCCTCCAAAAACCAAGACCATCATCTAGGGTTGATGATGCAGTTGCACAAGGCCTTTTGCTTAGAAGGGCCCCACCCTTGGTTTAATACTTTGCTGTTCCTGCCTTGAAATTCTTAAATTTTTAAGAAGGAGCCCCAGTTTGTCATTTTGCACTGAGCGTCACAAATTATATTGTCAGTCCTGCCACCATCCCCTGTATTCTTTTTTACTCAGCACCAGTGCCAGCCCACCAGACCAGCCTCTTCAAATCGTTGGTAACTTTGTTTCTTGGATCTTATTATCCTTTCCTACCATGAGGCCTTGAAAAGAGCAACTCTCTATACCTCAATCCTCCTACCTCCAAATCTCAGAACAAAGGGGTTGGACTTCTCACCCTCACTTCAGACTTCATTACATATGTCTGGTAAACATCTGTATAACTGTATAACTGAGATGGCCTCTCGAAGACCTAACCCAGGATTCCCTTTGACTGGCAGTTCCTCTCTGAAGAGGAAAAAATATAATTATCTCAGATAGAACACCTTACTACATGTAGAACACTAGTGCCTGCGGATATTAATAAGCGTTACAAAAAAGAAGAGTTATGTGGCTAAGGAATTTTGTCAAACTGAGTTTTAAAAATTTAAATAGCTTCTGCCTTCCCGGGGGGGGGGACTTCTCAGCTCATTCAATGTACTCAAGGACATTCTGATTCTCCAAGGTGGGGGCTGAGGGAGAGCTAGAGTATCCAGTGCTTCATGAACTTATATGACAAAGGACCTCTTTTCTCCTGAGGATCTTTCAGGATGAATTTTCCACAGAAAAGGGTTAGGGGGAATGTTCTCCTAAATAAATTAAGCACTTAACAAGCTGACCTTTAGTGGGTCTCTTTTTTCTTTGAAATATCACCACGTAAGCAAGCACAAACCTGAGAAGAATTTCTTTGTCACTAATTCTTCCCTTCCTCTGAACTTCTGCTCACATATGTACTCTAAACAGAAGGACAGCAGCCTAGGAAGTACTAGTCAAATCTGTGCTGAATGGGTGGGATGATGTTGGTGATGGTGATGATGATAACAGCTAACATTTATCAAGCACTCCATCTGTACCAATAAGCACTGTTCAAAGCACTTGTCACATATCATTTTATTTAATATCATGGCCTACTTTAAAAAATGCCCTGAAAAAAAATACTTTGCATTTGTAATGCAAGAAACCTAAATTTACACTTTTTAAATCTCAATGGACACAGTTGATGGTAAATTCATTTTTTTTGTCACTGGGTAGCAGCATTTCTAGTGGCATATCTCCACCCAAAAAAAGTGTGGAATCCCTTTTCTCTACATAAAACAAACCAAAGGTAAGGGGAACAACTTTCTAAACCAAGAGCAAACTACTGACAGCTTAATTGTAAACCTATTTGGAAGGAAATTGAAACATCTGGCACTTTTTCATTTAAATACACATTGATGAATGACCTCTATCCTTTTTAGGAAAAAAAAAAGCATTTCATAAGCATGTTTCCAAATATTACCTCACCTCCTTCCTCTACCCAACCACGGTTTATACTACTGAAGGTGTTCAGAACAGACCTCCCTAAGATATGCTATTTTGGCAAGTAGATTATTTTGAACTGAAGACAATTGAGACATTGGGGGCTCAAGAGAGGCTCATGGCCCTCCTCTAACTACCTAGAAGAATCTAAATTGGAGGCCTTGCCCATAATAAGAGCTATCATAAGAGATAACTTCCTATGACCTATCTATAGGGCAGGGCAAACTTCTAATTACTGAATATTTGTTCTGCTTATCATCCTATAAATTTCCCTCCTCCTCTCTGAAGCCCCAGTGCCTTACCTCATTCTCTGGTTCAGATATGCCTCATCCTACCTTTCTTTCTCGAAACCTCTCCTATATATGTGATCCCATACGTACACATGTAACTAAATTTAGTTATTTTCTCTTGTTAATTTGTCTCATGTCAATTTAATTATTAGATCAGCTGGAAGAACCTAGAAGGGTAGAGGAAATTTATTCCTCCCCGACACTACAATGAGTTAAAACCACTAAACCACATGCATTGTCCATATATACCTACTAATTTTATACATGCTGTTTCCTTTTCCTGGAATGTCCTCCTATGCCATTCTCACCTGGCAAATTCCTTCTTGTTCTTTAAAATCCAGATCAAGCACTAACTCCTCTGAGAGAAGGTGTCAGGACTTGCCTGGCCTCCCTGGGAAGAGTTTATTACTTTCTCCTATGTGTTACCACTCACTGAACCTTGACTATACATATAATATATTGAATGAGCTGGACACAGTAGGGTGTAAGCAAAAAGCAACATAATTCTTTCACACCACAAGCTCTGTAGAATCATTTTTCCCCTCCCCTGCATGAAATATCAGACAGAGCTCATACCTTTTTCAGTCACTCTCAAATATTAAAAAAAAATAGTTTTGTTATTTAGGCATTAAAATTTACAGTCCAGTCTAATAGATCACACCTTCAATGTCATTCATTTCTAAGCTTCTCCTCTTCCCAGTTCAGGTCTAACTCAGCCTGAAAACTTGTGGTTGGCTTCCTCCCTCATTTATTTTTCTTTTCTATCTCTCTTCCCCCACTCATCGTGCTGCCTCAAACTCTGCCTCCAGGGTTGAAGCACAGGGCAGGACTAGAATAAAGGGCTTGAACGAGCTTTCTTTTACTGGTTCACTTTTAAACGGGTGTTGGAGAGTGTTGCTGATGTCCAAAGCTGATACTTTACAAGGTTACTGGGAGCTCCCCTGTCACTGGAGATCTCTCACCTGCAGTTTCCTTGACCTAGGCAACACCTCCTCTGACTGGTCTCTTACAACTCCTCTGTCCCTGGTTTCAATCAGCCCATTCTCCTGTTGGGGTCATTTTACACCTCTGAGTGATCTTCTTAGGGGAGATCCTTTAAAGATTATTCAACTTTAAAGTCTTACCAAGAGGACTATATCTGGCCTTTGGGAAACAGAGAACTTTACTTACATGTTAGTGGAAGTACAGCTACTGGCAAATGTGGCCTTTTCTTTCCTTTGTTGTCACAGTTTGCTTTAGCCATAGTCTCTCTCACCTTAAGACTCTGTTTTCAGATGTAAGTCAATTGCCAGTCATTGAAAATGTCAATCCCTGGTAAATACACAGCAAGCCCTTGGAGTGGTTCTTTTGTAGTCTCATTCCATTTAAGTGAGTAGGAAGTATACCTCTTCCACTCCCCCATGAGCAGGAGAAACTCCAAAGCATTCTGACAACTCTCTTCAAAACAATCCTCTCTACCATTTTCCTCTCAATCTCCTAGCTTCTCTTTATATACTTTCAGGATAAATAATAGGCTAAAAGGACTCAGATAACGTTTTGGAAGTCATCCTTTAGCAAATTCTATAAATGTAGTGTGTTACCTCTCTTTAGAGTGTGTGATCCCTTCATTTGCCACTTCAGATTCTCATCCAAACCAAAACAGAAAAAGTTCCCTTTAGACATCTTGCATAAGACTGCCTCCACTGCTACACTACAAGCTCCCTGATACAAGGAAATAAGTTTCACTCATTTTTATTCCCCGAGCACCTGACATAGTACCTGGTACAGGGAATGTGCTCAAACTATTTGCTGAGTCCAGTGCAAGATTTTGGACTAGGTGCATGCATCACTCACAATCCTTCCTAGAGTCCATTAAAATAAAAGTACAGCAGCACATAATGGAAGAAATCTCTAACAAAAAAGGAACAAGATAAATGTGAAGGAGGGGATTGCCAACAAAAGAGATCCCAACACATTTCCAAGAGGAGGAAAGTGGATGTGAGCAATTTGGCAGGTGAAACAGATGAATGAAACCACAGTCTAGAATATGTTATGAGGAAGCAACAGAAGTGATGGAAGCCAGCCTGCCAGTCAGAACCCGGGAGACACTCTGGGCTCTGAGTCAGCAGTTACAGAAAGGAGCAGGAGTTAGAAATGTAAATTTAAACTGAGGAATTAATTAAAGATTTGTAAAGCAGAACAGCTGCATTAGTCTCCATCACCATATTCTACCCCAAATCCTTTGTCCAGAGTACTAGTTAGTGGTATTTGCCAACAAACAAGCAAGCAACCAAGCAAGCAATAAATAAATAAATAAATAAATAAATAAATAAATAAATAAATAAGAGTTTTTATCTGAAAACGAACAAAAAAAATGGAATGCCATGGAGAAAGTTAAGACTTCTAGTTTAGATATCAGCTTCTCAGAGAAATACCTTTCTCAGTGTGTATTAAGAGACCTCCTAGCCAGATAGCCAATTCCCAACCTACCTACCCTAAGACAAAGCTTGCCAAAGCCACCAGTTCCTCCTGCCCTACTTCATAAAGACTTCCCTGGTTAGAATTCCCAGAATTCCCACTCAGCCATTAGAGGAGAGAACTACCTGGAAACATCTGTTTTACCTAGAAAACAGACCAGCTTTTGAAAATGGCAAAAAGAAAACCCACATCATCTACCCAGTAATTTTTCTTTAAAAATCAATGGACAGTGTGACAATATGGATGGACCTAGAGGGTATTATACTAAGTGAAATAAGTCAGGCATGGAAAGACAAATACTGTATGATCTCACTTTTACTTGGACTCTAAAGAACCAAACAAATGAACACACGGAAACAGACTCATAGATACAGAGAACAAACTGATGGTTGCCAGATGGGAGGTGGGTAGGGGGTTAGGGTTAAAAAGGTGAAGGATTAAGAAGTACAAATTGGTAGTTACAAAATATTCATTGGGAATGTAAAGTACAGCATAGGGAATATAGTCAATAATACTGTAATAACTATGTATAGTGCCAGATGGGTACTAGACTAATTGGAGGAATCAATTCATAAATCCTATAAATGTCTAACTACCTCGCTGTTTACCTGAAACTAATATAAAATAATATTGAATGAATGTCAACTGTAAATTTAAAAGAAAAAGACAAAAAAAGAAGTACAAACTTTCAGTTATAAAATAAGTAGCAAGAATACAAAGTACAGTATAAGGAATAGAGCTAATAATGTAATAACTACTGTACATTGATAGATGGGTACTAGACTTTGTAAGGTATATGAGTGTTGAATCACTATGTTGTACACCTGAAACGAACATAATATCGCATTTCAACTATGATTAAAAATAAAATTAATTAATTCTAAAAAATTAAATAAATGGACTGGATAGTAGACTACCATAAATGGCAGGACAACAAATCCAGTGATCCTTCCATTCACAAAAACAATGAATGAGCTGACAAAAATCCGTTAGAATCAAGTTTTTCAGAACTCTGGAATCTACTCAAAAACTTAAAAAATTGACTCTTGGTTCAAGATGGCATAGAAGGTAAAGGCTGTACATGCCTCCTCTAGCAACCACACCAAAATTATAACAAAACTACAGAGCAACTAGCACATGAAGTTGCCAGAGGTCTGGCTGGACAGAAGCCCTACAACTAGGTCATGCGAAACAGAACCAGTCTCACAACCATGAGTGGTAATCCAGAATTGGGAAGGCTATCTTGACTGCAGAGACATCTCCCTTACTTGAGGAGTAAGGGGTCCTGGCTCAACACCAGGCTCCCCAGGCAAGGGTTCCAGTGCCGGGAAGAGAAGTCCCCACAATTTCTGGCTATGAAAACCAGTGGATGCTGTGCCTGAGTGAGACAGAAGGCTGTAGGAAATGGAGAGATACCTCTTAAAGGGCCTATGCCCAGCCTTACTTGATGATAGACTCACTCACTCTGAGCGCCAGCTCCGGGACAGCTGCTTGAGGGGTGCCAGAGACATACGGGGAGGCTCTGAGCTGTTGGGCTTCAGGGTGAGGCTTGGAGGGGCAGCTGCCTCCTGGACGGAGGTGCAGGCAGAAGTCACTGTTCCTTTGTTGAGCCCTTCTTCCTCCCAGCCTTCAGACACAGGTGCCATGAACTTGGATACCAGGTTGCTTCTCCCAGGGGTTTCCCCAAAACTCCAGCTCTCTCAACTTGTGAGCCCACTCAAGCTGTTTCCAGTGATTTAGTCCATAAAAATGGGCTGTCTTGGTTCCTGCTGTGAAAGCCAGCAGATGCCGTGCCTGATGTGAACTTTCAAAAATTCTCTCGAAGGCTCACAAAATCCAAAGAAGCAACATCTGTCCTTGACGTGCCCTGCACACTTTGCTGAGTAGTGGCAGCCAGCCTCTATTTCTGGCATGGCTCCTTGAGGCACCTATAAGCTCAGCACGGGTGGCAGCCATGTGTGTATTGCTCGATGACTCTTACCAGGTGGCCCTGGAGGTGCACAGGCTGTGGCTGAACTAGGCCAGCAGCTGGACCCCTCTCAGGTCTGTGCCAAGGGAACCCAAAGCACATCTACTATATTAAGCCACTCTACTAAGACCATGAGACTTAGGAGCACTATATAATATATATGAATAGATAGAGGGAGGTAGCCAAAATGGGGAGACAAAGAAGCACGTCCCACTTAAAAGAACAGAACAAAGTTCTAGAAAAAGAATTCACCAAAATGAAGACAAGCAATACACCAGATGCAGAGTTCAAAACACTGTTTATAAGGATGCTGAAGGAACTTAGAGAGAGAATAGATAAACTCAGTGAGAACTTTAACAATAAGATTTAAAAAAAAACCTTAAAAATGGAAATGGAAAATATAATAAGAAGCCAGTCAAAATTGAACAATACAATATCTGAGATAAAGAGTACATTAGAAGGAATCAACAGAGTGGAAGAAATGAAGGATTGAATCAGTGACAAAGAAGCTGGGGTAACAGAAAACACCAATCAGAACAGCAACAAGAAAAAAGAATTCCAAAAAATAAAGATAGTTTAAGAAGCCTCTTGGACAGTGTCAAGTGTAACAGCATTCTCATCATAGGGGTACCAGAAGGAGAAGAGAGAGAGCAAAGAATTTAAAACCTATTTGATAAAATAATGACAGAAAACCTCCTTAACCTCATGAAGGAAATAGAAATACAAGTCCAGGAAGTTCAAAAAGTCCCAAAAAGATGAACTCAAAGAGGCCCACACTAAGACACATCAAATTAAAATGCTGAAGGTTAAAGACAAAGGGATAATCTTAAAAGCATCAAGAGAAAAGCAATTACTTACATACCAGGGAACACCCATAAGACTATCAGCCAATATCTCAACAGGCCAGAAGGGCTTGGCACAAAATATTCGAAGCTATGAAAACCCAGGACTTACAGACAAGATTACTTTACCCAGCAAAATTATAATTCAAAATCAAAGGACAGGGATTTGGAGACACATGGTGGAGTGAGAGAATTCCCCACATCTTTCCCATTGAAACAACAATAAGCTTAACATCTAAAACTCAACAAAAAACATACAAACTTCAGACCACCATGTCCGAGAGTGGGATCTGCGTATAAGAGCTACCACAGGTCAGAACCAAGGGTGTCGGATGGTGGACTAAGAAAAATAAGGAAGCTGCCTCTTGCAGCCAACGGAGTTTCCTGTAGAAGAAGGGGGGAGGGGAGAAGTTGCTAAGAGTTCCCTGAACAGTCCTGCCTGGTAGAGTTGTGAGTTCCACACAGCCGGGGACAGGGCCCAGTCACTAGGGCATAAAGTAGAGACGAGAGATGGCGGAAAACCAATGGTTGATTTTTACTAGCCGCAGTTGCAAAACCAAGACTGAGCCACATCCCCAACTTGCAAGCCAGAGTACCTCTCCGCCCAATATCCTTTGAGATCGAACACCACAGAGCCCCCAGGAATCTGAGCAAATGCTACTGAAACTGTTGCTAATATTGACAGAGACTGAAACAGAGGGTAGCGAGTGTGATTAAATATCTATCAGAAACTAAAAAGGCATTATGAAGGCTTTATATAAAGCAGGAATTGAAGAGGCTTAGAAGCCATCTACTGGAAACCAAAAGAAAAGCACCTCTTTGCAGCAAGCTAAAGAAAGACTTTTATATAATAACTATTCTCCTCAAACTCTTCCAAAAAAATTGAAGAGGAGACAATACTTCCCAACTCATTTAATGAGGCCAATAACACTCTGATACCAAAACCTGGTAAAGATAACACACAAAAAAAGAAAACTACAGACCAATATCTCTCATGAACTAAAATCCTAAATAAGATACTAGTGAATTGAATATAGCAAAATATTAAATAGATTATACAACACGAATCAAGTGGGCTTTATCCCAAGGGCATAGGGATCATTCAACATATGCAAATCAAATAAAATGATACACCATATAAACAAATTGATACCTAAGAATCATATGATTATATCAAGATGCAGAAAAAGCCTTCGACAAGATACAGCACCCATTTATCATCAAAATACTTAACAAAATCAGTATAGAAGGAAAGTACTTTAACATAATAAAGGCCAGATATGACAAATCCTCAGCCGACATTATACTGAATGGTAAAAAAACTTAAAATCTTCTCTCTAAGATCAGGAACAAGGCAAGGCTATCCACTATCACCACTGCTATTCAACATAACATTGGAGGTCCTAGCGAGTGCAATCAGGTAAGAGAAAGATATAAAAGGCATCCAAATAGGAAATGAAGTAGTCAAACTGTCACTATTTGTGGATGCCATGATTCTCTATATAGAAAATCCTAAAGACTCCACAAGGACACTACTAGAAACAATAAACAAATACAGTATAGTCTCTGGATACAAAATCAATGTTCAAAAATCCACAGCATTTCTGTACTCTAATAATGAAGCATCAGAAAAAAGAAGTGGAAAAAATAATTCATTTTGCAATTGCAACAAAAAAAATAATAAAATACCTAGGAATAAATTTAACGAAACATGTCAAGGACCTACATAATGAAAACTACAAGACCCTATTAAAATAAATCGAAGAAGATACAAAGAAATGGAGATAATCTGTGTACTTGGATTGGAAGAATCAACATAGTTAAAATTACCATATTACCTAAAGCATTATACAGATTTAATGCAATCCTCACCAAAATCCCATTGACATTTTTTAAAGAAATAGAACAAAAAATCATCAGATTTGTATGGAAGCACAAAAGATTCCAAATTGCCAAAGCCATCCTGAGAAAAAAGAATGAGGCTGGAGGCATCACTCGGCCCAACTTCAAATTATACCACAAAGCAACAGTAATCAAAAAAGTATGGTATTGGCAGCAAAATAGACACACGGACCAGTGGAACTGAATTGACAGTCCAGAAGTAAACTCATATTTATATGGGCAAATAATTTTCAACAAAGAAGCCAAAAACATACAGTAGAGAAAAGAAAGCCTCTTCAATAAATGGTGCTGGGAAAATTGGAAAGCCAACTGCAAAAGAATGAAACTAGACTGTTGTCTGTCACCACACGCCAAAATTAACTCAAAATGGATTAGGGACCTAAATATAAGACCGGAATCAATAAAATGCATAGAAGAAAATATAGGAACTAAACTCAAGGACCTTGGAATTAAAGAGAATTTTATGAATTTGACCTCAAAGACAAGGGAAGCAAAAGCTGAAGTACATAAATTGGACTACATCAAACTAAAAAGCTTCTGCTCAGCACAAGAAATAGTCAACAAGGTAAAGAAACAACCACTTGAATCAGAAAATATATTTGCAAGCAATGCTTCCAATAAGGGCCTAATATCCACAATATACAAAGAACTCAAATGACTCAATAACAACAAAAAACAAACAATCCAATCAAAAAATAGGCAGAGGATCGGAACAGATACTTCTCCTTATAGGACATACAAATGGCCAAAAAATATTTTAAAAGATGCTCAACATCGCTAGCTATTAGGGAAATGCAAATGAAACCACAATGAAATACCACCTCACACCTGTTAGAATCACTATAATCAACAGGTCAAGCAATTACAATTTTGGAGAGGATGTAGAGGAAAAGGATCCCTCATACACTTCTGGTGGGACTGCAAATTGATACAGCCACTATGGAAAACAGTATGGACGTTCCTCAAAAAACTAAGAATTGATCTACCATATGATCCAGCAATCCCTCTATGGGGTATTTACCCCAAAGAATTGAAAATCCAGATCCAAAAAAATTTTTGCACCCCAATGTTCATAGCAGCAGTATTCACAGTGGCCAGGACATGGAAGCAAACAAAGTGTCCTACAATAGATGATTGGCTAAAGAAGCAGTGGTATGTATATACAATGGAATATTACTCAGCCATAAGAAGAGATGAAATACTGCCATTTGGGACAACCTGGATGGACCTCTAGATAATCATGCTAAGTGAAATAAGACAGACTGAAAAAGTAGGAAATCACATGATATCACGTATATGTGGGATATAAACCTAAAAGCAAGAAATGAACAGGACAAACAGAGACTCAGGGATAGGGACAATGGACTAGTGGTTACCAGAGGAGAGGGGGTGGAGGAGGAGGGATGTGGTAGACAGGGTAAAGAGGGTCAAATATACGGGGCTCGGTGGAGGGTAAAGTGGGTAAAGGGGATTAAATATATGGTAGCTGAAGGAAACTGGACTCTGAGTGGTAATCACACAATAGAATATATAGATGTCAAATTATAATGTACACCTGAAAATTATATAATCGTATTAACCAATGTTACCCAAATAAACTTAAAAAAGAACCATATAAGACTTATTTGAAGAAAACTGCATGAATAAACTGAATGATACAAAGAAAAAGTCTTGAATGAATGGAGAGACATACAGAGTGTCTGAATAATAAGCATAAGGCTGATAATCACAAAGGTGTCCATTCTTCCCCATGTTCTATCTATAAGACAATTTCAATTAACTTGATAGAGGAAAACTTGTTTAACTACTGGAGAATCAAAATAGAGATCATTTCTTCAAAGTTTATATCAAAAGAAATTCCAAATATACTTGAGTTAATTTCTTAAAAAAAGAAAAAAAACTAAAAACTTAGAATATTTAAGGCAGATTGTAAATATAAGGTGTATTATCAATCTGATTGCAAAACAGTAAGGACTCTCCCGGCATAAAAGCAATGAAAAAAATAAAGGAAAGCATTTATAGATCATTACATTGAAGGAGAGTTAAAGCTTGTATTGTCATTACAAAGACAATTAATTAAATGCAAACAGGAAAAAATTTCAACAAATATAGTGGACAAAGTATTCATATACAAAGGACTCTTTACAAATAAAGGACATAAGTAAACAAGACACAAAATAAGATATACAAATGGTCACTAAGCATGTTAAAATAATATTCAGGCTTATCACTAATCGAAGAACTACTAATCAGATTATTAACATATCTTCTTTTTTATCCTACCAAATTGGCAAATGTCAGAAAAAGAAAAAGGTATTATTCAGTGCTCACAAGAGTTTTATGAAATGGTCTATATCTCATGCACTGCTGGTTGGACTACAATATGGTATAATTTCTGAAAAACAATTTGTCAATATGTATCAAGAACCTTAAAAAATGTTTCCGTTCTTTGACACAGAAATTTCTTTTCCAAGAATCTTTTTAAAGGAAATGATCAGGTAACTGGATAAATATTTATGTTTAAATTAGGATGACAATATAATTTTTCCCAAGCCAGGACATTTTTGAAAGTTAAAGAGGTCATTGTTAATAATTATTCCAGGACAAGAGGCATTCCAGTACGACAGGATGATCCCAGGCAGACTGGGTCATATGATGATAAATAACTTAAATCCAGTGATTTCTGCATTAGAAGAAACTTAAAATGTATAAAGAAAGGGAAAGCATCCAATTCGATAGATTATTATGTATCTAATTAAAAATCATGTTTCAAAATGCATTTAAATGTATTGTGTACATTTTTAAATTAGGATAATAAATCACATATAGTATGATCCAAAGTGGCTAAACATATGTGTAGTGAACATTTATTCATTGCCTATCCAACATCGAATCTCCCTTGTCCCTTCCTAAAAACATCCAGATTTCCCTCCTGGTAACATTGTTCATGGACAGCCACTATTAAGCCTAAAGCGAGAGCCCACAGCAGTCAGCTGGCCACAGTTACTAGTTCATGTTGGTCAATGAGAGGATAACTTAACTTTTATTTGAAGCTTGCTGCAAGAAAGCTTGCTACTGGAAGAGATGCTCTTTTTTCCTTCAAGATCTAAACCAATATGGAAATTGGCACATCAAAGAGAACAGCCAAGATAATTGCAGAGAAACTTAGCTGGAGTGCTTGCTAATCATGCAATACTAGAAGCCTTCATTACCTCTAGACTTTTGAATAAAAAGAAACCAAAAAATACTCTTCATTTTTAAGCCAGTTTCAATGGTGTTTTTTGTTACTTACAATCAAAAAATCCAAAACGATCCAATACGTACATACGTTACATTAGTACTCAACCTAAACTGCACATTAAATTTACCTAGAGAACATCTAAAACTACCTGTGCCTGGCGCTCACACCCAGAGATTCTGATTCAAATGTTTTGTGTGTGTGCGACCTGTAAACTGGTATTTTTTAAAAACCTTCCCCTGGTGATTTTAACATGCAGTAAAGTTAAAGTTCATGAATATATTATGCAATATATATGTTAGGTATACAGAAAAGGTTAGAAGAAAAATATACCAAAAAGTGAAGAATGATAATCCCAGCTATTGAGATTGCAGATTTTTTTTAAACCAAGGACATGTTTTTGAGGGGTTTTTTTGTAATTTATTTTGTTACTAAGTCTAACTCATCTTTGGGCCATTATGTATTACTTCATGGAAGAACGAATATGTGTGTGTGTGTGTGTGTGTGTGTGTGTATACTGTTTTCTTTATTTCTTTTCTAAGTTTTACTTTTCAATTAGAGTTGACATTCAGTATTATTTGTATTAGTTTCAGGTGTACAGCATAATGATTAAACATTTATATAATTTACGAAGTGATCCCACAATTAGTGCAGTACCCACCTGGCACTATTGCCTGGTTATTACAATATTATTGACTATGTTCCCTATGCTGTACTTTAAATCTTTACATCCTAATGACTATTTTATAACTACTGCTTCGTACTTCTTAATCCCTTACACTTTTTCACTCAGTCCCCCAAACCTCCTCCCATCTGTCAGTCATCAATTTTTTCTCTGTGTCTGAGTCTGTTCCCATTTCCTTTGTTCATTTATTTTGTTCTTAGATTCCACATATAAGTAAGATCATGTGGTATTTGTCTTTCCCTGCCTGACTTATTTCACTTAGAATAATACCATCTAGGTCCATCCATGTCACTGCAAATGCTAAGATTTATTTTTTTATGGCTGAATATTTTCCATCAAACTAAAAAGTTTTTACACATACCACTTCTTTATCCAATCGTTTGTTAATGGACACATAGGTTGCTTCCATATCTTGGCTATTGTAAATATAGAGCTGCTGTGAACATAGGGGTGCCTATATCTTTTCAAATTAATGTTTAGGCTTTCTTTGGATAAAAACCTAAAAGTGTCATTGCTGGGTCATAGGTAATTCTGCTTTTAATTTTTTGACAAACCTCCAAACTGTTTTCCAAAGCTGTTGTACCAATTTGCGATCCCACCAACAGTGCATTGGAGTTCCCTTTTCTCCACATCCTCACCAACACTTGTTTTTTGATTTGTTGATGATAGCAGGTGAACAGGTGTGAAGTGACAGCTCATTGTGGTTTTCATTTGCATTTCTCTGATGATTAGTGATGTTGAGCATCTTTTTATATGTTTATTGGCTATGTATATGTCCTCTTTGGAGAAATTCCTATTCAGGTCCTCTGCCCATTTTTTTTATTGGATTGTTTGAGGGGCAGTGTTCAGTTGTATGAGTTCTTTATAAATTTTGGATATTAACCCCTTACCAGGCAAATATCTTCTTCCATTCAGTAGGTCATATTTTTGTTTTGCTGATAGTTTCCCTTGCTGTGTAAAAACTTTTTAATTTGATGTAGCTCCATTTGTTTATTTTCACTTTTGTTTCCCTTGCTCAAGGAGATATATCAGAAAAAAATATTACTAAGGCCAGTGTCAGAGAGTTTGCTACTTATGTTTTCTTCTGGAAGTTTTATGGTTTCAGATCTTACATTCAAGTCTTTAATCCATTTTGAATTTATTCTTCTGTATGGTATAAAAAAGTGGTCCAGTTTAATTGTGTTTGCATATATCTGTCCAGTTTTCCCAACACTATTTATTGAATAGACAGATTTGACCCCCATTGTATACTCTTGCCTCCTTTGTCATAGATTAAATGACCCTATAGGCGTGGATTTATTTCTGGTCTCTATTCCGTTCCACTGATCTATGTGTGTTTTCGCACCATTACTGTAGCCTTGCAATATAGTTTGATATCAGGTAGTGTGATAACTCCAACTTCATTCTTTTTTCTCAAGATTACCTTGGGATCTTTTATGGTTCCATATAAATTGTGAGATTATTTGTTCTAGCTCTCTGAATAATGCCATTGGCATTTTGATAGGGATTGCATTGAATCTATAGATTGCTTTGGGTAGTAATGGACATTTTAATTATGTCAATTCTTCCCATCCATGAGTATGGTATATACTTCCATTTATTTGTACCTTCTTCAATTTCTTTCTTCAGTAACTTATAATTTTCCTGGTACAGGTCTTTTACTTCCTTGGATAAATTTATTCTTGGGTATTTTATTGTTTTTGATGTAATTGTAAATGAGATTGTTTTCTTAATTTCTGTTTCCAAAGGTTCATTATTAGTGTATAAAAATGCAACCAATTTCTGAATATTAATTTTATATCCTGCTACTTTATTGAAATTATTTATCAGTTCTAACAGTTTTTTGGTGGTATCTTTAGGCTTCTCTCTATATAATATCATGTCATCTACAAATAATAACTTCTTCCATTCCAGTCTGGATGTCTTTTATTTCTTTTTCTATTCTGATTGCTGTGGGTAGGACTTTCAATACTATGCTGAATAAAAGTGATGAAAGTGGGCATCCTTGTCTTGTCCCTGATGTTAAGGAAAAGACTTTCAGCTTTTCCCCATTGAAATGATGTTAGCTGTGGGCTTGTCATTTCTGGCCTTTAATATGTTGAGGTGTGTTTTCTCTATATTCACTCTGTTGAGAGTTTTCTTCATAAATGGAGTCTGGATTTTGTCAGATATATTTTTCTGCATCCATTGATATGATCATATGATTTTTATCTTTCCATTTTAATGTGGTATAGCACATTAATTGATTTGCAGATATTGAACCAAACTTGCTTCCTAGGAATAAATCCCACTCGATCATAATGTGTGATGTTTTTAACATATTGCTGAATTCAGACTGCTATTGTTTTGTTGAGGATTTTTGCATTTTTGTTCATTAAGGATATCAGCCTATAATTTACTTTCTTTGAAATGTCTTTGGTTTTGGAATCAGAGTAGTGGTGGCCTTGTAAAATGAGCTTGGAAGCCTTCCTTTCCTTTATCTTGAATGTTTTGGAATAGTTTGAGAAAAATAGGTGTTAATTCTTCTTTGAATGTTTGGAAAAATTCACCTATGAAGCCATATGTTCTATGATTTTTGTTTTGGGGGAGTTTTTTTATTGCTGATTTGATTTCGTGAGTGGTAATCAGTCGGTTCAGATTTTCTATTTCTTTCTGACTAGTCTTGGGAGATTGTATATTTCTAAAAATGTATCCATTTCTTTCAGATTGTCCACTTTGTTGGTATATAATTGCTAGTAGTATTTTCTTATAATCCTTTGTATGTCTGTGAAGTCCGTTTTCACGTCTCCTCAGTTATTTCTGATTTTATTTATTTAGGTCCTCTCTCTTTTTTCTTGATGAGTCTAGTTAAAGATTTATCGATTTTGTTTATTCCTTCAAAGAACCAGCTCTTGGTGTCATTGATCTTTTGTATTGTTTATCTAGACTCTATTTCATTTATTTCTGCTCTGATCTTTATTATTTCCTTCTTTCTAGTCACTTGGGCTTTATTTGCTATTCTTTTTCTAGTTCCTTTGTGTTAGATTTAATTGTTTATTTGAGATTTTTTTTGTTTGTTTCTTGAGGTAGGCCTGTATTGCTATGTATTTCCCTCTTAGAACTGTTTTTTCTATGTCCCACACATTTTTGAATCGTTGTGTTTTCATTTTCATTTGTCTCTAGGTTTCTTTTGATTTTTTTCTTTAATCTCACTATTAACCCATTCATTGTTTACTAGCATGTTATTTAGCCTCCATGTGTTTGTATATTTTTAAGTCATTTATTTCTTGTAACTGATTTCTATTTTTATACCATTGTGGTCAGAAAATGCTTTTGATGTAATTTCAATTTCTTAAATTTACTGAGACTTGTTTCGTGGCCTAATATGTGATCTATCTTGGAAAATGTTCCATGTGCACTTGAGAAGAATATATATTCTGCTGTTTGGGGGTGAAATATTCTGAAAATATCAATTAAATCCATCTGTTCTGGTGTATCATTTTAGGCCATTATTTCCTTGTTAATTTTCTGTCTGGAAGATCTGTCCATTGGTGTTGATGGGATGTTAAAGTTCCTTAGTATGACTATATTACTGTCCATCTCTCCCTTTATGTCAATCAATATTTGCTTTACATATTTAAATGCTCCTATTTTGGGTGTACATATGTTTACTAGAGTTATGTCCTCTTGTTGGACTGATCACTTTATCATTATGTAATGTCCTTCTTTGTCTCTTATTATAGACTTTGTTTTAAAGTCTTTTGTCTGATATAAGTATGGCTACCCCAGATTTTTTTTCATTTCCATTTGCATGAATATCTTTTTTCATCTTTTTACTTTCAGTCTGTGTGTCTTACAATCTAAAGTGAGTTTCTTATAGACAGCATAAGTAAGGGTCTTGTTTTCTTATGCATTCAGTTACCCTATGTCTTTTGATTGGAGGGTTTACATTTAAAGTAGTTATAGATAGGTACATAGTTATTGTCATTTTATTTTTCATATCTATATTTCCCCCCTTTTTCTTCTAAAAGAAGTCCCTTTAACATTTCTTGTAATACTGGCTTGGCAGTAAAGAATTCCTTTAGCTTCTTCCTGCCTGGGAGCCTCTTTATCTCACCTTCAATTTTAATTGATAACTTTGCTGGTAGAGTAATCTTAGTTGTACATCCTTACTTTTGAATACTTCATGCAAATCTCTTCTGGCCTGCAAAACTTCTATTGAGAAATCAGTTTACAGTCTTATGAGAACTCACGTGTAAGTAACTAGCTGTCTTTCTCATGTTGTTTTTAGGATTTTCTCTGTCTGTAACCTTTGCATTTTAATTGCGATGTGTCTTGGTGCAAGCCTGTTTGGGTTCATATCATTTAGGACTCTCTGCATTTTCTGGACTTGTATTTCTATTTTCTTCATCAGGTTAAGGAAGTTTTCCATCATTATGTCTTCAAATAGGTTCTCAATCCATTGCTTTCTCTATTCTCTATCTGGTACCTCTATGATGCAAATATTGGTATGCTTGATGTTGTCCCAGACATACCTTAAACTTTCCTCACTTTTTTTTCTTTTTTTCTTTTTTCTCATCTAATTGGGTGTTTTCTGTTTCCTTATCTTCCAAATTGCTGATTCGATCCTCTGCCTCACATAAGCTGCTATTGATTCCCTCTAGTGTATTCTTCATTTCAGTTATTGGATTCTTCATTTCTGACTGGATCTTTATGGTTTTTATATTATTTTTTATGCTTACTATCTCTTTGTTGAAGTTCTCACTATCTATTCTTCTAAGTTTATTGAGCACCCTTATAACCAGTGTTTTGAACTCTGCATCTGGTAGGTTGCTTACCTACATTTCATTTCATTCTTTTTCTGGAATTTTCTCCTTTTTTATTTGGGACATGTTTCTTTTTTTCTCATTTTGGCTGCCGCTCTGTGTTTGTTTCTATATATTAAGTAGATTTGCTCTGTCTCCCAGTCTTGGCCATGTGGCCTCATGTAGTAGGAGTCCTGTGAGACTCAGTGGCACACCTGGGCTGGGTACTCCAGGAGTGTCCCTTACGTAGATTGTGTGCTCTCCTGTGGTAGTTAAGCCTTTATTGCCCATTAGTATGTCAATAGGTGGAACTGACTCTCAGACTGATTGGCTGAGTATGGGCCATGCCCACAGGGTATGAGCTCCTGTGTGGGAGCTGACCCACAGAGTGGTATTGACCCCGGTAGGCTTGTGTGCTTGTTGAGACCACTCTTTGGGTGTGTCACTTGTAGGGCTAATCAGGTAGTGAGTGTTCTGTTGTTGTCTGATGCCAGCCTCTGAGTATGTTTTTTCTGGGCCCTCTGTGACCATCCAGGGCTACCTGATATGGGCTACAAAGTGATTCACAATTGGTTGCTGCATGTGCTGGACTTGGAGGCACATGGGAGAGACCGCATGACAAATTGAGGTTGCTGCCACCAGCAACAAGCCTGGGGCAGCTTAGCAAAGATTCAGAGCACCTCAAGGTCTGAGGCCATCTGCCAGCTATCCACAAGGTTCAACAGCTGAAGGAGTCCCAATGGTATGCAAGTTGGGTGAGGCGAGGTCCTAGGAAGTTACTAGGGTGAGTGTTCCCCAGGTTAGTGCAGACCCAGATTTGATACCAGTGCTGAGCCTGTGGCCATTGGCAAAAGTCTCAAATCAGACCGAGGCCAGCTGTCACCTGCAGACCCCTAAGATTTGGTCAAGAAACGTTGCAGATCAGGTTGGGGCTAGTCATCCACCACCCAAAATGTCCCCAGAGGTTCTTGAGCCAAGGCATGCAGATTGCTGCCAAAAGAGTCTCCTGCTGAGAGGGCTGGGTGGGGCTGAATGCCCAGCCAGGAATATGCCACCGGCAATTTGCAAGTTGGTTGGGGCAGGGTCTCAGGGAGTCCCTGGAGTTTAGTGAGCAAATTTCACCAATCCAGTGCAGATTCAGATTTGGCCATGTGGGAGGAGGACTCAACTCAGGCAAGATGGCACCTACCCATAGGCACACAGGAGGAGAGCTCAACACAAGGACAATGGCAGTTGTCCCTCCAGCCCTCGCCCTGAAGCCGCACAATTGAGACTTTCCTTATATGTCTCTGGCACCTCCTGAGCTGCCATCCCTCTGCCCAGACCCCAGGGTGAGTATCCATGAGCAAGTGAATCTGCGTACTGGTCTTTTAAGGGGACATATAGGTTTCCAGCAGTCTTCTGTCTCACACAGATGGTTGGAATCCCTACTGATTTTTATAGCGATATTGTGGGTGCTCCTCTTTTTGGCGCTGGAACCCTGGGCTCGAGCTGTGTGGGGCTGGGCCCCTTGCTCCTCTGTAGTCAAGATATTCTTCTCAATGTTCAACTGCCACATGCAGGTGTGGGGCCAGCTCATTTCACATATCTGCCCCTCCTACAAATCTGAAATGGTCTCTTTTTTATATCCTTAGTTATAGAAGTTCCATTCAACTAGTCTTTGAATGGTTCTCTGGGCTTATTGTTCTATAATTTAGTTGTAATTTTAATGTGGTCATGGGAGGAGGCAAGCACAGTGTTGATCTATACCAGCATCTTGACCAGAACCTCTCTTTTACTGGTTTTAATTACAAAAGCAATAGAAACTCAAGTAATAAATTCGATAAGGACAGAAGTATAAAATGAAAAAAGTGAAAATTACTTTAAAAAGCAAAAACTCCCTCTTGTTTATATTATACTTTCTTATTTCCTAGAATAAACAAATATAATTTTTATTTTTAGAAATAAATATTTTTAATAAAGAAAACATATGGAATATAAGTGGTATATCCCAAATTATTATATTAGAAATAATTCCCACTGATCTAATTTGAAGATTAAAAAGAATAAGCAGCATTCAAGATAGGAAAATTCAGCTTCTTCAGTTGCATGTGCTAAGTGAGGATTGGAATCTCAATTGATCAGGAATATGAAGAAATCTTTGTTTACAATCATCCTCAATCTATGGAAGAATTATTTGTCTAGAAAGCATTCAGTATAGACTAAAAACACTCAAGAACATACAACATATGTGTGTCACCTCTCTGTGGGCAGGTTTTACCAACAGTATTTTGTTTTACAGAATCTTTTAATGTAATAGAACTTTTCATTGCATGTAATCGTCATTGTAAGTAATAATTTTCTTTATATCTAATTCCAAAGCACAAATGTCCTTTATTAATTCAATTTATTCCAGTGTTGTTTATGTGCAAAATATAAATTTATTTAGAAAATAACATAGAAAATTCATATATATATTATAAACCTACAAATAAATATTTACAAAGTATATATTTTATAAATACTTTTATTTCTAATTATTTTATAAATAAATCTGTAATTTTTATAAATGTAATTTGTCATATTATAAACACATATTATTTATAAAATATTAGTTCTATAAATATATTTTGTAATATAGACATCATATAGCTTATTTATAGAATTAGTTTCCGAATATAATTTCTAAAATATGTCATTTTATAAATGATTGATGAAAGAGAGGGAAAGGAGACATTTTGTGACATTTCATTCTGGGTTCCTGGATTTCCATTTTGCTCTCCAGAAATCAAAGGAAAGAGTCAATCTCTAAGGACAGAATAGTTTCCTAATTGTTTATGCTTCAGTGGATTGCAGGCCCTATAAGCTCACAACTGTTTTAAATCCACAGGGACCAGACTCATCCTAGGAACTCTCTAAATAAAGGATGAACAGTGAACCGGGGCACTTGTTATTGCATTTAACTGTTCTGTTCCTTCCACACAAATAGCTGAACCTCTTTTAGTTGCAGTAACAGAATTCGGTAACAGCATATATACAGTAGAATAACAAACATATTATCACTTCATTAAGACTTTGAAGCTCATTAATAAAAGATATTGTCCATTCATTTATTTTGCTTTTTAGATTCCACATATAAGTGAAATCATATGATATTTGTCTTTCTCTGTCTGATTTATTTCACTCAGCATAATACCCTCTGTTACATTACATGTTATTGCAGATGACAAGATTTCATTCTTTTTATGGTTGAGTAATATTCCATTGAACATATGTACCACTTCTTCTTTGTCCGTTCATCTGTTGATGGACATTTAGGTTGCTTCCATGTCTTGACTATTGTAAATAATGCTGCAATGGACACAGGAGTGCATATATCTTTTTTAATTAGTGTTTTGGATTTCTTCAGATAAATGAACAAACTGAAACAAACTCATAGACACAGAGAACATTTTGATGGTTGCCAGATAGGACAGGAGTAGGGAGATGGGAAAAGGGGGGAAGGGATTAAGAGGTACAAATTGGTAGTTAAAAAATAGTCATGGGTATGAAAATAATAGCATAGGGAATATAGTCAACAATATTGTCATAACTACATACGGTGTCAGATGGGTACTAGATTTATCGGGGCGATCATTTCACAAGTTATATAAATGTCTAATCACTATGTTGTGCACCTGAAACTAATATAATATTGTATGTCAACTGTAACTAAAAAATTAAAATATTAAATGAAAAAAAATGATGGTCCGAATAATGTAGCTATTATTACAATCATCCATTTTAATAATTGAGTGAGTCATATCCCAACAACATGTCAACAAAGTGTCAGGCCCTGTGAGAGACACTTGGGAATTATTTTAACCACCCTGTTCAGTTTGTTTGTGTTTTTTCTCACAAGTGTTTTTAAATTTTATTGTAAAAGTTAACTATTTCCGAAGGGTCCTCTTCATTCATAAAACCATGCCACCAGCAGAAAAGAAGATGCTTGACTTACTATATATTTATTCAACATATTCAAAATTATCAAGTTATTTAAATAGAAGATGTAGAGAAGGACACCTAGGACAAAGCCCTGCTTTCCACCACTTTTTTTAGGTTGCTTTACACCACTCTTAATTATAAACTGTCAGTTATTTTTACTCATGGTAATTTTTATAGAATTGTCTTTTTTTTCCAAGAAATATAAAATGTATATAAAACTTCAGAGGATAATATGACAAATACATATATTTTCATTATACAGAACTGAGGATTATTATATTGTCATCAATGTTTCAAGTTTTTACACACATAAACACACAGAGAGACTGTTACACTTTAGCCAGCTCATACTTATTCTAGAGAACTGTTTGTTAAATTTTCAGGATTTTTGAGAGCTGATTGCTAAACTTTTGGTAGCTTGAAATTGGCCATGGTGGAAGTATTACACCACAGAAATCCACAAATGCTATAAATTGGGTTTGTGTGGGTTTTTTTATTCCTGGAGAGCCAGCTGTTAAACATTTATCAGCACACTGCTGCTCATATATAAAAGAAAGGAAACTTTACAGATAAATTAGACTCATATTGGACCCACACTCCCAATTCCATTATTCTTATTCCTCTTTACAGGCAATTCCCATCATAAATTTGGTGTGTATTATTCCAGAATGTCTTCTATATTTTAAATACATTTACATGCATCTGTTAACAACAGAGTATAGTTTTCAGTGTTTTAAAATGTACATATATGTACATATACTGCAACTTGCCTTTTTCACCCAACATTTTATTGAAATGAAAGCAGATCATTTTTTCATCTACTCTTTAGAAATCTATCAGATTAATATACTTTATTTTATCTATCCATGCTTCTATTAGTGGACACTTGCTTATTTCCAATTTTTCACCACTATAAACAATGCTAAAATGAATGATGTTTGTCCATAAGTACATGAATTTATCTAGATATATACTTATAAATATAATTGCTGGGTTGTATGCATGTCGTCAGGTTTACTAGATATTGTCAAATTCCTTTCTCAAGTGTACAAAACCAATTTACGTTTCTACTCAACAGTGAATGAGAATTCTCTTTGTTCCTCATCCTGGCCAATGTTTGGTACTGTCAGACTTTTAATTTTTGTCAGTCTGATGGGTATAAAATGACATCTCATTGTGGTTAATTTCCATTTCCTTGATCACTAGTGAGGTTAAACATTTTTTTTCTCATATTCAGTGGCCATACATCTTTTCTATTAATTCCCTTTTCTTTGCCCATTTTTCTACTGGGTTGATAGCCTTTTTCTTCTTGATTTATAGGAGCTCTCAATCTATTCCACATACTAGTACTTGTCTTTTCACTTTGTTTTTGGCATTGTTGAACAAAGTGAGAGGCATATGCATTGAGTCTCTGTGGGCTCTTTGAGGACATGCTCTGTGAGTCTAGTGGTCAGAGGAATGTCTCACTTGCCCCAGGTGATGATCAACCCAAAAGACGTAGTTACCAAGGCTACGGTTTCTGGCTGGCAGTAGATCCAGAAACTATAGACTTACTATCTGCTCCAGCCAAACTGCATTTTTTTCAGTTGCTCTATATAGTCTTCCCTTTGACCTTTGCACATGCTGTTCCTTCTGCCTAGAACAATCTTCAGTCCCCTGTCTATGCTCTCAAAGCACATTTTTCTTTCCCTCTCTTAGCACGTACCACATTGTACTGCAATAACCTGTTAGTTTTTCTGTCTGTTAGTTTTTCTGTCTTCTCCACTAGAATGAGTGAGTATGGTAAAATGGGGGGCAGCTATATTGAGGGTCAGAGAATGTTGCATTCATTCATCTAGCAACAAACCCCTAGCCCTTGTCAGATACCTGCTAGTAATATGAACCCTACCCTCACCAAGCTTGTAGCTGAATAGAGAAGACAGACTCATAACTGTCAAGCACAGTATACTGACATCAGTGTCTCGAGAAGCAAAAAGCAATGACAACATGCAAAAGATGGACACCTATTCCAGCCAGGGATGCAAAGGAGTTTGAAAAATATCTATCTCAAAGATGGAGATAATCTAAGAAGAGACGATTATGTAATAATCAGCCCCTTAAATTAAAAGTATAAATGAAATTCACCCTAGCAAACCCATGGGCTGCTATTTGGCTTTCTTAGATTTGGCAAGGTGTTTTCCTCCTTGGATCAGGCTATATCTGCACCTACCAGTGAATTTCCAGTCCTAGAACCCAGCCATGAGCCTAATCTCTGTTCCTTGGATAACAGATGAAACCCAAGGGTCACGCATTATCCATCCTCTGCTCACTCTGCTCTACATTCACTCTTCTTATCTATAAAATGCCTCCCATTTTGCACCTTTATATTCATCCTCACCCCCAAACTTAGCCTCTCCACCAACCCTCTGCAGACCCTTCCTGCCACCAGGCCAAAATAAACAAACACAGTTGCCCCACTATAATCTACTCCCATTCACTGTTCCCTTGGTGCCAAATATGTACTAGTTATTGGCTAGGCCCTGAGAACTGAATAATGAGTAGGAGCCAGTAACCAGTGAGATAAAGCCTGGAGTGTTCTAGAAACTGATAGAAAGCCAGGGAGACAAGAGCCTAACAAGTCGGGATGGAGTGGCATAAGATGAAGCTATAGAGATGGACAAGAGAAAGCCACTGGAAGGCTTAAAACAAGAATATGACAGGTTTTCCCCTCATGGCTTCTGCCAGTTCTCGCCATAAAGTTGGGGTTGAACAAAGTATATAGTCCAGCCCTTAGGGAGGATCTCTGCATAGTCAGATATTTCTAGGAGAAATCCACAAATAAGAAAAGTTCTGGGGTCTTATCAAAGGGAGATTTCAGTCTAAGGAAAGCAGTGTAAGAAAGCACAAGCCCGGGAGAGCTAGAAACATGTTGCTCAAGCTCTATTTCTGGCCCTGGTTTCAACAAAGCTTTCTCGGTCTCTGTCCCCAGAGTCATGAACATCCAAGCATTAAAGCCAAAACTGGGCCAAAATGATACACATAGAGGGGTTTCCCTGATAGGAAATATGGTGGAGTGAGAGATGTCCCCAGATTTCCCCCCTGGAAACAACAATAAGCTAAACATCTAAAACTCAACAAAAAACACCCAAACTGCACACTAGCATGTCTGAGCATGGGATCTGCACATAAGAGATACCACAGGTCAGCACCCCAGTGTTGGGCGGTGGACTAGGAGAAATCAAGAAGCTGCCTCTCGCAGCCACGGAAGCTTCCTGCAAGACGAAGCAGTGAGTTCCTTCAGTGAGTTCCCTGAACAGCCTTGCCTGAGAAAGCTGTGAGCTCCCCGTGGCCAGCTACCTGCAGGGCCCAGTCATCAGGGCAAAGAGCAGAGAAGTGGGACGGGACTGCAAAAGAACAACAGTTGATTTTTGCCACCTGAAGTTGCAAAACCAAGGCTGAGCCACAGTCTCCAACCCCCAATCCAAGGGCCCCTCCTCTCATGTTCTTAGAGACTGATCACAGTGGAACCCCAGGGGAACCTGAACAAATGCTGCTGAGCCTGTTGCTGACCCTGACAGGGACTGAAACTGAAGGTATCAAGTGTGATTAAATATCTACAAGAAAATGTAAAAAGCATTATTAAGACTTTATATAAAGCAGGGATCCAAGAGGCTTAGAAGCCACCTACTGGAAACCAAAAGAAAAGTGCCTTCTTTGAAGCAGACTAAAGAAAGACCTTTATATAATAAAATTCTTTCTGAAGAAAAAAAAAAGCAGAATACACTTCCATTAATGCCCAGGCAGAGAAATACTCCATTAAACACCAAGAACAACCAAGGTGATGTGGCATCTCAGAAAGAAAAAGAAAAATCTCCAGAAAATAAGCTTACAGACATAGAAATATACAACTTAATAATAGAGAATTCAGGAGGCTACTCTGAAAAAAACTCAATTAGATCCGAAACAATTCAAATCAACAATTTCAGGAATTGAAAAAACGACTAGATGAGCAGAGAGCAAAGAGATTGAAACCCTCAAAAAGAAGCAAATAGGACTTCTGGAAATAAAAAACACACTGCAAGAGTTGAAAAATGAAATAGCAAGCTTGAGATACAGAGTCGACCAAATGGAGGAAAGGATCAGTGATATTGAAGACAGAAATCTAGAAGTAAATCAGAAGGAAGAAGAGAGAAAACAAAGAATAAAAACTAATGAAAGAGAAATTCAAGAACTAGCTGATACCATCAGGAGAGGAAACATAAGAATAATGGGCACTACTGAAGGCGAGGAAAAGAAGCAAGGACTACAAAGCATTTTCAGACAAATAGTGAACGAGAATGTCCCAAATCTAAGGAATGAGCTGGAGCTTGGAATTCAAAAAGTCAACAGAACACCTAGTTATCTCAACCCAAAAAGGCCTTCACCAAGACACATTGTATTAAAGTTATCGAAAATCAACAAAAAAGACAGAATTCTCAGGGCAGCCAAGGAAAAGAAGGCAGTAACTTATAAAGGAAACCCATTAGATTATCATCAGACTTCTCAGTGCAAACCATACAAGCCAAGAAGGAATGGAATTAAATACTTAAACTATTAAGTGAAAGCAACTACCAGACTAGAATAATGTATTCACCTAAGCACTCCTTTGGATATGAAGGAGAAATTAGACCTTTCCAGACATACAAAAATTGAGAGAATTCTCCACTACAAGGCCTGCACTACAGGAAATACTGAAAGTGGTCACCTCAAATAAAACAAAATGACGAAACAAAAAACATACATAATTAAGAGTAATATGACTAGCAGGCAAATAGAAGCAGAGGAGTCCAACCTATACTAAGGGCATTATAAGCTTAAATAATAAGAGAATACAATAGCAAGATAGTAATGAACGTTCAGCATACATAGGGGAAAATTGAGATAATAATGACTGAAAAAAGGAGTATTCAAAGATCCAAATTCACAAAGAAGAAAGGAGATAAGGCACGCACAGAAGAAAATCAACGACTGTGTATATATAAATATCCTTTACATATTCATAATGGTAACCACACACCAAAGATTCAGAACCGCTGTATATAACATAAAACAAGAAGGACCAGAGGTAAAACCCAAAAGAGCCAACCAAAATAAAGACAACAGAAACACAGGACAAGGAAGCAATGGAAAAACTGAGCTAACAGAAGGCAAAAGATAAAATGGCTATAAGAAGACCTCATATTTCAACAATCGCCTAAATGAGTTGCAGAATGGATCAGAAAGCAAAACCCAACATGTGCTGCCTCCACAAGACACATCTCAGTTCCAAAGACAAATAAAGTCTCCAAGTGAAAGGGTTGAAAATGATATTTCAAGCAAATGACATTCAGAGAAAAGCGGGAGTAGCAGTACTAGTAACAGACGAAAAATACTTCGAAATCAAAAAGGTAAAAAAAGATACTGAGGGACACATCATAATGATAAAGGGAATCTTGCACCAAGAAGACATAACACATTAATATCTATGCTCCTAATCAAGGGACCCTGAAATATGTAAAGGAATTCCTAACAGCACTAAAGGGAGAAACAGACCAAAACACTATCATAGTTGGGGATCTAAATGCCCTTCTGTTGGATATGGACAGATCATCCAAACAGAAAGTCAATAAGGAAATAACATCCTTAAATGACACATTAGACCAACTGGACATAACTGACATTTACAGAGCCTTCCAATCCAAAACAGCTGCTTATACCTTCTTCTCTAGTGCACGTGGAACATTCTCAAGGATTGAGCACATACTGGGACACAGAGATGGCCTCAACAAACATAAGAGGGTTGATATCATACCAACCATATTCTCTGATCATAATGCTTTGAAACTAGAGATTAACTGCAAAAATAAATCAGGAAGAAACAAAAATACATGGACATTAAAGAATGTGCTACTGAAGAATGACTGGGTCAGAGAAGAAACAAAAAGAGAGATCAAGAGATACATAGAAACAAATGATAATAATAGTACAACATATCAAATCTTTTGGGACACAGCAGAAGCGATCACAAGAGGAAAGTTCATATTATTAAAGGCCTACCTCCAAAAACAATAATGAGCCCAAATAAACAACCTAATGCTTCATCTTAAAAAACTAGAAAAGAAAGACAAATGAGGCTTAAAGTTAACAGAAGGAAAGAAATAATAAAAATTCGGAGCAGAAAAAAAATGAAATTGAAAAGAAAAAATCAATTAATAAAGATAAATACAATGAAAGGCTTTTTTGAGAAGGTTAAGAAAATTGACAGACCCCTGGTTAGACCCACTAAAGAAAAAAGAGAAAGGACACAAATAAACAAAATCAGGGATGCAAGAGCAGAAATTACGATTGACATCAAGAAATAAAAAGAATCATACAAAAATATTATAAAAAAGTATATTACACCAAATTAAATAACCTAGATGAAATGGACCAGCACTTAGAACAATATATCCTTCCTAGACTGAATCAAGAAGATCTGGAAAATCTAAATAGACCAATCAGCAGTATAGAAATTGAAGTAATCATCAAAAACCTACCAAAAAGTCCCAGACCAGATGGCTTCGCCAGTGATTTTCTACCAAATGTTCAAAGGAGATTTAGTACCTATTCTCCTCAAACTCTTCCAAAAATTGAAGAGGAGACAATACTTTCCAACTCATTTTATGAAGCTAATATTACTCTGATATCAAAACCTGATAAAGATAACACAAAAAAAGAAAACTATAGACCAATATCTCTCATGAACACAGATGAAAAATCCTAAATAAGATACTAGCGAACCGAATACAGCAACATATTAAAAAGATTATACACCACGATCAAGTGGGCTTCATCCCAGAGGCACAAGGATGGTTCAAAATATGCAAATTAATTAATTAGATATACCACATAAACAAATTTAAAAATAAGAATCATATGATTATATCAATAGATGCAGAAATAGGCTTCAACAAGATAGAGCATCTATTTATGATCAACACTTAACAAAATCGGTATAGAAGGAAAGTACTTTAACATAATAAAGACCATATATGGCATACCCTCAGCCAACATTATCCTTAGTGGTGAAAAACTAAAAACCCTCCCTCTAAGATCAGGAACAAGGCAAGGCTGTCCACTATTACCACTGTTATTCAATATAACATTAGAGGCCCTAGCAAGTGCAATTAGACAAGAGAAAGATATAAAAGGCATCCAAATAGGAAACCGAGAAATCAAACTGTTATTCTTTGCAGATGACATGATTAACTATAGAGAAAATCCAAAAGACTCCACAAGAACACTACTAGAAACAATAAGCAAATACAGTATAGTCTCTGGATACAAAATCAACATTCAAAAATCCATACCTTTCCTATCTCTAATAATGAATAATGAATTGTCAGAAAAAGAAGTGGAAAAAATAATTCTTTTTGCAATTGCAAAAAAAAAAAAAGAATAAAATACCTGGAAATAAATGTAATGAAACAAGTGAAGGACCTATATAATGAAAACTATAGGACCCTATTAAAAGAAATCAAAGAAGATACAAAGAAATAGAAAGATATTCCATGTTCTTATATTGGAAGAATCAACATGGTTAAAATGACCGTATTACCTAAAGCATTAGACAGATTTAATGCAATCCTCATCAAAATCCCATTGGCATTTTTGAAAGAATTAGAACAAAAAATCATCAGATTTGTACGGAAGCATAAAAAACCTTGAATCACCAAATCCATCCTGAGAAAGAAGAATGAGGCTGGAGGCATCGCTCTGCCCAATTTCAAATTATACTACAAAGTTGCAATAGTTAAAACGGCATGGTATTGGCAGGAAAACAGACACACGGACCAGTGGAACTGAATCGAGAGTCCAGAAGTAAACTCATGTTTATATGGCAAATAATTTTAGACAAAGAAGCTAAAAACATACAGTGGAGAAAGTAAAGCCTCTTCAATAAGTAGTGCTGGGAAAATTGGAAGGCCACCTGCAGAAGAATGAAACTAGACCATTGTCTATCATTACACACCAAAATTAACTCAAAATGGATTAAGGACCTAAATATAAGTCCTGAAACAATAAAATGCATAGAAGAAAACATAGGAACTAAACATAAGGACCTTGGGCTTAAAGGGGATTTTATGAATTTGACCTCAAAAGCAAGGGAATTAAAAACTAAAATAAATGAATGGGACTACATCAAACTAAAAAGCTTCTGCTCAGCAAAAGAGTCAACAAGGTAAAGAGACAACCATCTGAACGGGAAAAGATATTTGCAAACAGCACCTCCGATAAGGGCCTAATATTCAAAATATACAAAGAACTTATATGACTCAATAACAACAACAACAACAATAAAAATCCAGTCAAAAATTGGGCAGTGGTCCTGAACAGACACTTCTCCCTAGAAGACATACAAATGGCCAAAAAATATTTTAAAAGATGCTCAACATCGCTAGCTATTAGGGAAATGCAAATCAAAACCACAATGGAATACCATCTCACATCTATTAGAATCACTATAATCAACAGGTCAAGCAATAACAAATGTTGGAGAGGATGCGGAGAAAAAGGAACCCTTATACACTGCTGGTGGGACTGCAAATTGGTATAGCCACTATGCAAAACATATGGGTGTTCCTCAAAAATCTAAGAATTGATCCACCATAGGATCCAGCAATCCCACTACTGGCATTTACCCTAGAGGCTTGAAATCCCATATCCAAAAAGATATTTGCACACTGATATTCATAGCAGCATTATTCACAGTGGCCAGGTCATGGAAGCAACCGAAGTGTCCTACGATAGATGATTGGCTAAAGAAGCGGTGGTACATATATACAATGGAATATTACTCAGCCATAAAAGGAGATGAAATACTGCCATTTGCAACAACATGCATAGACCTCGAGATAATCATGCTAAGCAAAATAAGCCAGAAAGAAAAAGTTGAAAATCACATATCACTTATATATGGGATATAAACCTAAAAGCAATAAATTAACAGGACAAACAGAGACTCATGGACATGGACTAAAGGCTAATGGTTATCAGAGGACTATAGACTAGTGGTTACTAGTGGGGTTGGGGAGGAGGGAGGAGTTAGACAGGGAAAAGGGGGTCAAACAAATATAGGGCTTAGGGAGAGGGTGAAGTGGGTAAAGGAGATCAAATATATGGTAGCTGAAGGAAACTTGACTTTGGATGGTAAACACGATAGAATATACAGATGTTAAATTATAATGTACACCTGAAAATTATATAATGGTATTAACCAATGTTATCCCCATAAATTTAATTTTTAAAAAATGATACACATAGTTTGGTGCAAGCACAAGTTTATTTGTGACTTGCTATCTGGGACTTATGTATGTGCACCCACATGGGAACAGTCTTCACTCCCAGGGTAAGGGACAGCCCACACATCTAGTTAGGAGACATTTCAATTGATCATTACATCATTGACACAGACTAATAACCTCCTGGGTCCCTTTGCTATTATTCAAACATCTGTTTCCTCTCCTTTCCCCTTGCCTCTTTCTGGAGTCCAGGAGCCCTCTTTGCATGTGGCTCTCTTCTTGAAAAATCAATTATTTTTATTGATTTTCCTGTAACTGCATAAGAGTTGAAAAGTCTGGCCCTCTCTCTTCCAGGCTCTGCCTCGTAATTATTAAGGCCTCTGACACCACAAAGGTGTTGGAAACAGAGGGAGCTTCTCTTCTCTTGGGGACAAGAAACCTTGTCAGATCTTCACTTATGCTTCTACTATGCTCACAATTCCTGCTGTTTGTTTGAATACAAGGTCCTTGCCCAGAACCTGATTCCTTGATTTCTGTTCCACTTAGAGATACAGTAGCTTATGTCTCTGGTGGCCATGTTTTGCAGCCAGCTGAAGTCTCTACTAGACTAGGACAGGTAGTCAGCAGTGAGCTGCAGTACCCCAGGTTGACCAACCCAGAGAACGAATCCTTTTTTCAAAAGGAGCCAGTACTTAGTTACAAGAAATGTGACCGAAATCTCTCTGAGACCTCCTCTTCAGAATTAAAAAAAGGAAAACCAATCACTGGGACTTTATTCTTGACATCTATCATTGGAATGACAAAGTTCACACTATTTACCAATGAAATATAATGTTTAAATCAAACAATAAAAGATGTTTATCTATATTCAATTTTAGATCTCCTAACAGAAGGAATTATATTTTCATGAGGTGATTTTCTTTTAAGTCAACGCACAGCTCCCTCCAGCTCTGTGTGGATCTGATATGAAGTCAATACTTTTTAACACTGCTTGGGAAAACCAAAGAAAGAGGAAGCCTAAGGAGGTAGCAGTGTATCACTTATACATTTGTTTGCGATTCTATGTATCTAAAATTCTACCTCACCTCTCCAACTCCTGAATCTTCTGGGAAGACAGATGGCATCAGAAGGAGAAAAATATAATTCCATCCCTAAAACATAAAGGACTCATTTGCCTTTCTTTTTCTTACTTATGTAAAATAACTTGGTCTAATACTGATGGAAAGGATATACTCCAAAGCCTTATTTTCCCCCATGAAGAGCTAAAAAGCCACTTAAACTCCCACCATGCAATTTGAGATCATTCAAAACACATTTCATTTTGAAGCCTCTTCAACCCATGTTTTTCTCTTCACGGGCACATTTTTTTCATGTCCCTTTACACCCACACATTCTCATAGTTTCTGCTAAGGAATGTATCATGAAAGAAAAGTTATCAAGATTGTATTTTTTTCAGCTTTTTGGTATAATTGACAAAGATAAAGTAGTCTTCCTTTATCCACGGTTTCGCTTTCTGTGGTTTCAATTACCTGTGGTCAACTGCGGTTTCAAAATATTAAATGGAAAAATTTCAGAAATTAACATATTTCTGAAAACATGTTATGAAAAAAATGCATAAGTTTTAAATTGTGCACCATTCCGAGTAGCATGATGAAATCTCGCAAGTCCCACTCTGTCCCATTCGGGACGTGAATCATCCCTTTGTTCAGCATCTTCACACTATATATGCTCTCGACCATTAGTCACATAGTAGCTGTCTCAATTATCAGATAGATTGTCACACTATCCCAGTGCTTGTGTTCAAGTAATCCTTTTTTTACTTAATAATGGTCCCAAGTAGTGATGGTGGCAATTCGAATATGCCAAAGAAAAGCCATAAAGTGCTTCTTTTAAAGTAAAAAAACATGTATGTATAGGAAAAAAACATAGTATATATAGGGTTTAGTACTGTTGAGGTTTCAGGCATCCACTGGGGGTCTTAGAATGTATTCTTCACAGATAAGGGGGGACTACTGTATTTAAAGTGTACATCGTGATGATTTTATATATATATATATATACATATATATATATATATATATAGTGAAAGGATTCCTCCCATCTAGTTAATTAATACATTCATCACTATGAATTTATTTATATTTATATTTACTATAAATAAATATATCTAAACATTTAAGTTCTACTTTCTTAGCAAATTTCAATGACATAATACAGTGTTATCAATTATAGTGACCTAATTCATCTTATAGCTGAAAGTTTGTATTCTTTAACCAACCTCTTTTTATTTCCTCCACCATCACCCCATCCCCTGGCAACCACTTTTCTACTCTGTTTCTATGAGTCTGACTTTTTTTTTTAATTCTACACATTAGTGATACCTTGCAGTATTTGTCATAGAAATGTGTCATGAAAGAAAAGTTATCAAGATTATATTTCAAAGAAGTAAAGAGGAAGTACTAAGTTTCAACCCTAAACTATTTGAGTTTTTCATTTGCTTGCATGTTCCTTCCAAATCCTTACTAAAAGAAAAAAAAAACTCATCTCTTCAAACATTCCTGAATTATGTCTTCTCAGTCTTTGAGCACTCCTCCCAGACCTGCTTTCTAGCTGTAAGAGTTCGAAAAGTCTCTGATAATCACTAGGTATGACTAATCTTTGATTAACAGGAAAGGATGGGAGACTGAGGTCTCATCTGCTTTCCTCTCTACCCTATGGCCCCAGTGAAGCTCCCCAGAACACTCAGCACTCTATGAAACACTGTTTTTAAAAACACTGAGCAATTCTATTTCCCCAAGTCTGCTCCCTTCTCCCTTGTTTGGGCCTCTGTTGGACCTGTTTGGCTTCTCTCTTTTTTTTTAATTCATTGAGTTAAAATTCATATAATATTCATTAACCACTTCAAAGTGAACTCAGTGGTATTTAGCACATTAACAATGTTGTGCAATCACCTTCTCTATGTAGTTCCAAAACATTTCCATCACTCCCAAAAGAAGCCCCATACCCATTAAGCAGTTTTCTTCACATCCCCTCCCCCAGCCCTGGTGACCACCAAACTGCTTTCTGTCTCTACAGATTTAAATATTCTTGATATTTCATATAAATAGTATCGAACAATATGTGATTTTGTATCTGGCTTCTTTCATTTAGCATAATATTTTCAAGATTAATCAACATCGTAGCATGTATTGGTACTTCATTCTTTTTTAAGGATGAATACTATTCCACTGTATGAATGTATCCCATTTTGTTTATCCATTCATTCATCAGTGGGCATTTGGTCTTGCCTCTCTCCTTGAGCTTCCTCCTCTTGCAGTCATGAAAGTCTTTGGATTCCATCTGTCAAGGCAAGGGTGGTAGAACTGTGCAGTCTGGAAAGAACTGGAGTCAACTATAAAGACTCTGAACTTGAACCTATACCATCTTTGAACTCAGTGGATCTTAAGTGGAGAAATTTCATAATCCCTCCCCTGGGGACATTTGGCAATGTCTGGAAATACTTCTAGTTGTCACAATTGAGGATGTGCTACTAGTATTTAGTGGCTAGAGGCCAGAAATGCTGTTAAATGTTCTATAATACAAAGGACAGAATCCATGATAAAAAATTATCTAGCCAAAATGCCAGTAATGCCAAGGTTGAGAAACCTTGTCAATTTGAGCTAACAGATCACCTGAGTTGACAGAGGCTCCGCAGAGATTCGATATCATGGACAACTGTTCATAGACTGACCACTTTGACAAGCTTGAAACTTATGAAGGTTAAATATAAGACATTTGTGGAATCAGCACACATGTACTGAGCACTTCTTTAGAGCCCAGATACTTGCCTGCCTCAAAATATTCATAACCTAAGCTTCATATAAAGCCACTTATTTATGTAATATATATTATATATGAGATGTCATAAAGCTAACAAATTTGCTCCCTAGGGCTATGAGGTTTTCGATGCTAGATTTTAAATTGTGGAAACACTGAGAAACTAGTTACTACAACTACAGGATGTTTTGTTAGTATTATTTCAACACAATAAACCATCTTATTTAATTTGGCATCTCTTAATTTACTCATTCTCATTCCTGTGGCTTAGTGCCCCAGGCCTCAGCTAATTGTGTAAGAGATTTCACAATGGACAGTATGAACCTTAAATCTAATCATTTTAGACTGAGCAATTCTTTTATTTCTTTAAATAAGTTTTAAAAGCCTTGCTTTCTCTTGCCTTTTCTTATTTTTGTTGGGATGATTGTTTCATGTGTTTTGAGTTTCTTGGTGTTTGTTTGTTTAATGGCAAAAGGAAGAAATTCAGTGGCAAGGAGGAACAAGGCATTATATGAAAACCCAAACTGTTAACACAGGACATGTCAAAACTTCCTCTCTGCCTACTGTTAAAGACAATTACATAAATGTGCCCAGCCCATGCTACATTGATTTATGATTAAGAGGAAATCTTGACTGTCTAGGCAATACCCTAAGTTATTGTAAAGCAGGTAGTTGGCCCTATTGAGAGTTATATCATTTATTTTACTACTGCTATAAGAGATTAAAAATTAAATCATAATTTTAAATATTTTCATAAATGTCAGGTAGGCATGTTTTCTCTATTTAATGTTAGAGGCTAAAGCATTCTCGGAGGATTAAAAGTGAGGAATGATGTTATCTATGAAACAAATGTCATCTTTGCATCTTTGCAAACGCATCTTTGAAGAAGATGCATACTTGACTTAACCTAGAAAATTATGCACAAATAACATTAATTCCTATGTAAACTAGTTTTTCCCGCATTAAGATTGTTATATTCTACTTTTAAAACCATGACAACAAAATATATCTAAAACAATGAATGAATTTAATTATGGAGTTTTGTCTAAGCTGGGCGCTTATGTGGGCAGGACCACAAAACCTCAGAACTCTCCCGAACAGCTCTGGCTTGCTTGCACAGCTGAGGATAGCACTGAGGCCCTCAGAAAGACTATGTAATTTTTCTTCAGGGCCCAAATATCAGATTTTTGTGTTCTTTGCCTCCAGAGGGAAAGATGAAAGCGAGCCAATACAGAATTTGGCCAAATGATAGAGCCAAAACATTTAGCAAGGCTGGTCACCGGAGGTAAGGATGGGAGTCTCAAAAAGAAATAATTCAGCTAAACAATGTGGAGTCTCAAAAGGGAAGCAACTTTGGGGGATAGTGTGTGTATGGATGTCTTTACTGTATGACTTCTCAGCATCTTTAATATCCTTATATGCACTATTGTTTTCTAAGAAACATTATTCTGCAAACATTATTTGACTATTTATCAAGGTATATTCACCTCTTGGTGGGACCTTATGGTTTTGTGGAACATGGTTTGGGAAATGTTGCCACAGGCACATTATCTCCAGAAGTCAACAAGTCATCTGATAAAGTTCTTATAATATCCTTGGGAATAATATAGAGTAACAAAAAGTGGTTGAAAATGTTCCTGTAGGGCTGCCAAATAAATACAGGCCACCAAATATTTCTTGGGACATACTTTTATTAAAAAATTATTCACTGTTTATCTGAAATTTAAAAGTCAAATTTAACTAGACATCCTGGGGTTTTGTCAGTGTGTTTTTGTTCAATCTGGCAACACTCCACACCTAATGCGGTTTGTGAGTCTCCTGACAAACATATTTTTGTCTATCTTCACAAGGTAAATTTCATACTTAATCAGCAACCCATTGTTCTACTATCTTGAAGCATAGTCCAGAAAATTAGATCCTTCTCAACATTATGAAGATGGTCAACTGTTAATTTCCTGTCTTCCATTCTCTTCCAAAATCATCCTTTTCACACAATGAAATAAAAATTCAACATGCACTCCCAAAGCCTTTCAAGTTTCACATCCAATTTTAAAATCACTAAAGAGCCAGTTCTGTCTATTTTGATTATATCATTTGTGCCCACATTAATCAGCAGATGTAGGTAGAAGTCAGTGAGCCTGAGAAATCTTGGCAGAATCTCTGTTGTGTGGCTGTACATTCCAGATAAAAAGGAACATTGTGATAGTCCTGCATTGCCTTCTGTCCTCCTCATTTACTCATTGAACAAATAGCTCCTGATCACCTAAATGCACCAGGCTAAGTATTGGATACATACAACAGCTGAACAAGATAGTCATGGTCCTTGCCTGCACACATTCTAGTGGAGAGGGAAGAGGGGAAAAAATAAACAAGTAAATACATTAGATTATTTCAGATAGTGGTAAATTGCTATGAAAGAAATTACAGGAATATAATACAGAGAATGAGTAGGCTGGTGGAATGCTAGCTACAATAGGTGGGATGGTCAGTGTAGGCCTCGTGAAAAAAAGTAACATAGAAGCTGAGTAATGAAGAACTAGAAGTTCAACATGCCAAGGAAAGAGAAATCCGGGGAGAACACAGGCCACGGTGCTTGTTCCTAGGTTAATAATAGGATGGATGATGATATGGCCTGGTAAATGTATTGGTAATCCCCAAGATGTCAATCCTTGCCCCGTGCTTGCTTTCACACTCTTCCCACAGAAGGACAGCAACTTAAAAGATAGAAGTGAAGGAAATAGTACCAAAAATAAGTCGAGAATGAACAAAGAGGTAAATGGTACTTGATCTCTATGGCCATTTGATACAAGAAAGAAAACACAGAAGCAATAGCTGAAAAACAATATTTTTATCACATATAGCCTTTATTTTCAAGGACATTCCGGAAGTTCTCACCTAAAACCTACTGTGATATTTCGATTCCATCTCTCTCACTTTTTTCTTGGAGAAAATATGCAGTAGTGTTTTTCTTCCTTTCTTTTTCTTTCTTTCTTTCTTTCTTTCTTTCTTTCTTCTTCTTTCTTCTTTCCTTCCTTCCTTCCTTCTCTTCCTTTTCTTCCTCCTTACTGCTTATTCAAGGGTATCTTAGTCTTATTATTCTTCTTATTAGTATTCTTATTATTTAGGATTTATGATTGCTTAGTATTATTCTTTTCTTATATCATACTAAGACATACAATCACTCCCCCCTCCTCCTCCTCCTCCTCCTTCTTCTTCTCCTCTCTCTCGCTCTCTCTCTCTCTCTCGCTCTCTCTCTCTCTCGCTCTCTCTCTCTCTCTCTCTCTCTCTCTCTCTCTTTCTTTTTGACTCAGCACACAAAGCAGTTGATTTGGCTCTGAAGAGTGCAATGAAAATGATTCTCAAATCATGTTGGGAACTTTCCCTTCCTAGACTGTAGCAAAAATTGCAATAGCAATTAGTCTTCAAATTGCTCAAGCCCATCTTGGGCTTGAGCATTTTACATTTATTTTAATATGACTCCCAAATTACCCGCTTTCTGAAGTGACAGAATGATTAATTGTTTTTGCATAGTTTGGTGTGGTTTACTGTTAAGTTGCTAAAAGTGAAGGAGGTGACCAACTGAAAACTTGAGTGTCAAATACCACAAGTAAGAGATGCAGACTGACTAATAGAGGTGGTTTCAGAGTGTTATTTACAGAATGTAACACAGTGGATGTAGGCCAAATATGGAAAAGAAGATAAACTAAGATTCAGTGTTTTAATTATATATGAAAAATGCATAAAGTTACTTTAGCTTTCGCATAATAGGAAAAGGTGTTAGTACTGCCAAAAGTGCTTTTAGGGAACTTTTGAATAGACAAGAACAAACTGGGGGTTCTTCAGGAGCCTGGTTGGGTGTTTTACAAGTACCATTTTTGGGCAATAGGAACCTTGCAAATTTACCATTGTCGCCTTCAAGCTTGTGATCCTATGAGCCTTACTTTGTCAGTATTCCCAGAGTAAACTCAATTTCCCAGAAGCCTCACCTTTATTCATTCGACAATGTTCATTTAGAGCCTTTTATATGCCAGACTTTCTTCAATTAGGTTGGTACATTTACAATCAAAATACCTCAAAATTTCACTGCTCTGTGAGATCACACAACCTTTTAATGACCAGAGCTCGCATTCATGCCACTTAACTGCAGAAAATCTAGTCTTCTACCAAACTCCTTGACCCAGACATTTTTGAGAGTCTCTAAAATATGGTTAGACATTACTTAGATCCATCCTAGTTATTCAGCACAGCAGGTATTCAATAAATTATTATATTTGTGAATAAATTTTGACAACCCCTTATATTTAGGTTTACAAAGCACTTTCATGGTTCTTTCATCTTAATCACTTACTATGTGTTCTATAGCAGGAGTCCCTAACCCCTAGGCTGCGGACCAGTACTGGTCTGTAGTCCGTTAGGAACTAGGCCACATAACAGGAGGTTAGTAGAAGGCAAGCAAGCAAACTGTTATCTGTATTTGCAGCTGCTCCCTGGCACTAGCATTACCACATCAGCTCCACCTCAGATCATCAGGCATTAGACTCTCATAGGAACACTGGTCCCTGGTGCCAAAAAGGTTGGGGACCACTGCTCTATAGAATGCATGGCATTATGGAGAGGTAACTCTCCCTGCCTTCAGGTGGGTCAAATCTCATTTGCGGAAAACAAATACACACATATGACATTTAGATAGCTAAGAATTCGAATGAACAATATAGCTAGTGAGCATCATATAAGAACTCAATGAGGCATTTAACAGCTATGTAAAGCCTCATATTTGGGAATTGGAGACCCTAACTTACCGAAAGGAAAAGATAAGAGTTTGGGTTGTGCATAGGGCTTAGACCTAATGGTAAGACCTATCTGTCTGGAACAGAAGGCATGATAGGAAATAGATATGTATAGATCAGATGGGGCCAAGTTAAATGCCAGCTCTCCAGTTCCAAGTTCAGGAGTTTGGGTTTCACAATGTTTATGCAGAGAGAAGCATAATGATATTGTTAGTATTGTCCTGTTAGAGTTAAAGAAGAGGACAGAGTCGAATTTCACTGATAAAGAAAAAAAAGTGATAACCACTGATAAAAGTGGAAAGATTTTAATTTTCCTTTTAAAAGTATGAAACGTATAAATATATGAAAAGATTTGTTGCAACAGATTTGAGGTAAGAAAAAAATTCAGAATGCCTTTCCAAAATAAGCTGTTTTACCAGGGAGAGGGAAATAAATTGTACGAATGTCTCTAATCTCAGGTTGCACTAGATTCCTATATCAATCTTGTCCTGATGTTTTCCCCACTAATTCTATTTAGTTCAAAGGTACTGAGTGCCTAGTATATTCTTATTTCTGTGTTAGGCACTGTGGGTATAAGAAAGAAGCATAGGGCATCTAGCATTGTCCCAACCATCAGATGGTGACAACTGGTGGATGATGCTACTGTTATTGAGTAAGCTGCTTTATGCCAGATTCTTTGCTAAATGTTTTCCATGAATTTAACTTTTCCAATCACTCTGAAAGGTAGGTATTAGTATCTTCATTTTGTGGATGAAGAAACTAAAATTTTTAAAAAATTAAATCAACCAAAAAATGGTTAATTTACTAGCCATAAGTCACAGAGTCAGCAAGCAATGATTGGAACTAGGATTCAAATTAAGGTCTGTTTGACATTCTTGATTTTAACAACTATCCCATTATCAAGGGTTACATACATAAAACAATTAAGAAACAATAGCACATATCTCTCAGCACTTCTCATTCTTCTTCATGGTTTATGTGCTTTGTGTAACTAGAGGCAGGTGCATAAGAAGAATGAAATGTGCTGTAGAGTCTTATCTTGAGATGATTTTTCTGAGGATTAAAGGTGAGTCAATCTGGAGATGGAAAGTATACCAAATTTTAATCACTCCATACTGAGTTTCATTCTTTTTTTATTGACCCACACTCCTTCCCTAGTGGCTTTCTAGCTCTACTCTTTCATCTTGACCTATCTTTAGACCTCCTAGATATGTAGACTTTCAGTGGCCTAATTTGAGCCAAGAACAGAACATGTAACACCCATAGAAGTAAGGAGGAGGCAGTAGCATGTGCTTTACCTGAACATCATTTCTCTCAGCCAGGCTCTTGATAAGAGCCAAGGTACACAATTCAAAGTTATGTTCACTATCAAGTGTCTGGAGCAAGTAGGTAGTTTAGTTCAGTGGCTTCCAAATTTTTAATGCAACCAGCTAAAAAAGAGCAGGTAATCCAAATAAAAGTAAATATACATTTACATACACATACTGCAACTATACTAACATGTTGAACACATTAGGAAAAAATATACAAAAATATGAATTTTAAAAGGATGAGAAAAGATAAAATCTTTTCTTAAAATTAATTGTACAAAATAATTTTGTTATCACTAAAACTATTATTAAACATAATTTAAATTGAGAGCAACATGAAAACATGGTTCCTTAATTTATAAAATCATATGATAACTCCATAATAAAGTCAAGAAATGACAAGCTCATAGCTAACATCGTCTTAATGGGGAAAAGCTGAAAGTCTTTTTCCTAACATCAGAAACAAGACAAGGATGCCCACTTTCGCTTTTATCCAACATAATATTTGAAGTCCTATCCACAGTAATCATAATAGAAAAAGAAATGAAAGGCATCCAAATTGGAAAGGAAGATGACATAACATTATATAGAGAGAACCCTAAAGATCCCACCAGAAAAACTGTTAGAACTGATAAATAATTTCAATAAAGTAGCAAAGTATACAAAATTAATAATCAGAAATTGGTTGCATTTTATACACCAATAATGAACTATCTAAATAGAAATTAAGAAAGCAATCCCTTTTATGATTGCATCAAAAACAATAAAATACTCAAGAATAAATTTAACCAAGGAAGTAAAAGACTTGTACCAGGAAAATCATAAGTCACTGAAGAAAGAAATTGAAGAAGATACAAATAAATAGAAACATATATTGTGTTCATGGGTAGGAAGAATCAACATCATTAAAATGTTCATACTACCTAAAGCAACCTATAGATTCAATGTAACCCCTGTTAAAATACCAATGGCATTTTCAGAGAACTAGAACAACCAATTCTAAAATTTATATGGAACTATAAAAGATCTAAAATAGCCAAGGCAATCTTGAGAAAGAATTGGAGGTGTCACACTACCTGATATCAAACTATACTACAAGGTTACAGTAATCAAAACAGTATAGTACTGGCACAAAAACAGACACATAGATCAATAGAAGAGAATAGAGACCAGAAATAAATCCACACCTATATGGTCATTTAATCTATGACAAAGGAGGCAAGAGTATACAACGTGGTAAATAGTGTTGGGAAAACTGGACAGATACATGCAAAGACAATGAAACTGGACCACCTTCTTATACCACACATGAGAATAAATTTAAAATGGATTAAAGATTTAAATGTAAGACCCAAAACCATAAAACTTCCAAAAGAAATATAGGTAGCAAACTCTCTGACATTGGTCTTAGTAATATTTTTTTTGATATATCTCCTTGAGCAAGGGAAACAAAAGAAAAAAATAAACAAATGGGGCTACATCAAACTAAAAAGTTTTTGCACAGCAAAAGAAACTATCAACAAAATGAAAAGAGAACCTACTAAGTGGGAGAAGATATTTGCCAATGATACATCTGATAAAGGATTAATATCCAAAATTTATAAAGAACTCATACGTTTGAACTACAAAAAAAAAAACTTTTTAAATGGGCAGAGGACCTGAATAGGAATTTCAACAGACATAAAAAGGATGCTTGACATTACTAGTCATCAGAGAAATGAAATTAAAACCACCATGAGATATCACCTTACACCTGTTGGCCTGTCCATCATCAACAAATCAAAAACCAACAAA
Organism: Rousettus aegyptiacus; assembly: GCF_014176215.1. Lineage (NCBI taxonomy): Eukaryota > Metazoa > Chordata > Mammalia > Chiroptera > Pteropodidae > Rousettus > Rousettus aegyptiacus. The sequence continues at coordinate 77,327,658 of NW_023416312.1, read as the reverse complement.
TTTTGGCTAGGATGTGGAGAAAAGGGAACTCTAATGCACTGTTGATGGAATTACAAATTAGTATAGACACTATGGAAAACATTTTGAAGGTTCCTCAAAAAATTAAAAGCAGAACTACCTACGACCCATCAATGTTACTTCTAGGTTTTTATCCAAAAAAAAAAAACCTAAACATTAATTTGAAAAGATATATGCACCCCTATGTTCACAGCAGAGCTATATTTAAAATAGCCAAGACATTGAAGCAACCTATGTGCCCATTAACAGACGATTGGATAAAGAAGTGGTGTATGTATGTGTATATATATATATATATATATATATATATATATATATATATATATATACACACACACACACACACACACACACACACACACACACATAAAATGGAATATTGTTCAGCCATAAAAAAAATAGATCTTAGCATTTGCAGTGACATGGATGGACCTAGACAGTATTATGCTAAGTGAAATAAGCCAGGCAGGAAAAGACAAATACCACATGATCTTACTTATATGTGGAATCTAAGAACAAAATAAATAAACAAAGTAAATGGAAACAGACTCACAACACTGGTTTTAAAGATGTTCAATGAACTTAGGGGAAGTGTAGACGAAATCAGTGAAAATTTTAATAAAGAGATAAACTGGTTATTGCCAGATTGGGGAGAGAGTTTGTGGGGCTGGATGAAAACATGTAGGAATTAAGAAGTACAAATTGGGAGAACCAGAAAAATGGCGTAAATGATAGAAGCTTTCCTCATTCTCTCTTGTGACCACATCAAGTTGAGAGGGAAACATGGAGCAAATACCAGAGACTCCTGGGGGTCTAGATAAACAGAAGCACTACAACATATGTGACACATCTAACCTAGAGATCCAAGCGAGTGGGCAGTGTCAATTCAAAGATTAAACGTGATTAAGGCTTAATTTCTTTCTTTATTCAATAAAAAGTAAATATAAATTTAATGTTTTTCCCACAATGAAATAGATCATCTTGCACACCTTCTGGGGGTTCATACATCTACCACTTGGGAGACCACCAGCCTAGGTCACTGTTAAAGTGCAAGCCATGAAATTTGAAGCCAAATGAGTAGGTGGATGGTAGGGAGAGTTTTTAATTAAAAGAGTTGAGAACCTTACACAGTGTCCTCAACCAAGGGAAGGCCATCCTAGGTCTACTCAGAAATGGGCTTAAGGAGTGGCTAAGACAAAATAGGATCAATGGTTCAACTTAATACTATCAAGTGCTAAAACAATGTTTTTAATTCCATACTGTGAGACGTACTTGGGAAATAATAGACATTTCTGAGAAAGAAAAGCTAATAAAGAAATTTCATATAGAATACAATACATCTAAAATATAATTATTAGTAATTACCAACATTTCTAATTCCTTCTATAGACACAAATCAGTCTCCCATTTATTAACCTGTTTAACCATCACAAGCCTATGTGGTATATATAGTCTCATCCCCACTTTATAAGCAAGGAAACTGACTCCCAGAGGAAAGACTTAACTTGCCCAAAGTGGCAAAGCCAGGCTTAGGATCCAAGTGTTGCTGCTCTTCCTTCTGCCCCCAGCCTAACATGGCACATCACAGTGCCAATCCGGGACCACCAGCTCAATTCCAATACCAAATGAATGAATTCCACTTCAGAACTCCTCCTCTCCTCCTTGGATTCTTGCCTTCTAATCCTAAACCAGATGCTTTATCCCAGCTCCTTGACTTCCCAGACACTATTAAATACCCTGAAAGTGTACACTCTGCTGTCTGCATTCAGCAGTCCTCCAAGGACCAGGAGCAACTCTGGAAATGTACTTAGAGCACAAATATCACATGCATCCCAGTATGATTTCACCTACAATGTAGGCTTATGCTTATTCCTCCCACCAGACCATAAAAAGCTACAAAGTAGCCTACAATCCACTCATTGGGAATAATGTAATGGTTCCTCTTAGTTACCATTTGACAGCCCCTAGGACTGGGAGGCAATGCACAGAGTAGGAACTACTGTAGAATTTTATCAACTATGACGTATATGGATAGAATAAAGGTGAAAATATTAAAATTCTTTTGACTTTAGCATTTTGAAACTTAATATAGCATCCTTCATAGAACTAATTTGTTCTTCAAGGCAGCTTATTAATGGATAAGAGAAATGAAATATTCCTAAGGGAATAATTTCGGTACAGATGAAGGTCAGCTACTTTTTACTTTAAAAAACATTAATACCTCAGCATGGCACAAAGTAGCATATTTACTAGCAAATACACACACACACATGCACATGCGTACAAACATATATACACACGTGTGTACAAACATATACACTTACATATATACACACATATACATATATACATATATGTATATACACATTACATATATATGTGTGTGTTTACTAGCAAATATGTATATTTGAAAAATATACAAGAAAAACAGAGTAGTCTTAATAATTAGAGAAGCTATAGGGCACCATAGAAAAATACAGGTTAAACTAACAGTGTGAACCTGGGTAGATTACAAATCTTTAAAATAGTAAAATAATTTCTACCTCCATTTGATTATTGGAAAGATAAAATGAAGTAATACATATAAAATTCTTAGCACACTGCCTGGCAATTAGTAAGTACTCAAAAAATCTTAGCTTTTTATAAAAAATTATGATTATTAACTATTATTGTTATCATTATTGTTATAAAAGCAAGAAGCCTAAAGACTCATTTCTCCTGGAGTGAACTGAGAAAAGCCTATGCTGTTACTACAGAAATTTATTTAGCCTGGAGAAGACCCGAGGAGTATGGTCCAATAGTCTATGAGGGTATTTGACAAGGACAATGCTGAGAAGTTATTCTCAATGTAAATGAAACATTGGCCAAAGAGAATTGGGCAAAATTCGAGTAGAAGAGACAATGTTGGAAATAGCTTTTTAACTATCCGAAAATGGAACAGGCTATTGAGAAAGCTGGTGGGGTGCCCATCCCTTGATACTACCCAAAAGTTACATTCATTCGTTCGGCAGAAAGCAGGTCTCAGGTCCCAAAAAATTCTATTTATGAATCTCCAATACATCAAATACCCATAAACTGTAATGGGAAATTTACATTATCGATCTACAGGGAAACCATACTGGGACTCTGGCTTCTGCTTTTAAAAAAGCCAATTTGCATGACAGCAGTAACTCTCTGCCTAGTACCATAAAGATCATGAACCCCAGGTATAGCTTTCCAGCACCAGTATCACTTTCACCTTTAAATGTCATCACCTGAAGAAATTAATGGGCACATTATATTTTCCACCTTCAAATAAGCAAATCCAAGTTTTCCAGATGACTCAAGCTGAGAAGTAATCTGAATTTTCCATCAAACACTGAATTCAGAAAATCCAACACCATACCCACATGAGGTTTTGTTGATACTCTTTACCCCAAATTAATCTGAAAAGTATATTTCTTTCTGAATACAAAGGCTCAGCTGCAGAATTACCATAGAGAGCTAGAATTGTTAAATGATAAATTAATCATTTTATGTCAATGAATGTGACATTAGGTTTGGCCCTAGATTTTAAGTTTCACAAAACTCTTTTGTAGGTCTAATATAGATTTTGAGTTAGACAGCCTCTGGACTGATTTTACTTGAATATTTCAAATAGTCAAATCCAACATTTATTGAGATCCTGCTCATCTTCTTAGTTTCTGAGCATACATTTTCCTTTAATTTCAAAAGTAAATGGAGCTTTATGTGTTTTTCCAGCTTAATGAGGTTGAACTGATTGATAAATATAGCTTGGAAAAAGGACCCAAGAGGCAATTTTGTTTTGGGAAATAAGGTCAGTCTTCAGGAAACAAGGCAGGACGATACCTAGGATGCAAGGTAGAGGACACAATCAAAATGCTTTGCTTTCCATATCACTTCACTTGCTTAGAAAGGGTGAGGCTTCTGGCACTCATCACACATACCAGACCACCCTGCTTCTAACCTAAGTATCTAGGTTACTTCTAGAGAAGTGACAATTTCTGTAACCACTAATCTCTCCATTCACGTCATGGGCGTCACACTCCTGACTTTGCCCCCATTTTATGTGGGGGCTGGCTGGTGGGTACTGAAGAAAGCCCTTTGAGATGTTCAGGCCAAGGATGCCTCAGAGGGCCATTTTCTTGACCAATTCTCAGCAAATCTCTGTGATTAACCTGTATACTAATTAATACTAGAGACATCTGACACCTTGGAGAGTAAACCATTACAGACATCAAACATATAGCCAATGAGCTGAGTTATGTACATGTGCACTAAATTCTACCATTCTAACCTGTATGGTGCCAGCTTTTTGCAAACATACTGACTCCAATAATGCACACACATGCACACAGATACGTATGCACAAACTAGCACACAGATATGTATATACACACACAGAACTACTCTATCTCATACTCTACTCTTCCCTCCAGTTCTGCTAGGCTAATTAGATAAATTGCCTTACAGCAAATCTCTGATAACTCTTTCCAGCTTCATGTGTTGGTGTCCCTTCCCATTCAGCTCCCTATATTTTTTAAAAGGGCTCTAGAACACACAATATTTTGTTTCTTTCTCTAGTAGAAAGTTTAGGCATTGGGGCCTGCTTATAGGGGAAGAGTTTCACAAAGGAACATCTTTTCCTCACATCCTACAAATCGTGAGGCTTGGGTGACTGCCTACTTCCTCAACATAAAGTTGGTTTCAAGACTAAACACACATTTACAGTATCTAGCTGCCTCTCACTTCAGAGTCAGAGACTTGGTCTTCCTCATGTCTTCCCCAACCTATGTTTCATCACCTTCTCATAGATCACTGATGGGAGCCATTATGTTCAGAATTTACATGCACTGTACACATAACGGAAAATTCTAATCAAACTTTTGCAATAGATATCCATATGTTAGCTTTATTCAATTTCTCTGGAAACAGAGCAAAGCCATTTGGCAGTCATATATCTCTCTTCGTCTTATAAAAGTAAAATGATATTTTCTTATACTTAGATAGACTTCCTTGATTGTATATCCTGAAGACTTTTATAAATATTCTCACAAGCATGTGATTCCTTTTCATCTATTTAGACTAACATATCACTTTCAGAGGTGAAACTTAACTCTTAACATTTCTAAATACATTTCAAGATATAGACACATAAAAACCATGTATCATTGGCTGTAGAAGCCTATAGTCTAGCCTAGACAGATAAGCCTTCTCATCCCCTGTTATGTGCCAATTTAGCACTTGCTTGTACAGTGTTTATATGATCCTCTCATTGCTTCTGACATATCAAGTTGATCTTGCCAACCATATTGTACCATCCTTAAAGACCTGTTCTACATACAATACTCCTTATATAGCCTGCAGAACCCACCACACTGGCAAGTATATAGTCGAAACTCTAAAGTGAATGGTTGAATGAAATTAATCTTAATCTATTCTCTTAAAATATTAAGGAGGACATTTTTAAATAAAATCAAGGCCTATGGGTAGGAGGAGACTGTGACTATAAAAGGATAGCATGAGAGAGTTTTCTGGGGAGATGGTTACATGAATCTATACATATGTTAAAATTCATAGAACTGTGCACCTCCCAAAAAGTCAATTTTGTTGTATGATAATTTTAAAAATTAAAAAACTGTAAATCAAAGCATATAAGTAAGTAAATTTTACTTTCAGTATTGTTTCTCTCAGTAATCTTAGAACTTACTCTAATCCTTCTTTCCTATCCCAAATTGAGCAAAATGTTTCTTTCAAATCACCCTAAATCTCTTAGAGTCAAGTTCCCAAAAACACCTTTGATTAATCAGGGACAATCCTTACATAGGTTTCATATACCCTTGCTCTTTAATAAAAGCTATTTTCTTGAATCATTCCAGAGTTTACAATATCCAAGCCGATCAAAGGAAACTGAAGTTCTAAGAAGTCTGTTAAAATGACAGAACTTGCACTAGAAGCTATTTCAAATCCAGTGCTATTGCACAGTATCACAGAGGTCAAATACTATCAGATTCTTCTATTTATATATGTATATGCTTCCTCATACCACAAAGGATTTGAGGCGACTTATATTACATATATAATAAAATACCACATTACATGTAAAAATTATATTAACTAAAAATCAAGACCAGAAGGGAGAAATCAACAAAGCCAGAGGAAAGAGTAGAACATAGATATTCAAGCCATAAAGTCCTACATGATTAATAAAGTTGGAGCTGCAAATTTGGCTCTGAACATTCTGGCAACCAAAAGCAAAATGATCATGTTTTCAGATGATCATTTACCAGATTTCTATTGTCCATGAGGAATAAAAGCATACCAGTTCCTCAAGATATACAAAGTTTTTCCTGGCATTTTAGTTCTAAAATTATTCACGTGGAGATGTGATATAGAGGGCACTAAATAATAAAGTGGATGAAGTCTTCAACAATATCCTTATAATAAATTTAACTAGTTCTGCAGGATTCAAAAACCATCCAATAAAACAATGCTCCTGAGTCAAACAAATTGTGACTTCAGCAAATTAACTGCCTCTCTCTGAGCCTGAGTTTCCTCAAAATTAGGTGTTGGATTAGTTGACCTCCTAATTTCCTACCAAGTATGACATTCTTTGACACTGTTGATATGGGCCATCACTTGCAAAATCTTAATCATTTTAGTATACCTAGTTAAGTCTTTTCTTTTTTCCTTTGTTTAGAGAGAGACCCTCTCCCTCAAATTTAGGTGATTACCTTGAAACTGGTGATTCAGGTCCTCTGGCTATTGATAAGTATCATTGAAACTCAGCCTTCTTCTTGGCCCATTATAAGGCAGGAATGGCTTTAGTCCAAACGGAGGTAGAAGTGAAGTAGCAGCCTTCATCTTATTCCTGGATGGTGTGTTCAGGGCATAATACAGCTTAGGCATGTGTCTGTTCTCTCTTGGCGCTAATTTTTGGCATGGGCCAGTGTCTGAGCCCCCAGCAACTACTAAATGTTCTCCTTCAGCTTCTCTGAATTTGGGGGAAGCACACATAGGCCACGCCTCCTCCAGTTTCCATGGGATCTCCTTCATCTTCTCTGACTCAGGGGCCAGGTACAGGTTTACCTCTGTAATGAAGCACACCCATATTCTTTTGCAGGACACCCCAGTCTCTAAAGTTGGAGGCTTAAAGTCAGAGATTGATGTGGATTCCAGTTTGTTCTCATGGTCTCTGGCTGGTCCTCATAAGTTTGAATTTGACCTTTTTCTCTTCTACCTCATGTTCGTCTTTCCTGACTATCTGTCTAGTACCAAATGCAGAAGCAAGAGCTTGATGTAAACTGTTTAATTAGCTCCTATGATTACATAAGGTCAAATCCCCATAGTAAATACTTTGTTTTATATTATTCCTAATGGCTCAGCTTCTCTGATTCAACACCGACTGATATAAGGCTCAATGAAGTAAAATTATTTGCCCAAGGCCAAAGTTTGGAGTACCCATTGTAAATTACAATAAGTTTATTTGACTCCAATGTGGGTCCTTAATTGCCAAGGTAAGGAATCTTCTGTTACCTAAGCTCTGATGAGAGCTAGAACTGATTATTCTCAGAGAGATAGTAAGCAATTGCACTCAGCACTTTAAGCCAGCATCCTGCTTTATTTTCTGCCATAGAATTTATCATTTAACATACTATACATTGAACTATTATATTTTGTTCATTGTCTATCCAGTCCACTAAAAATATAAGATCCATGAGAGCAGAAATGTTTTTCTTTCACCAGTATATCCTCCAGTGTCTAGAAAAATATTTTACGCATAGCAGATGCTCAATAAAAACAATTTAAAAAACACTAAAAGAATCCAAATTTAGTCAAATAATTATTAAATATATATTCTGATTATCATCAGTCTCTCTTAAAACAAAAGCAAATGGTGAGAATGAAGTGTTTTAATAGTGTCAAAAGTCACATCTACCTAGTGAAAACCACCACTTACAACACAAAAAAACTAAACAGATGTATTGTCCATAGTATCCTGCTGTTATACACACATACACACACATACACACACACACACACACACACACACACACACACACACATATATATAGCTACATTTTAAAATATCCCTACTTCCATCAGTTATTGTTGACTTCTGGCATTTATTTCCTTAGAGACAACACCTAGAAGAAGTAGGAAGAAGCTCAGAAACACAGAATCACAGATTGTCACAGGGAAGTCTTTAAAGATAATCTTTCATTTTATAGATGAAGAAACTGAAGCCCACACAGAAGTGACGTGTCTAAGGTTTCACTGTTAGATCTGAGTCTGGGTCTCCTGCTACTTACTTTGAATCCAATCTCTACTTTGGCCACTATAAGCAGGAAAATGAGAATAATAGTATCTACTTCAAATTTGACATGAGAATTAAACACGACAATACATGAAAAATAGGGCCTTGCTATGTGCAATTACCTATGTGTTAATTACCTCTCCCTGCCACACACACATACACATATGCATACACACCATAGCCCATCAATACAAATCTTTTTCCTTCTCCTTTGTTCATGTACACATACACTCACATCATCTAAATAAGCTTTTCTACTTATTTTGACTATCTTTTCTGATAACATACTCAAATCACTTTGAGAATCTAAAGTACCCCAATAAAAATGCAAACTTCAGAAATAGGGACATTTACTTGCTGAATAAACAGATTCATAATTGGGTTTCTTTAGCTAGCATATTCTATTGGAACATTTAAAACTGGAATTTTTTACCAAAAGTGCATTTACTGATAACCTCTTTAGGATAAGGAGCAATGGCAAAATTCCAGGCACACCTGTATTCATTTTAAACCATCCGGAAGTTTTTTGACATCCTCATTTCCCACAGTGTAAGTTTAGTGGTCCCTGAGCTATTGTCTACCCTCCAAAAGTTGATTTTAAAAAGTCACTTTTCAGAGAGGGTAACTTTGAAAAAGTGTTAGTAAAATCCATATTAAATTTGGCATTTTGCTAGGATATTTTTTAAACAATTTATCATAAATTGATAAATGGTAAACTAACTGATAGAATAACTAGCAGTAGAATTCGTTGGGAGTAATACACTGTCAGCTATTTCCTCAAATCTCATTCTGTAGATGACCACATCTTCTACCACTTCTTAAAGTTTACTCTGTCGGGGTTAACTTGAAGATGTTACTAGAAAGCTAACTATGCTTTCCACAGTCAGTGAAAAGACTATCCAGAAAAACTGTCAGAACAAATACCTGTCATACTTCAAGGCCAAAACTGAATTTATATTCCTATTTCCAGTCATCAATCACTAACAGTCTATCCTATAAGACTGTCCTTCTCCACGTCCATCAAACTCAAGTGCATCTCATCTCATGTATGCTGCTAGGGCCTTGTAATAGGAAAGAATTAATGTTCTCAGCAGGCAATGCAGTATTCCAGTGGCAGGGCAGAAGGAAAAAATAAAATGAGACTAAAGTCCAATTCACAGTCCATTCTAGGATCACACAAGCACTAAAGCTATCACTAGATCTTCCCAGGCACCATAACCTCTTTTTCCATTTTTCATAACCTCTGTTTGGACTTGAGACTTGCCATGTGGCAAGCTTCTAAGAGGACCAAAGGCAGGTAATGAAGCTAGCCAACTACATTCTACCTATGGGCCAGCTTCCAACCATTAAGAACATTTGGTGTTCAGAAATGTCTTTTAAAAGCCTTCTTCATATAATCAACCCCTCTCCATAAAATAGATACCAGATACCCTAAACAAATAACTAAATCTCCCTAAATTTCAGTTTCCTCATCTATATCATAAAGATAATTATACCACTACTTTGTGAGATTGTTGTATTAAACAGCATAATATGTTTTACAATATCATTTACTTTGATATTTTAGCACAGACAGTGTGAATATTAAGTATGTGACAGTGGGTTTTGGCTTTACTTCTAGGGTCTGTCAGTTGCCCTTATCAAGATGCACAGATGGGTGCAAGGAGCCAAAGTTAAGCCAGAAAGGATCACAATCCAGAGGTGATGACAAGAGCTTCTGTTACCTGTATCAGAACCACCTATGCTTTTCTAATTAGCATAAAAAATGTCAAAAATTGGTTTTCATTGATGAAAAACTGTGGCCTGTTGACTTGCATTATAAATATTAAAAAATAACCTCAATTGGTCAAAAAAATATTTTAAAAACACTCTCACCTTTGCATTAACAGGGTTTGAGGATCTAGGGAATCCTGTACCCTATCTGCACCCTGAGGGAAAGACTTGAAAATTTATACCTTAAAGAGTCCTGTTCCAGCCATTGATTTAATTTTTTTTCTTGTTTATCTAACATCTAATATAAGGTACAAAAATAAGGAGACGAAATACTGCCATTTGAGACAACATGGATAGCCCTTGAGATAATCATACTTAGTGAAATAAGCCAGACAGAAAAAGTTGAAAACGACATGATATTGCTTATATGTGGGATATAAACATAAAAGCAACAAACAGGACAAACAGAGACTCATGAACATAGACAATAGACTAGTGGTTACCATACGGGAGGGGTGTTGGGAGGAGGTAGATGGGGTAAAAGGGGTAAAATATGTGGTGACAGAAAAAAATCTAGCTATGGGAGAGGAACACACAATGCAATATATATATATATATGCCTTACTGTTAAATTGTACAACTGAAACTTACTGGGTTTCATTAACCAATGTCACCAAAAAAATAATAAAAATAAATAATAATAAAATAATATAAGGCACAAAAATCTTGCTTCTGGGAGTAATGTCACCAAATATAGAGGAATAAGTTACTATAGGGCTCCTCCCTAAAAAGCAACTAATGACCTGACAAAAACTCTCAGAATCAACTTTTGAAGATTATGGAATACAAAATCAAAAACTGACAATTACCAAGGTAAGGCTTGAAAAAGAAGAGGATGCTTTGTGGTAACAGAGCATAGTGTTATTTTAAATTACCCACCCACCATGCCCCACACATCAGATTGGCAGTAGCTGTGCAAACCACCGCCTGCATCTCTCATGCAGATTGTGCCAAAGGGAGCAATATAGACCTTGTTCTCAAAAAATTGGATCTAGAACTGTGTGACATTTCCTTCAAAGACCAGAATAAAGGCTTCTCTTTGTTTTCTCAACTCAGAGAATTCCCAGTGGAAGGGTAATTTCCTGGACAAAAGTATTCAAAGGCATGGGTACCAGATGCAGAAGTCTGAAGATAGGGACAACACTTGAGACAAGAATTATACCAAAAATCCTGGAAAGGAAGAGTTTAGGAAAGGAGCTAGATGCGGAAATAAGGGCTTTTAAGAGCTACAGTATGTACTAGGGTATCCAAGAATACATATGCATGCCCTCTATGGGATCCACATTCAGAATAGCCCTGAAAATACCCTAAGCTTTAACCTCTAGCTAGGCTTCAGGCTCTACACAAGTTGAAAGTAAAGACTAAGAATTGTAAATGGCCTGGCTAAGCACTGAAAGAGTACCCCAACATAGAACCAATCTGCAAATACTAGAAGAGTAGCACTTTTCTTTCTTCTTTATTTTCTCTTCTTTTTATGTTTTGTTGGCTGTAGGCATTTAAGGTAACTCTGTCAAAACACCAGTTGACCAATAAGCTAACAGAATAGAGACTTCAGAATATATACTTTACAAAAGAATATAGACTTTACAAAAATAGTTTTTAAAATCCCACCACAACAAACTCTAAGTAGGATGAAGAATCTGATTTCCAGAATTACCACATTATAATATTCAAAATATCTAGTTTTCAACAAAAAATTAGAAAAATACAAAGATACAAGAAAATGTGGCTCATCTACAGGAGGAAAAAAAATAATCGAAACTGTCTTTTAGGAAGCCCAGGTTTTGGACTTATTAAACGAAGACTTTAAATAAACTATTAACTATGCTCAAAGACTTAAAGGACAAAGAACTAAAGGAAACTGGTAGAATACTGTCTCAATAATTAGAATACCTAAAAGATAAAATCATGAAAAACTAAATAGAAACTGAAATGAAAAATCACTAGATGAGTCTAGCATCAGATTGAGGAAGCAGAAGAAAAAGCAGAAGAATCAGTAAACTCAAAGTTAAGTAAGTTGAGATTATTCAGTCAGAGGAGAAGAAAGAGAAAGGAATGAATGAAAATGAATAGAGTCTAAGACACCTGTGGGACACCATCCAGTGTGTAAATATGCATAACCAGATTCCCAAAGGGAAAGATGAATCACAAAGCTGAATATGCTCTCCATAGTCAGTATAAATACTGTCCAAAAATCAACATGAGAGTGCATACCTGTCATACTTCAAGGGCACAAAGAATATTAGAAGAAATAATGGCCAAAAACTTCTCAAATTGGGTGAAAAACGTGAATCTGCAAATCTGAGAAGCACAACACACCTAGTCATGATAAATTCAAGGGTCTTCACAATAAGACACATATAGTCAAATTGTCAAAAGTCAAAGAGAGAATCTTGAGAGAAGCAACAAAGAAGCCACTCATCACATATGAGGGATCCTCAATAAGACTGATAACCAATTTGGAGAGAGGGGAAAAAATGGTATAGATGATAGAGACTCTGTTCATCCCTCTGGTGACCAGTTCAAAGTTGTGACAGAAACAAGGAGCAAACAGCTAGGAAAATCGCCTGGGATCTAGATGAATGAGCCCTACAATTAAGGAGAGAAATAAGAAATCACCCTGCAATGGGAGGAGGTAGAAGGGGGCGAGGATGTGAGGTTGCCCGGTCCAGAGCAGCTAAATGGGACAGAGGCTGTGGCAGCGGCAGCCGCAGTCTCCTCTTCAAGGGGCCATGTCCACGGGTCTACTTCTGCATTGACAGACCTGCTCGCTCTGAGCACCAGTGCCTGGTCAGCTGCACAGGGGGCACCAGAGACTTACAGGGGGACACTGAGTTGTTGGAGTGAGGGCCAAGGCAAGACTCGCTCCATACAGAAGTGCCAGTGGTATCCATTGTTCTTCTGTTGAGCCTTCCCCACTCCCAGTGTGAGGAGGCAGCACCGCCATAGCTGACATGTCATCAAACTGGATAACAGAGGTTGCTCAGCCCAGAGGATTCCCTGAAACTCCACCTCCCCCAATTTGTGGCCTCACTCAAGCCACATCCAGTTGTGTCCTTGGAGAGCCCTGTGCCACTGGCTGAGCAGTACCAGGACTCACACTGGTAGCAGCTGACCTCTTTTCTGGCGTGGCTTCTTGAGGCAACTATAAGCACAGCATCTGTGGATTGCTTGCTGAACCTTAACAGATAGCCTCAGAGGGGCACAGGCTGGGGCTAAACTTGGCCTGCAGCTGAACCCCTCTCAGAACTGTGCCACTGGATACCTACTGCACAAAGCCACACAATAATAAGACCAGCAGACTTAGGAGTTTTGCTTAGTCCATAGAAACAAAAACAGAAAAGCAGCCGAAATGGGAAGGCAAAGAAGCAGAAACCATATGACAGAACAGAACATAAATCAAGGAAAAATGGAGTCAGGCAATCTCAGATTCAGAGTTCAAAACACTGGTTATAAAGATGCTCAATGAACTTAGGGGAAGTGTAGGTGAATTCAGTGAGAAATTTAATGAAGAGATAAAAAAAACATAAAAATGGAAATGAAAATTATAAAAGAGAATCAGTCAGTAGTGAAGAATACATTATCTGAGACGAAGAGTGTATTAGAGGGAATCCACAGAGTGGAGGAAGAAGAGGATCTAAACACCAATATAGAGGATGGGGAAGCCAAGGACACCCAACCAGAATGGCAAGAAAAAAGTAATCAAGAATAAAATAAAAATTTAAGGAGTCTATTGGACAAAATTAAGGGTAACAACATTTGTGTCATAGAGGTACCCGAAGAGAGAGAATAAGATGTTGAATATATATTTGAAGAAAGGATGATGGAAAACTTCCCTAACCTGGTGAAGGAAATAGACATACAACCACAGGAAGCTCAGAGAGTTCCAAGAAAAAGGAATCCAGAGAGGCCCACACCAAGACACATCATCATTAAAATGCCAAGGTTAAATACAAAGAGAGAATCTTAAAAGCAGCAAGAGAAAAGCAGTCAGTTACCTACAAGGGAGCACCCATAAGACTTGCAGCTGATTTCTCAAAAGAAACTTTGCAGGACAGAAGGGCTTGGCATAAAATTCTCAAAGTGATGAAAACCCAGGATCTACAACCAAGAATACTTTATCCAGCAAAGCTATCATTTAGAGTCGAAACCCAGATAAAGAGCTTCCCAGACAAAAATAAGCTAAAGGAATTCATCAAACACCAAGCCAGTATGACAGGAAATGTGGGAGGGACTTCTTTAAGAAGAAAAAATATGTCAAAAATAGGAATAAAGAATGGTAACAACTACATTCCTATTAATAAGTACCTCAAATGGATAAGAATGAAGTGTCCCAACCAAAAGACAATGTGGCTGAATGGATAAGAAAACAAGGCCCCTACATATGCTGCCTACTAGAGACTCCCTTCAGATTAAAAGACACACACAGATTGAAAGGAGGGGATGGAAAAAGATGTTGCCTTGATGGGCCTAGGGGGTACTGCACTGAATGAAATGGGTTGGATAGAGAAAGACAAATATCACAAGATTTCACATATATGTGTAATCTAAAGAACAAAATCAACAACAACAACAAAAATGGAAACAAACCCATAGATACAGAGAATATTTGAGGGCTACCAGATAGGAGGTGGGGAGGAGGGTGTCGGTGAAAAAGGACAAAGGAATTAAGAAGTACAAGTGGATAGATACAAAATTGTCATGGAAGTATAAAGTGTAGCATAAGGAAAATAGTCAGCATGTAAAAAATATGTAAGGGGAAGAGGGATATCTTATTTAGTGAGGTGACCACTCTTTGAGTTATATAGATCTCTATGCCATACAACTGAAATGGATACTTTATTGTATGCCACTACAATTGAAAAAAAACAACTCATTGAATTAAACAATGTAAATACAAGCAACTAATTGTCTACTACATTTCAATAAAGATGGGAAAAAATGATAGCCAATTTTTCTTCAGAAAAAGTAGAGGAAGTAGGACATCATATTTAAAGTTTTGAAAGAAAAATAACAAATCATCTATCCATTCTAACAAAACTATCTTTCAAAAATAAAGGAAGTCTATTGGTCAAGGTGATGGACAGGCCCCTGAATGCAAGCTCAGAGCCACAGCAAATCGAGCCTCCACCTTGCCCCAAGAGTAGAAGCAATAGAAAGTAGGATGGAGATTCTTCCATCCAAATAAGATCACCTGAAACACAGTGCCAGGAAACAAGCATGAAAGATGCTGACTGAAAGGGAGGTTAAAACAAGGAAGTAACTGTGCATGGGTATTGCATCCTCTTAACCTGCAGACAATTCTTTCCTCCCAGCTCCTATAGTATGTTTAGTTTGCGCTACTTAATGCTGACAAAATTGATAAGTATCTGTGGAATACCTTCTAAGCTGGCTCTGCATACAATAGTAGAATTTGGAAGGGCAAAGGAGATACTAGCAAGTACAGTTGGCCCTTGAAAAACACAGATTTTTTTCAATAGGTGTACAGTTGGCCCTCTCTGTCCTTGGGTTTTGCATCCACAGATTCCAACCTGTGGATGGAAAACAGTATTTTTGATCCATGGTTGGGATCCACAGATGCTGAGGGCTGATTTAAGTTATACTCTGATTTTTCAAGTGCAAGGGTGTGGGGACCAGTGCCCTAACCCCCACGTTATTTGAGGGTCAATTGTGCAGTGCCTGCCCTTTAAAGAGCTTTATCAAGTTGGGGAGAGCAGATATTTATATCCATGGAACAATGAAGCCAGGATATAGGGTATTAGATAATAAAAGGTTAAGTTATGTAGTGAATAGTAAGCAACATAAGAGGTCAAAAAAGAGGTAGTGAGAAAAGGAATTCATTTAATCCTAAAAATACCACTCTAAGGTAGAAACTAGTATTATTTCCATTTTACAGATGAGGAAACAAATTGAGAAAGATTATGCCAATTATCAAGGAAACATAGTAAGTGGTGGAGTCAGGAGTTCAACTGAGATCTGTCTGAATCTAAGAGGAGTAAATGAAGAATGCTTCCTGGAGGATCTAGGGCTTGAACCGGGCCTTAAAAGATGGGAAGGGCTTGAAATCTGAAGCACCTTGAAAACAGGTGGGAACTTGGTAACCATCAAAAAGCATTGTACAGAGTTACATAATGAAGTTTGTATCTTAGGAATGAGTCTACAGTGATATACAGAATGAGCCACAAAAAAATGAAAGACTGAAATCAGAAAGCCAGCTAGGTAGCTGTTACAGAATATAAGCATGCAATTTTGTGAGGTAGCCTGAACCAAGATAGAAAGGTATAGTGGAGTAGAATTAAAATATCCCAGGGAGAAAAATGCAGGGCAAGGTGACTTTAAAAATAGGGCTAGAAAGAGAGATAAGAAAAGATTCCAAGGATTTGAGCCTGAAATACCCTGAGAATGCTGGTGTCACATGATGAAAATAATGTCGTCAGGAAAAGCAGGCTGGAATCCTTGGTTTAGAACCAATAGAGATGGAGATACAGACAAAAAAATCCAAGTTGAAATGCCAGGAGACAGTTGAAGAAATAGGTCAGGAGCTCAGATGAGGTCAGAGCCAGAAACATCAATCTCCATGTAGAAGTGCTAGCTGAAATCATGAATGTTGATTAGTTACTGTAGCAGACATTATGGTTTGCATTCCAAAAAGCTATTCCTCATTTCTTCTTTGCTTATAGAATCTCAATTTTGTTCTCTAGCAGACACATGTGTTCTTAAGGGAGTCTGGGAACTCTTCTGCTCCAGAGGGGAAAATCAGAGGGAATGATCTAAGCCAGTAGTTCTCAACCTTGGTTGCACGGGGGAATCACCTGGGGGAACTTTTAAAATGTTGAAAGCCAGGTCCTATAGTCAAAGTTGAGATCCATTGGTCTAAGCCAATCGTGGTAGTTTCATTCCCCTTGTCAGCGATTGATTTGGGTAATCCTAGCTGGTGGGTGCATGTAAGGTAGGTTTTTCTTACTCAAAATTAAATGCACTGCAGGAAACATCTTTTTTAAAAAAATGAAAATCATCATTTCTACATGTGATGCATGGAACTGCTGCAACCATCTTGCAATTCCGAAAGGGATATGCAGATGAAAACATGGAAGACAATTGGGTTCTTAATGAGGTCCTTGAGCTGCTGAATTGACCAGTTCTGGAATCTCCACACATTTAGGTATCTTGTTATAAGAAATATTTGTCCTTACTGTTTAAGTCATGTTGAATTTTCTATTACTTGTAGCTGAAAGTATCTCAATTAGAAACACATATAGATGCCTCTGCCATGGGTGTCCATATATTTTATAGTAAATGTTACACTATATTGTATTCATTGATTTCCTGTCTGTCTCCTTCCCCAGTTTTTGAGTTCCCAGAAGACAAGGATTGTGTCTAATACATTTCTGTATCCCTAGAGCAAACATAAATATTTAAACATTTTTAAAAATGTTTGATGGATGAATGAAAGAGTACATGAAGAGGAGAGCGTCAACAGCTGTGTCTGCAGGAGAATCCACAATTAGGATGAAGAAGAAAAAAAGAGGAAGCCAGAAAATAAAAAGAGGTGTGATCAAGGGGATAGAAGGAAAGCTAGCATAGGACCGAATCATGAGAGCCAAAATATTTTTTAAAATAATAATAATAATACATTAAGATCGTCATTGTCAGTGGGTACAATACAAACATAGGAGTGAAGAAAAGACTATTAGGATTTGGTGAGAAAGAGATGCCTGGGAACCTCTAGTATGTATTTTTCCAAGCAGACCCAAAACTTCATGAGAAATTTTTCTCAACAATCTAAGTTACTTATCCTCTCCAATGGAATCTTCTGCATAATTGGTGCTTAAGCTGAAATTACTATTTTTAGTCAGTGCAGCAGGATATAATGAAATCTCAATAACTCCATCTTCAGTTTGGTTTCTGGTGATACCATCAGTTTTGGGGGCTCCATACCCAACAGAAAATAGATCAGTCAAGAGCTATTACCATCATCATGAAAAACAATAAAATATCTTTAGAGGAAGAAAAAAGAGATCAAATTTTCTCTGCAAGAAAGTGAAGAACTTTGGGTATCAATTTCTGCAAATACAGCACAGCATCTGTCACAAATACATCAGGTGGCATGAAAAGGTTACATGCTTGCAGCCTTACTTTCTTGCTCACAAGTTGAAAGGAGTTTCCCAGGATGGTAACACTGTTGTAGCCGCCAGCCCCCAAAAGACACACTGACCACCAGAACTCAGTGAGTTATAGGAAACACACTCTTTATTCAGCCAGCTGGGTCTGCCAGGGGTACGCAGACCCCAAATTAAGCAGCCCCGAAATGTAGAGGTACTGGGTTTTTAAGCCCAGAATCTCATTTTTCATTCTGTCTAAACACAAAGGTCTACCCTTCTTCTATTCATTACCTGTCAACTCACAGGTCAGGTGCATAAGCGGGGTTACAGAAGCAGAAAGCGTGTTTAGAATGTTATGTTCTTATGGGTAACAGCCTATGTTTCTATGGACATAACCATGTTCTCATGGGCATAGCCAAGCAGTAATTCTCCTGCAAGTAATAAATTTCTAGCAGTCATTTTTCAGCCATTACAACACTCTCATTTAAGACATTATGGCACCCTAATTTCCATTTTAAATGATAGATTATCTCTACTTTCCATTAAACAAGTAACTTTAACCCATTGCCATGGAATCCTTCTGCATGACATTGGCCTCTGAGAATAGTCTGTTTTTTGGGAAGGAGTCTAGGGGAAAGTCCCCATCTTCAGTGCACAAGTCCTTCCTCTTTTTCCACCCGGGAGCTTTTGCCACTGCCCAACAAGTGGAGAACATTAGATTTTATAGATAATAAGTACCCTCTGAGAATTCTGTGAGATCCGTAGTAGCACATTCTAACCTCTAAACAGCTGAGAAATGTCAGAAGCCCCCAAATCCATTGAAATTTAACTTCAGCATAGTCTCAGAAGAGTAGGATTGTGTTAGCATGTTTAATACTGTAGTCCAGTGTTTCCCATTGTTCCCTGTGGTAGGTAAAATAATGACCCCCACACACACCCTAAAATGTCCACATCCTAATCCCTAAAACTTACAAACATGTTACATTACATGGCAAAAAGGATTTTACAGATGTGATTAAGTTAAATATCTTGAGATGAGAAGATTACCCTGGATTACCCAGCTGGGTCCAATGTAATCACAAGAGTTTTATAAGAGTGACACAGGAGTGTCGGAGTCAGAAGAAGATGTGATAACAGAGTAAAGGGAAGAAGGAGAGGAAGAGTGATTTAAAGATGCTATGCTGCTAGCTTTGAAGATAGAGAAGAAATGTGGGTGGCCCCTAGAATTTTGGGGAAAAAAAAACAAGGAAGCAGATTCTCCCTCAGAGCCTCCAGAAGGAACACAACCATACTGACACCTTGATTTTAAGACTGCCGAACTATAGAACTGTAAGATAATATATTTGTGTTGTTTTAATCCACTAAGTTTGCTAATTTGTATGGCAACAATAGGAAATTAATACAATTGCCATCATGACTTCTTTTGAAAAATACAACTAAGTGGTCAAAAAAATTTGCAGTTTCTAGGCTTCTTTTGGAAATTTACAGTGCACATTGGTTCACTAAAGGCCTAAGAAGTCCAATGGAAAAAAAATCTATTTAAGTTTAACCCAGTGTTGACCATGGAAAAAAAAATTTTAGCTGCAACCATCAATTATCATCCTACAGAAAATTGTTCCTTTCTCAGGATGTTAGTTTGAGTTAATACTGTGATAACTCATTGCATGTTAATTTGACTGTAGCTGAAGATAGATGTGTTAACCAAAGGAGAGGTTAGTGTGGAAATCTAGAAATTGGTGAGTCAAATAACAAGAAACTCTCAATGTTTTGCTCAACTGTCCAAGAAAGCTCATTCTCACATACAAATATTTGAGTATTTAGTCCCTGCTCTCTGATGTATCCCCAGGGTCGGACTATCACAGTGGACGGCAGATGCCATTGAGATAACCCAAATAGTTCCCTAGTTCTCATTCCTTGTTTTCCAAACAACCCTCTGCTATCATTAAGCTTCCCTTTCAAATCTGACCTGACTGGCATGCAAATTCCAATCTGATTAACAGTTATCTGTGCCCCTGGAAATAAATAAATTGGAATTCTGATTTTGTATCTCTATCCTTTGTGATTTAGGTTTGGTCAGCATGAGCCTATCTCCAGGAGATTACTGACATCTAAGTATCTCTGATAAAATTCAGTTTCTGGGCCTAACTACCCTACACAGTCTTGCCTAAATTGCCAGACAGAGAAACTTTCTTAATGACACCTCCACCCTGCCTCACTCCTCAAATTGTCACAATCCCTCTCGGGGATAATTTCCTTGTCCATAGCAGCTCTATTACCATGTCTAGGAAAAAGTCATTGAAAGTGCATTCGGTTGACTGAGTTTACCTGTAGGACAAGGTTGAGTAGTAGTGGATATGAGCAGAAAAGGGCTATAGTGGCAAAGAACAAGGAACAACTTGGGACAGATATGGAGATCCTCCCTTTGGATCAATACCATGAGTGTAAATGAGGCTACCACATCCATTTCCTGTACTGGTAGAGGGAGGAGGTGAGAGCAGAGGTGACAAGTAGTACCATGTACCAATTCTGATCACTTCATAGAAGCCAGGTGGAACGCTGAGTTAAGATGTTATGGAAAGCTATTGTCTTCCCAATACTTTATTTCAAGGACTTCTCCTTTCCCTTCTTCTATCCACATGGTATCAGTGGGAGCTGCATACAATGTGATACATAGCCCTTCGTATGGTTTTATAAATCCCTTTTTTTATGGGTTACATTCAGTTAGCAAAAGTTGATCCCCAAGAGACTGAGTTCATGGCTGAACACCCAATCCAAACTGAGCTAATAAATTCATTCCAAGGGGATTTTAGAATTAAGAAAGAGATTAGTTTCTCTCTCTGGATGGTCAGGTTGATAACATATAAAACTTGTATGATATTAACTGCCATATTTTCCTCCATATAGACTGGAAAGAGAAAGCTGGTCTAATGTAAGAGAGAAGAACAAAACACATACAAAGAGGTGCAAAAGCAAATGGTATAGGGAGAAACCAGACAGTATTTATTCCATGGTTCCAGTTTATCTCTGAAGATAACATATTCAGAAAGTTGGGTTCTGTGAGACAACCCTGAATTCATATTTTTAAAAAACTCCTTTTTCTTTAATCTATAAAATTGGGATAACTCTACTTTCTATGGTTGATATAAAAGAGTGTAAATTTATAAATTTATAAAGCCTTTAGAACCCTGCCCAGCATATAGTAAGTGGTAGATGAGGATTTATTTAAAAGCTTTTCTGTCACTTGCAACCAAGAACACCCTAACTAATGAAAGAAGGATACAAAGGGCATGCCCAGCCTCAATGGTAAAGAAAGCTGTGATCAAAGAGTCTGCATAAGAGCAGAAGGGGGAGGTAACTATGTACCATATAAGAAGTACATTCCACTTCACCAACAAATAAGGATACAAATTTTTAACATTTAATGTTCAAATTATTATGACTGAGTTTTGATATGCCCATATTGACAGGAAATTCAGCCTTTATCTTGGGTTCCCTTAGAACACATGGTTTCAGCTACATTACTTGAGACCACTATACAGCCTTGGCTGCTGGACTAGATTACGTCCCAAGGACGATGGGATATGGTTGCCCCAGACAAATGTTTTAAGAGAAATAGGCTGGAGTTCTTCTAACTCTTTCATACACATGGATCTTTGCTTATGGCTTAAACTTGCCCCCAAGAGGGGCTGTGTTGAGGCATGTTCTGGTATCGGCAGCTTCAAAGACTTGGCAGAAATGTCATCCAATTCCCCCTTACACCACAGGAACCCAGTGCAGAGGCCAGCCAACTGATCCTGTCTCCTATCCTCATAGTGCTTTTTATCTCAGGAGCTTCATTGCCCTTTCCCAAACTCTGGAATGAGCCAAGATAATCCTAATCCATCCCAACATGTTACACTAATTTTAGACCTCAAACAGAAAGGGTCAAGATCTCAGTCAGAAATTTAATATCTCAAGAGCGCTCCTCTGGTTGCTAGATGGGATGCTGCTGATTCATGAAGCACTTAATAAAGCCAATTAGTTTCAAAAATAAATTAACAAAAGAAATTCAGTATCTCAATCTCAGTCTCAAATAGAAGTACTGTACTTGTCCCCCTTCCCTCCCAACAATTATCAGTATTCTAGTCAACAGGCATGCAGGGCTTTAGTTTTTGGAACTAAAGGGTTATTCTGGTGACTTGCCCAAAATAAAGAAAGAAAGCCTCAAAGTAAATAAATGTCTCAGCTAAAAACTGCCAGTAACTTCCAAATGGCAGCTTTCTTGCTTAGGAAATAAATAGGATCCCTCTTCACTGGGACCCCTAACACGTGTTTGCCATCCCTGAGTCAGACAATGATATGTAGGAAGGTAGAAGAGTTAAAGTTAATGAAGGTGATATAGGGAAGAAGCATAAAAACTATACAGATTAACTAAATATTAAACCGGGTAGTATCCAGAGCCCGTTACATACTGCTAGACATGGGCATCTGGCTGATCAGCATAAAGCCAGACCATGGGGAACCTAAAGGAAAATTCCTGCTGAGGTTACCAATAACTATTTCTCCATGCCATTAATGCTGCATACCCATCCCCAGAAGGAAAACAGATTTAAACTGAATTTCTTGAACTCAGGGCTTTCTCATTCTCTGACTCTGAAAGGAATCCACGTCTCTGTGGAGTGTTATCCCTTGTCTAATAAATTTTCCTTTTTGTCTCTAACTCTGGAGTGCACTTGAATTTTTTCCTGTGCACAGTCAAGGACCCTCTTTCTAGCTATAAGACTTGAATCTCCACTCAGGGGGGATTAGCCCCGTCCTGCATCAGAGGTACAAACTATACTGAAAGCAACAAATCGAAATCACAATTTTGTTTATCACCAACCTAATACAGTCCAGAAGGATTATGCAGAAAAGTAGCTGAGAGCTGGCATAGGTGAATACATACTCCTTGAAGAAGCACTGCCAGGGAGCCCACAGACCCCACCATAAGAAGTTTGCAAAGCTTTCTGCTTGCTTGTTATCAACCTGGCAACAAGAGGTTCATTCCCATTGGATCTGTTTACTGAGGTTGTGCTAGAGCAACAGTTTCAAAAGTGTGCTCCCCAGACCAGCAGCAGCATCTGAGAACTTGTTAGAAATGCACATTTGAGGGCACATCTCCAGACTTGCTGAATTAGAAACTCCGAAGGTGGGGCCCAACAGTCTGTGTCTTAATCACCTCCAGGTGATTTTGATGCATGCTCAAATGTGATAACCACTGGCCTAGATCTACTTTAATCAACAAGCTCTGGGCTTTCTGCTAAGGTGGAGGTGGGAGTGGGGTTGCCAGATAAAACACAGAACGCCAAGTTAAATTAGAATTTCAGATAAACAACACTAATTTTTGTGTATGTCCAAAATCTTGCATGGGATATATTTATTATTCATTTCATTATATATGTATAAAAATATATGTTGTATATCTGGAATTCAAATTAACTAGGTATCCTGTATTTTTATTTGTCAAATCTGGCAACCCTAGAGTTGGGGAATTCCAGGCAGGATGATGGCACAAGCCTAGCCCTTGAAGGGAGCAGAATTTGTACCCCAAAATGTATCTTTTTGGCATAAGGATTATTTTGGGCTAAGAAACAGCAGACATAGGAAAAACTCTGAAAATGGAGAAGTTACCCTTCTGTAAGAGACATTAACATTTATAAAAGAAATCTCCATTTGTAAGTATGTCTCCCTTCCAGTACCTGAAAAAAGATGACTAAAACTATTGAAACTGTTATCAATGGAGAAGGAAATATTTTAAATCTGCACTAACAACCATACCCTCATTAATTATGCTTTTCCGAAAACCTCCCATAACTGCCCCATCTTTTGTTTTTAGCTGGAGATGGTATTTAAAGTGATGGCTCAGGCCATTTTAGAGTTAGTTTTTCCGGGTATCTCCATGTATACAAGAGGTATACATGTTATTAAACTTGTTTTTCTCCTGTTAATCTCTTTTCATTATAGGGGTGGGTTTCAGCCAAAAACCTAGAAGGGTAAAGGAAAATAATTTTTCATCTCCTACACCCTCAATGGTCCTCCAGATCAGTTAGGTGTGCAAAGCTTTGACATAAATCAGAAAACAATTACAAAGAGCATGTACTTGAGAGTGTAAAACTTAAATTTCAGGGAATTCTAAGCAAGCACAAAGGATGGGAGGGGTGTGCTGCAGGATAAACTGGAATAAAATTTAGGAATTGAATTTGAGTTCACAGTTCAGACTCCAGGGGTCCCAGCTGCAGTAGTTTCTGGTAATAAGACCTGTATTTTTTTTCTCTCTCTCTCTCTCCCTCTCTCTCACCAAACTCGTACCTGTACCCATAAGGCACCTTTGTGTGAATTATAAAGAGGCACCATTTCCTTGTGATGCGGGACAGGGCAAATTTCCCCAATTTGGGGGAGAGAGGAAGAGACCAAGCCCTGCACTGAGAAGAGGGTCCTTTGGCTGAGAGTGTAGAAAGAATTGAACACACATGCCAAAGTTAGTCAAAAGGAAAGTTATTAGAAAAGGGGGGTAACACTACACAGAGTGTGGTCTCCTCTCAGAAGCAGAGTGACAGGGAACCCAGTGTTCAGGGAATTCAGTTTAAATATCATTCTTTAGTTCCCATTTCCTTTGATATGGACGTACAGTGAGGAAGGGTAAGGGAGAAAGTATGTAGCATGAAAAGGTAAGAATATGTAGGCTAAAGGCCTGCTGGCTGGCAGGTCTCAGCCTGTAATTCATAGGTGTCCCATGTTTTTCATCATAGGGAATGAAGGATTTTATTTGTATAGGGCAGCCACTTAAAGATTGTTGTTCCTGTTTCCTCTTCCACCAGTGTGGGGAAAGGGTTGTTAGCAATCCCAGCAGAAATCTTTCTTTTTTCTGCAGAAATCTTTCTTTTTTCTGCAGATGTCCTCCTGACGTGGCTGCAGAGCTGATCAGCATGCTGCAGTCTCTGAATGTAGCTTAACATTTTAGTTCTCTTGCCTCTTCCCTATATTACTTGGGTCACCTGAGTGCACAGCTTTGGTTCATGGATCCTAGGCTAAAGTTCAGCCCCCACTTACCTGCTCAGCTAGGCATAAGCTGCACAATCCTTTGTGGAAGCTCTGAGCCTACTGCTCTTTGTGACGGATCTGCCTATTTGCCAGCTAACTTGGACCCATTCCAATTGCTTACACTCTGTTTCAGTGTCCTGGTCATCAGTAAGGGACCCTGCCCCCCACCACCCAAGACTCGGTTTTCTAAAGCCATGTTTGTCAGAAGCATCCTGTGCAAATTCCTTTGTTCATAATGGTAGCATTCAAGTCGAATTGCACATGAAATTGTGTGGCTAAAGAAGCAGATTTCTTGATATAAAAGGGTGCAAGGTAAGTTGAAGGATTTGATTAGTTAATAAGAATTCTAAATAGTGAAATTCCATATTAGCATAAAACAATTTTTTGTTAAGAGCATGTGCAGCACCAGAGCTAAAGAATTCTTTTCTTCCTATTGTTTTTCGTTAAAGCATTTTGTTCTAAAATAGTATCACAATAAGACACTCCAATGTTTGAATTATAGTATATTAAGTCATGACTAATTGCATTGATTTCCATTCAGGATTTTTAACATCTGTGTGGCAATTATCTTCATCTAATTTGTTATGCAGAATACAATCGATATTATGTATATTAGTGTTTAGGACCCCCAACACAATTTCCTGTAATAAAATAGAATGAAATACAAAGGTAGCTCAAGTGGAAAGACAGGCACATCTTTTATAGATATCAAGCTCCCTCTCTTGATCTCCAAATGAGCTGGGGGTGGGGGGAAGGCAGTAGAGACCAAGCAAATTTAATTAGCATTTTAAAAGGAGGCCCAAGAAAAGAGAAAGTGTGCACTGTACTCTTGAGAATGAGCAAGAACAAACTGTATTAAACCCTCAGGAAGATTTTTTTTTCTAACAGGCTGTGGCTTTCAGAAGCTGCCAGAAATAATGTCCTGACCTCGCCTGATAGTGAGCCAATGAGACTGTGCTCTGCTGACATGGTGTTATTTCAGTAAGAGTTACATCTTACCTGAGAGTTGGGGTTTAACTTTAAACCTTTCATCTTTCTGTCCTTTTAGGAAAAATAACTTTGCCTAATATCTCCCAGAAAGTCATAGAAATCTGGGGCACTAAGTATCTAATCAGACTTTAGGCACAGGCAAAGGAAGCAGCTATGTCTGTGTAACTTGTAGAGATACTAATGAACCTACTCCTACCACCTACACACACACACACACCCGCCCCTTGCTGGCCCCTCTCAGATGTCTGAATGTACTTTGGGACATCCTGTCCTTTAACTTCTGGATTTGTCCCCCTTTAAAAAATGCCAAACTGCCTCATCAAAACCACAAACTTTAGTGAGCAGTACTTAACCAGTCTCTTTCTGAAAGAGTAGAAAGGTGAGGGTACCAGATGTCTGAGGGGAAACAGAGGCCCTGAAGGGGTAAAAAAAGGCCCGAGGAGCAAGGGTGGCAGATATTACAAGTGATATTCACTTATTTTGCCATTTTGTTGAGTACACAAGTCCTAGCAAGCTCCAAGGTTGGAGGAAGCCCATGTCTATGAGGAAAGGGAGCAAAGTAGACATCAGACCCCAATTCTAGCCTCCACTACTCATCTACGTACCCAGTCCCCAATAACTAGTTTCCATTCCCTGTCTGTTGCCTTCTTTGTCCACAGTGTAAGCCCATGGGTCTCCAACCTTGCTGATAATGAGAATCACCAGGAAAGCTTATTAAATATATAGTTGCCTCACCTTCTCATCAATTCAGATTTAATAGGTATGGGATCAGGCCCAGGCACAGCTATTTATAAAGCTGCTCCCAGATGATTCTAATGGATAACTCCATTGGTAACCACTGGTATCAGCTTAGGATTCCCACAAGGTGTACCTGCCTATACAAAATTTGCCTAAGCGAATAGAGGTTTCACTGGTATGGCAAAAGCCAGGTATAAGGACCAAAACTATACCCCAGAAGAGTAGGCCAGCAAAATATTGTCTCCTTAACCAAAGTTTGGTCAGGCTCCTCTGAGCCCTTATTTCAACTAGGCCTCATCTTCAGCCCTGTTCTTGGCCTGCCTTTGTCAAAGAATCCTGCTAAGTCATTTTAGTGGAAAATCCTCCCACCTGAGATAATCTGATCACCCTTGATATCTATCTGATCAAGTTCTTCATCCCCTACCTTTGATTTCTAAGCCCTTGGCTTGCCCTTAGCAATAATCCTGTTAAGTCAGTTTGGTAAGAATTTCCTCACCTTTGATATCTTAGTCAGTTTGGGCTGCTATAATAAACCAATACAGACTGGATGGCTTAAACAACATTTATTTCTCACAGTTCTGGAGACTGGAAAGTCCAAGATCAAGAAGCTGGCAGATTCAGTTCCTGGTAAGAACTCTCTTTTTGGCTTGCAGGAGGCCACCCTTTCACATGGAGAGGGGGAGGGGAGAGGAAGGAGAAGGAGGAGGAAGAGTGAGGGGGAGGGGAGAAGAGTGGAGGAGAGAGGGGAAAGTGAGAGTTAGCTCTGGTCTCTCTTTTCTTAAAGGGAAACTAATCCCAACACGGGGGCCCCCACCCTCAAGACCTCTTCTAAACCTAATTACCTCCCAAAGGCCCCACCTCCAAATACTTTCGCTTTAGGGATAAGGGCTTCAATATATGAAGTGGAGGGACATCAACGTTCAGCCCAAAACATCTAATCAAGTTCCTCTTAGTAATTTTGTATCCATGGAACCCTTAATCTGTTCATTAGCTATACATCCCCACTTGTTCTTGTATTAGGAGTTGAGTTCAGTCTCACTTATTGAAATAATCTAGAAGAAAATCTTCTTTACCATTTTAACAAATGTCAGAATAATTTTTCTTTAACAGGTCCCTAAGGAAAAAACTACCTCTGCCAAACACTAGGGATCCATTTAGCCAGCTACTTTCTAGTCAGTCAAGGCCTACTGCAGCTTATTAAATAGGACCTCAGTGGCTCTAATATATGAGGTGACTAATATATAAGCAGGTGCCTAATATATAAATAGTAAAGACTCTAAGGATTAGCAGCCCTTGATTGGAATTTGTTGGCAGTATCTGTGAGCAAAGTCATGAAATTCCCATTATTCGAACAAGTATTTACGGACCATTTACTCTAGGTCTTGCCCTGTGCTAGGAACTGGGGAATAATACTAGGCCTTTTTCCTCTCAAAACTAATAGAAAAGCAGCATAGGCAGACAAGTAAACAGACGATTACAACACACTTGAAGGCTATGACCATCTTACTGTAACCATTTGCTGGAATGTGAGAAGCCAGCTATATTAATTGGCACCAAGTCTTTGTTGGATTACATCTCTGAGGTAACGCCTTCACTTTATTTACCTCTATAGAGCTTCTTCTGCTTCCTGCTTGTCCTTCCATGGCTAACATCTGCCTATCAAAAAAGCGCAAACTTGTTAACCTGCCATTTCAAGCACTCTATGGTCCAGAAAGGTTACCTGCATCCCTATGAGCATTGTCAATCAGCAAGGCATGCTGGACATTATCTCAGGAAATTAAAAGACAGGGCAGCACAGAACATTCCCTTGATTCCTGTGTCTATACTGTTCTCAGTAGACCTCAGCCAGTGGTGCACAAGCACACACACACACAAAACCTGAAGGGGATTTCTGATGGTGTGGATGGGAGGAAGCTGAAAAACAAGAGTCAGAAGAGAGCCCAGAGAAGCTGATAGTGCTATCAACCCCTCTAACAACCTCATGAAGGAGCACGTCGTGCCGGCTGTGGTGCCTCCCTTTCCCAGCAACCAAACTTCTCTATCCTCTCCCAAAGGCCTAAAAAAAGAGACAGCAGGATGAACTACTAGAAGTTTCAAGAAGCCAAAAGATAGTCAGATATCTGGGATTCCAGTCAGGCACCATTCAAATAGTATCTTGCCAAGAAACCTTGAGGTCTCTCTGAGCCTCTACTTCCTCACCATTGAAATGGAAATGATACTTCCATTCTCCCTACCTGATAGACAACAGGTAAAAGAGACCAAGAACTTGAAAATTCTCTATAAACTGCAGCTGGCCATTCAGGCATGAGGGCTTATTATTACGATTCTGATGGGCCCTGCAAAGCACATTGAAAAGGTTTTACAACAATACACATGAGGACAACAGGTTGCTTCCAGAACTAGGAACAAGGAGAGGAGACAGCACTGATTCAGACATGGGTTCTTCAAGTTGCCTTTCACCCAGGGGCTGGGTACTTGGTGAGATAAATAGCCTCTGCCACCACCCTCCTTCACCCCCTGTCAATAAGGCAGTAAAGCACCTGCTGTATCAACCACAGACGCCAAGACCTACCCACAAATAACCACTCAGTGGCCTCCCCCTTTCTTTTCAATAATTTGTCATTCTTGAAACTCTGGTCCTGACCTTCCCTGAGAAATAGCTATTTATAGGAGGCATAATGCCAATAAATAGTCTGTAAACCTTTCTTCCTCTCTGAATTTGAACATGTAGACAGGGCCACAGGCTCAAGAGCAAACTGCAGTGTGTCTGGAGTGTTTGCGACTTTTCAGCAAACTACTCCCCGTCCATCAAAACATTGCCGCCCTACACTCTTAACAGGGCCCTGAAAGGAGAATGGGAAACACTGGCCACAATGATGTTGACATGATGGTTGCCAACAAGTAAACAGCACACTCTCACTCTGAAAGGATAGTCATAGTAGACTTCCTGCGAGGTCAGAGGGAGATATATTTCAGGGATGGAGGGGCATAGAGCCTGTCACTTTCTAGATAGCCACTTGCTGGTAAAGAGGACCTTACTTTGTTAGGCCTCTGAATACCCACATGAATCTCCTTCAGTAATCATGGTCAATAACTTGACTGCTGACCCCAGCCCTGGAGATTTTGTGGTAATGCCTATCAATCAGTGTAGCCAAGGAAAACTGCTGCAGACTCCAATTCTATGGCTCTTGTTTGGAAGCTTTTCTTTTTCCCCTTACTGTAGGCAATACATCAGACTGATTTGATAAGGGCCCGGGTCTAGAGATAAGAGTAGCAAGGGGCAAGCAGCCGACACCCCCTTAACACCTTTCTTTTCCCTGCCATGACTTGAGGCCTCCAGAAGGGTTCTGCAGGCCTAACACGAAGTCCCAGCAGAATCTATGGCTCTTCAAACATCGAAGCATCACTAGAGGCCTGAAGTCATGTGAAGCTGGCAGAGATGGATAATTAGTAGGAGAGACTTAGATCAGAGTTTAAAGTCAGGTTTAAAAAGGGCTGAAAATGCTATCTTGTTCACCAATCACGCTGAAAAGGGGGATGAGTCAGAAAATTGGAGAAGAAGGTAAGTGGAAATCAACCCAGGAACATAGGGAGATATAGTCAGATTATGCTCTTGTCGCGGGATTCTCCAACAGAGAGACAGGATACCGAGGCTACACAGAGGAAGCAGCGTTTACTGGGCTCAGCAGATTCTTACCCAAAGGCTGAACCCCGATTGTAACATAGCAGACAGTTTTATACCATCTTGTACTTCGCATTCCTTCACAGCTACAGATATTCCATATAAGGAAGGAGAACATAAGGAGAACATTGATTGGTTGCCAAACTATAAGGAAACTGGCTTAATCATTTAAGCAGGTTTTTGGACTGCCATGTCAGCCAAAGAGTCCTGGGAAGGGTGAAGGATGCAGTCAGGAACTCTTTTGAGAAGGAAATAGGCAGGATCAGGTTGCCACACTCTGAGTAGATTATACAATCTAAATGTCTTTTAACCTTTTAAAAGCTCAGGATCTAACCTAGTGCTATACATCATAACTCTGTGATGATGGAAATGTTCTATAAATGCACTATCCTGTACAATAACCACTAGCCACATGTGGCAGCTATTAAGCACTTGATATTGCCTGGTATGACTGAGACACTAAATTTTTAATTGAATTTTAATTCACTTAAATTTAAATAGCTGCATGTAGCTAGAGGCTATCATATAGACCAGCACTGTCTGGACTCAAAGCCCGGCTCTGCCTCTTGTTGTTTAGGAGACATTGGCAATTTAAGTAACCTCTCAGTGATTCAGTTTATTCATTTGTGAAATGGGAATAATAAGGGTTCTCCTAGGACTTTTGTGAGATTATATGAGTTAATAGATCTAAAGTGGTTAGAGAAGTCTCTGGTGTATAATACATGCTATATACATTTTTTTTCTAATTAGAGACACTCAGTAGGGCAACAATCCCACAGCCACTGTGAGGCCTCTGCAGAAGAAAAGGGGCGCTTCACTGCTACAGGTATAGCAAGTAGAAGTCTTAACACTCTTCTTAAGCCAGACTTCAGGAGAGATGTAATTCAAACCCTTGCCCTTCTCATGAAAGCTGGAAGCAGTGTGTGTGTGTATGTGTATGTGTTAGGATAGAGAAGGAAGTGCTCAGCCTTGGTCACTGTCTGGATCTAGCTTTTCATCACAGACATGCAGAACACTCCCTGTCTTTCCAAGCTCATCTAGTTACAGGTACATGAGAGAATTCTAACAGACAGATGTCACCATCAGCAGTAGGAGACAGTGTAGTGTAGCCATGGAGATCTGAATTTGAATCCCATCCTAGCCATTAACTTACAGGGTGAGTTTAGGCAAGCAACTTGCCTTCTCTGAGCCTCCTCAGTTTCTCCGTATACAAAACAGCAGTATATGAATTCCTGTTTTTCAAGATGATTGAAGGGAATAATATAAACAAAGCACTTAACACAGTGCCTGGTAGCTGCAATTGTTATTATCCATCACTCTATGTTGGAATGAGAACCAATCCAAAGTAAATAGGTGAGTGAAATTATTTCATAATCCATCATCGACCACTTTGAGCTCAGTTGGTGATAAGGAAGTCTAATTCCTATTGCCCAGAGAGGTAGAAATCAGTTGTAAAGCCAGGGCTAAAACCCAATCTTTATAACGTAGACAGGAGGCAAGAGAACTAAAATGTTAAGCTACATTCAGAGACTGCAATATGCTGATCGACCCTGAAGCTAGGCTAGGAGGACACTTTCAGGACAAAGGAAGATTTCCCCTTCTCTAATAAAGTTTGTTTTGACTCTAACTTTGGTGTGTATTTTAATTCTTTTTTATGCTCTGCTAGGAATCCTCTTCTCTCTTAGCGCAAGGCTTGAGTCTCCTCCACTCCAGGGAATTTCCCCTGTCCTACATCACTACTGCCTCCTAGCCTCAGACCAGGCAGCACCACAGAACCCTTTTAAAGCATCCTGCTGGCTGCTAATTTCTGATGGAGTTGCAGAGTGTTTTTTTCATCAATCACCCTCAATGTAGGGAACAGAAATGCAAGTTACTTCATTGAAAGCACTCACACATAACTGGATACGTTTACATATTAAGCAGGCAACTGAGACTCTAACCTTTCTATTTTATGTACAACTGTAATCATTACTTGGCATCAGAATGCTTGTTAGCTATTCAGGGTACTTACTACAGATAACTAACTCTCAAACCTTTGCTAAATACAGGTTATGATTTGAAAGTGCTCCCACTCACAAGTTACTTGCAGTCTCCCCTCAGCATTCCTTGTACCCTGGTGGCTGTGTATACAGGCACCGCTCAAGCTTGTTCAAGTTGACCCTAAGCATAGGCAGAGATATGGATGTGGGATCTTGGGTTCCTCAGGTTTAGTGTATCTGACTAGGTAACTATTGCATACAGGGAACAGGTCTTTGTTGTTTTGTGCATTGTGTTAGTTTGTTTGAAAATGAAGCAGAAAAGGGAGACAGAATTCCAAAGCTCTGATCAGCACAGGGACTATTTGAGAGTCCAGGGCCATTTGCAGTTATAGGAAGAAATGTTGATAGTGTGGTTTAGCAGAGTAGAGGAAGGCCTCTCTACTTAAAAAATAACTCCAATTCAAAACCCAGACAGAAATATTAGAAAAAAACTATAGGCCTTCATGAACCTGTATAGACCAAAAGAATCCTCAACAAAATATCAGCAAATTGAATTCAGCAATACATAAAAAGGATAATACCTCATGACCAAATAATGTTTATCCCAAGAATAAAAGACTAGTTAAACATTTATAAATCAATCAGTATAATTTACCATATCAAGAGAACGAAAAATAAAAACCATGTGATCATCTCAATTCATGCAGAAAAATACATTTGACAAAACACAGATCCATTCATGATAAAAATTTTCAGAAAACTAGGAGTAGAAAAACATATTCTCAACCTGGTAAAGGGCATCCATGAAAAGCCCACACCTAACATCTCACTAAATGGTAAAAGACTGAAAACTTTCCTCCTAAGATCAGAAACAAGACAAGGATGTGTGCTCTTGCCACTCCTATTTAACATTGTATTAGAGATTCTAGCCAGGACAATTAAACAAGAAAAAAGATATGAAAGACACAAAGATTAAAAAGGAAAAAATAAAACTTTATATTCACAGACATCATGATCATCTACCTAGAGAATTCCAGAGTGTGCCAAAAAGTTACTAGAACTAAGAAGTGAGTTTAGCAAAGTCATAGGAAACAAGGTCAATATACAAAAACCAATTGCACATTAATTGGAAATTGAAATTTAACCAACAGTACAATTTACCATAGCATAATAAGAATGAAATAATTTAGAAATAAATCTAACAAAATATGTGTAAGATTTGTATGTTGAAAATTATAAAACACCGATGAAATAAACTAAAGAAGACCTAAATAAATGGAGAAGCATACCATGTTCATAGATCAGAAGATTCAATAGGGTTAAGATGTCAGTTCCCCCAAGATTGGTCTATAGGTGCAACACAATCTCAATAAAGTCCCAGCAGACTTTGTAGAAACTGACAAGCTGATTTAAAATTTCTATGGAAAAGCAAATGATATTAAAGAACCAAAATAATTTTTAAAAGAACACATTTGGAGGACCTATACTATTTGATTTCAAGACTTATGAATCTACAGTAAACAAAGCAGTGTGGTATAAGCATCAAGGTTGGAACTTAAATCAATAGAACAGAATATAGTCTACAAGTAAGCCCACACATGTATGGTCAGTTGATTTTTGACGAAAGTGCAAAGACGATACTGTAAATAAAGGTTACTCTTTTCAACAAATAATACTGGCACAATTTGACATCTTTTTTACCTAACTTTATTAGACATTCCAGTATGCTATTTTTGGTGGAATTGGTATGTTTGACAGTTCTCACCTGCATCCTCATAAAGAATCACTTTTCTGACATATGGTCAGAATAGATGCAAGAGCAATTGTCTGAGTTTAGTTTTCTGTTTTAATAAAAGTTTAAATGGTAAAAAAAAATTATCTGCAAGAAATATGTTCCAAGATCCCCAGCAGATGCCTGAAAATGTGAATAGTACCAAACTCTGTATATACTATGCTTTTTCCTATGTGTACATACCTATGATAAAGTTTAATTTATGAATTAGGTAGAGCAAGAGTAACAACCATAAAAATAATAGAATAATAACAATATACTATAATAAAAGTTATGTGAATGTGGTCTCTCCCCCTCTCTCTTTCTAGTAATTTTTATATTTTTCCATCCAAGCCTATTCCTGATTCTGTGTAATCATCCATTACTTGCAGTAAATGGCTTGGTGTCACTCTTTTCGGGGGATCCCAAGCTGAATTCTTTGTATTGGCTTCAATGCTTTCTGGCACAGAATATTGCTATTAATCAAAGCATTTATTGTTAATGTCTTCCACCCACAAATTTAATGCCTTTCTCACCTCAACTGTGGCCATAACTTTTGTAGTTTGAGGTACAACAGCAAAAACTAACATGAATTTATTTTCCTTCACAATTTCACAGCTAGAAGACTCATTCTTAACCATATATCTTAGCAGCCTCCACATAATTTTATTTTTTCACTTTTTAAGTTGAAAACTTTCACCTTTCTCTTAAAGGAAGAACTTTATAACTTCTCTTTGGCATATCTGAATTGCCAGTATCACTACTCTTGTGCTTTAAAGCCAAATTAAGTAAAATAAGGGTAACTTGCACACAAGCTCTGCAATACAGTCAATCTGATAAACAAGATGGCTAATAAGTGACTAATGGGCAGGAGCGTATGTATATAGCATGTATACACTGAACAAAGGGATAATTCACATACTGAGATAGAGCAGGACAATGTGAGATTTAATCACACTACTCAGAACAGTGTGCAATATAAAATTTATGAATTATTTATTTCTGGAATTTTTCATTTAATATTTTCAGACCACAGTTGGTCACTGGTAACTGAAATCATGAGAAGCAAAACAGCAAGATAATGGAGAACTATTGTATATGCAAAATAATGAACCTCAACCCTTACCTAGTATAATATACAAAAATTGATTAAAAATGGATCATAAACATAAATATAAAAGGCAAAACTATAAAGCTTCAAGAATATAACATAAGAAAAAATGATTTGTGACCTCTGGTTAGACAACAATTTCTTAGATATGACTAAAAAATGAACAACAAAAGAAAAAAAAATCAATAAATTGAACTTCATCAAAATTACAAACTTCTGCTTTTCAAAAGGTATAGGCTTAGAAAGTAAAAGTGAACCACAGACTAGGAAAAAAACACTTGCAAAACACGTATCTGATAACGGACATATATTCAGACTATATAAAGAACTCAAAATTTAATCACAACAAACAATCTGAAGGCATAAAAAAAAATGATGTAGATGATAGAGGCTCTGTTCATCCCTCTTGTAACCAAATCAAAGTTGTGACAGAAACAAGGAGCAAGTAGCAAGGAAAATTCGCCTGGGATCTAGATGAACAAGCCATACAAATAGGGAGAAAGCCAATAAATAACCCTGCAATGGCAGAAGGTGAGAGGACGTGGGGCTGCCTGGTTGCAAGTGACAGAGTGAGATGGAAGCTGCAGCAGCAGCAGCTGCAGATGCCTCTTAAAAGGGTCGCGTTCACTAGCAGACTTCTGCTGTGACGGACCTGCTTACTCTGAGCACCAGTGTCAATTCTGCTGCACGCAGGGGGCACTAGGGTCTTATAGTGAGACATCGTTGGAGTGAGGGCCTAGATGAGACTCATTCTGTACAAAAGTGCCAGTGGTATCCATTGTACCTCTTTTGAGCTCTCCCTACTCCCAGTGTGCAGAAGCAGTGCCCCCATAGCAGACACATCATCAAACTGGATAAGAGAGGTCACTCAGCCCAGAGGATTCCCTGAAACTTCATCTCCCCCAACTCGCGGCCCCACCCAAGCCACATCCAGTTGTGTCCTCGCTTAGTCAGGTGCCCCTTGCTGAGAATCACCTAGACTCACACTGGTGACAGCTAGCCTTGGTTTCTGGTGTGGCCTTTTTAGGAAACTATAAGTATAGCATCTGTAGAATGCTTGCTGAATCTTAACAGGTGGCCCTGGAAACGCACAGGCTGGGACTAAATTTGGCCTTCAGCTGAACCCCTCTCAGGACTGTGCCACTGGACACCTACTTCACAAATCCACACTAATAGGACGAGGAGACTTAGGACCTTTGCTTAGTACATAGAAACAGAAACAGAAAAGCAGCCAAAATCGGAAGATGAAGAAGCAGAAACCATATGAGAGAACAGAGCAAAGACCTAAGAATAATGGAGTCAAGCAATCGAATAGATATACAGTTCAAAACACTGATTATAAAGATGCTCAATGAACTTAGGGGAAGTGTAGATGAATTCAGTGAGAACTTCAACAAAGAGATTTAAAAAAAAACACAAATATGGAAATGGAAATTATAAAAAGAAACCAGTCAGAAATGAAAAACATATTATCTGAGAAGAGAATTATATAAAATGGAATAAACAAAGTAAATGAAGAAGAGGATCAAATGACCTATGTAGAGGATGAGAAAGCCAAGGATACTCATCAGATTGGCAAGAAAAAAAGAAGCGAAGACTATAATAATAATTTAAGGAGCCTATGGGACAAGATTAAATGTAAAAATATCCATGTCATAGGGATACCTGAAGAGGGGGAACAAGAAGTTGAATATATATTTGAAGAAAGGATGATGGAAAACTTCCCTAACCTGGTGAAGGAAATAGATATACAACCCCAGGAGGCACAGAAAGTCCCAAGAAAAAGGAACCCAAAGAGGCCCACACCAAGACGCATCATTATTAAAATGGCAAATGTTAAATACAAAGAGAGAATCTTAAATGCAGCAAGAGAAAAGCAGTTAGTTACCTATAAGGGAGCACCCATAAGACTTGCAGCTGATTTCTCAAAAGAAACTATGCGTGACAGAAGGGCTTGGCACAAAATACTCAATGTGATGAAAATCCAAAATCTACAATCAAGAGTACTTTATTCAGCAAAGCTATTATTTAGAGTCAAAACCCAGATAAAGAGCTTCCCAGACAAAAATAAGCTAAAGGAATTCATCAAACACCAAGCCAGTATGACAGGAAATGTGGGAGGGACTTCTTTAAGAGAAAAAAAACATGTCAAAAATAGGAATAAAGAATGGTAATAACTACATTCCTATCAATAAGTATCTCAAATGGAAAAGAATGAAGTGTTCCAACCAAAAGACAGTGTGGCTGAATGGATAAGAAAGCAAGACCCCTACATATGCTGCCTGCTAGAGACTCACTTCAGATTAAGACGCACACAGGCTAAAAGGAAGAGGATGAGAAAGATATTGCCTTGATGGACCTAGAGAGTATTACGCTAAATGAAATGGGTCAGATAGAGAAAGACAAATATTGCAAGATTTTGCATACATGTCGAATTTAAAGAACAAAATGAGCAACAATAACAACAAAAGCAGAAATAAACTCATAGATTCAGAGAATATTTAGAGGGATACTAGATGAGAGCGGGGTTGGGGGGAACAAAAAAAAGGCAAAAGAATTAAGAGGTACAAATGGATAATTGCAGAATAGACATGGAGATGTAGAATGTAGCATGGGGAAAATGATTAATAATGTTGTAACAAATATGTAAGGGGGAAGACGGGTACTAGATTTAGTGGGGCAATTGCTTTGTGAGTTATGTGGATCTCTGATCACTATGCCATACAACTGAAATTGGTATATTATTGTATGCCAACTAAAATTGAAAAAAAACTTTATCGAATTGTACAATGTATATACAAGCAACTAATTATTATATTTCAATAAAGACCCCCCAAAAAGTGCATACATTAAAAAAAATGGTAGACGGGGTAAACGTGGTCAAATATAGGGGAGTAGGGGGAAAATGAAGTGAGTAAAGGAGATCAAATATATGGTAGCTAAAGAAAACTACTTTGGGTGGTAAACGTACGATAGAATAATCAGGTGTCAAATTATCATTGTATAATTGTACTAACCAATGTTACCCCAATAAACTTAATTTGAAAAAAATAGACAAGAAAAGAAAACAGTCCAATTTTTAAATGGACAAAAGATTCGAATAGACACTTCGCCAAAGAAGAGATATGGGTGGCAAATAAGCACTTGAAGGGACATTTGACATCATTAATCATTGGGAAATACAAAGTCAAATTACAATGAGATAAAATACACATCTATTAGAATCATTAAGTTTAAAAAGATTGACCTTACGAAACTATTAGTGAGAACTTTTATTCATTGCCAGTGGGAATTCGAAATGGTATAGCCATTTTGAAAACAGTTTGGCACATTTTTTAAAATTAAAATTAGATATTTTATTTAAATAAAGTTAGATTGAAAAGGAATTTTCCACTCAAATGGCTAACCTTGTAATCAACTCTTTGTCCTGCTTCTGTGGTCATGCTCGCTGCATAGACCGAAGGGCAGAGTGATCTCCAGATCAACTGAAGACTCGCCCTCCCCTATGATTGTTCTGTCTCAATAACAGATGTATTACCTAAATTCCTGGTTGAAAATCTCATGCTCTGCAATGGCCCATAGCCCATACCACTCCCACGGGCACCTATAACCTGTAGTAACTCCCACGGTCAATAACCGTCTGAGGACAAATCAACCAACCAGCCCATGCCAACTGTAACAGTGCAAATATAAAAGCAAAATTGCCGTTGAGCTCGGGGCCCAGATCTTCAGAGCGCTAGCTCTTCTGAGACTGCTGGCATAATAAACCTGAGTTCTCCTACTCTCTGAGTGGTGCTTGGTTTCTCACTGGTCTGATTTTGCAACATTTTTTGCAGCAAGATATACACTTTTCTAATGACCCAACAATCCACCTCTTAAGTATTTACCCAAGAGAAATGAAGATGTGTTCATGCAAAAACCTGTACATAAATATTCATAGCAGCTTTATTAATTATCGCTCAAAGCTGGAAACAACCCAAATGTCTATCAACTGGTGAATGTACATCCATACAATGGAATATTACTTAGCAATGAAAAGAAATGAACTAAAACATGAAAGAATCTCAAAGCATTATGCTAAATAGAAGTAAAACCAAAAATTGTATAATTCCATTTATATATCATTCTGGAAAAGATAAATCTACAGGAATAGAAAATAGGTCAGTGGTTGGGTATAAGGGCCAGGGATTGATTGCAAAGGGGCACAAGAGAACTTTTGGGGGTAATGAAAATATTACATATCTTGATTGTGTTGGTGGTGACAACAGTACATGTTCATCAAAACTCATTGAACTGTACTCTAGAAAGGAGGATTTTACTGTATGAAAATCATACCTAAATAAACCTGACTTTAAAAAACATGAATCATATTGAGAGAGAGAGAGAGAGAGGAGAGTGAGTCTGTGATGGTCCTGACTGTAGGAAGAAAAGAATTCAAGTGCACGCCAGAGCTAGAGTCAAAAGGAAAATTTATTAGAGATGGAATCACGCTCCCTAGATAGAGCACTGTCTCCTCTCAGAGGCAGAGAATGAGAGAGACGGAGAGGGACCCCAAGTGTTCAAGGAATTCAGTTTAAATCTGTTTTCCTTCATGGGGATGGTTATGCAGTGATAAAGCATGGGGAAGTAGTTGTTGGTAAACTCAGCAAGAATTCTCCTGTAGGTTCCCTGTAGTCTGGCCATATGCTGATCGGCCAGGTTCCCATGCCTAACAGCATGTAACAAGTTCTGCATACAACTTGATTTGATATTTAATTCTCATGCCTCTTCCTTGTTTCAATATTAATGAGCTTGTGGTAGAAAAGGGATCTACCAGGCTTGCCTTCCTCAGCTTGTCTTCAATGCTGAAGGTATGCATGTTTTGGGGAAGTGTTTCACATTCAGCAAGGACCTGCATCCTTGCCCTGATTATCAGAATGACAACCTTGGGAAGTTTGCCTTTTGGGTAACAGTTGGGCAAATATGATTTAGGGAAGATGGGGGAAGGGAGGGGCATTAGTGTTGCACAGTAGTTCAGGGTTCAGGTTTTGACATAAAACCAATGTGATTTCAAATCCTAACTTTGTTATTTCCAATATTGGGGAGGGGGAAATTTTTCCTCTCCTACCCTTCTTCATTCTTTTGGCTGGTTTAATAATTAAATTGACACAAGAAAGATTAACAGGAGGAAAA
This sequence comes from Rousettus aegyptiacus, assembly GCF_014176215.1. Classification (NCBI taxonomy): domain Eukaryota; kingdom Metazoa; phylum Chordata; class Mammalia; order Chiroptera; family Pteropodidae; genus Rousettus; species Rousettus aegyptiacus. Next base: position 77,286,946 of record NW_023416312.1, on the reverse strand, counting down.
AAAATTATTTAATTCATACATCTAAGGTCTCACAGAAATGGAACCTAAAAAAATGACCAAAGTAAGCAGCTTTTTATATTCTTTAGAGAAACAATAAATTGGTGAAGAATTGACGCAACAAGGAAACTTAGCCTTCTGTACTTAATCAGTGAAGAATCTAAGCAGTTTGGGTTTAGGGTAGTAAATTAGTAAAGAGTATATAAGGTTTGTTCATATAGGCATCTCAGTCTTGAATTCCCTGTCTCTGGTGATAAGAATGTCTCTTTACCTCCCGATACAGGGAAGGTATGTTGTGGCGTGTTCAAATCTAAGACCCACAGAGCCAATTGAGATTAATTATGAGCTTTTAGTAGCCAGCTGGCAACTGACTCTTCCCCACTAGAGAATCAGCCCCAAGCTTCCAGAGGAGGCAGCTTATAAAACCTAAAACTACATCAAACAAGCAAGCAGGTTTACAGAAGCAGAAGTTATCCATTAGCATATCTTTGCACAGAATATCTCCTAGAACTACACCCTGGTTAAACATTAAACAAGCAAGCAGAAGTTGGCCATTAGAAAAATTTCCCCCCATAACAGGTACATTTACATGAGAAAATTATTTCCTGCTTTTAGGACAGAGAGAGTCAGAGTGCTCTTTTTGCACCAGCTGTTTGTCAAATAACTTTAATTCAAAATAATCGATGTTATTTTGGCATATTTGGGAGAAGTCTGCCCTGAGCCCCATTATCAAGTTCTGTGACCTTTGGTAACCCATTTAATGCCTCTGAACTTTAGTCTCCTCATTTCTAAGACGGGCTTAGCAATAATACCCAGTGATCTCCCAGAGTACCTGAGAAGCTCAAATAAGCAAACATAAGTGAAAGTATGTATAACATAGTGATAGGAGATAACATAGGAAGTAATGTATATGAAAGTGCTTGATAAATAATAATCAATATTATTTCTAAATCAAAAGATGATGTAGGGTAGGAGTGCAGTCTGGCTGGTAGGAAAGATAAGTAGGACGCATTGGTGCCTCCCACCTGCAACCACATTCAACTCTACTCTCCACTGGTGGCATTACACATTCAATGGGTGACCTACTCATCTGTATGGAATTTCCAGGACAGCGACAGTTTTAGTCTATCGTTTCAAGGGACCACAAGTCAGACTTGGGGAGATAGGGGGGGCCAGCAGTTAGATGACACAATCCAGGCCTCTCCTCCCCATCCTCTTCATTTCTCTTCTTTCCTCTCCTCCCCATCAGTAGGTATTTGCTCTGACTTCTTTCATATGAAATAAAAGAGAACTAGGAAGGTAAATCTCCTGGGGTGAGGGGGATGGCAACAAAAAAACAAGTAAAAACGGTTGAGAGATCAGTGCTGTTCTAGTCACCTGTGACACCTCCTCTCCCTGCTCCATCCCTTCTCCCTTCTCCTGCCTGCTCTCTCTTCTCCTCCCTTCTCCAGAGGTGGCTAAGGTTGAAAAAACATTTGTCCCCTAGCTGCTCAACTGGGACCAAAAAGAAGACAAATGAATTATTTCAGACAAATGAATTATTAAGGTTCAGCAGCAAGTGCAAGGGAGGGTTTTTCCAATACCCATATCCTAGTACCAACATCCCTCTCCTCTTTTTTAAATTAATGAATAATCTGGCCCAATGCTTCTCCCATAGCTATGCAAAACAACTTCTTCATTTGAAATCCTTGTTGTTCAACGTACTCCGTGGGGCACAATCACATGCCATCCCCTGTTTTGCATAAGAAACCGCTGTTTCCAAGATAAGAATCTTTTCATTTAGCCGTCATGAGCTCATCCTTTTTCCTGTGCATTGTGGCTCCCTTTGTTTCAATACCCAAACAATGACCGCCTACTGCTCCTGTGGGCACCCTCCTGCCCCAGCCCCGGAAGACAGAAGGTTGCAGCCTCCGGAAGTCTGCCTAGGCAGGCAACCCAAGTTCTTTTCAGGCTTTAGATGTCAAAAGGGCAAGAAAAGATCCAAGATCTCTGAAAATCTTCCACTGGCTTTAAAGCAGACCCTGAGAAAGAAATCCTGAATGGCATGGTGTGTGTGGCAGAAGGACGACCAGCAATGCCCTGGGATCTTAAACTTAAACAGTCTGGGAAATCTAAAGACAAGGAGTGAGAACACAAATGTGCAAAGCTGCTCAACCACTCCTCTTTTGTCCCTGATCATCAGACTGCATCCTGTCCCTGCCCTTTGGTTTAGAACAACACGCCCACAGCAGAAACCACACAATGGCACTGTACTCCAATTACAAACTGATAAGGGCCTCAGATTCTTTGGAATCAGAATCCAAACCCTTTCCTCCTTCTGCAGGTAGGTAAATCATGGGCCAGAGAGGGGAAGCAAGTTTCCTACTAATGCACAGATAGTTGAAGAGGCGGGCGCTTAAACTTCAGTCTCATGCTGTCTATTTCACCACACGTGGCTGTCTCTGGAGAGAATACATAACATTTGTGTACAAAGCACTGAGGGAAAAGTCAAGATAGGAGATTAAATGAGATCACTGTAAACTATAAAGCCCGTACAAACAGTAGGGGTTTTATTGTTAGCTTCTTCATTTGTAGGAGATCTTTTCAAGAGAGCCAGGAGATTAACAAAATTTAACCTTTACCAATGTGAAAGATTTCTGCACAAGACAGTGTTTCAGGCAACATGTATGTAGTTACTTGACCTGGAGAATGGGGTTACATGTTTGCATCAACTCAGCAGCCATTATTCCCCCTTTGGGGAGAGGAGATGATGCAATTAAAGAAGCCTTAATCAAACTATAGATAACTAACAGTATCCAGAAAGAGGTCAGGTGCACTAAGGCCCACAAGACCTGGGGAAGACATTAGAGTTACAAGCTGGTAGATAAAATGTTTTGTCTCTGGAAATTGATCATAAACCCCTTCAGGGCAAAGCTCATGTATCCTTAGTAATTTCTAGCATAGAAGAACTCACAGTAGAAATCTAATTTATGCGGGCTGTTTGGTTGGTTGACTAAGATAGACAAGACCTCCCGCACTGATTCTAAAGGGTTCTCAGCATTGCTTTTACTCCACGTTTGGTGTAGAGAAATCTTTACTACATTTTAAACAACTAGTTTCCCTGGGGCCCTGAGTGTTAAGGGTGGAAAATTTTCCAGTAAACCAGCATTAAGGATTTATTTCTGATTCTGTTAACCAGAGTGTGGTAATCTGCTCATATCGGCCAACTTCTGCCTCTGTAATCTGCTTACTTGTTCTAGGCTATATAAACTGCCTCTTCTGGGAGCTCGAGGTTGATGGAAAGGCTGATCTCCTCTGACCCTGTGTGGTAGAGAGTCAGTTGCCTGCCGGCTAATGGAAGCTTGGGACTGATCTCTTCTAACCCTGCATGGTAGAGTCAGTCGCCAGCTGGCTAATAAAGGCTCACAATTCATCTCAATTGGCTCTGGGGGTCTTAGATTTGATCACACCACAACACTGAGGAAGCTCCAGCAATTCCTAGTGTTTATCCCTCTGTGGGCTAATAAGAATGAATAGGTAGAGCACAGAGGATTTTTAAGGCAGCAAAAATACTCTGTATATTAAAATGATAGATAGATCTCATTGTACATTTGTCCGAACCCATAGAATTTACAACACCAAGGTAAACTATGGACTCTGGGTGATGATGTGCCAATGTAGGCTCATTGCCTGTAACAAATGTACCAATCTTGTGGGGGATGTCAATAAGGGAGGCTATACATATGTGGGGGGACAAGAGGTCTATGGGGTCTATGTACCTTCCTCTCAATTTTGTTGTAAACCTAAAACTGCTCTAAAAAATATAGTCTATTAAAGAACAAGACAAGGTCTAATAAATAAGATAAACAACCACTGGACTGGATAAATGTTTTTAGTTGTAATATTTCATGATTCTGTTGGGGAGGAAGAAACTTTCCCCTCAAGGTTCTTCTGGCTGGTCTAATAATTAAATCTACATGAAACAGATTAACAAGAGAAAATAACCAAATTTAATTATGTACGTTTTCATGAGAACCCTACATGTATTAGAGAATCAAAGACCCCACATACATGAAAGTTTCAAAGTAAAAAGGGAAAATAAAGACTATTTGGGATCCTGAGCTAAAGATGAGGTAAGGTGTTGTGGGATTTTCAAATGGAGAGATGGGACACCAAGGCTATAAGCAGGAAGCAGCATTTATTGATGCTGGCTGGCACCAGCTCAGCGGATTCTCATCAGAAGGCTGAGCTCCAATTATAACATGGCGGGTAGTTTTATACCATCTACACAGCTATAGATATTCCATATAAGGAAGGAGAACATTGATTGGTTATCAAACTATAAGGAAACTGACTTAATCATTTAAGCAGATTTTTGGACTGCTATGTAAGCCAGAGAGTTCTGGGAAGGGGGTGTAGGGTGCAGTCAGGAACTAATTCATTTGAGAAGGAAATGGTCCCAGCAGGGTCACGCTGCCACAAAGGCACCTTGGAGCTAGAGAGGGGAGGGAGCTTGTTTGCAGGATGATAAGAGCAGATGCTTAGTAATTACAAGTTTGTCCTGCCTTACAGATAGGTCATAAAAAGTTATTCCTGGTGATCATTCTTATTATGAGTAAGGCCTCTAATTTAAATTATTTGAGAGGTAAAAGTTTCTCGTGAACCAGCAGGGTCTCAGTTACCACTGATGCAGGACAGGGCAAATTTCCCCATGTGGGAGGAGACCAAGAAGAGGGTCCTTTGGTGGAGAGTGTAGAAAGAATTAAACACACATGCCAAAGTTAGGTTCAAGAGGAAAGTTTATTAGAAAAGGGGTAACACTCGACAGAGGGCAGTCTCCTTTCAGAGGCAGAGAGTGAGAGGTACCTTGTGTTAGGTCGGCGGGGGGCGGGGGGGGGGCGCTGCCTGGAGGCTTCCCAACTTGACATCGAAATCCAGACAAGGGCCCATCCTAAAGCCCTGGCGCCACCCTAACCCGCCACCACTCTAATCTGAATGCTCAACTGACATTCCCCACTCTATACCCTACCCCCACATAACCCTATAAAAACTACGCCCTCCAGTCCCAAGGCATGACTTCTCTGGCCCCTCTCATCTGGTACCAGGGAACCTCACCCGGGAGCACTCTCTTAATAAAGGCTTGCTTTTAAAATTTCTCTGGGGCGGGCTCGTTTACCTTACACCCTGGTGTTCAGAATTCAGTTTATATAACATTCTTTAGTTCCCATTTCCTTTGATATGGACATACAGTGAAGAAGGGGAAGAGTATGTAACCTGAAAGACCTGCTGGCAGTTCCCAGCCTTTAATCCATAGGTCCCCCCATAGTTTTAGCCATAGGGAATAGACTATTTTATGTGTATAGGGCAGCTACTTAAAGACTCTGTTGTTCTTGTTTCCCCTTCCACTCAAGTGGGGAAATGGGTTGTAAGCAATCCCAGCAGAAATCTTCCTGTTTTGAAGATGTCCTCCCTGCCTAGGTGCAGGGCTGATCAGCATATTGCAGTCTCTGAATGTAGCTTGATTAACATTTTAATTATCTTGCCTCCTCCCTACATTACCTTTAGCTCAAAATAATCTGCATACCACAGCAGCACATCTTGGAGTGACTCGTTTCTGAACCCATACATTCACTGAAATCCAATTTTTGTTCATGGGATCTGCTTTAAATGGAACCAGGATATTTCTCATTTAAAATAACTCCACTTCCCGTTAAATCTGGCAAACTGAATATGTGCACTTCCTGAGACCCTACGGCAAAGACAATAAAGTAATTAAAAGGCCGAACACCATGGGGACCAAGAAAACAGGAAGAGAGGCTACAACAAGCAATGAAAACACACTTCCACCCATCCACCCACCCCCCACAAAATATGGAAACTAGAAAATGGATAAACAAGTAGTAACTGACTTAGCAGACTAGAGAAAGCTGAAACCTAGGGAAGCTGTTTGTACTATAAACCTCCAAAGTCTCAAGAATCTCTGAAAGTGGGAATTTTGGTACGGAGTTGAAATCAGGATGATTGATTGTGTGGCAGCCTGACCCTGCCTGACCATTTCCTGCTCCAATGAGTTCCTGACTGCACCCCCTTCCTAGGACTCTCCGACTGATGCAGCAGTCCAAAAACCCACTTAAATGATTAAGCCTGTTCCCTTATAGTTTGACAATCAATGTTCTCCTTCCTTATATGGAATATCTATAGCTGTGTAGGAATGCGAAAGTACGAGATGGTATAAAACTGCCCGCCATGTTACAATCCGGGCTCAGCCTTTGGATAAGAATCTGCTGAGCTGGTGCCAGCATCAATAAATGCTGCTTCCTGCTTATAGCCTCGGTGTCCTGTCTCTCTGTTTGAGAATCCTGCAACAATTGACCATTTTTATAAGGAGGAGTTAGTCCTCATATCCCTTCCTCCGTCCCAGCTAAAGATGGGACACTTAAACCAAGTACAGCTGAAGGATGTGGAGATTCCCCAAGATAGAAAGAGCCACTCCAAGATAAGCCTCAGTGGTAGGCAGATTGTTTTTAGCGAAAGGCAACTTTAGCTGCAGCCTCAAGAGACACCACACCACTCATGGGAAGATAGTTAACATCACATTGTAAGAACAGCATGTAGGATAGAATATATTATGCTGGGCATCTTTGTAAAATACAGTCTGCCTCATCCCCTATTTATATATTCATTTATTTGTTTGCATCAATATGGACTCATGGATTTTTATTTTATATAATTGGTTGTAACACATTGCTATCATTTCAGTGCTCAAATTGTTCCAAATTTGACCATCGGGAGCCCCTTTCAAGGTGGTATCTGCGTCCTTTTGACATGTTCCCATTATTCTTTGAGCACTTCTTTTAGTGGAATGTGATATATAGAAACTGTGATCTGGGCTCTTGGTGTACTTGTTGCTAATAGGCTGTCATTGCTTCTAGACCTTCTTACGGACAGCTAAGAAATATATGTATGTATATACATACATATACACCTATATACACACACATATATCTCCATCTCTCTGAGTATATATGTTCAAAAAGCATGGGTTCATACCAAAACCTTCCATTTCAACTCCAAATCTCAGATGTCAATCTTATCTTTCTCTTTTCTGTGGATTTTTTTTTATATCTTCTCCAACAGTAAGTATATTGTCTTCAATATACTCCTCACTTTTGTTCAATTAAGGTAACTAGTGTCCTAACCACACTAGTTTTTTCCCCCACCTGCAACCCCTGCACCCTACCACCAGCACTCCGCATTCTCAGATATTAGTAATATGGGAAATGTAGAGAAATCTAAGATTGCTACCCTGTCCCAGAGGAATATTTCCAACCTCCTCTCCCTGGAAACCTCTACCTTTCCACGTGGGAAACAAAAGACTGCCAAGTATGAAGACATAATCAATGTATGAATCCCCATGCTTGCCTTTGTTCAGGGTTCAGACTCTGGAGAGTGACTCCTCTGAGCCCGCCGATGTAAATAGAATAAAGTGTGAAAGAAGGTTTGTAGAAGTAGTAGAAGACCTGTAAAGGGAAATCTTGAGAGGAAATCTTGTGAGGAGAAGGTGTAGGGGAAGGTTTGTGAAGAAATTCTGAGGGGAAATTTTATGTAATAAAGTAAAACAAGGTTGGAAATTTAAATGCCGAGAGCAAGCTGACGCAAAAAAAAGGAATTGTTTTTAATGTTCTTTAGACTATTGGTCTAATCCAAGTGTTTTGGAAAGGTTTTCTGGGGAAAAAAAACTAGGATTCTGTATTTCATCGAAATAATTTTAGTGTTTTTCATTGCTTTAACTAGATTTCTAAGACTTTAGAAAATATTTTAATACTGGCCTCTGTGCCTGCTTCTCAAAGGAAGCTCCCTGCAAATGTGGGGGGAGTTCCACTAAGCCAACTGTCTTTACATTGTATGTTGGAAAATTTTAAGAAAGGTTTCTCTGAGGAGTATAGGGTCATTGCTGACCTTGGAAAAACTTCGCATTCTTTGCGAGTCAAATGGCCTGCTTTAGGGGTAGATTGGCCCTCAGAAAGCACTTTAGACCTCCCCACAGTGAGAGTAGTGTACCGGGTAGTGACAGGGACCCCGGGATATCTAGACCAAGTTCCGTACATAGACACATGGGTCCGGTTCGGCACAAATAGGCAAGGACAGAATAGGGTATTTGTGGCCCACCTGGCTAGGCAAAAGGACAAGGAGACACTGTTATGCCCCGACTCGTATCTCCACGAACCACCAAGAAGCCGACACCGATGCAAGAGCAAGAGGGAGTTTATTTCAGACTCGAGTCCGGACCGCAGTCCGCACACCAACACAGCAGTGAGTAGGAGGCGGTCCTGAACATGGGGCTTCAGGAGTATTTGAAGGGAAAAATTGTAAGCATGGGGAGCGATGTCTTGGCATTACAGGATTGGTACAACGAGCTTGTTGCTTAGCAGGATTGGCTGGGTGATGGTGCCAAGGAACAAGGCGGGAAATTTGGAGAGTTACTTTCCATAGTTGTTCTGATTGGCTGAGTCTAGGTTGGGGTGATCGTCTCGCTATCTGTGACTTTTCCAGAAACTGGCCTGTGCTTAAAATGGAGTCTTATACCTAAGATGGAGTCACTTTGGTTGTTCAACGCCAACAAAATTAATTCACCTAGGAGCCCTAAGTAAAGTCTATCTAATGACCACTGTATATCCCAGTACCTCTGTCAGTCCCCACGAGGCCACTTTACTATCAATTGCTAAATAGGCCTCTACCATTGGTGCCTTTGCCACCCCCTACTGCCCCAGAGTTCCGGCCCAACACCATGCCTCACGTCTCGTTCAAGTTTGACTTGATAATAGAAAAGCCCAAAGAACAGTAGTGGAGTGCCCGGAAACAAGATGGCCAGGTTAGAATGATTCCTGTCTCTTTTGTTAGAAAGCTCGTGAGATTCCCCACTACAGGGAAAACATTGTGAAAAGTCCAAATTAGATGTAAAGGCTGGGGCTAGCAAGTCAACAAATGTGTCAAAAACAACGGAGATACAACAGGAAGTAACTGACAAACGGGGAAAGCAGAAGGTGTCCCTGTTGGCAGAAGCTGCATTAAAGAACCCAGGTCTAGTGCAACATATGGCTGCTCCCACACGGCAAAAAGAAACCAAAAGGAAATTACACTGTAACCAGTGTGCCTTCTGTAGAGAGATTGGCAATTGGAAGAACGAGTGCCCTCATCGCAGGGAAACTGTTAAGTCCAAAAGGGCCAGAGAATTTAAGATATCAACCTGAGCCAGTCATCAAAAAAGATTGGGCTGAAGGACAATCAGACTAGGAACAGTAGCAATAGAAGTAGGGGGGCCAATTAATGATTTGTATAGTGGACACTCAACACCGTAGCCGTGACCAAATGTCAAAAAGGAATCAGTAAGTTTCGAGGAGCAGCTAAATTCTGTCAGTTCTGACTGCTAGGTTTAAATGTAAAGGTTCCCTATACCATGATTCCATTAATGAATAGTCAAGAACATAAGTAGCTGACCAATGCCAGAATAACTTATTATCAGGGACTGCTGTGCGAAAACCATGAGTCCATCTAAAAACCGTAAGTACATTAAACTCTGCAGACTGCCTTGGTGCCAGAGGTGTTTAAGGTGTCCAATAACTGGGACTGGGCAGAGAAGGAAGCAAAGTACAAAAGGGTGCCAATGTTAGCTGCCATAATACAGGGCCCACTTTTAGGTAACCTTAGGCAGTAAACACCTTGCAGGCCTGGAAGGCCTCAATCATGGCTGGCCATGAGTGGCATTGTCGGGACTGAGACATAATCGATGTGCAAACTGCAAAAGGAAAGGTGCTGAAAGGGCAAGTGTCCAGCCCTGGGAAGCCGGAGAGGGGTGGACCTCATAAGCCCTCGCCCCACATAGCAAGCCTCTCATGAAGAGGGGTTGCTCTCTCCTCCAACAATGGAGGCCCAAGCACTTGCAAGCTCCAGTCCTAGAAAACTCTGCTAGGATCAAGACAGTAGAAACTCGGATCACCCTCAACATGGCAAAAAGAAAAAAAAACTGAATTTTTACTAGATACTAGAGCTGCCTACTCTGTCCCGACCCTTTCCATAGGTCTCTCTCTCCAATGCTAATGTTGTAGCTGCCAGCTCCTGAAAGACACATGGACCAACAGAACTCAGTGAGTTATAGGAAACACTCTTTATTCAGCCAGCTGGGTCTGCCAGGGGTACACAAACCCCAAATTAAGCAGCCCTGAAATATAGAGGTACAGGGTTTTTAAGCCCGAAATCCCATTCTTCATTCTGTCTAAACACAAAGGTTTATCTTTCTTCTATTCACTACCTGTCGACCCACAGGTTGGGTGTGCAAGCGGGGGTACAGAAGCAGAAAGCTTATTGTTAGAATGTTATGTTCCTATGGGTGATAGCCTATGTTCCCATGGACATAGTCAAGCAGTAATTTTCCAGTAAGAGTCATTTTTTTTCAGTCATCACATTCCCCACTAGCCTTAGCAGACAATCAAATCTTTGATTATTTATGCAGAATTTGCTCATAGCCTCTATGCTGTAATAATAAAAGTCTAATAGAATTAATTCTCTTCCTTATATATGCAAACAAGAAATTGAGAAAACATAGACCAAAAGTTAACAAGAGGAGGAGGATTAAGGTCTAGCTACAGCAGATAAAAGGGTTGTTAGCCATGGTGACCAATCGAACATCCTATGAAACTAGTTATTTGATTCCAGTCTTTGTCTTTCTCTGGCATCTAAATTTCTCTGTACTAGTCATAAGCTTTCTCTAATTACTCTAGAGTTATTGGCATAGAAGCAACAGGTTTTACCTAGAGCCATATATAATCCATACAGTTCTATGAATAATAAATTTAAACCTCTTTTATTCTGAAGGACTACTTCTGCTAGTGAATCAATTTGAAGTTTAAGCCTGCTGAACTCAGTTAAGTTTAGGGGAGTTCATACCCTGACATAGTAAGGGGGTTTGGGGTTTAGACCTAACCAGCAATCTTGTCCTATGTCTGGGGTGGTCTTATTTAAGACCTCGTGTATTGCCGTTAGCAAGGTTATTAATGTTCCTTCTGGTTCTGGTTGTGGCTGGTCTAATGCTTGGGCTAAAGAGGAAAAGAGGAAGAAACAGAGGGTTATACTTATGTACGCTTGAGTCTTAGTCTTAAGGGCCCATCTTCCTGAGCTGTCCACTTTCATGCTGCCTTCACATGGGAGTGATGAATCCATGATGGGATGCTGTCTACTTAAACTGCAGTGGGCATCGTCAGGTAGACAGTGAAGGGTCCTTTCCATATGGGTTCTAGTCCCTTGGAAGTGAAATTCTGGATCCACACAGAGTCCCCAGGCTGAAACCGATGGGGAAGTCCGTCCCCCGAGGCTGAGTGGACAGCACAAACCTGGGACAAAATCTCCTTCTGTACACTTTGAAGAGTCTTAAAACTCAAGTAAGACAAGGTTACACAGTTCTGCCTTTTTCTCATCTTCTATTCTAGGTACTAAAGGTGGGAGTTTTCCAAAGAAAATTTCAAATGGGGTGAATCCATTCATATACAGAGTACACCTGGCTCAGAGAAGAGCAAAGGGAGTTCTACCCAGGTCCCACCTGTTTCTAATCCTCATTTGATTAATGTCTCCTTTAAGGTCTGATTCCTTTGCTCTACTTGGCCTGAATTTTGGAGCCAGTAGGCGCAGTGGAGATTCCATCGCAAATTTAGGTAGCTAGGCAATTGTTGTGATACCTTTGCTATGAAGGCTGGCCCATTATCCAACCCTAAAGTTCTGGGGAAACCAAATCCAGGGAGGATTTCTTGTAGTAGTTTCTTAGTGACTACTAAGGCAGTTTCTTCCCTGGTATGGAAGGCCTCTACCCATCCTGAAAATGTGTCTATAAAAACAAGTAAATATTTGTAGCCCCCCCCCCACCCATAGTCAGGGTTACCTCAGTGAAATCGACTTCCCAGTGGTCCCCTGGATAAGTTCCTCTTTCCCTATGCCTAGGTTCTTCTATCTTCCCTTTCTTTGGATTAACTTGGGCACAAGCTGAGCGTCGTGAGGTAATCTCCTCTGTGGTTCTTCTCCCTTCTGGAGCATCTTAGTTGGCCCTAGGTGTGTGGTCTGGTGCAGTTGGTGGAGGAGAGTCCTTCCAAGGGTCTGTGAGAGCCCGATTTTTCTATCTGGGGTTACCTACCACCCCTGTTGGTTCCTAGTGCCTCCCTTGTCTTGAAAATATATGTTCTCTTTCTCCATATAGATTGGAGATGGAGGCAGTTCTGGGTAAGGGACGAGAGTCAGTAGATGTGATGGTGGCCCCACGGACTTGTGGTTGCTGTTTTTGTCTCTGCATCAGCTGGTAGGTTTCCCTCAGCCTCAGGACTATTCCCTTTTTTATGCTCTTTACAAAGAACAATAGCAAGAGCCTTAGGCATCTATATGGCTTCAAGTAAGTCTAAGATCTCTTTCTTGTTCTTAATGTCCTTCCATTTGTGGTTCGCTCAAATCTAAGACCCACGGAGCCAATTGAGATGAATTGTGAGCCCTTATTAGCCGGCCAGGGACTGACTCTCTACCACTCAGGGTCAGAGGAGATCAGCCCCGAGCTCCCAAAAGAGGCAGTTTATAAAGCCTAATACCACACCCTGGTTAACAAGTAAGCAGATTACCACACCCTGGTTAACAGAGTCAGAGTAAATCCTTAATGCTGGCTTACTGGAAAATTTCCCCCCCTTTAACATTCCCCACTGGTTTTCTAGGAGAACTCAAATCATTGATTTGTCAACCTGGAGCAGTGGGTAGTGAGTTCTGAAAACCATGAGTTTCACCGCCTGCACCCTTTTTTGACATACGCAGTTAACAGTAGGTCTAATCCTCTCCCATTCTGTCAGGTTTCACCTAAAGCCATACAAAGACCCCCTTACTTTAAGACGGAGAGAATTAAGATGGTCAAGACTGAACCCTTGATAGTCTTATTTTTAGTGGGTCCTCTGTCCGACGCAGGGTCCATTGTTCTGATGCCTGTGGTGGATGCACAGCCTTAATTCTAGTATGGTGAATCCAATGACGGCATCCAGCTACCTTGACCGTGGTGGGTGTTGTGAGGATGACAGGGAAAGGTCTTTCCCAGTGGTGCTCAAGAGAAGCAGGCTGTACCTTTCTCACCCAGATCCAATCACCTGGAGCATAATTGTGTGGCTGGACCAGATACTGAGCGGTTGTTCTGGTGGCAGAGACCAGTTGATGTGGCCCCTGCCATGCGAGAGAGAGGACTTGCAAAGACTTAAGCTTTGAAAAATTATGAACTTATGTTAGCTTTTCTTCCCCTAACTTGGGGAGGAGAGGTGGAGGCCTTCCAAACATTATTTCATAAGGCGTGATGCCCTTACAACAGGGTGTGCACCAAGCCCTTAATAGGGCAAAGAGGAAGAGAATCACCCGGTTTTTGCCAGTTTCCAGCTTGAACTTAGTTAAGGTTTCTTTCAAGGTTCTATTCATTCTTTATACTTGTCCTGAACTCTGAGGCTTATAAATGCAATATAATTTCCAATTGATCCCTAACACCTTTGCTAGAGATTGACTGGTCTGAGCAATGAACACTGGGCCATTGTCAGACCCCAGTGTTATGGGCAGGCCAAATCGAGGCACTATTTCTAGACTAATTTCTTTGCTACTACCCGAGTGGTCTCCTGCTTGGTGGGGAAGGCTTCATTCCATCCTGAGTAGATGTTAACAGTCTTGTTTTCACCCTACGACAGAGCTTGAGTCACTACTACTAGTTCAGCCCACTGAGCTGAAATTCCATTGCTTAGGGCTTGTGCCCAGATGACAGTCTCAGTGGTAACCACTGAAGCCCCAGCATACCTGACTCCTTCTCAGATGAAGCTACTTCCATCTGTAAATAGAATAGCATTCGGATTCAGCCAAGGGCTGTCTGTCAGGTCCAGTCTGGTGCAGATGACATTCTCTAGGACCTCAAGGCAGTCATGCAGGGTTTGGTGAGGGTAATCGTCAGGCAGTAGGGTAGCTGGATTGAGTGCAGCAGTTTTCAGGAACTGCTCATTCTGCGTCCTCAAAGAAGATGAGGGGGGCCTTCTTCTTGGGGGTCTCATCCTTTTTCAGGGCACTCATTCTTCCAATGTCCCTTTTTCTTGCAATATGCACATTGGTCCTTTTCTAACCCGACTCTCCTGGGTCCATCGTTCACTTTGGGTACCTGTTCTTGATCTCTCCCTTTTCCTGGCAGTCTCTTTGGCTGGGTTCTTGCATGGTTGCAAGCAGGACCTTGATCATCTTCTTAGTCTGTGTTATATCTACCTCATCTCTATTGTTAAACACACATTGGGCTATTTTGACCAGCTCAGACAGGTTATTTCCTTCAAATCCTTCTGCCCTCTGCAGTTTCTTTCTAATATCTGGGGCCGACTGACTGACAAAGGCTAAATTCACAGCCCTCCTATTATTAGGGTCCTCTGGGTCAATAGGAGTATATAACCGGCACGACTCTAAGAGTTGTTCCAGGAACGCCGCTGGTGACTTATCTTCAGTTTGGATGACCTCGCTTACCTTAGATAAGTTAGTGGGTCATCGGGCGGCAGACCAGAGGCTCTGGAGCAGAAGCTGGTGATACCATTGGAGAGCCTCCTTACCTTGGTCAGTGTTGAGGTGCCAAGGCGGACTGACGTTCAGGAGAACATGTTGGATGCAGGCCAGATTGGTGGAAGGCTGCCTGTTGGACTCTAGTACCGCTTTTGCAGCCTCCCTCAGGATTCGCTCCTGCTCCTCTGAGGTAAACAGGACCTGGAGGGGTTGCTGACAGTCGTCCCAGATTAAGGAGGCACTGAAGAGGGGTAGGACAATTCAAGGAGGAAGCTTGACTCATGTCAGTAAAAACAGGCAAGAAAAGAGAAAATCCCCACAAAAGCCAAATAAGCCAGGGCTAGGATCAGCCGCTGACACAGAGTCTAGTCGGACGGGTGCCGGAGCTTGCTGGCAGAGATTGAACAGCACCTAAAAGAGGGGGGTGAAGCCTCAGAAAAAAGAAGAAGACAGGAAAGTGCTTCAGGAGGGCATACAGTCACTGCCGCAGCCTGAGTTTATTTAGCACAGCCTTTATATAAGTTTTGGATACAATAGCAAAGCACAGAGTACAATAGCAAAGCACAATGTACATTACCATAGGAATGCTGACATTTACATAAGTTCCTATATATCCTTCCCTCAGGGTACAAACATCCTTTTCTGTGCTGTAAAACATTCCACTATTTTAAGATGATTTCTTTAGGAGGGAAACCTCCCCTCCCAGGTCAGTAACGTTTAATTCCACACCCTATTCCTAGAACCATTGTTTAAGCAGTCTCAGCAGCTGCGTCATGGCTATCAGCTACGTGACTTCTTCAGTGTCT
Organism: Rousettus aegyptiacus; assembly: GCF_014176215.1. NCBI lineage: Eukaryota > Metazoa > Chordata > Mammalia > Chiroptera > Pteropodidae > Rousettus > Rousettus aegyptiacus. Next base: position 77,271,584 of record NW_023416312.1, on the reverse strand, counting down.
CTTAATGGCTCCTGACAGACAGGGCCATGAAAGCCAGACCTAAGAAAAACTACATTCAACCAGTCCAGACAGACAGACACAATACAGGCAGATAAAAACAGTACATTCAACCAGTCTGAACAGACAGACACAATATAGACAGATAAAAACTAGTCTGGACAGACAGACACAATACAGAATAGTTCATTCGACCAGTCCGGACAGACAGACACAATATAGACAGATAAAAACCAGTCTGGACATACAGACACGATACAGAACACAAAACGCTAGCATACCCAAAAACCTGTAGTCAAGTCTGACGTCTCAGACCTTGACCAAACTAGGAAAGTATTGCTGCGTCCAGCCTTCCACTGGTTCCCCTTAGGGCCCACCAACAGACAGATACCCAGAAACCTGGATACCCGTAGTGCAGTCTGACTCACCGGTGAAGCTGCTCCAGATGGTTCATGCCCAGTTGTTACAGAATTGAACCTTTTGTCCACCTGCCCTCTTGGGCGAGTCTGCCTGGCGTCCAGAGCTGAGAAACATGTCTCAGCAGCCGTCCGCTGGACGGGGCAGGTCCTTGCCCAAGGCGGCCGGGGTCGTAGGTCTTAGGAGATCTCCCTCTTTGGAGAAATCTTGCTCGGGCCTCCAAATGTTGTGGTTCACTCAAATCTAAGACCCACGGAGCCAATTGAGATGAATTGTGAGCTTTTATTAGCCAGCTGGCGACTGACTCTACCACACAGGGTTAGAAGAGATCAGTCCTGAGCTTCCATTAGCTGGTCTTGGGTTGTCTGTGAATCAAAAAATATAAGTCTGAAAATTCTGGAAAGAGGATAAAAAAACACATCACCTGACAGTTCTAACTAGAAATAAAGGGGGAATATTGCATAATGATAAAGATAAATCCACTAAGAATGCATAATCCTAAATGTTTATGTACTGAACAAGAGAATCGCAGAACATATGAAGCTAAAACTGATAGACCTGGAAGGAGAAATAAATCCAGTTACAGTCGAGAACTTCAACACTCCACTCTCAGCAGCTGATAGGACTATTAGAACACAGCAAGGATCTTGAAGAACTGAGTAACATAACCAACTAATAAGATGTAACTGGCATAATGGAACACCCCACTCAATCACAGTAGAATATTTGTTTAAGCACCCTTGAAACATTCAGTATCAGAGATCACATCCTGACCAGAAAGCAAACATCAACAAATTTAAAAGTACTGAAATTATAGAGGGGTGTCTCTGATCACAATGCAATCAAACAAAGTGGAGGGGGGAGGGGAGAGGGAGGGAAGGAAGTAGGGGGAGAGAGAGAAATGGAGGGAGTGAGGGGGAGAGAGGGAAAAGGAAGGATGAGAACACAAGAAATTTTAAAAAATACATAGAACTAAATGAAAATAAAACATATCAAAATATGTGGGATATAGCTAAAGCAGTACTGAGCAGGAAGGATTAAATTAGAGATGAAGAAAGGCCTCAAATCAATAATCCGAGTCCCTCACTCAAGATACTAGAAAAAAGCTAGATACTAGAAAAATAAACCTAAAGGAGGCAGACAGAAGGAAATAATATAAGAATTCAATGAAATTGAAAATAGGAAATAGATATCAATGAAACAGCTTGTTTTTTTTTTCAAAAAGTCAATAAAAATCAATAAACCTCTAGCCATAGTAACAAATATAAAAGGAAAGGAGAAAAGAGAAAATACCAATATAAGGAATGAAACAGGGGCTATCACTACAGATCCTGAAACTATTAAAAGGATAATACAAAAATGCTATGAACAGCTTCATGCTCATGTATTTGACAACACAGAAGAAATGAACCAATCTCTCAAAACTCACAAATTATCACAACTGAATCCTATGTTCAAGTATCGGAAGACTAACATCGTTAAAATGACAATACTACCCAAAACAACCTATATAGCCAATGAAATCTCTACCAAAGTCCTAATGACATTTTTTTTTTGCAGATAGAAAAATGCATCCTAAAATTCATATGGATTTGCAAAAGACCCGCAAAAGCAAAACAACCCTGAAAAAGAACACAGTTGAGGACTCACACTTCTTGGTTTCAAAACGTACCTCAAAGCTGTAGTAATCAAAACAGTGTGCCACTGCCATACGAACAGACATATAGACCAATGAAACTGAATAGAGGGCCCAGAAATAAACTCACGCATATGGTCAATAGATTCTCGATGAGGGTACCAAGAAACGCGATATCCAAATACTGAAGTTGGATCCCTAGCTTGTACCATTGTTAAGGGTGGAAAATTTTCTAATGGCCAACTTCTGCTTCTATAATCTGTTTGTTTGTTTAATGTAAACCAGGGTGTAGCTCTAGGAGAAATTCTGTGCAAAGAAATGCTAATGGCCAACCTCTGCTTCTATAAACCCGCTTGCTTGTTTGATGTGGTTTTAGGCTTTATAAGCTACCTCTTCTGGAAGCTCAGGGCTGATTGATCTCCTTTAACCCTGCATGGTAGAGAGTCAATTGCAGGCCGGCTAATAAAGACTCACAATTCATCTCAATTGGCTCCGTGGTCTTAGATTGGATTGCACCACAACATTTGGAGGCCCCAGCGAGATCTCTCCAGAGGACGAGATCTCCTAAGACCCACGATCCCGGCAACCTTGGGTGAGGACCTGCCCAGTCCAGGGGACGACCGCTGAGAGATGTTCCTCAGCCCCGAATGCCAGACGGAATCGCCCAGGAGGGCAGGTGGACAAAAGGTTCAAGTCTATAACAACTGGGCATGAGCCATCTGGAGCAGCCTCACCGGTGAGTCAGACTGCACTACAGGTATCCAGGTTTCTGGGTATCTGTCTGTTGGTGGGCCCTAAGGGGAACCAGTGGAAGGCTGGACACAGCAATGCTTCCCTTGTTCAGACAAGGTTTGAGACATCAGACTTTACTACAGGTTGGGCCCTAAGAGGAACCAGTGGAAGGCTGGACATAGCAATACTTCCCTAGTTCGATTAAACTCTAAGATGTCAGACTTGACTACAGGTTTTTGGGTACACTAGCGTTTTCTGTTCTTTATTGTGTCTGTCTGTCCGGACTGGTTTTTGTCTGTCTATATTGTGTCTGTCTGTCCTGACTGGTCAAATGTATTGTTCTTGTCTGTCTGTATTGTGTCTGTCTGTCTGTCTGGACTGGTCTAATGTACTGTTTTCTTTAGATCTGGCCTCTGTGGCCCTGTCTGACTAGACTCTGTGTCAGCAGCTGATCCTAGCCCTGGCTTATTTGGCTTTTGTGAGGATTTTCTCTTTTCTTGCCTGTTTTTACTAACATGAGTCAAGCTTCCTCCTCGAATTGTCCTACACCTCTTCAGTGCCTCCTTAACCATTTTAAGGATTTCAGGAGATGAGCCCAAGCCTATGGAGCTGGTATCATTCCCTTTGACCTTCAGAGGTTCTGCCAGTTAGATTGGCCCAGATTTGGAACAGGGTGGCCATCAGAGGGGTCACTCGACCTGCAAACGGCCTTTCAGCCGACCTGGGACGACTGTCAGCAACCCCTCCAAGTCCTATTTACCTCAGATGAGTGGGAGCGGATCCCGAGGGAGGCTGCAAAAGTGGTATTAGAGCCCAACGGGCAGCCTTCCACCAATTCGGCCCGATCAGCCCGGTGCCACATCTGCGCACAAGTGAATCCAGGACCCTCCAAGGAAATACAACAAGGGACGAGACACTGTGGATAAGCACTGGGGGAACACTGGGAGTTGAATTTCACTGAATTTCACAGCCCAAGAACTTTCAGATTCAAATACTTGCTTGTGTTCATTGCTCAGGATGGACTGAAGCCTCCATCAAGCAGGAGATCGCTCAGGTAGTAGCAAGGAAATTAGTCTAGAAATAGTGCCTCGATTTGGCCTGCCCATAACACTGGGGTCCAACAACAGCCTGGCATTCATTGCACAGACCAGCCAATCTCTAGCAAAGATGTTAGGGATCAATTGGAAATTGCATTGCATTTATAGGCCTCAGAGTTCAGGGCAAATAGAAAAAATGAATAGAACCTTGAAAGAAACCTTAACTAAGTTCAAGCTGGAAACTGGCAAAAACCGGGTGATTCTCTTCCTCTTTGCCCTATTAAGGGCTTGGTGCACACCCTGTTGTAAGGGCATCACGCCTTATGAAATAATGTTTGGAAGGCCTCCACCTCTCCTCCCCAAGTTAGGGGAAGAAAAGCTAACATAAGTTCATAATTTTTCAAAGCTTAAGTCTTTGCAAGTCCTCTCTCTCGCATGGCAGGGGCCACATCAACTGGTCTCTGCCACCAGAACAACCGCTCAGTATCTGGTCCAGCCACACAATTATGCTCCAGGTGATTGGATCTGGGTGAGAAAGGTACAGCCTGCTTCTCTTGAGCACCACTGGGAAAGACCTTTCCCTGTCATCCTCACAACACCCACCACGGTCAAGGTAGCTGGATGCCGTCATTGGATTCACCATACTAGAATTAAGGCTGTGCATCCACCACAGGCATCAGAACAATGGACCCTGCGTCGGACAGAGGACCCACTAAAAATAAGACTATCAAGGGTTCAGTCTTGACCATCTTAATTCTCTCCGTCTTAAAGTAAGGGGGTCTTTGTATGGCTTTAGGTGAAACCTGACAGAATGGGAGAGGATTAGACCTACTGTTAACTGCGTATGTCAAAAAAGGGTGCAGGCGGTGAAACTCATGGTTTTCAGAACTCACTACCCACTGCTCCAGGTTGACAAATCAATGATTTGAGTTCTCCTAGAAAACCAGTGGGGAATGTTAAAGGGGGGGAAATTTTCCAGTAAGCCAGCATTAAGGATTTACTCTGACTCTGTTAACCAGGGTGTGGTAATCTGCTTACTTGTTAACCAGGGTGTGGTATTAGGCTTTATAAACTGCCTCTTTTGGGAGCTCGGGGCTGATCTCCTCTGACCCTGAGTGGTAGAGAGTCAGTCCCTGGCCGGCTAATAAGGGCTCACAATTCATCTCAATTGGCTCCGTGGGTCTTAGATTTGAGCGAACCACAACATTATGGCCTTCATTTTAAAGTCTATTTTGTCTGATATAAGTATTGATACCTCAACTTTTTTTTTATTGTTTGTTTCCATTTTCACGAAACATCTTTTATCTTCTTCTTACTTTCAGTCTCTATCTTTCAATCTGGAGTCTCTTGTAAGCAGCATTTGTAAGGGTCTTGTTTTCTTATCCATTCAGCCGCCCTACATTTTGATTGGAACATCTAATTCATTTACATTCAAAAGAATTGTTGATAGATATGTAGTTATTCCCATTTTATTATTCATGTTTTTTAGATAAGTTTTTTTACTTTTTTCTTCTTCCTAAAGAAGCCCATCCAACATTGCTTGTAATACTGGCTTGGTGTGATAAACTCCTTTAACTTTTTCTTGTCTGGGATGATCTTTATTGGTCCTTTATTTCTAAATGATAGCTTTTCTGTATAGAGTAGTCATAGTTGTAGGTCCTTGCTTTTTATCATTTTGAATATTTCCTGACGATCCTTTATGGCCTGCAAAGTTTCTGTTGAGTAATCAGTTGAGCTCCTTTGTAGGTAACTAACTGCTTTTCTCTTGCTGCTTTTAAGAATCTCTCTTTGTCTTTAACCTTTGGCATTTTAATGATGATGCGACTTCCTGTGGGCTTGTTTGGGCTTATCTTGTTTGGGACACTGCGCTTCCTGAGCTTGTATGTCTATTTCCTTTGCCAGGTTAGAGGAGTTTTCTGTCATTATTTTTTCAAATAGGTTTTTAGTTCCTTTTTCTGTCTCTTCTCCTTCTGGTACCCCTATGATGCAAATATTGTTCTGCTGGATGAAATCCCAGAGGCCCCTTAAACTATCTTCATTTTTGGAGGGGATTTTTTTTTTTCTTGTTGCTGTTCTGCTATATTATTTTCTAAATTTCTGCTTTGTCTAATCTACTGTTGATTCGCTCTAATGTAGTCTTCATTTCAGTTATTGCATTCTTCATTTATGACTGGTTCTTTTTTGTTTTCTATCTCTTTGTTAAAGTTCTCATTGAGTTTATCTATTCTTCCCCTTAGTTCATTAAGCATCCTTATAACCAGTGTTTTGAACTCTACATCTGGTAGGTTGCTTGTCTTCATTTTATTGAGTTCTTTGTCTGGATTTTGTTCTGTTTTTTCATTTGGTACATGTTTATTGGCCTCCCTGAGTTTGTTTCTATATATTAGGTAGGGCTGCTATGTCTCCTGGTTTTAGGAGTGTGGCCTTATGTAGTAGGTACACTATGGGGCCCAGTACACTGTCTTCCCTGACCACCTGAGGCTGGTGTTCCAGGTGAGTCCCTTGTGTGGGTTGTGTGTGTCCTTTTGTTGTAATTGAGCCTTGGTCACTCTTTGCATATCAATGGGAAGAATCAACCCTTGGGCTGATTGGTTGGGAGGACTGGCCAGTGACTACAGTGGTAGAGCTATTTTGCAGGGGCTGACCCTATGAAGGAGGATTTGCTTTAGTAGGGCTCTGGTGCCTGCCCTGTCTGCCCTCTGAATATGTTGTTCTCAGATGTAGCCTTGGGTGGTGCTCCAGCTCAGACTGAAGCTGGACACTGGACATGCAGGATGGTGCTTTCTGGGAGGGGTCTTGCTGCAGGCCAAGTTCAGCTTTAGCCTCTGCCTTACCTAGGGCCACCTGGCATGAGTCACCAAGCAATTCGCAAATGGCTGCCACCCATGCTGGGCTTGGATATGCCTCAAGAGGATAAGCCATGAAATGAGGCTGGGTGTCGCTAGTGCCAGTCTTAGGGATGCTCAGTAAGAGGTGGGACATGCTGAAGCTAGGCGCTGCTTGTTTCGATTTCGTGAATCTGTAAGAGATTTTGGGAAAATTGGCAGCATTAACCAAGATAGGCTGTTTGTATGTAAAATCCACTAGAAGTGACTTGGGTGGGCCTGCAAGTTGGGAGGGGCAGCGATTCAGGGTAGATTGAATGACGTTAGCTAGGTTGATGGAGATTCAATATGGTGGCTGCCTTTGCCTGCATGTTGAGAGGGAGGAGGGCTCAACAAAGGAACAGTGGCCTCCTCCAGCACTTCTGTCTGGGAGAAAGCTGCCTCTCTAGCCCTCACCCTGAAGCAAGACAATCCAGTTTTCCTCCATGTTTCCCTGGTGCCCTCTGAGCTGTTGCCCCAGCCCTAGAGCTCAGAGAGCAAGTCTGTCAGTGGGTAAGTCCATGCACTGACCTTTTCTTATGCCAATTTGGTTAGACCTGCCAGAGAACCTAGAATAGTAGAAGAAAAATGTTCTGCCCCTTAAGTTGCAATACTGAAAATATGTGCATAATATAAATGTGTGATATGTATGCATTCTGTCAATAACTATTTACTGAGAACATACTATAAACTGTAGTGGCTAAAAAAATGACTCTTACTGGAAATTATTGTTTGACTATCGCTATGGGAACATAGGCCTTTGATTATAGGAACATAACATTATAAACAAGCTTTCTGCTTCTGTAACCCCACTTACACACCTGACCTGTGAGTTGACAGGTAGTGAATAGAAGAAAAATAGACCTTTGTGTTCAGACAGAATGAAGAATGGGATTTTGGGCTTAAAAACCCTGTACCTTTACATTTTGGGGCTGCTTAATTTGGGGTCTGCATACCCCTGGCAGACTGAGCTGGCTGAATAAAGAGTGTGTTTCCTATAACTCACTGAGTTCTGGTGGTCCGTGCGTCTTTTGGGAGCTGGCAGCTACAACAAAACCAAGTTTGTAATAGAATAGAATGATGATTAAGTGTCATGATAAATTAATACAATGAAATTTACACAACTATTAAAATACTGACAAGAAATGCTCCTAGGAAAATATTCATGAAACAATGAAAATTAGAACACACAATTTTATAAACACTGTAGAACTATAAACTATAAATTATAATAAATCCAGAAACTTCATTAGATGTTTAAGTATCTCATTTAAATGTTTACAGAAATTCTAGTATTATTTCCCCAATGGTACAGATAGGAAACTGAAGCTCATGGGAGTTATGAAAATATAATGAAAATATTATACTAGAATGTTAGTTCCACAAGCTAATGTTGTGCCTTTCTTGTTTCGTTGTGCCTTTCTTGTTTACTGCTATATCTCCAGTGTCTACAACAGTGCCTTGCATATCCAGACACAATAAATAGTTCTTGACTGCCCAAATTGACTGAACCATGATTTAGCCCCAGTGTCCCTATTTGAGATAATTCTTTCATTCAAATAAGTGAGAGCCACCACGACCACCGGGAAATGGGTTCAGAATTGGGTTTAAGTTACTTTGAGTTCTTCAAGTTCTTTGTTGTATTGTGAAGACCTCACTGCCTTGCCTTGCCTTGCCTTGCCTTGCCTTGCCTTGCCTTGCCTTGCCTTGCCTTGCCTTGCCTTGCCTTGCCTTGCCTTGCCTTGCCTTGCCTTGCCTTGCCTTGCCTTGCCTTGCCTTGCCTTGCCTTGCCTTGCCTTGCTTGCCTTGCCTTGCCTTGCCTTGCTGCCTTGCTGCCTTGCCTTGCCTGCCTTGCCTTGCCTTGCCTTGCTTCCTTGCCTTGCCCTTGCCTTGCCTGCCTTGCCTTGCCTTGCCTTGCCTTGCCCTTGCCTTGCCTTGCCTTGCCTTGACTTGCCTTGCCTTGCCTTGCCTTGCCTTGCCTTGCCTGCCTTGCCTTGCCCTTGCCTTGCCTTGCCTTGCCTTGCCTTGCCTTGCCTTGCCTTGCCCTTGCCGTGCCTTGCCTTGCCTTGCCTTGCCTTGCCTTGCCTTTGCCTTGCCTTGCCTTGCCTTGCCTTGCCTTGCCTTGCCTTGCCTTGCCTTGCCTTGCCTTGCCCTTGCCTTGCCTTGCCTTGCCTTGCCCTGCCCTGCCTTGCCTTGCCTTGCCTGCCTTGCCTTGCCTTGCCTTGCCTTGCCCTTGCCTTGCCTTGCCTTGCCTTGCCTTGCCTTGCCTTGCCTTGCCTTGCCTTGCCTTGCCTTGCCTTGCCTTGCCTTGCCTGCCTTGCCTTGCCTTGCCTTGCCTTGCCTTGCCTTGCCTTGCCTTGCCTTGCCTTGCCTTGCCTTGCCTTGCCTTGCCTTGCCTGCCTTGCCTTGCCTTGCCTTGCCTTGCCTTGCCTTGCCTTGCCTTGCCTTGCCTTGCCTTGCCTTGCCTTGCCTTGCCTTGCCTTGCCTTGCCTTGCCTTGCCTTGCCTTGCCTTGCCTTGCCTTGCCTTGCCTTGCCTTGCCTTGGCCTTGCCTTGCCTTGCCTTGCCTTGCCTTGCCTTGCCTTGCCTTGCCTTGCCTTGCCTTGCCTTGCATTGCCTTGCCTTGCCTGCCTTGCCTTGCCTTGCCTTGCCTTGCCTTGCCTTGCCTTGCCTTGCCTTGCCTTGCCTTGCCTTGCCTTGCCTTGCCTTGCCTTGCCTTGCCTTGCCTTGCCTTGCCTTGCCTTGCCTTGCCTTTACTGTCTGCCCTCTGGTGGAGGTACCAATGAGTAACAAATGGCAAGGAAGAAAGGGACAGAGTCATCACTGACTGAACAGATTACCTAGGTCTTATCTATATGCAATTAACATCCAGTTTTGTTTGTTTCTCCATGGCATGGAAACAACTGGACAGATTTTCACCAAATTAGGTGGCTATGTTTGATATGGTGTGGCTTAGAATACATCGTATTGACAAAATTAACTTTGGGGACTCTATAGGGCATCATGGTTATTCTTTTTCTTTCATAGTGAGTTGTATAGCACATCATTTTAAAGATTTGTATGAGTTAAGATATTTACACTGCAAATTTTTCTAAAATGTAAAGGACATTCAAAAATTTTCCTGATTTTTCAAAATTGTTAATTTTTATTTTTATTTTTCTCTGAACAAAAAGAAGAAATTAAATACCACAACATTCACTTCAAAGATTTTGAATATATTTATTAGTTTCACATCATCAAGCATATTTTTAAATGAGAAGTTTTAGAGAGATGGAAACCCAATTTGAAAGGCACACCCATGAAGGCCAATTGGAAAGATGGTCTCTTTCAAGGCAAATAGAAGTGTGATGAGAAGAATGTTTGGTGGAAGATCAGGAGGATTCTGTTCTTTCTGGATAGTTGAAACCAAAATCCAGTTCTAAGAGACATTTGACTGCTGATCAGGAGATATATGAGCTATTAATTCATATGGTTCTGCTTTTATATTTATATTTTAATATTTGAGCTCCAAATCATTTATGCCAAAGAATCTACAACAGTTCTATGTCTAGAATCTGAAAGGAGAGCCTAAATGTTCCAATTAAAAGGTTATGTTGGCCTGAATTGCCAAAGCCATCCTGAGAAAAAAGAATGAGGCTGGAGGCATCACTCTGCCCTACTTCAAATTACACTACAAAGCTAAAGTAATCAAAATGACATGGTATTGGCAGAAAAACAGACACACGGACCAGTGGAACAGAATCATGAGTCCAGAAGTAAGCCCATATTTATATGGGCAAATAATTTTTGACAAAAAAAGTCAAAAACATACAATGAAGAAAGGAAAGCCTCTTCAATAAGTGGTGCTGGGAAAACTGGAAAGCCACCTGAAAAAGAATAAAATTAGACTATTTTCTATCACCACACACCAAAATTAACTCAAAATGGATTAAGGACCTGAATATAAGACCTGAAACAATAAAATGCATAGAAGAAAATAGGAACTAAACTGAAGGACCTTGGACTGAAAGAGAATTTTATGAATTTGACCTTAAAAGCAAAGGAAGTGAAAGCTTAAATAAATGAATGGGACTACATCAACTAAAAAGCTCCTATTCACAAAAGAAATCATCAACAAGGTAAAGAGACAGCCATCCAAGTGGGAAAATATATTTGCAAGCAATGTCTCCAATAAGGGCCTAATATCCTAAATATACAAAGAACTCATACGACTCGATAACAACAAAAAAAACAACAAATGATCCAATAAGAAAAATTGGCAGAGGGCCTGAACAGGCACTCCTCCCTAGAGGACATACAAATGGCCAACAAATATTTGAAAAGATGCTCTACATCACTAGCTATTAGGGAAATGCAAATCGAAACCACAATGAGATACCATCTCATGCCTATTAGAATAGCTATAATCAACAGGATAAGTAATGACAAATGTTGGAGAGGATGCAGAGAAAAAGGAACCATCACACACACTGCTGGTGGGACTGCAAATTGGTACAGCCTCTATGTAAAACAGTATGGAGATTCCTCAAAAAACTAAGAATTGACCTACCATATGATCCAGCAATCCCTCTACTGGGTATTTATCCTAAAGACTTGAAAACCCATATCCAAAAAGATATTTGCACACCGATGTTCATAGCAGCATTATTCATAGTGGCCAGGACATAGAAGCAACCAAAGTGTCCTACAATAGACTGGCTAAAGCAGCAGTGGTACATATATACAATGGAATATTACTCAGCCATAAGAAGAGATGAAATACTGCCATTTGAGACAACACAGATAGACCTCGAGATAATCATACTAAGCAAAATAAACCAGACAGAAAAAGTTGAAAATCATATGATATCACATATGTGGGATATAAACCTAAAAACAAATGAACAGGACAAACAGAGGCTCATGAACATGGACTATAGACTAGTGGTTACCAGATGATAGGAGGTGAGAGAGGAGAGAGGAGGTAGACAGGGTAAAGGGGGTCAAATATAGGGAGTAGGAGGAGGGTGAAGTGGGCAAAGGGGATCAAATATATAGTAGCTGAAGGAAACTGGATTTGGGGTGGTAAACACACAATAGAATATACAGATGTCAAATTATAATGTACACCTAATTGTATTAACCAATGTTAACCCAATAAACTTAATTTGTAAAAAAAAAAAATTTTTTTAAATAAGGCCATGTTGGAGCCAATTACTCAGGCCTCAAAGTTGTAAAATATTTATTAATGGAGCAGCATCCAGAATTCCAAGATCTTTAAGATAATAACCACACTTAAACTGTGCAGTAGAGAGGAATGTCTTTAACTTCCCAAACTACTTGTTCCCTCAAAACTACCTCTTTACCTTTTAAATGCCTGAAATACCAAGTGAGTATATCCCCGCATGGCTGTTAATACATCACAAGAACAAATGCCTCAAATAATCGGCATTGTTTTGTGATGAAGCTGCTTCTATTATAGGCAACATTATGTAATGTGTTCCTGAGTAGTTAGCAACAGAGATCTATCTACTCAGATGTGCTCCAAAGAATAACAATACATATAATCTCTAAAGAAACTTGTTACAAAGTTGAAATTTATTACAGCTCTAAATTAATTATTTCAATTACAGAAAATTATTACAACTCCAACATTCATATTTTAATTCTTTCTATTCAACTTTATATAATGATAGTTAATTATTCTCCTAGAGTTTCCTAGAGTCTCTTTCTATCTTGGCAATTATAATGAAGGCTTGTAGAGTTAACCCCAGTTTTCTCTCTTATTGGCAAAAGGAGATCAGCCTATTAAGCACTTGGAAAGCTCTCCTCAATAACTAGCATAGTGCTTAGTAAATAGAAAATGGTAAATACTCAATAAATATTTGCTGAATGATCAAATGAATGACTTCTCTGAGGTGTGGATTTTGGGTTGTGAATAAGAAATCCAATTCTGGTTAACTTAGGACAAAGAGGAATTTGTTTAAAGGATACAGGGGAGCCAACGGATTTAAGAAAATCTGGAAACCCAGCTCTTTAGAAACGAGGGCAGAAACCAGGCCTATCCAAAAGGTGTTGAGCATGAACAGTTTAATGTTTTATCTAGTCCTTTTTACCACCCCACTCATGGATCAAATTTAAGAGGAAGCTTCTAATCAATTCAGCATGGGTCCACATCACTGCTCCTAAGCTAGAATAGGACAGGATTTCTTAATTAATATTTCTGCCAAACTTTATCCAGTATATATAAGAAGAATTTCCCAAAATAAAGTTGGTGTGCCATTGCCAAAAGAGGGTAGAATGGATGCAGGAAAAGAATGAAGTATTTTTTCAAGAGCTATGTAAGAAAATACTGAGAAAATAAGAGTTAGTAAGAAAAATTACTAAGTAATATTTTAAAGTATTGCCCCAGATGTCTAGACTCCTGAGAATTCCCACAGGCAATAAATAATAGACTCTAGAACAAGAAAATTACTTTCAAAGGGGTATTAAAGCTAAGGGGCCTTTGCTATTCACTATTAATGTAATATAAGGAACTAAGAGTAGGTTTAGTTTGTTCAGAAGAGTTAATAATTAACACATAAAAGTGGGCAAGCAATACTGATCTTCATCATGCGCATTCTCCATAGAGATGCAGAGTAGCCAAGAGGCTATAATCTGAAAAGTATTTAATTCTTTTCGATGCTACTGTAAATGGAATTATTTTCCTAATTGTGCTTTTGTATTTTTCATTGCCAGCGCATAGATATAAAACTGATTTTTGTATGATTTTTGTACCTTGCAAAGTTGCTTAAATTCATTAGTCGTAATAGTTGTTTTGTAGATTCTCTAAGATAACCACGTATAAGCTCACAGTATCTACATACAAAGAGTTTTACTTCTTCATTTCTAATATGGATGTCTTTTTTTCTTGCCTAATTGCCCTGGGCAGAATTTCCAGTACAATGTTGAATAGCAGTGGAAAAAGCAGACATCTTTGTTTTCTTCCTAATCTTAGAAAGTTTTCTGTCTTTCACCATTAAGTATGATGTTAGCTTTGGGGTTTTCATTGATTCTCTTTATCATATTGAGAAAGTTCCTTTTTATCCTTAGTTTTCTGAGTATTTTTCTCATAAAAGGATGTTAGATTTTTATCAAATGCTTTTATTGCATCAATTGAGATGAGTATATAGAGTTCTAGCCTTCATTCCATCACTGCTGGGGCGATGTGAAATCTGGCATCACCCCAGCAGCATGGGGGAGGAGGACGGTGGTGTTGTGTGTTGTCCCTCAGTTCTTCCCCGTCGACGCAGCAAAGAATTACAAGTTGGCGAGACTGAAAAAAGTAAGATTTATTGAAAGTATATTTTAGAAGGAGACAGGCCACGCTAGGGACAGCTGCAGCCCTGTGGAATTTGGGAGGTGAAGAGATAAGACAGTAGTACACCCTAAAGAGAGGGGTGAGTTTTCAGCCAGGAGTGCTGTAACCACACAGAAATGGGAAGATCTGTTTATATTTGAGCCGTGATGGGAGGTCCTAGATGATCCATATGTGAGGTCACCTTGACTGACAGTTGGGTTGGCTGCTACACAATGCTTTGCATACTGTGCATGTGCTTACCCAGAATTCATCCTGTTATAATTAGAGTCATGAACTTCTAGGCATAGTCATGATATTATAATGATGGTATAATGAGGCTGAAGTTATGGGCAGTACTCTCTGCGCGTGCATTTGTAGCTGGATTAGCCAGCAGCTTTTATGGCCCTTGTGCCCTAGGATTTGGGGTGATTTATAACCCTAAAAAGGAGATATTTCTGGGAGGTCCTTAAGAAAGGTCTTCAAGGGAAGTTCCTATGGTTACAGAGTTGAGCCTTGCTCCTGTCGCTCATGCTTGACTAACTACCTAACAATTCTATTAATAGGAGAATTTCAATTGGAGAATTTTAATATTCTTTAATATGGTATATTACATTATTTAATTTCCATATGTTGAAACCACCCTTGCATACCTTGGATAAATCCCACTTGGTCATGGTGTATAATCTTTCTAATATGTTACATGTTAACTTTGACACTATTCTGTTGATGACATTTGCATCTATATTCATGAGGAATATTTGTCTATATTTTTTCTTTCTGTATGTCTTTGTCTGGCTTTGGTATCAGAGTAATTCTGGCCTCAAAGAAGGAGTTAGGAAGTGTTCCTTAGTGTTCTATATTTTGAAAAGTTTGAAAAGGGTTATTGTTTGTTTCTTTAGTGACTTTTCATAACTAAGTTTGTAAGGTGCAAGTTCTCTGTCACATATGGCACCGAATTTTTGGTCACATACACTTGGTGGTCAGCTAGTGATTTAACAGGGAATTACTTAAATGCCTGGGACAACAACAACAAAACACTCTTGTAGTCTTTGCTGAGGGACCCTGTGTATATTGTGGTATGCCATCAATAATCAGGCAGTTTAGTACTCTGCCTGAGCTTTCACTATGGACTTGCACTGAGCCCGGAGGTGAGCCATAGGTGAGAGCTTATGACCTTATCAGGTCTTTCCTGAATATTTGCACAGCCTTATGTATACTCATGGCTTAGATTCCTAGGAATTTATAGGAGCTTTTCAAAACCCATTTTACTCAAAGCATTTTATTTCTCAGCCTCTTCTACCAAGCTTTTAGTTTTCTGTTGTTTGACATTACTGTTAACTGATGCTACCGGCAGAGAAACTAAAACATTTGCCTTTAAATATTTTCAGTGAACAGCCCCGCCTCAGCCCTGGGAGAGTTCCAAGTTAAGTAAAATAAAGACAAACTCTTTGAACAAAACCTTCAAGGAGATACCAGAAAGGTCAAAAAAATCAACTACAGAAGATTAGATTGAACATGGCAGCATGAGACAGCCCCAGATCTCTCTCCTTGAAACAACAATAAGCTAGACACCTAAAACTCAACAAAAAACACTCAAACTGCACACCAGCATGACTGAACATGAGATCTGCACATAAGAGGTGATCGGCCAGAGGAGACGAAAATGAGGGTGAGATTGAGCCAAAGCGAAGTATAAAACAGGCTTTATTAGGGTCTGCAGGCGAGGTTCGCTGGTCCAGCCAAATGGCCAGGGAAGTTGCGCGTGCCTGGGGTATAGGCGCAGTTTTTAAAGGTTTTGGCCCAGGATGTCAGTGGGGTTACAGGGCGGGGACTTTTCTGTTTGGCTGATCTTGCCACCCGGGAAGTCTCTGCTGTAACTTTGGTCATGAGCTGCCGGCCAGCTTAGGTATTGAGCCACCTTCCTGCTGGCATAATGGCGCCCATGAGCAACCGAACATTCCCGACCCCTTAAGATAGGAAATGGGACGTTGGTGTCGTCTGGCTGCTTCCTGCTGAGGAGGGGCGACATAGGAGGGGTATCTTAAGGAGCCGGGGTGTCCGCGTCACCCAGTTGGGGAATGGGCTGGTAGGGGTCAAGCAGCTGGAGCAGCATTTGGTGGACAGTGACTCTGGATATCTCATGAAACCACGTTTTTAGGAATTCTATAAAACATGGAGCTAAGAGGAGAAGGATGAGGATTATTAGCAGAGGGCCCAGAAAGGGGGCCTTCTGGAGTTTCTTTGGCAGCCTGATATAGACGTTTAGCAAGGAGAGCAAAGTTGGGAATCCAGTGGTGGAAGAAACCAAGGAAGCCAAGGACTGACTGAATTTTGGCCGCCGTGCGTGGCGGTTGGAGATCACGGATAGCGGTAGGCTGTAATGGCTTGAGTGGAGGGAGAGAGAGACCAAGGTAGGTTACGGTAGACTGGGCAATTTGAGCTTTAGAGGGGGAGACACGGTAGCCTTTTGAGAATAAGAAATTAAGGAGGATGGTAGAGGCTCGGAGGCATTCTTTACGGGAAGGAGAGCAGACAAGATCTCGACATATTGAAGTACAGTGGAAGGTGAAAGGTCACAGGTGACTAAATCAGAGGCTAGGGCTTGGCCAAGAAGACGTGGGCTGTCGCGAAAGTCCTGGGGGAGGACGGTCCAGGTGAGCTGTTGTGTTCGGTGTGTGTCAGGGTCTTCCCAGGTAAAGGCAAAGAGGAACGTAGAGTTGGGTGTGAGGGAATGGTAAAGAAGATGTCTTTAAGGTTGAAGAGAGAGAAATGAGAGATGTCGGGAGGAATGTGAGAGAGTAAGGTATATGGATCGGGAACGACCAGAGAAAGAGGGATGACTGCAGAGTTAATGATACGGAGGTCTTGGACTAGGCGGTACTGGCCAGAGGTTTTTTTAATGGGGAAGATTGGGGTATTACGGGGAGAGGGAATTTGTAGGGACAAGGAGGTTCTGTGCCAGCAGCTGAGTGACGATAGGTTTTAGTCCCTGGAGGTGTTGTTTAGAGATTGGAAACTGGGGACAATTGGGAAAGGAAGTGGAGTCTTTTAGTTGGATACGGACAGGTTCATGGTGAGTGGCAATGGTAGGGGTGTCTGTATTCCATACAGACGGGTTTACATCAGGAAGGAGGTTAGCGACAGGGAGTGCAGGGTTGGTAGATAAAGTTGGGTGGAGAATCATTAGGAAGGAGGGTGCTGCATGGTTGAAAGAGATAGTGGCATGGAGTTTAGATAAGATGTCGCGGCCTAGCAGAGGCATGGGGCAGGAGGGTATGACTAAGAACGAGTGGGTGAAAGGGGTCTCCTCATAGGAGCAAGAAAGGGGTTGGGTTTGGCTGGGGTTAGAGGGGGTTCCATCTACCCCAACAACAGTGATCTGGGAAGGAAGAGTAAGGCCCGAATGAGAGGGAAGGACCAAATAGGTAGCCCCCATATCCATCAGGAAATTAATGGACTTACCCGCTACCTGGAGCATGACCCTGGGCTCTGCGAGGGTGACCGGAGTGCCAGAACCTGGTCCTCTTCAGTCTTCGGCCAGGCCTAGGAGCTCGAAAACCGGGTGTTGTCCTTCATCCTCCCCTCCGTGTGGAAGCGCCAAGGGCCGAGGAAGGCCCAGACAGTCAAATTTCCAGTGGCCCAGCTACTTGCACTGAGGGCAAGGCTTTGTCGGTGGTCGAGGATTGGGGCATTGGCGAGCCTAGTGGCCATCTTTGCCACACTTGAAGCAGGCACCAGGTGGCGCAGCTTTAGGGTGGGTCACGCAGGCTGCAGATGACTGTGGTCCCCCCAACGTGGGCCGCAAGGCTGCAACCAAGGCTTGGGTTTGGAGGCTGACCTTTTGTTGGAGGCACGCTTGTCGGGTGGCCTCAAATGAAGTTTTTTATTTGTAATAAACAAACATTTTTAAGGCAAAATCACTTCACATACAAACTCATTCATAATAAACAGTACAGAAAAGAAATTCAGAGTTCATAGAATCACACAAAAAAAGACAAAGATGCATTTTGATGAAAAAAAAAATCAACCTCCATGATAGAGTTACATGGCATATGATCTGCTAGTTAGAGAAAGTTATAGTTTCCACAAACTGGTTGATCCTTAAACTTTCACTGAATAATTTTGTGACTGTACTTAAATGCATATGATCAACACCCCTTACAAATAGCTTTTTGAAGTATCTTTACTATAACATTTCATACACCCCATCTCCCTACCAAGAAATCCAAGGTTCTAAGCACTTCTCTTGACTCTTGCTAGAGTCGTCCCAAAGAACTTCAAGAGGATATTGGACTAACGATGATTCACCAATTTGTTTAATACTTTAAAGCATAGTTATTAGTTATAGGATTTTATTGGGATCTTATGTAAATGAAACTTTAATAGGGCTGTTCGTATTAATCAGGATCTCCTAGAGAAACAGGACCAATGGGGATGAGTGTGTGTGTGTGTGTGTGTGTGTGTGTGTGCGCATTTGTAATGAGAGAGAGAAGAGAGAGAATGAGAGGGGGAACGGATTTCTTTAAGGAATTGGCTTACATAATTTTGTGGGCTTGGGCTGACAAATTTGAAATTTGTAGGGACTGCTGACAGATTAGAAATTTAGGTAAGAAGCGATTTTGCAGTCTTGAACCTGAAATCTGCAGCACAGGCCAGCAGGGTGGAAACTCAGTCATAATTTCAGTGTTACAGTTTTGAGGCAAATTTACTTCTCCTTTAGGAAACTTTTGTCATTGCTGTTAAGGCCTTCAGCTGATTGGATGAGGTCCACCCACATTATGGAAGGTTAGCTGCTTTACTTAAAGTCAACTGATTGTAAATGTTAATCACATTTAAAAAAATATCTTCATAGCAATGTCTAGACTAGTGTTGGAACAAACGACTAGGTACCATAGTCTAGTCAAGTTGACACATAAAAGTAATTGACAAACTTTTTTTTCATTTCAACACATTCTTGTGGTAGTCTGTGAAAACCCAAAAGAATAGGGTGTTATTTTACATGTCCTTCTTTCAGGAGTAGGAGTAAGTTTTTCTAAAGACAAATGGTTCCTTCCTCTCCACAGTGTACCTTTGCCATACATTGGACAGGCTTGTATTCTGTAACTAAGAACCACATTTTTTGTGACACAATGACTTGCAAGACAAGAAAAGGTGTACATCTCTGTGGCTGAGACTTATAATGCTCATTAATGTCAGTTCTCCTCTCCTTCTGAGCACATAGGAAATTACACTTCCCCATCCATCCTAAAGTTGGTCAAGGCTATGGTGGCAAGTTTGGCCAGCGGGTTGTGGGCTGAAGTGCTATCTATCACCTCTAGAATATGCTATTTAATTGCTTGTGCAAGATCCTCAAACTGTCTTTCTTCCCATGTTACATAAATCAGGTTTAAAACAACCATATATTTAAGGTGTGCAATTGATGGTGAAGCCCCAGCAGCCCGGATGGTATAGTTACCATATTGAGAAACAGTAGTGCTAGAAAGTTGCTCAGACATACGCTGAATATGAGAGACAAATAAATCTTTGTTGTATTAAGGCACTAACACTGGGAGTTATCAGTTACTGTATTATAAACTAGTATATCCTCAACTAATTGTCTCTTCAAACTTGAGGGGATAGGAGGAGGCAGGTGTCCAGCTTTAACCAAATTTTCCATTCTTCTCCTCTGCTTAAGAAGTAGCTGTCTTCCTCCTTCCCATCATCCTCCTTTCTAGTGCTCTTTCTATTATACACAGCTACTCTCACTCCATTCCCCATCATAAACCCAATATACAAACTTCCATGTGTCAAAACAAATTGTTCTAAAATTCAGTATTTTAAAATGCTTCTTTGAAACACTCTGTACTTCTATCAAATAATAAATTAAAACTTGCTGAACAGTGAGCACTGATTTAAAAACCAATAGCTAGTCCCTTCAAATACTATCCTATTCCTTATTTATAAGAGATTCAGAGTCTCTGATGTGTTAAAACACCTCAGCTTGGAGTTCTTAGCCAGTCAAAACACAATACCAAAAATGTAAAGTCGAACACTTGACCCCATTGTACTAAGGGCCACTAACCAAAATGATTACATTTCTGGCAGGTACTGGCATAATGGAAAAAGCATCATTGGAATAAAATATTGCCATAGAGGTGCCTGTTTTTATAAGCAAATGTGTTGGCAAAACCTATTTAGCAGCTGGCAGCTTTTATGAAAGGCAGCATTGTAGGTCATCAACTCTTGTTTCATTTAAACTATCCAAGGCGAGGAAGGGGAAAGACAGAGGAAGGATAAGTTGGAATCTGTCCGTTTTGATGGAAAGTTAACAAGGTGTCTAGAATGAATTATAACACATCGAAATTTTTTTGAAAATATTGGTGGATAAAAGTTGAGAAAGCCATTACTTAAAATATACAAGCAGAGATCTTGGGAAGTAGAAATGCGAATTCATCTTTAGTTCGAGCTACTCATTTTGAGGGAGAGTTTGGGGAGAAACCTTAAATCGGCCCTTCAGTTCCATACATGCACAGTAAGTAATGATAATTTGTTCTTCAAGTAAATTATGAAGCAACATGAATGAAGATATTTTTAAACTGATTAACTGAGTTCTGTTTGGTAATATAAATTGTTGCAAAAATCATTGGGGTAGTTGAATTAGAGTTCACCTTACATTTCTGCAGATTTTTTTTTTTTGCCCTGGAGGATTGTCCTTCACCTTATAACTACTTTTTGTTTTGGAAATATGTCTTCTCATCTTCTCCTGTTTGAGGAATTGAGCCTAAAAGATCACACAAAAATGGCCTCCTCCTTAAGCAGTAGAGATGGAAAATAAAATTAAACCAAATTAAATGCTAGCTTCATAATTCTGTAGTTGAGGGCTAGATTATTTGGACAACCCTCCTACTGAAAACAACTGAAAAAACTGGATAAAATAGAAAAATCACCATCGTAAAAACATAAAAGAACTGGCAGGACAGTACGGATTTACCAAGCTAAAATTAAAGGGAAAATATTCCCCAAAGAGGTGAATAAGAACAAAAGCATCTTTTTCACTAAGGATTTTTGACAATACCTCAAATTTTGAATTTTGACTTTGAAAACTCACAGAACAAGTGGTAGCAGGACAGAAGTCAAAGCCCAGAGCTCTCACATATAAGAAACCTTCTCCATAATAATATAGGATGCCAGAGTGCTACCCCTCAGGGAAGGATTGAACCAGAATTAGGACAATCTTTACATGGACCAAGTCTGATTGTATGGGTAATTCAGAGAACCTAGACTTAAGGCAGCATCATATTGTTGGTACCCTGACAAAAACAAATATATATCCTTTTTGGAGGAAGATGCCTTTACTCTTTATCTTAAATTATTCTTACCAAAAAAAATTAAACACAATGAGCAACACAGTCAAAAATGTCCAAGCACACAAGGACTTCAAGAGCAAGAACCAGTAGAAATAACCAACAAAATCAATATCACTTTTTAAACTGAGAAATCATCAACAAAGTATACAAAAATGCAAAACAAAAATGCCACTAAATAGACTATAAAAAGAATGTTTAGGGTGAAGGGTTAAAGAAGTACACATTAGTAGTTGATAGTTGGTCATGGGGATGGGGGAGCACGGCAGAGGGAATGCAGTTAGCATTAATATGATGGCTAGGTGGAGGGCTTGGGGAGAGAGGGAGCAATTGAGGCGATCATTTTATGAACTACATAGATGTCTAACCAGTGTACTGTATATTGTATACCTGAAACTAATTTAAATAAATATTTTTTTAAAAGATGAATAAAAACAGAATGGGAAAATGTGAATAAAATGCTTTTTTATAAGTTTAAAAAAAGAAATGCTTATTTACAGTAAAAGAACTGAAACAATTAGGCAGAACATTACCTTGATTGACCTCAGTTGGGATTATTCAATAACTAGAGAAGATATAAATAACCAAGACAGGTCCAGAGATGAAAAGCAGATTTCTTACATACATTGAAAACATTTTTTTTTAAATAAGGAAAACAAAAATCAGCTAAGCCGACTCAAGAAGAAATAGAAAATCTGAACAGATCTATAACAAGAAAAGAAACTAAATCAGTAACCAAACCACTTCTAATAAAGAAAAGCTCAGGACCAGATGTCTATACTGGTCAATTCTACCAAATATTTCAAATATTCCAAATAGTCCAAAAAATAGAAGCGGAGAGAACACTACCTAACTCATTCCTAAGACTCTCATTATCCTGACACCAAAACCAGACAAAGACAGTACAGAAAAGAAAACTACAGACCAATATCTTTAGTGAATACAGATACAAAAGTCCTCAAGAAAATACTAGCAAATCAGATTCTGCAGCATATTAAAAGGAATGTAATCACAATGAGATACCACTTCAGAAAACCACTAGGGTGGTTATATAAAAAAGAAAGAAGTTAACAAGTATTGGTGAGGATGCAGAGAAATAGGAACTCTCATACATTGCTAATGATAATACGAAGTGATGAAGCTACTGTGGAAACTAGTTTGGTAGTTCTGAATCAATTAAATATAGAGATACTATATGACCCCACAATTCCCCTTCTAGATATATACTCACGGGAAGTGAAAACATATATTCACACAAAACTTTGTAACAAATCTTCATAGTAGCATTATTCATAACACCCCAAAAGTAGAAACAACCCAAATGTTCACTGATTAGTGTATAAACACATGGTAGTATATCCATATAATGAAATATTATTCAACCATATAAAGGAATGAAGTACTGATACATGGCACAACATAAAGTATCTGTTCTGCCTATTTTTCATTGAATTGTTTGCTTTTTGTTTTTGTTGTTGTTGTTAAGTTGTATGAGTTCTTTATGTATTTTGGATAGTAATCTCTTATCAGATGTATCATAAGCAAATATTGTTTCCCGTTCATTTGGTTGTCTTTTTGTTTTGTTTTCTTTGTTTCCCTTGCCCGAGGAAATATATCTGAAAAGAAATTACTCTTGGTAATAGCATAGAGTTTACTGCTAAGTTTTCTCCTACAAGTTTTAATGTTTTGGGTCTTACATTTAAGTCTTTAATCCATTTTGAGTCTATTCTTGTATACAGTATAAGAAGGTGGTCCAGTTTCTTTCTTTTTTTTTTGCATATATCTGTCCAATTTCCCCAACACCATTTATTAAAGAGACTTCTTTACCCCATGGTATATTCTTACTTCCTTTGTCATATATTAAGTGAGTGTATAGCTGTGGATTTATTTCTGGGCTCTCTATTCTGTTCCATTGATCAATATACCTGTTTTTATGTCAGTACCATGCTGTTTTGATTACTGTAACCTTGTAGTATATCAGGTAGTGTGGTACTCTAGCTTCGTTCTTCTTTCTCAAGATTTCCAAGGCTATTTTAGGGTCTTTTATTGTTCTATATAAATTTTAGAATTATTTGTTCTAGTTCTTCAAAAAATGTCATTGGTATTTTGATAGAAATTGCATCAAATCTATAGATTGCTTTTGGTAGTATGGCCATTTTAACAATGTTGGGTCCTCCTACCCATGAGCATGGTATATGCTTCCATTTATTTGTATCTTCTTCAATTTCTCTTTTCAATACATAATGTTCTGAGAATAGGTCTTTTACCTCCTTGGTTAATTTAATTCCTAGATATTTTATTGTTTTCAATGCAATTGTAAATAGGATTGTTTTCTTAATTTCTCCTTCCAAAAGCTCATCATTGTGTATAAAAATGCCACTGACTTCTGAATATGACTTTTATATCCTGCTACTTTACTAAATTCATTGATCAGTTCTAGCATTTTTTTTTGGTGGAATCTTTAGGGTTCTTTATATGTAGTATCATGTCATTGGCAAATAACTAGAGTTTTAATTCTTCCTTTCTAATTCAGATAAAATTTATTTTCCCTTCTTGTCTTATTGGTGTGGCTAATACTTCAGATACAATGTTGAAGAGGAGTGGTGAAAGTGGACATCCTTGTCTTGTTCCTGATCTTAAGGAAAATGCTTTTAGCCTTTCCCCATTGAGTACGATGTCAGCTATAGGCTTGTCATATATGGCCTTTTATTATGTTGAGGTATGCTCTCTCTGTTCCCATTTTGCTGAGAGTTTTTATCATAAATGGATGTTGAATTTTGTCAAATGCTTTTTCTGCATCTATTGATATGATCATATAGTTTTAATCATTTGATTTGTTAATATGGTGTATCACATTAATTGATTTGCAGATATTGTACTACCCTTACATCCCAGGAATAAATCCAACTTGATCATAGTGTTTGATGTTTTTAATGTATTGCTGAATTCGGTTTACTAATATTTTGTTGAGGATTTTTGCATCATTGTTAGTGAGATATCATCCTAGTTTTCTTTTTTGTAATATCTTTGTCTGGTTTTGAAATCAAGGTAATGTTGCTCTCATAAAAGAAGTTAGGAAGCCTTCCCTCTTCTTAAATTTTTTAGAAGAATAGAGATTAATTCTTCTTTGATTGTTTGGTAAAATTTGCCTATAAAGCCATCTGGTCCAAGCTTTTTGTTTTTGATTAACAATTCTATTTCATTGGTGGTAATGAGTTGGTTCAGATGTTCTGTTTCTTCTTGACTCAATCTTGAGAGATTGTATGGTTCCAGGAATGTGTCCATTTCTTCCAGATTATCCGATTTGTTGGCATATAATTTCTCATAGTATTTTCTTATGATGCTTTGTATTTCTGTGGAGTCCGCAGTTATTTCTCCTCATTTTATTTTATTTTATGTTATTTTAGTCCTCTCTCTTTTTTCCTTGATGAATCTGGCTAAGTAAGGGTCTGTCAATTTTGTTTATCCTTTCAAAGAAGCAGTTCTTGGTTTCATTAATCTTGTGTATTTTTTTTTCCTCCCCCCCCCTCACCACTTCCACCCCTGACCTATAGATGTTGCTATTTCCCTTTATAAGAACTGGATCTCTGAAGGCAGGGCGTCTCCTCCCATATGCTCACGGTGTGCACCTGGGGCCTGGCGCACCAGAGGCCTGGAGCACCCCGGGCCTGGTGCACCCGGGGGTATGGTCCTGGGGGTATGGTCCATAGCTCTACCTGGGGTGCAAACCCAGGCCTTTCTGCATGTAAAGCAGACGTCCTATCTGCTACAATATGGAGTCACCCCCTATATTGTTTTAATAGACTCTATTTCATTTATTTCCGCTCTGATCTTTATTATTTCCTCCTTTCTACTCACTTTGGGCTTTGTTTGCTGTTCTTTTTCTAGTTCTTTTAAGTGTAAGATTAGATTGCTTATTTGAGCTTTTTCTTGAAGTAGGCCTGTATTGCCATGAATTTCCCTCTTAGGGCTGCTTTCACTGTGTCCCATAGATTTTGAACAATTGTGTTTTCATTTTCATTTGTCTCTAAGTATCTTTTGATTTCTTCTTTGATCTTATTAATAACCCATTCATTGTTTAGTAACATGCTATTTAGCCTCTATGTGTTTGTGTATTTTCTAGTTTTTTTTCTTGTAGTTGACTTCTAGTTTCATACCACTGTGATTGAAGAAGGACATTGATATGATTTCAATCTTCTTAAATTTATGGAGACTTGTTCTGTGTCCTAAATGTGGTCTATCCTGGAAAATGTTCCATGTGCACTTGAAAAGAATGTATATTTTGCTTTGGGGTAAAATGCTCTGAAAATATCTATTAAATCCATCTTGTCTAGTGTATCTTTTAGGTCCCTTGATTCCTCGTTGATTCTTTGCCTGGAAGATCTGTCCTTTGGTGTCGATAGGGTGCTAAAGTCTCCTACTATGAGTGTATTACTGGTGATCATTCCTTTTATGTCAGTTAATAATTGCTTTATGTATGTAGGTGCTCCTTTGTTGGGTGCGTATAGGTTTACTTAGGTTACATCCTCTTGATTTATTGATCCTTTTATCATTGTATAATGCTCTTCTTTGTTTCTTATTATAACCTTTGTTTTTTAAATTTATTTTTTCTCAAAAAATTAATTTTATTAGATAATTAACATTTTCAAAAAGCGATGTGATGTACCATTCACAGACAACTTATAACAAATATTTTAAAGAATTGTAGCATTACCTTAAGTGATGTAATAGGAAAATGTTTTTTTAAAAATTACATTGATCAAAATATTCTAAATTAAGAACGTAAAATAGATTAAAAACATGCTAGTTACAAAACTGAATTTGTTATCTGGAAGGCTCGAATTCCTACTGGCTGTAAGTTTTTATTCTCCCTACTTAACCTTGCTGCATGCCAGTGTCATCATCATTAAGTGGAGATAATAAATCCTGCCCTTTCTGCTTGCAAATTGATCAAAGGCTGATGAGCTCGCACTTGCCAATAAAACAGCACAAAGCTTCACATTTCTGTGGCTTTCAGTCGAGGTACCATTCAACAATCAAATTTTTGTTTTAAAAACTATCATTATTAAGAATCTTGCTTGTTGTAGAGTGTCTTATGGAAGGCTTTGTGTGAGGACAAATAACTATGTATTGGAAAATGCTAATTTAATTCTGTCAAAATAAATGTAAGATTTTTTTCCCCAAATTTTACTAATTTTCTTATCTTGATGTCTTTTATCTGTCAGAATAATTTTTTAAATTTAATTTTATTATATTTTTAATATTCTGTCTTTTTATTTTGAAATAATTATAGATTCATAGTGTCTTCACTTTTTCCTTCTGTTTTTAAATTAAGTTTATTGGAATAACATTGGTTAATACAATTATATAATTTTCGGTGTACATTATAATTTAACATCTATATATTCTATTGAGTGTTTACCACCCAAAGTCCAGTTTCCTTCAGCTACCATATATTTGTTCCCTTTTACCCGCTTTGCCCTCCACCTACTCCCGTGTATTTGACCCCCTTTACCCTGTCTACCTCCCCCCTCCTCCCCCACCCCACTAGTAACCACTAGACTATAGTCCTCTGGTAACCAATAGTCTACAGTCCATGTCCATGAGTCTCTGTTTGTTTATCCTGGTCATTTGCTGCCTTTAGGTTTATATTCCACATATAAGTGATAGCATGTGATTTTCAGCTTTTTCTGTCTGGCTTATTTCGCTTAGCGTGATTATCTCCAGGTCCATCCATGTTTTGAACTCTGTCTCTGGTAGGTTGTTTGCTTCCATTTCATTTAGCTTATTTTCTGGAGTTTTCTCCTGTTGTTTCATTTGTGGCATGTTTCTTTGTTTTCTCATTACATTAGCCTCTCTGTGTTCGCTTTTATGTGTTAGGAATATTTGTTTTATCTCTCAGCCTTGGCCAGATGGCCTTATGTGGAAGGTTTCCTATGTGACCCAGTGGCACACTCTCCCTGATCCCCTGTGCAGGGGGCCATAGACATAATCTTTGTGTGAGTTGTGTGTGATCTTCTCTTTTAGCTAAGCCTTTATTGGTGTTAATACATCAGTGATTGGAATTAACGCTTGGGCTGACCGACTATGGGAATTGGCTGCACCCACACGGTAAGAGATGCTGTCTGAGGGCTGACCCCACTGAGTGGAATTTGCCCTAGCAGGCTTGTGTACTTTTTGCAACCACCCTTTCTGTGTACCACTTATGGGACTAGTCAGGAGTTGCTCTGTTGTGATTTAGTGCCAGCTTCTGGAAGCGTTGTTTTTGTGGCCCCTTGGGAGAGAGTCTCCAGTAGACCAAAGTCAGTCACTGCCTTTGATTACTCAGGGCTACCTGGTGGGAGCTCTAGGCAGATGGTTGTTGCCTATACAGGATCTATAGGTATGTGTAAGGAACAATGATGTAGACAGCAGTTTGGTTATCCCTAATCACTGACCTAGGGCAATTTAGCAGAGGAACCAGTGCTCCTCAATGCCTGACACCACCTGTCAGTTGCCTGTAAGTGTCTGAAACTGTAAGAGCATCTGTGTGAAATGCATGTTGGATGGTGCAGGGACCCTGGGAGTCTCTTGGGTTTATTGAGCAAATTTTCCTCTGTCACTGAAGTGTCAGTTTATATGCCAATGCTGTCTCTGTGGCTCCCTGTACAAGTTTCCAATTGTAGCAAGGCCAGTTGCTGCCCACATCAAGCCTGCAAAAATACCTGAACTCTGTTTAAGAATTACTGAAGTTTGTGAATGTGAGTTTGTAGCCCACCACCCAATGTTACTACGGGATAAATGGGCTTTGCATGGGCCATATGAACTGAGTGCTGTTGTTTGCTGTTGAAATCTCATTAAACTTGAGAACACTGGGAGCCCGCTTGCCACAGGTAATTTCTGGGTTAGGTGGGCATCATCTCAGTGAGGCGCGGGGCATTGGGTCTACACAGCACCGGATTTGTTGCCAGCTTTGAGACTGCAGGCTTCCACAAAAATCAGATATCACTGCACGACCTACTGTCATTTGTGATGGGCCCACAAAACCCCTGAGATCTACCCAAGTGATACTGTATCTTGTGCTGACAGCCATTGCTGTCACCGTCTTCCCGTCACTGTATTCCCTGAACTTTGCTCACTTCGATGCCTGAGATCTGTTGACTGTGCAGAATGAGTCACCCCAGGGCAAGGGGCAGCTGCCTGTTAACATGCCATGGATTGGATGGAGCAGGAGCTTAGGGCCCCAAGGCCAATAGCCTCAGTTTTCTGCACTTTCTGTGTCTGCATGTTCCCACAGTAGTCACAGATCACAGGGAGACAAGCTTCTGTCTGGGGCAGTCTCACAGACCCTTGCGTTCCCCTCAAGAGATATTACAGCTTGTACAGGCAGGCAGCAGTGGCTTGCCCACAACGGCTTTTCCTGAACTGTGCTCACTACACTAGCCAAGGTCTGTTGCCTGCACAGAATGAGCAACCTCAGAGAAGAGCAGGTTTGTGGGAGGCTGCCTGTCAATGGGCTGCAGGCACTTTGTGGATTGTGTGAAGCTGGATCTCAAGGAGACAAGGGCCGTCAAGCCGATACAACTTCAGTTTTGCTACAACTTCTGTGCCCGGGTATTCCCACTATAGTCACAGATCACAGTGAGACCAGCTGCCATCTGGGGCAGTCCCATAGACCCCTGTGATCCTCCCACGTGATATTCCAGCTCTTGAAGGCAGCAGAGGTCTGCCTGCAACTGATTTCTCCACAATGTCCGCACAGTGCAAGCCAAAGTTTGTTGCCTGTGTGGATTGTGAGACCCAGGGGAGGGGCATGGCAGTGGAGGTTCACTGTCAATGGACTACCTGGGGCAATTTTGGGTTGGGTGGGATGGGGTCTCAGGAGACAATGGCTATCAGATCAATACATCCTCAGTCTTGCTGCAATTTTGGTAACTGTTCCTGCATTCCCACAGAAGTCCCAGGTCACAGCAAGACAAGCTGCTGTCTGGGACTGGCCCACAGATTCCTGATGTCCACCCAAGTTCATGTGGGTAGCAGTGATTTGCCTGAAATTATCTCTGAAATGCACGCTCACAGTGCTTGCTGCCCACTGCGAACGTTTGGCCCTGAAACGGTGCAGGGTATGGCAGCCATCCAGCAACAATAGTCCTGGGTCATCTGCAGGTTGGGTGGGGCAGACTGACCTCCTCAGGCCAGCGCTTCCTAATGGCCTCTGTGGGAAGGGTCTGCACAGTGAAGCTGTGTGTAGATTGCCCAGTATGTAGATTGCCCCATAAGGGGGCCCAACTAAGGCACAGTTGTGGCTGCCTTTCCAGCCCTCGTTCTGGCACCAGATGATGCAGACTTTCTCAGTATGAATCCCTCACGAGCCTCTGACCCAACACTGGTATCCTGGGTGAGTGTCTGCTGGTTAGAAAGCCTGTGTGCGAGGCCTTCAAAGGGGCATTTAGGGTTTTAGTTTTCCTCCCTCCATCTCACCCAGATGACCACAATCCCCTCTGGTTTTCACAGAGTTATTGGAATCTCCTCTTCCCTGGGCTGGACCCTGTGGTAGGGATTCCCTGAATGAGGCTAGGAATCCCCCTTCCTTCAGGGGAGCCTCTGCAGCCTTGCTTTCTCTCCCAGTGTTCCTCCACCACCACCTGTGGGTGCAGGTCCAGCCTTGTTTGTGACTGCCTCTCCTGCTGGCTTTGATGTGGCTCTGTTATATTATCAGACATAAGTGTTACGATCAGCTGGACTTCAGGTGATTCTCCACTTTGGCTGTTTTTTTATCTAGTCTGCCATCTTCCTCTTCTTATTCTCAGTGCACTTTTTTAATCTCAATATTTCAATTTAAACTTTTTCCTTTTAACTTATTAGCATACTTTCCACCATCTCCAACCATTAATTTTATAGAAGCAAAAGGTGAGGCTATTACCAGTTGATGAACATGTGGTTCGATTTTTGTTAAAAACAGCAATGAAAACCTCACGATTCATTTTGTTTGTCTTAAATGTATTTCTTAGAAGTAGAATATATAGAGATTTCCTTAAAACCCTGTATATTTGCTTTGCACGATCTTTTCTGGTGGTATTCTCCCAGAATGATGAAGAAGGAGGCTTATCTATATAAATTGCTTCGAACAAAGTCAATCCATGAAATCTAGCCACTGAGTTATTTCTACCCTCTGATGATTTGTTTGGAGCAGCTGAGGAGGAATGGGTAGGAGCTTTATGTATGTCACTTTGGCAAAGTGGTTCAGCACCTACCACTGGTCTTATCAGTAGCTATCAATTGGTAAGTGGCTAAGATGTTGTGGAAGAGAGTGGAAGCAATGTGATGCAGTAGTGGTAAGCCTCTCTATGACATAGTTGTCATAGTCTATTTTACATTCCATCTTGGTCTTTTCAAATGCACTGTTTAACAGTCCCAGAATAAATCGAACCATGATTTCTAGTTTACCATTCAACATCTTTCATATGGGTAATTCAATCTCATTAAGCTTGAGAAACATTCATGCTAATCCTGGTGTCATCACTATATTTTACAACGAACACTATTGAACCATTTACATTCCAGGCCTGGTTAATAATACCCATAAGACCTATAAACAAGGACTCTGATATCAAATTTCCTGGCATCAGGCCAGCCAGGGAGCTCTTTTGGGGTGAAAGAGGTTCTACAGAAGCCTGGCTCTTCTAACGAGGCTAGAGTATCTTGAGATTCCTGTTTTCTCCAGTACATTCCTTAATCCTGATCCTTCAGTCAACTGAAGGTTTATTTAAAGGACTCAACAAAAATAGTAAATTCAGTGTGAGTATAAGCCTTAATAGCAGTTTGGAGAGAAAACAGAGGATCTAATCTTTGCCGTTAAGATTTTTATAGAAGCTTTCTGGGAACTGAAGTTGCTAGGGGAGCCTTCAGAACTCTTGGCAACAACCTGAACTAAGTGAGGCAATTTCCAGTAGCCTCCCACCAACCTGTTCTATACTTTATCATTCACTTCCACAGTCCCCCAAAGTGGCTATTGCCCATACTCTGTTGTCAAGATCTTTTCCAATTTCTCATCAAAGTTTATCAGTCTTTAGGGTAAGATGAACCAATCTATGCTGAAATATTAATGCTTGATCATACAGTCTTCCAAAGAGCAATTATATTCCAATAGGGTACTTCAGAAGGAATTAGGCCTTTGCAAAATAAATTTGTGGGGCCATGTCCACAAAAATGACCAGGGTAGATGAGACTGCATATTTCAGCCCACCTATAGGTAAGGAAGGCCCTAAAGGCACTGGGCTTAATTCAATCAATGTTGCACATATTTCTTTAAGCAACTTCCTTGTTGAGACATAGCAGTTAGACTTTTAACCATATACTCTTCCATAGCCCCTAATGTCTTTATACTATAAAAGGTAAAACACACACCAGTATACATTTGCACTGTTACTAAATTGGACCATCAATGATAAGATATACAAAAAGTTTTAATTATAGACATCACTTCTATTAGAATTTAACATCTGTACTACTTGATATTTAATATTATTGTATCGTTGGCTTATTTTTTCATAGACACATCTCTCTAACTCAAATGAGGGCTGAGATGATATCTAATACTTTTTTGCCCATGGTACTTAGACAAACACATGCACAGAGTATACATTCAATATTCTCTAAGGAATTGAAGCAACACCTGATGATTAACTCTAAGAGGATGTTCCATATCACGTGGTCTGTGCACTTATATGTGTTTCACAACACAATCAAATTTCTTTTCTTCTCTTCATTATGGTCACCACCATTTCCTACAGCAAATAAACTTTGAGGTATCTACACAGCTCAAAGCACTTCTTGGTTTCTCTCAATACTACTCTTCTACCTATATGGATAGAAAGCCATGTTTATACTATCTGACTCTGCCTCTATGCCTACAGTTGATTAGGTCAGGGGTAGTGCCTGCCAGGAAGTTAATCAATCAGATTCTCTCTCCTGGGAATTTTTCATGGGGTCTCAAGTCAGCCAGTCAGTATCTGTGTAGACAGAGAAGCCAAGAAAATCATTCTGCAAGGAGAGAGAAGCAAAGATGAAGTCAAAAGAGAATATGCTTTTTGGGTTCCTGTGCTGGCTTGCTGGTTCCTGGTTCTAGTTCCTTCCTGAAGTCCAGCTACATTCCTGCCTATAGATACCATGAAACTGCCACCATTTCTTCTTTGTAAATGATCATTTATGGATTTTTGCTTAAGCTGGCTTGAGATACTTACTATTCATTACTTAAAACCAGAATCTTACCCAATCTACCTTCCATTATCCAAGTCTACCAGAGGGGAGTGAAGCACCCAGACTGATTGGCTGGCACAGTTTACATACCTGACATTGGAGAACAGGCTAGGTGATAGAATGGCTTGTGACT
The DNA here is from genome assembly GCF_014176215.1 of Rousettus aegyptiacus. Taxonomy (NCBI): domain Eukaryota; kingdom Metazoa; phylum Chordata; class Mammalia; order Chiroptera; family Pteropodidae; genus Rousettus; species Rousettus aegyptiacus. The sequence goes on along the minus strand of NW_023416312.1, from coordinate 77,238,870 downwards.
TGTTACACATGTAGTAACCATTCAGAAATCCAAAAAGTTGTGATCTAAGGCCCAGCCATCATTTACACACTTAAGGCACATGAAGAATCCCCAGTCTCATTACCAAAGCATGTTTCTTGTATTATGTGGTTTAAAAAAAGGTGAATGTAGTTTATAATCATTTTCAAAGATGTTTACTATTTTAAATGCAGAATTTGGCACTGTGAAACAACATGCTAAGAAGAAAAAAAATTGAGCCATCTCACTCAAAAACTAAGGTTTAACTGCAGCTTACATCAACAGGGAAGAAGGGAAGTAATACCAACTGGTTTCCTGTAACTCTCACCAAAGGTGTCAAATGTCAATTCCACATGAATTGAACATTGGCTAATGATTACAGGATAACCTGTGTTAGATAATGAGTTATACATATTACCACTGAGATATTTTCCTCGAAATTTACATTAAGTACCCTGATGCAGATCTCTGCCTATTTATTTTCTTTAGTTGTGTTCCATTACTTTACTCTTTAGTCCATATCTGGAGCAGTCTTTACATCCTTCAAATCTGGCATTGTCTGTTGGGCCTACCTTGCCCTGAAAGCAACACCTCTCTACAAACTCCAGTATCCTACTTTCAAATTTAAGCTGCCTGCCTCCCCACCAGCTTTGGTTATTTAACTTTTTTTTTTTTGAGCAATTTTAGATTTACAAAAAGTTTGCGAAGACAGGAGAGAGAGTTCTTATTTACCTCCACCCAGTTTTCCCCAAGGTTAACACTTATATGAACATGGTACATTTGTCAAAACCAGGAAACTAACATTGATACATTGCTATTAACTAAATTCCAGACTTCGACTTCATCAATTTTACTACCAAGATCCTTTTTTTCTGTTTTAAGATCTAATCCAGGATACTGCAATGCATTTAGCAGGCCTTCCTTTTCATCTGCAACAGACGACCAGGAGCTTGAGGAAAATAACTCTTGTTTGAGACACCCTTTGTTATAGAAAAGTGATTCTCACTTTTTATAAAACTGTAAAGACACCAAATTGGAAAGTCTGCCTAGTAAGTATGTTTGCCAGGTTCAGAGAATATCATCATTTTATTGGTATTGGTTCTTCTTCCTTCCCATTCTTGAGATCTTGCCTCAGTAACTTTCTCCAACATTTCATATGGTTTCTTACATCAAAGAGCATTTTCTTTAAAACTTATAAATATTCACGCCCATACCTAGAGGAAATTAGAAACAATAAGTAGCCTCCAACAGTTATTCAATAACTCAAATAATGCTATACCTTTGTAGCCTTCTCTAAAGAAAACCAGTATCTCTCTTTCTCCACTACAGGTGCACTCTCTACTTGTCCACTCTATTAATCTTAAAAGGGCCCAGCTCACAAATGGGAGATATTTATGTCTTTTGGAGCAGGTGTGGGGTGTCAGTGAAAACACATGATGCTATGTGGAAGTGGAGCGGAATTGAGCAGGATTTTATGATGTTCCTCTTTGTACTGCTATGAATTAAAATCATCCCAGCAATTTTCAAAGTCACATCATCCAGGTAAGTTCTGGAGCAGGGAAGTGAGTGAGTGTCAACTGTAATGGTACACAGAAGTATTTGGCCAAAATCTTCTCTAAGCTATAGCCTCACCCTTTCGAAGGCCAAATGTCTACCTCAACATCACTTCTGCCATCCCAGAACAGATGCAGGATGTTCCCATTTATGTTACCATCGTATATAATCAGTATCAAAATGACAGTAATATAAACAAAGAATGTCACTTAGATTTATTTTTGATATCTGAACATTTATTTTCAAATATAGGTAAGCATTCTAGATGTCAATTGGAGTAAAAATTTTATGCTTTATATGTTGAAATCTTTATCAAAGTATACATGCATATTCATTATGGCAGGAGTAAAATGCTATCATTATGATGATTACGAAAGTTTTTAATTTTATGTACAAACACAATTATTAGGAACACAGTTAAATAGAAAAATAATCAATACAGATATTAAGAAAACATGCAGTGACCAAATAAAGAGCATCAGATCCTCCTGAGCCAATAATCTTGTTAAATATGAGAAAAATAAAAATTAGATAATTCCAATCTTTGTAGAATTTTTGTATTAGCATTAATAGCAGTAACAAAATAATCTTTAAGAATTATATTTAATTTTTATTTATTTAACTATAATAAGGCCATGAGTGTTTTAAGAAAAAATCTTATTTGAAAATCTTTCATAGCTTATGAGGATGAAATAAAAACTAATTGTCAACTTTTCCACCTTAAAATTTCATAAGGAAGAAAAACTCCAAAATCATGCACATTCATGATAAATCATGTTCTATCCAAATACAGTAATAAAGAACATGACTATAAAGAGAAGAGAGTATTAGAGACAAGTGATATAGCCAAAGCTTGTTTGATTCTCACTAAGCAAATTTCAAAAATCTAAAGAAAACCTGTTGAAATGAAGCTTATGGACTGCAAATCATTTTCAGTTGAAACTGAAGAATTTTTGAGAATTGCCCAAGCTATGAACCCTATATGTAAACTTTCTACTAGAAATTAAGTTACTGGAAAATGTTTTATGTGAATTATATTCTACTGTGCACAACATGATTTTTGATACTACTAGATGCACTACTTTATTTTGCACATCGTTGCACTTGGACATGCAGAAAAACCCAGAAATTTTTTCGTTGTTGTTGTTAATTAACACAATGAATCAATGCTTTTGTTTACTTGCCTATAGTATCAACTATTGCTACGTAAAAAGAAAAAGAGAAAAACTAGTCCAAAACTAAGTGGCTAATGTAACAACCATTTATTTAGCTCACAATTCTTTGTGTTGGCAATTTAGTTTGTGCTCAGTGTGGCTCCTTCATATGTCCATGGGCAGCTGTGGGTCAGCTAGGCAAATCTGCTTCTGGGAGTTGACTGGATGTATACATGCTATGAATGCTGAGATATAGGTGGAAATCCATAGGTAATTTTCATATCTTGAATCACATTGTTTCCATTGTCACACATGTCTAGATCTATAGTTGAAAGGCAATTTTTTGCACAGATAATTTTTAAAAACATTGAAGGCTAGTTTTTTGTTCCTGCTTAAATATAGGAACAAATGCCACCCTGTCTCTCCCACTGAATACAGCTATAAAACCTGGATAGATGCATGGGTCAGCTATTTGAGAACTCTGTAAAGTAAGTGGTTGCAGACATCTTAAGAAAAGAAAATGTGAATTCAAAATACCACCAAACTGGCACCCCTGAGCAATCCTGTGGTGGCAAGTGCAGCGGCACAGACAACAGCAGTAACAGACACCCACAGGGGCCTAAACTCTGAGAACGGGTATCCATTCTTTTTAGGAAAATGTAGTACCAAAAGGGTGGGACAAACCACCATTGCTTTCTTTTCACTTCCCATTTAACTGTATTAAGAATACAGTTAAATAAAAATAAGAGAAATACAATTTAAAATAAAAATTAAAGAAAGTAAAAACACTAAGGGCATACAAAATATCAGAAATAAAAACATAAATGAAGCAACAATCTTAAACCTGCCTCAGTAAATATTCAGAAAGCGAGATATTCAGTTGCCAATACAGTGCAAAAGCAGCTTGTAAGTTGCCACTATTACTGTTGGGGTGATCTAAAATCCATTGCTGCTCTGGTGACACTGAGGGGTCCTCTGTTCTTTTCACTGATGCAGTAAAGAATTACAGATCAGTGAGATTTAGGAAAAGTAAGACTTACTGAAAGTATGCTCCAAGAAAGAAACGGGCTATGCCACAGAGGGTTACAGCGCTATAGAATTTGGGAAGTAAATCTTACATTGTGGCCATGCTAGACAATTGGCAGGTGAAGTCATTTTGACATTTGGCTGTTTTATAACCCTTTCCCTACTGAGCATGTAGTTACCCAGAATACAGTCTTTTATAATTAGATTCATTAACTTTGGGGCATATGCATGATATCATGATGGTATAATGAAACCAAGAATATGGGAAGGCTAGTGTAGTATTAACTGGACAAGTGCTTGTGGCCAGACCAAACCAGCAATTTTATGGCTTTTTACTCCTTTGTGCCTCCGGATGTAGGAGAAATTTCTAACTGTAAAATGAGTGTTTTAGGGAGGTCCTAAAAGGTCTTTGGATAGGGCTTTCGTTTCCCAGGTGTTCATGTCTACTTACCTAACACCACTAGGAAGAAAAAAGTTATTTTCCCTTTATTCATTCATTCATTCATTCATTCATTTTTATGGTGACATTGGTTAATGAAATCCAGTTAAGTTTCAGGTGTACAATTTAACGATAAGGCATATATATATATATAATTATTGCATTGTGTGTTCACCTCCCATAGTTAGATTTCTTTCTGTCACCACATATATGACCCCTTTTATCCCATCAACCTCCCTTCTCTTTCCCCCCACCCTTTGGTAACCACTAGTCTATTGTCCAAGTCCATGAGTCTCTGTTTGTCTTGTTCATTTGTCGCTTTTAGGTTTATATCCTACATATAAGTGATATCATGTGGTTTTCAACTTTTTCTGTCTGGCTTATTTCACTTAACATGATCATCTCGCAGTCTATTCATGTTGTTGCAAATGGCAGTATTTCATCTCTTCTTATGGCTGAGTAATATTCCATTGTACATATGTACCACTGATTCTTTAGCCAATCATCTATCGTAGGACACTTCAGTTGCTCCCATGTCCTGACCACCGTGAATAATGCTGCTATGAACATCAGTGTGAAAATATCTTTTTGGATCTGGGTTTTCAAGTCTTTGGGGTAAATACCCAGTAGAGGGATTACTGGATCATATGGTGGCTCAATTCTTAGTTTTTTGAGGAACCTCCATACTGTTTTCCATAGTAGCTATACCGATTTGCAGTCCCACCAGCAGTGTATGAGGGTTCCTTTTTCTCTGCATCCTCTCCAACATTTGTTGTCTTGTTGATACAGCTGTTCTTATTGTGGTTTTGATTTGCATTTCCCTAATAGCTAGCAATGTTGAGCATCTTCATATGTTTGTTGGTGCCATATTTGACTGTACAATTAAGCAAAGAATTGGGGGGGAGGTTAGGAGGAGGCTATAAAACTGTTGAAGGTTTTGCTGAAAACATCTGTAAATTGTTTTGCCAATACTCATTCTTTTATTCATTTATTCTCTCACTTAAATATTAAATGAGCACCTAGTATGTTCCAGGCATTATGTAAGTTGCTGGTTCATGACAAACTTCAAGACACAATTTCTGACCTAAAGGATCTCAGCGATTACTAACAATAAATACAGGTCCAGTTTCCGCTCCGGCATGTAAAGAGCTTGTAAGTTGCACCTCTAATTCTAACAAATAAGAAAGCCGAACAAACTGAGAAATCAACAACTCTTCTTAGATCTGTAAGAGAAGTCAGGTCACAAGGCAAACTGCTGCTCACAAAATGGGAGAGACCAACTGATGAACAGAGAATTACAACTTGCTTGAGCAGAAACCTCCATGAGAACCAGTGCTGAGGTAGGGAAACCTGAACTGTAATTAATGAACTGCTGGAGGCTCAATGTGGATAAGCATGAGTTAAAAAATCCAGGAGGACCCACACTTTTATGAGTTTTACCTCCTGGATCTCTGCCAGGTTCTCACAGTGATTATCAGAGAACAATCCCTTCCTACTTCCAGCAAGGGAAGGGGTAAAGGAACCATTTTAAAATGTGCCAGACCATTCTGTTCTCCTTAATAAGCTCTACCCTCAGGAGAAACTAACCAGAGTCTAAACTGATGGGGTTTTATCAGAGCATGACTGATGTGGAAAGGGAAATACTCAACTCCAGCCCACTCTAGCCATCCTGTCCCATCTAAGGGTGGTGCGCGGGGTGGGGAAAATCTGAGAAGCACTCGTGAAGTTCACAGTCCAGAGAGACAGACTCACTAAAAGTCTAAACACTTAAGTCCACACAAAAATCTGCACACAGATATTTATAGCAATTTTATTCAAAGTTGCCAAAACTTGGAAGCAACCAAGATGTCCTTCAGGTAAATGGATAAATGAATGTAGTATATCCAGGCAATAGAATATTATTTAGCCCTAAAAAAGAAATGAGCTATAAAACCATGAAAAGACATGCAGGAAACTTAAATGCATATTACTAAGTAAAAGAAACCAATCTGGAAAGTTTACATACTGTATGACATTCTGAGAAAAGCGAAAAGTATAAAGACAGCAAAAAGTTTAGTGGTTTGCCAGGGATGGGGTGGGGATGAACAGAAGGAGCACAGAGAATTTGGGGGGCAATGAAAATACTATTTATGATATTACAATGGTAGATACACATTATGCATTTGTACAAACCCATAGAATGTACACCACCAATAGCGAATCCTAATGGAAACTATGTACCTTGGGTGACAATGATGTGTCAGTGTAGGTTCATTGATTGTAACAAATGTACCACTCTGGTACAGGATGTTGAGAGTGGGAGGGGGTCTATGCATATGAGGGGGCAGGAGGTACATTGGGAATCTCTGTATCTTCCACTTAATTTTGCTAAAACTCCTCTAAAAAATAAAGTCTGTTTAAAAATATTCACAAAGCATTTTCTTCAAACCATGCACAAAACTGGCAGTGCTGAGAAATTGCTGTTCGTGCATTGTAATGTCAAAATTTTTAAATGCGAAAACCTCATTTTTAATAAAAAGTTTTAATAATTTTTCAATAGGATTTTGAATTTGCTTTTATATTCCAAAAGACTTTTCTATGATAGTGTTATTTACTTTTGGCCTTACCTTCTGGTTTAACACTTGGCCATTTAGCATTTTGCCTAAATGTATATTCAGTGCACTTCTAGTCACCAATTAAAGAATATCAGAATCACTAGGGGTATTTCTTTTAAACTGCCGTAAATTTCTGATTCATTAATAGGAATGTGTTCTCACTCCTTCTCAATGTGAGGTATGCCTTCATAATTTAACATCACTTTGAAATAAGAAGATGGATGCTTTATCCATTCCAAGATGCAGAAAGTTTTATTGTCACAAACTAGGAATGACAATAATAAAGAAGGGCTTCACATCAACCCTTAGAAAATCAAAGTGACTGTTTTTGGTAGACAATCCCCAATATTTATCAAGTTTAACTCTAACAACAGCATTCACCAAGTCAATTCATATGGTTACCTAGGCATACTTTTCACAACTAGTTTCACTCTTGGTGTCTGGCTCATCAGGAAGTTATATTGTTCAAAGCTAAATATTTCCTGATGTTCTTTTTCTTGACTGAGATGTGGTTACAGCTTTAAATTTTTTTCCAGCCTGAAATTACAGTAGTGCTTCTCTCTAGTTTAGAAATTTTGGGTCTGGTTCATCTATGTTTTAAAGCAAATTACGACTCCTCGAGAATTTTATTGGCCCTAACAGTGAGTATTCATTCCCTTGGCCTGTCTCCATGCTCAAGGGCATTGGCTTTCTATTCCAGAATGGGTTCTCATTTGACTCATCTTTCACTTAGGTTCACTTTTAAAATACATGGCTCTTTACTTTGGGAAACACAAAATGGTTGTGCTCTAAAGACTATCAGGTAGCGGACCTTCAAACCCATCCATAGTTGCTCGACTTATCAAATGCTTAGCTGAGAGAAATCAAATTTATGGAGGACTGACTGAAAGCTAAGAAGTCTGTCCATTTCTCTAGTCTAAAATGTACCCCTGGTATCCCTGAATACAAGAAAACTGCATTCCTGGACTGAATTGCTTTTTAAAAATTGAGATATAATTCACATATCATAAAATTCACCTATTTAAAATGTGCAATTTATTTTCCATTCATCTATTTTGCATTGTGAAGCATTTATTTCATTGGGTATTTATTCATTTCATTGAGTTGTTAGTTTTTATGTATCCTGGATACCAGTCTTTTTTCAGATATGTTTTGTAAATATATTCTCCCAGTCTATGGCTTGCCTACATATATTCTTAATGGTGTCGTTTCATTAGCAGAAGTTTTAAATTTTGATCAAGTATTTTATTGAATTTTCCTTTACTAGATATTATTATCTATGTCCTAAGAAACCTTTGCCTACTGCCAAGTCATGAAGATATTCCTCTGTTTACTTCTAGAAACTTTAGATCTATAATCCATTTCAGATTGATTTTGTGCATGGTGTGAGGTTGGGGTTAATTTTTTTTTTTCATATGGCTATCCAGTTGCTCCAATACCATTTTATCCAGTAAGGGAGCAAAATATAAAATTAAAATACAAACATCAACAGCCTTCATATACACAAGCAATAATCAATTATAGAAGATAATGGTAGAGGAAAACCTCATTCAAATTGCAATAATGAATATTAAATACTTAGAAATGAGCTTTAAAAGAAATGTGTAAAACTCATGTGAGGAAAACTTTAAAATACTCCTGAAAGACACACAGTAGACTTGAACAAATGGAAAGATATCCTCTGTTCTTGAATAGAACAACTTAGCATCATAAAGATATTAGTTCTACTCAAGTTAATTTTTAAATTTAACACAATTCCAATAAAAAACTAAAAAGTTTTTTTTTTACAGAGCTAGATAAGTTGATATTGTCCATATAGAAAAATAAACATGCAACAATAGCTAGGAAAATACTGAAAAGTAAATCACATGTGAGATATGAAAGCATACTATAAAGCACTTATAAATATAAGTATGGTACTGCCCACATGTATAGACAGACAGGCCAGTGAAACAAGTTAAGTCCAGAATATAAGCCAGGTACATAGAGAAATTAAGTGAATGATAAAAGTGACGTCTCAAATCACTGAGGCAAAAATGAATTTTTAATAAATAGTGCAGGATAGCCATTTGGAAAAAGATAAAATTAGATTCATATCTCATATCATGCATAAGAATAAATTTCAAGTGGATCGGAGATCTGAATAAATAAGTTAAACCACATAAGTCCTAGAAAAAAAATTTTGATGAATTCCTCTAAATACTGAGTATAGGGAAAGGTTTTCTAACTATGATTCAAAATCAAGATACAATAAGAGGTTGATCTGCTAGACAACATAAATGTTTTTAAAAAATATTTACATGGCAAACGTGTGTGTGTGTGTGTGTGTGTGTGTGTGCGTGCGCGCATGTGTGTATATTTGCGAAGTCAAAGACAAATGACAAACCTGGAGAAAGTATTTGCAACACATATCACAGATATAGGGTAAATACCTCTAATATCTAAAGAACTCTTTAAAACTGAGGGGAAAACACCAAAAACCTAATAAAAGTTAGCAAGATATAAACAATTCATCCAAAAATTACATAAAAATGGCCCTTAACATAAAAGTTCAATCTCACTTAAATAACAGAAATGCAAATTGAAATTATACTGATACTATTTCTCAGCTATGAGACTGGCAAAAATTAAAAGGTAAGACAACAATCTGTTGGTGAGGCTGTGGAGAAATAGGCACTCACACATCAGTACCATATGCTGGTGGGAATGCAAATTGGTACAACTCTTACAGTTGGAGAAATTTGGAAATATTCAACAAAAATCCACGGGCATTTGATTTACCATTTCTACTTCTAGGAATTTACCCTGAAAATACACCTTCAACGATGCAACAACAACAAAAGTGTATATACACGATTATTCATTGTAGCATTTTTTTGTGAATACAAAGTGATGAAAACTTGAATGTCCACACATAGGAGAGTGGTTAAACTATTGTGTACAGCACTTGGAGTATTATGTAACTGCCAAGAAAGAATGAGAAAAAAATCTATGAATGATATGGAATAATTTTTAGGAAATACTATGTTTTAAAAAAAAGCATGCAAGAGTAATAAAGGAAAATAAGAAAATATCCGTGTATCTGCTTATTTCGCCAAAAAAAAAATGCACAGGAAATATAAACCAGGACCTAAAAAGATCAGTTACCTACAGGATGTTATTGGGAACAGGATAGAAAACATGGTGGATGCAAAAGGGATAGAAGGAATTGGGGGAGATAGTGAGACTTCTATGAGTCTACATTTCTGTATAACTCTAGCTTGTGGAATTGTGCTAATGATGTTTCACATATTCAAAAATGAGTAAAATCAATAAGGATTGAGGAGCTCTAAATGCAATATAAACAGTAGCGAATGAACCTAACTGTATTTCAAATGAATAATGTACCATAACCACATTCTGGTGGCAGTGGCAGGGGAAGGGGTACACAAAATGCAGACATATATAGGCATATATTTCCCAGATCTGTCCTCTAAAAAGGTCTCTAGAAGAAATCACAACCCATTACCAATGAACAAATGTAGATCCCATATCCTAGCTTCTAAATACAATTCTCCGATAAAGTGAACTGGGGCTTCTTGGAGAAATGGCTGATTTCAAGGCAGGGCAGATAAAGTACGAAATGAGCCTGGAATATCCTGCAGTACCAAAAAGTAATGAAATGAACAAAGAATGAAGGAAACATGTCCAAAGATGGGAGCCAGCTTGTAAGGACTCCCACTAACCAAAAGTGGGACAATTTGATCAACAAAATAAATAATGATATTAATGAATTATAATCATACCGATATAAATAATAATAATTGATTCAAGCAAAAAGTTAATTATAGGATATTTACATGGACTCAAAGTATCTCCCCACAAAATACTTATTACAAAGCAAAAAAATAGTAACTTCACAGTGGAGAAATCTGCGTCACCTCAACCAAGTTAAAATTATCAGTAATGAGACAAATCTACATCATGTGCCTCCTGATATAATGCACTGAGCATACATTATTTCTGTAGTATTCCTGCCCAAAGAGAACAGCCTGAATATATCTAATCGTGAAGAAATATTAGATAAGCCCAAATTGAGGGACACTTTACAGAATGACTGGCCTGTACTCTTCAAATGTCTGTGTCATAAAAGACAAAGAAAATGGATGTTTCTAGATTAAAAAGACTGAAGAGACATGACAAATGTAATGTGTCATCATGAATTAGTTCCTGGACCAGATACTTTACATTTATTGATATAAAGAACATTAGTTGGACAGTAGAAAAAATTTGAACAAGGTCTGCAGATGTGTTTATGTTAATTTCCTGATTTTCTTAATTGTACTATGGTTATGTAAGTGACTCTCCTTGTAGTTTAGGAAATATGCATTACTTAGGGCTAAAGGGGCATCATTTCTGCAATGTACTTAAACTTTTCAGAATAAATTTGCACACACTGAGACTGAAATATGGTAAAATGTTAACACTTAAGGAATCTCGGTAAAGGATATACAGGGCTTTTTTTTGGGTACCAATTCTTGCAACATTTCTCTAAGTCTGACATTATTTCAAAATAAAACATTTAATATATAAAATTTATACCAACGGAAAGAACTGTAACTATTAAACTCTATTGATATACCTGCTAAAAAAATAGTTGTAAAAAATGACGACTTCCCACCCATAGCCCAATCACATAGGAGTCACATTCTAACCTAGAACAGCTAACCTGGGCTGTAGAAGTACAGAAAAAAACTCTTATGCGAGCCACTGTGGGTAAGCCATTGTGGGGGCTTATAACAGCAGTGTTATCTATGCCAACTAATATAGGTCAGGTACCTTAAAGTGGAGTGCTGCCAACCTATTTGGCATTGCCCAATTCAGAGGTAGCCATGGGAGATAACGGATGAGGAAAAACTTCCAGAGGGAGGACAAAAAGACAAAGGATAAGGAAATACCATCCAGAGAACAGAAACAGAATTTGACCAAAGGACTTCCTTTGCAGCCAGCACAGGAAGTCTTCACAATTTGTTTCCTATGGACTGTGGCTGCTATATTTTCCATCCTTCCCTTTTTTGAATGAGTCATTGTGGTGATTCTGTCCATGCCTCACCATTCTATATTGGGTGTTAGAGGATACCCATATCTGCATCTGATGGAGAAGACTGAGCATAACCCAGAGAAACTGGACTTTGAGCCACATGTAGTAACTAGATAGGACTTTTGGGTCGTTTCCCTTGGGGAAGGATGAGTGTGTGTCGTAGGAATGATAAGAAGGGTATGTATGGTAAAAAAGAATGGCCAAGGCTGAAAGACTGAGGCAGAAACCGCCAGCAGTCTGCCAAAATCCATTCTTCCTGAACACATGGTTAGACTATATTCCCCAGTCTCTTTGCAAGTTACATGTGGACATGTGAGTTCTCTTCAATGGAATGTGAACAAAGTGATGGGTACCACTTTCAGGCCTGACACATAAAAACCTCCCATTTACACTCCACCATGATCTTTCCCAACCTCCTGTGGACTAGAATGGTGATAATCAAAGAATCTTGAAAACCATATGTTAAAGATGGTAGACTTTCCTGCCATTACAACAATCATATAGAGATAAGGCACCTGACAATTTGGAAGAGCTGTCCTGAATGCTACCGAAGGGAGAAATAAATTTATGTATTAAGTCAATGAATTGCTATTGAGTCTCTTCCTACAACACCTTAGCCTTCTAAAGTTATAAAGGCCATTGGGGCTCTCAAAGCAATTCTTAAGGCTTTTGAAGGTGCTAAAATCCCAAGAATGTGCCAGATAAACCTTTAAATGCTATGTAAGGGCTAATTAAATGTGTCTACAATTATACTGCAACTTGGTACAAAAAACACTGGTCCCAAGAGATTTAGAATCAGAAAATGTAAATCTGACCCAAACAGATTTTGGTAGGTGTGAAATTGAGTGTCCTGCTCTGCTCCACTCTTAATCTTAACACCCCATCTTATCTTTTCTCAAATCACTAGCACATTTGCAAAGGAGGGGAAGATAATGGAATTGGTTGCTCCACTAACAAGGAGAGACATAGAAATAAAGGGAAGTTTCCATGTGGCATAAGCCAGACTCTGACAGCTATGGAGAGTGGGGACTTATTACAGCAGTTATGAGTTCAAGTACTATAACACAGGCTTTGGGAAAGCCATATGGGAACATTCTTCTGTCAGTTTCCATGAGTGATGGCTGCCAAAGAAAGGCATTCCCCGGAATTCCACTAAAAAGGCACAACTCTCAACCTGCCATCAATGAGTTAGCCTGGGGCACAGAGGAAGAGACTTGTAGGAGCAAACCAGACTCCATAGATAGGTTAGAGAATTCTGGTAGAAAATTTGACAAAATGAAGGTTATTAGACATCAGAGTTTCAGTGAAGAGGTAGGAACTGAAGCCTGATTGAGTGCATTCGAGAGAGAACGGGAAAAGCAGCAATCCAGACAAGAGAGAAAAAAATGGGGCAGTGGCTAGAGGGAGATGTTTGCATATTATTAGGAATGATCTAGTTGAGGGGAAACTAATAATGCTCGGGAGGGGAGAGAGGGGTATCCAGTATCTTATATTCAGGGACAGCTTATCCACTGTAACAACAAAAGGAAGTACAATGTACATGAATACAGAGGCAAGTATGTGGGTACATTTAGTAGCACAAAGATAAAGGTGGCTAAGAGAATGGACTGCGGAGTCATATGGCCTACCTTCAAATCTACACTCCATCACTTGAGTTATGTGCCTTTAGGCAGGTTGATTTAACCTTCGCCTGTTTCCTTATCTGTAAAATATGGACAATATCAACTATAAAATTGCTGTAAGAATTAACCACCAGTGAAACACTCTGAATAGTTTGGTACACAGTAAATACCCCACAGATGTTGGCGATTATTTCTTCAAAATTAGTTATAATTTTGCTACAAGTAAAACTATTTAAAAGGTAACTTGCCAAAGAGTCACTAAACTCCTCATACCTATCCTGAACTTAAGATGGTAAAGTAAAAAACAATTAATTAAACTTATAGTAGCTGATTGTTCCTTTTAAGTTTGCACTATCAAGGCCAAAACTGACTTCAATTGAAGAACCTACTTTCCAGAAATTTACAGCTATTTTTTAATACAACTGCACAAGTCATAAAACTGTAGGAAAAGCCATTTTTCTCAGTGGCAAAATAAGGCTTAATGTGACTAAAACATCCATATTATTAAATAAGTCAATATACTGCAAGTCACTTAAAGGCATCCTACTTATATTTCTTAGGATATTTGCCAGTTCTGATAATATTGCATTCAATGCTTATCAAAGGTTCCAGCTGTGAATGCCCTTCATTTTGAAAGCTGATGTGAGGTAGTGGATGGCCCACTGTCTTCCGGTGTTGCCCAACCTACTCCTAAAGCAGTTACTAAATAGTTCTCACATCCATATGGTTGTTTATGCTGCCCCCTTTTTCCTGAATCCTCAGCCTTGTTCAGCCTGCCTGCCACCCTTTCACCCAGTCTTCCTCTCAGCTTTTAAAAGTCAACTCAAATAGCAGCTTTATCCATAATAGCCAAACAGTGTGAACCACCCACATGTCCAACTCAAATTGCTAATAAACTGCTGGTAAAAATTTGATCTGTGTTGGAAAGAAACAACAGTTGTTGCTTCCATAATAAGGGATAGAAGCAGGGATCGACTGGTAAGGGGTATAAAGGAACTCTCTGGGTTAATTTAATGGTAACGTTCGACATTCTTGATAGGGGGTTTGGGTTAAACAGCTCTAAGCATTTGTTAAAACTCAGCAAACATATACTTATACTTCATCATATATGAATTTTACAGAAGAAAAAAAAAAGGTAAACAAATACCTCTGGGTTCCCATAACACCCGGTGAAAACATTGAGCTTACTAATTTTATTGGTCTTGTATCTGCGACCCAACTCCTAGTGGAACTGGAGGCCATTTAAGCCTAATTGGTCTTTGTTCCGTAGTTAGCACAAGGCCAGGCACACAGTAGTCAATAGATAAACTGTTGACCTGAAGTGTTTAGTGAACTTCATTACCTTGTTTCCTCTTAACCAAAGGCCTTGGGCTTTATTGCCTCATATTCTTTTGGTGAGTCATTACAGTTACCAGAATAATCTATTTGCCCTGGAACTCATCCTTGTGAATCTTAATAAATTCCCTTTGTGGCAGGATATTGAAGACATCTCTTCTGGCTTATCCTACTCTTATTCCTCCCTCTCTCAACTTTAAAAACTGTTAACTAATAACTATTGATGGACTCAGATTTAATTTACACTCTTTATAGAAGCCAGCTGAGGAGCATATTAAGGACAATGTCGATTCGCACCAATCAAAGATGTTCCATTTCCTCAGCATGGACTTAAAGGCTGCCTGGGCTTGAATGCCTACTCCATCACTTACTAGTACAATAACCTTGCCCAAGTTCTCTGTGCCTCATTTTCCTCACTGCCTCCTGATACACACACACACACTTATATATTTAAGAGTGTGGGGTAGGTTGGAGGATAAAAACATGTATTATCTATTCGTCTATTATCTATTATCATGATGCTTAGTAAGTTACACATAAACCACTTAAAACAGTGCCCAGCTGTTAGCTATCACTTAATATGTTCAGCTCTGAATCCCCAAAAGACAGAAGACTGGCCTTCTGTGATCTACAAACTAGCCTAAATGACCCATGTGCTAGTGTTACACTGCTTTAAATCACTTTTTACGAGTACGATGCAAATATTAACAATAAAAATTCAATTAGTAATTTTTTCCAAATGTTAGCTTTCACTCATCTTCAAGCACAAGACACTTAACTAAGGGGTTTTACACACACTCACTCTCCAGCTCAGCATACCCTGAATAGCACAAGTTTACTATTATTTTGTTTTTCCTCATTTGTTTACCCCACTAGATCTATGAGGGGGTCCATGTCTATCTTCTTCACTGCTGGATCCCTAACATATGCCTAGCAAATAGTAGGCACTCAACCGTATCCTGGATGTTGGATGGACAATGAACACATTTTAAAGAGTGTTTAACCCATGCCAGATAAAAATTAAAGTAATAATGGTCATAGGTTTCTATTTTAAAGTAATAATTATGGATTTAGTCTCATTTTAAAATACAATTTATCAAAAAACATAAAATGGCAATGTTTTCTATTATTCCCACCCGAACATGTTAAAAGGTGTAATAATAGGTACACTTTCTAAACCATTTATAGTCACCCTCCCTCCTTCTATTATAAAAGATAAAACATACAACATACGGTAGGTTTATTTTTATTCAAAAAGTTACTGTCTCAAGACATAAATACAAATCAGAAAACAGTACAATTAGGACAATAGAATGTGGAGGACAACAGGTTAGAGTAATATATAAAACATTTTTAGCTGGTTGAAAACAAAGCTGTAAGAATTGCTTTCACAAAAAAGTACTCCTTTCAAGAGTGAGAAAAAAAAATCAACTTAGGTTTTAAAATCATATATACAGTCCTCTCAGCAGTTCTAGTAAATGCGGTGGTGTGAAAAACAACATAGGCAATACCTTTTCACATAACAGTATCTGTTGATGAAAAATCTGTTAGTTAAGTCTGTTTTCACTTGTTGTTAACCATGATTTAATAAAATAATTGTACTTCATCGTGATCTTTTAGCTAACCTATGGTTTTTGGCTACCACAGCCCAATGCTTGTTGATTTCTGACTCTAAGAACTGGAAGCCATTTGGTATTCACCAATCTGAAGATATTCTTGTATTGCAAGCATATTAAGGCATGGAATGATTAAAATAATATACCTCAAGAACTGAGAGACGACTGACAAAAGATACACATGTAATATAAGTTAATATTTTGTTTTAAACGATGTCTAGCTGCCTAAGCCTCGCAAAATGAGTTGATGTCAAAATGGCAAGTAGCCATTTTCTGTTTTAAACTAATTTATTTGTGAAAGGACATAAAATGAAGTTTAAAGCTTAGCTTTCAAAGAATATTATGGGTTATGAATTCTATTATCCCATCTAATTTACATACAGAGGAAATGTACTGTAACCTGTTAGAAGTATCTTTAACCTGAAGACTGCTTGCAAAGACAGATAGATAAAACAATATAAAATACAAATTTAAAAATCATTTTAAAGCATGAACACTCATGCTTTTCTATTTTTAAACATTGTTAAACTTTCAATATATTTCTGAAACCTCATAATTTTAAGTTGGAATTTAAAAGTAAGAAAAAAACTAAACAAACTGCGCAATTATAAAATCAGCACCAATTTATATATATATAATTTTATTTAAAATTTAGATCCCTATTCCCACACTCTAATAAGCTGTATAATTTTTTGTTTAGAATTTTTCTGCAAACATACTACAATAAGCTTCTTTTATTTGGAGACAAAATACAGTGGCACTACTGGAAGGAATATCACATTACATTTTTATCTTAAAGGACAAGCAAACTTTCAGGGTTGATAATGGGATAAGCATGTTTGAGACTGGTTACCTTCTGGCAGTTCACTGCATCTGAATATTTCTGAAAAGTATAGAGAAGCTCTTGGATTTTAAAAATATCTTAAAATACATTTTAGATGAAAAAATTGTAAAAGTTCTGCTTATAAGTTTACTTTTCTCCACAATTACAATATTTAAAAGAAAGCTTTGTTGATTGATGTTTTAAGTTTTTAATTTTAGAATGCTAAAAACGATTCTATCCTATAATTTCTGGGTAAGGGAATAAATTCATCCTTAACTTTGTTTCTTGGATGTAAACAGAAATCCAGCAGAGGTCATCATTACTTAGTACACCCAGTAAATAAATGTGAGGATTCACGTCTGTACCAAATGTCTCTTTAGATTGTTATATTTTCTTTTAAAAAAAAGCATGAAATAATTGATTCAAAAGCCAACTAATAGCACATAAATAAAATATTTACTTTCTAAGAAAAACTGTAGCTTATCATCAAATTGTTTACTTGTCCTTTACTTTTTTGGGGGCAAACAAAACTGCCTCTCAATGCACTTGATCTTGGTAAGCATAAGCACGTCATATTCTCCTTAGAGAAAAATCTGTACAGAATTTCACTGTATCTACCACACTTTATTTTAAAATTTCCTCTTCCACTTAGAAAATGACTTCACCAGAGATTTAATTGTGTACTGGTATTAAAACATTGACACCCCAAGAACCTAATGAGAGAGAGGAAAAAAAATCCTGTTAAAATTGTCATTTATTTCTTTGTAAAATATATCTGTAAATTATTACAATACCTGATTATCAACATTAATTTTAATAACATGCTAATAAAACTACTTTGAAAAATTCCTCTCTTTAGATATGCAATTCTAAAATTAAAATGATCATCAATATAAAATGAGATAACATCAGGACTAATGAAGATGCCACTTACCTGACAAATATAACTAAGAGCAGGGACCATGTCTCAGTTATATGTTTATACATACCCCTAACACCTAGATAATGCCCTAAACATTAGCACTCAACACTTATTGAATGGTTAAATGAATGCGCTTCTTGACATACTTCTGGCACAAGTTTGTTGGAAAAAAAGCTTAAGAATGACTGGCAAACTTGGTTATCTGCACTGTGAAGCGGGTATAATTCTTTAAAAAAAGCACACAATTCAATATACATAGGATGTATTACTGAACTGTACACTTGAAACCTATTTAACTTTATTAACCAATGTCACCCTAATAAATTTATTTTTTTTTTATAAAAAGAGCATTTGCACATGCAGACCAAAAACATCTAAGAAATGTAAGTATGTAAAAAATAGAAAGTCTTCTATAGAAAACCTGGCCTGAGTGGAAAAAACAGAACCACAAATTTTAAGAAATCAAATAAGTAAGGTAAAATCTGGGCAAATAAACTTATATTGATGCTTTTCTATACATTCCAGTTGGGAAAAGAATTTAAGTAAAACATAATAATTACTTGTTACTAACTTAAAAAAAAACACACATGATGAATGGAGCAACTCCTCCTTGTTCATTTTTAAACAAATATAAGACATATCTGTGAGTTATAAATACTAAAAGTTAGACTATTTGATTATAATTCCAGGACTTACTATGATAATATTTTAAAATATTATAATAAGCTAGTAAGAACTGATATTAAAAGTCAGAGATAATGAATGAGTTAAGATTGGGATTAGAGATGGCTCTTACTTATAAATTAAATTTCATTTTAGCAAAAGTCATAGAACTCATGAATCATTTTGATCTGAAGGAACTGTTTATTTTCAGACCAGGAAACCAATATTGATCTGACTGTAGCCTCCCTGTAGTGAGAATTGTTAAGTGTTTGGAATCCCTAACTTCTTACCTGTCATCCACCAAAACCACTACCACTACACTTACCCCCTGTCCTCTCCCACCCTCTGACAAGGTTCAGAGCTCTCCTTTTTTTGATTATAGTCAGTTTGGGTGGTTAGAATGTTTCCACTAAAGAGGCCTAGATGATGTTTAAAGGTTCTTCCTAGCTTTAACACTCTGAAACTCTGGGTAAGGGAAGGTCTGATGATGAATAAAAGGATAAAATCTTAATTAGCAATTCCTAGTGTTGAATGTGGCATGAAAATGAACTTAAGTTCTTTCCGAATGGGATAAACCAAAGTTGTTTCCAGATATAAAACTAACTAAATAATAAACCTACAATCTCATGTATATGTAACCCAAAACTTATCTGCTCGCAGTTTTTATATGATCATTTCTGAATTGTCTGGGTATTATGTTACAAAAAATATATTTAGGATTTATTTAGTAATAATCTAATGTATTTATACTAGGATGCTTGGAGTTATTTCACTTAGAATTAGAGAATCTTAGAACTGGGCGACGTACGCTACTGTATAAGGGCAACACAGATTTTTGCATTAAAATTTTCATTGGTCTGCTTGTTAGTATTGAGACAATATGAAGTAAATAATGTATGTTTAAAATAAACTGGTATTAACTTATAGTCAAAGACTTCTAAAGATACTTGAGCCTTTCAAGACTGAGCAGTTATGTGACTGCTGCCATCATGTGGTAATACTATAATACTACAAATATAGATGCATGTGCTTGTTTTCCTAATTTTGGTAGAAGCATGTTAACTACAATCCTCTTAGTTATAACATATTCAGTGAATATGAGAATGCCAAAATTTTCTATAAATAATTTTTAGGTTCCCTAGCTTTGGCCTAAGACAGACTGCAGTTAACTGTAAATGTTAACTGTCAAAAATGTGTACATGTAATTTACATTGCTATTTCACTATTTTAGTAATCTGAAGAACACCTTTTTGCAAATCTATTAAGTGGAAACAAATGCCTAAAGTTTTCCTTACTTTAGATGAACATATGAACAAATAAGATCTCTAACTGCCCATATCAATTTTGACTGCAGTTAATCATTTCAACTTCAAAATTACTATTCTTGGTGTTTCTTCCATATGAAATTTGATTTTAGTTCTGGAAAGTATGACAGTGGACACAGCATGCAATTTTTAAATCAAAAGGAACTCGGATCAAATTACTACTCTGACACTAAAGTTGTGTTACTCTTTGAGTAAGTCACTGAACTACCTATTCAGTCCAAGTTTGCTTGGGTGTTAAAAATGGAATCCCATCACCTTTCTGAAAAGGTTGATGAGAGAATCAAACTAAATCATGCCTAGTATAGTGCCAGGCATATAAGCTCTTAAATACTAGCGTCCAGCCTTTTCGCTTCAAAGTGATAGTCAAGGTGGACTAGAATACAAACATTGAGGGCAGGGAGAATACCTCACTCATTCTAGCACTAACTTCTAAGCTCAATAAATTGAATTAATGCATTTCATCATATCTGCTTGAAAAAGATTCTCTTACTCCTCATCACAGTTACTACCTTCATGTTTTATTTAACAAACTGGGAAGATACACACTCCCAGATTCTCAGGGAACCATATATTTTAATATGCACTTAAACTATAGACTTATGGGTAAACCTAGGTCACCTATGCTATTCAAAATATGATCTGCAGACCTGAAGCAGCGACAGCACTTACTAGAGATGCAGAATTTCGAGACACATTCCAGACCTATTGAAGCAGAATCTGTATTTTAATAAGACCTCCAGATGATTCACATGCATATTAGAGACTGAGAAACATTGATTTAAAAACGATCCCAAGGTGGCTTGTCCAAAGATTTCTATACCTGCTATTATAATAAAACTGTCTTTTGGATCAAATAATTGGTCTTATTATCTGTTAGTGTGAATTAGTTTGTCAAAATTCTTCCAAGAGCAATCTGAAAGCAGATTATGAGGTGGGGGAAGAGAAGGAGAAAATGGTAGAAATTGGGACACAGAAGGCAAGCCTCAGAGGACGAGGTCGCCAGAGGTAGCAGGCGTTAGGAAGAAGAAGCATAATGGTGAGATGGAAGGGCACGCAATTGATTTATTCATTTGAAAAATAAAACTAAACACCTACTATACTAGGCAGAACTCACAATCAATAAAATCATCACTACCTGGAGTTTGGTCTACTGAGCAAAACATAAGATCCTATTTTACTATGCCAGTCTGGTAATTATCAAAATTAAAGTGCATACATAGTATTATGGAAGCTGAGCATAAAGTGTCTATCTGGAGTGTCAGCAAAAACTCCTCAGGTAATGCCCAGAACTGACTATTAAAAATTAACTAGAAGGGGGGAAATGAGGCAATTCTGACAGAGAGAAAAGCTTATACAAAGTCGTGGAGCATGAAAGAGAACAGTGTGTCTGAGAAGAATACAAGATTTGGTATGACTGGAGCACAGGATACAGTATGGAAAAGGCCAAGGTTAATCTGTTTAAAGAGCCAGATCACAAAAAGCTTTGTGTGCCAGGTTGAGGAGTTAAAATTTTTTAATGGCAATCTGGGGGGAAAAAAATAAATGAAAGACCTGAAACTGTAAGTGAGCAGATGTGATTTGCATTTTATCAATAGTCCAAGTGAAAACTAAGGAGGACTTGAATGAACCAAGGTGTTGTTGGGGGAAAATATGTAAGCAGGGACTGATATAAAAAGTACTTAAGAAACAGAATTAACCATACTTAACAATAACCAATTACCACAACCCCCTTCTCTTTATTATCAAAGCATTTGTTCAGTTCTATTTTTCACTTTCCTATGATTATGGTTATTATTCCTCCCATTCATCTTATCCATCCATAAATGCCAAGGAAATCTTTCCAAAACACAATTCTAACCATGCTGCTTCCTCACTCAAAATCCTTCAATGGGTAACTCAAGCCTACAGCAAAAGTCCAAATTCCTTAACTTAAGTCCCAGTTGGCCAAGGATCCAAAGGCACTTCTAATCTGTCACCACCACTACGTCACCCTTCTCCTCCCCTTCTCCCGAAATCCCCCTTGCCTGCCTCTCTTTTTCTTGTTCAATTGTTTTTATCCATTCTTGATGTGCTGTTTCAGCTCTTCAACCTCAAACTTAGGGGTTGCCTATACTTTTGATTTTGCAATCCTGGGGTACATTTAAATTAAACCTACTGATTCATCCATAATTGAAGCTGGATCAAAGAAATCAGGCTTCAGTTCTGTTCTCTCTCGTCTGTTCTTTGATGGTGGCTAAGGGAAAAAAAGGAAGGAAGTTGACAATTGCCAAATGGTACCGAAAAGTACTGAAATTAATTAACATTAAGTGTTCACATGGTCTATGTAGTTGCAAGTGTACCTTACAATACTTCAAATACTGTATATTTAAACTACAGAATATTAAAAAAATATAAAAGCAATTCATTTGTGGAAATTCAAAACGATAAAAACTGCAAAACTCATTTTTTGTTTCACTTTAAAAACATCTTTTAAATAATTTTCCTTTAAAGGCATCAAATTACACTCAGAAGAAGAGATATTTAAGTATTTCTTCCTTTTAAGGAGAATACATTACAGTACACTGAGAAATAGAATCAGAAGACCTGGCTTATAAGTCTCAGCTTTACTACATACTAGTTTTTGTCTCTTTGTATAGAGTAACTAACTGTCTATGCTTTGGTAACCTCAATCCTTTCAATCTACCTCACAAAGTTGAATGAGATGTGGTAAAATGAAGTGTGTAGAAGGATTTTGTATATGACAAAGCCCTAGTCACATATATGATGTAATAATTAACAAAAATACACCCTTATATATATTTAACTTCTAAGTTTAAGTAATTTTTTTATCTGACATGGAAATCTGTCTCAATAACAGGGTAGTATCAAGTTAATATTATATTGTTTTGATAATGGTAAATAAATGGAAAATTAAAAGGTGATGTAATACTTAGTATATTAAGCAAAATGTATCCTTTAAATCTACATATTCCTAAAGTCATCTTAAGTTAATCATCTAACACCCTCACCAATCTCACCCTCTCTTCAATTCCTTTTCATATACTAAACACTTGCCAACTATTTTATTTAATAGTTTTGCAAAACTTACTTTTCATGGCAAATACCTCTCTCCTCTAATAAATATCCAATTTAATTTCTAATGGATCTGAACTGAAAAATCTCACAGAAATCACTGTTTCTTACCAAATCTATATCCATGGTGTCAAAATCCATTCCCTCATTAAGATCTTCAATTCTCCCTTCTGAAGACATCATAACATCTTCAACAATTGGCTCTTCATCATCTTCCATTAGGCTTGTACCACGCCGACTAGAGAAATATAAAACAAGGTCAAGATCTGAACCAATGCTGTGAATATTAATATACTGGCAGCAACTATTTGGCTCTCTATATTCAAGTGTAATGGAAAATGATGAATTAAAAGTCAGAGAAAATGATTAGGCACTGATCATGTCATCAAATGAGTCAAAACTCCAGTGTGCACTTCTCTAAAAATGCTGGGGAGTTATATTTATTTGGCATTACTTCGATACATTTAGTTTGATAGTTCTGATATCCCATATAAAAGTTCAATGAGAATTTTCCACATGGGAACAGAAAGATACCTCAAATCCTTTTTGATAGTAGGCAGGGCACAAATTAATAAACGAATATGAAACAGAAACCAGAGAAATGACATTTTCAGAATACACATATTTTCATTAAAATATAATGTTAATTTTACCCATCATTCACTCATTCACTCAGTACCTAATGTGTACCAGGCACTCACTCATTCACAGAATGCCTACTATGTGCCAGGCTTCTACTATGTCCTATAGATGCAAAAATAAGTAAATAATTAAATAAAGATGAATAAAATACTGAATTTCAACTGTAATTGAAAAAAAAAAAGATGAAGACATGGTTCCTGCCCTCAAGGAGCTCACAATCTACTATGGGAAACAGATATAACTATGACAAAATATGATAAATATTGCAAGAGAAATATGTATCAAGTGCTATAAAGATATACTAAAAGGAAACACTGATTATGCTTCAGGAAGAAATGAGCAACATTTATGCTGAAACTTAGTTTTGAGTTTCTTAGGACAGAAAATCTACGACACATATAGAAAAGTAAAATAAAAATTAAGACCAAAAATTCTGTACATTATCATGTAATTATAAGAAACTCAAATTTCAAGTTCACAAATTAGCCCACATCAGCATAAAAGAGTCAATGTAATAATAGCGAAATTGAGGGTAACTTCTTGTTCCCTAGTTTGGCAAATGTTTCTTTATTTATTGAAAAATCCCCTCCCCCCAAATCAATTATTTACTGAATGCTTGCTTATAATTTATACAATGAGTCTTAAAAGATAATAGAAAGAATATGATGTCTAATCCAGGCGACCTGGACAAATATTTTGGCAATGGTTCCTTTTTCTTAAAAGTTCTAGATAGTAAATAACGATTTTACTGTATTTAATGAGACAACTGTGAATGGAATATGTGTGTTTTATGGGCCATGGCATAGAAAACCAGCAATCCATTCTGTATTTCATTTGGACTATAAGGAAGATATAGGTGATATAAACTATTTAAAAAAATAATAATTTGGAAGTATTTTCAGTTATAGAGCAGATATCATTACAGAAAAAATTGTAAAACAAAAAATTTTAAGTCTCAGGCAATAGACCATTTATATGGTATATCAACCAAAAGAATCTTCCAGTAATAATTGTATAACTGATATAATCTCTTCTAGTCACTGGGAGAAGTTTATCTCTAAGGGAACTCAAGGCAAGCTATGAACAAAAAAATGACAAATGGTACTGAGTAATGAGATGCTGTGGAAGATCTTGGAGACTGGCGGAGTTTTCAGGGGAGAGATATGGACCAAATGATTGTAGGGGCGGAATTCCAGAATGTTCAGCCTGGTGATTTGTGACTAGTTGGAAGCTAAGAAATTAGTTGTTGACTCCAGCATGAAATAACAACATATATTAAGAGGAATGTGGCCACAGAAACAGGAATAGGAGACAGAACCAAGTGACAGCACAGACGATGACCGTATTAGACACGCTGGGATCAGAATCTATACATGTAATAGAGTATACTTTTATAGAAGTTCTTAAGCCTGCCACAGATAACACAAGTAAATCTGAGTAGGCTACCACTCACCGTAAATAATCATTTCTTAAAAATAGGTGAAATTCCCATCATTTAAAAACCAACTGAACAAAACATATTTTAAAAAGAAAGTAGCAATTTCTATCTCCCAGTATTAAACCATATACCACACTATGTTATAAAAACAAAGCTTTCAAACCCAAAACTATAAATAGTTATTAGAATCATCATCTTTCCCTTTGTACCAATCATCTAAAGACTGCTTGTCTGACATTTCTTTTGGAGCTAAAGCCAATAGAGATTTATAAAGTTCTCATATAAATTCCAATAAAAGCAAAGTATTTAAAAGTTAAACTACAAATTTTTTTAGCATTATACATTTATTCATTCAATGAACATTTATTTAGCATGTTTTATGTGCCAAGCACTGACAGGCAATGAAAGTGTTCCCTGCCCTTGAGGAGCTCACAGTCTAGAGAAAGGGAAAATTCATAAACAAATAATTACAATAGAGTGTGACAAGTGCTATAAGAAATATAAATATACATAATGTTATGGGGGCATAGATGACACAGCTTCATGTAAGGTGACACTTGAGCTTGTTCTTTTACGATGATTTTACCAGGTGCCAAAGAATGGAATATGATACTTAAAAGTAGGCCGGGGCCATATTTTGAAAGCTCTTGCATGCCATTCATTAGCTAAGGAATTTGGGTTTTATCCTGTAGGTAATGGGGAGCCATGGAAATGTTTTAAGCAAGAGTTGCATGATCAGATTTTTAGTCTAGAATAATAATTCTGGATGGCAGTGTGAATGATGGGAATGGTGGAGGGGTGAGTGAAGGGAGGGGTCTGGTGAGGATAAATGGGAGATTTGAAGGAAGATTTGAGTTAGAAAGCTAATAACAATAGTTCAGATGAGAGAGATGAGGGCCTGAACTAAGGTGGGGGAGTTAATTAAGATGTAACAAAACTAGATTTTTAGCTATAATTCTGTGTACCAAAATAAACAAGGATTCATATTTAAACTTTTCCAACAGATCAAACTAAGATTGGTCCTTTAGCCAACTAGTTAATATTTAACTTTAAAAAGTTCATTTTTCCTGTTGGAAAGACCGAATTTTAGTTCCTTGATTATTTCAGCTTAATTTACTCTAGAGGGTTTGCTGAAATTTTTAGATAAGGCACACATTAGGGTATGTTAAAATGAATTAGTGAACTTCCTAGACTCAGACAATAAGGCACTCTGACTTACATGGCATGCTGAAGATTAGTTCGCAGTTTAACATAGCTCATTGCTGCTTTCTCCTGTTGTTGCCTTGCTTCCTCTTGCTGTCTTTGAGCTAACATCCATGTTACCTGCGTGCTTCAAGGAGAATTTTATTCTTCTTTTAACTTAACTATTTTTCTACGTAATTAATAAAGTTATAGTACAGAAAATGGTCAAATGTACTTACTTATAGTCAAGAGGAGTTTGATGATGTTCAGTCTGCATTGGATAGACACTCATGAAGCTATCCTCAGGTCGTAATCTTTTGGGCTCTCTCATAATTGTTGAGGTGAGTTGTGGTGTCTGCATCATAACTGGGGTGTGCAGAGTCTGCTCTCTGCTTAACCACATACTGTCACTACTACTGCTTTCTTCGGCTGAAAAAGAAATCAACAGCAATAAAGTTCAGTCATTAACTCTGACTAATCAGATGTCTAAAGCAACCTTTGAGGTCGACAAACACCAGGTTGCTTTCCGCATGCTAAGTGCTTAGAACAGGGGGAGACAAAGGTATGTAAGGTATAGCTCCTGCTTGCCTTTTCAGTCTAGTTGTGGATAAAGAAAACAAAGACAATTAAAACACATTGTGGTTAAGTGCTAGAAGAGAGGGAAGCACAGGTGGAATACGAGTAATAAGAGGGATCAGAGCCAACTACTTGGAAGTGACTTCTAGCTAGAGTATATATTGGGTGGACTTGGCGGGGGGAAAAACAACCAAAACCACAGAGGCATGAAACCATACTAATTTGTTGACATTCCACAGTTTCTGACCTACAAAAATGGTAATTTCGTATGGTTCAAGCTAAGAGTTTGGTCCTCCTGAGGTAAGCAGAAAAAAGTAACGTTGAATGAATACAGAGGCAGGAATCAATTCACAGAAAGTCTTGTAAGCTGTGCTAAGGTGACAAGAACTACTACTGCTGAAGGTGTTAATGGAAGGGAAGCAATATGGTGAGTTAACATGCTTTAGTCAAAGTATGTACTGTCAGTGTGGAAGGTGGACTTAAGAATATGAAGACTAGTGAGCAGACCAGCCAGTTAGGAGGCTAACTGTGTAGCCCAGATGAGTCAGAGGTGGGAATAGGAATGGAGACAAGAGGTGAATGGTTCCCAGTCTATAGGATGCTTACCACTGAGCAGCCCTAAGAATAACTTCACAGTGAGCATAAATCCATATGCACATTAAGCACCAGACTAAAAAGACCAAGTGTCACACCTATAAAATCTACTTGTTTTCAAATGTCTATAGATGCTGCCATGAATAATAAAAGACAAATTCACATGTAAGTGTTACCAAATCCACAGTCATTTTTTAAATCACTGGTTTGGGAGGGAAAATTAACAGCACTTGATTGATTGAATGTGAGTTAGGAGGAAAACTATTTTATTAGAAGATTACATATATGTATATCTACATGTAATTTTTTAAGGGAAGAATGCAAAATGTGCTATTAGCTAATACCCTAGTAATAGATGGATTAGATATAAATTTCACAATCTGCAATATAATTACATCAGCCTTAAAGTTCTACTGGTTTAAGCTCTAATTTTGTCTTTAAACTGTACTGATCAAAAAATATTGTACTGATCTAGCTAACCTAGCAGTATTTGTTCTTCCTTCTTTTAATTTACTAATGCCTCAATTTTTATGTCTTGCTCCAAAACCTAAACAAAGAAAGCATTGACTCTTTCTGTAAAAACTGAAGTATTGGGTTTGATAATATATCTTTAAGATGTTACATAAAATATCAATTCATAATGCTCCCTAAAGTCTAAGGAAAAGGAGATTTGATAGCCCAGCACAACTATAAATCTTTAAGATTTATAGTGATATGCAAGAAACAATACCTTTTGATAACGTCTGTGAAAAAAAGGAAAATTTATTTTAACTTTCTATAAACCATTAGCCCTATGTTAACTGCTTAGGGATACTGTAAAAGAGACTTCCCCACTGACTCAGATATTGAGACTACGTAACCAACCAAGTCTAAATCTAAGGTTGTACAAACTTTAAGTTTATGCCTTTACATTAATGGACAAAAGATTAAAATCATTAACTCATGGGACAATCAAGTTTTAAACACTATACACCTGATAATGCCTAAAAAAATACACAGCAATTTAAAAATATGGTCCCTAAATCTTTGACCCTCCTCACATCAAGAGGTGCGGGATTATGTCCCACCCCCTTGAATCTGGGCCCTGTGATTGTTTGATCAATGGAATATGGCGGAAATTATGCTATGTTATAGTTTCTGGCCTTAAGAAACTGGGCAGCTTCTACTTCCTGTCTCTTGAGACACTTGCTCTTGGAGCCCAATCACATGCACTGTGAGGAAGCCAAACAGCCACATGAAGGGGTCACATGCAGGTGTTCAGGCAGACAATCCAGCTGAGGTCCCAGCTGACAGCCAGCATCAGATACATCTGTAAGTGAAAATGCCTCCATACAATTCCAGTTACCAGCCTTTGAGTTTTCTTAGCTGAAGTACCAGGCATTATATCCCCACTATGTCCAAGTTGTGGGGTAGTTTGTTACTCAGTAATTATAACTGCAACAAATTTAGACAACTATGCCAATTTGTTTAAAGGTTCCTAAGGAAAGGAATAACATTCCCAAGCCCATGGTGAGCCAACCCTGGAGAGCTAGGAGTCCAAGAGATTCAAACGTCAAAACACATTACTACCTCTAAGATTACAGACAGCAATTTGTATTTCTAGAAAGTTCTTCATGATGAATGACCTCTTCACAGAAATTCAATAGTTGTGACCTCTCTGAATCTGTTCCTCCACTTAAACTGGATGATCTGATCTTAACAACACATAATTTAAGAAAATGTGAACCTTAATGACACTTCAGTTGGTAAAGTTATGGGATAAAGAGAATAAACTATATTCTTACTGAGTGCAAGCTGCATGCCTTCAACCACTTTCCGTTTTCCTGTAGACGGTTTTGATTTTTTACTCCTCACAGTTGACCCTCGACTGCTGATTCCACTAATGACAGACATGGTGTCATCATCACCACCAGCAAGCAAAGAATTTCGGTAAGACATCAGTGGAAGCCACACGTCTTCTCTTCGGAGTGACATCTGAAATGTCATGAACTTTTCCAAGTAAATATACCTTAAAAAGAAGTAGAAACCATTAGCTTTGATATATAAAACTGCTATAGCTTTTTTCCCCCTTTTTGTTTATTCTTCCTAATAATCTTAAGGCTCACATACCATAAGGAATATCCAATACTTAAATTAGAATTAAATAAAAAGTAAAGTACATTAAAATAAAACAAAATAATGGTTGATAGTCCACATTTCTCCGAAGCATAGAATAACAATTAAAAACTGTTAGTGTTTTCTTTCTGAAGATGTCTCTATCTTATCTTCTCAGGTCCTCTGTGAGAAGAACAAATCCAAGTCATATTTCTGGAAAAAAAACTGGATTTAAAATACATACAACTTGGGTGCTAGTCCCAGTTCTACCAACCCCTAGCTATATGATTATGTGCGTATTTGTGCACTATTCAACCTCAGCTTCATCAATATACTGATGAGCAACTTTGTCTCTATCAAGTAGATAGATGCTCAACAAATACTAAGCTGAAATGATGCAAGGCATTTCAGCTTAGTATTTGTTGAGCATCTATCTACTATGCCCCAAGCACTCAGAATAGATACCAAGATGAATCTGATATGGTCCCTACCTGCAAAAATAAAGTTTCGGCACGATGAAGTCAGACATCTAGCCTGGAATCCAAGTATCACAAAGATTCTATGGCTTACATGTAATACAACAATCAAATTCAACTAACATTTGTGTGACTACTATGTGCTAGGCATTTTTCTCTTGGGTGCTTTAACTTTACTTGTGAGGGAGACATTCTCCCCATTTGACAGATGAGGAAAGAAAGGATAAGTTAAAAGTAACATATCCATGTATGGTCATAAAAATGAGGAGTATAACCATTATTCAAATCTCAGGCTTCTGACACTAAGAGGTCAATGCTTTATTGTCTAAATTATGCTTCAAATACATGAATGTATTGTTTGTCAATTAACTGTAAAGTGGAATTCAAATACTTACTGTTATAATAATGACTAACTCCAATGAATTCAAAATTACCAGTTTGGAATATCATTAAAGAGAGATGATAGGAGGTATCAGTTACAAACATACTGCTTGGTGTTAGTTGTTCAGTATTTAACTGCAATATATTTCAGCTATACACAGTAGTACAGTACTCCTCAAAGTATGGTCTGTGAACTAGCTATCAGTCTGAGAGCTGTTTCCAGTCTGCAACAAGATATGGAGCTTGAGCCAAAATACACTCACTGGTAGAGAGATTTACAACTATGTTATCTACCACAGAGCTGAACAAAACATTCCAGACAAGCAGCCTCCCTGATGCCATTTCCCTTTATCCTCTTTCCTGCCACAGAATAATTTACAATTAACCTGAATTTTCTATTTATCATCCCTATGCATATTTTTTGCTTCTAATACATATTCATCTGTAAACATTATAGCACAGTTTGGTAGTTTTCTCTTTGCAGTCAACATTACGTTTTTAAAATCTAACCATTTTGGAGAGTGACATCAGCTAACACTACGGTAGTAATCATTTCCCAATATATAAGTGTATCAAACCAACATGGTGCACACCTTAAGCTTACATATTACGTGCCAATTATATCTCAATAAAGTTCAAAAAAACGTTCAGAAATGATGAATAAGGTCTGAGGATCTAATGCATAACATGGTGAATACTGTTCATAATATTATATAGCTATATAATACTATCTAATCGAAATTTGCTGAGAGTAAAACTTAAGTGTTATCATTAAAGATGCATTAATTAACTTGATTTGGGAATCCTTTCACAGTATATACATATATAAAATCATCATGTTAAATATTTTAAATATATTATGATCTTATTTGTCAATTATGAAGCAGATTTTTTTTTAAGATTTCAAAACCAGAAAAATCAATTGGAATGTATGAGTCTTTCAACCCCAATTCGATCAAATAAACTATGAAAATAAAAGTCATTTATGACATCTGAGACTACTGGAAATTCGAACAATGACTGGGTAGCTAATAATATTAAGAAATTATATTTACTTAAAAAAGAATCTAACCATTTTGACTGCTGTACAGTATTCAATTATATATCAATTTCTTGATCCCATTTTCTAGTTGATAAATGTTTAGTTGTTTTGAGCTTTTCCTTAGTCAAACAATGCAACAGTCAAATTCTCTTATGGTTCTCCTTGTACACACGTGCAAGACTTTCTCTAGGGCTACGTACTTATGAAAAGAATTATTAGATCATGAGGTAGGTTAAACTTTACTAGACACTGCCAAATAGCTCCTCCACAAAATGGTCTTGTACCAATTTACATGGTTGCCAGATATGTATAGAAGTCTCCACTCCTCGACATCTTGGGCAATACTTGGAACTATGAGACTTATTTTTTTCTAATCTGCTAAGTGAGAAATGGGTTATTGTTGTAATTTGTATTTCTCTGATTAATACTGTCAATAAAAATTTTAATTGGGATAAATTTATATGTAGTAAAATGCACAGAAATTATACAATCAGGTCAGTTTTGCAAATGAATGCAGCCATATTCAACACACCTTATAAGACACAGGACAGTACCATGAACCTAGAAAGTACCCTGTGTCCTTTTTCCCATTCAATCTCTCCAACTCTAGAAGTAACTACTACTGTGATTTCTACTACCATAGATTAGTTTTGTGTGAATTAGAATTTCATATAATATCTATACAATCTTTAAATGAAAAATACTGGTGGACTTTCAGAAGAGGTTATCTATACTATAAGTTACTAATATTCTTCTGCCCTTCCAAGCCAAGAGGGGGAGGGTAGAAGATTTTGAAATTTAATTCCATTTGTTGGACTCTCTTAGAATATAAGTCACCATTTTAAGGAGACTAAACCAGAAAAATACCCTGTTTAAATGATCTGTTGAGGATAAGACCAGTAGTTAAAGTAAAAAGATAAAAAGGGGAATTCTACTTTCCAGTGCAGTCACAGCTCAGGACACAGACTAAGATGTTCCTGATGGCTTACCAGATATCACTGTACTAAATGTTCTCTCCTTAATTAGGTTAGGTCAAGAATGCAAATAAGAATACATAGAGCATTCGAGTTACACCTCTAAAGCCACAATTGCACTGAGGAGAACACACAGAATTAAAATGAAGTATTACGGAAAAAATCTGGTTGTAATCCTTAAGTTACAAAAATTCTGAAGTATAAAATTCTGTGTGCATCAATGTAAGCCTACAATTCTAATCTCTGTGTGTAGAAGAGAAACCAAGTGTAACAGCCAACCTTTAAGAATTCCAAAACATAATAGCATATTTCTAACAAATACATACACCGTCCTTTTGTCTTGTCGGAGTAGTTTAGAAGAAAATTCACTCAGTATGTCAAGAAATGCCAAATTTAGAGGTGGATGGCTCTCTCCTTGTGGATTAGGTTCTTTAAAAGCAAATTCTATGCCATCTCTGCAATGACAAAAGACAAATATTTAAGGGACTATGATACAAAATTTACTAACTTAGAAAGGAAATTTCTGTCTATACTTTCGTTCGATTACTAAAATGTTTTTTTGACATGCATTTAATCTGAGGAATAGAAAGAAAAAAGAGACTACAGTGGAATGCCAACTATGATTGAAAAATAAAAATTAAAAAAATGTAACTAAAAAAAAAAAATCCAAATGAAAATGTGGAGGAAAGAAGGAAGGCTATTACATGAAGGAAATAATATATTACTTCTTAAAGTAATTACTATGTATGTGGTCCTTAAATATTACCTAAAAGTATTGATACATCCAATCTACTTAGAAGGCATAAAAGGGAATTTGAGACTTTTAAAGCAAAATGAAAGGAGATAATAAAGTTGAGGAAGGTATGGGATTAACTTAAAGAGCAGAAACATCTCTATGAGGGAGATATTTAATACTGTTATAACTAAGTAAGCAAGAGAAGTAAAAGAGACACAAATAAAACACAGAATTTTCAATGAAAGAGTACAAGCCTCTTGATTTTCCCCAAAGGCAAGACTCTTCTTCATCCACAATTAAGCGACAAAGGTTATTAATAGCCACGTGTTGGTTATGTTAAAGATCTAAAGTAAACTCCTACTTAAAAGTACAACTGCTCACCAAATAAAATCAGAAGATTTCTAATTTTTATAAGGCCAAGAAAATATGCAGACAGAAAGAAGGTTGTGGCTCAAAACAAGGGAAAAGGTCACTACAATACAGAGAACAGAACCAGAAAGAGAAAACTTGAAACAAAGAAATCAAATCTCAAAAATTTCTCTAACTAGCAGTGAGGTTATGACAAAAGCTGTTTTAAAAGAGATATTGTCATACCTGATGAATATATGCTGCTTTTCGTCACATAATTGATAAAGATTTTTGTTGGTTTTAATTAAAGCAAAGACTCTCTATGAAAGGAGTTTTAGTCCTGACTCATGTGTTAATGGAGATAGCACTATAACTGGTTCTTAAGAGATATGCCATAAATTCATAAACAATAAAGCATTAAATTGAATACAATTATTCTAAATAAAAGAGCTAGATTCAAAAATTTTCATGATTAAAAAACAGGAAAGCTGAATAAAATATTTGGAGATTACTTGTGAAGCATAGCAATGGCCTCTCTCGTTTTCAACTGATCAAGTCCAAAAGTTAAAGCGAAACGTCGAGCAAGTTCTTTTATGCCGCTGAATGTTGAAGATGATCTATCAAAATTATAGCCATTTTCCTGTATCATTTCATTAAAAAGCTGTTTGGAAAGAAAGCAAGCATGTTCAAGTATTTTTGATAACTATGAATTATTAACATCTTTAAAAATACTGTATTTCTACTTAAAATACACTAGATGATCCCTAAATGAGGTATTGTATTTTATACTAAAATATGAATTTTTAAAACACACGACACAAATGACCAAAATTGTAGCACTCCATATATTCACTCTAGAGATAAGTAGTGAGTGACATTAGAAACCCTTTAGTTATGGCAGGTTTCTATTCTGCTGGAATTAACTGGACGTTAAGATAGCATATAAAACAAGGTAAAGGAAAAAGAAACCCACCAAATTATTAGGCAACTATGCTCTGCTATTTACACTTAAATGATGAATTTCAATTTCACATCAAGAATTTTCATCATAAAGTAAGCAAAACAAAATGCAATTTTTCAAAGATCAAACTGCCAAGCTTTTAAACAGACAATGGCTACTACAACTGATAAAAATACAGTGCAATGAGCACTCTGATCTGCTGGAAACATAAAACTGAGGTAGTCTTTCTTTCTATAGAACAATCTGGAAAAATGTAGTAAAAGGTTTAAAATTCTGATATCCTTTGACTAAGCAATTATAATTATCAGACTTTATTTTCAAAAGAAACAATATTTGTGCACAATACATAGCTACAAAAATGTTTTTGTTTTAGTGACATTTATAATGGCAAAGATTATAAAAGAACTCAATATCAAACAAGAAGAGATCTTGGTTAAATTATGGTCCTTGTATAAAATGGAATACTAGATAGTCATTTTAAACATAGTCATTTTAAATGCTGAGGAAAGTAATAGCATGAAAATGTTCAGGATTTATTAATATGAAAAGTTCAGGCTTAGAAAACAGAATACGCAATGACTTAATTTTTGTAAAAATAAGATTTCATATAGGCATAAAAAAGACTAAGAAGGTTATTAAAAACTAAAAGTGTCGTACGTGGAAAAAAATAAAGATAAGTTGCGTTTTTCCATTTCCTATATTTTCTAAACTTTCTATAGCAAGCAGCTATTATTTTATAGCAAAAGTTATTTTAGTGCTACCTTTAAAATCTTCTACATTCTATTAATTTTAATAAAGAGTACCCAAATTGAAATTAAGAACTTTCATATCTAGATTTCTAAGAAGAAAGTTTATCACATTGAAATGGGTTATATTTTGGATGCATTTGGTCTCTAGAGACAAAAGTATAGTAAGCAAATGATTTTTTACCTAATTAAACCTGCCCTGCCACTGCTAAAATGAAAATGACTGTTGCATTTTGATTATAAGATTGATAAATATTCATTAAAATAAATATGGAAATATACAAAGAAAAAAGTAAAATTCACCTGAAACCTACCAAAGAAGTTAACCACTGCTAAGTTAATTTTTCCCAGATATGGAAATCTTTATACATTAATGAATACAGATCTACATTAAAGTGCTACACAACAATATTGCAGAGATGTACTACATAATATATACATCTAATATCCTATTGGACATTTGGATTATTTCTAATTTCTTGTTATAAACAATGTTGCCATGTATAATCTTACACCTACATCTGTTTTTGCAAACTTGTCCTATTATCACCTTGGATAAATTTTTAAAAGTACAACTGCTGTCTCAAATGGCATACAAATTATACATTTTGACAAATATTGCCAAACTACCTCCCAAGGAAGGTTTACCAATATTTACTGATGATGGTACCTATATGCCCCATACTTTACAGAGCTATAGGTGTTGCCAGTCTTGCCAATCTGAAAGCAAAAAATAATCTCACTTGTACAATGTCTACTAGTGAGATTGAACATCTTGTATTTCTACTTTTATTAATCATCTAGTCTATCCTTTGTCCATTTTTCTACTGTTACTTTGAAAACTATTCATTGTTAATTGTGTTAGTCTAAAGCTGGTACTCTTAATGTCTTACCTGCTGCAAACTGAGAATAAGGGTCTTTGCACACTGAATTTTGTCTATCTGTCTTGTTTTACTCATTGTTTCTTTGATGATATCTCCATAGTCATTATAATACTAGAAAAGAAATTTGTACAAATTAGAGATTTATCTCTTAAAACTATTGGACAATAAGATTAACTTTAGGTTAATCATGTATGCATGTCACAATGTATATATTTGACTGAAATAATGCCTTCAAAGACATAAAAGAAAACTAAGATAATTTCTAAGCAAAGAATCCCAAACTTCAGTAAAATCAAAAATATCAGGGTGGTAAACACACAAAAGAATTTACAGATGACAAATGATAATGCACACCTTAAAATTATATAATTGTATTAATCAATGTTACCCCAATAATTAAGTTTTTTTAATTAAAAAAATAAAACAAAGAATAAAGATCAAAATATATTTCAAGCTAAAAAAAAGAAATATCAGACAGTTAAGATATAATCATATTAAGCTCTAAACTTGGTTTTAAGGAGGCATGGTATAAAACAGTAACTAGGTTATGCAGATTTTCAGAAATAACACAAAGATATAAACAAAGTTCTTGTGTTCTGTGAGCTATATTATATGAATATAATCAGTTACTTTCATAACTTATTCATTGCCATTGGCACATAGTTTATGTGCAGTTTCCAACTTTATTTGGCTTATAGAAACATAGTTAATATTTAAAAAAAACATATTTTGTGTGACATTTATATCACACATTGCACATGAAATTTTTTCTAATTTAAAAGTTTCAAAATGCATACAACTATTAGAGATAACAGGATAACCATGCCCCTATGACTAATAAAATTAACTTTAATCTAGAATGCCTAAGTCTAAAAGTTTAAAACTTGCAAAATTACTTCATCATAAACAACTTTAGTTTAAAAACAAATCATCAATTATCATGTGCCAAATAACTTAAGTTCCAAAGTAATTTATAATGGTGCTAGAGTTCTATCCTGTAGTAAAGTATTCCAAAGGGAGAACTAGGTTTTGACAAATTTATAACATATTTTATTTCATGAAAGCAAAGGCTTAAAAAGTTTATAATTTGATTTTACTGTGGAAGGATTAAAGAAAAG
Source organism: Rousettus aegyptiacus (assembly GCF_014176215.1). Classification (NCBI taxonomy): domain Eukaryota; kingdom Metazoa; phylum Chordata; class Mammalia; order Chiroptera; family Pteropodidae; genus Rousettus; species Rousettus aegyptiacus. The sequence continues at coordinate 77,201,456 of NW_023416312.1, read as the reverse complement.
CTATATTAACCATATTTAGTCATATTCCATTAGTACAATTGACAATATCCTTTCTACTACTAAAAAAATAGAGACTCTCACATGTATTTATGAAAATTGTAAATAATCTACTCTGAATCAAATCAAAATTTCAGACCCTAACCTTAGCTATCATCCTGAAACAGATGAAGACAGACCAGATATAAAAAGTATTGAGTTATTCAAGGTCATAAGTAATATAGTAAACAAGCCAAAACTACACCACCTAGGCCTCCTGACTTCTGAAGTGACACTTTTAATGCTACATCAAAGCAGGGGAAGGACACCATCCTGTTGTCTTAAACTAAATCATAAAAACAATTTTTAATAGTGTCAGTTAACCTAAGGCAAGCTGTTTCCAATATTCCAAATGCAAGTGAACTCGATAACCCCCAAATTTCTATTATAATGGAGGAATGGGGTATGAGGAAATGCTACTGAAAATTTTTAAATATTTTAAGATTTCTTTTATACTAGAAAAGTAATTTACTCAAAAAAATTCACTGGCAACCAAGCATAAAAGCCAATGTTATATTCACTATCTTTAAGCATTACAAAAATATCTTGCTATCCATTTTTCAAACTTTACCTTCATATACTGCTTGAAGATATCTGCAGCTGTATTCATCTCCACCACAGTATATACAATCAGTTTACAAAATGCTGCAAGTAAATTTCTCCTCTTGTGCAGAGCTTCAATTTTACTGGCTTCATCCTCCTGCTGACCATCTAGGAAAAAAAGTTCCAAATATTAAGCGATCTGCATTTTACTTCAGCCATATATACTTTTTAATTCTCATTATAAAATACCTTTAAAGAATTTGAAAAATAAGGAAAACCATTTAAATCAAATAAAAATTATAATCACTCTCAGTATCTTGTGAATTCTGATAGGCAAAATTTTGTGAAGTCAAAGAGTCAGAAGGCTGCTTAGTGAATATGGAACAGGAACAAGAGGACTGAGTCAGAGGAATTGATGTTAAGTGAAGCCAGGCTGGGCTTGCCTACCGCACTCATCCTCATCCACTTCCAGAATGGAATAGTTTGTCAGGGAGATCTGCATATTCAATGTCAGTTGGTTAAGGCCCTTTGTCTCCTGGGAGCAACTAGCCTCAGAAATTCTCCAATCCTTTCCCTTTCGAGGATGATCCCACTCCTTTTTGTCAATATTTCCTTTATTCATATTACATATTTTCAGTTATACTGGCCTAGGAACCATACTGTCTTTTCAAGGAGATTTCACATATTTCTATTCTGATCCATTATGTGAGATCCTGATATTCAGTTATAAAGAAGACAGACTTATTTTCAAATTTATAGTCAGGTAAGGTGTACTACAGCTTCCATGTACTGCCAAAGGATTGTTCTTAATTATTTGATACTGATAAAAAAATTGTGATGAAGTCTTTTACATAAAAAGCTATGTAAAGAATTTTCCTCTGGACAAATTTAACAAATGAAATTACTTAACCCATTTCCCATTTGCCCCAAAATAATTGTGGCAGTGCTTGTGGCTGCAGCATTTACCCAGAGATAATTCCCACATTTCAGTCCTAACCTTACCCTCCCCAAAATTTGCCATGGACTATCTTGCTTTTATTATTATTTTCATATCACTCTAGTGTATCAATAGTCTTTGGAAACTATCCATCATTCTATTTATAGCATTCTGTTTTTTAGTAGTGGTATTTCCATTTACAAAATATAGTAATTCTCGATCACTGAAAATGTCAAATCCTGGATGTTCTGCTTTGTGTTGTTCTGTGCTTTGAAATTTACTACATGAAAAAATGAAATACTTATCATCATATACATTTCTGTTACATTAGAACTAGGATACAAGTTCTGTTTAGAAATAACTCCAAGAAGTTTTTATATTTTATTTTCACATTGAAAACCAGTCAGATTTGCTTCAGCCTCCAAGAGCATGTTTATGTAAAATTAAGGCTGGCAGTGGGCTGGTACTTTTTTTCTAAACAGGAAACAGGATTAAAAAAAAATCATCTTATATTGATTTACAATTCTTTGGTTATTAGTGAACTTTTCTGTGCATTTATTACTCATTTATAGTTCTTCTTTTGTGAACAGTAAGTAGGTGCATATTCTGTCAGGTCTTCAATGTAAGATTGCCAATATAAAAAAAAATGTGTAAAATAAAAATGCTCTTTTAAACAAGTATTTTTTTACCCTGCCTCTGATAATCTTTGATAACTGTAAGTTAAAACCAAATTTTGAGAAATTTCAGACCATCAGAAAAAGTTTTATCACAAGTGCATATCCCAGAATGCCAAAGCATTTGCTTAGAAACTTAAAACATATTGTTTACTCTGTTAAAAGATTACACTGAATATATAAGCTTTTTCTTAATGACACTGTGATTAAAATGGATTTCTGCACAACATTGTTAGGTACTGCCCTATGCAACTAAAGGTATACAGCCTTTTCCGACTAGAGACTGAATTATTAAGAGGCTTTGAACCCTAATTTTTAGGGTTTTTTCCTCCACTTTATTTATCAAAAATTAACCACCTTTTTTTTTTTCTTGTGGGTATTAAAGAATGTTAGAGAAGTTCCCAACATACTGGGCCATTCAAAGATGTCAGCAGCCATTACTCTTATGTGTTGTCACTGCTTCTAGAAGCATTTACTGTCCCCTTTTAATCTGATGTGAGCTAACTAATAAAATAATCATGAGTCTACCATGTCAGGGGTTATATGAGGATGAAAAGCAATGGAAACTATCATATGCTGCTGGTGAGAGGATAAAACAATACCACCACTTTGGAGAATAATTTGGCAACATATGGTTCAGTTTAAGATGTACATGTTATATAATCCAGCAATTCCACTCATAGGTATACACTAGAAAAGCATTTGCACATGTGTTCAAGGAGATAAAGTACAAGGACATTTGTTATAACACTATTTATAATGGGGAAAAATTAAAACAACCTAAATGGCTCATCAATATGAAAATAAAGGGTCATTAATTCATATCACATAATATTCAGCAGTCAAGATTAAAAGAAAAGCTACTAACCACATGTGATCACTGACAAATTTCAAAAATAATGTTAACTCCGAACAAACAAGATGCAAAACAAAATGTCTGACATAATATCACTTATGTGGAAGCTAGCAGCAGAAAATGAACTACATATTGATAAAATACATAAACTCTTGGCAAAATAAAATGCCTGATAAACACCAAATTCAGGGGAGCAGTTATCTCTAGAGGAAAAGAGAGAATAAAATTGGGCAGAGATACAAATGAAGGTTTCTTTTGTATACATGCTTTATTCCTTTAAAAAATTATGAAACAAGTACAGAAAATTTGACAAATGCTGGTGGTATGTACAAATGTGTTATATTTTATACTTTCCCATAGAACTAAAATACATTTCCTTTTTGAAGTGTAAATAGAAGAAAGTTTAAGAAGACTCTGAGTGTAATTCCATGGAGTTCCTAGAAAATTCAGTAGTACTAGCAAGCTTATTTTCATTCTATTTCCCATGATCTAAATGGAGTCCATCCCACAACTAACAACACAGTTGTGGACCAAAACTTATTTTGTATCTGTTTTTGGAATACAAATATGCTTTCTCCTAGAAGTTTTAAAAACTCCTACTCATCTTTTAGGATCTATTTCAGATGTTAGATTATTTCAATGTTTTGACTCCTACAGACTAGTCAGAACTTCTGCATACTCACAACACTTTGTACATGCCTCTTACTTATCACATTGTATCATAATTTCTTATTTTTTAATATGTCCTTTCCGCTTGAATTGCATTCTTAAAGGAAAGGACATTGTTTCAGTTTTTGATATCCATAGCATCTAATAATATCCTACCTGCTGGCCAATAAATGTCAAATCAATGTTAAAAATCAAAGCATCAGTAAACCAATAGCTGAAAGTGAATAAGTACATAAACTTTAGTACGGGGATGCTGACACTGTTTTGGCTATTCTAGGTTTCTCAATTACATTCCAGTTAAGTTTTTAATACTTGAGAACAAAGCTCTTTATTGATTTTTTAAAAAAGGTAAATCATGTCTAGAATTATTATACTGATTTGCAGTGATGTGTCAGTTTATGTATGAATACACACATTGATGTTATGCTGTCCTTCAATTATACCTTCAAATTCAAAACTGAGAAAGAAGCTACCAAATATTATTTGTTTTTGCATGACTTTTGCTTGCCCTAAGTAAGGCATCTGTGTATGAAATTAGGGTTTGAAAAGTAACTTGACCCTAGGCAAGGCTGGTTCAAATATTTTACTGTGAACATTCTGTACTGCCCCAGACTTTTACAGAATAGTTTCAAACATTTTCCAGCATTGAGAAATTACATAGTTTAATACCCTCACTAAAATAGGAAAATATACAACAAAAACATCAAACACTATTCTGCTCAAATTACCTGAATACTGGTATTACCAATGATTAAGGGGAAGATAGAATAAATTATATTGAGTACTACTATATGCCCAGCAACTATACTAGTCACTTTGCTCAATTTCATTAATTCACACAGTTCTGTGAGATAGCTATAAATGAGAAAGGCAGGCTCAGGGCTACTGAGAAGCAAAGGTCTGACTCCAAAGCTTATGCTCTGTTTTACAACATTACAAGAAATGAAGGCAAATGTGCTGGAACACGTACCTGTATTTCATGTTTTAAGAATAAAATATCAAATACTAGTGCAACACTTCACATCATTGTTACTTAAATCTAATTTATGGTGGATACACAGATTTAACAAAAAGCTGGCAATAAAATTACCTGCACTGTTATTATCATCATCCTGTTCAATGAAGACATGATCCAGAATAAAGCTGAGCAACTCAGACTGTAATGAAGAATCAGGGGTGTAAACTAATGGTTCTAACATGTCACGCCCTCCTGACATAATCTGATGGCTGAAGATCATCAAAATATCACATAGAATAGTGAAGGCCTATTAAAAAAAAAGGGACAGTATGCTATAAACCAATGTTTCTCATCAACTACCAAAAGTAACATACATATTTAACACAGAAATAGAATCCAACTTTCTGTATTTGGAACTATTAAAAAAAAAATCAATGCTTAGTTTTGTCTAAGATTTTAAAGCTGGGAAATATAATTTCTATAACAATAACTACTAATATTTGCATCATGCTTTACTAAATACAAAATAATTTCACAAGTTTTTTTTTTTTTAAGAACTTAAATGACTTGTGCAATATGTTAATACTACCAAAACATGCAGTCAGGACTCAACCTCAGGTTTCCTGACTTTAAATCCCACACTCTACATTATATCACAATTTATCTTGTGGTGTATATTCTCAAATATGAAATAATGTATAACTTAGTACCATTCTTTACTTCTATGGAAGAAAAAACTCATACCAATATCTCCTAAAAGATCTCTTAGAAGAGCGACCACAAAGTCTATGGTACTTTGTAAGCACTCTCATTGTCAATATGTGTGGTGATTAAGTAGAAAAAACATAACCAAGTATAAGCCTGCTTACTATGCATCAGGCAAATCTGACAGTATCAGAATAAATATAAAGCTGAAATTATATTTCAAGAAGCTTAATAAAAACTCTACCAGGCATTTTAAATGGATTCAAACACTGGTAAAATTAGTCGGAAGGTAACTCGGAAAAGTTACCCGTTGGAAAGGGGCAATGAAAACAGAATTTTGGGGTCACAATGTTGACAAGAACTTACATTTAGAAACAGATTATAATACACAGCAGATCTTAATAATAATTTTGCCTTTTTGGAACTAACCACTTTTACTTCTTATTCTTTACGCTTTTTCTTCTTTTTTAAGTCTCCTCTCCTTATTTTACTACTATAGTAGTAATTTATACCTATCAGGATATTTCAGTTTATAAAAACTTTTACAACATACATGGTAAGGATACAAAGTGATAAGCATGGTAATATTTATTAATTAGGTAAACTGACAGGTCAAGTGAGCTGACCCAGACATATTCCTAGAAGCTTGTTAGGAAGACTGACATACAAGCTATTTAATAACCAAATCACCTCCAAGGCCTAAACAGATTACACTGGCGGTTACACGCAATAACTCAGAAGGAATTATGTATAACGCTGTAAAAAATAGGAAATATAAAGATGAATTAATATCTTGGTGGCATATGAAAATATATCAAGTAATATTTTATGTATTAAGTTTGGACATCAGTGCGTACTTCATTAAAATCCTATTCGAAGGGTTTAACTCTGAATTCAATTTCCTACCTTCAGAAAGTTTGTTACTTTCATCTGAATTGTAGAGATGAAAATAAAAGTTCTGAATCCTTTATTGCTACAGCACAAGACTACTTACATAAAAATTCAGCATTATAATAATCATGACAATATACTTTATACTTTTGCAAAAAAAAAAAAAGCAAAATCCAATAATTGGATCTTGGCATTTAATATAGTCTATAATTTATTTGTGTCTATGCATTTATGTATGGAAGAGACGAAAGGAGTTGGAAATAAAAAAAATGATACCAAGAGTTGTAATAAATGTAAAATTTTAACTATAAAAATCTAAATGTATTTCATTAAAATTAGTTTTGATATTTTAAAATGAAATAAAGACAAATAATGACAAACGAAAGGGTTGAACGACTTGGTAGCTTTGTACATGAACAATTATATATTAACAACTTTCTTGGTAGCTTTAAGAAATAAATCCACCCTGAATTAAAACAGTACCCAACATAACATAAGCTGCTAAAAACAGCACTTGTAATGACTACTGGGGCTCTAACCCAAGATACAAAGGTTAAGCAAGTCAAAAAATCCTTGAAATCATCGTAAGTATTTTGACTATCATTATTAATATCTTATAAAATGATCATAAAAACATCTTTCCCACAGAAGCATTTAAAAGCATGTATCCAGAAAAGCTTAATCCTCTAATAGGGAATTAGACCTAACTAGGCTCTTGAGTCCTGGGATCGGAATTCATTTTACAGATGGGAAAACCACCTATGGCACCAGGCAGACAATACATTTCCAGAATAAGGAAGTTGGCAATAATGGAATCATTAGGACATACGATGTGGGAAGGTAACACAATGCTTTGAAGATAGGGAAGTGGTTCTCTGACAAAGCCATCGTAAGAAAAAATAACTTACACATCAGGACAGACAGGAATGTCAATATCTGATCATATTATTAGAAATGAGAAAACTGAACCTTTTGCTTCCTAAGCCATACTTGTTACACTTGCTGCTTTCAGGAATAACGTAACTTCGTACATCTAATTTGTATACATAGGTCTGTTTACCAAGTAAGTCATAAAGAAACAACACAGAATAACTACAACATGAGGGTAACGTATAATGCAATTTATAAATTCCATATAAAATTCATACATTAATCTATTTTTTGAGCATCGTATACATGTACAGATAGAAGGTATTTCTACTTTGCTCAATCTCAGTATTAAATTTCCTATATTAGTTCAGATATTTAAGGTTGCTTACAAAAGACTGCTATCTCTAGTAACTACTAACCTGTTCCTTAACAGTAGTATTCACGTTGGTCAGGTAATGCTGACATATCTGACAGAACACCCTCATCTGTTTCTTTAAACGCAGCAAGTCCTCCTGGAAAAAAATTTAACATTTAAAAATACTGTATAAAAATTTGGTATTTATTTTAAAATTACATAACCATTATCATATATAACTATATTAACTGTTTGTACATTTAAATTCTTTATTATTTATCAGACCATTTTTCTTAAAAATCTCAAACTGCAGCATTAAAACTATCAGGTATATTAATGGATAATATCCTAAGTAGTCTGGGTCCTTCAGACTGAGAAAACTTAAAGAGTAAAGATTTATGCACCATTCTCACTTTGTAATCTGAAGGGTGGCAAACTGATGAATGGAAAAAATTAATTTAAAAAAAAGAACAATCTTTCATCTCTTATTTGAAGGATACTGCTTGTATTTTTTAAAAACAGAGAGGAACAAAAATAAATTTTGTGGTATTATTCCAATGTTTAAAAAGTATCATAAACTTACATTAAAAAGATGAATCTTTTTCTCACATTTTCTATTTCTAAATATTTACCAGTTAATTTAAAACAGAAAATCTTTCTATAAAGATCTTCCATATTAATTTATTTAAGGCATAACCTTTGGCCCATCTTCTGTACTGAATGACAAATGATAGAATATCAATACATATTTGGTATTTGTAATAGACGAGTTAAATAAAAACCAGTATAACTTGGAGATCGATTTGGTGAAGAAAATTCAACCAACCTTCAGCATAATTTTGTTTTCAAAAGCATTTTTAGTTTTTCTCTTCTACCAAACGTTACCCTTTTTCTCATTTTAATTTTTAACTCAGTACTTTTAACTTAGTTGTCTTAGGTGTACAATTATACTTACTAACATGGTTGCAGTTCCTACTAGAAGCTTGATACCAAGTTAATAAACATATTGGGTATTTGACAAAAAGCATAGTTATAACAACAAAACAATATTGCTTTTTCAAAGGGGAAATAGTCATTTGTAGCTATAACAACATCTTATGCTTAAAAGCTCAGAGAAATTCTAAGCATTTAAAACTCTTCTGTGGCTTTATGTAAAATAAACTTAATATCAAGATGATTGCTTTTTGAGGGCAATACTTATAAACAATTCTATGACTTCTAGAAATTGCTGAATATTTATAAAAATGTGCCGAAAACAATATTTAAGGCAACATTAAAAGTACAATGTTTCAAGTTTCTAATTTACAAATGGAAAAGACAGTGCTGTTTAGTTAGTTACTAACCAAGACAGCAAGGATCACCATTACCAATAAAAATTTAAAAGTTTTAAGACCTAGTAGCTGGTTCATTACACTCAACCAGAGAGTGATTTATCAACTTGGAACATCAGTAAACAGATCGTGAGCATAAACAAAGTAATCCCAAAACAACATCAAGGCATAAGAAAATCTAGGGGCAACTGGCTTGTTATCAGCAATTAATATAATACGACAGCTGTACCTGCTTGTTTCAAAGGTTCTTTGGTTATCATTTTAAAAAAATCTATATTTGTATTATTTACTCAAAACTTTTGAGAATATTGAAATCCATAAATTGTGCTACTTTCCAATGAGAAATTGTTAATTTAAAATCATACGCTGAAACAAAACATATTAATGTCCTTTCACTAAATATATGTTAAACTACAAACACAAATGTTTTCAAATTGTTCCTATTAAAAGTATGTTTGCTGAAAATGATATTTAATTTACTAAAAAATCCCACTGAACCACCACAAACCTTTGTAGAGCTGCTTTCAGTTATCTTTGCAAGCTGCCAAAGGATTACATAGTGAGTACATTGCAATGCATGAATAACAATCTGTAAAAAGAACCAAGAAAACAGTTAAAATTTAAAAAGTCAAGTCTTCTTTCTCAAAGTATATAACTAAATAAATAAAAACCTGCTCCGGCATGTCTCCATTTTCAATTCCGGTTTTCAATAGTTTGTAATTACAAGCAAACAAATCCCACTTTGAAAGATCATGGGCACTGTAAAAAATAAAATAAAATAAAATAAAAAGTTATATTAAAAAGTTAAATTTAACCACTTTGTTTTGGACTTGAGTTTTAACAGAATGCTATTAATATATTGAACTTTTTAACACGCACCCACAACAAAAAGTGTATTTTTTTTAAAGTATGTTAGTAGGTAATGTGCCATTCTCCAATTCAAAATATGACTCTGCCAAGTACTTTTTTCCCAAAAGCACAAGAAATCTAGCAAAGAATCTGATAACACTGTAACTCCAAAACATGCAAATTGGTTTTTTCAGTTTTAAGAAATCAGAAACTTTAAGATTCTACTTACTTATGAAAAGCAGTGATTCTCTTTAATGTTGACAATACCTGGTATGCATCATCTTCATCAGGTTCTTCACCCTGCACATATTAATTATACAATATTAAACATTAATAACCACCAAAGTGAAACACTTTAGGCTATCACATTGGTGACAGCACCTTGACAAAAAGAATAACCTAATAAAAACCATAACTAACTTTGTTATTCAATACGTAAATTTGGCCAAATTTAAAGCAATATGGCTGGAGTAATGCGTCAACAGTCATCATCACAGGTACATTATTCTATACCCAAGAGAGAAAAAACTGAATGACATTCTCCCTTTTTCCTTTAAGCAACCCTGACACAAAACTATGAAGACACCTGCTCTTTTACAGTAATAAATGCATTAGGACAATAAAGAAAAATACATTAGGACAGGCAAGAGATCATAAAAACACCTAAAGGACAAAAACTACGTAAATATAATACAGCACTCAAAAGATATATCAGACCAATCACATTTAATCTGCAAAAAAACCTCTGAGTAAGGATTAGATATGCTAGTCCTTTCTGGGTATCAACTCTACAATTTAGAATAACTTAAGTTTTTGAAAATTTTATGAGTCTTTATACATGAAACATAAAGTTTGTTAAATACTATCGACTTGGTGTATTGAACCCCAGGTCTCTCAAAAAGCACTTAGTTGTTTTTAAACTTTAATTTTTCTACAAAATAATTAAACCAAATTAACAAAACACTGCTTGATTTTAAAATTAACTTGTCCTTATTGCAATCATATCCAGCCAAGAGTAGAGCCATTAAAAATTTTAACTAAGAATGTGAACATTGTACATCACCATATTTGTAGAAATTTCCAAATAAGCAAAACTTAATAAACATGGAGAGACCAGGAAAGACGGCGTAGATGATAGAGGTTTTGTTTATCCTTTCTCGCAACCACACCAAAAGTGTGACAGAAACACAGAGCAAACAGCAAGTCGCCTGGGGGTCTAAATGAACAGAAGCACTACAACTAGGGAGAGAAATAAAACATCAACCTGCAACGGTAGAAGGTAGGAGGGGGCAAAGATGTGAGGCTGTCTGGTCCTGAGCGGCAGCCGGCAGCTGCGGATGCCTCTTAAAGGGGCCATGTCCGCGACCGGACTTTCACAGTGTTGGACTCACTCGCTGACTTTGGTTTCTGGTGTGGCCTATTGAGTCAACTATAAGTACAATATCTGTGAATTGCTTGCTGAATCTTAACAGGTGTCCCCATAAGGGACAAAGGCTGGGGCTAAACTTGGCCTGCGGCTGAACCCCTCTTAAGACTGCCACTGCACACCTACTACATGAAGCCACACTAATAAGACTGGGAGACTTATTAGGAGCTTTGATTATTACATAGAAATAGCCACAGAAGGGCAGACAAATTCTGAAGGCAAAGAAACAGAAGCCATATGAAAGAACAGAACATAGATCAAGGAAAAATGAAGTCAAGCAACCTAACAGATGCAGAATTCAAAACACTGGTTATAAAGACACTCAATGAACTTAGGAAAAGAGTATATGAACTCAGTGAGAACTTTAACATTTAAAAAAACATAAAAATGGAAATGGAAATTACAAAAGGGTACCCATCAGATATGAAGAACACATTATCTGAGATGAAAAGTATATTAGAGGGAATCAACAGAGTGGATAAAGAGGATCGAACAACCAATATAGGGGATGGAGAAGCCAAGGACACTCAACCAGAATGGTAAGAAAAAAGAAGCCAAGACTATAATCATCACTTAAGGAGCCTATGGGACACAATTAAATATAAAAATATCTGTGCCACAGGGGTACCTGAAGGAAAAAAAGAAGTTGAAGAGCTATTTGAAAAAATAATGATGGAAAACTTCCCTAACCTGGTGAAGGAAATGGACATACAACCCCAGGAAGCTCAGAGAATCCCAAAAATCAGGGAACCAAAGAGGCCCACACAAAGACATATCATCATTAAAATGCCAAAGGTTAAATACAAGGAGACCATCTAATATCAGCAAGAGAAAAGCAGTTACTACAAGGGAGCATCCATAAGACTGGTAGGTGATTTCTCAAAAGAAACTATGCAGGACAGAAGGGCTTGACACAAAATATTCAATGTGATGAAAACCCGGGATCTACAACCAATAATACTTTATCCAGCAAAGCTATCATTTAAAGTCAAAGGACAGATAAAGGGCTTCATAGACAAAAATAAGCTAAAGGAATTCATTAATACCAAACCAGTATTACGGGAAATGTGGGAGAGACTTTTTTAAGAAGTAAAAAATCTATCAAAATCACATATAAAGAATGGTAATAACTACATATTTATCAACAAGTACCTCAAATGGAAAAAAAATTAAGTGCTCCAACCAAAAGAGGGTAGCTGAATGGATAAGACAATACTCCTACATATCCTACCTACAAGAGACACACACACAGACTAAAAGGAAGAGGATGAAAAAAGGTAAAGCCTTGATGAACCTAGAGAGTATTGCGCTGACTGAAGTCAGAGAGAAAGACAAATACCACATGATTTCATGTACAGGTGGAAGCTAAAGAATGAAATAAACAACAATAAAAACGGAGATAAACTCATAGATATAGAGAATATTTTGCGAGCTACTAGATGGGAGCGGGGTTGGGGACGGTGAAAAAGGGCAAAGGGATTAAGAAGTACAAATGGATAGTTACAAAAGAGTCATGGAGATATAAAGTGTAGCATAAGGAAAATAGTCAATAATATTGTAATAAATATGTAAGGGGAAGAAGGGTACTAGATTGAGTGGAGTGATCACTTTGTAAGTTATATAGATCTCTAATTACTATGCTGTACAACTGAAACTAATATATTATTGCATATCAACTATAATTGAAAAAACTCATTGAATTGTACAATGTAAATATAAGGAACTAACTATTATAGTTCAATAAAGCTGGAAAAAAGAAAAAAAACTTAGTAAGCATGGAATGTTACACACGCAAAAAGAATGAGAAGTTAAAAAAGGAATTCTTAAACAAGAAACCTGGAAATTACAAACTCCATATGATTTTTGCAGCATTAATATTAAAAATGATGTAGAAAAGTCTTTAGCATTTATGTATTAACTTGAGAATTATGAATTTTTATTTTATGAAAATCAATGAAATTATTAAGTATATTTCCAGACAAGATAAAAATCACAGTAAAAATACAAATGTCTTTGAGTGCCATGCTTTAAGCCTATGTGGAAATACAACAGAAAAATAAAGGAAACCCAAAAATTAACATTGACTGTAACGGCAGTTTCTCAAGACTTTATAATATCAAAGACTATCACTGCCTTTCCTCACTAACACTGCCGAACACTAAGAAACACCCTCCTTTTCTCAGGCTACATGACCACAGTCTAGCTCTAATTTCTGTTTCATTAACACCGTTTCCTAACAGCCTCTTCAACTAAACCCTGGGAACTTCCCAGATCATTTCTTTAAAATATTTTTATTTTTAAAAAGGAAGATGTTAATTTTGTGTTTGCCTTCTCCAAGTCACAAAATTTTACCACCATCCTATGCTGGTGAAGTAATAGGAGCATGATGATGAATCACAGAACAAAAAGTCTGAACTCTTTTCAATATACTGCTAGGAACAATCACCAGGACTGGTGACTAATTCAGTTACTGAAGGGGAGTGGCCCAATTGACAAAATACTTGTAATATATACCTCTTGCAGAAAATCTTCAAGAAGCCGGTTAAATTTATCTGCCAACTCATCTATCAGCTGACTTCTTGAAATATCTACTCTGTTGAAGATTGTGAACTCTTCATTACAGAGTGCATGATAGGTTTTAGAACATGCTTCCAAAACATCTGTATCTGTGTGCTTCTCTACAATATTCCGGATCTGTCGTAATAAGGCATCCAAATGCTGTAAAATCAAAGTTTTTTTCCATTAAAACTAAGGTATACATGGTAGGCATAAAACAACTACACCACCATGGTGAAAATATTCAAATAAAGTAACTCTACAACCAGTAGGACACACATTTTAAAGTACTTTTCTAGTTATGGTAAATAAATACACTAACTCACCCATACTTACTTTGTCAATGTTAACAGGAATAACACCAGCTATTTCACAGGGCTTTGGTGAGAATGTTAACACATTTGTAAAGAACTTACAATAGTTTCTGAGACACAGTAAAAGCATCCACTGGATATTAGCTACTTTCGTTTTGTAATTGCTATTGTCCAGTTACCCGCCCCATTCTCCATAAATGACCAGTGACAGTCACATAATAGCTAGGAATGAGGGTATGGCTGTGGGCATGAATCAAAGGGAAGTCTCATTAGTGCCATTCTCTAAATCTAACTTATCTAAAACAGAAGGCATGTAAGGTATGTTTCCTTTCCCATTAGCAATTACAAAAAACATTTCAAAAAATATAAACACTATGATGGGATGAACTAAACTAATAATTTTCCTTCAAAGTTTTTTTCCCCCCAAGGTTTTTTAATACACAGAAAACACTGTACCTTTTCTAATCGTCCAGTGGTATATATTTCCAAATCAAAGTACTGAGGCAACTGCAACAGGTTTGTCACCTTTTCTGCATCTATAGAGTACTTTGAATTTAAAAAAAAAAGCATGTCAAAAACATTAGAGTAACGGTAAATAAATATTATAAAATTCTGTGTGGCATTTCCAAACCTGTAATTTCTTAGTAACATTCTGATATTGAGACAAACTTACTTTAGCTAATAACTGAGGGAGGGCCACAGCAAAAAGTTCAGTGATTTTTGTCCTGTCATCCAACTGGGTCTTCTTCTCCTTTGCTGTTAGCACCTAAAGTAACACAATAAAGTAACTATGTATTTATTTTTTATACTGTTCCCTGCTCAAGTTTAAGATATACAAAATAAGTGATAAAAGTACATTTTCAATGATGGATAGACATTTTTACTATAAATTTGAAACCCAAAAGTGACAAAGATAATAACTTGCATATAAGAAAATGCCACCACCTAAAATAACAACAACAACCACCACCACCACCACCACCACCTGGGTAATTCTAGAGTCAAAATCAATACCCAATTATACTAACTAACTCTATCCTTTGGATGAAAGGAGAAGCACTTAGAACAAGAAATATAGTTTAGGAGCTTATATAATAATGGGACCGAGTAGCATTTCAGCCTCCTTTAAGCTATGGGCCATGATCAATGGGTTATGAAGTCAACATGTTACTGCCAGCAATTAAAAAATAAAAATTAAAAAAAGCTCAGAAAACAGGAAAACAGAATGCATCGCATACCATAAGTTCCAGATCATGTGATCAAATTTTGTTTTAGTTACACACAAACACAAAAATATAAATGTGTTTTTTTAAGTCACAACATAAAAAAATGTATTTTTGCGC
The DNA here is from genome assembly GCF_014176215.1 of Rousettus aegyptiacus. Lineage (NCBI taxonomy): Eukaryota > Metazoa > Chordata > Mammalia > Chiroptera > Pteropodidae > Rousettus > Rousettus aegyptiacus. The sequence continues at coordinate 77,186,143 of NW_023416312.1, read as the reverse complement.
TTAATCAAAAAAGTTTGAAAGCCTGTGGAATTGTTGGTCTATGAGGCAAATACATGAAAACTTTGCAATACGTTAAAAATTATCCCAGGAAATAGGAATTTCCCCATTTCGACAAATAATTATTATTTATTTATTTTATTAAAAGAAAAAGAAGGCAAATCTATAAATAAACCAGAACAGACAAATGCACCACTCTAAAATGGTGCACTACATTCATTCTTGAAGGCAAGAACTGTCAAACACCGTATCTCCTGTAGTAACTAACAAGTATCTTGTAGAAAAATTCAAATTCCTCAAATTACTAATGCTTTAAAATTTACTTCTAACACATATTTCTAAGAAAAGATCATCTGAAAAATAAAATGTAAGGTTCAAAAATTTTGATGCTATGGTTACAAATAAGAATTTTATGAAAGATATTGAAAAAAAAGAGGAATATAATTTAATACTGAAAATATATTGGCATACCCTTTTTCCTGTCCCTCTTCCCACAGGAGGATGACATTCAGCTGCTTGTCTAATGGTACAAAGCATTATTTCAATCAGAGCACTCTCTTGTCTATCTGTTAGTGCTGAAAAAATAATCAGAAAGAGTTAACCTATTTCTTTTCCCTATATGCCATTTATAATTAGAACAGTTCATTCTGCCTATGATAGAATCAGACCTATTATATAATGTACTGAAGAAAATGCCATTACTATTATCACAGAAAAGATCAAAACAAGTTAAACCTTCCTAAACATTACAAATATGTACATTGCTGAGCTACAATTTGATCAGGAAAGTATAAACACAGATACAAAGGGCAAAAAACCAAGAACGTTGACAACTACATCTTTCTACATAGCATAACATTCATGTGTATGAAAACAAAATTATTCATAAGGTTTTCACACAATTATTTTAATACTAAAATATAAACAAATGGAATTAATAAAATCTATTTTCAAAACTGTCCAGACAACAAAAATGCCATAATTAAACATCCTTACCTTCTTCTCCACTAAGTGGCTCTTCCAACAACAAGCTATTCATACATTCCCAGTCCTTCAGCAGCTCAGTAGCACAGTCCCACATGCTATCCACAAGGTATGCTGCATGCTCATGCAACTAAAATTAAAAAAGAAAAATGTATTCTTAGACAAAGAGCATACTAGCCCTAACTCAAAAGAATGGAAGCTTTATGGGCACCATGTACAAACTCGAGCAGCTATCTGTTTTTTGAGGCCAGATGGAAGAAATGGCAGAGAAGAAACTGCCTTAGCTTGCTGTGTATAAGTAAACTGTGTTAGGTAGTATCATTAAACATTTTTTTTTTTTCTTAAGGCGAGGCAACCCTTGGTTGACCTCACAGATTGCAAGGACCTTGTCATCTTACAATCCCTTATTTTTTTATTTTATTTTTTATGCCTATAGCACCTATTCTTCCTAGGTGCTCTCCTATCCAAGCATAACTGGACCCGACCCAGCTTAGCTTCCAAGATCAAACGGGACTGGGCTTGTTCAGGGTAGCATGGTCACAGACTTATGGAACGTTTCTTACGATAATCACTAAATCATTAACATGAAAATTATTTTTGAAAAAAAAAAACACATGCATTTTCAGTGCCTATTTGAAAATAATATTACATGAGTTAACCACTCTCAATTACAAACATACTATGAATTTACATTAATTCAATGGGAGTGATGATTACTTAAAATAAAATACATATTTACTTATCAATTCAACACACAAGTAAATTATTTCTCTTCATTCTGTGAAGCTTAAATAGCCCTTGAGTTTCCCAACTTATTTTAGGGGACCAGCATTACCATGACACCAAAACCTATTGAAAATGTTACAAATATTATATGGAGAGATCAACATCCTACATGAACATAGAGGAAATATCTTCAAAAATTTGGCAGAAGTATAAAATGAACGTCAACTAACCTCACTTTCCAGGAAGAAAAACACCAGTGTCTTAACAAGGTTAGCATTTGGACCTTGTCGTCCCCTTCTTTTCATCATTCCATCCTCCTCAGGATCTCTACGACTGAAGAGCCTGTGATCAATGCAAAATATTTACTTTTAAAACAAACAAAAAAAACTTTCCTAATTTAAAAAACTAGATTCCATATTTAAGCACCTAATAATGAAGTAAATTAAACAGGAGCTGGGTAGTTATATTATCCAATGTTATACTAAAGTAAATAATTGCCATAAATCTTATTCATTTTACAGTTGATGGTACTTACAAGCCTGCTTAAATTAACTTTAATTTTACCACGTTCGGAATTTTATTTTTATAAACCTTAGTGCATGTTATCCAACCATTTCCTTTCAAAAAAGTATTACAATGACTAACCTACACCCATTTCTGCATATAAAATCTATTATAAATATTCTTCTCTTTAAAAATGAACATGTTTTCCTTCTATTCTTGCACAATTACCGCTAAGACTGAACTTAGTGGCCTCTTTCTATGGATACCATGGTTGTTTTTCTTATAAATAACAAAAGAGAACTATCACTGGATAACAATGAATAGAAAACTATAGTGTGAATATTTTACAGCACAGCTTTCTAATTAAGTGCTTCACACCAAAGGGGCGGTTTTGTTTTTTGTTTTTTCTTGTTTGTTTTGTTTTGTCTGGAAGCTGACATCAGAGGAAAGAGTGAAAAATTAGGAAGAGGTCAATCTGAATAGTATGATATAATCAGATAGATTTCCAAGCATATCCAGTAAAAGACACCAGTACATTTCCCTTTACATATTTAACTTAAATAAATCAAAGGAATTGGAGAAGGGAAATCGAAACTTTAATTTTACCTGTACTAAATTAAAAAAAATAAGTTATATATATAAGTTACTTTAATAAAAGTATACTTTAGAAAATAAATAACAGAAAGACGGATTTACTTTTTGTAGAGAAATTCTCCAGCTGCCACTGCTACTGGCCGATGAGCTGAATAAACCAAATGATAGACATTTTCACAATCTTCTGCAGTAAGAACTTCTTCACTACTCCTAAAAAGAAGCAGTAGTTCTTTTCAGTAGTGTCATAATTTTAGGCATATTGAGTACAAAAATCCATGTTCAGTTTCATTAATTTGTTAAGAAAAATAAAAAAGAAATCAACCTTCTATGATTACCATTTGTAAGTAAAAGCCTGCCCTACCAAAAGACCTGATTATTTTGTTAACATCTAAAAACAATGGGAGGCAAAATCAGTCAATTAAGTAAAGACGCATGTGGTGAAAAGAAGTAATAATGTGACAAGAATACTGAAGGGAAAGGAAAAAAGAATATAAACTAATGTAGAAAATACAATAGTGTGCTCGGAGCTTAGAGTTAATAATCACAGAAAACACTTTGCATATATTTCATAGCAATATTAAGAGGCAATATTGCAATAACAAAATATACTAACACCCAAGCTATCACACGGTGATAAAGAATACTTCATCCACCATGTACCTAATACTATATAAGGCAATGGAAACAGATTTATTAACTAATTAAAATTTGAGACAAAGACAGTTAATTACAACCTGTCATTGGGAAAATCTTACTAAAATATAGTGCTCATTTCCTTGACCTTATGTTAAAATTAAATAAACCTAACAAAATTATCTTGGTAATAAATCAGACATTATTAGGCCCATCAACCACAGTACCCAGGGTAAACTTGGATGGGTTCTTCCTTTGTGGACTCTGCATTCAGGGTCCTAGCTTCTGGCATCTCTTTTCTTCCTAATATGCTTTTACTCTATTGTGAGATAAACAATCTAGGATTTTACCATGATACGCAATTTAAGAATCATAGGACCACACCACCAGAAAGAGAAGCCTAGGTACATTAGATATAAGATCTTTTTGGTTTTCTACTATGCTCAAGGTTTCCAAAAGTCTAATGTCTAAGGAAATATTACCTTTTTCTTGAGAGAAACGAAACCAAAATGTTCAAATTCAAGTTTCAAAAGCACTTGATTTAAATTACTCTAAATATAATATTGGATCGTTTTGGGGAAAATCATTTGCTTACAATGAAAAGAACACTGAATCGAATCAGTTAAATTATAGTAAATGTGTAGTATTTCCCTCATTTTAACTATCTGAAAAGAAATGTTCCATACAACTTTCCGTTATAAGTTATTTACATGATTGAATCAACATAACTGGCTATGACCCTTCATAAAAATATCAGTGTTAAAAGCAAGCAAAATACACCTATTATGAAGGAAGGGAGAAGCAGCTACAAAAATATATATAGCGTACTATTACACTCTATTACAGGAATTTTTCAATATTTTAAATAATGTATATATAGTCTTTATAATTTTGAAATATGATTTAAAAACTTAAAAAATACAATCCTTGAGACTACTCAAAATGCCACCAGATAAGTGATTTATAAAAAATTTTATCAGTATGTCAAGAGTGGCCTTGTTAATGACTACAATGTAGTCCATTTCGTATAAATGTGGACGAACACCACCATCTCAGTTATTAATTTTACTTAAATAAAATGAGATGAGCCATAAAAGGTGTTTATATTAGCTATTTATCTTATATATTAATTCCTCCTCTATTGATAATCATCTAGGCTATTACAAACAATGCTGTTAGAGAATCTGAGTATTTTTAATTTTAAAAAGTTACTGCAAAATGTTTCTCCAGAGATTATACCAACTTTTTATAGTCCCCAAACCCCATATAAGGCCTGTTTCTGTAGTCTCAACACAGTATACTACCAGACATTTTTGGATCTCTATCAAGCAAGAGGCAAAAAATAGTCTCATTCCAATACAAAGTTCTCTGAAGTGTGGCTAAACATCTTTTCCTTCTTTTCTTTATTTGATTTATTTGATTGTCCTTAATTTTTCTTTTTTCACTTTTATCATTTATTTTAGTTTCAAGTATATAGTACATTAGTTACGCAGCTACATAGATCATAAAATGATCCCAATTGCTCCCTCCCTCCCCTGACCTACGACCTACCCAATGTTATTAATGTTACCTGCATTCCCTACGATGCGCTCCCCATCCCAATAACCATCCATCAGCTACTAATTTGTACTTCTTTAACCCTTCACCCCATTCTCCTGGCCCTGCCTCCAAACCCCTCCTTCCCTCTGTCCATCACCAGAGTCCACTATATTTGTGAGTCTGTTTGTGATTAGTTTATTCTTTTTATTCCTTAGATTCCATGTGTAAGTGAAACCATACAGTGTTTATCCTTCTCTGACTTAAATACCTTCTAGATCCATCAAAGCAATATTTTTTTCCATTCCCTTCCTTTTAGGCTGCGTCTGTCTTTTAATATGAAATGAATCTCTTATAAGCAGCATATGCACGGGTCTTGTTTCTTATCATTTCAGCCACTGTCTTTTGATTGGAACACTTCATTCTTTTCCATTTAAGGTACTTATTGATAGAACCATAGTTGTTACCATTCCTTATTCCAGTTTTTGATACAGGAGGTACTTTAAAAAATACTCCAACATTTCCTGTAATACTGACTTGGTGGTGATAAATTTCTTTAGCTTCTTTTTGTCTGGGAAGCTCTTTATCTGTCCTTCAACTCTAAATGATAGCTTTGCTGGATTAAGTATTCTTGGTTGTAGATCCTGGGTCTTTGTATTGTCGAATATTTTTTGCCAAGACCCTCTGTCCTGCATAGTTTCTTATGAGAAATCGGCTGCCGGTCTTATGGGTGTTCCCTTATAAGTAACTATCTGTTTTTCTCTTGCAGCTTTTGATATTCTTTCTTTGTATTTAACTTTGGTATTTTAATTATGATGTGTTTTAATGTGGGCCTCTTTGGATTCCTGATTTTTGGGATTCTCTGAGCTTCTTGGAGTTCTTTGTCCATTTCCTTCACCAGGATGGGGAAGTTTTCCAACAGTATTTCTTCGAACAGCTGTTCAACATCTTGATCATCTTCAGGTACGCCAATCACATGGATATTTGGACCCTTAATAGTGTCCCATATGCTCCTTAAATTATTTTTATAGTCTTAGCATCTTACCTTTTGCCATTCTGTTTGCATGTCCTTCCTTGGCTTTCCTGTCCTTGAGCTTAAGTCATTTGATCCTTTTCTTTATTCACTTTTGTTTATTCCATTGAATATACTTCTCATCTCAGATAATGTATTCTCCATTTCAGACTGGTTGCCTTTAATAATTTCCATTTCCATTTCTTGTTTTTTATGAAGTTCCCAATGAATTTATCTACACTTTCCAAAAGTTCATTGAGCGTCTTCATAACTAGTGTTTTGAACTCCGCATCCATTAGATTGCTTGACTCCATTATATCTGGATCTCTGCTCTGTTCGCTCATATCGTTTCTGCGTGTCTTTCCATTTTGGCGGCCTTTCTGTGTATTTCTATGTTCTAAGCAAAGCTCCTTAGGATTCTGGTCTTATTAGAGTGGCTTTGTGTAACAGGTGTCCAGTGGCACATTCCTGAGGAGTTCAGCTGCAGGCCTAATTTAACCCAAGCCCCTGCCCCTTCGGGGTCACCTGATAAGATTCTAAGATTCAACAAGCAGTCCACAGATGCTATGCTTATAGTTGCCTCAAAAGACCTCATGAGAAACTGAGGCCAGCTGCCTCCAGTGTGAATCTAGGCGCTGCTCAACAAGGAGCACCTGACTGGATTAGGCTATACCTGGATGTGGCTTAGGTGGGGCCGCGAGTTGGGGGAGGTGGGGTTTCAGGGAATCCTCTGGGCTGAGCGACCTCCCTTATACAGTTTGATGTCGTCTGGGCTATGGCAGCTCTGTGTCCCTGAACCGGGAAGGAGGAGGGCTCAACAGAGAACAAAGGATACTGCCAGCACTTGAGTACGCAACAAGTCTTGCCTTGACCCTCACTCCAACAATGTCTCCCTGTAAGTCACTGGTGCCCCCTGCAAGCAGCCAAATCAGCACTGGTGCTCAGAGTGAGCAAGTCCATCGTCACAAAAATCTCTCATGGACACAGCCCCTTTAAGAGGTTGCTGCCGCTGCGACAACCTCCTTCTCACTCAGTCGCTCGAGACCCAGCAGCCCCACGTTCTCGCCCTGTTCTACATTCTACCATTGCAGGATGATTTCTTATTTCTTTCCTTAGTTGTAGGGCTTGTTCATCTAGATCCCAGGTGATTTTTCCTTGCTGCTTGCTCCTTGTTTCCATCACAACTTTGATTTGATTGCCAGATGAATGAATAGAGCCTCTTTCGTCTAAGCCATTTCTTTCCTCCTCCCGTCTTTTCCATTTTATTCATTCTTTTATCATTTTATTCATTTCCTTGGCCAGTTTATAGTTTATCATATCTTTTTTTTCTATTTTTTTAAATTTTCAATTACACTTGGCATACAGTATATTAGTTTCAGCAGTACAACACGATTAGAGTTATATTATCTTACAGTAATCAGGCCGATAAAATTAGTACCCATCTGACACCATACTCTTATTACATTATTGACTATATTCCCTATGTTATACTTTACATCTCCAGGAATATTTTGTAACTACCAATTTGTACTTCTTAACCATTTTCCTTTTGTTAAGCCCCTCCCCTCTGTCAACCATCAGAATGTTCTCTATGAGTTTTTCTTTTGTTTTATTCTTTACATGCCTCATGTAAGTGAATTACGAGGCATTCGTCTTTTGTCTGAATTATTCCACTCAGCACAATACCCTCTAGACCCAACCACGTTGTTGCAGACGGCAAGATTTCATTCGTTTAAAAACTTTTATGGCTGAGTAACAGTACATTTTACAAATGTACCACCTCTTCATTATCCATTCGTCCACTGATGGACATCCAGGTTGCCTCCATATCATGGCTATTGTAAACAATGCTGCAATGAATGTATGAATGCATGTGACTTTTCAAATTAATGTTTTGGGTTTCTTCAGATAAATACCCAGAAGTGGGATTACTGGATACTTCTCTGTCTCCTGTTACATATAGCCTTTGTTTCAGTCTATTTTGTCTGGTGTAAGTATTGCTGCCCCCAGTTTTTGTCTGTCTCCATTTCCGTGAAATATCTTTTTCCCTCACTTTACTTTCAGTGTGTCTTTTGATCTGAGGTGAGTATCTTGCAGGCGACATATGTAAGTGTCTTATTTTCTTATCCAACAGCCACCTTATTTTTTAACTAGAGCATTTAATCCATTTACATGTAAAGTAATTGTTGATGGATACGTAGTTATTGCCATTTTATTATTCATATTTTTGATCTTTTTCTTCTTCTTCATAAAGCCGTCCCTCTAACATTTCTTGTAATACTGGTTTGTTGAAGAACTTCTTTAGCTTTTACTTGACGGAGCAGCTCTTTATCTGTCCTTCGATTCTAAATGATAACTTCGCTGGGCAATCTTGGTTGTAGGACCCTTGCTTTGCATCACTTTGAATATTCTGCGCCAATCCCTTCTGGCCTGCAAAGTTTCAGTGGAGAAATCGGCTGACAGTCTTATGGGAGCTCCCTTGTAGGTAATTAACTGCTTTTCTCTTGCTCCTTTTAAGAGTCTCTCTTTGTCTTTAAACCTTTGGCATTTTAATTATAATGTGTCTGGGTGGGCCTGCTTGGGTTCATCTTGTTTGAGGCTCTGTACTTCCTGGGCTTGTATTCTATGTCTATGTCCTTCGCCAGGCTAGGGAAGTTTTTCATCATCATTTCTTCAAATAGGTTTTCAATTCCTGTTCTCCCTTCTCCACTCTCCCTCTAGTCTCCTTCTGGTATCCCTATGATGCGAATGTTGGTACACTTGATATCCCAGAGGTCCCTTAAACCATCCTCTTATTTTTTTTTTAATTCTTTTTTCTTGTTGCTGTTCTGATTGGATGTTTTCTGCTACCTTATCTTCTAAAGTCGCTGATTCGGTCCTCTGCTTCATGTAATCTACTGCTGGTTCCTTCTCATGTATTCATTTCAGTTACTGTTTTCTTCATTCTGACTGGTTTTTTGTTTTCTGTCTCCATTTTTGTTTTCTATATCACTCTAGTAAAAGTTCCCACTGAGTTCATCTACTCTTCCACTAAGCTTACTGGCATCCTTATCACCAGTGTTCTGAACTCTATATCTGGTAGATTGCTTATCTGCACTTTGTTGAGTTCTTTTTCTAGAGTTTTGTTCTGTTCTTTCATTTGAGACATGTTTCTTTGTCTCTCCATTTTGGTTGTCTTCCTGTATTTGTTTCCATGTAATAGGTAGGGCTCCTAAGTCTCCCAGTCTTATGAGAGTGGCCTTACGTAGAAGGTGTTCTGTGAGGCCCAGTGGCAGTCTTCCCTGGTCACCTGACCCGGGTGCTCCAGGTGTGTCCCTTGTATGGGTTGTGTGTGCCCTCCTGTTATACTTGAGAGCCTTGGCACATCAATGGGAGGGACTGACCCTCAGGCCCATTGGTTGTGAAGGGCTGACCCTACAGAGCAGGATTTGCTTTAGCAGGCTCTGGTGCCTGCCCAGTCTGCCTTTTGGGTGTGCGTCGTCCTCGGATGCCACCCCGGGTGGCGCTCCTGCTCGGTCAGAAGCCAGCCACCAGGTGTGACGGCCCCGGGGCCTCCTGTAAGGGGCCCCACTGCAGGCCAAGTTCAACCATAGCCTGTGCCCTACCCGGGACCACCTAGCAAGAGTCACCAAATGGTCCACAGATGGCCATCACCCATGCTGTGCTTCGAGGCGCCTCGAGAGACCAAACTGCAAACCGAGGCTGGCTGCCCCTAGTGCTGGGCTTGGGGCTGCTCAGCAAGAGGTACGAGATATGCCAAGGCCAGATGCGGCTTGTTTGGGTTTTGTGAACCTTTGAGACATTTTAGGAAAGTCTGCTGCATGAGCCAAGACAGGCCACTTACATAGAAAAGCCACTGACTGGACGCAGCTTGGGTGGGTCCGCAAGTTGGGTGGGACAGGGGCTCAGGGAATCACCAGTCTGCATGCTGGGAAGTGAGGAAGACTCAACGAAGGAGCAATGGATTCTGCCAGCACCTCTGTCTGGCGGGAAAATGCCCCTCCAGCCCTCACCCTGAAGTCAGACAACCCAGTTCTTCCCTGTATGTCCCTGGCGCTTTTCGAGCAGCTGCCATGTGCTGCAGCTCAGAGCAAGTCAGTCAGTCCGTGCGTCAGTCCACGCGTGGGCTCCTTAAGAGGAATGTCTGTGACTCCAGCGGCCCTCTGTCTCACTCAGCCACAATTTCCACTGGTATTCACAGCCAGAAGATGTGGCGACTTCTCTTCCTGGCACTGGAACCCTGGGCTGGGAAGCCCAATGTGGGGCCGGGACCTCTTGCTCCTCTGGGGGGGACCTTGACAACCGAGATATCCCTCCCGATTCGCAATACCACATGTGGGTAGTAGGACCAGCCTGTTTGGTGTCTCCACCCCTCCTACCAGTCTTGAGGTGCCTCTTCTGTATGTCCCTAGATGTAGGACTTCTGTTCCACTAGACTTCAGTTGGCTCTCAATGTTTTTCCGTAGTTTAGTTCTAATTTTCATGTGTTTGTGAGATGAGGCAAGCACAGATTTTACCTTCTCCATCATCTTGACTGAAAGCCCTAAACACCTTTTAATATACTATAATTTTTCTTTTATTTTCTGTCAATGATTTGGTTGCTAACATTTTGACTCTTTTATGCTCTGATTTATTGAAATTGACTTCTATGCTACAAATATTTTGCCCTGTCTGTTCTTCATTTTATAAGTCTACAGCATTTTATGCAGTACATATTTTTAGTTTTTTTATGTAGGTAATTCAGTGATTTTTTATGTCTAGATTTCATCATGTTTTGAAATATTTACTCAGTCATTTTATATAAAATTTTAATCTTCCCTAAGTTTTCATCTAGTACTGTAATGGTTTCATTTAATTGCATTTAAACAGTTCATCCATCTGGAAATTTTTTTTTTAATAAGAAATTAGGAATCCAATTTAATTTTCCCCCAAATAGAACCTATATGTCACAGAATCATTTATTGTCTGATAGGAAATACCACCCTCACCTTCATACTAGGTTCCTGGATGTATGTGCATTAGTGTCTATGGTGTTCTTTATTCTTTGCCACTCATCTCTGACTATTCATCCACCAGTACCAAAATTTAATAATTTACTATGGCTTATAGTATGACTTAAGATCATATTGAGTAATCATCTCTCATTAGTTTTCATCAGAATTTCACTAGATATTCTTACACAATGAATCTTTCATATTAGTGTCAGAATTAGAATGCTATGATTAAAATGAGATCCTTTTGTGATTATTATTTAGATGGTGTCAACGACATCAGTGTTCACTGACAGATGAATGGATTAATAAAATGTAGTGTACACATACAATGGAATATTACTGAGCCTCAAAAAGAAATGAAACTCTGATACATGCTACAACATGGACAGGCTCTAAAGATATTATGCTAAGTGAAATAAACTAGATATAAAATTACAAATTTGCATGATGCCACATATGTGTGGTACTTAAAACAGTCAAATTCATAGAGATAGGAAGTAGAACAGTGGTCACCAGGGACTGGAGGGTAGGGAGGGATGAGGAGTTCATGTTTAATGAGTACAGAGTTTCAGTATGGGATGATAAGAGTTCTTGAGATAGATAATGGTGATGACTGAACAACAATGGGAATGATATAAATTATGCCACTAAATTGTACACTTAAATAGGTTTAAAAAGGTAAATTATGTTATATATATAAACATGTTTTTTAAAGGGAAAGCAAGAATTACATCACTATTATCTTAACATGATAGAATATGTTTAAATTCAGAGTGTTTACATATAAGTTTCAGTAAATACTAATTTCTAAAAGTGTGACAAAATATAAGCACACTTAAATATGCTTATGTTTAACTATTTCAAGAGCAATGAAGACAGTAAAATGCAAGGGAAACTAACCAAGAAAATGGGAACACATGAATTCCTAGCTCGGAATTTTCTAGTTCAATGGTTTCTTCTATTTTCTCAACTTTACACAAGAAAACTAAACTTGTAAAACCTCATGACTTAAAGTTATTAAAATTCAGAGCTAGATAAATTTAAACCAAGTACTCTAATGTATTATTTAGATATCTAGACATTAGGAATATACGATAAGTATATACTTACTGTAAAACAAGAGTGAGTAATTTTATTGCTTGTACTGCAACATCATATTCTTTGTCAAGGGTCATAGACACAATTCTATCCTGAGGACAAAAAAATAAAGATATTTTTAAAGGAACAGAGAAAAATACTTTCAAATTAACATGTAATTTTTAAATAGTTAAAGTAACACTAACCTTGAACCGACTGGTGAAAAGCTCCAGTTTGGAATTAAGCTCTTTGTTGTAATAAAGCCCTTGTAGAGCAGTGAGACATTTGAGTCTTACTTCACCTTGCTAAATGAAACAAGAAGAGAAAATGCAATAAATTTCACATATTTTCAATCTGAATACTCAAGATATATACAATAGTTCCTACTTTAAAATTTTAAATATGTTCTGTATAATAACGTTTCTTCAGAAACTCTTTTTTGACAATACAAAAATTGGAATCAATACATACATTTAAGACTAAATACCTGTGGAGTTACTATTTCTGTGAGTCAAATGAAAAATTTTTGAAAATTTGTTCCTGAGAAATACTATTTTAAAAGATGACAGTAACATATTTTACAGTAAGTTTACCTTTACAAAACTTCTATTTATAAGGGAACTTCAAGGCCAGTGAAGAGGCAACCTCAGAGGAAAGTAAATTAATAAAAAAAATAAAAATAAAAAATCAAAAAGGTCAGAGGCCAAGTTGTAACTTATAATCTAACACATATTTGTCAAAAGAGGAATTAAAAAAATACAGCGTTCATGTACCAACTATGTAAGGACTTTTCTTACTGCTCGAAGAAATGCCTCACCACCACCTATATGATTCTAATATTTCAGTACAAAAAATAGGTCAAGATTGAAAGCTAAACCAGTGGCCAAGATTCAAAAATCTACAAGACTTTATGTGATAGAGATGACATTTTCATGGAGCAGATAGAACAGATTGAAGGAGAGAGACCTATAGGAATGTGGTTCCAGGTGTACCTACATGCAGATAACTTTATGAATGAGAACTGCAGATAGCTGTGCCGCCTATGTGTGTAGACAAACTGTCTGTAGGGCATACCTTACCTTATCATGCATAGTCCAACCAACATATTTTAAATAACTGTCATTAAGAAAGGCATCACTATACATTTTCATCCAAATGCCAATTTCTTCAATACAAATAGCTCGGATTTCAGCTATTGCATCACTGAATGGAGAAAGGAAAAATTATGCATATTAGTGCCACTATACCATATAACTTGCGGTTTATTCAAGAGATGCCAAATAATTCAAACCTATGATGAATATACCACAATCCTAAGTACTACTGGGGATTTAAAAGTAGAACTGAAGCATGGCCCCTGAATGCCAAAAGTTCAGTCTAGTTGTCAAAGCATAATTATCACCACATAAATATTTAAAAATAAATAAAACTACCTACAAAATCCAATCTCCACCTTTTACACCATGCCATATCCCAGCCTTAGCTCACAACTGCTGGGCATGGTATATTCAGAAAATAGTATGCACACTAGTCTGGTTAGAGAATAATTTTCCAAGTGAGAATTAATTGCACATAACACTGAGGCCAAGCTCAGTTTGTATTTGAATGTCAGACTAAATTATTTTTAATTCTTCCTGTAGGTACTGGTGAGTCACTGAAGGATTTTGTGCAGAGAAATAATGCAATGAAAAAAAAAATTTAAGGAGACTTCAAAAATCTCTAGGCAGGGGAATGATGAAGGAATAGACTAAGGTAATGACACAGAAATAAAAAGTTAAGAATGGACAAAGGGACATTACAAAGAAGTATTAACCTGACTCAGTAACTGCCACGTTGAGGAAATGAGGGAGAAGTTGAATAAGAATGCCACCAACATTTAAAGAATAGGTTAAAGCAGAAATGGTGGTAAGATAATCTATTTCTTTCCTCTATTCATTCAAAATAGCAAAAGAAAATGTCTCACATCTATCCAAATTTTCCCACTGATATTCAAATGGAAAAAAGAGAGTTAAGAGTCAGCCTGTATAGTGTCTTCCAATATAATACATCCATCAAAAGTAATGAAATATTCTATACCCTGACTCCTAATAATAGCAGTAGCCTCCATTTGCTGGACAGCTACAAGTCAAGAACAACATTACACAATTTTTCAGGTAGAAAACATCAAGTTAAGATGTTTATTAGTTAAATAGCTTATCTTGAGTGTTTCAATCAGTGGAAGACATAAATTCTAACAATGATCTTATTCCAGCGTTCTTTCCACTAACTTATACTGCTTAAGCCACTTCCAAACTTAGATAAGAATTACAAAGGAACAAAAATGTCCTTAATTACCGGTATCTATGTACAAACACTCCCTTAAATATTGCATTCATCATATTTTCTATTTCATCTTGATTTTCTTGAAGCTGAAAAAAAAACACATAGTATCTTTTCAATTGTAATGAAGACAACCAAAAGAACAGCTCAAAGTTGTTACAAGTACAAATGCAGGTTTTCGCCAGTATTTTGGTGGTTACATCTAATTTTTAATTCCACTAGACAACAGTTATCACATAGAAAAAGTGACAGGTGTTATGTATCAGGTAGCCAATGTCCCTTGATACCTGGAATATTTGACTTGGCTTTTAATATTTGGTTGGTAGATTAATCTCTTCGAATGCTCACAAATTTCCACTGTATAAGGGTACATAAAGAAATCTGGTAAGTAGTGTATTATAATACAGATTACTATGTAACATTTATGTTCACATCAAAAAGCATAATTACTTTGGTCTTTATCTTCTGAAAAAGAAGAGTTGTATTAACTAGTGCCTGCTCAAAAAACAAAAGGGATTAGAGTAAAATAATGGTAAAAAATATCTGTCTCCCTGAAAATTCTTTTGAGGAAAACAAGGCTCGCCTGAAATAATCAAGTTAACATTTCAAATCTTGGTTGACTAATCTACTTTAATACATTTTCAATTCAGACCTTGTGTTTGAAAACTGTTTCAGAGCTTGAGAGTTAAGAGAAAAACCTTTCACAATCTAAGCATCAATTAGCTTTCAGATTACGTTATGTGCTTTGTAAAATGTTTCTTTTTCTTTTCATGAATATGATCTTGCCTTTCCAAATAATGCTAACAAGGACATGTACTTCTTATGTTCATTAGCACAGGTAGTTGAAGGTACAGATGGTTTTTCAACATGTGTAAAAACTTAACCCTAACCTAGAAGTATTATTTTATTTGTATAGGAACTTTAATCTCAAAATCCTTTACCCTATAGATCCACTCATTCTGTGTTCTCAATCTTAAATATATGTCCAAGAATTAGGCCATAAATTCAAGGACTAAGACATATTATGTTCACCTAATAAATCATCTGATGAAATTTATTAACTACATTAAAGGACAAGTAGGTCAATTCTTTATTTCAAACTACACATAAACAATGAGGTATTTAGGCATTGGGGAAACACTGGCAAGATTTTTATGGCTTTTCTTGATTCAAGGCATTTTTAAAAGTTATTGACTCAGAAATAACTAAAACTTACAGCTACCACTCCCCACCCCCCCAACCAATGTCAAAATCAAGTATTTATGGATTATCATAGCAAACATTAATTACTAATTACTAATATTTTTGAAACACTGGACTTTGCCTATTAGAAATAAAAATTAGCACCCTCAATATAAGATGGCAAAATATTATATCATCAATGAAGGAGAAATTTAAGTCACAAATACTCAATCGAAAGATTTTATTTACTATTAGCATAAGGATGAAAAAATATTTTCTTCATTCAAAGTTGAATTTAGTGGTCAGTCATTAATGTTAACCAAGTGCCTCTACACTATGCATACAAAAAAGCCACCAACTGAGACACCATAAATGGCTTATAAGTTTTTTCAAAGTGATTTCACATAAGTGAAACCTTATTTTTTCCTAACAAGCTGAAGGAGGAAGTTAAGAGAGATATATTCACATTAGAGATGAATAACACTAAGGCTTAAAAGCACTTGTCAGACTTGCCCAGGATTCCTTACTTAAAAGCCTTGAACTTTTAATCCAAGTCCACACAGAAAAAAAAATATATGCAAAAGGTCCTATTTGCATGAATAATCAACAAAACTAAGTTAGATAAATACTTGAAATATATTTTTTAAATTTAAATCTTTTGAAAAATTTTAAATGATAAACTAGCAATGTTATATCATAATTAATGGTGACCAAGTTGGTCACATATTAATAGCTTAAATGGTCGATACTTAAGTTTACCTCTTTCCGCTTTTGCAGTAGGAGTTCTAGCCTCTCACTGGCTCGTTTTCCAATCATTTTATTCCGTTCTGCCTCATACTGTCTTTGTGTGTTATCCATATTGATGCTAAGATTTAGTGCCACATTCACCAAAGCTGTCATCAACTTCATAGCTATTTTTAAAGGGGAAAATGTTGACATTAGTCTCACAGATGCAAAATTTTCAAATTTAAGATCAAGAGAAATTAAAAACAAAACGATCTGTTCTGCTTCTAACAGAAAAGATACAGCTGCTACAAATGACAACAATAATAAAACTACAGCTAATATTTATTAAATACTTACTGAACGTCAGTTACCTATATTACATGCTTTTTACAGATTATTTCCTAATCCTCACACAAGTTCTCAAAATTAAGTACTATTATCCTCATTTCATTCATGAGGAAACAAACTCTGGGAGATAGAAATCTGCCTCAGATTACACAGTTCATATAAGTAGTTAAACCAGGATTTAAAACTAGATAATCTGTCTCAAGACTATGCTCAAATCCCATATTCTATGGGTTCCCTACAATGATCTTTTCCAGAAATCATGATTCACCTTCTAAGTAAACTGTGGCTCATACAACAGTCATTTAGCTATTTCAGTGACCAAAGGGAGAGGGAGCTTAAGTGCTTTATATCAAAAATGTGTAAAAATGCTGATGAATTTTATCAGTATTTGATTTCCTTTAATTCTGCTCTATTACATATCATCATAAAGACAATGATGAAATTATGACGAACAGATCTAGATGAAAAGTTATAAGTACAAAGAGTAAAGTATCACTCAATAAAGTGATATTTTTAAAATCAGACTTCCTCCAGATTCCCATACCTTCTGTTACTGAACTCTTGCTTCTGAAACAAGACTCACTACCTGTTATTTAAAACTTATTAAAAGAAATAGCTGACCATTTTATGCTTTCATTAGCTCACTCAACTATTCTCAGACCTTGTTCATTCCATGACAGATCAACACAAAACTAAATCTTAATTTGTGGCTACTGGCTCTCTTTAAAACGGAGTCCTATAATTTTCTGCTCTAAACTATTCTACACCTTCGGCAAACCAGTATGTCATTCTGATCTAAAATTATTCGCCTTTCATACTTGTTTTAATTTACTTTAGCCATCAAATTCTTAACATTAAATACCACCTAAGTTCATAGAGCAAGATCACTTTCATTTTTTGTGACTTTGAATCTAAAAACAAAAACCTACAGGGGTATTATCTGAGTTTTATTTTTTAAAATGGAGGACTTATCAGAAATATATCTAACCGTAGTTTTAATTCTTTGGGAAAATACTCTAAAGGGAAAAAAATCCCCACACTTAGAAAACAAAAAATTTTGTAGATACCAAAATATTCTATCGTTAAGGCTTAAAATACTATAGTAAAAATTAGCACCTAATTTATTCGAACTCCAATCAAAAAGCACATATTCAATAACAGTACAATTTTACCTTTAGCGCAAATGAGAAGACAAAAGATTTTATCAACATCAACACCAAAATTCACTGTTCTAGAATTAACCGTGTGAGACTTAAAAATATAACACGTTTCATTAAAATTTAAAAATCAAAGAATTTGACTCAGCCTCAAGTTACTAAGAAGCATAAGAAAAATCAACTTTTTGTGATGTGGTTAAACGGTAAACATCATCCTGTAGGGACCATCATACCATGAGGGAGCCTACTCATACCAGTGACAAAATAAGGGTCATTAAGACTACATATCCAAAATGACTGATAGTCTCCCTCGATTTGCTGTCAATATCCTCCCTGATAAAACATCTCATCTTTTAAGAACCCAATACATTCCTATCCACCTCTTTTCCTTTTCTGTGGATTAATAATCAAGTATGTTTACTATAAGAAAATCATTATATACTAACTATAATGTGCCTTCACAGAATCGAAATTTGAAAATATCATCCCACTCCGAGCAATTCATGGGAGTTGGAGCGATTGGTGAGTGTCCTCCTAGTGGTAACTTTATAAACAAAATTAATTTATGACACTATTATTTCACTTTTTTTAATGGAAATTGTTTCCATCTCTAACTGTAGGAAATACACACAAAAAATATTTCTAAATACTGACCTGCCAGGGTGCTTGTATGTCGAAATGCTCTGACTTGTGAGTCAGACAATCCTGTAAGAAGTGAAATGACCGTATCCATCATATATTCATCATATATGATACTATACTGACACTGCCGCACTAATACGCCAATGAATTCACAAAAACTGGATTTGAACTTCTTCCACTGAGGACCGGCCATGGTAAGTGGATAATCTCCACTATCCTAAAACAAAAAACGTAAATGGCAATTTTATTTAAAATACATGACAATAAAATTTTACTGGTTTTTGAAATATCCTAAGCAGAAGCTGAAATGACTCCTTTATCTCACCTTTATTCTCCAATAAAATCCTGAAAGTAAGCAGAACAATATGGAAAAGTAGAGGTACCTTTGATCACCTCTGCTTTTATTTAAGACCAAAATGGATATTCTGAATTCACATTAACTGATGCAAATATATGCCAATTACTCTGGTTAAAAATAAATAGCCTCTCCCATCAAACCAAAACATTAGTCTGATAAGCAAAGATATACTTATTAAGTTTCTTTAAAACAAAAGCAAAATTATATTTCCAAATGAATTCGAAATGATGAAATCATATTCTGAGACAGTATAATAGATTGGTGTATGATATATAAATAATCAAAAGATTACAATGTATGTCTTCGTTAGTTTCAGGACATCAACTAGTCAACAGATAATTTTAAAAAGAAATGGAAATATAGCTAAATTGCCTGGAAATACTCATACTCGAGAACTCTTCTATATAAGTGGGGTATTCTTCAACACAGTTACATTGAGATTCTCCATTACTAATCAAAAACAAACAAGTCCTTAAAAATAAGAGACCAATACTACAGAGAATTTCTTAAAGTAAGAGTTTCTGACAAGAGCATCCTAGAGACTTAAGATCACTTTATCAGTACAGGTCAGTAAATTTTTTTAACAATTAAATTTTGTCATTAGAACAATGTTTTTTATTTTAAGTTGTGCCATATATAAGTAGAACTATTTCTCATCTGAGAATAAGGTCCTAATACTCCAAAAAAGGTTTTCTTTCATATTTTCTGATTGACTCATTTAGTGACTGACTACATTGAAATGTACCATCTCGATTGTTAGCAACTTGGTTTTCTGATCATTTTCAAACTATATTTCAGGATTCTTATCTCAAATGGCTGTTTCCTTTTAATAAGAAGGTTCTTGCTAAAACAGTTAATATTAAAAGGCTAAAATACTACCATTACTCATAATTACCTCAACTACTTGGAGACTGAGGAATAGCACTTAGTGATCATCAAAGCCATTTTAACAATTTTTGTCTATCTTTTAGAACAGCTGTCCCCAACCTTTTTGGCACCAGGGACCGGTGCTCCTATGAGAATCTAATGCTTGATAATCTGGGGTAGAGCTAAGGCAGTGATGCTAGCACTAGGGAGCAGCTGTAAATACAGATGGAAGCTTTGCTCACTCCCCCGCTGCTCACCTCCTGCTATGTAGCCCAGTTCCTAACAGGCCACTGACCAGTACTGGTTCGTGGCCCAAGGATTAGGGACTCCCGTTTTAGGATAACTGAAAGTCCCATCAGAGTAAGCAAGAAAAAGATGATCAAATAAAACTAAAATGAGACAAGGCTTTCTACTTGAAAATTCACAGTGAAAAGTTTTGAAAAATAAAACGAATGGTGTTGGAATATACCTGTGAACAAAACAAACAAAAATCCTTGTCCTGAGGCAGCTTACGTTACAGTAAATCTAAGTATGTCTTTATTGGTAATAATGCTTCAAAGACATCACTTGATAAAAGATCTACTCATGTCTAAGCTATTTTTTTTGTATTGTTTTACTACTCATATTTGAAAC
This sequence comes from Rousettus aegyptiacus, assembly GCF_014176215.1. Classification (NCBI taxonomy): domain Eukaryota; kingdom Metazoa; phylum Chordata; class Mammalia; order Chiroptera; family Pteropodidae; genus Rousettus; species Rousettus aegyptiacus. The sequence goes on along the minus strand of NW_023416312.1, from coordinate 77,165,854 downwards.
AAAGATTTTAAACAAAGAAATTGTGTGTGTGTGTGTGTGCACGCACACAACATGTATTTCCTTTGCCTGAGCTACCTGGTTCCCCAAATATTGACCAAATCTTCCTTTTACCATATTCTAAAATATGTTCTTAGCCTCTAAGCTTTATTCTTCCTTGAAATTTTATTTATTTATTTTTTCGATAATAATGATAGCTACCATCTATTAGGTTCTTACTATGTTCCAGGCATTATAAAATGCTAAGGAATTTTTCAAACATTACTAAATTAACAGCCTTATAAGTGTTATTAGCCCCATTTTACAGATGATGGAACTGATAAGACAACTTGCCCATGGTCACAAAGCCATCATTTGATTGAATCTGATGCCAAAGCCCTTAACCACCACATGAATACTCAGAATTTAAGAATACTTTCAAGAGTAAATCAAGATCAACATGCATAAAATTATCAAAACATTTAGGGTAATGTTACCTCATCAAACTCTTCAGTCATTTTTCGAATTATTTCAGAGTTCTGCATATGTCTAAACATTTCTGCTGTGACAACTCCTGAAATTTGCAAGTGTTATAAAGTTAATTTATGGTAAAATAAAAATAAAGAGAACTTCTAAGTCAGTCTCTGATACTTAAAAGTCTACAGTCACACAATAAGGCGTACTTAATATGATCTTTACCATGATACTCAACCCTATAAAACACAAATCCCAATCTCAATGTGCACAAGAGAACGGCCCCACACTCTGACATCTTTTTTCCTAGCACAATGAGCCTTTGCCATTTCTACCTGACTTACTTTACTCATGTCTATGATATGTATACTGCCTTAGTCTCTTTAATATAAAACAAGTCATCAAGATGAGGCAGTATCTAGGGTAACATTTAAAATCTTGAGGATGAACCTGAAGATAAGGGAAAGTGTAATAGGCAGTTTACTTTAATCGGATTTCTTTATTAAGCACTACTAGATATAAGGCAACTACATCCCATCGTCCTCTAAAAGACCTTTAAATAAACATAAGTTGTAGTTCCTGCCCATCCAGAAGTCTATAATCTAGATGGAAACTTAAATAAAGAATAACCCAAAAGAGAAAGGAAGGGAAAAATAAAATATTAAAGGTGGTATGTAATAAGTGTCCTAATGAGTGGCAATGCCAAAGCAGGCTATAGTTCAAACTGGGGGAAAAAAAAAAAAGAAAAAAAAAAGATTAACATAAGTCAGGTGTTTCACGGAGAAGGTATTTGATAAGAACATTTAGAATTTTAAAGGAGGGTGGGAGAGGAGAAAGGCACATTACAAGAAGCAGTAAAAATTAGCCAGGTAGAAATCAAATATCAGAAAGGAATTTATAGGAAAAAGTTATAAGAAAGAGACAATTCAGGGAGAAGATCTACATGAATTTCTCACTGGTGGAGTGTCAGATTAAAAAAAATAAAAAAAGGAAAGAAAGAAAGAAAGAAAGAAGAAGAAGACCAAATGTAAAAAATGGATTTTCAAAATCATATTTCTATTGCTGGATTATTTATTTCTTGCTAATCTTATCACTAGGAATACTATAAATATTGTAATATCTAAAAGAAGAATGTCTTAGCACAGGAAGATGAGATTATAAAAACTAGATATAATAGATTTATTTCAATTGGCCAAGCTATATTTTCTATATTCATGTACTTGTGTGTGTATATATAAATTTAAAAACAATAAAACATCATGCTCTCTTTCCAACCCCAAACCTGAAAAGAAAAAGTAATGCTTGAGCTTCTTCTCTGTAGATATGCAAATTAAGACTTCCCAGTAGCATAACAAAGCCAACACGATAGGCCAGGAACTAACACTGATTGAGCTTACTATGCATGCCAGCTACTTCACATATGTTTAGCCTTGGTAACAAGCCTGTGAGACAGATACTATATAATCCCAGCTTTACAGATAAAGAAGCTACAGCTAAGGCAAAAGGAAGTTAAATAATTTGTCTGACATTATTCATCTACATCGTGCTGCCACCCCTTGATGCAATCAATTTCTAGTGCTGTAGAAGAAGAGTCCTTACTTCACACGACATTAAAGAACGAAATAATTGTTTTAAAGTATAACAAATTTGGAAGAAACCACCACTTCCTTGGCTAAAGAAGTGCATTCTCAAGTAACCCTTTGAAAGGTTTTTTATTTTAATTTAGAGTCATGGATATATCTTCAGAACTTCCCATACTTTATATACTCAGGTGTTGTAAACTTGGCTGTGCTAGAGAACAAGTAAATCAACTCCTGAAACAATTTCTATTAAATATTTATATACAGTCTACGGCCGTGCCACCCTGAATGTGCCCGATCCTGTCTAATCTCGGAAGCTACGCAGGGTTGGGCCTGATTAGTACTAGGATGAGAGACCACCTGGGAATACCAGGTGCTATAGGCGTTAAAAAAATAAAAAAATAAAAAATATTTATAAGCAAATAAATATCAAAGCAAACATATTGTATACATTTTGACATAGTCTATGAGATGATAGGAAGAACTTGAGAAATGGGACTAATAGCCAAAACCCAAAAAATAAGCAGAAAAGTAGCTGTCACAAACTCCATGCACGTAACTCCTGAAGGCAGGTGTCAAGGCGCCATCGCCATTAGGACATTGGACCAGAGCTCACTGCCTGAAAAGTGTGGGGGACATGAAGTGAGACTGCTAAAAACTGGTAAACTAAAAAGTGAGAGCTGACCAAGAAAGAAAAGGGCGGGAACCACTGACCAGACTCCCCAACCACAGAGCAATCTGGAGCCATTCAGTGTAGGGCCAAATTCCCTCAACACTTCAATAACTGCAGAAGGCATAACTAAAGTAAAATAACTGATGCTCATACTGACAATCCTGAGGCCACAGGAAAAAGGCTAACGTACACTGTATATACTTAAAGAATTTCTAACTCAATTCTAAAAGAATTCTATCTAAATAATTTTGAATGTGTTTTTAAAGTACTTAATGACCTTAACTTTGACTATATGATAAATTCCCTTTTATGGATCTTTGAGTCAAAAATATATACATATACATTATGGCGGTATTTAAACCTACCTGATAATTTAAGTTTTCAATACTTTCAAATTTTAAAAATCTTGATAATCTAGTTTGTGACCAGGTATAACCAAATGTTGAGTTGGCAAGCTCCTGAATTATAAAAACACTGATGCAAGGGAAGAAATGAATCTGATAAAAGGAAAGTGCTCTGACTATGGTCTTGTTTTAAAACTACAATTCAGAAGCCAAATTAGAAAACTAATACTGATCAATCTATGGTATAACAGAAAAGACTGAAAATAAAAATTAGAATTTGAACTCATCAAATTATTTTTGGTGCTCATTCAGTTGTTCTGCAATGAACCTTCCATTTTCAAAGAAAATAAAGAGAATGGACAGAGCCCTTGATTACATAACAAACAGGTACTTGTACATTTCTACTACAGAAAGATGGACTGGACACAGGCAATATAAAAATAATATTAAGATTTCATTTTTAAAAATTAATATGGTTCATCATATTTTCATTACAACACTTTCGCTGAGCAGTCAGAATTTTCTAATATTGATTTGCAGCTACCTTTAGCTAAGAAGTAAACTAGGCAACTCTCTGTTCTCTAAAGACAATTTAAGTTTACTGAAAATTGACCACGTTACTAGCATTATGAACACAGACTTGAGAAGTTACTAAGTTTGTTTATCCAGTCTCATATACATAACATTTAATATGTATGCTGCACTGAATGTTGTGATCAACCTTAAATAAAATGCAACATTTCTTATAATGTGCTTCTTCATTTCCAATGACAGTATTTTTAAAGGAGTATTATAAAATTAAAGCAGGAAAAAAAGCTAATTAAACATGAATTTGTTTATATATTTTAAAAAAGAATTAAAGGAGTACATCTAAATAAATTGCTTCTTGGGATTCTTCAGATGTGTTTAAGTCAGTCGTTCTTTAGCATCTTAACTTTTTAAATCTATTTTTAAGCAACCTTCTCCCCTCTTGGATTTCCAGTGCCTGTGTTTTTGGTGCCATTTTCATTAAAAAAAAAAAATGTAATGCCCTTGGAAGACTTTGTAACATTTATTTTCCTAGGCATTTTCTAGAATTTCAAGAATGGAATAAGTATTAGGGAGACACGGAATAAATCAGAACCTGCCCGTGACCTTGACTGACTCATTTACTGATCCAGATCAGGATATATGACTCTTCAATCTCACGTAATTTTGTTCCCCTGATAAATGTCTGTACTATTTTTGTCCCACAGAAGACATTTCTATATTTTTCCCATTCCTACTTCAAAATCTTTTTAAATAAAGTTAAAAAAAAATTAAACAATATCCCATTCCCCAATTCAGTTTCTCTACCTTTAAGAAGAAAAATTGAAAATTTCACCAATACTTTTTTTACCTTAGTTACTCATTTATTTACTTACTTACGTGCTGTTGTTACTCATGGCACTTTTTAATTCCCTACACTTAACAGTTCCCTGCCATATGAACCTGTATCTCTTCATTATCTTCCTCCTCCCTTCTTAATCCATTTCTTTGTTCCTAAAACCAGATACTGAAAGTGGGAAACATATCTAATAAAAGTAACATAACAATTATAAACTGCCAAGGTTTTCATTAATTTCATTGAAATATGAACACAACTTTCTCAACATAGTTTCTATCTCACTTGTGTTCTTTGCTCTTTTCTCCTTATACTTTTTGTATGGTTATAAAGCAAACAACTCAATATCTTGGCATTATTTTCAATATGAAGTGTTAATATATCTTTAGGTGGAGAAAAACAGAAAAGATCATTTGAGAACATTCTGCTTCCATAATAAATATATCTTACCTTTACAGCCTGAACACTGAATAAAAAAGTTGATGAGGTCAAGAAGTGCTATATCTCGGTCATGCTTGTATGACTCTATCCAATCATCTACCACCGACTACAGTAGAGGGGGGGAAAAAAATTAGCTTTTTCTAATGTTCTAAGAATGAAGTTCGATTAAGCTCATTAAAATTCAACAAGTGGATTACATTAATTGAAATTAACATATACTAAAATTTTTAACTGCATTTTAACAATAAAATAGAATCAAACTTAGTAAAATTATCACCTGATAAAGCATACTTTTTATTCTTAGTGACAATGATATCCAATAAAATATTAAAATTCACACCATACTACTTTGGACTAAAATATTGTACTAAATAATATTTAAATATTAACACTGTAATGGAATGAAAATTAAAACTTTTTAAAAAGAAGTGAATGCCTGGGTCAATGAAGAAATGCAGAACAAAATAACAAATTTTTAACACTGAGCCCTAATAGTCCCATATTAATAAGGCAGGCAAACTGAAGGCTAAATAAACATCAAAAGAAAGGACAGACAGTTCATAGATCTGGAGATTTAATGTAGTTAGATGACAATATACACCAAATTGATGTACAGACTCAATGCAATCCCTATTAGCTAGCTTCTTAATAGAAAATGGAAAGCCAATCCTAAATGTTTAGGATGATGCAAGGGATCCAGAATAGTCTAAGCAATCTTGTAAAAAAGGACAAAGTTGGAGAACTCACACTTCATGATTTCAGACTTATTATAAAGCTACAGTAATCAGAACAGTATAGTGCTAACATAAGAACAGGTAAGAGTCAAAGGACTAAAACTGAGAGTCTAGAAATAAACCCTTGCACTGATGGTCATTTGATTTTTGACAAAGATGCCATGACAAATCAATGGAGAAAGACTAGTCTTCTCAACAATGGTACTGGGACAACTGGACCCTATTTTACATACACAAAATTTAACTCAAAATGGATCAAAGATCTAAATATAAGAGCTAAAACCCTAAAACATAGAGGTAAATCTTCATAACTGTGCATTAGGCAAAGCATTCTTACACATTAGACCAAAAGCATAAGAGACAAAAAAAAATGAATTTCACTTATTCATAATTAAAAACTTTTTGTGTTTCAAAGGACTCCATCAAGGAAGTGAAAAGACAACCCACACAATGGGAGAAAATATCTGCAAACTATGTATCTAATAAGGGATTTGTGTCCAAAATATATAAAGAACTCAGAATTCAATCATTTTAAAAAGGCAAATAACCCAATTAAAAATATAGGCAAGGGATCTGAATGGGCAGTTCTATATAAAGACAATAACAAATATTGGTGGAAATGCAATGCTAAAACACAGCTGGTGAGAATGTAAAATGCTGCTGTTACTTTGAGAACAGTTTGGCAGCTCCTCAAAAAATTAAATAGTTAACATGTTGATCCTGCAACTCAAATCCTAGGTATGTTATTACCCAAGAGAAATGAAAACATACATCCAAACAAAAAATTATACAAGAATACTCTTAAAAGCACTATTCACTCTTAAAAGCCAAAAAGTAGAAACACACCATATGTGCATAAAGGGATGAATGGATAAATAATATGATAAATCCATACAAGGGAATACTACTCAGCAATAAAAGAGAATGAAGTTATAACACATGCCACAACATGGATGAACCTTGAAAACATAATGCTAAGTCAAATAAACCATTCGGAAAAGACCACATACTGCATGATCCCATTTATATGAACTGTCTAGAAAAATAGATTTGTTGAAAGGAAAAATGGCGTAGATGATAGAAGCTTTGTTCATCTTCTGGCAACCAAATCAAAGTTGTGACAGAAACACAGAGCAAACAGCAAGGAAAAGTCACTGGGGATCTAGACAAACAGAAGCGCAACAACTACGGAGAGAAATAATTAATCGACCTGTAACTGTAGAAGGTAGGAGGGAGTGAAGATGCTCGGCTGCCCAATCCCCAGAGGCTGAGTGGGACTGAGTTTACCGCAGCTGCAGCCAGCTGCTGTACATGCCTCTTAAAGGGGCCGTGACGGTGAGCAGACTTTCACAGTGAAGAACCTGCTCCTCTGAACACCAGCGCGCCGGGTGGGCCGTTTGGGGGGCCACCAGGGACTTATAGGGAACACTGAGTTCTTGGCGTAAGGGAAGGAGAGGCTCTCTCACGAACAGAAGTGCAGGTGGTATCCATTGTTCCTCTGTTGAGCCCTCCCCTCTCCCAGTGCTGGGACACAGCCCAGTCATAGTTGAGTCAATCATTGTACAAGATAACAGATAACAAAGGTTACTCTGCCCAGAGCATTCCCTAAAACTCTGCCTCCCCCAACTTGCAACCCCACCCAACCCACATCCAGTTGTATCCTTGGTAAGTCAGGTGCTCCTTACTGAGCCAACCCCAAGACCCACACTGGTAGCAGCTGGCCTCAAACACAGCATCTGTGTATTGCTTGCTGAATCTTAACAGGTGGCTCTGGAGGAGCACAGGCTGGGGCTAAACTTGGCCTCAGGCTGAACCCTTCTCAGGACTGTGCCTCTGGACACCTACTACACAAAACCATGATAATAAGACCAGGAAACTTAGGAGCTTTGATTAGTACATAGAAACAGACACAGAAAGGCAGACAAAATGTGGAGAGAAAGAAACAGAAACCATATGAGAGAATAGAACAGAGACTGAAGAAAAATGGAGTCAAGCAATCTGACAGAGGCAGAGTTCAAAACACTGGTTATAAAGATGCTCAATGAACATAGGGGAAGTGTAGTTGAACGCAGTGAGAACTTTAGCAAAGAGATAAAAAATGTAAAATTGGAAATGGAAATTGTAAAACGAAACCAGTCAGAAATGAAGAACACATTATCTGAGATGAAGAGTATTTTAGAGGATATCAACAGAGTGGATAAAGAAGAGGCTCGAACCACTGATCTAGAGGATGGGGAAGCCAAGGACATCCAACCAGAATGGCAAGAAGAAAGTAACCAAGACTATAATGATAATTTAAGGAGACTATGAGGTACTATTAAATGTAAAAATATCCATGTCATAGGGAAACCTGAAGGAAAAAAAGATGTTGAAGAGCTATTTGAAGAAACAATGATGGAAAACTTCCCTCACCTGTTGAAGGAAAGAGACACACAGCCCCAGGAGGCTCAGAGAGTACCAAGAAAGAGGAACCCAAAGAGGCCCACACCAAGACACATCATCATTAAAATGCCAAAGGTTAAAGTCAAAGAGAGAATCTGAAAGGTAGCAAGAGAAAAGCAGTTAGTTATCCACAAGAGAGCACCCATAAGACTGGCTGATGATTTCTCAAAGGAAACTGTGCAGGACAGAAGGGCTTGGCACAAAATATTCAATGTGATGAAAACCCAGGATCTACAGCAAGAATACTTTATCCTGCAGAGCTATCATTTAGAGTTGAAGGACAGATAAAGAGCTTCCCAGACAAAAATAAGCTAAAGGAATTTATCAACACCAAGCCAGTATTATAGGAAATGTTGGAGGGACTTCTTTAAGAAGAAAAAAATGTATCAAACAGAGGAATAAAGAATGGTAATAACTACATTCCTATCAACAAGTATCTCAAACAGAAAAGAATGAAGTGTTCCAATCAAAAGTTAGAGTGGCTGAATGGATAAGAAAACAAGACCCCTACATATGCTTCCTATAAGAGACTCACTTCCGAGTAAAAGACAAACACAGAATAAAAGGAAAGAAATGGAAAAAGATATTGCTTTGATGTACCTAGAAGGTACTGTGGTGAATTAAGTCAGACAGAGAAAGACAAATATCATGATTTCACGTACAAGTGGAATCTAAATAACAAAATAACAAATATAGAGACAAACTCATAGATAGACAATATTTTGAGGGTTACTAAATGGGAGGAGGGTTGAGATGGTGAAAAACGGTAAAGGGATTGAAAAGTACAATTGGATAGTTACAAAACAGACATGTAGATATAAAGTGTAACATACGGAAAAAAACTTAATAATGTAATAAATATGTAAGGGGGAGAAAGGGTACTAAAGTTAGTGAGGTGATCACTTCGTGAGTTATATAGACCTATAATAACTATGCTATACAACTGAAACTAATATATTATTGTATCCCAACTATAATTGAAAAAATACTCATTGAATCATATAATGTAAATACGAGCAACTAACTGTCTATTATATTTCAATAAAGCCCCCCAAAAAATTTATAGAAAGTAGATTAGTGGTTGCCTAGACCTGGGGCAGGTGAGGAGAAAATGCTAACTAAGGAGCAAGAGGTTTCTTTCTGGGGTACTGAAAAATATTCTAAAATTTGATTGTGATAACAAAACAACTCTGGATATACTAAAAACCCCTGAATTTATACTTTAACAGGGTGACTTTTATGGTATGTGAAGTATATCTCAATACAGTAATTTTTTAAAGATATGAACTAAAAAATAAAAGCAGTACTTTATTCCTTCGGGGACAGAAAAAAAAACATGTAATAGATGACAATTTTTAAATAAATCAAACTAAAAATTGAGATGAAAAATTGCTAATATAAAAAACAAAGAGTCAGGAAAGATGTTTTAATTTATATACCAATAAATATGAAACTATGTACAAAATGAATGAATAAAATATATACAACTTGATGTATAAAAACAAATAACATGACTACACAATACATAAAAGAAAAATGAAACATTATCTAAGAATTACCAGGCTCAGAGAGACTGGAGATATTCTAAAACTTCACCTAATTTCTAGATTTTGGTCCTTTTCTATTATTTTACAACAGTCTGCGTATATTATCCAACTCAATATATGAAAGAAACATGTTTTAAGATTATTCTTAAATATGGTATGGGAAATAAATATCAAGAGAATGTATTATGCGAGTGTGAGGGTTTTAAAACATGGCCCCAAACTGTTTGACCTTGTTCCCATTAAGAAGTGGGGTCTATGTGCCCTTTTCTAGAACAGAGTACAATAGAAATGATGCTTCCAATACTAGGTCACAGAAAGCCATTCAGCTTTTACACTGGGTTATTGGAGCACTGAAGAAATAGATACTCTTCCTCAGGATACTCTCTCCAAACCCAGAAGCCATACTGTAAGAAGCACAAGCCACATGGAAGGAGCATTTGTAGGTTTTCCAGGCAAAAGTTCAAACTGAAGCCAACCTTCAAGTCACTGTAGACTAGGCACCAAACATGAATAAATAAGTCTCCAGGTGACAATAATTCCTGAATGTTTATGTCAACTCTAAGCAGTAAAGTTGTCTCAGCTAAGGCCCCAAATATCATGGATGCATACACAGATGAGCCATCTCTACTTAGTTCTGTCTGTATTCTAGGCCCATAAAACCATTATGTTAAAAAATGGTTGTTCTTTCAAGTCACTAAGTTTGGGGGTGGTTTGTTACATAGCAATAAATAACTGGAACAAGGGTTATTCTCATCAATAAAGATACAAAAAATATTTAATGAAATCTTACAAAAAGATTACATCACATTAAAAAGATCATCACATCATATTAAAAGTTATTGTTAAAGATGAAGTAGTTTATACTAGGAACACAAGGCTGCTGTAATAAAAGTAATACAAGCTATCACAATGAAATATATTTAAAAATTTTAATTACCAAATAATATGCTATGTACTTATTCAATAAAATTCAATATCTATTATCTAAAAGAACTAGGGGCATATGCATGGTTTTGCCTTTCTTAAAATGTTGAGAGCTAATTAAAAACCAACAGCCAGTCTTGTACTTATTTGCTCCCACTTATAATTACTAAGATGGGTATATCCCAGGGATACAAAAAGGGAATTATACCTGGTACCTAATCAAGGAATTAACAATCTAGAAGTAAATTCAGACATATACATAAATGTAATACAATATACTAAATGCTCTAATGGAAAGACAAGAGTAAGAAATAGACTCAATGGGAGGAGAAAGAGCCCAAGAATGCTTCTCCAAAGCACTGATATTTAGTTTAGTCGATCTTATGTGATATGAAAGGGAGGAAGAAAGGGCTATTCTAGGCAAAGAGAAAAAGAAAAAGGTCTGGGACAGAGTATATACTGTGGCTGGAAAACATCAAGTATCCCAAAAGGGAACCTGAGTAGCAACTTTTAGATAAGTAAAATCTGCTAGAAGCAGAAGTTTGTAAACAGAAGACTTCCTTGATCAAATTTGGTGTTAGAAAGATAATACAAGTGGAAACACATAAAATAAACTGGGCAGAGGATTCAGAGGAATCAGTGCAGAGATACTGTAGACATTATGCTTTTAAGAGAGAAAGCACATTTGGAAACAGAAAAACAAATGGCATAGAGGTACAATCTTAATATATGATAAACCATAAGCAACACGAAAATAAGGGAAAAAAATGTTTATTCTTTAAACAGAGATACCATTAACAAAAAGAATTAAATATAATGCTAAACCTTCGCATTTTGTATTTAAAAATTTCGATGAGCCAAAATGTTAAGCAAAAAACCCTAGAGTAAATAAAAATAGAAGAGCCTAATTAGCATGAATATGAGTTGAGATTTCTGATGTTAACAAAAGTGAAAGATATCGAAGATTAATGCATCTAATACTTAGAACAAATATTATAGAAAAAAGTATAACAAAAATATAAAGGAAAGCAATTAAGTGGTATATAACTGAGATAATTTATCCCTTAGCTAAAATTAACCCAAAATGGGAACTAGAGAAAGGGGGATAATTTTTTACATAGGAAATGACTAAAACCATAGCACAGTAACATATTATATAAATTCAGGGGAAATTGCAACTTCATAGTTAGGGTTTACATAGGCATATTCTTTACCAAATAAGTTTTTATTTGGTGCCATTAAAAGGAAATAATGCAGTGGAAAATGACTCAAGACATGGCTTAAAGGTCTTATGTCTGAATAGACACATCCCTAGTTTTCTGACTAGTTTGCTGTTTTTTTCTAATAAGGAGTGTTAGAAAATTTTAAAACAATTAGAAAAATCAGAGATATATTTTATATAACTCATGTAAAATATATAAAGTTTAACATGTACAAATAATAAACTGGGAAGAACATGATAAACATCACCTGCATAGCACTCTTGCCCATTTTAACAACTTCAAACAACATCATGTTTTCCACTCCATTCTGCTGGTGATGACCATTCATTCGGTTTGGACCAGAAGGAGGTTTTCCTCCTCCATTTCCGCCTTTGCCCTTTTCTCCTGGGCCCTTTTTGCCTTTTTTGCAAGTCTGCATAAAAGTACAAGTTGATTAAGTTTTATCATTATCTTTGAGAGTTCAAAATAAGACTATAGAAGGAGCTGATAGGGTACTTCATTATGCTTCATCCTAAAGGGGAGTACCATTCACATGTCATATAGTTGTGACATATGATTATGACAGCCTCTTTGAGGTATCGATTTGTTCATTTATATTACCTTACACTTCACATGACATTGGAGTTAGGATCACAGCCTCAGCAGAATGACAGCCCACACGGGACCAAACTTCTATTCCTATTAGCTGAGTGATGATCTTAGGCAAGTTACTTGATGACACTGTGCTTCAGAGAGATTTCTAATTTGCAAAGTGAGAATAAAACTCTATTTCATAGAATTGTTGCTTTAAGGTGTAGACTGGAGCTGATAGCAAGAACACAAAACTCTTTATCAAGTAAGTAATTCATACCTAGTTTGACATTTTAACTTGATGCATATTCTTAGTCCTTATAAATCACTGTAGTGTGTTGACAAAGGATTTCTAAACAGCATGAATAGGTATATCAACGTCATTCTTGTTCTGAACCCTCCCTCGAACACTAACTTATTATGAAATTTCAATTTATGTGAACACAATGGAAATGAAGCCCTTTATAAGAAAGTTGCCAATTTGGAGGTGGGGGCTTCATAAATAAGTTAAAAGGTTGCCTACATACATGAGTTATGAAATACCTCCCACAGCTTTTATACCTTGTTATAGAAATACAAGTCATTCCCTAACTTGGAGTACTCATTTATAAATCCCAGAGTTGTACTAAGATCTCTACAGATTAGAATAGATGATTTCTAAGGTCTCTTTTAGAACTAACATTTCTGTGACCTAGAACTTTACTTTGTGCAAAGTACCAGACAGTGAATGCTTTGCAGGTCACATAACTGGTCTGCCACATATTCTTTATTTTTCTATAACTTTTACAACTTTATTTTTTAATAAATTTAAAAATATAATAACAATTCTTAGCTTGTGGGCAGTACAAAAACAGGTCATAGTTTGCAGACCTCTTATCTATATAGTCAGGTCTACAAATTTACTTCCACTGAAAGCCTATATGTTTCCATATTTTTCTCCATTAAAGGGTCCTGGGTCCTTTCTCTTCCTTCAGGAGTACAAAACCACCCTACTCTTAAAAAACTACTTTAAACCCCTCCCTTCCTAACAACTAAAAGATATTACTTGTTAATTTAAGAGATTAAGTGTTTATAAACTTGTCATTAATTCCTAATTGTAAAATGAAAGGTTTTTTGTCTCTAGTAGTAAAAGGAATTTCAGCAATAAGGGTGAAAGAAAAGATCGACTACAAAGAGTACAATAGAAAAATATGTTAGTGCTAATTAACATGGAGCTATATATTTGCAATTTATCTATCATATACCTCAATAGTCCCTGTTGGTATAAAAAACTAATTCAATTAAAATGGTTCAGTGGATATGATGTGCTGGAAAAAATGATATGCAAGAAGTGATAATACAATACAGTAAACATGCTAACTTGGGTTCAGTCGTGTAAAGGAAAAAAATCTCTAAAAAAAATAAAAAAAGACTGTGAGGTAGCATACTATAGTGGATTAAAAGCGTCTTCTTTCAAAAGATGTGGGCTCAATTTCTTTAACCACTGAGTTCTCTGGACCTTAGTTTCCTATCTATAAAATAAGGAAGTTTTCTAATCCACAGGGTTATTTGAATATTAAATAACATAAAATTATTGGCACAGTGCATGGAACATATATAGGACGGTGTCAAACTATCCTATGGTTGCTCTTATTACTATCGTAAATCCCTGATCTGACCCCTAACATCTCACTCAGAGGAGTGGCTATATAAAGTTAACCAAACTACAGCACAAAAACTTTGGGGAGTCCTCTATGCAGATGCCACTGTGAGTCTTACCCCAACTTGTAAATTAAATCAAAGTCAAAAGCAGAGATTCAGTTTTACAAGATGGTTACAAAACAAGAAAAATGGTTTTCTAATAAATAACCACATACCACCCACTAGAGTTAATTAAGGCTGTCATGGAATAGCCATGAATTAACATTTTTATTCATTCACTTTTTCTGTCTCATCAAAATTTTTACTAACTAAAGGGACTAAGAAAGCATATGAAATTAGGAAACAAATGCATTATATGCCCTCTAAGAACGTATTCCATGTTAAACAAACTATTTTGAACTAGTTAAATAAATTGTTTCATACATAAAGCGGGATGTTATGACACAATTAAAACACAGACCAAAAAAATTTGCTGATAGGAAAGCTGCTGACAACATACCACTGAATTTTTTAAAAATTAAATAGTCTGCATAGTACGATTCCATTTAAATAAAATTCTAAGTACACGTTTATAGATAAGTACATGTACAAAAGTAAGTTCATCAAGATGTTTAAAGAATAAATTACCTCTGGGTGATAGGTTTATGTAAAATTTTTATTTTGTTAATTTCACATTTCTGTATTTAGACTTTTAAAAGTAAATGTATTATGAAAAAATAGAAATTCAAAATTCATCTTGGGAAAAAATGCTGAACAAAAAAAAAGTCATATTTTGTCCAATGTATTTACACATATGCACAGAGGCAATGTACTTTCCAAAACAGCAGAATGATTTAACCATTCACCAAGTTATCCAGAGCCCTCAGGTTACCCACTCATACTCTAACACTGCACTCTGTTGACTCAGAACTTCACTTTATTAGTTTATACCCCTGACGTTAACTTAAAAAAAAAAAAAAACGGTTGTCCTTTGTAACCCATTAGATATAAGCTGATTGTAGGTTACATTTTGAGTGCTTTAGAGCAAGAATATTTACTGCTTTGCTTTAAATTTGGCTACTCATGTACAAACAAAAAAGCCAACAGAATATCACATTTTGCTTAGTATACAGTGCTTTACAAAATAAACTACTAAAAACAATGGTGTATTATTAAATTAAACTTTACAGTAGTGAAATAGATAATCAAATGATATTTGATCTAGAAGCCAAAGAAACCACGTGTTCAGAAGGCTTACCATACAATTGGGGAAAAAAGGCGTTTTTAATAGACAATAACATCTGAAATATAACTAAAAACTATATATAATATACATAAGTGTGTGTGTGTGCGCGCGCACACACACACACACACAAATGTATATGAAGGACCTTAAGAAAACAAAGCCACAAACTCTGTACATACTTTTCCTTTGCTTTGCTTTTGATTTTTTCCTTCAATGTCTTCAAAATCTGTGTCAGAAGAAAAATGCGTTTCTGACTCCCTGTGACAGAAAGATAAGCAATCATTTAAAACTTTCCTTAGAAATACAGATGGAATTTCTAGTTTTTCCATATTTCCAAAAAAAAAAAAAAGTTTGGTTAACTCATTACAAAACTCCGTATTAGCATTAAATGTAATTAACATGATTTTCTAAATCATACCATAGCACATCGCCAAACATACAAAATTACATAACTACAAAAAAAAAGAATCTATAAAACAAATGTCAAAACATTTTATTTTGTTCATTTTTAACCAACACATAAAAACGAAATCAGTATCTCTCAAAATTTTAATCCTAGGAACTATAGTGTTCTGTTGTAATGGCTGGTTTAATTTTCTGACTCAAAGATCTGGTGCTCAGAGAAAACTGTATTAACACTAGACATTAGATGAATTTTATTATGGAATTTTAGCAATATAAAGACACTCTGTTCGCTCCTACCTCAATCAAAAAATATTTATAAATCTAGGTGCAACTATACAAAACATGTATTTCTAAAAGGTTGTATAAAACAATTTCACAAACTAAATCATTTGAAATACAGCAGGGAACTATGCTAACTGACCAAAATCCTTTAATCAGTAAAGAGGAGGTGAGTTATAGTCAGAACTGGCTCTGGCATTAAGAAACTATGTGATCTTAGACAAGAGACAACCTTTCAATCTTATCTATAAACAATGTATATACAGGAAAAATGAAATCTTGAAGTCTCTTTAATCGCTGATATAAATCTACAGTTCTAAGAATGGTCTGTTATTTTTGGAGTAAGAGGGGTGACTTTGTATAATCTGGATTTGCTCACACATAAGCAAACTTAATTTAAATACACATGGGTGACGCTTCCTATATAAGCTAACACAGCTCTATCAATCAAAATGGTAGTAACATACCCTCATTTAAATGCTTTAAGGCAAGGCATACTTGGTATCTGAGTCACAATGTATTTTAGAATTGACCCACAACCACAGAAGATAAAGGTTTTACCACTCTAAATATGTAAACCTAGTAACAGATTTGCTTAAAATATACAATTAAAGTGAAAGGCTATCTTTCTAAAGATAGTCTTCTCTAACTAGATTTCTTCTATTTCTATTTTTATTGCTACAGTAACCAGTTGTCCAGAGGCTGTAATGGTTAAGATGCTGGGGGGAGGTTACTATTTATAGCACTTACCTACGAAGTAATTTAAACAATGTATTGGAGACAGTAGCAATCCTAACTATGTCCTATAATGCTGTAAAGAAAGGGCCCATTGCCCAGGGTTAATGCACCCAAAGCTCAATAACTATTTTAATATTAACCCTGAAAGTCATTCCTGTTAACATCTTAAAGATTGCTATCATTAGTATTCTTTTCACATGCCTACATGGCCTTACAAAAAAATTGAAACTGTTTTTACTAGTCTTTGCAATACTCCAATGGTCACAGAGTAATCAAAGGCTCAATTACACTCTTAATCCTAATTTCCAGGCTATATCCTGATTAAAAGAATGAGCCACTAAAGGTTTGATTACTAACTGGGAAAATCTGAAGAAAGCTGTAGTAATCAGTATAGGAGTCTAAAATATCCTCAACCAGAGAATATTCTCGGATCTTTCTCCATTGCTATCCTCTGCTTTTAAGATCAAAACAACTAAAACCTATCCTAGGTGAAACATGTTTCACCAGTTTAAGCCAGATGGAGCATAGTGGCTTAATCTTTGAGTGGCTTGAAACTTCATGAATCACCTCCACATGCTTGAATCTTCCACTCCTTTCTCTTTATCCTGGCCCCACCTTACATACCCAATCAAATGCTATCTATTTTACCTGTACAGATCAATGCTTTCTTATCCATTATCCTATTTAAGACCCTAATTACTCAAGAAGTCTAATAGTCAATGGTCTAGTTTTAATTACAAATCTTTTTAATTGTCTCTAATCTTAACATATTTAAGAAATTTTCTAAGATAAGTTTACAATAGTCAAATCGAAATTTAATTTTTCTTGGACTATCCCATATCCTCTCTCAAACAAACATGCTCTTCATATTTTTGAAGAAACAAATCATACGATTGAGCCATAAAGTGACTTTATCATAGGTCTTTTTTTCACTTTCATCTTAAAAGCTGCCTATATTCCTTATTCAACTTTTTGGTGATGTTGGAAAGAATTTGTCCTACCCTTTTAGATTTGTTTTAGCCTATGATTTGATTTTATAGGAGAAAGCTGACATTCCATCTTAATACTGCATGGTATATATTCCTTACTAATGAGAAAGTTTAACTTTTTAAGACTTTCATGACACTCCCTCAAAGCAACTGCTATTTTGTAAAACCAAGTATGGACTCAACTGCACAGCAAAAGTAATAAATTGTTCAGTATCTAAATTAAAAAAATACATTTAAAATGTAATACAAAAAAGCATGAAATAATTACTGTTATAGAACCTAACGAGTGTTAATATAAACAGTTTAAAAAGTATACTTACTATCCTTTATCTTACACATTAAATCTCAAGCAGGAGCAATTTTAACTAAAGTAAATACATTTCTTATTTTGTGGAAAAACAAGCATTTAAAAAATCATAATATACTTACTGTAGTAGATTAAAATCAGTTGGTATTTCTGGAGCTGCTATCATTTCTTTATCATCTTCTGGAACGCCCCAATGTCAGAAATATATTCATATATTTACGTGGGTAAAATGATGGTTTGCTTCTTTCTTCTAAGACAGATAATTCCTTTGGGAGGGGGGAGTGCCATATTTATTATAAATACACCAAAAATATTGGGAAGGGTGTCTACATTTAAAAAACAAAACTAAACTAAATCCTCCTGTGCCTGCTAATGTGTTTCAGTATAAAAGATTTCTTTCCCTTGCATGTGACTGCTCTTTCTTGATACGGATTTGTTACAACTACTGCAGCCCCACAAGAGTAACAACAGACACAAAGAAAGATGCTTGTATTACAAATTATTTTAAAATTGTTATGATTCTTTAGTTTGGCTTTAAAAAACATATACCCTAACTAGGATGATGTGACTCTTTTACTGGTCCTGAAATCTTTATTACAAGTTAAACCATAATATGTCTGAAAATTCTATAACTTTTTGCTGGTGATATACAGTACAGTTAAAAGGAGCTAATAAAAAACATAAGATATAATTAAATAAAAGCAGGTTCTTCTACTTTAGAGTAAATATACACTCCAAAGCCTGACTCATTAATAAATAACCACTTCAAGATAACATCACATTGTGTTGATTAGGGAAGGAGGAAAAAAAGTTAGTTCTGATCTATTCCCTATTCCGTCAAGGAACTTACAATCAATTTAAATACCAATAATGTCATATGGACAACAGATTTATGCCATTTGTGACCCAAGTAAATGTAAGTTTGGCCATAGGAAAGGTATTTCTAATTTTGAAGGTAAAAGATGCACTGCCTAAATGAAAGAATGACCTAAGAGCAAATGACAAACCCATAACAAAAAAGAGAAAATACACTAGGTCTGAAGCTCTTAATCTTAAACTTTCTTTTATAATTATCTTGTTTTTCTTTTCTTTTCTTTTCAAGTGAATCTAGAACTTGGTGGCCACCTAAAGAAATGGCAAGATGAAATATGTCCAATCAAAAATATTCAAATATCACAGACTGATGATCTCTTCTAACAGAGCAGACGTTGTAACAAAAAAACTAGTAATTGTTTTTGCATTAATTCTAAATCTATAAAAAACATCATAAATGGCTAGTCAAAATACAGCATTTCCTAGCTCACTCTAATTAAGCTACTATTAATTGCAAAATAATGAGGCAACAGGAGAAATAAGAATGAATAATCCACGAATTAAGCCCTGAACAATCAAGGGTTGTCTGTACCACCACTCTGAGTTTATCTTGTTTCTAAAGAACATTCACATTATAACGTATTTAGATATGACTGTTAGTATGGTCTCCTCCTTGCACAAAATTATGGTCTCAGGATTGTTCCCCTCCAAGACCACTAACTGTTAATCTGGTTTTATACTTATTGTAACCTAAAGAGTTATCTTAAGTAGTATATAAGAATTTTTGTCATCATATGTAAGACACACCCTAATCTCATAAAATTCTCAACTTAATTTTAAAAGGATACAATTTTTTCAAGAAAGAAAAGTTTTGTTTTTTAAAGGGAACTGGAGAGGTATAGAGCTAATTAAGTTCTAATCAACAGGTCCGGTCATATAGATGGCAAGATGGAAATAAATACTAGCTTTGCCTGTCTACCTCCCAGCCCCCACTCACCCTGAGCATTTTATAAAACCAAACTTGCTGCATTCCTTAAATATACAGTTTTTAAGCAGATTTTAAAGATAGTTAGTTCATAAATACATTCTCTCAAGGGACAAAAAGAATGTATTAGTTCTGAAAAGTAAAGGGCACTAAATAAAATTAGTATTGTGTGATATGCATTCCTCTATACAGCACAAACTAATTTCTAGTGCACAAGAAATATTATGAGGTCAAATCATTTTGCTCAATGTAGGACTATAGTAACATGTATTTGATAATTAGAAAACACACACAAAAGAAAAACGGAACTTATAAAGATGTCTCCCATCGCAAAGTACCCATATTTTAAAAAGAAATAGCATCTAATAGATTTAGAAAAAAAAAATTAATCGACTCCCTATCTCAGTATTTTAAAATGTTTCTAAATGTTAAAAATCCATTCAACCAATTAATAATATCTACCATGTGCTAAATGCAGTGTGGGTCACTGGGAATATAGTGATGAAAAGGAGAGAGATCCTTGCCTTCATGGAACGTGTTAACAGTAAGTATGAAAATATGTTTCTATGAGAAGGCACCTACCTCTATGGACATCTAATATTATTAAACATAAGATACTAAATTCTATGTATCTAAGTTTTTGCTCTTTTAATCATTCTCTAAATACCAATTTGCCACCAAAATAAGTTCTTCACAGTTAAAAAATTATACATATTAAAGATGCTTTGTAATATAAGGGTCAGGATCAATGGGTAAGCATTTGGGTTTTGTTACTGTTGTTGTTGTTGTTTTTAAGAATGTAACCTTTATCTGCAGAAAGAACTGAGAAATTTCCCCTTTTTAAATGTCTATAGTTGTATATAAATACAATTTGCTTCCCCCAAAGACTTACATTAAAATCTTACATTCACATAGTCTTTAAATGTACTTAATACCATTTGACGTAAATTGGGAAACTTCAAACTGTAGGAATATGTGATATTCAATAAAAGTATGAGTTTTATCTTGCCACACCATTTCTGGCCTAATGTAGGTTATTCATTTTTTAAAAAATATGCTCCAAGATCACAAGGTGGAGCTCTCACCTAGTGTCAAGGAAAATCTTTTGAGATTTTTATCACTTCTACCAATTCTCTATAACTGCTTTTAGAGTTAACATTCCAACAGCTCTGGAGGATAAAGCATAGAAATGAAATTTGTTTTAACTCTCAATCACTATTTTCCTTTTGGGAAAAAATACATCCAATAACAACTAGCTTCTGCTTACTGAAAACTAAGCAAACACGTTCATACATAAGTTACATAATATACTATAAAATCACTTCCATAGGCTCAAGTATACAGTATACAGCCATTAAAGGTTTGTTGTATATATTCATATATAATTACTGGATTAAAAGGTAATAGGTCATTATAGACTGATTCTATATGTTAAATTCAAGTAAACACTCAGAGGCCCTGCCTTATAGCCTGTTACTCACAGTTTAGGTTCTGTGTTAAATTAATCAAATAACAAAAAACTTTCTTCGTCTTCTTCTGAAAATCTGTTGGATTCCTATTACTGTAGCATATAAACATAAATATATAAAAATTATACATAATTATGCTTGCATCTTTAACTCCAAATAATGACGTGCTAAATTCATTATAATTCCTCTCTCAGAAAAAGTAAAAACACTAAAAAACCTGGTTTTCTTTCATATTGTCTAAAAATCTTAAATTTTGGTTTTCATAAAATAATTTTCAAAGTTCTCTTAATTCAAACCCAGTGGTCTCAAGATAGAAAATAAACTATAAAACACAGCCATTCACTAAATAAGGTCCCTCAGAATCCACGTATTGTTGAGAAGTGGGGTGGGGGGAGCATTTAAAGTACCTGGTGTGTTACTTCTTTCCCTAAAACTACAGAAATATTCGACTTTTAAAAGCTAGCAAAACAAATTCAGCACATACAACACACGCTACCTACCCCCTTATCTTAACACTATCTTCCAAAAGGGTGACACCCTTCTATCTGTAAGGATCACAACTAGGAAATGTATATACCCTTCTGAAATGCCAACATCATTATAAGAGAAACACTTAAAAATAGTAACTACCTAAAATGTCCAGCCATGGATTAATTTGTAGTAGAAAATGTAATTAACATTCATACACTGAAACTACTTATGATGACTGTGTAGCAACATGGATAATTTATTACAAGCACTATATTAGGGTGCAATATTAAAGCAAAAGAAAACAGTTATCATACAAGGGTGGTGAAATGTATTTTTTTTTATATTTTAGTTTACAATTTTGTTTGTTAGTATAAGCAAAGGTAAATTATAAAAGTGGAAATTTACTTTTTAATGTCTTCTTTTAAAATCTGAACTACCCAAGAAATTACAAAACTATTTCTGCTAACACCTGATTTATTTATATCTCAGGTCCCTAAACTCATAAAGTTAGCCATCTACAAAAAAACTGTGAGTTCTACCATAAAGTTATCTTTATTATGTTCAGCTACTCAATATTAGCAGAGAACAGAAGCTTTCTTACAAACTCCTGACAAGACCCAAACATATGTTCCTTTTATTAGCCTATCTACTTTCTTAGGAGATAGCAGACAAAAGTTTGTCATTTAGGTTGAGTCTGTGAATATTAAAAGGTAGACTAGTTCCTGATCAAAACAGGAAAGTCACCATCATTCCTTATGTCAAATGATGGTAACTTTGAGTACATAGGGCAAGAAATGAAAAGCTCATCAAAAATTTTAATCAGATATACATACCTATCTTCAAAAGATGGAAATCTACTGCCCTTTTCTTTATTAATAACCTTTTAAAAAGATTTCTCAAAAGGAGATTTTTCTTCCCTCTGTTTATCTTCCCAATTTCTGCTAAAGTCTTCTGAATAAGTGACAGGGTGGAAAGAATGACAAGTCAATCAATGATCATGTATACTCAGCCCAGTAACAGACTTTAACCTGAAAGCTTCTTGATAGCGTAGTCACATTACAGCTATCACATATATCGTTTGCAAATATATTTTCCTTTCCAAATACCTTTGTGGAATCCTAAAGAATTTCCTTTTCTATTATAATAGTTTGACATGTACAACACTATAATTTGACATCTGTATAAACTACAAAGTGATTACTCCAAAAAGTCTAATTACTATCCATCACCATACAACTGACCCCTTTCACCCCTTTCACTGCAGAAGGGACAAAGAGGGTCAACTGTATGGTGCTACCATTTCTAATGATAGCACCTGCTGTAGTGCAGGAACAGATAATCTGGAGAAAGTAAGACAAGAAGAAATATGCTTATATAAGACAATTAATGGCCCCGCCTACATTTCCTAAATAATTGTAGGTTAGGTCAAATATCGGCCCTTACAAACCTAAAAAATAATATACAAAAGGAAGAGGGGAGGCCAAAGGGACTTTCTAAAATAACTAATTAGAAAAACCAAACACACCTAACACCACAACACTTCAAAAACAACATTTACTTTCAGGAAGAGGGAAAGGAGCAAGCTAGGGCACTGTCTATACAGATATGGCTTCACTATACACAGCCAGAAACTAAAACCAGACAGAACTGAAACATCCATCTGTTTGTTTTCCTCCTATTGAAGGTGCTCAGCAATCTTTCTCATTTCCACATAACCCCATACTTTCCAAATGTGACTCGAGTCTAAGCACAATTAGGAATGACCTGGCCCAACCCACATACTCAGCTTGCCTCAGTTCTTGACCATGAGTTCTAATTTCTGTGGAAAATCTAGCACACCATCATTCATGAACTTCACCACAAATAAGTATTTTTTTTTCTTTTGAATGGGGAAGGAGTTAAGGAAAAGCTTCTGCCTTACTCCTGCAGATCCACTATTATATCACCCTGTACTCAGTTATATCCAGTGTCTGAATCATCCAAGGATCAATACCCTGGCTTAATCTTGCTGCAATGTATCTACCCAACCCCACACCCCAGGAACTGGAATTCTGCCCCTAAACCCACTCTCCAACGGTCTCCCTGTGTCTCTCCAGTTGTCCTAATCTGAATGTCACAATACAGTCCTCCTCTCATCTACCATACTGGCACTGGCTGTTGCTAGACATTGGGTACCTATCATACCTGATGGACAGATATTGGACACATATCAGCCATCTAATTCCAAGTCCCAGTTTGCCCTAAAAAGCTGTAGTTGACTAGATATTATCTGGTCCTAACCCAAAATACATATCAAAACAGGTAAAATATTTGTTTTATCATATACCACATCATCTTAAAATCAATCTCAGTCTGCCAAAATCATAGATAAATCTTGAAATTTTTAAAAGTATTGTTAATCTTCACTCATCTCACTTATACCTGCATACCACACTCTGCATTTAGCTTTCTGCACTGAATTAACACACACACACACACTCTCTCACTCTCTCTCTCTCTCTCTCTCTCTCTCTCTCTCTCTCTCTCTCCCCCCCCCATTAACATAACTTTATGCATGTTAAGACATCATGAATATAAACAATTAAACAGTGGTAATCACAACTGGGTATAGTAACTATCAACACTTCAGAGGTGAGACCAAATTCTCTGGTATAAATGAATATCTAGATCTAAAAATCAAAATTTACAAAAATGAGCTAAATTCACATGTTAACACTTGTAAATGTTCATAGCATGATATAAACACAATGCACTGTTACTATCACAACCACTTCACAATGGGCACCACTGGCTCACTGACAGATTTCAAGCAATAGTAGATATCAAGACAGAATTCATAGCAAAGTAGATGAAGAGAAGATAATCCTGCCTGGATTTGAAGGGAAATCCAAATTTTATTCACACACTCTCTAATTGACTACATCAAACTTACATATTTATTTATTCGAGGTAATAAAAAATAAAATATTTGGTCTTTATTAATTTACATGAAGATGGATATATAATTCTAACTGACATATAATCCAGTTAATAAATAATAAGACCAAAGTGTAAATTAAACCGCTTTATAGACAATGGTAAAATTTAATCTAAATTTTAGAATTGCAGTTACTACTACTAAGCATAATTTTTTTTTCATTTTAGCATGAATCCAAAATACAACATACATGCTACATATTTAATTTTTGGACTATCTACTTCTGATTAAATAACACCTTATTAAAATATCTAGAATTAGTATCCACTTGATAAAAAGCACTAACCTTTCTAACATCCACAGTACACAATTCGTAGGCTTAAATTATATTCATATTCAAGTTGAGAAATCAAACATACTTCTACAATGAAGTTTATGAACACAATATAGGTATTACCTACTTCTTACTTCACATCTAAGAAGTTGGTTCTTTGGTAACTCCACACAATGACAGGAGAATCACACCTATGTTGTACTCTAAAATTTTAAAATTCTTGAACCTTAAGCTTTCCTAAATAAAGATTAAAACATGTAAACTCCCTTTTAAAAATTAAATTTGAGCAAGATAAAGACACTACGAAAAACCTACAGACCAATATTCCCGACGAATATCAGTACAAAAATTCTTTACAAAATACTAGCAAACTGAATTCAACAGCACATTGAAAGTGTTATACACCATGACTCAGTGGGATTAATTCCCAGGATGCAAGACTGGCTCAACATACGAAAATCAGTCATTGTAATGCACAACATTAAGAGAATGAAAGACCAAAAAACCTCATGATCATCAACTGATGGGGGGAAAGTATTTGCTAAGATTCAACACTTTTTCATGATTAAAAAACACTCAACGAACTAGGAAGAAAAGTACATCAACATAATAAAGGTCACTTATGAATCACAGCTAATATTATATTGAATGATAAAAAAACTGAAAGCTTTCCCTCTAAGATTGGGAATGAGACAAGGATGCCTGCTCTTGCCATTTCTATTCAACACAGTACTGGAAATCCTACCCAAAACAAGTAGGCAAGAAAAAGAAATAAAAGGCATCCAAATTATACAGAAAGAAGTAAAATGAACTCTGTTCACAACGACATACTCTTATATGTGTAAAAAAAAAAATACCCTACAGGTATCACACAAGAAAAACCTCTTAGAACAAATTCAGCGAAGTTGCAAGATACAAACTCAACACACAAAAAAATCAGTTGTGTTTCTATATGCTAACAAGGAACAATCCAAAAAGGAAATTAAGAAAACAATTCGATTTCCAATAGCATCAAAACAAGTAAATTACTTAGAAATAAACCTAAGAAGGTGCAAGACTCATAAACCGAAAATTATAAAACATTGCTGAATGAAATTAAAGACACAAATAAATGGAAAGACATCCCAGTTTTGAAAAGACTTAGTATTTTAAGAATGTCCATACTACCCAAAGCAATATACAGATTCAACGCAATCCCTATCAAAATCCCAAGAGTACATTTTTACAGAAATAGAAAAATTCATCATAAAATTCAAGGGCCTCCAAATAACTAAAACAATATAGAAAAAAAGAAACAAAGTTGAGGAATCAAATTTCCTAACTTCAAAACATATCACAAAGCTACAGTAATCAAAACAATGTGAAACTGGCATAAAACCAGACATACAGACCAATGGAATAGAATGGAGAGGCCAGAAATAAAGCCTCACATACACATTCAAATAATTTTTGACAACGGTGCCAAGACCACTCAATAGGGAAAGAACAGTCTCTTCAACAAATGGTTACTAGGAAAACTGGATACTTACATGCAAAACAATGAAGTCGGAGCATTCCTTATCTCACAATATACACAAAAATTAATTCAAAACGGATCAAAGACTAGACCTAAAACTATAAAACTCCTAGAAGAAAACAGGGAAGGCTTCATGACACAGGACTTGCAATGATCTCTTGGATGAGACCTAAAATACAGGGTAACAAAAGCAAAAACAGACAAATGGGACTACATGAGAACTTTTACACATCAAAAGACAAAATCAACAGAGTGAAAAGGCAACCTACAGAATGGGAGAAATATGTACAAAACATGTATCTGATTAAGGTTAGTATTCAGAATAGATAAAAAATTCCTACAACCAAGCAACAAAACTTCAAATAACCCAAATAAAAAATGGGCAAAGGACTTGAATCAAAACCACAATGAGGTATCATTTCACACCCTTTGGGATGCCTACTATCAAAAAGATGCACAATAACAAGTGTCTGCAAGGATATGGAAAAATTGAACATTTGTGCACTGTTGGTAGGATTGTAAAATTATGCAACTACTATGGAAAACAGCAAGGAGGTTTCTCAAAAATTTTTCAATAGAACTGCCATATTATCCAGAAATCCTCAGGTATATATCCAAAACAATTGAAAGCTGAGTCTCAAAGAGAGTTGCACACCCACATTCATAGCAGCACTATTCACAATAGCCAAGAGGTAGAAGCAGATCACATGTCCATCAACAACAGAATAAAGAAAATACAATGTATACATATAATGGAATATTACTCATCCTTAACAGGGAAGGAAATCTTGTCACATAAGGCAACATGGATTAAACTTCAGGACATTATGATAAATGAAATAAGCCAGTCAGTCACAAAAAGACAAATACTGTATGATTCTACTTACATGAAGTATCTAAAGTAGTAAAGTCATAGAAACAGAAAGTAGAAACCTAAAGCTGGTGGTTAATAAGGCATGAAGGGAGGGGAAAAGGAAGACTTGTTGTTTAATGGGTATAATTTCAGATCTACTAGACAAAAAAGTCCCAGAGATGTTTCACAATAATGTCAATTTACTTAACACTGAACTGTCCACCTAAAAATGATTAAGATGGCAAATTTTATGGGTTTTTTACCACAATAAAAAAATTAAATGTAAACTCCCTTTTATCAAGCAAGCTTCCCTCACATCATATATACTCACAAGATTTTACCAATCACCAATCACTGGAGAACACCATACTTAACAACTAATATTTTTTGAAATGTAATTTTATAAACTAAGACACTGATAATTGGTATCTATACTATTTTTACAAAACACATTTTTTTTGTCTATTTAATATGGTGAAAATGAATCAAAGCTTATGTAACTAACTGTGTGGCAAGAGATCCAGAGATATCTAGCTTTTCCAAAAAACGAACAAATCCAACAAACACTACCAAAAAAAAAAGAAAGAAAGAAAGAAAGGAAATACTTGAACAATGCAAGCTAATCCCAGCTACATTTTTAAAGTTACTCACCACAGGTTACTCATAACAGGGTATGAAAACTATCATTGAAACCCATTTGATGTTCAACATTGCTCTCCCTTGTTTAAAATGTGATGGTACAAGTCTCAGTTACCAGCAAGAGAACACCACACAACCTAAAGCTGGAAAAAGGCAACAAGAACTTTCTAGCAACAATTCAGGCAAGCTGCAGTCAAAGGGTAGCATGCTAGAATGGCATCATGTGATGTTACTAGGAATTAAGAGTTACTGATCCCTAAAATGCAGCATGTGATTCTATTTACACTTGGGGAAAAGATTATTAGCGTATATTATAAGGATAGTCCAGTAAGAAGAGATATCATAATGTTACATATATGTATAGTTAGATTACTGGTACTAGATATTGAGGGGCTCCCGCATTTTGCCCTGTAACCTTTTCCATTGTCAGTGCCTTTTATATACCCATGAATGTACTCCATCCACTTTTGTATTCCATCCAATGGAGATGGCACACAGAAAACTCTGAATACAAGCTCTAAACTGAATGTTTAACTTTCCTAGAGCACTAAGACCAAAAGACTACGTTATTTCTAAACCACTAAAAATATATTAACGCACACTGCAAAACGTCCCCAAAAGGATTATCTAAATGCTAAGAAAGGAAGCAAAATAATGATTCAGCAAACATTTAATGTTAAGACCAATATAGTATTAAAGACAAATACAAATATGCACTAGAACTAATGTTTATATGTGTTAGGCATACTTACTTAAAGTACACTGCAGAGAACTTGAAACTGCTACCTTAAATTGGATAGGTTTAGTTATTGCAACTTTGCTTTTAAGATATTATTTGTTGTACCAATGATTTATCTGCTAAGTCATTAGTCAGGAAAGACATTTCTCAATTAGAAAATTCTTTCTATAGAAAAACGTGCTGTAATGATCCACTTCACAAAAAGGCTTTTGCCAAGTAATGTAGCAAAATCAGAGAACATGTATGAGGGCATTCTTCATATTCAAGTGTCTCCCATTTTATTCTATGATTACTTTGGCAAAAATGCTCAAAATGCTCTTTTCATCAAGAAAAGCACTCTCTCTACCATCAGCAATTATACTCAGCTTTCTTCATTATTATATTCCAAACAAGGGAAAAGTTTCCTTCTCCAACTGCTTCTTGTAATTATTCTGCTAATGTTTGCCAATTATCCCACTCACATCATTTTACCTGAAATTTTACTTCATTATGTGTTGTCCCCTTGCCCCCACCCCCACAATCCTTCCTGCATTAACTGCTTTGGCTAGCAATAACAAATTATTCAATTATGTTTCACCTGTCATTTTCTTTCTAAAGTTTACAGAGTAACAAGCAGTTTCTCCACTGCTGAAGTGGCGATATAATCATTAACATAGTTCCTAGTGAACCTACCTCACTAATTCACATTGATCATAACTTATAGATCATGAAATAGTTCAAAAGTCAGTGTGGCATATTCACTCTCACACCATGAAACACATCACCAACACAACTCTTAACATCTGTTACGTCTGGCACTTAATATCAATGTTTACAACAAATTGTGTTGATCAGTATGCTACTTTCAAGACATAAGTGTAAAATAAAAACATATATATGGATGCATTTGCTTATCTGCACAAAAAGAAATACTGGAGGTATTAACAAGAAACTTTTTAAAAGTTGCCTATATAGGGGAGGAGATGAAAGAAAGAATATAGGAGACAGGAGTCTCTGGAGACTTCTATGTACACAATTTTAACTTTTGATTTAGGAAAATGAATCGCCTGTTCAAAAAATAAAACTAAGTTTTTAAAATTCCTATAGTTGAAAAAAATTAGAAAAACCTAATCACGTACATCAAACAAATAACATTAGCATACAGAGAAAGCATTTACATAAAAAGAGAGTTTAAAAAACAACACTTTATCTTTAGAGGGATGAATCTGAGGACAAAAAGAAATGTAAAAGAAATTAAACTTTACTTGCTTAATAGTTTTGTTGTTTTTGTTGCAGTACTGATTCTGTTCTGAAGTTATTTTTCTACTATATGATAGCTATAAGTGATCGTGTTAATGATATTTAAGAATCAAGAGTTTCATTGTGAGAAAAAAATAATTATCAAAAAAACTTTAATAAAACTGAATTAAAGGAATGCAAATAAAAACCACAATGAGAAATCACTATACCTGTCAGAATGGCCACAATAAAAAGTAGTGACAAAACCAAATGATAGGAAAGATGCAAAAAAACTGATTCTCATATATTACTACTGGTGGAAATGTAAAATGGTACAGCCACTCTGGTAAAGAGTCCAGAATTTTCTTCTAAAAACCATGGACACTCACCACAAAAAAAAAAAAATCTTAATTATGCAATGGGATAGAATGCTAGCTCAGGTTATTGTGGTCATCATACTGCAATATATAAATGTATAAAATCAACACGTACAACTTAAACTTGTTACATGGAAATTATATCTCAATAAATAAATTTAATTTAAAAACCATATACATATTTGCCGTAAGAACCAGCAATCATACTCTTGAGCATTTACCCAGAGAAATAAAAATATATGTCCACACAAAAATGCGTACAAGAATGTTCACATGTCTACGGCCATGCCACTCTGAATAAGCCCGATCCCATCTGATCTCGGAAGCTAAGCAGGGTCAGGCCTGATTAGTACTTGGATGGGAGACCACCTAGGAAGACTAGGTGCTGTAGGTGTAAAAAATAAAAAAAATAAGGGACTGTAGGATGACAAGGTCCTTACAATCTGTGAGGTCAACCAAGGGTTGCCTCGCAAGAAAGAGAAGAGAAGAGAAGAGAAGAGAAGAGAAGAGAAGAGAAGAGAAGAGAAGAATGTTCACAGAAGTTGCTTGTATTAGCCAAACAACTCTTGTTATAGGTTGAATTAGGTCACCTCAAAATTTATATTTTGAAGTCCTAGCCCCCAAGTACCTTGGAATGTAACATTATTTGGAGTTAGAGTCTTTACAGACAGGTTATTAAGTTAAAATGAGGTCGTTAATATGGGTCCTAATCCAGTATCACTGGATTATAATCCTTATAAGAGGAAACTTGGTGACAGACATAAACACAACACAGTGAGATCATGTGAAAATGAAGGCAGAGACCAGGGTGATGCTTCTGTAAACCAAGAACACCGAAGACTGCCAGCAAACTACCAGAAGCTAGGGAAGAGGCATGCAATCAATTCTCACAGCCTACAGAAGGAGCCAACCCTGATGACACCTTGGTCTTGAATGTCTAGCCTCCCAAACTGTGAAACAGTTCCTGTTGTTTAAGCCACCCAGTTTATGGTACTTTGTTATGGCAGCTCAATGAGTGAATGGTTAAAAAAAATGTGGCACATTCATACTATGGAATACAACCCAGCAATACAAAGGAATTAACTGTTGGAATGCAAAAACTTGGATTATTTGAGTGGGAAAAAAGCCAATCTCAACAGGTTATTTACTATATGATATCCATTTATATATAATAACCTCCAAAATGACAAAATTAAGGAGAACAGATTAGTGGTTGCCAGGGATTAGGGACAGAATAGAGGAAGGCGAGGGAAGAGGATGAGGCTAATTATAAAAAAAGTAGCAGAAGGGGGTCTTTGTGATAATGGAACAGTTCTGTATCTTGGTAGTGGTGGTTAAAAGTATCTATACATGTGATAAAATTGCACAGAATTATAAATACTGTCACACAAATGAATGCATGTGTAACTGTAAAATCTGAATAAACTTTGTGGATTGCACCAATGTCAATTTACTGGTCTTGATATTGTACTAAAGTTATGCAAGAAGGGAAATTAGGTGAAGGGTATATATGACCCCCCCCCCTTTATTTTACTCCTCCCTGTGAATCTAGTATTATACCGAAGTAAAACTTTAAAATATCTAATCAAAATTCTAGCAAGGTTTTCTTTTTTTATTCAACGAACTGATTTTCAGGTGAAAAGGCAAAGGAATTAGAATAGGCAAAACAATTTTGAAAAAGAACAAATTAGGAGAACTCACACTATACATAATATCAAGGCTTACTATAAAGCTACAGTAATCAAGACAGTGTGAATGGTGATTAAGATAGATCAAAGGAAGAGACTTGAAACAGACCACACACATTTAGTCACTTGGTTTTTGATAAAGGTACCAAGGCACTTCAATGTGTAAGAAAGTCTTTTCAAACAATTGGATATCCATATGCCAAAAAAGTTCCTTAATCCATACTTTATACCATATACAAAAATTAAGTCAAAAGGAATGCTAGACTAAAATGTAAAAACTTAAAAACAATAAGACTTCTAGGTGGCTTTATATGTAATCACCAAGGGGTGGAAAACAACCCAAATGTCCTTCAATGGGTGAATGGATATGCAAATTGTGTTAATCCACACAATGGAATACGACTCAGTAATAAAAAGGAACAAATATTTAACACACGACTAGGCAAAATAACAAATGCATTATGCTAAGTGAAAGAAGCTAGACTCAATAGGCTACTTATTGTTATGATTCCATTATATGGACCCATGAATGGAAAACAGATCAATGGTTGCCAGGGGCTCAGGTTGGGAGAAAGACTGATCACACCAAGGAGTAATGGAGGAATTTGTAGGAGAAGATATTGGAACTGTAACATATCTTGATTATGATGATGGTTCTACAACTATTTGTCAAAACTCACAGAACTGTATACTAAAACAAGTGAATTAGACTTTATATAAATGATACCTTAATTTAAAAATTTTAAAACTGTCCATCGGTAGTGTTCCCCCACAACCACCCAAATGCTTTCTTCTAATTTTTTCAATGTCTACACTGGAACTCCCAAACTATCTGTTTTAGTCACTTGAGCAATATTTAATTACATGTTGCTCTGGTCATTTTAATCAACACATAAGTATCCCTCATACCAACTAACTTGTGATTGAAGATTTTGACCAAAGGCCATATACATTCGTAATTTTAACAAATAATATCAAAATTGACCTCCATGGACAAAGGTTATACCAATTTGTACTCCCACCAGCAATCTATCTATGGATCTGTTTGTGTACATTCACTCACAGCACTGTCAAGACTTTCAAATTTTTGCCAATCTAAGGTGAAAAATGGTTAATTCAGGGTATAGGTGAATCTTCCTAAATGAAGTTCCACTTCATAAACTCAGGAACCAAACATACATTTTCAACAAATCCCTGTTATTCAAAACTCAAAAACCATGATTAGGATAATTATCTGAACTCTTGCTAATGAAAATCAGGAACCAAATAGGTCAGGCAAAGAAGGGATAACTTGTAGTTTTAATTTGCTTTCCTCTTATTTCTTTATGTTTAAGAGCCATTCCTAGCAGCATCTTTTCCATATACTTTCTGCTTATGTTATTTGCCCATTTTCCTAACAGGCTGATGATGTCTTTCTTGCTGACTTCAAAATACTCTTTATGTATTAGAATAGACTTTCAAGCTTGAAAAGCCAAAGATTCTCTCTGCTGCTTCCATAGAGACAATTATTTCCTGCTAATATTGCATCTTTGTGCAATAGTTAAGTTCAACCCTACTATCTCTCCTAGTTTGACTAAATCTTGTCCTTGAGGGCTTTTACAGCCTGCTTACCTTGTTATCTGCCCCCATTGCCACACACAAAGGATATTATCTTTTAGACTTCAGATTTCTGAGATCAGCCATCCTGTGCTAGCTTACTACTTTCCATTCTTCTCTCATACACTACCTACCTCCTCTTAAACATTTTTTGTAACCTGCAAGTTTCATCTGTCTCCAAGTATGCTTTTTAAAAAAGTAGTTCAGAGGGTTTTTTTTCCTGCTCACCTTGTTAATTCTGTATTACACTCAAGAAGAAAAATGCCCGCACACCATTATGGTAAAACCAGATATCTGATATTGCAAATACTTAAGCAAGTAATGTCATGAAATGGTTTCTTCAACATTATCAACTTCTCCTAAACACTCATCTATATTGAATATTATTTAAAGGGTCAAGAGACTTGTCCAAGGTCACACAGCTAGTAAGAGGCAAAAATCTCATCTTAAACCTGTCTTAGGCATTATTTGCTTCATATAAATGGATGTCTTGTTGGGATAATGCACATCGGCTCTTCAGAACATAAATGAAATTATGCCATTAAAGTCTTCTGAATCAGTCAAATTCAAGTATAAAACAGGTATTAAGTTTCCTGCAACTGTATTTAGTAAATGTCTAAAACTATCACATAGAAACCCCTGATATATATACCTTGTTCAATACATACAATAAAAACAAGTTTCTTCACAATTGTGTACACAAAATGATCGCTAGCAAAATCTTGAGCAGCGGAAAATCCCTAACAGCTGTACTTTACCAGCAATCTTATAAGTATTTGTTGCCTGCAACTGTCCTTCCCTGAAGGAAAGCAGTAGCTCCACCGTATACAGACAGGTGATCACTTAATAAAGAATGAAAAATTCTATCTGTAAGAGTGGCTCTCTTAAATTCCAGTGTACTAAGAAATATACAAAATACTTGCTAAAATGCAGAGCTACAGAACCCACACATAGGGACTCAATTCAGTAGATCTGTATGCAAGTCCCATGTTGGTGAGTCCATATTCCACTTTAAGAAAAGTTGCTGTAAGTCATGGAATCAGCAACCTCAGAATTACAGGATGACCCAGTCTTAGAGACAGAGAAGGTGTGAGTAGCTAGGGAACAGAAGCAAACAAACTTCTCCCCGCCTGCCTTGGGCTACTCATCTGAACCTAATTCTCCCAAATGCCAGAAACCCACAGCTCAATGATGTATTTCCCCAAAATGTCCTTAAGAAGTTTCCCAGAGTCTAAGCTACCAACAGTCACCACACCACTCTTCTTTCCACAAGAAACAAATATCTCTTTCCTAAAAGTTAACCGCTCAAGTTGAAGCTAGCCGATATGGAAAATCTCCAGTATGGAAAATCTCCAGAAGTTTATTCTATATAGACTTCTACTTGCCATTGGGATCTTTCTCTTTCTAATTCCTATCCAGGAGCTGCCAATTTTTGGGAAGTATGAATAACCCAGGACAAAAGTTTACTCAACTGGAAAAAAAGCATCAGATAAAGAGAGTTTATTTTTAAACTGTGAGTTTAAGAAAACTGCAAGATAACCTTTTTGGGCACTTGTTATATTTTAACACCATCAAGCACCTTTGCAATTCCAATGAGATCCTGCAGAGACCAAAATCCAATCTTTTTTTTAATTAATGAAACTGAACTAATGGCTCCAACTACAATGCTCATCTCATTATTCCATGAAAGGTGCTCATTCCTATCTCTGCTTTTCCAGTCTGTAACCATAACCACCCCTTTTACTCAACCTAATTCTTTAAGGTCCAATTAAAATTCTAGCTTCTAAGATCAGCTCCTTGTATCCTCCCAACCTAACTATCCCCTCCCCACCTTGACCTATCCCTAAATCCATTGCCTGACTGCCCTTTTCTGTTTACCTAGCATTTATTTCAACCTTTGAACAATAAATTATTCTAATACTCATAATAATTATCCCTGTTCCACGAATTTCTCTCTACTCCAGTCCTTAATGAATTGCTCCTTTCAACTACAATATATTTATAGTCAAATGCACAAAATCTCAAGCCAAATGCTAAGCACCTCTGTACTAGCAATCTGATAGCCCTGATGTTAAAAATAATAGGCACAGTTTTCAAAATGTGAAAAAAGGTTAAAAATGAATAAAACATTAGTTCCATTTAATGACCTCAATGCTGAAGTCTTTACGGGGATAAAGGTGCTAATGTCGGCAACTTACTTTGAAGCGCATCTAAAAAGGGGATAATTGAAGTCTACAGCCATGCTACCCTGAACGAGCTCGATCCCATCTGGTCTTGGAAGCTAAGTAGGGTCAGGCCTGGTTAGTACTTGGACAGGAGACCACCTAGGAAGACCAGGTGCTGTAGGCGTAAGAAATAAAAAATAAGGGATTGTAAACTGACAAGGTCCTTGCAATCTGTTAAGTCAACCAAGGGTTGCTTCACCTAAAAAAAATACAAATAAAAAGTGGATGTTTGATGGATAAAAAGGAGTGATAGCCAGATGGATGGATATTTGACAAAGCAAATATAACAAAATGTTAAAGGTAGAATCTAGGTCGTGGGTACATGGGTAATCACTGTACAATTACGTATGTTGAAAACATTCCATAATAAAATGTTGAGGGAAATTTATAAAATATAGTTGTGCCCCCCATGAGCTTACAGTAGTAAAGTTGTCACATAAGCAATTACAATTAATACCATGAAAGTACACTGGCATAAATATGCATAGGAAGTCCCAGGGCACAGAGAAATGACTCTTAACTGGGAAAGGGGAGTTCAGGTATGGTTTCCAAATGACCCCCATCTAAATCCGGAAGGACGTGTATTCTAGACATCAGAAATGATTCAAGCCAAGAAACATATAGTCGTCAAGCAGCTTGGTATGTTACAAGAACTAAGAGCAGTTGGATACTACTGCAATATATGAAGAAAGGAAAGGTGGGGCTGGGAGGTTGGCTGATTTGGAATGCCCTGATTAACTCATACTGAACCTCAATCACTACCTCCTTTTTGTAAGGAACATTCCCTGAATTCCCCCAGATAATTATTACCTCTTTCTGTTTACTTTAAACAAGCTTCCATCATTACAATAATGATCCTGTATATTAATGTTTTTGTTTCCTTACATACCTCTGTATTAAGACTATGGATAAAAGCTGCACCTTATTACACAATTCACTCTGAAAAGACAACATTATAATAAATTGTATTCTTTTGACATAAAGTATGCCCTAAATCACATCTCTGTGAACTTCCCACATGATAAGAAATGTCTAGGCTAACTTAGTAGAAAAACAATTTCTGTAAGAAAAAAGACTAAATTGTTAAGTATATCCAGAAAAAAAAATGCAGTTTAAAAAGCCATGGGAATCCTTAGATTCATAAATACAAAGTTTATACTGCTAAAAACTGTGCTGATATTATAAAATGTAAGATAGTATCAAGAACAACTTACAGACCAATAAATATAAATTTGATCCAATTCATTTATACTTAGAAATTTTCTTGAAGGATAAAAAGAAACTATCAGCAGTGGTTACCTTTCAAAATTGGGAATGGAGGGATTGTAATTTTTCACGTTACACCCCCGCTTCTGGACTCATTTTTACCAAGGGCAGTAATCATTATTTTTATACAAGTAATAATAAAGTTCTTCCTTCTTTTGAAACAGCTTGCACCAAATATTTTTAAAATCCTTTGAAGACGTGGGGACCATGCTTCAGAACCCACAAGTTTTCCAGATACAGCTTCTATAAAATACACAACCAAGAAAGCCAAACATTCCAAGGAATACAGTACAGGTAATTCTCAATGGTTTCACTTGCAGACTACTCTCTGCAGATTAATTTAAAACAAATGGCACACGCACATGACGGGGGAAGAAGAGAAAGGTAGAGGGAGGAATGAAGAGAGAGTGGGAGGGAGGGAGGGGAAGAGAGAGAGACAGAATGAAAACAAGAATCAATTTAACAGTACCCTTCACTGGAACAGAAACGACTGAAAATGTACTCTGGTAAGTTTTCAACCCACAAAGACCATCATACCATTTACCCAAATTCTTTCTAACAAACTTCTTTCAAAATCAAAATATAAATGAGAGATGCAAGAATCAATGGTGCACTGTGTCTTATAGTACTCACAGATGAATGGAAAAAGAGGACTCAAATCAACATCAAAACCAGTCTTTTTAATGGAAGCAATGAAACAGAAAAGAACACACATACCATAAAATATATCAACCGTAAAATATGATGTAATTCAGAAGGCAGAGAGCTATGAAGTTTTTGCTTTGCTGACCAACAAGACAAGCTACACAAAAAGCAATGGGCATAGACGATTACAATGGAACATATATCTGGGGCTTAAAAACATGCTTCTTTCATGTCACCAACAAGTTGAAGATTCTTAAATCCACTGAGGTACAAAAATAAGTTATATAATATAGGTCTATTTATTGTGGCTATAATTTTCAAGAATAAAAGAATAACATTAAAATCCCATGATAAAATGCAATGGGTTGAATGATAATGTGTGTTCAGAATTTACTAAAAGAATAAACAGCCAGTCGAAACTATTAAAGTCCACCCGAAATAAGAAACAATACCGAACCACGTCATCTAGGTCAAAGCCTTTGAGCACTTTAAAGACAATGTTCCTCAGTGCATACTACACAGGAAGCACATGACCTTGGTTCCCACAAAATTACATGCGAAATTACCTTTAAAGAATTCAGAACAATCACATAGCATCCATTACCTTGATAAATCACTTAGCTTCATTTTTCACTCCAGGCTTTATCCCTATGTGCATGCATGGATGCCTAGGTGTCAATGTTCAAAACTATAACAAATGAAGGAATACTTATTGTGCATAATTTTTCATCTCTACCTGCATTTCTACCATTTCTAAGTCATAACAAAAACTAATAGTTTCATGAAATTCCACCAGATGTGATATCATAATCTACTTATATTTCTTGTTAGACATTAAGATTGACCACAATATTTTATTACAATAACACTACTTCCTGTGTATAGATTTGTATTTTCTCATTATTAGATCCAAGTAGATCAACATTTATTTTAGGGCTCCTGTTTAGAGACATAGCGCACATCCACAATTTTTTGCTATTTACAAAATGTGGAGATTTCTTCACATGCTTACTACCTAAGGATTTACAATGACACTCAGCTAGCTTAATGCCTAGCACTGAATAAGACTCAATAAATGGTAAAAATAGTATTAAAAATTTCGTGTCTACTAACATTTAAGGTCATAATAGCTGTTCGTATCAATTTGTAAGAATGCTAAGTAACATAAAACCTTTGGTCCTATTTGCTCCAAATGCTTTCCCAGAATTGTTTTCATCTTACTTGTTCCTTTCTGTACCATAAAGACATGAATTTCATTTCTCTGACATTTTATAAAATCATTGACATTATCAAACACATTCTACGTTTCAGAAACATAATTAACCATCTTTAAATATTTCAACAACATGCTCATTTTACAGATTAGAGTACAAAAGAAATGAATTTCCACAAGGTTTCATAGTTAATAAGGAGTCATAGGATTCCAACTTAAATCTGCTTGACTCTAAGCCTCACAACCTTCTTTCCACTATCCCAAGCTGCCTCAAAATACATTCAAATCTTTCTGGAAGCTATTAACCAATATAAGTATAAACATGAACCAGAGAACTATTAAGAACCCCAAATACCTTGGTTATCTGCCAGCCATTCATCCAGTAGCATACACATTTCCAATATCAAAGACAAGGAAAATGAGAAACAATACAGAACAGACCTGAGAAGACCTGGGCTGGAATCTTGGCACATTATCTTTGTAATGTTAAATTATTTTCTATACATATATAAAGGAGATTAGAGTTAAGGCTTCATCCTGATCTAAAAATTCTATGGTCCTAAAGAACACAAACAGAATCAAGAAACAAGATGTTCTAAGTGTTTCTTTAAACTAATTCTAGTTGTGTTACTTTGGGCCACGTTGCTCAACTTGTCTGAAACACTAACTCCTCATTTGTAAAACAGCACAACTGGCCCCAAGACCTCCCTCCCTAAAGAGTTATGAGGACAAAGTGAAAATGTTATGTAAACTCTACAATGCACTGAAAGTATAGTAGGATCATCACTACTATTACATCTTTTAAATACATTTATTTTTCAATTATAGCTGGCATACAATATTATTGGTTTCAGGTATACAACATAGTAGCTAGACATTTATAATTATGAAGTAATCGCCCTGATAAGTCTAGTATCCACTCATAGTTATTAATCCCTCCCATCTGTCAACCATCAGAATGTTCTCTATGAGTTTTTCTTTTGTTTTATTCTTTACATGCCTCATGTAAGTGAATTACGAGGCATTCGTCTTTTGTCTGAATTATTCCACTCAGCACAATACCCTCTAGACCCAACCACGTTGTTGCAGACGGCAAGATTTCATTCGTTTAAAAACTTTTATGGCTGAGTAACAGTACATTTTACAAATGTACCACCTCTTCATTATCCATTCGTCCACTGATGGACATCCAGGTTGCCTCCATATCATGGCTATTGTAAACAATGCTGCAATGAATGTATGAATGCATGTGACTTTTCAAATTAATGTTTTGGGTTTCTTCAGATAAATACCCAGAAGTGGGATTACTGGATACTTCTCTGTCTCCTGTTACATATAGCCTTTGTTTCAGTCTATTTTGTCTGGTGTAAGTATTGCTGCCCCCAGTTTTTGTCTGTCTCCATTTCCGTGAAATATCTTTTTCCCTCACTTTACTTTCAGTGTGTCTTTTGATCTGAGGTGAGTATCTTGCAGGCGACATATGTAAGTGTCTTATTTTCTTATCCAACAGCCACCTTATCTTTTAACTAGAGCATTTAATCCATTTACATGTAAAGTAATTGTTGATGGATACGTAGTTATTGCCATTTTATTATTCATATTTTTGATCTTTTTCTTCCTCTTCATAAAGCCGTCCCTCTAACATTTCTTGTAATACTGGTTTGTTGAAGAACTTCTTTAGCTTTTACTTGACGGAGCAGCTCTTTATCTGTCCTTCGATTCTAAATGATAACTTCGCTGGGCAATCTTGGTTGTAGGACCCTTGCTTTGCATCACTTTGAATATTCTGCGCCAATCCCTTCTGGCCTGCAAAGTTTCAGTGGAGAAATCGGCTGACAGTCTTATGGGAGCTCCCTTGTAGGTAATTAACTGCTTTTCTCTTGCTCCTTTTAAGAGTCTCTCTTTGTCTTTAAACCTTTGGCATTTTAATTATAATGTGTCTGGGTGGGCCTGCTTGGGTTCATCTTGTTTGAGGCTCTGTACTTCCTGGGCTTGTATTCTATGTCTATGTCCTTCGCCAGGCTAGGGAAGTTTTTCATCATCATTTCTTCAAATAGGTTTTCAATTCCTGTTCTCCCTCTCCACTCTCCCTCTAGTCTCCTTCTGGTATCCCTATGATGCGAATGTTGGTACACTTGATATCCCAGAGGTCCCTTAAACCATCCTCTTATTTTTTTTTTTAATTCTTTTTTCTTGTTGCTGTTCTGATTGGATGTTTTCTGCTACCTTATCTTCTAAAGTCGCTGATTCGGTCCTCTGCTTCATGTAATCTACTGCTGGTTCCTTCTCATGTATTCATTTCAGTTACTGTTTTCTTCATTCTGACTGGTTTTTTGTTTTCTGTCTCCATTTTTGTTTTCTATATCACTCTAGTAAAAGTTCCCACTGAGTTCATCTACTCTTCCACTAAGCTTACTGGCATCCTTATCACCAGTGTTCTGAACTCTATATCTGGTAGATTGCTTATCTGCACTTTGTTGAGTTCTTTTTCTAGAGTTTTGTTCTGTTCTTTCATTTGAGACATGTTTCTTTGTCTCTCCATTTTGGTTGTCTTCCTGTATTTGTTTCCATGTAATAGGTAGGGCTCCTAAGTCTCCCAGTCTTATGAGAGT
This sequence comes from Rousettus aegyptiacus, assembly GCF_014176215.1. Taxonomy (NCBI): domain Eukaryota; kingdom Metazoa; phylum Chordata; class Mammalia; order Chiroptera; family Pteropodidae; genus Rousettus; species Rousettus aegyptiacus. The sequence goes on along the minus strand of NW_023416312.1, from coordinate 77,124,403 downwards.
GGCCTTACGTAGAAGGTGTTCTGTGAGGCCCAGTGGCAGTCTTCCCTGGTCACCTGACCCGGGTGCTCCAGGTGTGTCCCTTGTATGGGTTGTGTGTGCCCTCCTGTTATACTTGAGAGCCTTGGCACATCAATGGGAGGGACTGACCCTCAGGCCCATTGGTTGTGAAGGGCTGACCCTACAGAGCAGGATTTGCTTTAGCAGGCTCTGGTGCCTGCCCAGTCTGCCTTTTGGGTGTGCGTCGTCCTCGGATGCCACCCCGGGTGGTGCTCCTGCTCGGTCAGAAGCCAGCCACCAGGTGTGACGGCCCCGGGGCCTCCTGTAAGGGGCCCCACTGCAGGCCAAGTTCAACCATAGCCTGTGCCCTACCCGGGGCCACCTAGCAAGAGTCACCAAATGGTCCACAGATGGCCATCACCCATGCTGTGCTTCGAGGCGCCTCGAGAGACCAAACTGCAAACCGAGGCTGGCTGCCCCTAGTGCTGGGCTTGGGGCTGCTCAGCAAGAGGTACGAGATATGCCAAGGCCAGATGCGGCTTGTTTGGGTTTTGTGAACCTTTGAGACATTTTAGGAAAGTCTGCTGCATGAGCCAAGACAGGCCACTTACATAGAAAAGCCACTGACTGGACGCAGCTTGGGTGGGTCCGCAAGTTGGGTGGGACAGGGGCTCAGGGAATCACCAGTCTGCATGCTGGGGAGTGAGGAAGACTCAACGAAGGAGCAATAGATTCTGCCAGCACCTCTGTCTGGCGGGAAAATGCCCCTCCAGCCCTCACCCTGAAGTCAGACAACCCAGTTCTTCCCTGTATGTCCCTGGCGCTTTTCGAGCAGCTGCCATGTGCTGCAGCTCAGAGCAAGTCAGTCAGTCCGTGCGTCAGTCCACGCGTGGGCTCCTTAAGAGGAATGTCTGTGACTCCAGCGGCCCTCTGTCTCACTCAGCCACAATTTCCACTGGTATTCACAGCCAGAAGATGTGGCGACTTCTCTTCCTGGCACTGGAACCCTGGGCTGGGAAGCCCAATGTGGGGCCAGGACCTCTTGCTCCTCTGGGGGGGACCTTGACAACCGAGATATCCCTCCCGATTCGCAATACCACATGTGGGTAGTAGGACCAGCCTGTTTGGTGTCTCCACCCCTCCTACCAGTCTTGAGGTGCCTCTCTTCTGTATGTCCCTAGATGTAGGACTTCTGTTCAGCTAGACCTCAGGGGACTCCTAATAATGGTTGTTCTGTAGTTTAAATTTTTATGTGATCACGAGTGGAGGCAAGCACAGCATTTGTCTACTGCCATCTTGACCTGAATTTCCAAGATTTGCTTAATAACATTTTTAACCTAGCTTACTTTAAGAATACAGTATACAATACTGTTTGTGTTATTGGTAAGGCTTCTTGTCAATAGTAGGCTCTTAGTAGTTAAGTTTTAGGGGGAATCAAAATTTATACTCAGTTATTCAGAGGTTCAGTGCCCCTAACCCCTGCATTGCTCAAGAGTCAACTGTAGTTTTGAACCACTCTTTTCTCACCTGCTTCAGATTTTTTAACTTCTGCAACTTGCAAAAGAAACTTTTTTAAGTTTAGAAATACAGCAGGTCTCTGAATAATGTCATTTCATCCAACATCATTTCATTATAACTTTGATAACTATAGGAACTTAACTCTTATTTATACCAATCAGCCTATGGTAAAATTGATTGCATTATACACCAATTCACAGAACCTATCAATGACTTTAAGTGAGGACTCATTATACACCAAATCAGATCCTTAAGAATAAAACCTTGTCCTAACTTGTGAAGATAAAACTGATCAGAGGAAAATGTGCTAATAGTCATAACTCAGATAATAAGATCATAGTTACATACAGCAAAAGATTTATTTAATGAACTTTGCAGAGTGGTATCTTTTTTACCCTTACCTCTAATTTCATGTATTCTAGAGAAATACTGACAAGCACCTCAGGTCTCAAAATTTTTTCCCACTTCTCAAACTGATTTAACAACAAGAAAAAAAAAAGTGATTTCTTAAAGTTGACATTTAGTCACATTCACAATGAGGATTGAATTTATTTCTAAATATTTTAATCAGTATCCAGATAAAGTATTAAATAATTCATTCAACAAATATTTCTTAAGTACCCACTATATACCAGGCACCGTTAGAGACATCGGGGTCACAGTATTAAAACAGCAAACTCTCTGCTTCCATGGTGCTTAAATTTTAGTAAGGTGAAGAAAGTCTACAAAGAAACAAGAAAATGCCAAGTAGTGGTGCTACCATGAAAATAAAACAAAGTGACTGTGTTGTGAGGGGAGCAGGGCTCCATTTACTACATTTAAACATAATATGTATGAGCATTTTAACTAAAGCTATAAGTACATTTTGTAACTAATTAAAATAAGTCTTACTCTATACAGTTTGAAAATTAACTATTCTATATTTCCACTTCCTCTGAACTTCTCTCCCCAGATCTAAAATTTTTTTCACTATAAAGCTGCTGGTATATCTTTAATCACTGAAGTTAGATAGTCCCAGACATTCTCAGCTATCCTAAAGAAGCATCTTTTCCCAAGGTTTCAAATGCCTTGGCACTGACAAATTCTCAGATGGGGAAATCTATGGACTCCTATTTGGTATAACCATAAATGTAATCATGTGATTGTTTTCTTAAAGAATGATGTCCAACAGCCAATTTTACTTTCTCTAGCCTGCTCATAACTAAAAAATACATTATCAAGAAACATACTGAACTACTAACAAAATTTTAACCTTACTGTATGTTTCATTGCTAAAAAGATTACATAGCAGTGAGTAAAAAAAAAAACCTGGGCTTTTCACACTGGTTTCTCATACTCTATTTACAATTTATAAAGCACTTGAGCACAGCTCAATCCACAAACGGTCCACTGAATGCAACTTAGCACTCTCTTGGGCTAGACAAAAGGATGCATAGATTGTTGCAGGTTTCCTAAGCAACTGCTGTCTATAAACTGAAATGGACTAAAACCATGAATAAGGTTAACAGGCATTACAAAATAATTCACAAAACTAATTTAAAATAATTAGATACATTTACCTAATATTAAAAAACAGTAATTAACCCAGAAACTACTATATACTCATAATTAAAAGACCCTCAGATTAAACTTAAGTGTTATCTGTGACATTCAAAATACCTTGCTCAAAAATAAGGGGAAATATTCATTCTAGCTATTAATCAAAAGAACACAAATTAAAGGAACCTGAAATAAACACCACAAGCAAACTGCTTATAACATAGCCAAAGCAAGGACAATGTGGTTATCATATACCACAGCAATGGAAGCACTGTAAGGTAAGTACAACCCTATTGGAAAATGATACATGTTCATTTACAAAAAGCTTTAAAATTTCACACTGACTGACAGCTTGATCCCACTGGACATAATTAGGGGAAAATACAAAGCTACACAGAGAAGCAATGCCATCTAAGTCAGAGGGGAAAGAGACAAATGTACAGCAAGAAAAATTATTAAGTAATTCATGGTATGGCACAAAATAAAAGATCCCCCCTCCACCCCGCAAAAAAAAAAAAAAAGACAAAAATGTGAATGGCTACATTGGTTCTCAGTCAGAACCAATTCCAATGTGTGTTCGGGGGTTTCCACACAGCACATCAAGTAATTCTCCAGCTGGGTGTCCTACAATTCAACTCAATTCTGACACTATCTAGGCTGGATATAGCACCAGATTCTACAGTTTAAGGATTTAAGTCCTACAAGACTTCCTCCCTCACCATTTCAGACACCAGTGGCTAGTCCAGGTTGTTACCTGTGCTTCTGAGGGACTGGCAAGGTTCCCCTTTCTCAGGTTCAATTAATTTAAGAGAAATCTTTCGTTTACTAGATCACCAGTTTATTATAAAAGAAACGCCAGATGCAATAGATGCATTGGGCAAAGTATGGGGAAAGGGTTTGCAGCTTCCATACCATGCCATCCCAGAGGGTACCATTCTCCCCAAACCATTCTCCGAACCCTGTTCTTTTGGGTTCTAATGGAGGCTTCATTATATAGACATGACTGATTAAATCATTGGCCGTTGGTGGCTGAGTTCCATCTCCAACCCCTCTGCCCCCTCCCTGGAGATCGAGGTGGAGGGGGAAGGGGTAAGACTGAAAGTTCCAACCTTCTAATCACAGGTTGGGAGTACTGGCAACCAACCAAACCCCATCCTTAGGTGCATTCCAAAAGTCACCTCATTAACATAAAAGACACCTTTTCATTCTCGGTACTTTAGAAATGCCAAAGATCTGGGGAGCTCTGTACCAGACATGGGAGAAAGACCAAACATATATTTATTATAAGTCACAATACCACGATAGCCCTACCTCGCATTATAGTCAAAAAATAAATTCCAGGTGCATTAAGTTTTTAAATATGAAAAGAAGCGGAAGAGCATTCTCCATGTAGCGGTGGGTAGCAAAGTGGGGTGCTGCTTGGGGATTATATCGGAATATGGAAAATCATTTGATGTTTTGTATTCTTTTCACTTAATATATACATAATTATAACCATATAAAACATGCACATGGCACTCTGTACTTACCCTTTTGGAACACTTAGCATATTTAATTGTACAGCTTATTTAATCTTTTTTCCCCCTAACTAGACTTTAAATTCTGTGAGGGCAGGGAACAGTCCTGTCTTGTTCACTGTTATGTCCTCGAGGGCTTAGCACAGTGCCTGCCACATACTAGACATTCAAATATTTTTGGACCAATTCTACTTCTGTGAAAAGGTGGAAGCAACCCAAATGTTTATCATGGATGAATGAACAAAATGCGGCCTATACATACAACAGATTATTCAGGCTTAAAAGGGAAGGAAATTGACACACGTACAACATAGATGAACCTTGAAAACGTTATAGCAAATAAAATAAGTCAGTCACCAAAGGAAAATTATTCTATGCTTCCTTTTCTATGAGGTATGTAGAATAGTCAAATACATAGAGACACAAAGCAGTACACTCGTTACTAGACGCTGAGGTTGGAGTGAAAGTAGGGAATTTTCAAAGGGTAAACAGTTTCATTATGGGGTGAGGAAGTTCTGGAGATGGATAGTGGTGATGTTTGCCCAATGTGAAGGTTCTTAATGCCATTGAATTCTATACTTAAAATGGTTAAAACGGTAAAATTTATGTATATTTTACCAAAATTAAAATAAGTATTTTTGGAATGAAGAAAGAATTGTGAGTGGCCTTTCAGATTGATAACAATAATTTCTCTTTGAAATATTTGCCCAAGAAGCAGAAAAGTTAATAAGATTTTATAAAATATTCATATCTGGCATTATTTCAACCCAAGGTTAACTTTTCCATAAAACCTGAAGAAAACTGTAAGTGGTTGGCTACACACTTATTTCACATGAAAGTACAGAGAAAAGAGAAAAAGGTTTTCCTTTTCAAAACAGACTCCAGCAAATCCAATCATAATTAACACAGCTATTTTGAAGAGTACATGAATTTCAGTATATTATCTAATACTACTCACACAATCAATTCTTTGTATTCCAACACTAATATAAATGTTTCATACTAAATAATTCCAACAAAGTTTTAGTTAACTTTTTAGAATGCAATAAGCCAGATAGGTCCTCCCTTGCCCTGGACCACTTCCCAGCTTATCCTTATTCTTGGTAACCTAGGTCTGTATGAAGAACTCAATATCCAAAAGCCACAAAGAAAACAATGTACACAAGGATAATCACTGATCATACTAGCTTTAAAGATAATTTCAACTTGACATAACTGGAACAACAGCTTTTATATCATATACAATTTAAAAGCATCTCCCAGATAGAGAATATGTCATCAGAACTCTCTTCATATTTGAGATGCTTATGGATTTTATGCTACATTTTCCTAGATTTTCTCCTATTTCCCTGACCACTCTATCAATGGTCCTACTTCTTTCTCCTATCCAAATAGCAATGAGGTATTCATCTCCGACCCTCTGGCTTTTTATTTATAAGTTCCCTGCTCTAAAAGCCTATATTCTCTATGCATAGAGATCCCAAATGTATATCCCTGTCTCCTGCTCTTCTATCCACTGAACTCCAGATGCAATATCAGCTTAAGGTTGAAGTATCTAAAATACAATTCGACTCTCTCCAAAAATCAGCTACCATTTAAATGTTAAGAGCATAGTAGTACAACATTATCTATCGCTATGTTCCAACGACATACATTCCAAGAAATTTTTTTAGTAGAAACAAAGAGGTATGTTTTCCAGGACATCAGAAAATAATGACTTATGTGCTATCAAAATATTGACTAAAACATAATTATTGAAACTTTCAATACATAGCAGTTTTTCAAACATATAAACAACATACATGTGGTTTATGTATGTTATTTCCTACTAAATTATAAATGACAAAGCCAGGAATTCTGTTTAAGTCAACTAATTCCTTGCTTCACATCTAGCTCGAAACTACACATCACAAATATGCCATAATTGGTCAATGAATGACTCTTTAGGCAAAATGAGGGGTTGAAATTTAAGCTGTAAGAAAAAGCTGGATGGCAGACCTCTACTAAGAGATAAAGGGCTTCACAGAACCTAGAAGTGAGACTAGGGCACATACACCTCCTGGGATTCAAGGCAACTCATGAGAATAAACTTCGAAGAACTACAACTCAGACTCAACTGTGTCCCCACTCCCACACCAAAACAGGCCTGAGCACATGCCACAGCACTCGACTTCTTTTGTTCCAGGGAATGCCCATTTTGGTCCATTAAAATTAAATCAGTTTAAAAAATTAAATCAGTTTAATTCATGATCAGCTTGAAAGTAAGTCTAGCAAGTCTCAGCATACCACACAATGTATCCACTCAATATTATACAATCTATACTATGTCTCAAACACTATTCTAGGTGCTGGGGTTAAGACAATGAATAAGACAAGACAAATATCCTTGCCCCCACTGACTTTACATTCTAGCATGGGGAAAGAGACAATCCATGTAAAGCTATGTTTGATGGTGAAAAGAGCCTTGCCAAGAAATAAAGCAGAGAAAGAAGGAAAGGGAGTGCTAGGGACAAAGGACATTATTTCACATGGCATAGCCAAGGAATGCTTCAGTGAAAGGCTAATTACTTTGGCAAAATGTCCTCAAGAAATAAGGAACAAAGCCAGGCAGAGGAACCAGCAAGTACAAAGGCCCTGAAGTGAATTACTTAATCTCCTTAGACCTTGTTTTTCTCATCTGTAAAATGGGTATAATATCCCCTACACCAGGGGTCCCTAACCCCTGAGCCGGGGGCTGCCCCAGTCCCCAGCCTAGCCTCACAGCAGAAGGTGAGCGGTGGGTAAGCGAGAGAAGCTTTACCTGTATTTGCAGCTGCTCCCCAAGCGCTACCTTCACTGCCTCAGCTCCATCTCAGATCATCAGGCATTAGATTCTCATAGAAGCACTGGTCCCTGGTGCCGAAAAGGTTGGGGACCGACCGCTGGCCTATACAAGTAAAGGTAGTATAGTATATAGTATAACAAGTCTCTGACACAAGAAATGTACTCAATGAATGAGAATATTAGTTACCTGGGGACTACCAAGTCTGCAAAACCCTCATAATATTGTTTGGTACACTCAGAAAAGGTATTGTTATCTAACTTCCATAATAACATAAGGCAAATAGGATTATACCTATTTTATGCTTGGGAACCTGAAGATCAGAAATTTTCCTAATCCTCTATTGACCTCTAAAATTCCCATAAGGATGAAGAAACATAACTCCACAATTAAAGAGAGGACTTAAATACATTGCCAGGATGAGGAAACCATTCAAATTAATGTCAACTAATCAGCAGTATAGTGCTGTAGCGCTATGAACATGGACTCTATAGCCTAATTGCCTGTTCTCATCAAGGCTCCCACTACTTCCTAGATACAGCAGATTCTCAAATGCCATTTCATTCAACATCGTTTTGCTATGTTGATGGAAAAAAAAATCAATTTCCTGCCAGGATCACTGTCTGTGTTGAGTTTTGCACATTCTCCCCATGTCTGCCTAAGTATTCTTTGAGGTCTCTTTCCCTCCCACATCCCAAAGATGTGCACATGAGGTGAACTGGCATGTCTACATTGTTCCAGTCTGAGTGAATGTGGGTGTATGTGAGTGATGGGAGCGCATCCTGTCCAGGGTATGTCTCACCTTGCACCCTGAGATGCAGGGAGTGGGCTGGAAAAGAATTCTCTTGTTTTCTTAATCTTTCTTAAATGTATATATAGCTCACATATATTTCAATGTTTAATAGTAGAAATGTTTTGAGCCTTTATTTAGAAGTTTGGTGATGTTTTTGTGACCAGAAATATGCTGTAGGAATTTAATTCTCATTTACATCAATTAGCCTATAGTAAAACTGGTTTCATTTTATGTCATTTCTTAAAGTCAGTTTATAAGAACCTATCAACAACATTAAGAGAGGACTTACTATATGTGTCCTTGAGCAATTTTATGTTTCGCTCTGCACCTGTTTCCTCATAGTAAATAGGAAATAACAGTACCTATTTCACAGGGTTACTGAGAGAATTAAATGGATTAATTTTGAAATGACTTCTATTTCAGTGCCTAGCACAGAGTTATCTAATGTCAGCAGTAACGGTATAAAAGTTAAAAAAAAAAAAAGGAAATTACCATCAAAACATTTCTACTTTCCATGGAGAATTTTAGAAATTGTAAAGATACTGGAGATGGAAAAGCAGCACAAAAAGGAAGCTAGAAAAAATGAAAACTGAAACAGAAATGAACAGTACAAAGTGGTATCATGATGTTGCCTGCATTTAAACTGATCTACCTGAACAGATTGTTCCTGTAAGTATTATTGCCCTTTAGCAGGAACACTACTCGTGAGACATATGCCAACAATGCTCTGGCGAGCATTTTGTTTCATAATTTATCTTATAACAACTTTAATTCCTTGAAATTAATTCAGATGTCGCTTTACTGAGGATTAAAACAAGTACACTATGATAGATGATTGGCTAAAGAAGCTGTAGTACATATATACAATGGAATATTACTCAGCCATAAGAGATGAAAAACTGCCATTTGCAACAACATGGATGGACCTTGATATAATCATGCTAAGCAAAATAAACCAGACAGAAAAAGTTGAACATCACATCACTTATATGTGGGATGTAAACCTAAAAGCAACAAATGAACAAGACAGACAGAGACTCATGGACATGGACAATGGACTAGTGGTTACCAGCGGGGAGGGGGAAGGGTGGGAATTAAAAAATATTAAAAAAATAAAAATTAGAAAATTAGAATTAAAAAAACAAGTACAATATAATAAACGTTATCATCTTCCTCCATCCCTCTTTTAGTTGTTAGCGGATGATTATAAAATATGAAACATATCACGTGTAACTTCAGACTGAGAATGATTTATCCTCTATCAGCTCTTGATAGAAAACAAGCCTTTCTTTCTCCTACCTCATTTCCAAAAGTTTTCTGACTACTTTGAGAAGTTCAACTTCCTCCTCAGTCTCATCAATTTAGGATTGTCTCCTTTAATTCTCTACCTCCAAAAAAGTTACCACTACAAAATCTATAAATCATCCCACTGGGAGGCAGTGTATCACTGTGTAAAGTATGCTGGACTTAGAACTGGATTTAAAAGAAAGCTCTGCCCCTTACTAGCTAAGTTATCTTGGGCAAGTCACTTAACCATTCTGAACCTCAGTAAATGAAAATAACCATCAAACTACCTTACAGGATTGTAAAAAATAAAAATAAAAATAAATGGTGTTAAGGAGTGTAGTACAACTAGTACATAATATCCTGTAGATACAAACTTAAAGTTTATCTTTAATGCAAAGCCTACTAGAAGAAACTAATTGACTACTTCTCTTTCAATATACAGCTCTTTAATATGAACATTAATAATGTAATTATAATGCAAAGTTACATTTCTAAAAAAACTAAGGTTTCAATTCAATTATTTGAGAGCCTGTATATGTACAAGATGAAACAAGGTTTCAAAATCAGATAAAAACATAATTCCTAATCTGGAAAAGTTAATAATCTAGTTATGAGACAAATTTGGACATTCACCAATATTGTACATTAAAACACTACATACTCATAAATACACACACACAAATAATTACCTCTCAAGTTAGGTTTGCTATTTTTCTGCAGCACCCTGGATGACTGCTTCAGTCTAACTTCAAACGTTTAGGAAATTATTCCCTACAAAAGAAATTTTTCTAGTATCTTGTATTGTCCAAATAATCTCTCTGAAATTTTTCAAGTATATTTAGAACACCCAACTACTGAATAGTCTTCAATGAATAGCACATTATGCATTGATATTTAATCAAAACTCAAAAAAGTACACATACTCAGAGCTGGAAAAATCCGTTTGTCATTGACAAATTTCCTTTTCAAAAACATACCTTCATGCTTCTGCTTCCCTGCCAGCCATAAGCTAACACCACTTCCTCAATTCTCCTGCCAGGGATAAAGTCTGAGGAATGTCTTTTGGCCTGGATGAGTGTGGAAACAGGGAGGGACATATTCCAAAGGGAAAACGTTATGGCTTTGCTAATATTTCGTTTTCTCTACTTCTTTAGTAAAGAAGGGAAATCCTCAAAGGCTCACATTCCTATCTTTAATACTACTTCTTTAAACCACAAAAAAGGCCTTTTTAGTAAGAGGATATTAACCGTGTTCTTTGTAATACCATTCTAGTCACCATAAAATTTGTATATTAGCTATAAGACAGTAGACACACTGGTGAGTATAGAAAATTTCTCCTTGGTTTTGAAGAGGAAAAAAAGGTTAAAAAGCCAAGAAAAGAGGGTATCATGTATCCCAAACCTGAAATGGAAATACTTCAAATATATCAAGCCTAAATCATCATACATAACATATATAATTAATTTAATGAGAATCATATAGCTACAAAGACATTCAAACTAACATTCCAACAAAGAATCCAAAAGTAAATCATAAGCATATATAAATTTAAATTCCTATTTTAAAGCAAGCATTTAGAACTTGAAATAAAGAGTCCCATAATAAAGTGATTGTTGATTGAGTCTTTTGCTTTTACACAGAACCATAATAACATTTAGAAAGGTTTGAACCTTTGGATAATAGTAACTGGTTATAGTAACTGGGCTCTTTTAACTAAATGTAACAACTACCAAACACTGAAGCATTCTAAGGCTTCATTAACAGTCCTCAATTGTTCTTTTCCCCCTACAGCTATCCAGAGCAATCCTTATTTTTAAATACTTGTCACTAATCTCAAATTAAGGACACTGTAACAAAACTGTATTGACTGACGGCTATTGGTTTTAGTTTAACATTCTTTAATATATAGTAATCCAGTACATAATGTTTTTTAAAAGGGTTATTTTTTAACCCCTCCCCATGATAAAGCCCAAATGACAATGCTTCCTGAGGGCAGAGTCTATATAACCTAGTTTACCACCCACTGTATATCCCCGATTCTGTAGGCCTCAGTACTAATTGATAGAACGATGAATTGAACCTTTTTGAGAACCTGTGCGCGCGCGCACACACACACACACACTCCCCCCCGCCTCTCTCATACCCTATCCATGGACCTCAGATTAAAAACCAGCAATAGCTTTTTTTAAAAACTATTACTTTTAAATAATAAATCAAATACATGAGAAATAAACTTTTGCCTTTCATTCACTCAAATTCTTTCATCTGGTAAGAAATGCAGTTCCCTACATCCCTTTCAATTTCATGACAGCTTTAATGAACTACATTAAATAAAACATTTTCTAAAAACTGAATAGACCTACTGAATGACCTCTTGGTTGTTTTCAAAAACAAACAAACAAACAAACAAAACCCCCAAAAGTGAACTAGGGGGATAAAAACACAAATTCCTCAAAGAAATATTAAAATACCCAAGTATGAAAACAAAACTTGAAGTCTTCTTCAAATCAGCTCTCTACCACTCACACCTACTAAAAGAAAAATAGAACTATCTTAGTTTACAATATAGTAAATCTGTGATTATGCTGAAATTATTTCTCCAAATATTTGAATTTACCTACGGTAATCATTTTTGGGGAGTGGGAGGTACCACAAACATAGGCCAGGAATACAAGGCAACTACAAAAGTCACCAAAAATAAAAGAGAACTGTTAATTTTATGAAATGACACATTAATCTCTTTAAGACTTAACTTTCAAATTGTTACCAAATCATTTTAACTTCGGATAAGTCCCTGAACTGAAACTTTTCCTCTTTTCTTATACCACTCTTTCTAGTCACAAAATACTCCTTTCAGTTTTTTTCATGTTCCACATAAGAACCTCCATGAAATATCACATTATAAAATTCACGTTTCCTCCTAAGAAAATGGTAAAGGAGTCTGAATATGTAAGGGAAACACAGATATAAACAGTAAAAATAATTATCCTGGAGTTCTCTCTTTTTTTATTTAGGCAGACCTCAGAGAAGTTGCTTTTCAACATTAAGACATATAATCACTGAAGTCTGAATAGTCACTTGAAAAAAGCCAAATGGAAATTCTACCAGCTTTAAAAAAATAAAACACTTTATTTCATCTTTTACTATCGACCCCGTCCCAATAAAAACTTCTCCAAAAGATTAAAAATAAACAAACTCAGAATATAGAAGTCTAAAGTAATTTAAATCACTTTCATGTCCAAAGAAATCTCTGTAGTGGTTTCAAATCCCTTCCTAGCACTTACTAATTGGACAAGTGACTTGGCCTCCCTATGCTTTGGTTTCCTCTTCTGAAAAAGTGGGTATTAATTAGGGTCATCACACATCCTACTTTCTCTGGGACAGTCCTAGTTTATACTACCATCCCAGCATGTCATCTGGCTAGTGCCCTCTTTCAGTCTCAAAAGTATCCTGGTTTGAACAATAAATCATATGTTCATCCTACCCCTGGTAAGGTTATGAAGATTAAAGGAGCTAAAACACATAAAACATTTGTAACTGTGTCTGGCATATAGTGAGACCTCAGTTAATGTTAGCTATTGTTAACGTTTTAGTCACTGACAAAGACTTCATAAAAAGTTTTGAATTGCATAATAAACGGCTTCTACAATATTCCTTTTTACAAATAAAATTAGGCATTTAATGCTCTACATTCAATTCTTCAAAACAACTAAGTAGTATTAACTGCTTGAAATCAACACTAACCAATTTATCCCACAGAGATGGCAATACTATCAACTGCATTCACATTTTATCACACATAAATTTTAGTAGAGACTATATTAGTTACTGACAGGAAAGGAACTGAAAGTAAAAATTTGGTTAGTGCCAAACCAAGTCCCTCAATATTCTAGCAGCCTTTCTCAACCAGGGTTCCTTATGTTAACCACAGAACTCAGAAAATGATCTGAGTGACAATTTCCTGAATACTCCCAAGAACAGTACATAATGGGTATCTTTCTAAATGCACTGGAGAGAAATTAATTCAATGGATACCTTGGGACACCAGGGTCCTGGTATTCTTAGGGTACAAAAGGGAAAATACAGATGAAAGGACCCAATATTGAACAAAGCATCTGGACAGAACACAGCATCACCTGGAAAAATTATTTCCTACAGAATGGTGCTTAAGGGAATGATGAACATAAAGTATATAAATTTGACTCACGGCTATGTAAAGCACTAATATATTCAGTTTTACTTCTTCTCCACTAATTTATCTTAGGCTAGATATCCAACATCTAGCATTCCTTCGAATAAGAAAAATTCTAATTATAGTTTATGAAACACAGTAAGAAGAGGAAAAGCAAAGAAAGCCGAGATCAATTCTGATCACTAATGAATCTAATAATCTGCAGCACCGATATTTTCTATTACCTGATAAAAATAAAAACAACAAAATTTAATAAAGTAAAAGATGAACTAGAGTAGAAAGTAGCAACACAGAAGATGCTAACACTCAAAATATTTAAAATTACCATTAAATAACAAAAATAATCCCCCCTACAGAACCAATCAGAGCAGTGAATTATAAAAAAGTCACCTAAATTTTAATGTCAAATCCAACCACTCAATAAACAAGTTGAATGATTGGGGAGAACTATTCTCAGACGCACTTAGCCTACATTCAGTAGAGTATAAATGACCCAAAGGGGAAAAAAAGTGAAACCATTCTACCTTCCTTAGTATGACAAAAAAAAAAAAAATTCGACATATTCTCCCACAAACTTTTGTAAAATGAGCATACTCAAACAAAACCAAAGTTCAGATTTATTTCAACTATTTCAACTAATAGTATAAAACACAATTTAGACTTTTCATCAGGCAGCAACCCATCTAACCCTGTTTATCCTGCACTATACATGAAAAAGTCGTTTTATAACATTAAAATGACACATGCTTTCTGGTTATATACAGATAACCCAAGACCTAAACCAGGTAAGAGAAACCACTGCGCTTAACAAAAAGGCACGAAAGTTTTGAGACCAAGCTAATTCTGGTGTGAATTCAGGCTGCAAATTATTACCACGTGACAAGTCATTTACTGAGAGCCTCGATTTCCCCATCTGAAAAATGATAATAACCACCTATCCTTCAAGGTAGCTGAGAAGATTAAATAATACATGTTAAAACATATAGCCGTTTTCGGCATTTAAAAGGAACTCAAATGGCAAGTAAATTAGGACTTTCTTAGGGTATCTCAGGATCAACAAGTTATAGGTCAAATTCCATTACAACAAATATTATCAATGCAAAAGTATAAACAGAACTTGTTCCCACCCCCAGCAGAATTTAAACTACTTTTTAGAAAGGAATTCTACCTTCGAGTTGTACATTAGAAATTATCCAGAGTTTATAGAAATCTCCCTAGTTTGTCTCATCAAGCCTAGTCATGTATTTTTCAATTAAAAGAATAAAAAAGAACAGACCATTAACCTTATTCACTTTCCCTTCCTTTGGCGAAGGGAGAGTTTAAAACAATTCCAATAATCTCTTGACTAGACAAAGCTTATGTAAAGACTTCTTGTTTTCTATTGGTTACTATCAAATACAGAACTGTAAGCATACATTAAAAACACGATTCAGAAATAACTACTATTTCAACATAATAAACATAATAAAAAAATAAGTAAATAAATAAAAAACAATTCAGACAGATTACCACAGCTGCTAAAAAGACTTAATTAAGACTCCACCAGGCAACACCATTTACACTGAAGATATATAAAATTTGGTTAAATTAAATGCAAAGCAGGTAACTCAGAAGACTGAAAAAAACTCAAACTGACAATTTTGTTTACTCACATATCTTTGGCCAAACGGAACATGCAATAACCACTGCTCATGATAGCTAGAAATATATTATACAGGATCACTACTGAACCACAAATTATGTCTTAAACATATATCAAAAGTAGAAAATTACAAAAGGAAAATGTAAAGAACTTTTAAAATAACCTGTACCTATAAAGGTTTTTCTTTACTCTCCAATGATTACTCACATATATACTGATACCCGTAGCTGAGATCAACTCTTTCCTTTGTTATGCTCCCCAGCTCTCCAAAAATATACCAGTGCTCCACTGTACAGTAAAACTGTTACATTCAAGGCTTCGAATAATCTAATAGCAATTTTAGAGCACTAATACAAGAGGCTTTTTTTTAAAGTGAGACAAAAAAGTCACATTAAAGAGATATGAACGTTATCCCATTGAGCTGTAATAGATCACTGCATATGTTAATGTAAATTTTAAGCTCAAAAGTTAACTTCAAGTATCAAAAAACTGAAGTCTTCCATCTATTATAAAGAACCCAAAGCAAAAAGAACATGCTATTCACTATTTACTCCCTTCCCACACATGACTGTGGGTGACATCAGTTAAACATGCAGAATATTATGCATTACTAAACAGTCCAAAGAGTATTTTCACATCCAACCCTATATTCCCAAAAGATAATTTGAGCTTGCGCCTGTTCACCACCCATTTGAATTCATAGGTCTTCAGGCCATGGGTCCTGAAGTCAATAATGTCTAAAAGAACAAATGAAAAAGGAATGTAGAACTTAATTTCATTAAAATCTTGAGTGTTTGGGCTTTAAAAAAAAATCCTAACTAAATAGACTTCAAAGTTACCAAACTCATAATTTGTTGGTTTAGTAGTTTAGCTGTTGCCTCAGCACAATAAATCTGAAGCCACAATCATCTATTTAAAATTATTTGCAAATAAGAATTCAAAATATGTAACTTGTCTTAACATCGTTCTAAAGCTAAAATGAATATGAAATATACAGACTAATATTAACAGTTATGAAATGTCTGTTCCCGGAGGAGGGTGGAATTTTGTTTTCACAATTACAGAACACACTTCACCAAACAAAATTAAATATCCATTATTTTGGATTCTGTAGAACTTTAACATATATTGAAAAATACATCATATGGGGAGAAAAACCCTGACATTGAACACCACAAAATTGCAGAAAGTAAGGCACTTACCTCCAAAGAATTTAGAAGCAATTCACAAATATACTAAGGAGATAGGGTTTTAACTGCATTGCACTTTTATTTTAATTGATGGGTAATGGTCAGAATTTTTGTAATAGGAAACATTAAAATATTTTACATATGAACTTTTAACTATAGCACCAGATTCTTGGGGGAGGTTAACTTATTTTATATGCAAACATCCATTTTCATATGGGTTAAAAAAATCCCCCTCCCCCACTGCCAGTCTCTGATACCTCAGAATGCTATAGTTGTTTCACGGTGGGAAAGAATGGCTAGTAAGGACATTTCTTTTCCAATTCTTTTCTCTATCCATTCATTAAATACCAAATATTGAAACTGAGTTCAACTCCTACAATTCAATCTTCCTACCAGGAATGCTCCCTAGGGCACCTGAAACCACTGTCACTTATTCCAAACTGCCAAAGCCCCTCCTATTAATAGTAAATCTTTTCGTACTGATGACTCACTGTAACTCCAACTTAATGAAATTGACGCCAAGCAGAATTTACAAAATTTGCAAATGAAGTTTTCCTATTTTCAAAGGATTAAAGAAGAAACTAAAACTAGAGCACATTCAGACTAAGTTACATTTAAAGTTCAACCAATTTATGTTTTTATATTGCTTTTCCTACATGGGTTCGAATTAAATACTTTTTGTAAGTTGCTATATTAGAGTTGTGAAATTACTTATACACAAGCACAAGTTTCCTATGCAAATAACTGATATGTAAATATAAATTTAAGTCATTACAACAAAATTGCAAGACCAATTTAAAATTTTTTCAAGTTTAATTATGCAAATTTAAATATACACAAAAGTAGAGAGAGTAATAGTACAATGAGCTCTCCTGTACTCAACCACCCAGCTACAACCATCAACTCAATGTTACTTTTGCTTGATCTCTACCTTCCACCACTTTCTCCCCCAATAATTATCTTCAGAAAAGAATTAAGAGGAAGACACTGTGCTCCGGAAGTACACCGAGAAAAAATCCAAAGATAACATTAGCAAGTATCTAAAACTAGCAAGAAGACAAGAATCTAACAGGGTAGCTATACAGCCATTCTACACAATGCCTTGTTACGTGGTAAATTTAAGAATTCAGTCAAAAACAACAACAAAAAAGCCATCTTTAAGAATTTTAATGACGTCTGTAAGATCCTAAGGACATATTTAAAATTATATCTAAACGGATAAATAGGAATACGTGATGAAAATGAACTTTTAACATGTGCAATTAGCTTGCATCTATGTAGCACCTTGGCTCAAAATGGGGAAAAAAGACTGTTTAACATAATGTGTCATAAAATTACAATTCAACCACTTAAAAGACCGCTGAACGCTTACTTATGCCTTAACTGGTCCTCCTGATCCCTAATTATACATATCAATGTAGAAAGAAAACCAGGCATTTTAACGTTAAGTGATTTAAAATGTTCAAAATCAACTCCACCGTTCATTGGTGAAATATACGAAAGCAAGTCTAAACTACCTGAATTATGTCGTTAAACAAAAATGTATCCATTTTTCCAGGGCCGGTCTTTTTTTTTTTTTTTAAATAAGTTCACATATACCCTTAAACGCAACGCGCTAGTCTACAGATAGAATTAGGAGACCGCCTCCTGCTTTTGCTCCTAACCAATACGCAGAGAGAAGGTTGGCAGGAAAGTGCTGCGAGGACAGTAACAAACACCAGCAGCTCCCGAGCAGGCCCTGCTAGAGCCAGGAATGACGCACTTCGGTAACCCGACTCTTTCTCCCCTCCACCCCCCGCCCCCAGCAGCGGTGCTGACACCGCCAACAGCCCGGAGTAGGAAAAAGACAACAGAAAAAAGGCAGAGGTTGGACTGCACCAGGATTCATCAAGAAACCTCGATTATTCCTCTTTCGACACTAACCACTAGGACTAAACAGGAAAGGAAGCTTCGTGCTTAAGCAAGTTCCATCATGGTGGTTTAAGAGTCACTAAATTAGCTGATAATGAGTCCAATCCACCGAGACAAATACAGGGTGTGGCTGCTGTGAAATACGGCGGTCCGTGGGAGAAAAGGGGTATGGAATTTACACTCCAGTGTGAGAGGAAGATGGGGCTTCACGGGGCGGGGGGGGGGAGCATTTTAAGGAACCATTTCAAACCAACACAAGCTTTTCATTTACTTCAACCTAATCCTATAGATCAAAAGTTTCTAATAGATATATCATGTGAACTGTAAAAAAAAAATAGATTAATCACCATGACCCCCAATTAAAAAAGTCCATCCAAGAGAAAAGAGGGAGGTGATAGGCAACAACGTATAAAACATTTCTAGGCCACGGAGAAAGTCACAAACCGGATGAAACTACTAATGTGATATTAAAAATTAAAGCTGAACACAGCAGCACGAAAAAAATCACACGATAAAACCCGTTACAGTTCAGGATTAAAAATAAAATGACATGTACAACAAGGGGCAGCGGAAACTAAATGTCGAAAGTACAGCGTCTTATTAAAAACTAAAAGCAAAACAAGACATTCTCGCGACGAAAAAAAAAAAAGGGCAGAAATCAACAATACGTTTACAATGTAGGCCAGAATGGGAACGGGGCTCAAAGTTTTGCGAAACTACTTGATGCTGTTTCCCACACCGTCTCTCTCCAATGGCCCATCCGACCCTTTCCGTTCCTAAAATCGCCGTCCACAGATCAGCGGGTGAGAGAGAGAAAAAGTCAACCCCCCGCCAGAATAAAAGTGTGGAGGGAAAAAGCAGAAGCTGCCTACCTGGGGCAAGGATCAGATCAGTTCGTGTCTTGAGAAAGACAGCGCGGGTGGGGGTGGGAACGAAAAGCAGCACTAAAACTAAAACAAAAGTGGCGCCAAAACCCCCCAACAAACAGCCTTCCACTCCCGCCCTTCCCCCCCTCCACCCATGCTAGCCAGGCAGGGCCCCCCTCGGGGCAAGGGCTGCACGCGGGGGACAACACCGCCAGACCCCAACCTATTTATAAAATTGTTGTCCGAAAAAAACTGACCGAAGTCGGGCCTCGGAAGGGATGGAGAGATCGATGCCAATCGCTTTCCCCAGCAGTTCCCCCACCACGCGCTGGAGATGATGGGGCGGGGGAGAAGCAGAGGGGCCCGTCACATGAATGTTGTTCCCTCTCTAGGAAGGGAGGAAGAGAGGGAGGGAGAGGAGGGAGGGAGGAAAGGAAGGAGGGGAAGGGAGAAGGGAGGGGGCACGAGGGAGGGGTGTGATCAGAGTAGATTTTCCCTCGCCTCCCTCGGTCCGAGGCCCAAATATACACAACTGAGCCTCCTCTCCTCCCCTCCCCCCAGGTTCCTAGCACCACCATTTTGCTCTCTTCCTTCCCCTCAACAAGATACCGCGCTCTCCCCCGCCAACCACAGTCTCCCCGGCTTGCCTCCCCCGAGTACGGCTCGCACTCCACCCCACCTCCAGTTTTGATTCTCCCAGCCTCAAGAGCCTGCCAGAGAAAAGACACCTAAATCTAATGCTACACAGAGAAGCGGAGCCTCCATCTTGCGCTGCTCTGCGTTCTCCATTTTGGGCCACCCTTGGGGGGAGGGGGGTGGTCGCCGTAGAGGCCCCGAGGGAGAGTGGGGCGAGGGAAGGAAGAGAAAATCTTCAGGGAGGGTAGTCGAAAAGAAGAGTCCTGCGGTAGAAAGCCACTCTAGGAGTAGGAGGAGGTAGGGAAGAAGGGGGCTGGAAGTTCCTTGACAGTGTGGACGTAGCGACTTGGTACAACGGAGAAAAGAGCTAGGGGTTATGCGGGGATGACGAGTACCCCCGCCTTGACTTGGCCACCCGCTCTACGGCTGGCCCCGCTGGGGGCAAAGGAAGAAGGGAAATTAAATGGCAACGGAGCGCCCAATCGCTTTTCCTCCCAACTCCTCTCTCGCGCCCTATTTCAACCGTACACACCTCATGGTGGGCCCCGCGCCGTCCGGGTGCCCCTCCAAACTTCTAGAAGCTTCGCCTCCGCCATTTTATAACTTACCTCCCCCCTCAGCGTACACAGAGGCAGCAACGAGACTGTTCGCCTCCCCCACTCCTTCCTTCTTTCTCAGGCCGGGGGCTTCTTCACCCCTGGGCTGGTACAAGATATTTTCCCCTTCCTCTTCTTTACACCCTCGAATTCTACTCAGGGACGGAAGCTCCCGCGGTTCTAGAGCGGTGGGGGGTTTTGAAAGTGGCGGTCGGATCCGGCGGGTTTTTTTTTTCTTTTTTTTCTTTTTTTTTTTTTTTTTTTTTTTTTTTTGGTGGCGCTTCGGGATTGTTTGGGGTGTTCGCTCTTCGGCGACTTGGAGGCGAATGGAACGCGCAGGCGCCATCTGTCGGCCACGAACCCGCGCTCCGCTCCCGTTGGGAGGGAGCGGCATCTAGCGTCAGCGTGCTGGCACTGCAGCGCGGGGCTCCCACCCCTCCCACTCCGCGTACTCCTCCCAGTCACCAGCCAATCGCGGCTGGCTGCCTCCTGGGTGCAGCGTCTCGGACGCCACCGCCAAACGAGGCGCCGGCAGGGGCGCGCCGCCGAGTGGGGTAAACAAGGTGCCGTGCCCGCGCTTGACTTACTCATTCGTTTGGCAGCGCTTCCGCCAGGGACCTGATAGGGCCGTGTTTCCTCTTTCTTTATTGGGGCCAGAGGCGGGGGTCGACCAGACGGAGAAAGGAATGTTCGGCGCAGCACGCGGCCGTGGGAAATCGGAAACCGGGCTCGCTCGGGACTCGTTCCCTGGGCCCCTCCGCGCCCCGCGCAGCCCGAAGTGGCAGCCAAGTTGGACATCACCCTGCGATGTCCCCTCTGACACGCCCCAGTGAGGAACCTTGGCCCTAGTTCCCGAACCGCGGCCCCTACTCTTAACTACCAAAAGGACTCAGCTCTTGTTAACTCTGGCACTTGATCCTAAATGATTTGAGGGTTTTGTGTTTTGAGTTTTTTGTGTGTGCTTTTTGCTCCGGGTGTAGAGAGAAAGCAAGCTGATTCTCTACCAGGAAGACCTGGCACTGGGGGTGGGGGGGAATTTATTCTTGACAACTCGCGATTCCTGTCTCCCAGAAAACGTAGTCTGTCTCTCGAGGGTCTGGAAGACGCTGGGAGCTGGGCTACTGGGCTAGGCCCGGCGCTGGACCTATTTATTGTCGACTCTTGAGCAGGTGAAGGGGGTGCGGAGTGAAGTGGAGGGGATATCGAAATTTGGTTACCCAAGAAGTCGAAGGGGACCTACCCGGACTTCCTCCACTTCCCCCGCTCATCCACGTTTTCCCGGAAACATGGGCAGGGGTGGCCTCATGATTTAAAGAATTTTGCTTCCTTATCCTGCCTCCTTACCCCTTCCCCCAGGTATTTAAAGTGAGAACGGACCCCTTCCGCTTCCTTAGTTAATTCAAGTCTATATCACCCTTTTTATGTTTGTTTTGAATCCAGTTTCCCGGCCCTTTGACTGCCAGGCTCTTTCACGCGGGGGAGATAAACTCGGAGAGGGCCTGTCCCCTCTGAAGCGTCGCTTTTCCTAGGACAGGAAGAAGTGACCTATTACAGTTGTCTCCATTGCTGTTATAGAAGTTCCCAGATTCATACAATCGTTTAGTTCAGAGCTATTCGTTTCTGTTTCCTTTAAATATTTTTGGTTAAAATATTTCATACCAAATTACTTGTCAATTAGCGGAAAATGAGTAAATGTACTTAATAACAAGACAAACTTTCCAAATGACAAATATCGCAAGCTGATGTAAGTCGAGATTTCATCCGCTAGCACGTCTAAAGCATTCCTAATGCTATATGATTATTTTCAGTCCTTAAATTATATTCCTTCCACGTCTGTGTCTTAGTTTATCTCCCATCTTCTGTGCTTACTGGTTTTTTCCCCGCAACTTTAAAAACAATATTTAATCAACTGAACAATAAAAGTTAAACAGAACGATCTAAATATCAACAAGAAATAAAATTGAAGACATTTTCACTTCTAAATCTTTGGAGAGTGCAATACTATTCAAAATAAATTTCCATTTCTTTTATAGACTCTCTTTGGTAGGATGTTACACAGTTTTTAATAGGTTCAAGTTACAGAATGATGCAGCCAGAACATTAAATAGGAAGTAGTGGAAAATTTACAGTTATATAAGTTAATACAAAATTCCACTTAAAGTAATAGAAAAATTGGGCTCTGTACCAAGTCATTTTACATTAATTTAGTTCAATTGTGCCAATTTAATGTCAATTGATATTAAATGATTTTCTGTTTTAGTATTAGCTGGAAACTACTGATTTTCTACTCTAAACATCACATTTCTAGCACATGGTGCAGTTTTTCATCTATTTTATAAATTTACATTCTAAGCTGATTATGTAGCACCTGAGACTTTGAACAATTTTATACTTTGAACAAAATTGAAAAATGCCACTGTTTAGTAAACTTACTTTCATTTTGTGAAAATACAACTGAAGGAGAATAACTAACTCTTATAACATCAGAAAAATTTTATAGCAGATTTATACTGATATTTACGATTGTTTCACAGTAACCCCTTTTTTTCCTAGAACTCATTCAAAAAATATTTATTGCGCCTTTGATATGCAGGTCACAGTGCTATGTGCCTCAGTCCTATTCTAACAAGTGGAATCTATTTCATAGGGTACTGAATGACTGAAGAAGACACCCTAAGGATTTGAGGACAAAATGAGAAAATGCCATCTGATGAAATATGTAACTAATGTAAAATAAGCTTTCATCTTAATTATTTGTAGCATGTCCTTCATGAAATGATATTATAATGGCAGAAGCTTTTGGTGCCTGATAAATACCGAAAAAGGAAAGTTGAATAGTTAGAACATTTGATACAGTGTAAGGGGCAAGACACTAATTCAAAAATATTCTGGTCCTAGAAATGCATATCCCACAGCGTAGCAGCCTTAGTCAAATAATCAAAATAAAGCATCCCACAATTCTCTTTGCTCTGACTCCATACAAATGAATCAAGCTTTTGATTATAAATCAGGTTTTCCAGATAGTCTCTTATTCTAGACAGCATACATATATGTTTTGTGTTTTCTAATACCATTCTAAACGGGACCAAAAATCCAGAAGCCTAAAGATGGATAAATTTGAGTCTATAGAAATTTAAAATTATGTATATCAAAATACCAAAACAAAGTCAAAAGATAAACTGTAAACTGCGAGAAAATATTAGCTACATGAATGAAAAAAGCTAACTTCCTTAATATACACAGAACTCTCACAAATCAATAAGATAAAAATACTCCATTGGAAAAATTGACAAAGGATATGAAGTCTACTAACTTATTGGAGGTAGTGGGGGAAGGGAGAGGTAGATGGGGTAAAAGGGGTCAAGTATGTGGTGACAAAGAAATTTATGGGCGGTGAACACACAATGTGATATATATATGAATTATTGTTGAATTATACACTTGAAACTTATTGGATTTCATTAAACAATGTCACCATAAGAAATAAATAAGATTAAAAAAGAAATGCAGATGGCTAATACATATATAAACGAGCTCTGACTTCATTTCCCACTAAGATGTGCAAATTAAATTCCACTTCTACCAGATTGGCAGATGTTTAAAATTTGGATAATATTCAGTGTTGGTGAAGAACTGAAAATTTTCATATATCATTGGTGGAAGTATAAACTTTAAAAAAGGTATCTCAACATGTAAAATTAAGCTAGCATTTCCATTTCTAGGAATCTATCATACAGTTATACTCATGCAGATTACAGAAAGATATATGTAGAAAGATTTTCTTTATAGCTTTGTCATAAAGAGAAACTGACAACAATAGAAAAGGCATCATTAAGGGACTGGGCATACAATGGAGTTCTATGCCCACCATTAAAGCAATTAAGTATGTGTTTATTTACTGATACACAAATATGTCTAAGAGATGTTAAGTAAAAACAATCAAGTTGCAAAAAGCTTATATAGTGTGATCCCATTTGTGAATATATGTATTTTCATCTACATATATGTGCTTGCATATGCATAAAACATTCTTGAAGAATATACAGAAAACAACAAAGTTACCTCTCATGAAAGAAATGGTGTAGGATTCCAGGGCTTGTAATTTTGCTTTTCACTTTATGTATTGCTACCTTATGTTATTTTTTTTACAGTGACTTGTAATTTTTGCATAAATTACTTATGTAACTTTTAAGATCTTATTCTGGTTACTCTGGAAAACAATTTGGCACTTCCTTATAAAGTTAAACATACACTTACCATATAATCCAGAAATCTTACTCCTGAGTGTTCATTATAGAGAAATGAAAACTTATGCTTACACAAAAACCTGTACACAAATGCTCATAGCATATTTACCTATGATAGCCTAAAACAGGAAACAACCCAAATGTCCATCAACTAGTAAGCGGTTAAACAAACTGTAGTACATTCATACAATAGAACACTACTCAGCAATAAAAAGAAACTACTGATAGATGCAACAACTTGGGTGGACCTCAAAGGCATTATGCTTAGTGGAAAAAGCTGATCTCAAAGAGTTATACATGATGATAAAATTATAGTAATGGAGAACAGATCAGTGGTAGCCAAGGGTAAGGTTAGGGAAAGGGTGAAACTATTAAGAACTAATGGGAGGGAGTTTCTTCGTGGTGATGGAACAGTTGTGTTTCCTGATCATGGTGATGTTTACTTAAATCTCACATCTCATAAAATTTCATAGAAAAAAACACACAAAAAAATATGAAAAACCTGGTGAAGTCCGAATAAGGTCTGTACTTAAATCAACAGTATTGTATCACTGTTGATTTCCTGGGATTGACAAATTCTATGGTTATATAAGCTATTATCATTGGGGAAAGCTGCGTGAAGGATACATGGGAATTCTCTGTATTACTTTTGCAACTTCTCATGAGTTTTAAACTATTTCAAAATTAAAAGTTGTTATAAAAATGTAATGCCAGTAATAAAAGTAAAAAATCTCTGGTTAGTGGAAAGATAATTATGCCATTGTAAATTAATAAATTGATTTTCTAGCTTACAAATCAGCTTCTTGTGAACTTAGATATAATGACTTAATTTCTGGGATCCTTATCCTCACCCCTATATTAACTTGTACAATTAAGGGCCTCATACTTCAGTACTCACGAGTAGATGATGGACCTGTGGCATCAATAGGAAATAGACATACCAATACACCTTGTCTAAAGTAGCTGGCACCTTTCTAAGACATCTCAAATACCATATTACTGAATTTGCTGATTTTTTTTCACTTTGAATAATATACAATATTTCCATTATGAGTTAATGAAACTGAAGCTATATCTATATGCAAAAGATTCAATGTCTCTCACATACAAACCCTCCTACTTCTCATCTAAGCCACAGTAATAGTCCTATGTCCCATTTCTTTTACATCCGATACTGATTAGAATACTACCTTCCTTGCTCTCTTTTATGCTTACTCACTTGCTACCTTCTTACTCCTTTACTTAATGTAATTCACTCGCATACTATCTTATTAGCTCAGCTGGCCTACAATTATGCCCCTTAAACATTACTGTGCTTAAGAATAACCTAGGGATCTTGCTAAAATGCAAATTCTGATTCAATAAGTCTGAGGCTTAGAGTGGGACCTGAGATTCTGCATTTCTAACAAACTCTCCGGTCATGCCCAGCCCATGTTGCTGTTCTAAAGTCCACACTTTGAGTATGAGAGCCTAAGGAACAAAGTACAGAATCTGTAGGGTAGCTTGCAGCGCCTTCCATAGTCTTATCCAAATCTCATCACTCATAAATGTGAACTCTGCTGGGGCAATGTCTGTACAGGTCACTGTATCCCTAGTGCTTAGTATAGAGCCTAAAACAGGATAGGTGCTCCAATATTTACAGAATGAAGGAATGAATATATAAACTAAACAACTACTCCCTGCTCCTATACCATCCATTCTAAACAAACTAAGTTATTTCCTATTTTTCCAGTATTTTCCCACTTCTGTACATTTGTTCACACTATTTTCTTTCCTTTCCCAAGGTTGCCCCCATTCAAAATCTCTCCATCCTTCAGTGCCTAGTTTAAAGGAGAAAATGTTTATAAAGGTGTTCCCCGATGTCTCAATATGGAAATAATCTCTCTCATTTTACAAAGTTTCTCCCTACCAGATTTTCGATGCCTTGCAAATAATAATCATAATAATATTCATGTTTTATTCATATTTGCTATAACCATCATGTCTGGCACAAATGTTAGCATATAGTAGAAATCAATGCTTATTAGATTGAAATGAGAGAATGAAGAATTATCTAGATCAGCACTAGATATTAGACCTTTTGTGATGATGGCGGTTTTTATAATCCGTGCTGTCCAGTATGATAGCCACAAGTAGCTATTGAGCACTTGAAATGTGGCTAGCGGAACTGAATTTTTAATTTTAATTAATTAAAATTTAAATGTAAATAGCCGCATGTGGCTGGTGGCTATGTATTATTGGACAGTGGTTAGTTATCTAGATCAGAGGTCCCCAACCCCTGGGCCGTGGACCAGTTCCAGTCTGTGGCCTATTAGGAACCAGGCCACACAGGAGGCGGTAAGCAGCTGGCTAGCAGGCGAAGTTTCATCTATATTGGCAGCCACTCCCCAGTGGCTCATGGATCATCGCATTGCCTCAGCTCCTCCTCAAATCATCATACATTAGATTCTCATAGGAGCATGGGTCCCTGGTGCTAAAAAGATTGGGAACTGTTGATCTAGATAATTCAAGTTAGATTTGTTCTTTATTCTACAGTATTTATTGAGTGCCTCCTATGCGACAGAATAGACTAGGAGCTGGTGATTCAAAGATGAATAATTATGGTCCTTGTCCTCAAAGAGCTTGCAACCTAGTAAGAGAAGACAGTCAGGATCAAATAAATCCAATGAAGTGTTGTAGGTGCTATTGTAGAATACTGACCAAGTAGAATGTATGTACAAAGGTGAATGCGGGCAGGAGTCATAAAGGGGTTTATAAGGAAGGTAAGAGTTGAAATAACATAGTATTCATTAGGCAAACAAAAGATAAAGAGCTTTGCCCAGGGTGGAGTGTGTACAAAACCATGGAAAGTCAAAACAAAAGCCTCTCTCCTCTTGGAACTATAAGTAGTTCCTTTGGCTAACACCTAGGAAGTGGAGGGCAGAAAGCTCTATCAAAAGGAGACCTGGAGACGTTTATGCTGAAGATATAGGCAGGAGCCCAATCACAGAGGGCCCTTGGAAAGGCATCCTAAGGTAGGAGTGTGGCAATGGAGAGCCATGGATGCAACACGTTCAGTCTGACATTGTAGAACAATGTCGCTGGGTGATGAAGTGGAAAGGGATAGACAGTCTGAGAGGTCATGGGGCTTGCACTAAGCACTGGCAGTGAAAATGTAGTCAAGGCTTAGGGTACATGTGCTTTGTAGACTGAAATTAGATGGTAATTACAGTAAACATTTTTGTTTTGTCTTTATTTCATAATCCATTTGATTTTCCTGTTTTTTTTTTCTTTCCTGTTTTTTTTTTCCACTAAATGGCCAGATCTCCATGGAAGCAAAGTCAAAACTTGGTATGAATATCTAGAAATCTCAAGGAAAAAACTGTATTCTGCCGTCTGCTTAAATCACTTGAGAAATACTAGCCAAAATAATTCATTCTTATCAGCAGCTAATTATTTTATCCCTTATGATGGCACTGGTCCTAGTTATTTGTATTAAATGGTTAAACTTAAACATGTCATTGGATTTCTTTGTGTAGACAGATGACTTTTGCATTATTTTTTGAATGCCAAAATTCAATAAACAACAAAAAGGACTGAATAAGGCATGGGCAGACCTCTCAACTCAGACTTATGGATTACTTTGAAGGTCCTATTGTGATGCTGGATTTTTAAAAATGTTCAGGGAAAATTATCATTTTAAACCCATAAACATTTAATGATTACATTATTCTTTATTTTATTTGTTGCTATTGTGACATTGTTGTTCGGTATTAGTTTTTATAGAAATAGCAATAGTTTTTGGAAACAGAAAAAATATTGTTAGCAGAATAACACACACACACACACACACTAAACATTTTTAAGCTGTTTCCCTATATTGCTGAAAGTGAATTGGTTAAAGTTAGTATTGCCTAGCCAGAGCATCTGAGATCTTGCTCCCCAGCGTATGTTATCAGTTTGGCTCAAATAAACTCTTATAAAAATTCTCAGAAAAATAAAATAAAATCAGCATTGCCCAGAACCTCCAATAAGACTCTTTTATTGGCACACATGCAAGCATATAAAGCCAAGGTCATATTAATAACTAAGAGGGACAGGAACATTAATAACAACAAAGACTATTCTCTGAATTTAAGTGCAGTATTTGTTACTAGTAACTTATCAACATTAAATAAAATTTTAACACTAGAACCACTGTCAGAATTTGATGTCTATCATTGCTAACACATTTACTGTTATACTTTGATAGCACTTCTAATTTAGACACTATAAGTTACTGCTATAATTGCTTGTGGAAAGATTAAGAGGTGTGAAGAAAGGACGAAGGGGGATTTACAAAGTGGAAGAGGGCTAGAGACAGAAACTTATGAGAAAATACATTTTTATCTCAAAAATATAGACAATACTGGATTAGACTCTGGGCCAAATATTTTTTAAAGCTATAAAGGACATTATTGGGAAAATTGGCAAAATTTTAATAAAGTCTCTATAATAATATATTATATAATAATACTATGTCAGTGTTAATTTCCTGTTTTTGATCATTGTATTATGGTTATTAGGAGGATGTCTTCATTCTTAAGAGATATACACTGACATATTTAAGGGTAAAAGGGGCATCAACTTAACTGGTTCAGAAAGAAAGGTAAATATATTCCTTATGTACACATTATATATTTTGGTGGTGCGCTGGAGCCTGCTAGCACTGACTCACAAGAGCTGATTGTGCACATGTCTTCCTAACTCCGGTTAGTTACCTCACATTGGGAGTGTGAAATCAGCCATGGTGAGAACATTTACATTATGAAAATCAGCAAATGCTATAGATCAGGGAGATCTGGAGAGCCAGTTGTTAAGACATATTTGCCATGGATCAAAATCAAAGATAATGTTCAGATTCATGAAATTTTTGTGTTGTTATAACTGATGGGCTATTCTATTTTGTTTTTAACCTAAGTTGATATGTTCAAAAATAACCTATAAAATAATAAAATAATAACATATTTTAATATGCTATTCTCTAATCACCTAAAAATCTTACCTTCCCAAGAAAGTAGGTAAATATATACATTATCCTAGTTTTGTAATTATTTATTATACACTGTAAACTAAAAGCAATCACATATCTAACAATAGGAACCAGATTAGTTATCCCTAAATACTGCTTGCCTCATGCGGCTTTGTGAAGCCCCAAGTTCTCCATAAGGTTTCTCTTGAATACCACATTCAACATTGGTCCCTTCCTTACAGTTCATAGAATTGTGTGGAAAATACATGTAAGAACATTCAGATCAACCCTCTCATTTTTCAGAGGAGAAACTGAAGAGTCAAGAGATGAACACCACCACCCCCCACCCCATTAACACAATGTCCAGTGACAGTGTTGGGAGCAGCACCCTAGTCCTCTCATCCCCAAGCCCTGGGCTATTATTTCTCTCCACCACTAGAAAACACACTTTCCAGACCAGTTTTAGATACTGGATCATAGTCTTCTGCTTCCTGGCCAAACTTAGTAAGCTTATTCATTTCGAGAGTAGAAACACCTATCTAGCACAGTAGATGCTCAATAAATAAAACTTGGCGCTCAATAAACACTACATATATCCATTAGTTTGGAATGCCTTTCACATAGTTTTTTTTTCAAAGATGCTTTTTGACTTATTTTTGAAACTATAAAGCCCGATGCATATTTTCTTAGAGTTGTAAAAAAAGAACTAGCTACCGACAATGAAAGTAGATGACTTTCTTCACAGAGGGTGAGACATCCAAATGTCTAGATGCCAAATTATAAAATGAGATCAGATTTAGAGTCTGTATTGAGCTTTTATTCTTTCAGATTTAAATATGGTTTATTGAATACTTTGAGAACCAATTTGAAGTCACTTTACAGGGCAAAACATTATAGCCATTTAAATATTTAAATATTCTTGAAGGAGAAGTATATCACTTAGTAGCACAAGAAAATGAACAAAAAAAAAGTCTATCAGAAATTTTTTCCCCAGTTTTTAAAAATAACACTTTCCTACAATCTTCAGAGTGAGAAAATGATAAAATTTAAATAAATTTTGTAATGACTGCCAGATGAAAATTAATGAGGTTAATAGTCTATGATCTCAATCATCAGAGACTTTTTAACTGGGGTCTTTATTACTTTATGAGTTGTCGAAACATACTTAAGGTTTACAGCCTACCATCCAGCAAGTTAAGACCAATAAAACACCTACTTGACCAATTCATTCTGTTCCCAAGACAAAATAACAAAGCAGTCTGAGTTTGAAAAGCCATTCATTAGTTACTACTGTTGTGACATAGACCTCAGAAACCTTTGAAGTATAATGATCAATTAGATTTTTTTATACATAGTATAAGATGATATGCTGTTTGCTTGGAGGTCAGGTTCTATTCTTCGATTTTCAGATAGCAGTATGTAAAAATTAAAAAGCAATCAAAATTAATTAATAAGACCAGTATTTGCAGTCATGACATCATTACTTCAACTAAATTGTGATTTTGATGCTCAAGAGGATAGCTACAAACATTCAGAAAGTCACAAATACTGTTAATTTTGAAGACATTGGAATGGATGGGACACATAGTTAATTAAAGATGAAGAACTCTAGAGAAATTTTCTCATATGAGCACAGGAAGATATGTATAAGGATGTTTATTGCAACACTTTTTGTAATGAAAACAACCTAAGTGTCCATCACAGAAGAGTAGATAAATTGCAGTAAATTCATATGATAGAATACTATGTTGTAGTGAAAATGAACTCATGCTACATGTTTCAACATGGATAAATCTCAAAAATGTTATGTAAAAAAAGCAAGGTACAGAATAATAGCTAACACATTATGCTTAGTATATTATGTTCTAAGCGTTTCATATAAATCAACTCATTAAATCCTTAAAACAACCTTATGAGGTAGGTATTATGAATTTTCATTTTATAGATAAGAAAAATGAGGCACGGAGAGATTAAGAAATTTGTCCAAGGTATCAAAGCTAGTAACATGTATAGCAGATATTCCAGACCATCTCTGGTTCCAACGTTTGTGGGCCTGTTCACTGTGCTATACTGCCTCTACTACTGATTGAATGATACCATTTAATAAAGCTTAAAATATGCAAAACAATGTTCTATACAGTTTATGTAAAGACACATGCGATAAAAATATGAAAACATGCATGGAAATGAAAACCATTAAATTCATATTGTGGCCACTTCTAAGAAAGGGAGACAAAATGAATGGAGTCAGGAAACTTCAACTGTATCCATAAAGTCTTACTTCTTTTTTTTTTTTAAAAAAAAATCTTCAATAAATATGGGAAACATACGATTTGACAGTGTTGGGTGGTGTGTACATAGGAGTTTGTTTCATTATGCTGTATTTGTAAAACATTTTATAATTTTAAAAGCAGAAATTTTAAAAAGAAGAAATGAAATGGTATAATATAAAGCCAGGGTATTTGCCTTGGATCTCAAATGTAATAAACAATTCTGATTGTAATTTTAAATATGTATATAAATAATGCAAAATAAAGGTGCTATAGAATTCAGGAACCCTTTTTGGTTTCAGTCGAAATGCACTTGGATATTTAATTAAAGCTCAGTGATACAGTCTCAAAACAAATTCTACAGATAAAAGCAATGAAATCTTCACAATAAAAAAAGATTAGCATATATTCATATAAGCACCACCTATATGTTCTCTTGAAAGACTATATCCCTATTCAAACCAGAAGTTAATGTAACCATTTTGAAATTTCTTAAATGTAATATTGTTGTTTTACACATTTAAATTACATTGTTTAAAGAAAGTTGCACTTAATCAAAGAAAAGGAAGATTTCTGAAAAAAGCTTTCAGAAGTATCCTGATAAACAATCAGGTTTGAAGAGATGCATAATTCTTTTTGAATAATAGGGCGTTTTATTTTTGTAACAACTAATACATTTTTAATTTAAAAGTCAAAGCATTGATTTGGATCTAGGCAGAGGAAAAGAGGAACTGTTTTATCTCCCTGTTTACAGACATTCAAATAGTTACACAAGACTTCTAAAGATCTAAGATGCAGTAGCTTTATCTTAATTTGGTGGAAAAGGGGTTTCCTGAGTCTGTTGACAACAGAAAGAAACACCTATTTTCCTATTTTCTCCTTTTAAGTAAAACAGAAAAGCCCCAAGTAGATTTCATGTCAATATATCTTTCCCTAGAAATACAGTTAAGGGCTCAGGATTTAATAAATATTCACATTGTTTTCCCCCTTTAAATTTTTTTCTACTTTCCTCTTACATATTTCAAGGCACATTTTTCCTGACCAGAAGAATTATCTCCATCCTTTAATCTGGAAGTATAAGGAATTTCCCACTGTAAATGTTTCTGTTTCTAGCTACTATGCTCATAAATTATGTTTCTGAAGCATTGATTCTCAATGATTTCCAAAGCAGTATTTACCCACACTCTGGGGATCAGATAACTTTTGGCACATCCTCAAATCTCGAAAGTAACATGGAATTAATTACCATGTTTATGAGACATTTGTTGCCTCCTCTCTATGTGTGTGTGAGCTCACCCCTTCAGTGTGGAAGATCTGAGAAAAGAAGGTGAGAAGGAAAAATCCAAGAAATCATACCTTTAATATCTGCATTCTAACAAGGAGCTACAAATACTTTGATTTTATAATGCTGCATTTGTCTTTGCAACTTCCCTGCCAACTGTCTATGTGGGAGCTAAGGGGAAGGACTACCGCAATCATTTAACCTTTCAGTTTCATTATCTGTTAACTGGGAATAATAGTAGAGGCTTGACATGCTTTGGTTTCTTGAAGAAATAAATATAATACGCGAATCCATTCTCCTTTTAAAAAATTAGAATATTAAAAAGATAAAGCTAAAATCTATTAGGATTCTCCAGAGGAACAGAATCTACAGGATACCCATATATTTATATTTATCTCTTTGTATATATATATATTATATATACATTTATGTAAATATTATATTTTTATAATATTGTGTATAAATATATATGAGAGAGACAGAGACAGAGACAGAGAGGGAGAGAGAGCGAGAGAGAGAGAAACTGATTGATTAGAAGGAATTGGCTCAGCACAATTGTTGGAGGCTAAGTCCCAAGATCTGCAGTTGGCAAACTAGAGGGAGATTCTGGAGAGGCCAGTGGACTAGTCCCAGCCCAAGAACTGACAGGCTGGAGACCCAAGAAGAGCTGATACTTCAGTTTGAGCAGCTTAAGCAGTCAGGAAGAGGGGAGGGTCAGCCTCTCCATCCTGTTCAGGCCTTCAACTGAGTTGATGAGGGCCACCCACATTAGGGAAGGCAATCCACTTGACTCAGTTTACTGATTTAGATGTTAATCTCATCCAAAAATATCCTCACAGACATGTCCAAAATAATAATGTTCGACCAAATATCTGGGAATTCAGTAGCCTAGTGAAGTTGACACATAAAATTAACCATCACAGTCTCCTTAGCCACTTCTCCAACCTGCTACCCCCTTTCTTTTATTAGATAACCACTTTTGAGTTTGATATGCATTCTTCCAGAGAAATCTTTTAAATATATTACTTAAATAGGTGTAGAATTATACATAATATTGTATTGTAGTGTTTGACCAAAATGGTATCATACCATACATATCCTTTTGTGGCTTGCATTTGACATTGTTTTTGAGATTTATCCCTGTTGACACATACACTAGTCCATGACTTTTAACTACTGTATAGTGTTCCATTGAATGAATAAGCTACATTTTATTTAGTCATTCTACTGATGAACATTGAGGTTATTTCTTATTTGTCACTATTAATAACAGTACTATAGTAAACATCTTTGTGCACATATGGGTGTGTTTCTCTACCTAGAAATGCAATATATATAATTCTTTCGATAGGAGAGAACTAATTTAATGAAAACTGGCCATAAAGTTTTAAGCTAGTCCTTTTGGTTTGTGTGTAATGTTGTAAGCTGTTGTTTATTGATAGGGATACTATGGCAAGAAGTCAGCTCTCCAGCCAAACAGAGCTTTGCAGAGTGGCTGTACTTTGGGAAGGAATCAACATTGTTCAGGGTGCAGAACTCGCTTCTGCAAATCAAGGACCTAATTTTTGTCAGTGTACCCATCGAGACATCCTGTTTCTAGTATCCAGGTACTGCTGAAGCCGCCTCAGGTAAATTCTTCTTACTTTATATTTTCCAGAGTACTTCATATTCTTTTTATAAAAATTTCTTCTCAAAGTCTTTGGGATCGCACCAGATTGTTTGAGTTTTTGATGACTATGACTTTTAAATTTGGTTGTCATTCATAAGTATGAGCTTTGATTTTTTCAGAGCTCACAAACTGAAATGCTAATTTATTTGGTTAGTTTCTAGGTTTGTATATAAGTGAGAAAAATCTCTCACTCTGACTAGGTACTGTTATCCTTGTTTTACAGATATGGAAACTGAGGCTCAGAGGTAAAGGGACTTTATCACAGATCACAAAGCTCTGAAATGGCTGAGCCAGATTTAGTCCCAGGTGGGTTTGATTTCAAACCCAGTGCTTCCCCACAGTATGCTGCCATCTTTCATGATGTATTTTCTTTCTCTATTCCTACTCACTTTGTGATAATATGTATGAAAGTGCTTTGAGACATATAAAGGACCAAGTAAATAATAAGTAAAACTACCATTGATTGACCACTTAAACTGTGTCAAGCATTGTGCTAAGCATGGTACCTTATCTGTTAACCTTACAACGTCCCTCTAAAGTAGATATTTTCCCCATATAACACATTAGAAAACTGAAGTTTGGAGAGTTTAAGTAACTTGCATAGGGAGTGTCAGGGCCAGGATTCAAACTCAGGTCTATTAGGATGCAAAACCTGTGTGCTTTCCACTACAACCAAGCTACCTTTCAGTGTATTATTTTATTATATTTCTATGTATTATTAATATCTTCATTCTGGTTAAGCTTATATCTCTTTTTAGATAGACTTTGTGTCCCTCTGTAGTTTCCTTTAATAGTAGGTTTCATTTCATTTCTTAACTTTAATGGGAAGGAGTTGAAGGAAGAATTAAACCCTTGCTATTATCTAGTGTCTTCTTCATTCCACTGTTGTATGTTTTCTCTTAATAAAATGACTTGGTATTTTTTAAACTGCTAACAGAATGTCAGTAAACAGAAAATTTATTACCTGGGAGCAGTCCTCTGTTCTTTTCCATATTATAACTTGGGTCTCTATTAAAGTATGTGTCTAGTTCAATAGGCATTTTTATCTTTAAGAAATAGCTAAAATAATAGAGTGGGAGAAATCACCCATAAATTTCAGAAGTTACTAATTCATTCATTTGTCCATCCAGTACATATTAATAAAGTGCCTATTATATCACAGGTACTCTGTTAGGTTCTGAGGGTGAAAAGGTGAATGTGACATAATTTCTATTCTCAAGAAATCTACAATAGTTTGGAGAGACTAGAGGTAAATTGATAGTTATAATACAGTGTGATGAGTGCTGTGTCTGAGTAGGAAAGAAGTATAGCGGTTTTAACAGTAGGTCCTTGAGCCAGGCATCTGGGTTTAAATTCTAGCTGCCACTGGGATTTACTTGCTGCTACTATAAAAACCTACTTCATCCATTAGTATAAGAATCAAGTTATTCATGCAAGTGATCAATAGTATTATAAAAATAAGCACTAGTTGCTATGGCAAAACAGAAGAGTGGCACCTAATCCAAAGTGAGAGGACGACGGTATGGGTAAGGGAAGTATTCCTAGAGATTGAGTCTTGAAAGAAAACAGGGAGTTACTCAAGTAGAGAAGTGGGCAATGGTTTTTGACACAGTCTAGCATGGGCAAAACATCAAGACATAAGGGAGCATGGCATGAATTGAGAAGCTACAAGAAGTTTTTTATTGCTGAAGTATAAAGGGCAAGGGCAGAGGGCAGTAGAGGGAGATTAAGCAGGGGCCAAATCATGAAGGGCCCTTGTAATCAGTGTGAAAGACTTTGAATTTTATCTTGAGAGCAATGGAAATCCATGAAGGCTAATAATGAGGAGGCTAATATCAGCAGATAATTTGGGTGGCGGTATGGAGGATGGATAAAGGGGCAAGATTAGTATCAAGGAAACCTGTCAACAGGCTGTGACAATAGGTCAGAGGAGAAATGATGAGGTCTTGGACTAAAGCTATGGCAGTGTAGATGGGAGGATGGGACAGAGTCAAGAGATGTTTAGGAACTGGAAGCTATTTAGATGAGCGGAGCGGAAGATGTGAGTCCCCATTTCTGCCATTCACCTGGATAGGAAATATAGGATATGCAGTGTGGGGAGAGAAGATGTTTTTCACTTGAGTTCCGAATGCTTGAAAGGTTAAATGTAAATTCCTTAGCATAGCATTCGAGGTCCGCCCTGATCTGGCCCCAAATTATTTCCAATTGCATCTCACCAGTATAGCTTTTCCCAATCAAATTACCAAAAGCTGTCTTTTTAGACTCTGCATCTGTTTTTCTAAACCCGTGCCTACTTCAAGTGTGTCAGGGGCATGTGAAATTATAACAGGAGAAATAGACATAGGCACAAGTACAGTCATGTACCGAGTAACAACATTTTTGTCAACTACATGTACAATGGTGGTCCCATAAGATTATAATGGAGCTGAAAACTTCCTATTGCCTAGTAATAGCTTAGCTGTTGTAATGTCACAGTGCAATGCATTACTCACGTGTTTGCGGTGATGGTGGTGCAAACAAACCTACTGTGCTGCCAGTCATATAAAAGTATACCATATACATTATATACAGTACATAATACTTGATAATGATCATAAATGACTATATTACTGGTTTATATATTTATTATGCTATACTATACCTTTTATTGTTATTTTAGAGTATACTTTTTCTAATTAATTTTTTTTTTTTTTTGCTTCAAAACAGTATTCTCTGTTATGCTGGCAGGAGCCTCATACATCTCGTGTTTACTCTGTCTCTAGATCGCACCATTTTCTCTTATGCTTGATTTAATATCATGTTGTTTTGTTCATTATGGCTCCTAAGCATACAAAATCCACTGCTAATGTGGCCCCTCAATCTCCCTCTACTTCCCTCAATCTGGAAAGGAAATTAAAACTGATTAAGGACTATGAAAAAAGAAAATTAATGATGGTTATTACTAGCCAGTTAGGTATGTCCCATTCCACCATAGCTACAATCTTAAAGAACAAGAACAGAGTGACAGAAGCTGTTAAAGGATTTGCTTCATTGAAGGCAGAGACTAACAAATATTTGAGAAGGGCCTATATCAGACATGGAGAAACTTCTAATGACCTGCACTGATGACCAGACACAGAAGTGTTGTGATGTTGAAAGAAAAGGATGGACCCAACTACAACATTGAATTTATTGCTAGTGATTCAAGAATCATTATTATATAATGTGAAAGTGAATGGTGAGTCTATAAGTGCTGATATAAAGGAAGCTTAAGAAATTTTGGAAACTCTAGATAAGCTGATTATAGAGAAAAATTACCTGCCAGAGCAAATATTCAATATGGATGAAAACTTTCTATTCTGGAAATGGATGCCTGAAAAGACCTTAATCCATAAGGAGGCCAAGTCAATGCCAGGTTTCAAGGCTTTTAAGGACAGGATAACAGTCTTGCTTGAGGGGAATGTTGCAGGTTACAAATTGAAACCTTTTGTGATCTAGCACAGTGAGAACTCCAGGGTCTTCAAGCATATCAGTAAGCACACACTGCCAGTGTACCATAGGAGCAATAAGAAGTCGTGGATGACCCAGCTCCTCTTCTAAAATGCCCTCCAGAACTGCTATACCAGCAAAATAGAGAAGTACTATTTGGAGAATAACACACCTTTCAAGACTTTGCTTGTTGTTGGTAAAGGTCCAGGACATTCTCCTTTTATTAGTGATTTTCTTCCAATATCAAAGTGGTGTTTCTCCCTCCAAACACCACCTCTTTGATCTGACCAATGGATTAAGGAGTGATAGCTGTTTTAAGGCTTACAGCCTGAGGAGGACATTTGCCTAGGCTATTGCTGTAACTAAGGAAGACACTGAGAAAACACTGATGCAATTCTGGAAGGATTGTATCTGTGACTGCATCGAGAACCTTGCTTGGGCTTGGGGTGATGTCACCAAGGAGTGTATAAATGGCATCTGGAAGAAGACATTCAAGAGGTTCATTCATGACTTTAAAGGATATACCAAAGATGAGGATGTTGCAAAAATGAACAAGGCTGTGGTTGAGATGGCAAACAACCTGGGTGTGGATGAGGATGACATTGAGCAGCTCCTAGAGGTGGTTTCCTGAGGAGTTGACTAAGGAGGAGTTGTTGGAACTGGAAGAGAAACACATAGCTGAAGAAGAGGCAAGAGAAAAGGAAACTGCAAGAGAAGAAAAAGATGTATACCCAAGAAAATTCACAGTGACGGCTTTAGCAGAAGCTTTTGGAGACCTCAATAAGCTCCTTAAAAAGTTTGAAAACATGGACTCCAAAACCAAAAGGTTTTCATTAATAGAGAGGAATGTTCATGGTGCATTATTTGTTTACAAGCAAATCTATGATGGAAAAAAAGCCAAGTAAACCGCCATGAACATATTTCTGAAAAAATGACATCTTTTTAAGAAGAGCCTCAGGCAGGTCCTTCAAGAGGCATTCCAGAAGGCGGCATTGTTATCATAGGAGATGATGGTTCCATGCATGTGATTGCCCCTGAATACCTTCCAGTGAGACAAGGTGTGGAGGTAGAAGACAGTGATATTGACGATGCTGACCCTGTGTAGGCCTAGGCTAATGTGCGTGTGTTTATGTCTTAGAGTTTAACAAAAAAATTTACAAAGTAAAAAATAATTTAATATAAAGACCCCTAGAATAGGATATAAAGAAAATATTTTCGTAAATCTGTACAATGTATTTATGTTTTAAGCTATTATTACAGAGTCGAAAAAGTAAAAATAATTAAAAGTTTATAAAGCAAAAATGTTACAGAAAGCTAAGGTTAATTTATTACTAAAAAAAGAAAAATGTTGTTTTTAAAAAATAAATTTAGTGTAGCCAAAGTGTTCAGTGTTTATAAAGTCTACAGTAGTGTACGATAATGTCCTAGGCATCACATTCACTTACTGTTTTTGCTCACTTACTCAGCCAGAGCAACTTCCTGTCCTGCAAGCTCCATTCATGGTAAGCACCCTATACAGGTATACTATTTTTTGTATGATTTTTATAGTTTTTAACTATATTTTTATACCATATTTTTACTGTACCTGTTCTGTTTAGATATGTGTAAATATATAAATACTTACATTAATGTAACAATTGCCTACAGTATTCAGTACAGTAATATGTTGCACAGGTTTGTAGCCTAGGAGCAAAAGGTAACACCATATAGCTTTGGTGGCTCTTCCATCTAGGTTTGTGTAAGTGCACTCTGTGATGGTCACACAACAATGAAATAGCCTAACAATGTGTTTCTCAGAATGTATCGGCATCATTAAGCAATACATGAGCTCATATATACCACAAATGATGAAGAGGTGACATTTCAACTATTTGATTATTAAAAATGGCTCCCGATGAATTATGCCTCCCTGTGTTAATGTCCCTTTTGCAATGTGATTCTGCAGCTTCTCCTATCTCGTTTCCCTCTCCTTGAACTTGGGATGAACATGTAACTTGCTTTGACCAACAAAATGCAACAGAAGTGACACTGTGGGATTTCTGAGCCTAGGCAGGCCTTAAGGAAACTAGAAGTTTCTTTTACTCTTGGAACTCAGTTGCCATGGAAAAAAGTCCAGACTATCCTGCTGGAAAGAAGTTAACTATGTAGAGAAAGAGGCTCTTGAGGATGAGAGACCACATGGAGAGAGAGGACCAGGTGTGAGCATTCCAGCTGAGCCCAGTCCTCAGATGATCCACTAGTTTACTGCAACCACATGAGTGATCCCAGGCAAGGCTAGTAAAAGTGCCCAGACAAACCCACAGAATCTTAGGAAATAATAAATCAAGTTGTTTTAAGCCATTCGGTTTTGGAGGAATTTATTAGGCAACTATAGGTAAGTGAAACAAGCTGACAACGGAAAGGTGAAAAGGAAATCTCCAGGAAGATAATGGAGGAAAGTGCTTATCAAGCAGACTGAATATTATGAGCAAAGGCACAGAGGAGTGAGTGTACCCTTAGGAAGGGAAAGTGGGTAAAGGAAAAACAGAAGGTAAAAGGCAGGGAGTAGCTGATGAAAGGGTAAGTTAGATCTAAGTCTGGGAGGAAAAAGTGTTATCAGTTGTAATTTAATGCTGAGCTTTGACTATCTCATATCTTAGAACGTCATACAAGAATTATGCTTCTCTTGTCTTGTTCCTTTCCTTTACGAACTGTTTTCTCCCAAACCTCCTCAAAGAAATTATTAGGTCATTATCTAGTTTCCTCCAATGCTATCATGTAAAGATTACTAAGAAGCACTTTCGGAATTTAGCTGCCTGTCCAGTGACTTTCATTTTTGTTGTTTGCTTTGCTGTTCATATATTAAAGAAGCAAAAATTTATTGAGTCCTTAGCATATGCCGGGCACTTGGGATTCAGAAAAAGTAAACAACAGTTCTTACCTTCTAGAACTTAATAGTCTATCTGGTGAAACTGACAGGCAATAGGAAATGACGATACAGCATATTTCATCCCAGAAAGGAAGGAGAGGTTTTCATGTCATTATTATTATTATCTAAGACAATACTGTATTCATAGAGAGAATTGCCATCAAGATCCTTCCTTTATTTTTGAAATAACAGGTTTTTAAGTGGCCATGAAACTGTGATTGACTTGAAGCAACCAGCTTTGGTTAGAAATCACCTGGAATACTTGAATGTCAGTGCAAACTGTGTGTTCCAAAAAAGCCAACTTACATATGGCCGGACTCCTTTTAAGTTCCTATGGAAAACTTTTCTGAAATCCTCATTTTTAAGTTCTTATTGATTATTGTCCTTTCATTTTCTTCTTACGGCCTAGAACCGGGTTTATGTTTTATATATTTTTTAATTCATGTATAATTTCTCAGCCATTTGGAGGTCTTAGAATTAGTTATGTGATAATACTTGTGGCCTCCAGATCTGAAGCTCCTCATTGCTTCTTTTTCCCTTTTTGCTTTCAATATTTTCAATTCCTTCTAATGTAGAGAGAAGGCAAGAGAACTAAAGTGTTAAATCATGCTATATTCAGAGACTGCAAAATACTGATCAGCTCTGTAGCCAGAACGAGAACACCTGCAGAACAAAGGAAGATTTCTGCTGGGATTGCTAACAACCCGTTTCCCCACATCATGAAGGGGAAACAGGAGTCTTTAAGTGGCGCCCTACACAAAATAAAATTGTCCATTCTCTATGACTAAAATCATGGGGAACCTATGGATTAAAGGCTGGGAACTGCCAGCAGGTTTTTCACACTACATATTCTTACCTTTTCATGCTACATACTATTCCCCTTCCTCACTGTATGTCCATATCAAAGGAAAATGGGTAAACTAAGTGCTTAAACTGTAACTCACAGGAACTAAAGAATATGACATATAAACTGAATTCCTCTAACAGTCAGAGTCCCTCTCAGTGTCTTTACTCAGTCTCCCTCACTGTTCTCATGTCTATTGTCTCTGTCTCTCTGAGTCTCTCTTAGGCTCTCTCATTCTCTGCCCCTGAGAGGAGACCACACTCTTTCCGTGGAGAAATAAACTTTCCTTTTGACTCTAACTTTGGCATGTGCTTGAATTCTTTCTTACACTCTCCACCAAGAACCCTCTTCTCTCTTGGTGTAGGGCTTAGTCTTCCCCGACTTGGGGGAATTTGCTCTGTCCTACATCACCTCCACCCAGTCTTTCTTCTGGCTCATTAGAAATTACCATATAGCCTTTTAATTCTTTTATAGTGTATCTAGCTGACAGTTCCATTTTGCCCACGTATCTTTGAAAACTTCTAGACCAGCCCTTCCAATTCTCCCATGTTTTCCCTAACATGGTAGTGTTGATCCTGTGTCTGCTAAATTATGAGTTTTCTCCTATTTTGCAGTGGCACTGAGATCCCTAACTCAGCCTCCAGGAAATTATTTTACTTCTTGTTTGGATTATATCAGGTCTTTGTGGGGATGGAAAATATCATCTTGTTGAGCCTTCAGCATGCTGTTTGCAAGAATGCTGTTATTTGCCAGGAATATCTGTACAGTCGTTGGACTTTCAACATATGAATTATTCATTACTGTTCAGTCACACCTGGTCTTGCGTATTATACCAAAAGAACACTAGGCAGAGATTTGACTTTGACCTGGAATTTTTTTTTTTTAGTTTTACTATCAAGGTGTTTGTTAGCTTGATTCTATTTGAATTACCTCATTATTGACTCACACAGAATAATTTAATTGGAGGTCTTAATACTTAAACAGATGGGCTGAGCTGGGTTTTCCTCTTTTATTCCCTCGGGATGATAATTATTTAACAGAGATTATCAATGACTGTGACTAGAGTCTTCTTCATCTCATGTTGGACCTACCTAGTACTACCTTTTTGGTTGAAATAAATGTTCAAAAGCTAGTTAATATTTCTTCATTTCCAAAAAGAGTCTGTATCTACAACATTTGCTGTCTCTTGATACTCTTAGTGTGAAGATTTAACCTTTATAAGATTTATTCATTTCTCAAAACAAATCTGAGCCAGTCATTTTGCAGTGGTGACACTTGGTTCAAGGCAAATTTCTGACAAAAGTCAGCATGATTTCCTCACCTTTATTGTAAAAATACAATTATATAATAAAATAATTAAATAGGCATTAGGAAGTACAGTTATTTGTTTTTGAAAGTTCAAATCTTAGACCAACTTTTAAAAGAAATAAATATTGTACAATTAAACATTTTTTTTACTAATTTGTAACATAAATCCTTTACATGGAATGTCAAGTTGTAATCAAAACCTTCTTTTCTTTCTTTTTTCTGATTTATCAAACTTTAGTTCTAGAGTCACTTAATCCTCAGAGGACAGCTCACCTCTCAGAGTCCAGCTTTCTTTGTCTCAGCC
Source organism: Rousettus aegyptiacus (assembly GCF_014176215.1). NCBI lineage: Eukaryota > Metazoa > Chordata > Mammalia > Chiroptera > Pteropodidae > Rousettus > Rousettus aegyptiacus. The sequence goes on along the minus strand of NW_023416312.1, from coordinate 77,080,608 downwards.
ATGGGTAGTGTGTCTCCTTGCCTATACTATTTGAGTGGGGCCTAGAAAAGTCCTGGTTAACTTCTTTTAAGCTATGAATTGTTATTGAGATAATTGTAGATTTGCATACAGTTGTAATAAGCAATTCAAAGAGATCCCTTGTACACTTTGTCCAGGTTTCCCCAAGGGTAACATCTTGCAAAACTGTAGTATTACATCGCAATCAGAACATTGACATTGATTTAACCCACTGGTGTTACTCATATTTCCACAGTTTTAATTGTACTAATTTGTGTATATGCACACACTTGCATATATTAATCATATACATTTTTTTTCACCTGTGTAGATTCATGTATCTACTGCCAGTCAAGATATCAGTTCCAACAGCACAAGAATTCCTCGAGCTGCCTTTTTATAACCACGCACCCTCCCCAATTCTTGGCACTACTAATCTGTCTTCCATTTCTTAAATTTTGTTATTTCTAAAATGTTATATAAATATATACTTTTCAAAAGTTTTCTGTACTTAGAGTGAGAAACATATGCAGTGCTACAGAATTTCAAGAAGGGTAAAAGCCCTTTGTGTTTTTTACTCCATTTGAAGGAAAATATTTCCTACCGGCAGAGTAAAATTGACCCACTCTGGATATTTTACAAAGATAAATTCTAGTTTAGGGATGGTAACTGAAGACCCTCAGAAATGGGTACTGCTTCAAGTAATGGTTTCTATGAAAGGAAACTCTACCTGCCAGGTAGCGCAGACTGAACTTTGTGATTGGAGGGAATGAAGGAAAGCTTTTGCCTGAGACTCATATGTCGAAATTATCACACATATTGATAAATGACAGAATTCAAATGGAGCTTAAGAAAAAAATTTCATTTATATTCATAGTATCATATTCCATTTACTCTTCCATCTTGGAACCAAATGTTCAGAAAAAGTGTGCTTTCCTTCTAATAAAGATGTTACTATGGATCCATGGTCATTAGGATATATATAAGCTAGATGTTGTTTTTTCTGTGATGGGGAAGGACACCACATTCTCTTGCTTCCTTCTCTCAAACGGCAAAATGGCAAAAGGGGTTTGTGGGGAAGGCTGCTGGGTTAGGAGTCAATGGTTCTTTTCTCAATTGGCTTTGTGGTTTTACATTTCCCCTTACTATCCAGACAGACTGGGATGTTGTCACAATATCTTGCTCACATCTCACCTCCAGCCCCTTTCCTCCCCCTACTCAACACTCAACATTTGGATTTTAGCATCTCCTTTCTTCCCCTGCTCTGGAGTCATCTAAAGAATTTCATCTGCTGTATATTTCCAACAGGTCAATTAAAATTAGGGGAGAGGGGAGAAGAGAAAGAAGAGGAATAATAACAGCAAAGAAGAAATTACCAAGTATTAGGCAAAGCAAAGAAGGGCCTCCTGTTAGATTTCAGTGAAGCCATTGATCTGATCTTTTACAATCTTTGGGGACTGCCATTAGAGAAGAGATGAGTGAACTAACTGAAGTGGAAAAATTGAGAAATGAACATAGAGATTGATCTGGAAAACTAAACTCCCCCAAAGGAAAGACTTGAAGAATCCTAAAGCCAAAGGATCAGTGGTCCTTACTAGTACTATGGACTACATTCTATTTTAAAGGCAACTGGTATTAGTGGCTAAATAATGTAGTAGTATCTTGAGAACAAGGGAAACCTACCTGAGCTGTGTCATTTTGAATACCTATTAAAGAGTGAATAGAAGAAGCCAGTTTGAGAGACTCACTGTAGTGTGTAATTACGCACTTCGAAAGCACGGTTCATCCATGGATCTCAACGCACATTATCAACTTCAATTATTTTTCATAACACCTCTGTAAGACTATTATTCTCTATAGGCAGATGAAGAAATAGACAAAAAGATTATTACAAAGCCCCTTCAATCACACCATGAATCACCTGCTGACTCGCTCCTATTCCCGTTCTGTCATTTGACTTAATTGACCATTTCCAAATTAAGAGAAAATGCTTAAGCATAGCTTTGAGTGAATTTTGGCTTATATTTTTTGTTTCAAAGCAAAGGAGACTGAATTCCTTTTAAGATGGAATGCTGTTCAAAGAGTTATTATTTAATGGAATGTGTATGGAAATATATTAAAATATTATTCAAGACACATACCAGATGAACATGTAAGTCCTTCATTAAATGGCTCCATCATTAACCTTGCATAGAAAACAAAAGAAAACACCAACAAATATATCATATACAATCATAAAGATTAGGTATCTGGAATGGCCTTCAATAATCTCAGATTTCTTAGTTTGGGTCGCACCACTCACATGAAACCTACTGCAATTATTGGGCTACACCCTTATTTGTCCTCTTGTGTCCCAGTAATAATGATAGTCTATACTACACAATCTAGTACTGTATCACACTGTATTTATGCTCTTTTATTCTTTTGATTTTTAAAGTTGAAAAACACAGTGATTACCAATGGCCCCTGTATTATGTTTAGAATGGGGAAGAATACCTTGTGAATGATGAACAGAAATCTCTTTCCGCGAATAAGACTGTAAACTCCAAGAAGATTCAGACTGGGTCTTGTTTTTTTTTCTATCACTACCTCCCAGAATTTCTGAGCACACTGCAAGCTCTTAATATACACTGTTGGTATGATTTGATAGGATTAAGAGTTGTTGGCGGAGGCAAACAATGAAGTGGAACAGGGCTTCATCAAACTCGTTAAACAAGTGGCTTCATTTGAATGTATATTTCAATCAGAAAGGAACCTACCTGAGATATGTATGTTTTATACAGCCCCAACAGTCTTAGAATTGGTGATGTTTGCTTGGTGAATGAATATACTTTCTCTTATCCCCCACATACTTCACAAAACCTGCTTTAGAAGATAGTTTACTTGTTTCCTGCTCAGAAATTCAAAACCTATCATACTGTTATAGAACAGAAAGAGTTCAGGAAGAGTTCGTCCACCTGGTGCTAGCAGAGTCGAACACTGAACACTGAGAATTGCAGTAGGGAAAGATTGGCTATTTTATTGATGAATAGTGCCATCTAGGAGAACAGGAAGCTAACACTCAAAAGCCCAAACTCCCTGATGGTGTGTAAGTTACAGATTGTATAGGACAAAATCATAAGACACTGTGGGTTAGGGGTTCACGGTCGTGCTGGGAGTTGATTGGTTGAATGAGGTAAGGGTAATGAATTATTTCTTTAGGTCTAGAGGACAGTTCTGAGGCATTTTCCTGCATCTCTCTATCCAGTCTCATGGGAAAGTAGCTAGGGAGGCATTCCACCTTAGGGCTCAGGAACTGAAACAAAACTTAGGTCAAGATGTTTTCTTTAGCTCATCTTCTGCTGCCCCGGGGATTGCTTACTATCCAAGGGAAAGGCCAGGTCTCTGGGAGGTATATATAGGTGATTTCTAGAGCTAGGATTTAAAACTAAATTTAATAAAAGTCATAAGGACCCTCAGTTTCAATACCAGCCTCAATTTCTCTAATCTATAGGGGAAAAAAGAGACCAAATTTATCCTAAATGTGTAGCCAAGGAGACCTAGTGCACATAAAGAGCCTTTGAGAATTCTCAACAAATGTCTTTGGACTGCTCATTCAAAACCTCCATTTTTACTTCTTCAGGCGTGTCACACTTTCTTGATTCTGAGCTCTGCAAAAGCTTCTCACCTAGGCAGAAAAGCAGAATTCTCTTCCTCCCTCCTTGACTATTTCAAGGGCTCCCTCCTCCAAGAAACTTTCCCCCAGACCCTATCCCAAACAGTATGAATTAGATACAGTTCCTATTTCCCTTCAGTGCTCTTGTGACAGAATGGACTCACTAGCACCTAGCACAGAGCCTGGAACATAGTGCTTAATATTTGTTCATAAAAAATATTTGTAGAAAATTAGTATTGATTCTAAGCTGTATTATATTTGTCAACGCACAACTTTGAGATAAGGAGGTTTTCCCACTCTGTTCATTTATTATTTTTTTCATTAATTCCTTCACTTGTACATCTATGTACTGAAAAAATTAACTCAGTACTTATTAATGGACTAGACAGCATGCTACTCATTGGGGGCACAGTGATTAGGGAGACATGCTTCCTGACCTCTAACGTTTGTCTTGGCAAATGTAGTAAAAAGTTTTCTTTCTTATTTCCAAATTCTTGAGACCAGAAACATAGTTATAAATTTGGGTTTTCTTTTGGAATTATTTTTGCAATTCTAGTTGAGTAGATATGCTTAGGACCACATATACCTATTTATTACTTCTATTTGGTTTTGTGGTTTGGTATTATTTGGCCAGCCAGGTCTTGCCATCCCAAAGAGCCTGGATTTGGACATATATACTCAAAGTTCAGACAGCGAGGCAGCCAATTTGGCTAATTCATGCCAAAAATTAGCTAGAAACATTTTTACTATCTATAAGAATAGCTTGACTGGTGATTCACTGTATGATTTAGGTGAGTCACATAACCTCTATGTCTGGGGTTCCTCAGCACTAAATTACAGACATGCTAGGAATATAATGAATGAGAGACACAATGGCATAGTGCAAGAGTACTAGACCAATTATTTTATCATCCCTAAATTTATCTGTTTTATATATTCTTATTTTCACATGTTAGAAAACATATCTGACCTGACCTAACTGCCCAAGTAAATCTATTTGAGGGCCACTTGAATGGCAGGGTTTATGAATACAATTTCCACAACTGTATACAGCAACAATTTCTTCAACCAGCTATGCACCATTACCTGTACACTTCTGATTTAAATCCAGGAGTAACCATGCAGAGAGTGGAAAAGAGATAATGTATATAAAAGTTTTCGAGAGCCACAGAAATCACCAAGAAAACTGTATAAATTAATTTCATCACTATTATATATCTGCTTAATGAGATACTGGTCCATGAATGTTTCATTTTGTGTGAAACTAACCCATAATTAGTCCAGTAAACCCTAATTAGAGTAATAATCCCTTGGGCTTATATGAAGGGTTTATACTTTTTGAAGCTCTTTCATGTACATTTACTCATATGATCTTTGCAACAATTCTCTGAGGCAGGCTGAGCAGGGATTATTTCCTCATGTATTAATATTTTTATTATATTTTATTTCATATAATTGACCAAATATTGATTTATAATTCATACTGAGTATAGGTATTTTTACTGAATTCTTATAGCTCATATAAGAATATAATGTATCTGGTTCATGGTTAAATAACAAGAAAGTTATAAGTACAGTAGAGTACATTCTTTTTAGTAATCAAATAACAAAAAAAATCTAGTTGAAAGAACAACAGGTTTTTCCAGATGAGTTAGATCATCCTCTTAATGATTAATACAGGCCTTTGTTAAATTTCTACTGGGAAATTCATGCACACTGTTTATTTAATGAAAAATAAAATTATTTTAGCAAGATTTTCTCCACTTCAGATTAATTTTATGGGGGGAGATTTAGTCTTTTCATATAAGTTCCTCTAAAACATCAGTAAGTGTTCATGAACATACTTGTGTTGTTTTTTTTTCCCCTCAGTACAAATGTCAGTAATCTGGCAGAAGCAGAACTTAATCACTGCCAAACAAAATTCCGATATTTAATGAGAAAATACATGTTTGATGTTAGCCAAAAATGCAAAGTCCCTTATATAAGCTAATGGAATTAAAGAGATATTCCTAGTACTTAGTTACAGAACAAAGTTAAAGAAGCACAACACACATACTTAAAGAAAAATAACCCTCAAAATAAGTTTATGTAACAAATGAATATTTATAATTTTGTATGTAAATACATTTTTGGAATAGTACAGTTTGTTGAAACAATAATTGGATTTTGTAGCACGATCATTGTTTAAATACTATTACCTCCATTAATTATACCCTACTCTTTTATTTTTACAAATTTAAATTCTTCTGGGAAATTAAAAGGAGGCAGTAACAAAGTTTTGTTTCTCTTGGGTTCTTATTCCTTACTTGTTTTGAACCAATATTTTCACAATGTTTATTCATAAGCCTAAAGTTAACAAGTATAGCCTCCTGCAACAGATTTCTTATGCTGTCATCAATTATGGTGCCTATAGGGTCTTGGAAATCTCAAAATAAACAAATTAAGGTTGGGGAAAAAACCCTTAAGCAGACCAACTCTATACAAAGCCAAGTGGCTAGTTATGGAAGTATTCATTATAAGCAAATTAGTGTTTTCCAGAAAAAGAAAAACTAAGTCCACTGCCTAACTTTCATCTAACCTTACCGACCTTAAGAATTTTATTTTGGTTACAGTTAGAGACCAATAGTGACCTGTGTGTGTGGATTTATGCAACTCTGAAGGCCTTTTAGAGATCTAAGACCACTACGCGAGTTTCATTTTGGTTCTTTTGTGCCACGGTTACTTAAAAAACTTGACTTGATAAAGTATTTAGAACTGCTAGTTACTAAGAATTGGACAGGTTGACCTCCTCTAACTCTTAAATTCTATCATTGTAGATTATCTGCTCACATTTCACTGAAGCTTTCACTCTTTCTCTAAAAGTGCAGGTCTGTCTGTTCTGTACAATTTCAATTGATTGCTCTCTCACTAGTACATATGAGTGTCTTCAAATACTTAAGTCCTTCATTGCTTGATTGGACAATAGTTTAATACAGTGAGCAATGTGGGGCTATTTTGAATTTAGCAATGAAAGGGCTGAAGATTGTCTCATTACAAAAATTCAAAGAGAACCGTATGCAAAAAGTTTTGTTGAAAAGTAGAATTAGAAGACACCTTCAGAATGTTGCATTTTATGCCTTCACATTTTGGTAGGAGAAAATATGCAACTGAATCAGTAATATGGAAAAGAAAGGCAAGGATGACAGTCATTTGCAGAGGGCTACATCAATTTGATTTACAGGTTTCAGCCATTTAGTTCTTTCTGGATTTAGACCCCATACCACATTCCAGTGGTTTTCAAACTTTAGCGTACATCAAAACCACCTAGGCGGCTTTTAAAACAGATTGCTGGTGTCACACCTGTTTCTGACTCAGTAGGTTTGAGATGGGGTCCAATGATTTCCATTTCTAACAAAATCTCAAGTGATGCAGATGCTGCTGCTCCCTGAGCCACACTTTGAGAATCATTAGGTATCCATCCATATACCATGAAGTTAGACTACTTTTAATAAGTACATTTATCCTATAGTTTATAAGCAAATTACAAATTAGTGAGAACATAGTTTAAAAGTATTTTTTAAATGATAATTAGTTTTGAGTGGGGTTTTTAACCTTCAAATAGGGGAAAAGACAATAAATTTTATTAGTTTCAGGTATACAGCACAATGATTAGGCATTTATATAATTTGTGATTTTCCAGTTACTCTATTATCCATCTGGCACCATACATAGCCATTACAATATTACTACCTATATTCCCTATGCTGTACTCTACATCTCCATGATTGTTTTGTAACTAATTCATACTTCTTCATCCCTTCATCTTTTTTCACCCTTTCCCCCAGCTCCCCTCCCCTCTGGCAATCACGTTTGTTCTGTTTTTCTTTTGTTTCTTTTGTTCCTTAGATTCCGTATGTAAGTGAAATCATGTGGTATTTGTCTTTCTCTACTTACTTCACTCAGCATAATACCCTCTAGGTCCATCCATATCATTGCAAATAGTAAGATTTCATTTTGGATGGTGGCTGAGTAATATTCCATTGTACATATATACTGTAACCTCTTTGATTTTAATTCTTTAGATGTCCATTGAAATTTAGCAAAAATAATAGTGCTAAAGACTCACACATTGATGTAAAAAAATGTTCTAGTCTGGTATAGGTACATAATTACAGGAGAAAGGATATGATGCCTAGGATTTGTTCTAGAATATGCCAACAAAAATTAAAAGGGAGGGGAAATCCCAGATGAAACAAGATTGACAAAATATTTGTTGAACCTAAATGAGTACCATAAAGTTCATTATATTTTCCTACTTTTGTATGAACTTGAAAATTTCTGAAAGCTTTCAAAATTCACATCTTCATCAATATTCACAGACGTGTAACTGACACGTAAGAAACGTGGACTGCATTTAAAACAAGGTTCTTGGTATATCTCAGATAACAGTGATAACATAGTCAAGGATTTGAGTCATTATAATAGATTAGGCCTGAAATACAATTCTTGATTTAAGAATCTCCATTGTGGCCAGGAAGGGGTAGGGAAAAGAGCCACTTGAAATATCTAATTCTAAACTCTGCCTTTAAGGATTCTTTATTCCTATCCCTCTTTATCCCATCAGATTGCTTGCAGCTTCTGAAACATTCTGGGCCTGCTGCCTCTACAGACTGACAAAAATCCTTTTCTACTTACTGCCTGCCTGCCTCAAAAGGGGTAGTGGCTTTTAAGTCCCTTGCTTTTTGAAGCTTCGTTGTGGTGACTATACTATCACTTGGGACAACCAGGCCATATTTGTGGGGAGGAGAATGTTATTATGGTTCATATTTTTATACTTTTGAAAACCAACTTTTCATGCACTTATAGAATTACATAAATTAATATGAAAAGACTTTTAATGATGATTTGACGTGTACCTTAATGCCTGGCCCAACAGCATAAGATGTATTTAGAAGGTTACATTTTAGTACTTTTAAGAGGGTTTATTTTTTTTCTGCGAAAAAATATAACATATACAAAATAATATTTTAAAGAATAGTACTTTATTGAATATGTCTTATTCACAGAAAAATAAGCTTTAATCTATAACTGCCAGATTATGCAGTGGAAAGTAATTTTCTTAGTTGTCCATATTGATGGAAAGGTTTCTACTAAATGAAAAAACAAAATTATATTCACAAATAGTTATCTGAAAACATTTCACATGATTAAGTCGGTCATTCTGTCAGGTTAGAGAAAGTATAACAATAATGAAAAGATACAAAACTAACGAAAATTACATTAATGCCTTTGTTATATCAAATCAAAAATGCAAATTTGTAACTAAGTATAGACAAAATATACTTAATTTTAAAAGTTAGTGATACAGAATAAGGATGCAGTAAATGCCAAAAAATCTATACACGTATCTGCAAACTTTAGACTTCAAAATAGAATCTTACCACCAAAACATTAATGTAGTATTGTACAATCTGAAGATATATGTATTTGATTGTCCTACTGTATTAGTTATAAAGTGTAATTTAATATGTAATGAAAGTTATGATACAGAAGAAAGAATAGCTGAAAAAATAAACATTTGAGATCTCCCAGGAGAGGTAGCTTGAAGTTTTCCACCTTCAAACTATGTCCCAGTCTGGGCTGCCACTAATTAGCTATATAGCTTTAAACAAACAACTTCCCCTCTGAGCCTCAGTTGCCTCATATGTAAAATGAGGGTGATAAATTAGATACTCTCTAAGGTCACTTCTAGCTTTGACACCCTATAATTCTATTATGCTACAAATGAAATTCACATTGTGATAAGGTATATGAGTCAAACTGAAACTGACTATGAGGTGGGAATAAGCCAATTGTTTCTATTATGAAAGCTGAATTAAAGAATAACTTTTTCAAGTTTTAAGAAAGAAATTTAAATATTTTTAAGGACTTGACCTATTTATTATAATTTACATCTTAGCTATGAGAAACATCAAAAAAGATGAGGAAGAATAATTGAAAGATTACCATGTAAGTTTTAGCCCAAATTTCCAGAGTCAAGGCAAACCTGGAGGCTAACAGTGTTAGGAAGGGAATTAACATTTATAACAGGTATTTTACACACTTAGTTCTCTTTGAACTCTCATAACTGTAAGATAGGTATTATTCTCATTTCACAGATGAAGAAATGGCTACTTTTTTTTTAAAAGCAAATTTCACTAAAAAGATCTACATCTGTCAAATATTCCCTTCGGTTTTCTAATTTCTCCCATGGAAATGATATAAAAGAAATCCCACTTCTCCCACACCCCTGCCCCTTTCCCCCATATTCAACATCTGGGTAATCAGGAAATAAAATGAATTAGATCTAAAGGGCACAATACATGCGACTAATGCTGTGGTGGTAGTTTCCCATTCATAGAATTCAAAATACCAATTGTATCCACTGAAATGAAAACAAGAAAAAAAACCTACCCAAATTTAGCTATTATAACAACAAAAGATCATAATATACAGAGCCAAATCATATATACACTTACCCTACCCCATCTTAGCCCCTAACCAAAGGAAAAATAGGAAAAACAAACAACAAATCTAGCAGGAAAGGCAATACAAATTCATAAATTAAAAAACTGGAATTTACTTTACAAACACATTAAACCCATTTCGCTAACATTAACACAAAACTTTTGATCAGTACAAATAAAGATAACTATTACGAAACAAACTGACTCTTCACGCGACTAAAATGCAATAGGTAGTGACTTTGAAATATTAGAGTGCACTTTATACAGAAAAGGAAATGTCTCCATGTAGATCCTGAGAACTATTCTGAAAAGGGGAGAGGCAGAGAGTTGGATCTGGTTATATTTTTTACCTTGCAAGTGACCATTTTTTGCGCAATTAGATAGATGGGAAGGATCCAGTGCTTTTTATGGTGTAAACACAGACAAACACTGGTTAAGTCTTAAAAAATTTGAAGTTGGAGTGCTGAGTGATTTAAGACCCCAAAGCAACAGGGTTTCTAAACAATTCTGAAACTTGTTAGTCATATCAGCTTCATGCATTAAATTTCACAACTCACAAGGAGAAAAAAGTGTTGGTTAACTCTAAGCATACAAATTTTAAAAGAGTTTTAATGAACTGAGGCTCCTAGAAAAGGAAAAGTCTTATGTTAAAACAATTCAGTCCTTGGCCAACAGCTACATTGAACTAACTGCCTGTCTTAGAGCTGATGTGTCCTGGAAAACACACTTTAAAAAACTTTAACACTTTCCTCATTGTAATTTAAATTTAAATCTTATACTATACATGTAAAATTTAACTTAATGGCTATGACTAAAACAAAAGCATGACAGTCACTATTTTTTTTAATCCTAATTTAAATTTGCAATGCTTTAAATATCAAATCAGTAAACAGAAGTTAGAACATGACAATACCTTCTCTTAGAAACTGCAACGATAATTATAATTTTCAACAGTTTCACTCTCAAATTTTTCTCTCAACTCTACAACAGGTCATTGTGAGAATTTTATAATATAAAGTCTGGGTGTTCTATGAAACATTTTAAACTTCCATTTTTTATTTATATTGATTCTTAATCAAGTTTTCTCTTTAATATTAAAACACCTATTCTTTCCTTGTCAATATTTTATAATTTCCAAGAGGTTTTTAAGGATCTTGAGAGAACATTTATTTCAGAAATACCTACTACTATTACTAGTCAAGAAAACAGGTAGAGGAGAGACTTGACATTTTGTCCTATATACATCTTAATCATTGTACAGGTAAAAACTCACATGAAACTTTACATGATATGAGAATCTCAACATGGAAAGCTTTCACTATAACTACGAGCAGTGGGTACAAACATGCTTCTACTTTTATCTACATAAGCTGACAGATGTTTAAAATACTGAGTTAACAAAGATCTTTTAGTAAAGTGACTTAGGCAGGCTTAAACTAGCAAGGATTAAGGATGAATCCTTACTAATTAATTGGAAGATCTGAGACATATTTTATATTTCATTTTACAAAATCAGGAATATTTATTTTGAAACAAAAGAAGACATGGTCTACCTGTCAGAAAACTACCACTCAGAAATATTTTTCACCCACAAAGCAGGACAAACATAAAGACATTTAAATTTCACATTGGCACCAAAAAGGTTAACTGCCCTGCCTTCTTGGATTAGAAAAACTAAAGCTGAGCAATAAGTAGTTTTGCAGGCATATGAACATGCCTAAGCCTTTAAATCAGTAAAATATTTTCTAAAAACTGATTACAAAAGTAACACATACTTACAAAAAATTCAACAGAACAAAGTGAAAAAAGGAGAAAGTGAAAGGTCCCTGTAAAGTCCCTCTAGGACCCACCCACACCCCCCTTAAGAGAAACCAAATTTAACAGTTTGGTGCACATATTTCCAAATCTTTTGTTCTGTACATATATAAAATGCATACACTTTCATTTGGCTCATTCAATACACAGAGTGTTTTGCTACTTGCATTTTATACTTATTTTTGACATCTTTCCATATCAGTACATGTAGGTTAGATGGCATTCTATCATTAATTACTTTGACAATAGCAAAATCATTTTCTAAGATTAACCACCCAAGTATGTGTGTATAATTTTAAAAGAAAATCCTAAAACACAAACATCTAAAAATGATCTCTGTCTTTCTATCATTGCAGAACTGTTCTTTCCTTTTTCACACAAATTATGATTGGGAGATTAATCTCTACATTTACACAGAATGCTCCATTTGTTAAACCTATCTGAAAAGAATGAAACATTTAGTTGATTAACTCACTTAAACTTAGAAGCTAAGTCAGTGTACTACAAATATACATTGTGATCAGTTACAATAAATATGCTTCTTAGTCTAGGGTTTCAATGAGATAACAGGAAAAAAATAGGGTAGATAATATAGCTAATATTTTGAAAAATCTAGAAATTCAAGTTCTAGATTGCTAAGATTGCTAACTCTAACACCACAGTTTACATTTTCTTCTACTTGGAAGCAAATGTTAATGGAATTCAATGCTGTATTTAAAGTTGGTTCACATCACATATTCAGTCAGGGTAATAAGAATATAATACATCTACTGTAGAGTTAGATTAAGACATAAAAATTTTTTGTTTGAAAGTAATGACTGTGTAGCACATGGGACATTTATCAACTGCTTCAGAACACTGTTTACAAGTGACCAGATGTCCACAAGGAATAAACACTACAGCAATATTTCTATCCATACAGATTTTGCAAAGCTTCTCCTCTTGCAGGAGCCTTAGCTGCTCTTCAGTACTAATCTCTGCACAAAGAGAAAAAAAAAATGAGTTAACTGTAGACTTAGTTGTTTAAATTCTTCGAAACAATATGAACCCCTACTATGTGCCAGGCACTACTAATCAAATGTTGAGAGATAGGATGACTCACACATGGCATCTGCTCTTAAGTAGCTTGAATGCTAGTAGGAGGGAAGGTAAGCACAAAGTACAAAGTGGTAAGTGCTATAATAAAGTTATGTACAGAGACAAGGTGAGAGAACAAGTCCTTCTGTTCAGACTAGGTGGGGAAGCCTTCACAAACTGGCAGCAGCTGAGGGGGGTGAGGCAGAGAGTGGAGTGATATTTAAACACAGCAATTCGCCAGGCAGAGAAGCAAGGGTCAGGTAAAAAGTAGCAAATAGAAGGGGCCTGGCTTATTCTGGAAGTGGAGGGACACTTCTAAAGTGAGACAGTTAGGATCTGGTGACTGGATGTGAGGGATGAGGAAGAAAGAGGAAATCCAGTTGATTTCAGGATTTCTAGTGTGGCTGACAAGAAGATGGAATGCCAATAGGAAATATAAAAGGAGGTACAGGATTGGGATTTTCAAGATATTTTTGAGGTATTTTCAGGGCATCCATATAAAACTGTCCAGGAGGCAATTGGAGAGTCAAGTCTTGATGTCAGAAGTCAGGGCTAGAGATTTGGGTATCATCAGCATGCACTGAAGTACTTAACTCAGCCTTTTCCAAACTAAGTTTCGTAAAATGTCAAATATATCACAAAAATGTGTTTTGTGGTCTTAATATAACTATGATGATGACGACGTTAATGACAACAGCAGTTAGCAGTAATACAGCACACATTACCACTTGCTATAATAGTGTCTAACTATTCCAAATGCATTACATATTTTAATGATCTTTGTAATTATTGTATAGCAGTGGTTTCCAAATCTGGTTTCACATGAGAATCACTTGGGGGCATTGTTAACAATAAATTCCTAGGCCCCATTCACCCAATCTAAAATTTTGGAAGTTGAGAACACTGGCATTTGGGAACCATTGTTATCAAGTTCAGGGCAGTGTAATGTAGTATACGTCTCCTCTTAGAAATTCACAATACATTTCCCTATTTAACTATGGAGCTCCTTTTTCATGTTATCTTTTAACAAGTTTGGGAAATAGTGGTTTAATTTATTCAACAAATATTTAACACTTAACTAGGTTCCAGGCACTAGAGATGCAACAATAAACAAATATATAGACAGACCCCAGGCCCCCAATAGTTCATAGACAAATAAGGAATACAAGCAGACTGGAAATTATTGTACAGTGTGATGATAAAGGTAGTTACATGTTATGAAGAACACAGGAAGGGTGTGTGGATATGTGGATATGTGTTTGGACACATCAAGGGAAAGCTTCCTAGAGAAGAGTATACCTAAACTGGGTCCTAAAGGAGTAGGAGTAAACTAAGAGACGGAGAAGGCCTTGGGAGACGGAGGCAGTGGAAGAAGGGTGACCTAGACCAGTAGGCCCCAACCTTTTTGGCACCAGGGATCGGTGCTCCTATGAAAATTTAATGCCTGATGATCTGAGGTGGAGCTGAGGGATGCCAGCTCTGGAGAATGGCTGCAAATACAGATGAAGGTTTACATGCTTGCCCACAGTTTACCTCCTGCTGTGCAGCTCAGTTAAGGACTGGAACCGGTCCACATCCCAGGGGCTGGGGACCCCTGGTCTAAACAAAGAAAATGACATAAGTAGGCTCCAAGGGGAGAGAAAGAACAGAGCCTACAAGTCTACAGGCAAGGCTTGGGAATACAATTTGAAGGGGAAACAGCCTGAGATGAGGCTATAGAAGGTTAAGAGCAGCTTGACCATCTACTATTTGGCAACCCACGGAAAGGAGCCCAGGGAGACAGTGATGGATTTTCATCTGGAGAGAGATATGCTCATATTTGTGCTTCAGAAAGGTTTCCCTGGCTAGGGGTGGAGGAAATGATTATTTAATTTTTTTTTTCTTAGAAGACAACCTCCTGAGCATAATCGAAACTACAGGTTTAAACATGGAACTTATCAGAGACAAAATGATAAAGTAGTTGCCCTCAAGAAGCTTGTCTAATGGGAAGGACGAAAAAGAGAACAGTTGCAAAATAATGCTACAAGTCCCATAATAGAACTGAGTAGAGAAGAGGGAGCTCAGAACTCTGCTATGGGCACTGGGGAAAACTTCAGAGATGTGACCTCTGAGCTGAGCATTGAAGGATGAGTTCACAAGATGGATTTAGGGACCCAAGGGTGTAGTGGGGAATAAGAACAGGTTTACAGATAGGGAAAAGGCATCCGGCACAGAGGAAACAACATAAGGGATGGCATTATAAACTGACTTATGTTATATAAAAGCGTATGACCAAAAAAGTCAGGATAAACTATATATTCATGTCGTTGTCATAACTAGCAGTAATCAGCATGAATTCGCCTGACTTGGTTAAAGGAAAGCACCGTGATGACGGACGGGCTCTATGCTGCCAACCAAAAGCAGAACTTGGAGGTCATGCAGCAAAAGCAGAAAAAGGCAAATGAGAAAGCCAAGGAGGAACCCAAGTAGCTTTGTGGCTTCCTGTCCAATTCTTCTTGCCCTTTGCCTGTGTGCCTGCAGCCAGTTCAACCATGCTTGAGTTTCTTCCTGTAGTGCTCACGGGTCCCAGCACCGATGGTAATCCTTTTGCAGGGAGTGGTGCAGCCGGTCGGTCCCTTTTGTGCTTCCTCCCCCTCAGATAGCCTCTCTTCCCTTTCCCAGTGGTTTTTTTTTTCCTGTGGGGCTCACCCCAAGGTATTAATAGTAGCTTTGTAATTAAAAAGAGGAGGAAAACAATGAAGTGATGTATGCATTACTTTTGAATGTGATGCTTCAATGACTAAAAAAGTACACTGAACCAGACACCTAAAATTTATAGAGACAGAAAGCAGAATGGTGGTCGCTAGGCACTGGTAGGAGAGGAATGGGGACCTGTTGTTTAATGGGTACAGAGCTTCAGTTTTTTTAGATGAAGAGTGTTCTGGAGATTGGCTGCACAACGATGTGAATGTACTTAACACTATTTGTATACTTGAAAATGGTTAAGATGGTAAATTTTATGTTGTGCATATTTTACAAAAAAAAAAAAAAAAAGGGAACACTAGACCAGAAGTCAGGAAACCTGAATTTCACTCCCAATTACCTGAATCATCTTGGGCATCAGTGCAATTGCACTGCAGTTTTCTTACTGAAGTAATGAAAGTTATGTGATCTTTAAGGTTCCTCTTGGTTCTGATTGTTGAGATTCCATTTTAAAGACTACAATGGAATGTCATGCATACCAAACACTAATATCAACTCTACTTTTTCTACCTCATTTCAGCATTCTATATACTTACTTGAGATGGTGATGCTCTGGGCATAGTTCCCCCACCCCCCATCCCCAGACTAATAGTTTACCTCTGGTAATACTTCACTTTAGCCTCAAGAATAACTATTGGATTCTACCATCCATTCCTATGGCACCCTTTCCCTTCTACTTCCTATAAGACCCTCTTCTAGGTCAAGAGGTTTCTGGTATACTAGCAATAAAAGCAATATAGTTAGACAACTTTTTATGTTATTTGCTATTATTCTGACATTATGTTAAACCACTTCTAGAGTAAACTGATGTGATTCATTTTACTATCAGAGCAGATCCATGTGGAAAGACTGATGAGAAATGTACACGGGTTATTTGACTTGTATATTACATACAATAATATACACGTAAGGGTTAAAATAAGCACCGTGGCATACAAAGAACAGGGCTTTAATTTTTAAAAAGAAAGAAAACAGAATACTGATTTTGTACTATTTTTAGAAGACTGTTTACTGAGGCATTCTGTGTCACACAGCCACTGGGTACTGCACCTAGGATTTCTCAGTAAGCAACAATATTGGTACTTTTTCTAAAAAATTCCACCTGCTTTAATTCAATTGGACCCACCCGCTACTTTGTATAGAATCAAAAAAGTCTTAGTGCCAGTCTCTCCTCCTCAGCTTTTCTCTGGGAAGAGAAACAGGCAGCAGCCCTAGCATGAGAAGATAGCCTGTATCAATTACCTGCCTCTCAATTTAGTGAGAAAAGGTCAACTGATGAATTCCAACCCTTGCCTCTGAAAGCTGCCATTTGCTTTGGCCCTCCTCCCTACTATACCATCCTAGCTTATAGTCTCAGTGATAAGAACCCTCATTAACTCTTATTGGATAGAGAAGACACCCACAATGCATTCTGTCTCTTGTTCTCTTCCTACTGCAACCCACTATATCCTTCTGGGGCAGACAACACCTTGAGGCACAAAAAATTAACACCTTATTGTCAAACTTAAGCTTAAGTTGTGGTTAAGATGCAGGGAAAAATGACATAATCACTTGTATTTCCATTGCAGTACAAAGATGACCAAGTAAATGGTTGATTTTACCATCACCAACACAAGTGGCACTATTACAGGTATGAAATAAATGCATCTTTAGGATAAAAGTAGTACGCTTTCTGTTGAATATTTTAAATCAACTGATAGGATTTTAAGTCACTAATGTTATACTGTTTTCTGACTTAATGTAATTATCAGAATAATGTTTCAAAAGTATCTGAAATAACAAAGATCACAAGGTTCTTTCCTGTAAAAAAAATAAGTAAACTTTTACTTTCAGTTAGCACTATGTGAATTCTCATCTTTTAGGAGAGGTGGTCAAGGGCCTAAAGAACAATGATTATAATAAGGTACCCTTTTTGGTACCTTAGCCTCAAGAATAACTATTGGATTCTACCATCCATTCCTATGGCACCAGTTTGACATCTTTATATGCCTCTTCTACATTATTTTATACACTTTCTATATGATTCACAGTATTAAGATGCTATTCATTCAAGTTCTAGTCATATGACCCCTTTATATGAAAAGTTGCAGAATACACTATGTCTAAAGTTTCAACTATAAAAAACTCATTCTACACATAATGATAAAAGTTAGCTTTTGTTGTTCTTTATCTAAGAACATAAATTCACATTTTTGAAATGAATGGATCGGTGGATCCTACTTGGATCCTGATTAGAATGAATCAACTGTAGAAACATTTTTAGACAATGGGATAAATGAAAACCAACTGAGTTTCAGATGACATCATGGAATTACTGTTAACTTCATTAAGTGTGATAATAGTATGTAATAGACTAAATATCCAAGCCTTTCCAAAATTCATAAGCTGAAGCCCTAACATCCAATGTGATGGGACGTGGAGATAGGGCCTTTGCTATATAATTCAGTTTAGATGAGATCATGAGGGTGGGACTACATGATGGGATCAGTGTCCTTAAAATAAAAGAGAGAAAAAGAAACCAGAGTGCTCTCTTTCGGCAATGTGAGGACACAGAGAGAAGGCAGCCTTTTGCAAGTCTGGAAGAAGTCCTGATCAGGAACCAAATCTGCCTGCACCTCTATCTTGGACTTCCCAGCCTCCAGAACTATGAGAATTAAATGCCTGTTGTTTAAGACACCCTGTCTATATTACTGTTCTATCAGTCCGAGTAGACTAATGCACTAGGTGAAGGTTAGGTTAAAAAGTCCTTATCTGTTATTTATTGAAGAGCCTGTAGGTAAATGATATATAGGATATCTGGGATTTACTTTGAAATATTATAGCAAAAAAAAAGTTTGGGAGAGAAATGAAACAAGACTGGAAAAGTGTTAATAATCACCGAGGCTGGTTGATGGGTATGCTGAGGTTCATTATACTGTTCTCTTCACTTTTGAGGATATGTGACATTTTTCATAATACAAAGTTACAAAAGTGTTTATTCTAAGGAGGATATGAGAGGAGGGAAATGAATGGGCCACAAAGTCAGGTAAGATACTATCCATAATGAAATGCTGTTGGGTGTCCTTTGCTTTTTAAAACCAGCCAGGCATACCTTTCTGCAATGAAGTCTGACTTGATTCATCTTGTATATTGTCTTTCTGAGCACTCACTAAATCTGCAACCAGAATCTCGAGTGATTTATAGTTGCTCCCAGATGTCTGAATTTTTTCCTCCATTATTTTCTTAATGTCTCTGAAACTGAACCCCATTCGTATAGCTTCATGTACCATAGGATTTTGGAAGATAGTATCATCTAAAACGAAAATTAGTAATGAAAAAGAACAGAGTTAAAAAAAATTATTTTTATTAACAGAACTCAACACAAAGTATAAAGAAAAATTTAAGCAGCAAGCAAAAAACCCAGCAAATTAAAGGTGCTTTGAAAGAAGATTTACAAATATTTAGGCACTTTCAGAATTTTACAATAATTGAAAATGCAGTATTTTGTAGCACTACATATTGAGATTAGGTGCTTTAAAGATTGTGATAAAACGGTACAAGACAAGAAGAAGGTTAAGTGCTTTGAAAATCTGAATACTTTTCCAATCAGATGTATTCATTAACAACTAACCTAAGGTACTTAAAGAGTGGATGTCTTATGTTCTAAGAGACTGTGGTCAAGATGGTAGAGTAGGTAAACTATGTGCTTACCTCCTCCATGACCACCTGAAGATTACAAACTAAACTACAGAACAACTATCATTAAGAATCGCCTGAAGTGTAGTGGAACAGAAGCCCTATAACTAAGGATATGCAGAAAAAGCGACGTGGAGACTGGCAGGAGGGGCAGAGATGCAGAAAGGGCCAGTCATACACCCACGTGTGGTGTTTAAAAAGCAGGAGGGATTTCTTTTAGCTGCAGAGGTGCCCCGAGAAGTGAGAGGTCCTAGCGCCACATCAGGCTCCCCAGCCCAGAGTTCCACTGCCAAAAAGAGAAGGCAACACAACTTCTGGGTGTGAAAACCAGAGAAAACTGTAAGAAAAAGGACCACTGTAGTCCCAGGTGATCCTGTTAAAGTGCCCACTAAGTCACTTGCTCTGAGCTCTAGTGCTGGAAAAGCAGCTTGAAAGGCACCAGTGACATGCGGGGAGGAACTAAATTATTTGACTACAGGTCAAGGGCTGCAGGGGCAGTTTTCTCGCAGACAAAAATGCTGGCAAAAGCCACTGTTCCTTTGTTGAGCCCTCCCCCACCCAGCCTGCAGACACAGGCAGGTGCCATATTTGAGTCTCCATCAACCTGGCTAACATGGTTCCCCTTGCCCTGGTGATTTCCTGAGACCTCGCCCTACCCAACTTGTGGGCCCACCCAACCTGCTTCCAGTGGCTTTTCCACACAAATGGCCTGTCTTGGCTTATGCTATGGACTTTCCTAAAATCTCTAAAAGGTTCACAAACCCTAAACATGCAGCATCTGGCCTCGGCGTGCCCCATACCTCTTGCTATAAGCAGCCCCAACCCTGGCACTAGTAACAGCTGGCCTCGGTTTTCAGCTTAGTTTCTCTCAGGCACTTCCAAGCCCAACACAAGTGGCAACCATCTGCAGATCACTTTGTAGCTCATACAAAGTGGCTCCTGACAAAGCACAGGCAGCCCCTGACCTTGGCTTGCACCTGAATCCCTCCGAGAGGCCCCAAACCAACACACCTGGTAGCCAGCTTCAGACCACAGAAGAGCATCACCCAACCACTTCCACAAACAGCACACCCAAAGGGCAGACTGGGCAGGCACCAGAGCCCTGCTAAAGCGAATCCTGCTCTGTAGGGTCAGCCCCTGAACAACAACACATCCACTGTAGTCATGGCCAGTTCTCACAACTAATCAGCCTGAGGGTCAATTCCTCCCACTGACACGCCAACAGCAATCAAGGTTCAACTACAAGAGGGCACACACAACCCACACAGGGGACAGCCTGGAGCACCTGGCCCAGGTGACCAGGGAAGACTGCACCACTGGGCCCCACAGGACACATACTACATAAAGCTACTCTACCAAGACTAGGAGACATAGCAACTCTACCTAATTCATAGAAACAAACACAGAGGGGCAACCAATAGGGGAGACAAAGAAACATGTCCCAAATGAAAGAACAAAACAAAGCTCCAAAAAATTAACTAAACAAAATGGAGACAAGCAATGTACAAGATGCAGAGTTCAAAACACTGTTATATGGATGCTCAATGATCTCCACGAAGAGATAGGAAACATAAAAATGTAGATCGAAAACAAAAAAAAAAGCCAGTCAGAAATGAAGTTTATAATAACTGAAATGAAGAATACATTAGAGGGAATCAACAGATTAACTGAAGTGATTTGGAAGATAAGGTAACAGAAAACAAAACAGCAAAAAGAAAAGAACCCAAAACTATGAGGTAGTTTAAGAGGCTTCTGGGACAACATCAAGCACACCAACATTCACAGCATAGGTTACCAGAAAGAGAAGAGAGAAAGCAAGAAATCAAGAACCTAGTTGAAGTAATAATGATGAAAAACTTCCTTAACCTGGTGAAGGAAATAGACATACAAGCCCAAGAAGCATAGAGAGTCCCAAACAAGATAACTCAAAGAGGCCAAATCAAGACACACCATAATTAACACGCAAACGGTTGAAGACAAAGAGAGAATCTTAAAAGCAGCAAGAGAAAAGCAGTTACCTGCAAGGGAGCTCCCATAAGACTGTCAGTTGATTTCTCAACAGAAATTTTTCAGATTGGCCTGAAATATTCAAAGTGATGAAAAGCAAAAACCTACAAGCAAGATTACCCAGCAAACCTATCATTTAGAATCGAAGAACAGAGAAAGAACTTTCCAGACAAGAAAAAGCTAAAGGAGTTCATCACCACCAAACCAGTATTATACAAAATGAGAGACTTATTTAAGGAAAAAAAAAAAAGTCAAAAATATGAAAAAGCAAATGACAGTAATTACACATCTATCAATAAGTAGTTTAAATGTAAATATTAAATGCTCTAATCAAATTTTATAGGGAAGGTCTTTGCATATGTGTTTACAAGAGACTCACTTCTGATTGAAAGACATGCAGTCAGAAAGTAAAAGGATGGAAAAGATATCTCATGCAAATGGAAAGGAAAAAAAAAAGCTGGGTTAGCTATACTTATACCAGACAAAACACACTTTAAAACAAAGGCTATAAGAGACAAAGAAGGACATTTCATAATGATAAAGGGATCAATCCAACAAGGATATAACCACTGTAAACATTTGTGCATCCAACGCGAGAGCACCTAAATATGTAAATCGAATATTGATGGATGAAAAGGGAGAGATCAATAGTAATATAGTCTTAGCAGGGGACTTTTAACACCCCATTGACATCAAGGGATAGATCTTCTGGACAGAAAATCTATAAGGAAACAGTGGCCTTAAATGACACAATGACAAGGATTGAACTGATATCTTTGGAGTGTTTCACCCTAAAGCAGCAGAATACACATTCTCTTCAAGTGCAAATGGAACAAAAAGTTTTCCAGGATATCATATGTTAGGTCACAAAACAAGTCTCAATAAATTTAAGACTGAAATCATATCAAGCATCTTCTCTGACCACAACAGTACAGAACTTGAACAGTATACATTATAAGGGTGATTATTATCAAGAAATGTTACAGAATCTGTTTCTAGATAATTTAAAAAATACGGGCTGAAATAAATTTCTTATATTGTATTATTTATGCCCATTATAAAACCCATATTAAACAATATCAAAGTGGCTATCCTGTTCAAGCATATTTATAAAAAAAAATTATTCTCTTGCCTTGTTATCCTTAAGATACTAAACAGATGATGCTATAAGTATAGGGAGTGGGGAATCACCAGACATACTCTAATTTAAACTTTCTACTATTTTTGAAAGATGAAGCCTAAGTTGAGAATGAAATCTATAGTGTGATGTGAGATTCAGATGACCTTGTTTACAGTCCTAGTTCCACTAAGGCTTTGTCATGTAACTGTGGGCAGGTCACTTAACCTGACTCTGTTTCTTCATCTGAAAAGTGGAGATATTAATATCTTCTTTGCTTATCATAATATCTTTCTCTGCCCACGTTCTGGTTTTTAAAGATGTCTACAATGCATAAATAATTTTTCTGACAAAAACCTCTCTCTGTGATGCAGTAGGAGGTAAGCAAACCTAATCGTACCCCTTGGTGAAGAAGCTGGGGAAGGCACAAAGATGGCAAGGAATAAAGAAGCAGGTAGATTAGGGATGATCATTAGTAGAGCACTGGATTCATAATCCTGGATAACTAAAAAATCCTGAGGGACAAAAATACACTTAACTATTCCTTTAGTGATTTTTAACAAAAGAGATGATGGACATACTATAGCTGCTTCTTACTAACTTGGGAAAACCGTCCAACCTCCATAGGAATGTTCTGAATATATAAATATCTGATTAAAATTTATAGGTACTTCATTAATTCTTTAATTTATAGCAATTTCATCTCAAATAAATACACCTTGGGAACATGAAAGAATATGTTTTCCTTTCTACTCTATATAAATAAGTATAATAAATTGGCAATGAAAATAAAAATATATTATAATAAACATATTTACCAATTCTTTTAGTTAGTGATGGTGTTTTTTCAGCAGTTCTTCCCTAAAACAGAAATATGAATTATAAGTTAGAATTTTTTTTTAGTTTGAAAAGTAACAATCATGAATTTATAAATTGGCTTTGTTCTATTCCAACATATAAATATTCACAAGAGCCATAGCTTGATGAAGCTAGAAGGAAGTTAAAAAAATCATTTAACCCAATCCATTCACTTTACAGACAAGAAGCTGATGCTCAGGAAGATTAAACAATTTGATTGAGACAATACAGATGATAGCAGAACCATAATGGCAACTCTGGTCTCCCACTCTAGTCCCGGGCTCTTTCCGCATGATACTGATGCCTTGGTCACCCTACGTGACACTATTTCATTTTGATACATTTTTGAGATTTTAAATTTAAGGCTGTTTAAAACTTTTCACAGACAAAAGTAAAATTTCAGAAGGCTAAGGAATTAAATTATTTTAGTTCTTCAAGCCCATTTTTGCATATAGTGATACTTAAATCAGTCCGTCCTGATCCCCTTTTTACAAATTTCCTTCAGGTTAAGAATAACAAGCACTGTTCAAGATCTCCCCTTTAAAGCTCACCATACATTATTAATTTAATATGCTATACTGTCAATTTTACACCAAGAAATCATTGCAAAACAAATTATATAATATCTGAAAATATATATTCTACAATATTGGACTTACCACAGACTCCTCAAGTGAATGGGTTAAATGAATGCTGTTTATATATTCTTGCCCCTTCTCTTCTATAAGATATTTACACCTAAACAAGAAAGTTAAACTTTAGTAGCTGAAAAATTAGTAAAGTATAAGTAAACACATAATCTCCATCATCTCCACTTACTTGCTTTCCAGTATTTCTAAGGAGCCACAAAATAAAATGTTATTCAATTCCCCATCCAAATGTCATTTTAATGTTAAAAAAACATGCTCCCTTTGTTATGCTACTTATGCTAACCTCAGTAGAGCTAAACATATCAGCTTGACAACTGCCAAACTTTTAAGTACCTTAATTAAAAAAAAGTTTTAAATAGTTAACAAGTTTTATTTAGAAGATCAACCAATTGTACATTTAAAAGGAATTCTTTAGGCTTTCAACCTTTCCTTTTGAGGCTATTTAAGGTTAAGGTTTATTTTCAAGTGATTGCTCTGAAGTTTTAATTTGTATTATTTTGTAGGCCAAAAAATCACATCACTTCTGTATCTGTACTTTATTTTAAAGCAAAATGGCAAAGATATTTAGAGTATGTCATCATTCTAAAACACCATTGATTATAAGAATTCCTAATTTGGTGTTTAGAAATGGAATCATCTGAATGTTATAGACACAATATACAAGCAATGAATGTTTTTGTCACCAGAGAAGGCTTAGGTGTTTTTTTTCCCCTATAAAGTAGGTGACCCCATTTTTACAAACCTGGTGTAAATTTCAAGCCATGGTGAAGGCAACAATAGTTGAGGTGAAAAGTTATTCAAGTCTTCCCACTGCATAATGTCCAATTTGCCATTACTGAATGAACATTTAAATACCTTACCCTGGATACCACTTAGCATGTTGTTCCCAAGGGTCTTCACTAGGCTTCCAATCAGTTAGCCCTCCTCCACAGTGAAAGCACTTTACTTTATCACCGTCACCTAAGAAAACACACAAGTAAAAATACATGTATTTGTGCAATTAGAAGCTTACATACAAATAGCCTTTTTAACAGCATGAAATTAAGCATTTCTAAATTACATAAAAATCTCATAGCTTAAAAAACATTCAAATTCACATCTAAGTAACATACACAATTATTTGAAGAGGAAATACTAAATTCACAGATTCAACTTGAGGTATTTTACAGAAGACAAATATGAAATTGCCCTTTTTTGTGGAAAATTACGATTGTTACGTTCTTTTTAGCATATATCACTTGGGGTCATCAATACAACACTTTTTCCAATTATGAAACTTTAGCAGTGAAGTTCAGCATAATGAAATTACAAGTTAAAATTTCTCCAAAATTATAGCTATATGACACTAAACAAACCTTCAAGATTGCTATATATGTAAAAAAATACTGAATTGATATTTTGTATTTCAGCACAATTTGATCCTAAAGTAAATGAATTGGGTACTTTTTTTTCTGACTATCCTTGGAAGCCATTACACTAATGGCTGTTCCTGACATGTCTATAGTAGTCCATTTGAAAAGTACTCATTTGAAGTAAAATAAGGCATTATACAGGGCAGCTTTCAAATACAGAGTCTCTGTACAAAAGGCAGATATCAATTTTAATATCAATTTTACTAGCAGCCAAATTCTCTAATGTTAACTCTTCTTAAGCGGCATAGAGAAAATTCATGTAATACATGTACTGAGCACATACAGTAGGTGCTCAACAAATTATAGTCGGTATTACTATCAGACCCATTCTTTTTATCAGGGTTATCTATCATCTTTTGCATGTTATCCTTCTCCAAAAAACAATCACATGAAGATAAACATGACTCATAATATGGCAGTCTTTTTCACATAAATTCAGTGGTTACATTGCATATTCAACCTAAGGTTAGTGAAAAATGGTGATATAAATAATCATGCCAGCCTACACCTAAATATTTACCAGTTAAGGGGGTTAAAGGAACCTATTTACTGTTTAGGAGCCCTGGAATAGTTATTTATTAGCTTGGTTTTATAATAAAGTTTACCTAAAGCATAAAATCCAGCTCTTGCAAGCTGCTCCTTGTTAACTGAGTACATCCATGTCCCAAAAGTTATGATCCGTGCTTCATAATCTGCCATGGCTGGATTTCTTGGAGGATTTGTTGAATTTGAAAAATTCCTATCAGAACTCACATCAGATTCACTTCGAGTATTAACATTCCGGCCCAAAACAAAGAAGCAGTTAGGAAAGTGTCGCCTGTGTTCTGACCATGCACGATCACAAGGTTCCCAATTTTTCAATTTCCCACCACAACAAAAGCACTGCACTTGGTCATCAATACCTGTGTAGTAGAGCCCAGCATTAGCTAACTCTCTTGGGGTTAAGTGGGCATATTCTGGCCAGTTCTGAAATGTCTTTAATCTAGCTTCTTCACTACACATGGCAGGGTTCCTCGGGTATATGGTGTCTGATATATCTACAACCTGTCCAGTTCTCAAAAGATAGTCTGCATGAGTCTCAGATGGCCTGTTTAAAACAAAATGATTTCTGTTTCCCAGACAGTTTTCAGCTTTGTACTGACCATTTTGGACACCAGAATTTGTAGGTTGCGTAGTATTATTTTCAAAATAAAAGCCACTGATAAATCTGCAATTTGGGGATACTTTTCTGTGTCTTCCAACTGCTGAGTCTCCATATTGCCATCTATCTACTGCTGCACGACAACTAAAGCACCGCACGGTGTCTCCTTCACCAGTATATAGAAAACCAGCTCGTGCTAGCGTTGATGCTGAAACAGGACTACTACTTGGAAAATTAGCAAAAGTTTTTAATCTATTAAACTCTTCTACAAATTCTTCATCCTTATCGATGTCTGCAGGTACACAAGTTTTAGATCCTTCAAAACTGTTAAAAGTCATCTTCTCTTGAAAATAGGATTTGTCCACCTTTTCTAAAAAGAGAACATTTACATTAGGAAATCCAAATATTACACAGGCAATTAATTTTGATATTAGGAGCTAAAAAATTACCTTCTGATGACATAAAATTACACAATCCTGAAGAAATATTCCAATTCTAAATACTAGAGGTCTACATTACCACATAATTCAAGTCATAAAATAAAAAAACTAGCATTTTTGTTTTCTCTCTTAGAAAAAATAATATTAAAGCAGGTAGAACAGAACCATTCATTTTTTTTCCAGAACCATTCATTTTTAAGTGCTTATTCTACATAAATATAGGGACTCTGTGATGTAGAATACATTAAAATTAACCATGTAAAATCATTAATTAGGAAAAACATAAAAGCATAAAATATGCAGATTCTTAAATTCTATGCATAATTGTGATAATGATCATTATATATTCAAGGCATCAAAGTTCAGTTTCTACAATTTGAAAAACACAAATGTTCAGAATGCTAATGAATTAATTTTTAATAGGTCTTTACTTTTTTGCTTAGCAAAAGTAATCCACAATATTGGTTCCAATGGGTTCTTAAAGAGCATCAAAAGTTAGATTTTCCTGCAGAGTGAATTTTTTTGTTAAAGCCTATCATTACCATGTACAGCATACTGCCCTCTAGAGGGTGGCTCAGGAAAAAGACTAAGTTTGTGTAGATCTTAATGTAATTTCACTATCAGCTTCCCATGGTCAAGGAACAACCTGTACAAATGGAAGAGAAGAACTACTGTAGCCTCATTAGATCTGCCAAATTATAGCTAGTATTTCACCCAGATAAAATACTAAAAGGAAGTAGCTGAGTTATCAGAAGGGTGCCAGTTATTTATCCTTCAAACCTGGACACTTAAAAAAAATAAATCTATTTATTTAAATTAGTTTCAAGTATACAGTGCATTCGTTAGACATCTATAAACCTGGACACTTTTCAAAGTGAAAAATGATGCTAATAACTACACCAAGACAACAGGTGTAAATCAGGGTTGCCTCAGGCAAACCTGGTCCTCCAGAATCTCTCACCATTCCTAACACTGTGCTCTGTACATGTCTGTCAAATGCAAAATAAAAAAATGGTCACGATGACTCTGTCTCTCTTTCATGTGTGTATTAATTGGTTTCTTAGGAAGAATTACTATTTCTTTTGGCATTATGTTGGCACAAACTATGTCTTAGAACATCAATCCTCCTAATGTTCAACACAGTTTTACAGGCTGGCAGTGGACATCAGTCTTTCCTGGCCTTGTCAATTTACAATGGTATTAATTCATATATATCTCAAGAGCTGAGTTATGTCTGCATATCACCATTTTTAGAAGATAGTCCCCATGACTTTTAATTTCTCCCAAGATGTCTGAAAACATTCTGACACTAGCTTCAAGGCCTTTTGTTCAATCAGCACAAGCTGAACGACAAAAAACAAGATTCAAAGAAAACAAGGCTGGCTGACAAACTAAGATAAAATTTAATAGAGTTATGCTAAAGTCTTACATTCTGACTTTAAAAATCTGTTGCAGAACTAAAGGGAGATGGAAACTTGGTTTGGAACAAAGTCATGTGATGGCAAGCCTCTAGATTAAAATCTTAGGATTTTTGTTAATTACAAGTTCATTATGAGCCAACAACACATGGTTGCTAAAAATCTTAAAGCAACTTCTAGTTGCATTAATGTCAAGATGTACAACACCTAGGTCAAATTCAGCTACACTTGGAATATTAAGTTCTGAACACATTTTAGAAGAGACATTAACAAAGTGCAATGTCCATAGAAGGCATCAGGATGATGAAAATGGTGTCCTATGAAGAATAGTTGGAAGAGTTGAGAGTGTTTATCTCAAAGGGAAAAAAATTTGTGGGAAGAGGGGTATAATAGAATAAGTACCTTTAGATATCTAAAAGGCTGTAATGTAGAAAAGGGATCCAAATTCTGTGATGCTTGAGGACAGGATTAGAGTCAAGAAATATAATTATAGCCAGGGGCAGGGGGAAAAAAAGAAAGAAAAAGAAATATAATTATAGCCAGATTTTAACCTAATACAAGAATGAATGGTTACAATAATCAATAGCAGCACAAAATTGACTGCATTACCTCCCATTACTGAAAAGTACTTTGTCATGGACAATGAGAAAGGATTAAACATTTATAAGTCTATAGTCCATAGGAAAATTACCTTCTTAGGTGATAAGTTTTATTTCTCAAACGGTTAAGTGTAAAATCAATGATCTATTCTCATTTCACAATAGTGGACATTCTGCATAGTTTAAGTAGCCACCTCATTTCAGATATTAGATAAAACTCCATCATTCAATAATATTAAACAGAAGAATCTCTATTTGAAGCTTTCAAGTGGAGACCTCATCCTCCCAGGGGTTATTTCTAAGCTAATAGTTTAGATTTCACTGTTTTGAAAAGCAGATATTAATTTAGAAGCATTCAATTGAATGTTAAATATACAATATCAGAGTGTGAGCTTTTGGAGAAGGGTGAGAAAACAGAATTATCAGAGAGGTTAATTGTGAAGGAGAGAAAGATGACTGACAAGACAGAAACCTTGGGATTGGTGGAAGGAGCCAAAAGAAAGGGATGAGAATTTTTCTTTAAAAAAGAATTTAAGTAAAATGAAGGTGGAGATGATATTTAGAAAATAAGTATATAAGGGGCACAGAAATTACAAATACAGAAGAAAATGGGGTATGGATATTGAAGAAGCAGTGGTACATATTTACATGAGGAGTGTGGAAGATTTCCAGATGTGAGATGTTTAAACATAGATAGATATGTACATGTGTGTGTGTCTACACACGTACACACACACAACCTAATCGCAACTAGGTAAAGATAGCCATAGCTGGTACCAAGGAAAAGAAGATTACTTCTAATCTAGTGATAATGTGGGAATATGGGCAGTTGGAGGGGAGAGAAAAACAGATTTGTTTGTGTACAGTATCTGTACACAATGCAAAGTTTCTATTTCCCCCAGGTTATTATTATTAAAGTCAAATATACAGAATAAAGGCTATTTTAATGGGGAAATAGCCACTGCATGAAAACATATACTTGCAGATAAGACCTGGAAGGTAATTTTGAATAAATGGGTAAAATATGTTAAGGTGTCAGGATTACAGGAGGCCACTAGTGTGGGAGGTGGCCAAGGACAAGGAGGTAGATGGGCTAGCTGCTCCCTCATTCTCTTCTACTAGAGCCCTGCAGCTGCCAAAGCAGAGGGATGGAGGGAGTTGTGTCTCTACCTGCTCCCACCAGAAGCCCTGTGGAGCTCAGTGGAGCTTAGCATCGAGACCCAAGTCACCTCTGTAGGTGCATTTGGTGAGTTGCGGGCCAAAGCTATGCATGTAGACTGAACCAAACACTGAGCCAAAGGATGAAGACAGTGATGAAGATGACATTATTACTGAAGATAATGGTGTGCCACACAAGATTCCTAAAACTGTTCCTACTACCTCAATCCTGGAATGGCTGACACAAACTCAGTTCTGAGTCTGGACAGAATGGTTTTATTCCTTCTGAGTTTAGCACCCCTAGCAAGTGGCGCAAACACAGAATTTGAAACACATGTTCCTGATCAAAAACTCTTAGAATAGGAACAATCATAATATAGTGAAACCATCTTCTGAATGTTTTTTGAGTATGTCACAGGACTTGTAAAGTTGGCTATTTTGAAAGCTTTCAAACCTCTGATCCAATGACTTGGAATAGGCATGAAAACAATAATGTTGTAAGTTCAAATTTTGTTATTAAGATAGAAAAAGAATGTAGATTAGTGGTTGCCTAAGGCTGGGGGAAGAGGGTAAATGGGGAGTAACTGCAAATGGTTATTGAGTTTCTTTTCGGAGTAATGAAAATACTCTAACGTAGTTTGTAGTGAGGGTTACCCAACTCTGAATATACTAAAAGCCACTGAACTGTACACTTTAAAATTAATTTTATGATACTGAATTACATCTAAAGACAAATGTTATTAAAATAGTAGTTTGGTCATTGTTAGTATAAACTTTGATGGACCAGAGGTCATTCTAAGTCTAAAGCAAAGGGACTTTTGCTAATTAAACTATGTGCTTTGGATATGGAAAACTAGATGTTACGGTACATTTTCAGAACTATGTAAGAGTACTAACTTGTTTCTGTTTGAAGTGGTTAAATATTTAACCTGTTGCAAAGATCCCAGTTAAATTTTCCTTTAACTACATTCTTTAAATTCTAATGTGAAGTCTGATTCTCTTTTGGCATTCTGAGGACCTCAGTTCTTATGTTTCCAGTATTTTAATGTTGTTCTGTTGCTAAGTGTAGCAAATTATTTTCTGAAATGTATTTTTTAAATTCTAAGAAATCAAACCAATTGACTGTTTTTAGAAGTTTCTTTCCATATCATGAAGCACTGAATCTATATTCCTGAATTATGAAATTCGGTGGAAGTTTCTCACATTGGTGTTTGTCCACCATATAGCTTATGTATTTATAAACCAATTCCAAAAAGGTATACTTTACACTTTAAAATGCAGTTAATTCCACTGACTCTGGTAACACGGAGACTCTCTCCTTTAACTAATTTTTATCCTTATTCCTAATCTTATTGGAAAGCAATCCTTTTGTTTGGGTGTATCTACATACATGTTGGTGTGCTTTTGAACTCTTCTAATGTATTCAAGTAGCGTGAACTGTTTGGGATACAAATGCACCTAGATTAAAACATTTTTACAAACAAGACAAATGTGCACTTTTTTTTATACAAAGATTTTGGACTTTCTTTAGTGAGATTTATTCTAGGAACACTGCCTACACTCTAGGAAAAAGATGTATTGACCACTGACAAATAGAGTTTATCTATAATATTTTCATTAGGCTATTTATTTCCCACACATCCACTTAGAACAAGAGTAAGGCTGCCAATTTTCATTCTTTGTCTGATTTCTTTGGTATTTATTATCGTACAATGTATGAGGGCACCATAGTATGCATATATACAGAAGTCAAGAATATTATGAAGTACATAAATTCCTTATGGTTTATGAATAATTCCCTTCAAGCCATTTATTAATTTTATGGTAAGGCTAGTATGGACGCTTTTATAACAGTTGTATACTATTTTAAAACTGAAGAATCAAATGACTATTTTGATGGACAGTTTCTTCAAATGGTAAACTATATGAATAGTCTTAATTGAAAAAAGAAACTCTAATGTTAAAGCAATAGAAAAAATCCCATACAGAGAAATAATTTTTGTGAGATATAACACTACACAAAAAAAGTATTTTAATATTAAGCATTCTAATAAAAATCCACCTTACTTGAAGAGTAAATGTAATTTAAAAAAAAGCTATTTGGCAGTCAATTATTACCGGCTTAAACAATTTTAATAAACAATGTATTCCATAATACCATGAGTTTCAGTTACCATGGTATCTTAGAAAAAAATTAGCAAGGAGTTTCGTAAGTGTACCAGACACTGAAGAAAATAATTCTGACTGAAGATTAATACAAAATTATTTAGGATGGCTAATTAGGAAACTATCTCTGCTGATTAAAAATTAACTACTATAAATAGCCATTATTATATTTTTTAAAGTCAGAATAGCAAATCACTGTTCTTAATAAGTAGCAAAACCTTTTTTCTTTTTTTCTATTGAGCTCATAGATTTCTATAATGTGTCTGTGCTTCACCCTTCTGGTCTTTGGAAGAAATTCCTCCAGTCACTACAGGCTCACCTAATAAGCTACAAATACTTAACATTATTCCTTAAACCAATAGCTTTGTTAACAACCTCTCATCATGAAAAAGCATTTCTTAAGTAACTATATGGATGTGGCACAGTACAAAAAGAATTAAATGGTTGTTATGGGTTGAATTGTGTTCCCCTAAAAGACATGTTGAAGTCCTAACCACCAGTTAGGAATGTGAGGGTCTTTGCAGGCATGATCAAGTTAAGATGAGATCATTAGGGTGGGCCTTCATCCAATATGACTGACATCCTTATAAGAAAAAAAGAAACACAGACACAAACACACATGGGGAAGAAGGTCATGTCAAAATGGAGGAACTGGATGATGATGCATCTACAAACCAAGGAACACCAAGGACCAATGGCAACACCAGAAGCTAAGATATAGGAATGGAAAAGGTTCTCCCCAGAGCCTCAGAGAGAGCAAGGCCCTGCCAATATCTTGATATTGGACTTCTAGCCTCCAGAATTGCGAGAAAATAAATTTCTATTGTTTTAAGCCACTCCATTTATGATACTTTATTATGGCAGCCCTAAGAAACTAATATGATGATGTTAAAAATATGAAAAAAAATTATGCAAGCAATATACCCTTATTAGCTCCCACTGTGGTACTATCACACTGATTGACACATTATATAATAAAGGCAGCTGTTTAAAACTCAGAAAATAATTGTTTTTAGACTCTCATCTATATCTTTGATGAATCTTCCACTCCAAATCCCCACAGAATAACTACTCTTTGTGCCTCCATGTATCCTCTACATGATTTGCTGATGACCCAAGTGTAGTAGTAGATTTAATAATTTCTGTATGTATGTATGTTTGTGTATATCTGTGTGCACACACACACATTGTGAGAATGAAAATCCTTTATAACAAGGGCTGTGTTTTATCACATTTGTATTCCCAATGCCTAAAGCAATGCATGACACATAGCAGTGCTTAAATGTTCAGCAAAAGAATGACTGTTGAACACCCCAATTAGGCTACTGTTGTTGTTATTATCCTACATCCCATCCACTACCTCTTCCGGACTGTTGAGATCAATGTGAGTACTAAAAATTGTTAATATGTCATTGTGTCTAGGAAATGAGACCAAAATTGGAAATACACACATATCGTGCAAACTATAATTCTTCAGTGATAAAAAACCTATACTAAAATCATAGTTCAAATATATTATAGGATTCATAAAAATGTTCAAACATCAGAAAAATTTCGTGTTAACCAAAACACCGTCATAATTTAAAATTTATCTTAAGATTTTCTCATTGCTCAAATATTACAAGTTTTTCTCATCAGTAGTTTTTTTCCTCTACAGAGGATCCAGCATAGAGATCTTGTCAATTAAGTAGCATTCTTCCTGACCCAATATAGGTCAATTCCTCTTTTAATTACATTAAAGTATTAGCCATTTAGTTCCTTGTTTAGAAATAGTCTTTTGATATACAAAGTAGTAGTATACAGGAACTATATTTATGTAAATGTTAAAGTATAAAAAAGCTGAATTTGTAAAATGGGATGCCATGAACAAAAACGGAATGTCATTTTTCTAATTCAGTTTTGATGACACATTTACATAAAAATTCAACTTTTAAGTCAAACTGTTTATTTATACTATGGAGAGTCTTCAAATTGTGAAGCATATTTTCTTTTAAGTTAAATAGTCAATAAAACGTTCCTGAGGTTAATTACATTCAATCTAATCAAAAGTTCTTCCCCTAAACTTAAGCACTAGCGCCATTCAAATAATTGAATGATATTAATGAGCACTTATCCCATAAGTTCAATCAATAACAAACTTATTTAACTCTGCCGAATACAATACATGCTTGATCATGAAGCCTACTTCTGTAAACACCTGAAAGGGCATACTGAGAATCAACAAAGGGATTATCAATTACATGTTGTGCGCTTAATTTAGAAAGTCATAGTAATACTTAAA
The DNA here is from genome assembly GCF_014176215.1 of Rousettus aegyptiacus. Lineage (NCBI taxonomy): Eukaryota > Metazoa > Chordata > Mammalia > Chiroptera > Pteropodidae > Rousettus > Rousettus aegyptiacus. The sequence continues at coordinate 77,045,915 of NW_023416312.1, read as the reverse complement.
TTTGGGCATAGACCTCCAATTTTTGACAAATTCTTCATAATAATTAACTCTATAGGTACAGTTCCCTCAAAATAAACACGTAGTAAGTCATTCCTTTATTCTTCAAAAAATTATGGGACTCTGTTACCCCCAAAGAATGTTTTGCATGAAGAATACACAGGTTTGGGGCTCGAGAATTCACTCAAGATAATAAGAAGGCTCAAGATCACTATTATTCCCTCTTCCGTTTCACTGAAAACTGTTCAGAACTTAAGACAATTTACAGTGCCCATTAATTGGAAGTCTTTGATTCAAAACAAACCATTTGCAGTCCAAGTTATAAATCTGTGACATAGATTAATACTATTTATGCTTATTCAGAGCTCAGATCAAAATCTGTTAAAATCAGAGCAGGCGGAAAATCTCAAGAATGTTAACCCAATCTTTACTATAAACAACTGTTTTCCTTTTTAAAAGAGGGGTTTAAAAAAATCCTCCTCCTCAGGCTGTGAACACTTTGGTATATTTACCCTTTAAAAACCTTTTCTGGTCTATGGCCATGCTACCTTGAACACGCCTGATCCCATCTGATCTTGGAAGCTAAGTAGGGTCGGGCCTAGTTAGTACTTGGATAGACCACCTAGGAAGACCAGGTACTGTAGGCATAAAAAAATAAAAAGAACCTTTTCTGTGTGCATGTGCACATGTATATTATAAATAGTTCTAAGGGAATTTGTTATACACGGTATTTTATAACTTGCTTTTTCCCATTTAATATATAATATGCATCTTACCACATCAATTTTTATCTGGATTAGAAACATCTTAAATGGATGACTAGTACCTGACTGTATGTATGTTATCATAACCTCACCAAATTCATATAGCTGAACATTAATTTTAGATATATATACTTTAAAAGAGACAATACCACATGATTAAACAATTCAAGAGGTACAAATGTCGCATACATTCCACCCTCATACCTTAAACCTCTGGTTACATTCCTAGAAGCAATCACTCTTACCAGTTTTCTGTGTATTCCTCCAGATGGTCTATGAATATAAAAGAATGTATAAGAATTTAAGCATTTTTAAAAACACAAATGTTAACGTATTCTACATACAGGTATGCACCTTCACTGCTGGGCATTTAGAAAGTTAGCATTTTTTTACTATTATACTTTCGTATACTATTACATAAAAATTATAATTTTTTTTTACTATTACAAAAAATGTTGGAGCGAATGTCCTTAGTCTGTCATTATTTGCTTTTAACACCAATATTAAATGGTCTCAAAGAGGAGTATGTCCTATTACCACTTCTTTTTAATCTATCAAGAAAAAGCTTGAAAGTACTTATAAATCTCTAAGAAAAAGATAAACACCTCAATAGAAAATAGGCAGATTTATAAATGGTAAATACTAATGGCCAAAAAATATACACAAAGATGTTAAACCTCATTAGTAATCAAAGAAATAAACATTTTAAAAGATACCAATTTTGTCCTGTTTGACAGAGATCGCCATTACTACCAACAATATAAATTCAGTGGTGAGAAATGTATGGAACAACAGACACTCTTGTTGGTGAAACTAAAAATTGGTACACATTTTTCTAGAGATTAATCTGGCAATATGTTCTAAAAGTCTTAAAATATTGATTATCTTTTGAACAAGCCATTCTAAATCTAAGCATTAACTCTAAGGAAATGACCACGGAAGTTTTTTAAAAGTGTATATATAAGGATGTTAAAGTGTATATGTAAATAAGTGCTATTTATAAAAACAAAATCATTAAATACTCAAGGACACAGGACAGAGATTCATGATGCTGTATTAAGTGGAAAAAAGCTGGTTACAAAATGACACATTGCACACTATGATCCCAATAATAATACAGATGTATAAAGATTTAGGCTGCATTACACATCAAAATTCTACTGTGGTTATCTCTAGGCAGTGGGATTACAAATGTTTATTTTCTTCTTATTGCTTTTAATTTTCTAAATTTTATCCACCAAATATATTAGATTCTAATAAAAAAAACAGTCGAGCTCTTGAGTAGTCAGGTCCCTTATATAATCCTGCCCAGAAGACTGAAGATGTTGTTTGGCTATTTTCCATGTGACAATGCTTCCATTGTCTATGAATACACTGTCCCAGTAAACTATCAATAGCAGTGTCCAGTATTGCAAAGTTTTGGCTTTTTATTCACAGAAGATAATTTTATAACTTACAACAAAGAGAGAAAATGATATGTTCTTGGTCCTTAACTTTTTGCCTATTCTGAGAATTTTTGCCAGTTTGCTACTTTGTAATATTACTTTTAGATAACTGCCTCTGAGCCACACTGATGAGAAAGGAGAAACTGTAAATTGATATCAACACTGTCAATCATCAAGTTAAAAAAAAAAAAAAGACAGATGCAGGCCAACTCCCAGAGACAAAAGCTGTAATCAGGTCATGTCCATGGTGGTTGGCCATGAACAAATGTCTTTTGGCTCACTGCTTGGGTGGAAGTGTATCACTAGCTGAGAGCTGACAAAAATAGGTAATACCTGATTGAGACTGTTAATTTGAGTTGAAAATAAATGAACTTTGCTGAAAAATGTTTGAGTAATGTCTATTGCTGTAGTTCTGAACTGTTCACTCACTGCCTTGTAAAAATAATTAATTTGGCACCTGGTAAGAAGAAAAGAGCCTTCTCTGATCTTTGGCCAAAAATTTCCCTAAAATAATTTTTACAAAAGGGCTGCTCGAATGAAGTACACTGAAAAGTAAAATCATTAGACATCCTGACGAAAACTTGTCTACCATAACACTATGTGCTGAACAGGATAACAGAAATCACTTTATAAGGAAACTAAAGTGTATGGAAGTTAAATGATTTGACTAAGGCCATAGAGCTGATTAGTGGCACAGAACTGGAACTTAATCTACTTGATACTTGTCCAGATAACTTATGCTGACAGAATGATTAGGATGCAGTACTTAAAAATCAGATGGTTCCACAAGTGTCATGCTAAGGTTCTTTTAATGGATGCCTACCCTAGATATTTCTCAGAATTAAATATTCTCTTCCATCATCATTTGGGATCTCAAACAAGTATTGAAACAAGTACTAAAACAAGTTCTTGATAAAAGTCAACATTTTTTTCTTTTTCTTCGGTAAAAATACTTATTTCACTCTGCTGCCTATATACAAACATTTAGTAGGTCTGCCTTCTCTTTGGCTTTTAATAAAAAAAAGACAGAGACTCATAGACATGAACAATGGACTAGTGGTTACTAGAGGGAAGGAGAGAGGGAGGAGGTAGATGGGGGAAGAAAAAAAAGGAAAAAAATTTAAAGCATTTCTTCAATTAAAAAAATAAACTAAAAAATAAAATAAAGTATCATTACTGAAATCTTTGAGAGATGATTTATGAAAAAAAAATGACAAAGGAAACTTTGCCAAAATAAGTGGCTACAAGCCAATGAGTGCCCACATGTTCTAAATGCTATCTACCAATGAGTTTCACTTCATTCCATCTCATCATTTCAGCCACATGTAAATATTTTCTCTAATCTACTAAAACATCCTGAATTGAGACTAAAAATTTCTAATCCTATTTGTTTTAACACAAGGTCAAAATTTAAGCATGAGCTTCTGTGATTCCACAGCCCACTCTTTTTTAACCATGTTACCTGATAATAACTAAAATATGTAATGTACTTTACAATTTAGAATGTCTGCATATGTGGTATCTAATTTAACCTATATTTATTTATCATAACCCTCATTTGAAACATAGGGTAACTTGTCTTCTGACTGGTTGTTACTCATCAAAGATCACACGGCCAGTAAATGACAGTCAAAAATTAAACCCAGTGATTATGATTATGATCGATATAGGTCTAAGGAAATTAAGGATTATTGGCAGAAAGGGTAGCCCAGTGAGGTAGCAAAAAATGTTAGGCTCCTTGCCTTTTCAAGGATTGAAAAATTAGGTGGAGCGATAGAAAGGTAAATCACATAGCAATATATGTTGAGAGGCCTGTGTTTTGAAGTAAAAATATTGTTACAGTAATAAGTATGAAAGTTCAAACCATAAATTAGTATTTATATAGATATATCAGGGAATGCACAGTGGCACCAGCTTTGCCCAGTTTAGGAAATAAGCCTCAATTCACTCAGTTTAACCTCTGTCTGACCATCTGCATTCAAGCTATTCCCAGTCTATACAGGTGATAGGAAGCAGAGTTTGCCACTCCAAAACATACCTTTTTGAAGTATTACTTATTTTAAGCTAGTGATTTTTAAGAAACAAACTCAGAGAGAACCTCTGACACTCCCCCTTATCTGTTTAAAGGAATTCAGATAGAAAATACTGCTTAAAGGAGCTATCATCATGGCACAATATGATTCAAGTGTGGCAGAGAGGAACTTGCAGTCTGTTAGACTGCCTATTGTTTCTGGGTGCCACAGCAAGAATTTGTTTACCACATGTTTGCTATTTCTCCTCTACCTGTGAATCGCATACTTTCCCTTTGAAGTCCCAGACCCCTGCCTCCCTCTCCTTAGTGCAGAAAGGAATATCAGCCTCAACTGCCTGATTATCTCTTGGAGTTCTATATTCAGAGTTCCCATATATAGATACATAATAAATCTGGTTATTTTCTCCGATTAATCTGTCTCATGTCAATTAGACCAGCCAGAAGAATTTAGAAGGAAATTAATTTTCCTTCCCCACACAGGTAAGCCCCACTTTTACCATGACTCAGATCCCTGAAACTACATGATAAAAGTAGACCATAAGTGTATCACATGTATACTTAATAAAAGATTGGGTAACAATCATACCAAAATCAAATAGCAGAGCTACAACTATACTATAATTAAAAATAATAAAAGTCCATGCCAAGTCCTACAAAATGGATAAAAATATGCTTTTATCACACAAAGGATAACCTACTATTAAGTACACACAGAGAAGATAAAACATGTAACTCTTAAGTTTGGCCTCAAATTCTTGTGGTAGATACACTAATCAACAACTGCTATCCTTAATTTCTTAGAACATAGAAAGGCCTTTCTTTTCGATTGCCTGGAAGGTCTTGGAAGTTTAAATTTTTCCTTTTTCATCTAACACATTTCTTTGTAACAAGCAGGAGCATTCAATCAACAATTTTTTACCTACTTATTACATGCCAGCCACAGTCAATACACTGATGGTTAAGATCAGCTCAAAGTATAAGGTGCTCAAGGGTGTGTTGGCTGGGTTGCCTCAGGCTGAAAACTATTTTCCTAAGTGCTATCTCAACATTTCTCACCTTAGCTCTTCAATTTATTCAGATACCAAGTTAGTTAATTTTGATCAAAGCAATGCCATCAAGAAATATGTTTGAGAGATCGTCATATTTTGAAATACAGCATGCAGTGGAAGAAAAGCATGAGTACTAGAATCAAAGAAATCTGGATTCAAACCCTACCTCTGCAACTTAATAACTATTTGGACCTTGGGCAAGTTATTGAACTCTTCTGTGCTTCCACAAGGTTTCTTTCCTCTGTGCTCTAATAATCACAGAATCCCAAGCTCAGAAGCCTAGTTTCTCCCTCTTCAATCCATTATATACCCACCCTACGAAATCGAAGTTGGTTGGTCAGCTTTTAACACAGTATTGACACATGTATCAACTGCACCTCCAAAAAATTAAGTATTTAGCATGTGAAATTTTAAAGTACACAAAAGTATAAACCATAAATTACTAAGGACTGAATCTCCACCTTATTCTTAGTTTCTTGTCCCTTTGAGATATTTATTCCAAACAGATTTGGGACTGCTATGTGGGACTTTTTTCCTTGATAAAATCTAAGATAATTGGTTTTTTAAAAAACTATTATAATGGGTTTCAAATCTTTGAATCAACTAGCTTGAATCTGTTACTCTACAGATGAAGGAAATGATGCATAGAACTTGCCTAATAAAAACTATATTTTGAAAGACTTCATGACATAGAAAATGTTCAATATAGAATGTTAAATGAGAGAAAAAGGATTATAAACAATCTATATACAATATACTAAACGAAAAAAGTTAATATAAAAGAATGTGGGCTTGCTTAATAAAGAATACTTATTCTCTATGTACTATTCTGAAATTCAAATTTTCTATAATAAACATATTTTCAAATAATATATAGTATTCCAAAAACTTTGTTTTGAAATAAATGGAATATATCAAAAAAATTATGAAAAAAATATGGAGGTACTTGAGGTTTACAGACTTGCTCACAATTCTATAGCTTATTGGAAACAAAGCAAGACAAAAACCCAGGGCTCTTTCCACTGTATCACACTTCTACGATAAAAAAAAAATTGACATTTGTTCATTTCAACTTATTTTACCACTGTTTTTGTGTCCTCGGATCTACTCACACAATGACCTTAAGCAGTACTACAGATTACATTTTATAATACCATTACCAGATTAGACCAGAGATTAAGCTTGAAAATTGACTGCTCAAAATAATCTTCCAGCTTCAAAAGAACAAGGGCACTATGCTGCCATATTCATCTTTGGAACCCTACCACTTAGTACAATGCTTGGCATATAGTAGGTGTTCAATAAATGTGTTTAAAAAACAAAACATAGCCTTTTTTTCCTCTTAGCACTAGCTACCAGACTTAAATATGAGACCAAACAAAAACAGTGAAATATATTTCATGTTTGGGTTCTCTAAGCATTTATAATATATACAAGGAAGTCGCTAAACAAATTAATGTTTACAACAAAATGTAAGGGGAATGTTTATATTACTAAAATATTTCAAACAGTATACAAATTAATGGTACATTAATTACAATAATTCTTATCTACTGAAATGGGCCTGACTACCCTTTAGTCACCACTACTTTGTCTGCCTAGTTGGAGTCATCAAATGCACTAGAAAGCAATAAAATAACAGGTATAGTACAAGGAACACTGGACTATGGCCTATATCCTAGTCCAAGCTCTGCTAACGACCAGATACATAACCTTGGGAAATTCACTTTTCTTGAGTCTTAATTAATCTATTTATAAAAACAAGAGCTGAAATACTAACCACTAGGGACCTTTCCAGTTTTAATATTTTTTAAATGGTTCTTATCCCAAAATTCTACATTGATTTTTTCATTGTGTCAAAATTGATATCCTGAATATATTTTGCTACATTATTCAATAATCAAAAGCTTAGCACATTTTATAAAAATATTTAAAGACTAGTAACATATTTAATTTTTTACTATATTAGGAACAATAGGATAAAACCAAGGAAGAAAGGTGACCGTGCAATAATCAGGCCTGCCTTGTCAGCTGGGCTGACAGGAACCACACTGGATTTTACAACACAAACCACTGATACATAGGGGGAAAAAACCCAAACCACTGATACATAAATACATATATGTATGTAGATATACACATCACTGATACATACTTACTTATATTGACATATATATGTATGAACTTTAAAACTTGTTTTTAATTATAAAATCAACACTTGTCTATGGAAGAAATTCAAATGGTACATCGGGCCACATGTGAAGTGCAAAGTAAAAAGCCTTCCATCCCTCTACATCCTCCGTAAATAACCATTGTTAAGATTTTGTCTTATGCATCCTTCAAGAAGTTACCTGAGCATATTAAGTATACATATGTGCCTGTATGTGTATGTGTCTTTGTAACCTAAACTGTTGCCACTTCTTGCATGATGGGGGAAAATGTGTCAAGAACTAACTTCATCAGCATGACATTGAAAGCAGTAACAGAGTTGTATCGCACAAAGTGGGATACGCTTCAGGAATGTGCATTGTACTGAATAAATTTTCTTGCTTGGAGACTATGTGGAGCAGCAGTGCAGAAAGAGCGGGCGAGCAAGGAGCCAGACAACCTGGGCTTTAATTTAAGTAGTCGAGGAGCCTCAAGCAAGCCATGAAATCTTTCTGTGCCTTAGTTTCTGCTTTTGTAAAATTACAGGTCTGAACTAAAATCCTTTCCAACTCAAAAACAGTGTAATTCTAAGATGGCCGTCAGTAACAGTTTCTCTTGAATTGGTTGTAATGAATGTTAAGTAAAAAAAGAGAAGAAACACTATAGCATCCTCCAATCTTACCAGAGTAAATTTCTATGCGTCATTAACTATCAAGGTATACATGACAGAACCAGAGACATAAGTTTGAAAGCAAACTAGATTATTGAAATCGAGGTTTTTACAAAGCTTCGATTGACTTCTAGAGGGTCATAGCTCAGTTCCAGCAATAACCACTCCCCCACCCCCACCGAAAAGGAAATAATTAAGTGTATTACAGAGTTAAAATAATGAAACTGAAAGTTAGATTGAATTTTATTTTATGCATAGAATATGCTAGCGCGCTGACTAGGGCAGCAAAGGTCAGAAAGAAATACTAATTTCCTCTTCCGGAAGCTCTATGGCTCTTTCACCACACACGCTTCGCACAGATCCATACATGCCACAGGCATCAGACGGGGGGGTTGGGGGCAGTCCCTTTGACCATTAACAAAAAGTTCTGTGACTCGGTTTACCTCACGGGTCACGGGGTTCAGGCTGACGCCCAACCGCCCACGCCTTCCTTAGGCAATCCTGGAAGCACGGGACAGGAGCCCCGGTGGGCCACCCACGCCAGGAAGGGGCGGCCTTCCCGCCTTTCCCTAAAGCGCGGGGCCCGAGAGGAAGGAAGGGAGAAAAGGGGACGGAAAGGGAGGAGAAAGCCCACGCGGGAAGTACCCACCTTGCCAGGAGAGCCGGCCCGGATCACCCGCGGCAGCGTGCGCGGTCCAGAGGGGAGGGCCTTGGAGGAGAGGAGGCCCGAGCCCCAGTCTGGAAATACCAACGCCGCTTCGGGGCCACGCCCGGCCTAAAAGGAAACGGAAGTCCCTTCCTCTCCCTCACTCGCACCCACCAGCACGCCCATTCCCCGAAGGTATCCCGAGGACCTCGAAGGGCCTCCAGGAGACACCGGACGCTGTCCGTCAGTATCACGGCCCCCGTGCGCGCCACCGGGCACTCCGTAATCTCCTTCCCGCCACTCCCGCCAGGAGTCCAGCCTCTCCCTCCCTGCAAAGCCCCTCCTTCTTCCCCCTCCGCCATTTTCGAACTTACCCCTCGGGCCCGGCCGTCCCTCACTGGGCACGCCTGAGGAGCTACCAGGTCCCGCCACTTCCCCAGGCGGGAAGGGAGCAGCCAGGACAAACGAAGACCTCTCCCTCCTACTCCCGCCCCCCCCCCCCCAGCTAAAAAACCAGAAGCTGACGGGGCGGGCGCGCATGCGCCGTGGGCACCGTGCAGTCCCCGCCCCAAGCTCAAGCGTTTCCTCTTTTAGCCTCGAGGTGTCCCCCCCACACACGCACGAGCTTTACCTGCTGGGTTCCGGGTTTGCGGAATAGCAAAATAGGGGTTGAAGAATAGAAAGGTAGAGAATAGAGCGAACGTGCCGAATTCTTAACAACAGACCAGGCACTGTGGGAGCCATATAACGTGTTCTTTGTTGTAATTTTGACAACTCTATAAGGTAGGCACTCTCTTATTAAATCCATTTTACAGAGGAAATTGAGGCCTAAAGAGGATTACTATGCCAATAGCACACACCAATACACGAGGGAACTGAGATTACAACATGATCTGTGTCCAAGGAGGGAAGGATGGAAGAAAAAAGGAAGACAGTTGGAGGCAGGAAGGGGATTGGGAGGTGAAGGGAAAATGAATAGGGAAGAGGGGACGCAGAAACAAGGGAAACAAAGGAAATCTGTATACATAAAATGCAGATTATATTCTGGGTTTATTTCAAATATGTTTTAGGCTTGTCAGACCGAAATAAATTTTGTTTCAGAAACAGGGTTCCTTACAGGCTAGTGTAGTGAGATAAGTTTTCTGAATGAGAGTGTTTCATTTAAAGGGGAAGAGGTATCAGCTGCATCCCCAAACGATACTGCCCTTCATGAAAAGGGAGCTTGAAGGAAGCAGAGACTACTTTTTATTTTTTAAGGATTTGCTAAAATAATATCCCCTCTGATCCTCTCCCACTGTCACAGCTTTGAGAACCTGACTTCTGATGTATTGCAAGAATAGTAACTGCAAGCAAATAGTTATTTTTCATAGCAACCTTATAAAATATGTAACTCATTATCCCTATTTTACAGATGAAGATATAGAGGTTTAGAGAGGTTAGGTAGCTTATCCAAAGTCACACTGCTATATGTGTGGGAGCTGGAATAGTAATTCAAATCTAGATCTGATTACTGGTGTGTCTGATAATTTTCCAGTGTCTTAACTGGCCTCTCTATCCCTAGACTGGTCCCCCACAATCCAGCCTGCGTAAGACCATCTGAGTTAAACTGTAGTGCGACCTTCAGGATAATGTTAAGACTACTTGGCTTCATGTTCACTCTCCCTTTGGGCCTAATACCTATCTTCTAACAAAATGGAACTACTCATAGTGCACCTGCCCATTCCCAGCTTTCCTGCCTCTTCTATTTGCTCAAACTACTCTCTCTGTGAGGTGAAAAGACTCCTACACAGAGCCTTCTCTGATTCCCTTAGCTGAAGGTCACATCTTCTTCCTCTTCTGAACTCTCCTGGCACTTAAATTTTTGTTTTTGGTTTTGTTAGCATCTTTTAAAAATTGTGGTTAAATGTATATAACACAAAATTTGCCATTTTAACTATTTTGAAGTGTAGAGTTCAGTGGCATTATGTACATTCACCATCCATCTCCAGAACTTTTTCATCTTACTTGGCACTTGAATTTGTGCCTTTGTTATAGAGCGCAGTATTTTCTGCCATACAGTGTAGCTACTGTTACATGCTTCCTCTCACCTATGTTCTAAGTTCATTTACAGCAAGATCTATGTCTAATTCATTTTTGTACTGACTCCAAGGGTTTACTGGAGTCATCTTTACTCTCTCCTATCCCACATCCAATTCATCAACAAATTGTCATCTCAATTTTCAAAATATAGCCAGAATATCACCAATTCTCAAAACCACTATGCTCCTAGTCTGTTTCTCTCTTGAATACAACCTTCCTCACTGGTCTCCCAGCTGACACCCTTGTCACTCTCCAGTCTTTTCACAGAGCAGCCAGAGTTATCCTAATGAATCAGATCATTGTCATATATCTGCTCAAATCCCTTCAGTGGCTCCCCATTTCACTCAAAGTAAAAGCCACAAATTTATAATGCTCTACAAAGGCTGTTGTAGCCAGCTACAGTGATGATCTCCAGTGTTCTTTACCTCTTGTTTTTCATGCCCTTGTGTATTTCTCTTCTACGACAAACCAGAGCTGGCCTGTGTAATCGACAAACTACAGTGGAAGTGATGGTGTGTGACTTAAGAGGCTAGGTCATAAAAGGCATTGTGATTTTTGCCTTGTTCTCTTTTAGATTTGTTGCTCTGGGGGAACTCAGCTGTCATGTCCTGAGGATACTCAAAACAGCATGTGAAGAGGCCCACATAGGGAAAAAGTGGGTCCTCCCCTTCTCCACATCTTCTCTTCCTCCACTCAGAACCAATCATGTGAGTGAGCCTCCTTAGAAGAGGATCCTTCAGGCCCAGACTTCAGATAACTGCAACCCCTTGAGATCCAGAACCAGAACAACCCAGCCAAGCCACCTTTTAATCCCCGTGTATTGTCGTTTTACACAGCTAAATTTTAGGTTAATTTGTTACCTAGCAGTAGATAACGTACAAAGATCCTGCACAATTGGCATCTTTCTTTATGCCCTCATCTCCTACTACTTTTTTCCCTTGTTCCTTTAGCTTTCTTGCTTCAGGGCCTTTGTACTTGCTGTTTACTCTGCCCGAAACATTTCTCTCAGATAGCTCCATGGCTTGCCCTTTACCTCCTTCAAGTTTTTGCTTAATTGCACCTTCTCAATAAAGGCTACCATGACCACCATATTTAAAATTATGACTTCTTTTCCTAGCACTCCCAGTCTTCCTTCCCTGCTCTCCTTTTTCATTTTTCATGGCATCTATCACTTTCTAAAATACTATATGGTTCTTTTATTTATTATGTTTATTTATTGTGTTTCTCCTCCCTCTCACATCTGCTAGAACATTAGCTCCAAGAAGACAGGGAGCTTTGTTTTGTTCAGTGATCTATTCCAAGTGCTTAGAACAGTGTCTGGAACAGTGTAGGTACTCAGAAGGTATTTACTGAATGAGCAAATAAAAATTACATAAACATGCCAGATCCTCAGTAAATCCTTGTTGGGTATGTTGTCAGTCAAGTGATGCAAACAGTGAAGGCAGCAAAGGCATAGCTAGACACCTGAGATATGGCATCTAGATTTTGTATAGAGAGACACATAGAGGTGTAAAGTTAGAAGAACATAATCTGTGGAGAGGTTACTCTTACCTGTACAAGGATGATTTTTTGTTTGTTGGTTGGTTTTGTAATTATCTTTGGTTGAGGAGAAGGAACATCTAGAGAGAAAAAGAATGAACCACGTGAAATTGCCAATGTTCCACCATTGCCAGATGGCCCAAGCAGCAACTTAATATGGTTGAAAAAATGATGGCATAAAGACTCAGAAGAAATGAGAAAGAAATGAGATCAAGCATGAGAGTGGCATTAGCCTTGAATGAGAAAAATGACACATTCTCAGAGGTGAAAGAGCATGACATGTAGATAAGAGAGGAATTTCAAGGGTGATCACCACACTTCAATGGCAGCTGGATTCTATAGAAAGTAAAATGTGTAGTTATCTGCTGAGGGGAACAGCAAAGGTTTAGCATTAGAACACTTTCTGAAAAAGCAGTTATAAGTGAAAGGCCAAATAAAAATAGATAAAGAGCAGAGTGCTTTGTGTTCAGGAATATGGAGTGAGCCCTGACTTCCAGGCCTCACCCTTGGAGCTGTTAGTTTTATGTACCTTCTTCTGACAGGAAGGGGTGCACACCTGTACAGAATTACTCTTGACTCATCATGAGAGCACAACCTTTGTGAAGATCATTCCTATTGAATGGTGTCTATTGACAGCATCTGCCCCTCAGTCTCCTGACTTACTTGGGTGTCTTGCTCTCACCTTACTGCCAGAAAGACTGCAACTATAATTTCCTCTCTTTAAGCAGTCATAAAGATGCTTTTATCTTGTGCCGGCAAAACTAGCCAGCCAGCCCTCCCTTTCCCATCTCTGCCTTTATCTTCCAGGGACTCAGTTATACTAGAGAGACTTGTTTGTTTGTGGTGGAGACAGAAGAGTGCACTCTCATCTCAAGCTAATGGAAAATCTCACCTGGGTGTTCTATATCTAATTCAATTTTATGGTTATGAGCAATCAATTTCAGTCTGCAAAAACTACACTCTTAACAACAATGTCAAGGTCAGGATGTTGTCATGGTGTGTCTGGAGTAGGGTAGAGGTAAAGGCTACTGGAGTTCAGGTACAGGAGAGAGGCTAGCATGTCGGAGGGGTCATTACTAAGGACGGTAGTGGGATTTTTGTTTAGAGAGGAAGACTGAACCAAAGGCCACAGTTATCAATGGATGTAAGGGAGTGTCTCAAATATAGATAGATAATAATATTTAGTATTCACTGACTGTTTACCCTATGCCAGACACTGTCTTAAAAGCTTGGCACACTTTATCTCTCATAATGCTCTTAGTAACCCTATGAGCTAAGTATTCTTTTTATTCTTGTCTTGACTCAGAATCTAGAATGGTGCCTGGCAAATAGTAGGTGTTCAAACCAGATGATGTCACTGCTCCATCTAAAACCCTGCAATGGCTTCTCGCTTTGTAGAGTGAAGCACAAGGTGCTGTGGGAGCTCAGAAGAGTGCTCCTGACTGGAGGAGGGTGAATTAGAGCTAGCTCCACCAGGACTCCTGTCTTAAACAACAACCAAGAATTAGCTAGGTAAAGCAGTGGGAGAAGGCATTCTAAATAGACATGTGATCATGAACTAACTCCTGGAAGTGAAAAAAAAAACAGCATGCATTTGGAAAATGGCAGTTAATGCCTTATGGCTGGAGTGTGGCTGCTAACATTTATGGAATGTTTTTATGTTCATACTGTTTTAAATGCATTACATAGATGATCTTATTTATTTATTTATTTATTATTAAGTTTATTGGGGTAACACTGGTTAATACAATTATATCATTTTCAGGTGTACATTATAATTTGACATCTGTATATTCTATTGTGTGTTTACCACCCAAAGTCCAGTTTCCTTCAGCTACCATATATTTGATCCCATTGACCCACTTCACCCTCCCCCAACTCCTTATATTTGACCCCCTTTACCCTGTCTACCTCCCCCCTCCTCCCGCCCCCAACCCTCTAGTAAACACTAGGCCTTTGTCCATGTCCACGAGTCTCTGTTTGTTTGTCCTGTTCATTTGTTACTTTTAGGTTTATATCCCACACATAAGCGATATCATGTGATTTTCAACTTTTTCTGTCTGGCTCGTTTCGCTTAGCATGATTATCTCAAGGTCCATCCATGTTGTCGCAAATGGCAGTATTTCATCTCTTCTTATGGCTGAGTAATATTCCATAGTATATATGTACCACAGCTTCTTTAGTCAATCATCTATCGTAGGACACTTCTGTTGCTTCTATGTCCTGGCCACCATGAATAATGCTGCTATGAACATCGGTGTGCAAATATCTTTTCGGATATGGGGTTTCAAGTCTTTGGAGTAAATACCCAGTAGAGGGATTGCTGGATCATATGGTAGATCAATTATTACTTATTTGAGGAACCTCCATAGTGTTTTCCATAGTGGCTGCACCAATTTGCAGTTCCTTTTTCTCTGTATCCTCTCCAACATTTGTTATTACTATCCTGTTGATTATAGCTATTCTAACAGGTGTGAGATGGTATCTCATTGTGGTTTTGATTTGCATTTCCCTAATAGCTAGTGATGTGAGCATCTTTTCATATATTTGTTGGCCATTTGTTATGTCCTCTAGGGAGAATTGTCTGTTCAGGTCCTCTGCCCATTTATTGACTGGATCGTTTGTTTTTTTTGTTGTTGTTGTTATTGAGTCATATGAGTTCATTGTATATTTTGGATATTAGGCCCTTATATTTTCCCATTTGGATGGTTGTCTCTTTACCTTGTTGACAATTTCTTTTGCTGAGCAGAAGTTTTTTAGTTTGATGTATTCCCATTCATTTATTCTAGCTTTTACTTCCCTTGCTTTTGAGGTCAAATTCATAAAATCATCTTTAAGTCCAAGGTCCTTCAGTTTAGTTCTTATGTTTTCTTCTATGCATTTTATTGTCTCAGGTCTTATATTCAGGTCCTTTTCCATTTTGAGTTAACTTTGGTGTATGGTGATAGACAAGAGTCTAGTTTCATTCTTTTGCAGGTGGCTTTCCAATTTTCTCAGCACCATTTATTGAAGAGGCTTTCATTTCTCCACTGTATGTTTCGGCGTTTTTGTTGAAAATTATTAACCCATATAAATGGTCTCTTGATTCTGTTCCACTGGTCTGTGTGTCTGTTTTGCTACCAATACCATGTCGTTTTGATTACTGTCACTTTGTAGTTAATTCGAAGTTGGGCAGAGTGATGCAGGTAACAAACTGCTTTTCTCTTGCACCTTTTAAGAATCTCTCTCTGTATTTAAACTTTGGGATTTTAATGATGATGTGTCTTGGCATGGGCCATTTGGGTTCCTCTTTTTTGGGACTCTGTGAGCCTCCTGGGATTGTAAGTCTATTTTCTTCACCAAGTTATGGAAGTTTTCTATCATTATTTATAACTTTCAATATCTCTTCAACATCTTGTTTTCCTTCAAGTACTTCTATGGCACGGATATTTTTACATTTAATTGTGTCCCATAGGCTCCTTAAATTATTATTATGGTCTTGGTTACTTTTTTCTTGCCGTCTAGTTGGGTGTCCTTGGCTTCTCCATCCTCTATATTGGTGGTTCGATCCTCTTCTTTATCTTCTCTGTTGATATACTCTAATATACTCTTTATCTCAGATGATGTGTTCTTCATTTCTGACTGATTCCCTTTTAGAATTTCCATTTCCATTTTTGTTTTTTTTATCTCTTTGTTAAAGTTTTCACTCAATTCATCTATTCTTCCTCTAAGTTCATTGAGCATCTTTATAACCAGTGTTTCGAACTCTGAATCTGTGAGATTTGACTCCATATTTCCTGGATTTATGTTCTGTTCTCTTATATGGTTTCTGCTTCTTTGTCTTCCCATTTTGAATGCCTTTCTGCATCTGTTTCTGTGTACTAATCCAAGCTCCTAAGTCCCCAGGTCTTATTAGCATGGCTTTGAGTAGTAGGTGTACAGCAGTAGTCTTAAGAGGAGTTTAGCTGTGGGACAAGTTTAGCCTCAGCCTGTGCTGCTCCTGGGCCACACATTAAGATTCATCAAGTGATCCACAGATGCTGTGCTTATAGTTGCCTCAAGAAACCACACCAGAAACTGAGGCCAGCTGCCACCAGTGTGCGTCTTGGCACTGCTCAGCCAGAGGCACAGGACTTGCTGAGGACACGACTGGATGTGGCTTGTGTGGGGCCACAAGTTGGGGAGGTGGCGTTTCAGGGAATCCTCTGGGTGGAGTGACCTCTGTTATCCAGTGTGATGACTTCTGTCAATGGTGGGACTGTGTCTGCTTACTGGGAGTGGGGAGGGCTCAACAGAGGAACAATGGATACCACTGGCACTTCTGTAGAGAGTGAGCCTTGCCTTGGTCCTCACTCCCACACCTCAGTGTCCCCCTGTAAGTCCCTGGTGTCCCCTGTGCAGCCTACCCGGCACTGGTGCTCAGAAGAGGAGATTTATCACTGCAAAATTCCCTCACGGCCACGGCCCCTTTAAGAGGCTTCTGCAGCTGCCGGATGCCGCTGCTATGGCCTCTATCTCACTCAGCCACTCAAGACTTGGCAACCTCGCATCCTTGCCCCATCCTACCTTCTGCCGTTATAGGGTGATTTCTAAGATTTCTCCATAGTTGTATGGCTTGTTCATCTAGATCCCAGGTGATTTTCCTTACTGTTTGCTCCTTGTTTCTATCACAACTTTGATTTGGTTGCAAGAGGAATGAACGGAGCCTCTATCATCTATGCCATTTTTTCTGTTCCAGTGTTAATTCTTCTCTGAATATTTGGTAAAATTCACCTATGATGCCATCTGGTCCAGAACTTTTGTTTTTTGGGGGAGGATTTTGATTACATTGGTGGTAATCTAACCAATTTTCCGTTTCTTCTTGACTCAGTCTTGGGAGATTGTATGTTTCTAAGAATGTGTCCATTTCTACCACATTGTCCAATTTGTTAACATATAATTGCTTGTAGTATTTTCTTATGACGCTTTGTATTTCTGTGGAGTCTGAGGTTATTTCTCCTCTTTCACTTCTGATTTTATTTATTTGAGTCCTCTTTTTTCCTTGATGAGTCTGATTAAGGGTCTGTCAATTTTGTTTATGCTTTCAAAGAACCAGCTGTTGGTTTTATTAATCTTGTGTATTGTTTTAATAGACTCTATTTGGTTTTATTTCCACTCTGATCTTTATTATTTCCTTCCCTCTATTCACTTTGGACTTTGTTTGCTGTTCTTTTTCTAGTACTTTTAAGTGTGAGGCTAGATTGTTTATTTGAGCTTTTTCTTGTTTCTTCAGGTAGGCCTGTATTGCCATGAATTTCCCTCTTAGGACTGCTTTTGCTGCGGCCCATAGATATCGAGTCATTGTGTTTTCATTTTCATTTGTCTCTAGGTATCTTTTGATTTCTTCCTTGAGCTCATTAATAACCCATTCATTGTTTAGTAGCATGTTATTTAGCCTCCACATGTTTGTGTATTTTCCAGTTTTTTTTCTTGTAGTTGATTTCTACTATGATTGGATAAGGACGTTGATATGATTTCAATCTTCTTAAATTTATGGAGACTTGTTCTGTGTCCTAAATGTGGTCTATCCTGGAAAATGTTCCATGTGCACTTGAGAAGAATGTATATTTTGCTGCTTGGGGGTAAAATGCTCTGAAAATATCTATTAAATCCATATTGTCTAGTGTGTCTTTTAGGCCCCTTTTTGCCTTGTTAATTCTTTGCCTGGAAGATCTTTCCATTGGTCTCAATGGGATGTTAAAGTCTCCTACTATGAGCGCATTACTGGTGATCACTCCTTTTATTGCAGTCAATTAATTGCTTTATGTATGTAGGCGCTCCTATTTTGGGTGTGTATAGTTTACTTAGGTTACATCCTCTCGATTTATTGATCCTTTTATCATTGTGTACTGCCCTTCTTTGTCTCTTATTATAGTCTTTGTTTTAAAGTCTATTTTATTTGATATAAGTACCACTACCCTGGCTTTTGTTTTCATTTTCATTTGGGGAAAATATCTTTTTTCATCCCTTTACTTTCAGTCTGTGAGTGTCATTTGATCTGAAGTGGGTCTCTTGTGGACAGCATCTGCATGGGTCTTGTTTTCTTATCCATGTGGTTACCCTATGTCTTTTTATTGGTGCACTTTAATCCATTTATATCTAAAGTGATTACTGATAGTTACATAGTTATTGCCATTTTATTATTCGTATTTGTTATTTCTATTCTCTTTTTTACCTCTTCTTTTACAGAAGTCCCTTTAACATTTCTTGTAATACTGACTTGTTGGTGATGAATTCTTTAAACTTTTTCCTGTCTGGAAGCTCTTTATCTCACCTTGCATTTCAATTGAAAGCCTTGTTGGATAGAGTATTTGTGGTTGTAGATTCTTGTTTTTCATAACTTTGAATATTTCTTGCCAGTCCCTTCTGGCATGCAAAGTTTCCATTGAGACATTCTTATGGGGGTATCCTTGTAAGTAACAAGCTGCCTTTCTCTTGCTGCTTTTAAGATTCTCTCTTTGTCTTTGACCTTTGGCATTTTAATTATGATGTGTCTCTTTGGGAATCTGTTTGAATTCTTCTTATTTGAGACTTGTTATGCTTCTTAAACTTGTATGTCTAATTCCCTTGCCAGGTTAGGGAAGTTTTCTGTCATTATTTCTTCAGATAGATTCTCAATCCTTTGCTCTTTCTCTTCTCCTTCAGGTACTCTTATGATCTGTGAATTGTTATGCTTCATGTAAATTGTTTTGCTTCATGTTGTCCCAGAGGTCTCTTAAACTATCCTCATTTTTTAAGTTCTTTTTTTCTTTTTGTTTTTCTGATTGTGTTTATTCTGCTACCTTGTCTTCCAGTTTGCTGATTCAGTCTTCTGCTTCATCCAATCTACTGTTGAAACCTTCTATTATATTCTTCATTTCAGTTATTGTAGTCTTCATTTTTGTTTGGTTATTTTTATGGTTTCTATGTCCTTTTTTATGCTTATTATCTCTCTGTTGAGGTTCTCATTGTGTTCATCTATTCTCCCCCTAAGTTCAATGAAGATCCTTATAATCATTATTTTAAACTCTGTCTCTGGTAGGTTGCTTGCCTCCATTTCATTTAGCTTATTTCTGGAGTTTTCTCCTGTTGTTACATTTGTGGCATGTTTCTTTGTTTTCTCATTTTATTAACCTCTTTGTGTTTATTTCTATGTGTGCGGAATATTAGTTTTGTCTCTCAAACTTGGCCAGGTGACCTAATGTGGAAGGTGTCCTGTGTGGCTCAGTAGTGCATTCTTCCTGATCTCCTGTGCTGAGGGCTCTGAATATGATCTTTGTGTGGGTTGTGTGTGATCTTCTGCTGTCACTAAGCCCTTATTGGTGTTAGTACATCAGTGGATGGGATTAACACTCAGGCTGACTAATTGTGGGAATTGGCTACACCCAAAGGGTAAGAGTTGCTGTGTGGGAACTGACCCCACTGATTGGGATTTGCCCTAGCAGGCTTGTGTACTTGTTGCAACCACCTTTTGTGTGTACTGCTATTGGGGCTAGTCAGGAGTAGCTCTTGTGTTCTGGTGCCAGCCTCTGGATGAGTTGGTTTTGTGGCCCCTTGGGAGAGGCTTCCCTGTAGGCAAAGGTCAGCAGCTGCTTTTGATTGCTCAGAGCTACCCGGTGGGAGGTACAAAGCAATCCATAGATGGTTGTTTCCTATGCTGGATCTAGGTAAGTGGAAGAGACAATGCTGTAGGCAGCTCTCAGTTATCCCCCGTCCCTGACCTGTGGCAGTTTAGCAGAGAGACCAGTGCTCCTCAAGGCCTGACACTGCCTGTTAGTTGCCCATAAGTCTCTGAACTGGCAAAGCCTTTGTGTGATATGTGTGTTGAGTGGTGCAGGGACCCTGGGAGTCTCCTGCGTCTATTGAGCAAATTTTCCCCTGTCACTGAAGTGTCAGTTTACATGCCAACACTGTCTCTGTGGCTCCCTGTACAAGTTTCCAATCATCGAAATGTCAGCTGCTGCCCACCTTGGGCCTGAATGTGCCACCTCAGGGTAGGGGCAGCTGCCTATCAATGTGCAGTGGGCATTTTGAGTATGGGATGGGGCAGGAGCTCAGGGAGTCAAGGGCCATCCAAGCCAGTAGCCTCAGTTTTCTGCAATTTCTGTGTCTGACGTTCCTGCAGTAGTTACAGACCACATGGAGACAAGCTCCTGTTTGGGTCAGTTACACAGACCCCTGCGATCCCCTCAAGAGTATTCCAGCTTGTATAGGCAGCAATTATCTGCCCACAACTGTTTTTCCTGAAATGTGCTCACTGCACTAGCCAAGGTCTGTTGCCTGTGCAGAATGCGAAACCCCAGAGCCAAGCAGGGTGGGGGAGGCTGCCTGTCAATGGGCTGCAGGCACTTTGTGCCTTGGGTGAATGGGATCTCAGGGAGACAAGGGCCAGCTGACCAATACAGTCCCAGTTTTGCTGCAACTTCTGTGCCTCGGCTTTCCTACTGTAGTCACATATCACAGTGAGACTGGCTGCTGTCTGAGGCGGTCCCACAGACCCCTGCATCCCTGGATGCAATCTTGCAACTCTCACAGGCAACAGAGATCTGTCTGCTACTGATTGCCCTGTGCTGGTCAAAGTTTGTTGCCAGTAGGGATTGGGAGATGAGGGGAGGAGGGACAGGGCATTGTGGTTCACTGTCAATGAGCCGGCTGGAGATATTTATGGGTAGGGTCGGAGGGGTCTCAGGGAGACAATGGCAGTCAGATCAATACAGCCTCAGAGTTGCTGCAACTTTGGTAACCATTCCAGCGTTCCTGCAGAATGATCCCAGATCACAGCAAGACCAACTGCTGCTGTCTGGGACTGGCCCGCAGATCCCCGAGATCCGCCTAAGTTCATGTTGGCAGCAGTGATCTGCCTGAAACTATCTCAGAAATGCAGTGCACAGTGCTGGCATCCAGCTGTGTATGCTTGGCCTTGAATTGGTGCAGGGCATGGCAGCCATCTAGTAACAGAGGCCCCGGGCAATCTGCAGCTTGGGTGGGACAGGTTGATCTCCTCAGGCCAGAGCTTCCTAATGGCCCTGTGGGAGGGGTCTTTACAGTAAAGCTGGCCTGTTCTGTAGATTGCTCTCTATCCATATAGGAGCTCCACTAAGGCACAATGGTGGCTGCCCTTCTAGCCCTCCTTCTGGTGCCAGATAATGCAGACTTTCTTGTTAAGAATCCCATTTGAACCTCTGACTCACCACCGTTGTCATGGGTGAGCGTCTACAGGTCAGGAAGCCTGTGTGCAGGTCTTTCAAAGGGATGTCTAGGATTTCAGTCTCCTTCTGTCTCACCCAGATGGCTGGAATCCTCTCTGGTTTTTATAGTCAGAGTTATTGGAATCTCCTCTTCCCTGAGCTGGGACCCTGGCATAGGGATTCCCCAAATGAGACCAGAACCTGTGCTGGCTGGAAAATTACTGCCTGGCTATCACCCATAGGAACATAGGCTATCACCCATGGGAACATAACATTCTAACAATAAGCTTTCTGCTTCTGTAACCCCCGCTTTCACAACCGCCCTGTGGGTTGACAGTAAAAAGAAGAAAAATAGACTTTTGTATTCAAACGGAATGAAGAATGGGGTTTAGGGCTTAAAAACCCTGTACCTCTACATTTCAGGGCTGCTTAATTTAGGGTCTGCATACCTCTGGCAGACCCAGATGGCTGAATAAAGACTGTGTTTCCTATAACTCACTGATTTCTGGTGGTCCATGTGTCTATCGGGGGCTGGCAGCTACAATACTTGGAGGCCCCAGCGAGATCTCAGGGAGTGGCCCTGAGATCTAAGACCAGACTGGCCTCCGAAGTGGTTGCTGTCCCTGTTACGGATTCAGAGGGGTGACCAGCCTTAGAAGTTCCAGGGCCCTTGAATGCCATGATGGGGTCAATGTGATCGTCAAGGACGCAACGTTTAGGACACACTCTTTGTTCCCGGTCCTGATGAGAGTCTCTGAGGCCTTGACGTCTGGATAAAAAGGCAACTTTCTGTTTATGTTAACTGGTCATTGGGGGTCCGTGGAGAGACTGGACACAGTCATATCTCCCAGGCTGCGGGATGCCACCTCCTGTGCTCTGTTATCAGGTTCTGTCTATAGTCTTTGGTCTTGTCTAGGTTGTAGGTGGCAGACCTCTCTGGGTCCACCTACACCCCAGTAATTGTTCTTGTCTGAGTGTCTGTCTTGTGTTTTCTGCACGAGTCATGGTGGGAGGCCCGAGTTCACAGAAGACACCTTTGGGGTGTCTTCTGCAACATTTCAAAGAAGGGTTTGTAGAGGGAGCTGACTATGGAATAAAGTTTTCTCTAGGCAGACTAAGAACATTGTGTGAAGTTGAGTGGCTGTCTTTTGATGTAAACTGATATCTGGAGGGTTCTTTTGATGGGGGTTTAGTGAGGAATGTTTGGAAGATTGTCAGGGGAGACCCGGAACATCCCGATCAGTTTCCCTACATCGATCAATGGTTAAGCATTGTTCAGAAACCCCCTCCTTGGCTCCGCTGGTGTGCCCTTTCTCTAGGGGCATGAGTCTTAGTTATGGGTACTCCGAAACATACAACAACTGAATCTCCAAGTCATCCCAGTCCCTCAGTCCTCCAATTTCCACTGGAGGATAGTGACCTTCCCCCGCCCTATAATCCAGGGCAAAAAGGGCCAAATAGCACTGCCTCGCCTCCTCAGACTCAGGCAGGTAACCCCTATGGGCCTCCTGCTCCTGTTCCAGGTGGGGCACCAGCCAATACCACCACCCTGGCCATTCTCCCCTTGCGAGAAGCACCACCCCAAGGGCATCACACAGACAGGTCCTTTATGGTTTATGCACCTTTCTTGACTAGTGACCTGTACAACTGGAAGGCACAGAATCCACCTTTCTCTGAGAAACCCCAGGCATTAATGGAACTTTTAGAGAGTGTCTTTCAGACTCCCTGCCTCACTTGGGATGATTGTCAACAGCTTTTAGTTATCCTCTTTACCTCAGAAGAACGTGGACGCATTCAGGCGGAAGCACAAAAGATAGCTGTGGGAGGGAGGAGAGCTGAGAAAGCAGGGGAACAGACTGAGGAGGAATTTCCTTCCACCTGCCCAGACTGGGGACACAATTCCCAGGAAGGGAGAACGGCATTAGATCGGTACCACCAGATTCTAATTGGGGGAATTAGGATGGTTGCTCATCAGCCAACTAACCTTTCTAAGGTAACTGAAGTTATACAGGGACCTCAGGAATCCCCTGAAGCATTTTTTGAATGACTACAGGAGGCATATCGGGCATACACCCCCATTGATCCTGAGGCCCCTGAGAACCAGCGGGAAATTAATGTAGCCTTTACTACTCAGGCAGCCCCAATTTACTCTGGTGTAAATTGCAAAAATTAGAAGGTTTTGCAGGGGTGAACCTGTCCTAACTTGTTGAGATAGCCCAGAAGGTGTTCAACAATAGAGAGACACCAGATGACCCTAAACGCATGGCTAAAATAATGGTAGCTCCCATACAGGAGGAGAGATCAGGTAAGACTAGGGCACAACAAGGGAGGTCAGAAAAAGGCCCATATAAGGGTGGCACACCCCTAGGGAAAAATCAGTGTGCCTACTGCAAGAAAGAAGGCCATTGGAAGAATGAATGTCCTGAGAAAAACACGAAAGACCAGGGAAGCCATAAGACTAAAATCCTTGTCACTGAGGAAGAGGACTGATGGGGCCGGGGTTCCTACACACTAAGCCCCCAGGAGCCCAGGGTAGCCTTAAAAATTGGGGGCAAAACTGTTAACTTCTTGGTGGACACAGGGGCTGCCACAGGGTCAGTGTTACTCGACCCAGGGGGACCAATCTCCAAACAAAAGACCACCATCCAAGTGGCCACGGGCAAAACACGAGAATACCCATGGACCACTGAAAGGACTGTAGATCTAGGGCGAGAGATAGTGACCCATTCTTTCCTTGTAATTACAGAATGTCCGGCCCCACTTCTTGGTAGAGACCTACTCCAAAAGCTAAGGGCTGCTATCACATTCGGAGATAGTACTCCTCAGATGTCCATGTCTGCCCTGTCAACTATCTTAGTTACCTGTCCTCTGTCTGAAGAGTACCTCCTCTATAAGAAGGAAGAAAATGTTGACCCATCCATGGGGCCCTTACTAGACAGACTCCTGATAGAATATTCAGGGGTATGGGCTGAAAGCAATGCCCCAGGGTTGGCTAGGCACCAAGCCCCGGTAGTGATGAGCTTAACTGCTACCATGACCCCTGTCTGGGTTAAGCAATACCCGATTGCTCAAGATGCCAAAATCGGTATAAGGAAGAATATCCAGTGGCTGCGGGAAGTGGGGATTCTCGTTCCATGACAATCGCCATGGAACATTCCCTTGCTCCCAGTCCAGAAGCCTGGTACTCAGGATTACCAGCCAGTACAAAACTTAAGAGAAGTGAACAAGAAGGTTGAAACCATCCACCTGACTGTACCCAACCCGTACACTCTCTTAAGCTTACTACCTCCAGAGAGAACTGTTTATACTGTATTAGATTTAAAAGATGCTTTCTTCAGCATTCCCCTAGCCCCCAGCAGCCAGCCTATCTTTGCCTTTGAGTGGACAGACCCAGAGGAGGGATTCTCGGGCCAACTAACCTAGACGTGTTTACTGCAAGGATTCAAAAATTCTCCTACCTTATTCGATGAGGCCCTAAGTGCAGATCTTCATCCCTTCCATCAATGTAATCTTGACTGTACATTACTCCAGTATGTTGATGATTTACTATTAGCAGCTGAAACTGAAGAGACCTGTCTCACAGCAACCAGGGACTTACTTGGCACCCTAGAGGCATATGGGTACCAAGTCTCCACTAAGAAAGCCCAGCTGTGCACCCAGTCGGTGGCCTACCTCGGGTATACCCTCGAAGGAGGAAAATGGACTCTCTCCTGGCAGAGGATTGAAGCCATTCTTTAGATTCCAGTACCCACCACCAAGAGACAGGTAAGAGGATTCCTTGGTGTGACAGGCTATTGCAGACTTTGGATTCCTGGGTTTGCAGAGATCTCAAAGCCCCTGTACTCAGCTGCAGGAGGAAATCAGCTCCTCAATTGGACAGAGACAGAATAGAAGGCCTTTGACCTTCTCGAGCAGGCACTCATGTCAGCTCCAGCCCTTGCTCTTCCAGACATCACCAAGGGATTTCATCTTTTTTGTGAGTGAGACCAAGGGAATCACCAAAGGGGTCCTAACCCAAACACTAGGCCCATGGCGCCAACCAGTAGCCTATCTATCAAAGAGACTAGACTCGGTGGCCTCTGGATGGTCACCCTGCCTACGAGCCATAGCAGCAATGGCTATCCTAGTCAAAGAAGCTGACAAACTCACCCTTGGGCAGAAT
This sequence comes from Rousettus aegyptiacus, assembly GCF_014176215.1. NCBI lineage: Eukaryota > Metazoa > Chordata > Mammalia > Chiroptera > Pteropodidae > Rousettus > Rousettus aegyptiacus. The sequence continues at coordinate 77,020,199 of NW_023416312.1, read as the reverse complement.
ATAAGCATTACTGCCCCTCACGCAGTAGAGGCCCTTCTCTGCAGTAGTCAGAATGATGGATGACTAACTCCAGAATCACTCAATACCAGGCTCCCCTCCTCGACCAGCCAAGGATCAACTTATCCAAAGCTACTGTCATCAACCCAGCCAATCCATTGCCAGACCCAGACCCCAAGACCCCCGTTCATGACTGCATAGATTTCATTGATACAGTATGTTCCTCACGGCCAGACCTCAAAGACTCCCCTCTTCCTGAGGCCAATGAAGTTCTGTTCATGAACAGAAGCAACTTCATGCAGGAAGGAAGGAGGTACACTGGGGCAGCGATCATAACTCTAATTGGCACCATCTGATCACAGGCTTTTCCCCATAGGGCTTCTGCTCAAAAGGCAGAACTCATCACCCTCACTGAGGCACTAAGATGGGGAAAGAATAAGGCAGTCACAATATATACTGACAGCCTATTTGCCTTTGCCACTGCACATGTACACAGAGCCATCTACAAGGAAAGAGGGCTTCTGACTTCAGCTGGGAAGGACATCAAGAACAAGGAGGAGATCTTAGCCTTATTTGAAGCCATATGGATGCCTAAGGCCCTGGCTATTGTTCATTGTAAAGGGCATCAAAAAGGGAATAGTCCTGAGGCTGAGGGAAACTGATGAGCCGATGCAGAGGCAAGAACACTGGCCACAAGGCCAGTGGGGCCTGCACCACATCTGTTGTCCCTTACCCAGAACTGCCTTTGTTTCTGACTTATATGGGAGAAGAGAACATATATTTTCAAGACAAGGGAGCCACTAGGAACCAACATGGGTGGTAGACGACCCCAGATGGAAAAATCGGGCTCTCACGGGCCCTTGGAAGGATTCTCCTCCACCAACAACACCAGAATACACACCTAGAGTGAACTAAGATGCTCCAAGCTTTAGACTCCTACTTTCACTTGTTAGAAGGGAGAAGAATTGCAGAGGAGATTGCCTCATGATGCCTGGCTTGTGCCAATTTAATCCAAAGAAGGGGAAGATAGAACAACCTAGGCATAGGGAAAGAGAAACTTATCTGGCGGACCACTGGGAAGTCAATTTCACTGAGATAACCCCGACTGTAGGGGGCTACAAATATTTACTTGTTTTTATAGACACCTTTTCAGGATAGTTAGAGGCCTTCCCCACCAGGAAAGAGACTGCCTTAGTCGTTACTCAGAAACTACTACAAGAAATTCTCCCTCGATTTGGTCTCCCCGGAACTTTAGAGTCAGATAATGGGCCAGCCTTCATAGCAAAAGTTTCACAATAATTGGCTAGCTGCCTAAATTTGTGATGCAAACTCCACTGCGCCTACTGGCCCCAAAGTTTGGGCCAAGTAGAGCGAATGAATCAGATCCTAAAAGAAACATTAGTTAAATTAGTATTAGAAATTGGTGGGACCTGGGTAGAACTTCTCCCTTTGCTCTTCTCTGAGCCAGGTGTACTCTATATATCAATGGATTCATCCCATTCGAAATTTTCTTTGGAAAACCCCCACCTTTAGTACCTAGAATAGAAGATGAGAAAAAGGCAGAACTACGTAACCTCGTCTTACTTAAGTTTTTACAGGCCCTTCAAAGTGTACAGAAGGAGATTTAGTTCTGGGTTCGTTCTGCCCACTCAGTCCCGGAGAACGGACTTCCCCATCAGTTTCAGCTTGGGGACTCTGTGTGGATCCAGAAGTTCACTTCCAAAGGACTAGAACCCAAATGGAAAGGACCTTTCACTGTCTACCCGATGATGCCCACTGTAGTTAAAGTAGATGGCATCCCATCATGTATTCATCACTCCCACGTGAAGGCAGCACGAGAGTAGACAGCTTAGGAAGATGGGCCCTTAAGACTTAGTCTCAAGCGTACATAAGTATAACCTTCTGTTTCTTCTTTTTTTCCTCTTTAGCCCAGGCATACAGAAACATACACTGGCCTAGAGTATGGGAGTTTATAGTAACCAAGACTGGTGAAATTATTGCCCAGAACATCACCAGCCACGGTACTCCAGAGATCCAAGTAGATTTGTGCCGGCTTGTCAGAGATCCCCTTGCCATTGCAATGGCGGACACCACCTTGGATAGGGATCTTTCCTAGGTGGAGGAGCATACTTAGGCTACAAGGGAGGGCCCAGCTGTGGCATGTTATTGGCTGAGAAAAGCCTCTTAGGAACAGGACTCTATATTTGTCCTCAAGGATGTTACCCAGGGATGTGTGGCTGCATGGGTAATATGGGACTTGGATGTGAGGGCCAAGGCCAACTTTCTTGTGCTAACTGGGGTTGTGAGACTATCTCCACTATAGATAATTATAAAAAACAGAATGATGATCATATTAGATTAAGAAGAGGACCAAGCCCCTCCACATGCTCTCTTGGGTCTTGCAATCCTATCAGAATCACAATCAAAACCAGTAGTCCTGGGGGACAATACTATTGGCTCTCAGGACAGACATGGGATATCAGATTATATAAAACCGGGTATAATTCAGGATTATATTTTACTATACAGGTTAAGGACCCTCCTAGAAAAGCTAAGCCTATAGGACCCAACAAACCACTTCTAGTTCCAGGACTACCCCCAAAGTCTTATACCTAAGAAAACTTCTGTTTCTGGAGTAACTCCAACTCCAGCTCTAGCCCCTTCAGGTAGTGGCCTAACAGCTATTAAACCCCAGGCATTCGACCAGCCACAACTATAACCAGAAGGAGCATTAATAACTATGTTAACCACAATACACAAGGTCTTAAATAAGACCACCCCAGACATAGGACAAGATTGCTGGTTGTTCCTAAACCCAATAACCCCTTATTATGTCAGGGTAGGAACTCCCCTAAACCTAACTGAGCTCAGCAGTGCATGAGGCTGTGAATGGGAAACTCCTTGACTCACCTCAGGAAACATACAAGAAAAAGGAACCTGCCTAATTTCAAAGAACTATTCCAAGCTGTTGGCACAGTCACCTTACTTCCATAACTGTAATTGTACTATCAAAGTACCTTTATTTGAGGGTAAATACTATAAGGCTCCAAATAATACTTGCTTAGCATATGATGGCAGGCTCACTCACTGCACCGCATCCGATCTTTTCAACTCAGGTGAGACTAATATTTGTATCCTGCTCCTTGTACTCCCCCAAGTGTCCCTTTATATTGGGCCGGAAGGCAGACTCTACTTCTTCTGCCAGGACAGGCTACAAAAACGGGCCATACCAGTCTTAATATCCCTTCTTGTAGGACTCGGAATAGCAGGCTCTGCAGCTGTAGGTACTACTGCTCTCATCAAGGGAGAAAATGAATTACGTGAAATTGGAATACAGATAGATAAGGATATCGAGACCTTAAAAGACACCATCAGCAGGCTAAAACTTCAAGTCGATTCACTAGCAGAAGTAATCCTCCAAAATAGAAGAGGTTTAGATTTATTATTCTTAGAACAAGATAGATTATGTATGGCTCTGGGTGAAACCTGTTGCTTCTATGGCAATAACTCTGGAATAATTAGAGAAAGCTTACTACTAGTACAGAGAAATTTAGATGCCAGGGAAAAACAAAGACTAGAATCAAATAACTGATTTCATAGGATGTTCAATTAGTCACCATGGCTAACAACCCTTCTATCTGCTATAGCTGGACCTTTAATCCTCCTCCTCCTCTCATTAACTTTTGGCCCATGTTTCTTCAATTTCTTGTTTGCATATATAAAGAAGAGAATTCTATTAAACTTTTAGTATTACAAAATAGAGGCTATGAGCAAATTCCGCATGAAGAATCAAGGATTTGGTTTTCTGCTAAGGCCTGTGGGGAATGTGCTGGCTGGAAAATTACTGCTTGGCTATCGCCCATGGGAATGTAACACTCTAACAATAAGCTTTCTGCTTCTGTACCCTCCGCTTTCACAACCGACCTGTAGGTTGACAGTAAAAAGAAGAAAAATAGACTTGTGTGTTCAAACAGAATGAAGAATGGGCTTTAGGGCTTAAAAACCCTGCACCTTTACATTTCGGGGCTGCTTAATTTGAGGTCTATGTACCCCCGGCACACCCAGATGGCTGAATAAAGAGCGTGTTTCCTATAACACTGATTTCTGATGGCCCGTGTGTCTATCGGGGGCTGGTGGCTCCAACAAACCCTCCTCTCCTTCAAGGGAGCCTCTGCAGCCTTGCTCTCCTTCCCAGTGACCCTCCACTACCCTCAGGTGCAGGTCTTGCCCAATTGGCATCTTGGCCCCTCCTACCAGCTTTGATGTGGTTTCTTTATATTATCAGACATAGGTGTTATGATCAGCTGGACTTCAGGTGATTCTCCATGTTGATTATTTTATAATTTGATTGTAATTTCAATGGACCTGAGAGGAGACAAACCCTGTTTTTACCTAGTTTGCCATCTTCCGCCAGATCCAATGCCAAAATTTTGATTTGCCCCGTTATTTGGGTTACCAGACGTTTTATATTTGGGACAAAAAACAATACTAAGATTCAGGTTGGGGAAAAAGCGTACCGGAATTTGTGAAAGGAAAGATGGAAAAGGAGACCACAGGGTGGAATGAGGGCACCACACCTGCATTCTGAAATATTTCAGTTTTAGGAAAAATAGATATGGAAGTTGAAGATCTAGATATTGAATCTTTCAAAGCCATCTATAGTCTTAAACTCCTTAGAAAGTCTTCCCATACCTCTAGGGAATGTGTGTACCCTAGACCAAAGATCATTGTCCTAGATAGGAGGCATAAAGTACAAACCGTAAAGGAAAAATTAGTAAACTTGACATATTTAAATTTAGATTTGTCTGCATAAGAATAGATACCATAAATAGGATATTTATAACATGTAAGGGATACATGATTAGCATCTGAATAAAGAGCTTCTTCAAGAAAGAATTGAAGACAAAAGTTCAACAAAAAAGTGAACAAAAATACAAATATACAATATATAAAATAAAATAGTTAACATGAAAATATGTTCGATCTCACTGGAAATCAAGGACTTGCAGATTAAAACAATAAGAACCCAAAAGAAGATTGGAGGGAAAACATGGCGGAGTGAGAGACATCCTCAGATCTCTCCCCTTGAAACAACAATAAGCTAAACATCTAAAATAAAACAAAAACACCCAAACTGCACACCAACATGTCTGAGTGAGGGATCTGCTCATAATAGCTACTACAGGTCAGAAATACATGTGTCGGGCATTGGACTGGGAGAAATAAAGAAGCTGTCTCTTGCAGCTTCAGCTCCCTGTAGGAGGAGGGTAAGGGGAGAAGACACAATGAATACCCAGAACAATCCTGCCTGGGAGTATTGTGAGCTACACCCAACCAGTGGCAGGGCCCAGTCATCAGGGCAGAGAGCAGAGAAGCAGGATGGCAGAGAAACAATAACTGATTTTTACCAGATGTGGTTGCAAAATTGAGGCTGAGCCGTATCTCCCAACACCAACCCAGAGAGCCCCTTCTCCCATATCCTCCGAGACTGAACACCACAGAGCCCCAGGGGAATCTGAGCAAATGCTATAGAAGCTGTCGCTAACACTGACAGGGACTGAGACTGAGAGTAGTAAGTACAATTAAACATCCATAAGAAAAAGAAGGCATTATTAAGGCTTTATAAAAAGCAGAAATTCAAGAGGCTTAGACACCAGCTACTGGAAAACTAAAAAAAGTACCTTCTTTGCAACAGGCTAAAGAGAGTTCTTTATATAATAATTCTTCTTTCTGGAAAAAAAAAGCAGAATATATTTTCATTAATGCCCAGGTGGAGATATAGTCCATTAAACACCATGAACAACCAAGGTGACAAGGCATCTCAGAAAGAAAGAGAAAAATCTCCAGAAAATAAGCTTATAGACATAGAAATATGCAACTTAAATGACAGAGAATTCAGGTTGGTACTTCTGAAAAAACACAGTGAGTTTCCAAATGAGTCATATCAACAATTTCAGGAATTGAAAAAACAACTAGATGAGCAGAATGAGTTCTTTAGCAAGGAGATTGAAATCCTCAAAAAGAACAGAATAGATCTTCTGGAGATAAAAAAAAAACACTGCAAGAGTGGAAAAATGAAATGGCGATCTTGGGAAATAGAGTCGACCAATGGAGGAAAGGATCAGTGGTGTCGAAGACAGAAATCTAAAAATAAATCAGAAGGAAGGAGAGAGAAACCATAGAGTGAAAAATAATGAAAGAGAAATACAAGAACTAGCAGATACCATCAGGAGAAGAAACATAAGAATAATGGGCATGCTCAAAGGCAAGGAAAAGGAGCAGGGACTAGAAAGCGTTTTCGGATGAATAGTGGATGAGAATTTCCCAAATCTAAGGAATGAGCTGAAGCTTGAAATTCTAGAAGTCAACAGAATACCCACTTATCTCAACACAAAAAGGCCTTCAACAAGACACATTGTATTAAAGTTATCAAAAATTAATGACAAGGATAGAATTCTCAAGGCAGCCTGGGAGAAGAAAACAGTAATTTATAAAGGAAAACCCATTAGATTATCCTCAGACTTCTCAGCGCAAACCTTATAAGAGAGAAACAAATGGAATCAAATATTTAAACTATTAAGTGAAAGAAACTATCAACCTAGAATAATGTATCCAGCTAAGCTCTCCTTTAGATATGAAGGAGAAATTAAGACCCTTCCAGACAATTTTTTTTCCAAAAATTGAGAGAATTCTCCACTATGAGGTCTGCACTACAGGAAATAAGGAAAGGGGTCAGCTCACCTAAAATAAAATGACGAAAAAATACGTAATTAGAAGTAAAGTGACTACCAGGCAAATAGAAACAAAGGAGTGCAACCCTTACTAAAACAGGGCATTCATTATAAGCTTAAATAATAAAAAGAAAATTGTTATAACAAGATAGTAATGAACGTTCAGCATACATAGGGGCAAATGTGGATTCAAAAGATCCATATTCACAAAGGGGAATGGAGATAAGGCACATGCACAAGAAAATTGAATATATATAGATATATACACACACACACATACATATATATGTAACTATTCTTTTCATATTCATAATGGTAACCACACACAGAAGATTCAGAACTGAAATATATAATGTAAAACAAGAAGAACCAGAGGGAAAACCCACAAGAGCCAACCAAAATAAAGAAATCAGAAACACAAGGACAAGGAAGCAATGGAAACAGTGAGCTACCAGAAAGTGAAAGATAAAATGGCTTTAAGAAGACCTCATATTTCAATAATCACCCTAAATGTGAATGGACTGAACTCACCAATAAAAAGGCACAGAATTGCAGAATGAATCAAAGAACAAAACCCAACCATATGCTGCCTCCAGGAGACACATCTCAGCTCCAAGGACAAATACAGACTCAAAGTGAAAGGGCAGAAAATGATATTTCAAGCAAGTGGCATTCTGAGAAAAGCAGTAGCAGTACTAATATCAAATGAAATAGACTTCAAAATCAAAAAAGGTAAAAAAAGATACTGAAGGACACTTCATAATGATAAAGGGAATCATGGACCAAGAAGACATAACACTTATTAATATCTATGCTCCCAATCAGGGAGCCCCGGAATATGTAAAGCAATTATTAACAAAACTAAAGGGAGAAACAGACTAAAACAGTGTCGTAGTAGGGAACCTAAATACTCCCCTGTTGGATATGGACAGATCATCCAAACAGAAAATCAATTAAAAAATCACATCCTTAAATGACACATTAGACCAACTAGACATAATTGACATTTACAGAGCCTTCCATCCCAAAACAGGTACTTATATATTCTTCTCTAGTGCACATGGGACATTCTCAAGAATCGACCACATACTGAGACACAGAGGTAGCCTTCGCAAGTATAAGAGAGTTGAAATCACACCAACCATATTCTCTGATCATAATGCTTTGAAACTAGAGATAAACTGCAAAAAGAAATCAGGAAAAACCACAAATACATGGAGATTAAAAAACACGCTACTGAAGCATAACTAAATCAGAGAAGAAATAAAGAGATCAAGAGATACATAGAAATGAATGATAATGATAATACAACATATCAAAACTTTTGGGACACAGCAAAAGCGGTCATAAGAGGAAAGTTCATATCACTACAGGCCTATTTCCAAAAATAAGACCAAATAAACAACCTAACACTTCATCTTAAAAACTAGAAAAAGAACAAATGAAGCCTAAAGTCAGCAGAAGGAAAGAAATCATCAAAATTAGAACAGATATAAATGAAGTTGAAAACAAAAAGAAATAGAAAAAAATAAATGCAACAAAGAGCTAATTCTTTGAGAAATAAATAAAATTGATAACCCCCTGGCTAGACTCACTAAAGAAAAAAGAGAATGGACACAAATAAACAAAATCAGGGGTGAAAGAGGGGGAAATTATGACTGACATCGCAGAAATACTAAGAATTGTACAAGAATACTGTGAAAAAGTATATAACACCAAATTTAGTAAGCTAGAAGAAATGAACCAGTACTTAGAACAATACAACCTTCCTAGACCGATTTAAGAAGAACTGGAAAATCTAGATAGACCAATCAGCAGTATGGAAATTGAAACAATCATCAAAAACCTGTCAAAAAGTAAAAGTCCAGGACCAGATGGATTTACCATTGAATTCTACCAAACATTAAAGATTTAATACCTATTCTCCTCAAACTCTTCCAAAAAATCGAAGAGGAGGCAATACTTCCCAACTCATTTTATGAGGCCAATATTACCTCATACCAAAACCTGGTATTTGTAACAGAACAATATCTCTCATGAACACAGATGCAAAAATCCTAAATAAGATACTAGCAAACTGGACACAGCAACATATTAAAAATATTATACACCGTGATCGAGTGGGCTTCATCCCAGGGGCACAGGGATGGTTCGACATATGCAAATCAATTAATGTGATACACCATATAAATAAAATAAAAAATGAGAATCATAGGATCATATCAACAGATGCCAAAAAAGTCTTCTACAAGACACGACACTCATTTATAATCAAAACACTTAATAAAATTGGTATAAAAGGAAAGTACCTTAACATAATAAAGACCATATAGGACAAACACTCAGGCAACATTATACTTAGTGGTGAAAAACTAAAAACCTTCCCTCTAGGATCAGGAACAAGGCAAGGTTGTCCACTATTGCCACTGTTATTTAATATAACATTGGAGACCCTAGCGAGTGCAATCAGACAAGAGAAAGATATAAAAGGCATCCAAATAGGAAACAAAGAAGTCAAACTGTCACTATTTGTGGATGACATGATTCTCTATACAGAAAACCCTAAAGACTCCACAAAAACACTACTAGAAACAATAAGAAAGTGGAGTATAGTTTCTGGATACAAAATCAATGTTCAAAATCCGTAGCATTCCTATACTCTAATAATGAAGTGTCAGAAAAAGAAGTGGAATAAAAAAATTCCTTTTGCAATTGCAACAAGAAGAATAAAATATCTAGGAATATATCTTATTCTGAAACATGTGAAGGACCTATATAATGAAAACTGTAAGACCCTATTAAAAGATATCAAAGAAGATACAAAAAAATGAAAAGATATTCCGTGTTCTTGGGTTGGACAAATCAACATAGTTGAAATGACCATATTACCTAAAGTATTATACAGATTTAGTGCAATCCCCATCAAAATCCCATTGGCTTTTTTCACAGAAATAGAACAAACAAATCATCAGATTTGTACGGAAGCACAAAAGACCCCTAATTGCCAAAGCCATCCTGAAAAGAAAGAACAAGGCTGGAGGCATCATTCTGCCCAAATTCAAATTATACTACAAAGTGACAGTAATCAAAACGACATGATATTGCTAAAAGAAAAAAAAACCCACATGCAGATCAGTGGAACACAATAGACAGTCCAGAAGTAAGCCCATATTTATATGGGCTAATAATTTTTCAAAAAAGCCAAAAACATACAGTGGAGAAAAGAAAGCCTCTTCAATAAATGGCGCTGGGAAAACTTGAAAGCCACACACAAAAGAATGAAACTAGACTCTTGTCTATCACTACACACAAAAATTAACTCAAAATGGATTAAGAACCTGAATATAAGACCTGAGACAATAAAATGCATAGAAGAAAACATAGAAACTAAACTCAAGGACCTTAGACTTAAAGAGGATTTTATGAATTTGACCTCAAAAGCAAGGGAAGTGAAAGCTAAAATAAATGAATACGAATACGTTAAACTTAAAAGGTTCTGCAATGTGAAAGAAACAGTCAGCAAGGTAAAGAGACAACCATCCGAATGGGAAAATATATTTGCAAGCAATACCTCCGATAAGGGGGCCTAATATCCAAAATATACAAAGAACTCAAACAACTCAATAACAACAAAAAAACAAACAATCCAACCAAAAAATGGGCAGAAGGCCTGAACAGACACTTTTCCCTAGAGTAGATTCAAATGGCCAACAAATATATGAAAAAAATGATCAATATTGCTAGCTATTAGGAAAATGCAAATCAAAATCACAATGAGATATCATCTTACACCCATTAGAATAGCTATAATCAACAGAACAATTAATAACAAATGCTAGATAGGATGTGGAGAAAAAGGAACCCTCATACACTGCTGGTGAAACTGCCAATTGGTGCAGTATGGAGGTTCCTTAAATAACTAGAAATTGATCTACTATATGATCCGGTAATCCCTCTACTGGGTATTTACCCCAAAGACTTGAGACCTCATATCTGAAAAAGATATTTGTACACTGATATTCATAGCAGCATTATTCACGGTGGCCAGGACATGGAAGCAACGGAATTGTCCTACGATAGATGATTGACTAAAGAAGCTGTGGTACATATATACTATGGAATATTACTCAGCCATTAGAAGGGATGAAATATTGCCATTTGCGACAACATGGACAGACCTCGAGATAATCATGCTAAGCAAAACAAGCCAGACAGAAAAAGTTGAAAATCACATGATATCACTTATGTGCGGGATATACACCTAAAGGTAACAAATGAACAGGATAAACAAACAGAGACTCGTGGCCATGGACAATGGACTAGTGGTTACCAGAGAGTAGGGTGTGGGGGAGGGGGGAAGTAGATGCGGTAAAGGGGGTCAAATACATGGTGATAGAAAGAAATAACTGTGGGAGGTGAATACATAGTGTAAACATATATATGCCTTACTGTTAAAGTCTACAGCTGAAACTTATTAGATTTCATTAACCAATGTCACCATAAAAAAATAAATTAATTTTAAAAAAAAGAACCCAAAAGAAATGAAAACTTTTGTTCACAAAAAATCTTGACAAGAATGTTCATAGCAGCCTAATTCATAGTAGCCAAAACCGGAAAAGAGACCAAGTGACTGTCACCAGAAAAATGGATACACAATCTGTGGTACATTTATACAATGGAATTCTACTCAAAAATAAAAGGAAGAGACTAGTGATAAATGCGACAACCTGGATGAATCTTAAAACTTTATGCTGAAAATAATTTTCACAAAAGAATATATATTTTACCTAGAACAGACAAAACATATCTATCATGGAGAAAGAAAAAAAAAACAATGATGGTTACCTGATGGAAATGGGACCAGTGATTTACTTGAAGGGGAATTAGGAAACCATATAGGAATGATGGTAATGTTTTATATCTTGATGGAGGTTTGCATTACACAGATGTGTATGTACTTGTTAGAACTCAGTGCATATACACTTATGGCTTGGGCAATCCATGGTGTATAAATTTCACCTTAAAAGTCTGTAAGCAAAAATTGAACTCTAGTTAATGATAATGCATGCTGAAGTGTTTGGGAGTGAAGTATACAGTACTGATGTTCTCAACTTACTTTGTAACATTTTGAATTATGGATAGAGGAATAGATATACATGTGATTAAACAAATAGGACAAAATGCTCATGTGGCCACCACCTGAATTCACTCTTTAATTTTAAAAATTTTATATTATGTTTAAGTTTTTCATAATAAAATGTCGGAAAAAGCAATAATGTGATACTATCTTACACCTATCAGATTGGCATAAATGAGAACTGAGTATTGTGTGAGATGTGGTGAAATGTAGTGGAAGTGTAAGATAGTAGAACCATTTCGAGAGTAATTTATCTAGTAAAGCTAAAGATGCTCATATTTTGTGACTCAGAAATTCTTCTTTTAAGTATACAACCTAGAATTTCATGTGCCCAAGAATATGTATGCAAGAATGTTCTTTGCGACATGGTTTTCTCCAGTAATCTTTTATTTTGAAACATTTAAAATATTAAATTAAAAGAATAATACAATGAATACCTATATACCCTTTATCAATTGTTAGCATTTTACCACATTTGCTTTATTTATCTATATGTAAATATACATTATTTTTTCTGAATTATTTGAGAGTAAATTGCACTTGATCCCTAAATGCTTCAGTATGTATTTCCTAAAGCAAAAGCACTTTTCTACATAACCACAATATAATGATAATACTCAAGACATTTTAACATTTGTTGTAATGCTATTATCTAATTTTAATCCATATTTGAATTTCTCCAATTATTGTAATAATGTCCTTTAGTGGTGTTTTAAACTCCATTTAGTATGTATGTATACTAACCCATGAATATGCACGTTAAAAATATTTCTATATGTAATCACCAGGATCTACGTAAAGCTAAATATGAATTCATACTGATGTCTTCAAATCTATCCTCACATGAATCATTCTAGCCTCTTCCTCTTGGTTATCTGTAACCTTTCAATCCAACAGTGAGAAACATGTCTCCTATCATCCACTATCCACTCATTGTTCAGTTCCAATGTACACATTCAGCAGTTTCAGATTGTTAACCCTTATTCCCATGGGAAACAACTTTGCCAACCAGAGTTCAGTGCTTATGTACAGTTTATTTTGCCTTTAGTCTTAAAGACTTCACTAATTTCTTAAGGTACTTAGGTTAGCACCACCCCCTCTTTAGTGAGGTTATGTCATACATTGTAGTTAGATTCTTTTGTTACAGTCTTCAGTCCATCTTGGGATTCCTTCGATATCTTATTTGATTTTCTCTCTCAATTTGCATACACTAAGGTTTACTCTTTGAGCTGTAAGAATCTCTGGGTTTTGACAAATGATCACCAAAACTTCGAAGCAGCCAAAATATCCTTCAATATGTGAGAGGATAAACAAACTGTGGTAAATCCCTACAATGGAATATTATTATGCAATGAAAAGAAATATACTATCAATCCATGCATATAGTTAAGCAAAAGAAACCAATCTGAAAAGGCAACATACTGTATATTTCTAACTATATGACATTCTGGAAAAGACAAAACTATGGAGAGAATAAAAAGGTCAGTGGTTGCCAGAGGTTAGGTGGGAGGGAAGGATGAATAGGCAGATGTTGATTTGCAAACTGGCCCCTGTACATGGAGGGCAAAGAGAGACCAAAGAAAGAGGCAGACGACTCCAGATTGGTAGGTGGCAAGTTTAATAAGCAAGGGAACTTACTTATGAGGCTTGTTTTGGGTGACTGTAAGATGAGTAGATCCCCACACCCACCAGCTAGAATCTTAAAAGTTTATATAGAGGCTTTAACTGGTTTCATTCACATATAGTGTCCAGATGGTTTCAACAACACATAGCTCTTTCAAGGCTCTCACTGTGAGAATGGTGGGCAGGACATACATTCCACGGACAGGAGGGGGTAAGGAGCTTCTGTTTGTCCAAATCCAACTCTCAGGTCAGCGGTAGTCATGTCTTTCTTCTTGATGACCTAAAATAGCAGAGAACAAAGGATTTTTTTAGGGCAACAAAACTACTTTATATACTATAATAGTGGATACATGTTATTGTACATTTGTCCAAACCTATAGAATGTCTAACAACACCAAGAATGAATGCTAATGTAAACTATGGTATTTGGGCAATTATAATGTGTCAATGTAGATTAATCAATTGTAACAAATGTACCACTCTGGTGGGGGATCTTTATAGTGGGGGAGGCTGTGCATCATTGGGGATGGGGGGCATATGGGAACTCAGTGCTTTCTGCTCAATTTTTCTGTGAACCTAAAACTGCTCTAAAAATAAAGTCTATCTACAGGAAAAAATAAGTGGATGGTTATACAGGTATATTCCTTTTATTATTCTTCATACTTGTTTGTATGTTTGAAATGTTTGATAATTTAAAAAAAGATGTTTGCAAAACAGACATTTTTTCAGGATTCAAAACAATGTTGAATTGTATGTAAATGTTCATAGCAGTTTTATTAATAATAGCCCAAAACTGGAAACAACTGTCCACCATCAGGTAAATGGCTAAACAAACTGTGGTAAACAGCAACAAAAAAGAACAAACCACTGACATATGCAACAACCCGCAAGGATTTCAAAAACGAAGTTGAGCAAAAGAAGCCATATGCGAGTTCATATATTATGATTCCATTTAGATTAAGTATTTATAAACAAAAAATCAAAACAGTAGTTGTCCCTTTGGGGAGAGTGGTGGTAATCGACTGGAAAGGGGCAAGTGGGAACTTTTTTTTCGAATTGAGATATTATTGTCATATAATATTGTATAAATTTAAGGTGTACTATGTGTTGATTAGATACATTTGTATATTGCAATGTGATAACCACTGTAGCGTTACCTAACACCTCTGTCATGTCACACAATTATTTCTTTCTTGTAAGAACAACTAAGATCTAGTCTCATAGCAACTTTGAAGTTTATAATACAATCTTGTTGACTATAATCACTGTACTGTGGATTAGATCCTCAGGACTTATTTATCTGCTAGTTGCAAGTTTAAGTGGAAACTTTTTGAGATGATCAAAATGTTCTATATCTAGATAGGGGTGGTGTTTATGTGGGTAATATATCTGTCAAAAACTCTTCAAGCAACACACATAAAATCTACATACAATTTTATGTAAATTATATCACAATTTAAAAATGGGAAAAAATGCTAAAAATGTTGCGTCTTAGAGATGATCTTAGCTGAGGTGTATAGAAGGGGAACAAATTATTTTATAGGCCCTTCAGTTACTGTTATAAACAGCAATTGCCTTCAGTGGGTAGGAGACCTTGCCAATGGAATCAATTGTAGCCTCAACCCATCATGCTTTGTATGCAATCACAGCTCTGTTGTGTGGAATGGCTCAAGGCTTATCATGCTCACACATGAGACAAGGCAAGGCCAAGGGCTAGGCCTGACTGACTTGGCATTTAGACATTTTATTATTTAAGGAAAAAGAATAAATCTAAGGTTCCAGCTCCCTGTTATTCCTGTCCCATATACTAAAAAAGACAATACCAAAACAATAGTGTTTTGATATTCCTGAGAAGCCCATTCTTGACTGCCACTATGGAATTTTATGTTCTGTAGCTCTATTCTGAAGGAGTATGACAGAAAACTCCATATCTTATCAGAACTGGAGAGGCAATGAGAAGCTGTCTCATTACAGCCTTGTAGGGGAGGTAGGGAGGTAAGTAGGGGATAACCTCATAGTAGCTCTTACAAGCCCCCTGTCTTGTGTTCCAGGAGGATAGCAAGGCATTTCACCAAAACTCAGGTAGTTCAAGCCTTTGCCTATGAGATTATTTGCAATGTCGTCACGGAAGAGCCATTTCCCTAATAAGGCTATTTCTCTATAGACAATGAATAGAAACAATAGCAGCAGTGGCCTTGGGTAAGTGGAAGGAGTCAGGCCTCTCCTGAACAATCTGGCAATGACCTGGATTGAACATGATTTGGAGGAAATGCAAGTTCTGATTTGTCTGGTAACTGAGTATGTTAGTTCCTAGAATCCTTGTGTTGTCCTAGAAATTGATTCTCTTCCCTTTGTCACACCTTGCTAAGCGAGAGAAGGAATTAGTGGTAGTTTACGAGTTTGGCCTTTATATTAATTGCAATGCACTTTACTTTTTATTACATTGTTCTTTCTAGAGTGTAGGTTCCATTTTCTCAATTAATTCTTTGTTTTTTATTTAGAAATTCCTGAGCAAAGATCTCTTAACTGGTGGTTGGGCCTAAATAACAGTTGTAACCAGGTTTCAGTCCAAAGAGAGCAGACTAAGTCAATAATTCTACTTCAGGATGGTATCTGAACAAGGCCTATTTCTGTTTGGGTATGCCACATGTTAGAAAACATTAGGAAATACTAAGATTAATATTCAAAAGTCAGTAACACACAGGAAATCCGTGGACTATTTTAAAAATACCCTATTGGAAGTCTGATAAAATGTATCCCAACAATAAAAAATACTATGCACTTGGAAAATAAAATATGTAGCTTGGTTACCAGCAAAGTCAAAGAAGCTATTGTAAGGGGGAAAGGGTGTCTTTCAAAAAGTGGAAATATAGTTTCTAATGAGGAGAACAGGGAAGTCTGGAAAATATGGCAGCTCAGATACAAAGTAGAAATTACATGGACTAAAAAAGAATGAGTTCTTTGCCAAGAACTCTAAAGCTCCTCTCTGAAATATATCCAGGGGAAAGCCAGGTGGAGAATCAGGGATTACAAGGATTAAAAAGGGATTTGACACGTGGCAGGAGCTTGGGAGGTGGGGGTTTCAGGTTGCTCGTGGTTTAATTGACAGGGCTTTGGCAAAGCTTTAGGGGATGCCCTGGAGAGGTGATAAAGAAACATATCTTTCCCTCTCTCTGTCTCTTCTTTCCTCCTATTTCGGTCTCTGGCTTTTTCCTGAATTGGCTTTGCTTTGGTCTTCTTTGCCTTGATTGTCTTTTTCCTGCTTCTCCTTTACCTAATCTTGGTCATCTCCAAATTGTGGTGCCTAGGGAGACTGCAGAACTCTTGGAACTGGGCTTACTCTGGAAGCATACAAGTTTTCCCTTAAAATCACTACCAAGAAACTTCTGCACCTAACTAGTTCTGATCAGGTCTAGGTGAGGGGCAAATAGTTGCATCAAGGTCCTTTACTCTTTCCTCTGGTGATAAAGAGAGTTGACAACCTGGTCACTCTGGCCTAGTAGGGTTTGGCTGGGGGAGCCTGACACCTGGTGGTCACGCTTGGGAGGTACAGGAGAGTACATAATAACCCCATGTCTTTATCATTCAGTCACCTACCTATCATTTATTGAGCTATTTGCTTTATATGAATTATCTCATTTGAAATTCAAAATAATCCTGTGCTTGACATTTTAATTAATATGTTAAACAGATATAAACTGATTTAAGCAATGGAGCAAATAATTTTTTTTTCTTTTCTCAGTTCCTAGGATGGTACCTGGCACATAGTAGGTTCCCAGAAAATGTTTGTTGAAATAATATTTTTTACTTATCAACATCATGAACCTTTAATTCAGAGGGCAGTCTCTTTGTAGTAGAGGTGATGTGAATACAGTGCTACCAGCCGGATAAAATTAGACTCAGTCTCATGCAACTCTTGCTTAAATACCCTTTCCCATAAATCTCTCCATCTTAGATATTTGGAGACCAAGTATGATTATATGAAAAATTCAAGTCATATTGAGAAACCACCAGGAAACTACAGGGTACAGTCAGCTGAGGCTGTTCAAAAGCTGCCTTCTTGGAGTCCTACATCTGGACATTAGGTGCCTAAGGTGGATGCTTGTTAAGTGACAACATTGAGAGAGAGAGAGAGAGAGAGAGAGAGAGAGAGAGAGAGAGAGAGAGAGACTGAGACTAGTAGGTTGTTAAACAATCACAATGAAGAAGAGAAGATGGATAGTATGAACCTCAAAGAAGCAGTATTGAAAGAGTTATAGCTTGGAAGTAGTGACAAAGCAGTAGGAGAATGCCATTCCTATTTCTGGGTCCTGTGATAATGAGCATCCATCTTCCTGAAGGAGATGCAGAGGATGTGATGTCTTGAGGGGAGAACTGTGTTTCATTTAAGACCAGAAAGTAGGAGAGTTTCCATGGAAGAGAGTTTGTCTGTCTTTGAGAATTCTCTAGAACCAAGTGGAAAGGTCTATGAGGGAAAAGTGCAGTGGGAATTTGGGTGGGTGAGAAAGTACAAAGTGGTGCGGAGATAAAAGAAGAGAGAGGTTAAGTGATCAGGGGTCTTTATCTTGGAATGTGGCCAAATATGATAGGATGTAAAGAAGGGTGATATTAGCTTTCTTCAAAGCTAAGGCAGGCTGAGGTTCTTGGCTATGGTTGGAGACTGGGACATTTAGAGTCATTAGTTTGAAACTCATCAGGGAGGGATCTGGAGCCATCAGCACAGAAGTGGTGGTTGCAGTGATAAAATCAAAGCCATCTGAATGATTAACCTTGGCAGGTAGAAAAGGTAGAGAGCAGAAGGTGAATAGTGCCTTGAAAAAGCTAAAGAGTAAAAGTCTGTACACATTGGCTGACTCCACATGAAGTGTTTTCTCAGAAATCAGTAAGCTGCCCCACAATAAATGTTATGTTCTTAAACCCCAAACCTTATTGGGTTCCTTCTTTATCTTTTGATTTCAGAATCTTCTTGGATGAAAGCTTTCTGAGCTTGGTTGGCGGGCTCTCGGTGCTTCCTTTTTGACATCTCTTGTAGATTCTCATGGATCCCATTAAGGTCTGTGCTCCTTGAGACCATGGATCAACCATGTCTATCTCTCAAATGCCCCTCTATTACTGTTTCTGCCTATTTGACATGTTTTCATAATTGAGATAAAGGAAGTGGAGGAGTTGAAGATCCAGAGAGACTTTGAGGTGAAGAAGAGGGAAATTGGGCAAGCGTATGTTGATGTCCTCATTCTTTCCTGTACTAAGGAAGGAAGGATCATTGGCTGAAGGTGAGGGGGGTAATTCATACCTTATGGGGTTGTTGTGAGTATTAAATGTGATAGTGGATGTGAAGCATTTAACACAGCATGTGGCTCAATAAATTGGAGTTTTAAAAAGATACCTGTCAAGAAGACAAAGTCCTGGCTGGGCATGGCAGTAGTTAAGGCAACTGACAAGGGTTGGGCGCCCCAGGTGAACTTGTACCTGGGGTACTGTCCATGGCTCCACCTGTGGCGTGAATCCAGGACCTTCTGCACATAAAGCAGACATGCTAACCATTACACTACAGGCAAGGTTTAATAACTAGAGAAATGATATGGACCTGGGTAGGTGGTGTACAGTTAGGTAGCACTCGGCAATGGATGAGCAAACAGATAGGAGCTGAGATCCAAGCAAAGAGAGACTAGCAAGCTACTAAAGCTCAAGAAATAAATTGAGGTTCCATCACATCATATAACTTTAAGCAGTGAGTTTTAAGGGAGTTATAGATGCTGGCAAACCATGTGCTAGCCAGGGGGCCACCTTGGACCCAAAGGTTATACTTTACCTGAGTTCGACTCCAAGGGCTATCTGTTATGACCCATTATGGAGGCCTGACTTTGTAATGAACCTAGGCAGTCTTATTTAGTTTCTTTAATAAGAGTAGATAGGAAGAGGGAGTAGAGAAATTGGGCCAGGGCAGAGCACTGACAAAAGGAGAAGTGAATGGGGAAATTTAGGATGGTAGAAGGCATATTGTTGGAGTGTTTTATAATGGGATGAAGAAAAAGGAGGGAAAGTATTTTGTAGGATGGCAGATAACTACAAATAAGAAGGGAAGAGATCGAATAAAATGCTGTCTCCACCTTTCCCCCGGGGCCTGGCGCCCTCAGCACACTCGGGGATGGGGCCTGGCGCCCCAGGTGCACTTGTACCTGGGGTACGGTCCGTGGCTCCACCTGTGGCATGAATCCAGGACCTTCTGCACATAAAGCAGACATGCTAACCATTACACTATGGAGCCACCCCCAGGAAACTTTAAATTCCTTCTCTCTAAGAATAAGAGATGTTTCTGTGCTTTAAATCAGTGAAAAAAATTAAAATTTATTTGTTATACTATAAAAAAATCTTAGTCCTATTTTAAACAGGTATCTCTTGGCTAACATGCACTTAGTAGTATTTTAGCAGCCATAGTTGCTTGACAGATATAGATGTTTGATGAAATCCAGTTGGCTAAATTATACTCACTTGTCCAAAGATGAACACACTGGAGAAATAAAAAGAACTTCTTGGCATTTAAGCAAGGTCTATACAAAAAAAAAGAAGAAGAAATGGAAAAATGATGTATTAGTTTCCTATGGCTGCCATAACAAATTACCCCAAATTTTGTGGCTTAAAATGATAGACATTTATTTTTTATTTTTCAAAATTACCAGAGTGACATTGATTAATAAAATCAAATAAGTTTCAAGTTTACAATTCAACAGTATGTTGTATATATATTGCATTGTGTGTTCCCAACAGTTAAATTTCCTTCCGTTACCATATATTTGCCCAATATCTATCTCTCCCCTTCCCCATTTCCTCTAGAAACCGCTAATCCATAGTCTGTGTCCATGAATTTCTGTTTGTTTGTTATATTTGTTTGTTGCTTTCAGTTTTTCATCTCAAGTGTGAGCAAAAACATGATTTTCAACTTTTTCTGTCTAACTTATTTCGCTTAGCATGATTACCTCAAGATCTGTCCACATTGTCACAAATGGCAGTATTTCATTCTTTACCAGTTGTGGAAGCCAGAAGTCTGAAACCAGGGTGTCAGCAAGGCCACGCTTCTTCTGAAGGCTCTAAAGAAGAATCCTTTCTTGCCATTTAACTTCTGGTGGTTGCCAGCAATCCTTGGCTTTTAGGTGCATCACTCCAATCTCTCTCCATCTTCACATGGCATTCTCCCCTCTGTATGTCTCCATGTGTCTGTGTCCAAATTTCCCTCTTCCTATAAAGACACTAGACATGTTGTATTTAGGAGCCACCCTAATCCAGTATGACCTCATCTAAACTTGATTACATCTATAAAGACCTTATTTCCAAATAAGGTCACAATGACAGGTTTCACATGGACATGAATTTTTAGGGACACTACTCAGCTCAGTACACAAGAGATATGCACTCTCTCGAGAGTTGGTATGACCAGGATAGTAAGTGTACTCTGGGTTTCTGAAACTACCACTGGGGATGGAAGAGGAATGATTGGTAGAGAAGCTAAAGAGGAAAGGAGGCAAAGAGTAAATGATAGCAGTAAAAGGGAAGTTCCTCACTACTTGTTTGTTATCCAGATTTCTTAGTACCTGAGCAGAATGAATGTTTGGGAGGACTCCCTGGCCTTCAAGTTGGAGCTATTGATGTGACTGATGTGGGAAGAGTAAAGTATTGTGTATGGAAACCATAGCTGCTTCAGAGTGGGACAGCTTTATGAAGGAATGGGTTAATGCTGTTTCAAAAGAAATTTAGGATGCAGAAATTGGCAGCTCGGTTGTACTGCTGATGGGATGTGTAGCACCCACCCAGACATGGACCTATATCCTACTACCACTCAGCATATTAGAATATGGCCCCTTCCCAGAGCTAGGTCTATAGCTGCACCCCTGCTTAAGAAACTGCAAGGACCACTCTCATCCAAACTCAGACCAAGGCTGACAAAATGACACTACTTAACTCTTGAGGATAAACCTTGCCCTATATCTCACTGCTAGTCAATACATTTCTAGGCAGCTCATGTAATATCGCTAGCACTACTTAGCAAGCCTACATGAAAACTCATGCATTGGCCACAGTATGTATATATATATATTATCTATCAACATATATCAGAACAGCCATATCTCATGAGACCCTAAACTCTTTCCAACCTTCAGTACACCTTGACAGAGTCTTGTTCAGATCACTGCTCATCACTTAGACTCTCACATTCCTTAGGGGACAGCTCTGACATGAGAACCAGTTGGGGCTCCACCCACATGTCTTTAAAGTTTTCCAAGAAACGGCTCTTCACCAGGCCTGAACATATATTCATACCAATGTCAGCACACCAGTGGACAGATTCAAACCCAAACAAAAACAAGGGTTATTACATTTACATGCTGCTTCATGGGAAGGTTAGCATAAAAGACAAGACCTATCTGAACTTACCCCAGATCTAAATATTCTACAGAAATTACAAGACAGATACCAGGGAACACATTTATTTCCTCATTCAGTAAATCAGCAGGAACTTCATACTCAGAACAATAATCCAAAACCATTCCAATGCTCATCACACTAGGAGACCTTCCCTAACAATACTAGGGTCTATATTGCAAATCACTTCTCAGCAAACCAAGAAAAAAAAGCCTTATACAGAAAAGAGATAATATATACCACCATTGAACAGGAAGTTCTTATTGATCAAGACTGACAATTATACTCACATGTAGCCTATTAGGAAATAACCCTCACTTGGATAAGGTTCTACACCTACATCACTATAAATATCAAAACCAAAATCTGAACTAGACCATGAAACTCCCCATACTACCACTTAACATAGTGAGAGGATACATGGCCCCAAATAGAGCTTATATAGCTATTTATCAGACAAGGAACACATCCCTATTTATCACATCACCAGAGAATCCATCTCAGATGGGTACACACAGTCATACAAAAACACATGAGCCACTATCAGACAGCACCAACCCAGAACAGAGTCTCCACTCATTCCTCTCATCTATATACCAGAAGACCAGAAGGCAGTCCCTTCCCAGACTACACTTTGTGGTTGCACCAGTACTGGGCACACCATGACAAAGCCCCCATTGAGACAAACACTTAAACCTATACCATCACTCAGCTCATATGGAGAACCCCACTCCTCAGCTACCAGATTCTAGGGCACATCCCTTCATCCCCGTTCAGTACCATTGGTGCCTAATTCTTCCCAAAGGTCAACATCTACTTTACATCTGTGCACCTTTAGAGGCAGTATCTGCTGAGGGAAAAGCCATTTCTTCCTTTCTATATCAGTGCTTCACACATAAAGAGATAGCCCAGACCAAATTGGGGCTGACACCACCATTTGACAAACCAACAGCCCAAAACAAGGCCTGTGAACAAATCTCTGCTCAGCAAGTCTCTGGATAGCTTGTGGAATCAAACCACTGATGTGCATACTGAACACAGTCTCCTGCCTAGGACAGGACCTAGACAAGCAACTGCTTGGTACAGACAAAGCAACTTCAGAGGGTATACGGCTAAGTTCACATACCCTCATTTGACATAACAGAGACAATCAGAATATGAGTTCTACCTAAGCCATTGTTTGGGATACTATGAGAAGGGGCTCCCCAATCAGACCTGGATGTAGATTCCTGTCCAATGTTCAGCAAATCATGAGATAACCCCAAGCCATACCCTATCCCACCACTTGATCAGCAAAACAAACTGTGATGCTAGATACAGTACCAGTTGGAATAACTGCATGTAGGACAGTACCCTTACTGTTTCTGTCCCCCTAAAAAGCACAAGATAATTATACTTAGACCAGAGTCTGTACACATGCAACCCCTCAGACAGGAACTCAATGTTATCAGCTGTTCAGGATAACAAATAAGAGACTTGGTTCAACCTGGGAACTCTTACCACTTTTCAGCATGCCTGGATTAAGCCCTCATTTTAAAGAGCAACCATTCACAGGCCAAGAATCAGAAAACAATGTGGCTATCCACAAACTGACAGAATCATGTCATCATTGATTATACAACAAGAAACTCACACTAGGATGAGACCTTCTGTAATGTCCACTATTCAGCACCAAAGGTTGCTTTTCTAGCCCACACCTACTGGACCTCGTTGGAGGATGGGACCCTGGATCCCAACTTCCTCCGTGAAATGCTCTCTTCCCTCAGGCCCCTGGATTCTGCTCCTGCCTTTCCCTACTTCCCAGCATAACCCTTGTGCCATCCCATGCCCCCATCGATACTGTTCTCTGAGTCCTAGCAGACCTCCCCCAACACCCTTTTCTTTGCACAAATCCCGAGTGACCTGCGAGTCTCCTCTCAGGTGTCTCCTCCCCAAGAAGCCCTGGTTGATCCTGCCCACAGTACCTGGACGTGCTTCTCTAGCACAGTGTGACCCTGTGTACGTGGGCACGCATCTCTCCCTCTAGCTCTTAGGTCCTTGTGGGCAGGAACCCCCTGTCGCTCGCCTCTGGGTCCCCAGGACAGGGCTTGATAAAACCGGGTGCCTCTTGAGCTGGAGTGCTGTGCGTCTGGAAACTGAGAGCCCCTGGACCCTGCGTGCGGGATTCCTGAGTTCCCAGGGAATCAGCAGGAGAAGAGACGCTAGCCTGGCCTGTGTGTTGCTGTGGGGAGAGCTGTTATAGAAGGCAGGAGGGGCTGTTGAATCAGGCCCATTCCTGGCAAGGGGCACCAAGGGTCACCTCTAATGACCCTTAAAGGGCCCAGTAAATGTGTGTAGAATCAGCTGAGAGGCGTCAGTGCAGGCTTAGCCATCAGAGAGGCATAAAGGGCCCTTGAATTCCTGCTGTTTAGTAAGGATAATTTGGCAGGCAGAAGAGAGGGAGGCAGCGTCAGTGGCTTGTAGAGAGAAGTGCCCAGCTGCAGGAGAATGAGTAGTAGTGGCCCCACAGTTTCAGGTCAAGTGCAGGGCTCTGATGACTTCTGGGCACAGAGAGGAGCCAGACCCCTCCCTTCACACAGTTGGAGCACGCTCCACAGTAGCGATACACATTCCGTCACAGGTGTGAGGGTGGGCTGTGGGTGACCAACTGTTCCAGGTTTCCCAGGACTGGGGGATTTCCTGAGAAGAGAGACTTTCAACTGGGACAGAGCCCTGGGCAAACTGGGACGGTCGGTCACCCTCAGTGTCATTGGAGGGAGTGCCAGTCTCAATCAGGGCACCCTTCCCTTCTGCTCTTTAGAGCGGAGGAGATTAAGGGGATCCTGGTCTGAGTTACAGCCTCATCAGAATGTGCCCAGTGGGACTATTGGTCTGCATCCTTCTGGGGATGGTGCGGGGAGGAGGGCTGCTCAGAGGTGGCATGGGTTGGGCCCTCTTCTGGAGAGTTTATCCTACAGGAGTTGGGTATCAGCTCAGGTTTGGAGCCACTGTGCTTGGCCTTTATGCCATGAGAATTAATGCACGTAGTAACCCTTTATAAGGGCAGAGCCTCAGAATCAAGCTGCATATAATGAGATATGCAATAAGCCTGAAATTACCCTGAGCTGTTTTGCCAAAGTTCTTTACTGGCTCTGGTCCCTGGTCAAAATATGTAACATTAATTACTAGTGTGGTTTTGTGACCAGGGGTCCCAGGAATTTCAAGCCAGTTTGTCCTACAATGTCAGCATTTTTTATTTATTTTTAATTGGGAATAAATTCACATAACATGAATTTTGCCATTTTAAAGTGTTCAATGGCTTTTTGTATATTCACAATATTGTAAAACCATTGCCTTTATCTAATTCTAGAATATTTTCATCACCCCAAAGAGAAACCCCATGGTTCCCAATTTCTCCCTCTATCCGTTGACAACCGCTGATCTAATCTCTGTCTCTATGGATTTTCCTATTATGAATATTTCATGTAAATGGAATCATACAATATGTGGCCTTTGTAACTGGTCTTTCACCTAGCAAAACACTTTCAAGGTTCATTCACATTGTGGCATGTATGAGTACTTAATTTATTTTTATAGCTAAATAATATTCCAGTTATAGATTTACCACATTTTTATATATTTATCAGCTGATGGATATTTGGGTTGTTCCACTTTTGGCTATAATGAATAATGCTGCTATAAACATTTGTGTACAAGTTTTTGTGTGAACATATGTTTTGAATTTTCTTGGATATATACCTAGGAGTGGAATTCCTGGGTCACATGGCAACTTTATATTTAAATTTTCTGAGGAATCGTCAAAATGTTTCCATAGTTACTGCACTATTTTACATTCCCATCACGATGTCTGAGGGTTCCAATTTATCCAGATCTTCACTAATATTTATTTTTAATTAAAAAAATATATAGCCATCTTAGTGGATGTGAAGTGATATTTCATGATTCATGATTTTGAGTGGCATTTCCCTAATGACTAATGATGTTGAACATCTTTTCATGGTTTATTGGCCATTTGTATATCTTCTTTACAGAATGTCTTTTCAGATACTTTGGCCATTATTAATTGGGTTATTTGATTTTTTTTAATCCTCCCAGTTTTTAATAACTCGCTATCAAAGGAAGAGGAATGAGAAATTAGCCTGCCAATGGAGCCCTCTACAACCTGACCCCTCTAAACGTAGAATGCTCTTCCACCACTCCCACCCGCGCACACAACAGCTTCATCACTGAATACGTTGCAACAACAGGACTCCCACTTTGACTTCCATAGAGACTAATAGGGTTATTTGTATTTTTTATTGTTGCATTGTAAGAGTTCTTTATATATTCTAGATACTAGAGGATGTCTTTTCTTTTTCTTTTTTAAAATATTTAATAAAATATAGTGAACATACAATATTGTATTTGTTTCAGGTGCACACCATAGTTATTTAACATTTATATATCTAAAGAAGTGATAACCATGATAAGTCCAGCAGCCATCTGACATCGTACGACACTATTACAATATTGTTGACTATATTCCCTATCCTGTAGCCAGGGGTCCCCAACCCCTAGGCCGCAACTGGTACTGGTCGATGGCCTGTTAGGAATCAGGCTGCACAACAGGAGGTGAGTGGCCAGCAAGTGAGCAAAGCTTCCCATGTATTTGCAGCCGCTCCCCAGCGCTAGCATCACTGCCTCAGCTCCACCTCAGATCATCAGGCATTAGCTTCTCATAGAAGTACTGGTCCCTGGTGCCAAAAAGTTTGGGGACTGCTGCTATAGACTACATTCCCATGAATGTTTTATACCAGGAAGTTTGAACCTCATATCCCCTTTCATCTTTCTTGCCCCCTTCCCTTTTTTTTTTTTTGATTTTTCATTACAGTTGACCTTCAATATTACTTTACATTAGTTTCAGGTATACAGCATAGTGGTTATATACTTTATATATAATCTATATAATTTACAAAGTGATCCCCCTGATTAGTTTAGTACTCACCTGGCACTACACACAGTTATTACCATATTGTTGACTGTATTACCTATGCTTTATTTTATATCCCCATGAGTATTCTTAACTACTAATTTGTACTTCTTAGTCCCTTCACCTTTTTTACCCCAACCCCAACTTCTCCCATGTGTAAACAATCAGCTCATTCCCTGAATCTATGAGACTATTTCTATTTTTTTCATTTATTTTGTTCCTTAGATTCCGCACATAAGTGAAATTGTGTGGTTTTTGTCTTTCTCTCTTGACTTATTTCTTTTAGCATAATACCTTCTAGGTCCATCCATGTTGTTGCAAATGATAAAATTTCATTCCTTTTTATGGCTGAAAAATATTCCATTGTATATTTGTATACAACCTCTTATTTATCTAGTAGTCTATTGATGGGCATTTAGGTTGCTTTCGTATCTTGGCTATTGTAGATAATGCTGCAATGAACATAAATATGCATATATCTTTTTGAATTAGTGTTTTGGATTTCTTTGGATAAATACCCAGAAGAGGAATTGCTGTGTCACTGGTAGTTCTATTTTTAACTTTTTGAGAACTTCCATATTGTTTTCCATTATGGCTGCACCAATTTGCAATTCCACCAACAGTGTATGAGGGTTCCCTTTTCTTCACATCCTTGCCAACATTTATTGTTTGTGGATTTATTGATGATGGCCATTCTGATAGGTGTGAGGTGCTATCTCATTGTGGTTTTAATTTGCATTTCTTTGATGATTAGTGACCTTGAGCATCTTTTCATGTCTATTGACCATCTGTATGCCCTTTTTGGAGAGATGCCTGTTCGGGTCCTCTGCCCAATTTTTAATGGACTGTTGGTTTTTTTGGTGTTAACTTATCTGAGTTCTTTATAAATTTTGCATATTAACCCCTCATTGGATGTATCATTGGAGAATATCTTCTCCCATTCAGTAGGTTGCCTTTCCATTTTGTTGATGGTTTCCTTTGGTATGCAAAAACTTTTTAGTTTGATGTAGTCCTATTTATTTTTTCTTTGTTTCCCTTGCCTTAGGCAACATATCAGAAAAAAATATATATTACTAAGAGCAATGTTAAAGACTTTACTGCCTATGTTTTCTTCTAGAAGTTTTATGGTTTCGAGTCTCACATTTAAGTCTTTAACCATTTTGAATTTATTCCTGTATATGGTGCAAGAAGGTAGTTTAGTTTCATTGTTTTGCATGTATCTGTCCTGTTTTCCCAACACCATTTATTGAAGAGACTGTCTTTCCCTCATTGTGTATATTCTTGCCTACTTTGTCATAGGTTAAATAACCATATAGACGTGGGATTATTTCTGAGCTCTCTATTCTATTCCATTGATCTATGTGTCTGTTTTTATGCTAGTACCATGCTGTTTTGATTACTAAAGGCTTGTAGTATAATTTGATATCAGGTAGCACGATACCGTCAACTTTGTTCTTTCTCAAGATTGCTGTAGCTATTTGGGATCTTTTGTGGTTCCATATAAATTTTAGAATTATTTATTGAGTTCTTTAAAAAAATGGCATTGGTATTTTGATAGGGATTGCATTGACTCTGTAGATTTCTTTGGGTAGTATGGCCATTTTAACAATGTTATTTCTTTCTATTCATGAACACAGTATGTGCTTTTGTTTATTTGTATCTTCTTCAATTTCATATAATTTTCCAAAGACAAGTATTTTACCTCTTTGGTTAAATTTATTCCTTGGTATTTTATTATTTTTTTGATATATTATAAATGATATTGTTTTCCTAATTTCTGTTTTTGATAATTCATTATTGGTGTATAGAAACACAATTTATTTCTGAATATTAATTTTGTATTCTCCTACTTTACTGAATCCATGTATAGGTTCTAATAGTTTTCTGGTGGAATCTTTAAGGTTCTCTCTATATAGCATCATGTCACCTACAAATAATAACAGTTTTATTTCTTCCTTTCAAATTTGGATGTCTTTTATTTCTTTTTCTTGTCTGATTGCTATGACTAGTAAGAGAGGAGCCATCTGAGAAATGCAAAGGAAGAGGCTTACAGAAATGACCGACTCAGCCGGGTATAAATTAACCACATCCTGTAGATCTCTGAATGGCCTTCTGGAAATTCTCGTAACACCTACAAGAGAAATGATCTGTAAATAGATAGGACTTGTGGTTTGGGAATTCCTTCCTCCTTTCAGCTCCCACCTGAAACTCCCTCTCCCCCTCCTGAGTCAAGAAGTACACGTAGAACCTCAGATAAAGGAATCACATACCCCTTGCATGGAGACTGCAAAGGTATATAAGCTGTAAGAAATCTAACCAGGGTGAGCTCGTGCCTTTGTGCTGTTTAAAGCCTCATGCACTCCGCCTGCAATAAATTCTCCTTCCTCTAACAAAGTTGTCTGAACATCCAATTTCCTCTGTTGGGTGTCATTTCCTGCAACACTACGGCTTCCAATACTATAAAAGTGGTGAGAGTGGACATCCTTGTCTTGTTCCTGATCTTAAGGAAAACACTTCTTAGGTTTTTTCCCCACTGAGTATGTTAGCTGTGGGTTGGTCATATGTGGCCTGTCTTATGTTGAGGTATGTTCCTTCTATTCCCACACTGTTGAGAGTTTTTATCATAAATTCATGCTGGATTTTGTCAAACACTTTTTCTGCATCTATTGATATGATCTTATAATTTTTATGTTTCAATTTGTTAATGCGGTGTATCATATTAATTGACTTGCAGATGTTCAACCAAACTTGTATCCCAGAAATAAATCCCACTTGATCATGGTGTATGATCTTTTTAATGTGTTACTAAATTCAGTTTCCTAATATTTGTTGAGGATTTTTGCATCTATGTTCATCAGGAATATCAGCATATAATTTTCTTTTTTTTGTGATGTCTTTGTCTTGTTTTGGAATCAGGGTAATTCTGGCCTCATAAGAAAAGTTTGGGAGCCTTCCCTCTAGAATTTTTTAGAATGTTTTGAGAAGGATACGGTGTTACTTCTTCTTTGAGTGTCGTTTGTTAAAATTCACCTGTGAAGCGATCTGGTCCAGAACTTTTGTTCGTGGGAACTTTTTAGATTACCTTGAGATTTCATTAGTAGTAATGAGTCTGTTCAGATTTTCTGTTTCTTCTAGATTCGGTCTTGGAAGATTGTTCCTAGGAATGTATCCATTTCTTCCAGATTGTTCAATTTGATGGCATATAATTGCTTGTCGTGTTTTTTTTTTCTATAATCCTTTGTATTTCTGTGTTGTCGGTTGTCACTTCTTTTTCACTTCTACTTTTATTTGGGTCCTTTCTCTTTTTTTCTTGATGTGTCAGGTTAAAGGTTTATCAATTTTGTTTATCTTTTCAAAGAACCAGCTCTTGGTTTCATTGATTTTTTCGTATTTTTTATACTTTATTTCATTTATTTTCACTCTGATCTCTGTTATTTCTTTCTTTCTACTAACTTTGGTCTTCGTGTGTTCTAATTTTTTAGTTCTTTTAGGTGTAAAGTTAAATAGTTCATTTGAAAATTCTCTTGTTTTTTGAGATAGGCCTGTATTGTCATGAATTTCCCTCTTAGGACTACTTTTGCTGTGTTTCATAGATTTTGGCTTACTGTGTTTTCTTTTCATTTATCTTATCTATTAATTTTTCCTTGATCGCATTGTTAATTCATTCATTGTTGAGTATTATGTTATTTAGCCTCCAGGTGTCTGTGTGTTTTTCAGTTTTTTATCTTGTAATTGATTTCTAGTTTTATATTACTGTGATCAGAAAAGATGCTTGGTATGACTTTAATCTTAAATTTATCATGACTTGTTCTGTGGCCTAACTCGTGCTCTATCTTGGAAAATATTTCATGTGCACTTGGAAAGAATGTATATTCTGCTGCTTTTGTGTGAACTACTCTAAAAATATCAATCAAATCCATCTAATGTAAGGGGTGGCTCCATTGTCTAGTGGTTAGCACATCTGCTTTACATGCAGAAGGTCCTGGGTTTCTGCTCCAGCTGGAGCAATGGACCATACCCCAGGTGCACCAGGCCCCAGTGCATGCCACGAACATGGGGGAGGAGATGCCTCACCTTCAGAGATCCAGTTCTTAAAAAGGGAGATGGCAACATCTGGGCTGGAAGGTCAGGGTTGGAAGTGGTGGTGGAGAGAATTAAAGAGAGGAAAAAAAAATAAATCCAATTAATCTAATGTGTCATTTAAGGCTGCTGTTTCTTTGTTGATTTTTCTGTCTGGAAGATCTATACCTGATGTCAAAAGGGGGTTAAATCCCCTACTACGATTGTGTTACTATCAATCTCTCCCTTTATATTCATTAATATTTAGCTTATTTTGTCTGATACAAATATTGCTACCCTAAATTTTTCTTTGTTTTCATTTGCATAAAATATCTTTTTCCATTCTTTTGTTTTCAGTCTGTATGTCTTTTTATCTGAAGTGGGTCTCCAGTAGACAGCATGTGTATGGGTCTTGTTTTCTTATTTATTTAAATATCCTAAGTTTTTGATTGGAGTATTTAATACATTTTAAGAGATTTAATACATTTAAAGAGATTGTTGATAGGCACATATTTATTGCTATTTTATTATCCATATTTATGTTCTTTTTCCACCCTTCTCCTTAAATAAGTCCCTTGAACACTTCTTGTAATACTAGCTTGTTACTGATGAATTCCTTTTGTTTTTTACTCTCTGGGAAGCTTTTTATTTGTCCTTTGTTTCTAAATGATAGCTTTGCTGGGTAGAGTAGTCTTCGTTGTAGGTCCTTGCTTTTAGTCACTGAAAATTTCATGCCAAAATTTCTGGCCTGCAAAGTTTCTGTTGAATAATCAGATGACAGCCTTATGGGAGTTCCCACGTAGGTAAATAACTGCCTTTCTCTTGCTGCTTTTAAGATTCAATTTGTCTTTAACCTTTGACATTTTATTTTATTTTATTTTTATGTCTTTATTGAAATATAATAGACAATTAGTTGCTTGTATTTACATGTACAATTCGATAACTCTTTTTTCAATTATAGTTGGCATAAAATTATATTAGTTTCAGTCATACAGCACAGTGCTTAGAGATCTATATAACTGATGAAGTGGCCACCCTACTAAATCAGGTACCCCTTGTCCCCCTTACATATCTTTTACAACATTGTCGACTATTTCTTTATGGTACACTTTATATCTCCATGACTATTTTGTCTCTATCCATTTGTACTTCTTAATCCCTTTGCCCTTGTTCACAATCCTCCTAACCCTTCCTCCCATTTAGTAGCCCTCAGAATACTCTTCATATCTATGACTTTGTTTCTGTTTTTGTTATTGTGGTTATTTATTTTGTTCTTTAAATTCCACATGTATGTGAAATAATGTGCTATTTTTCTTTCTCTATCTGACTTCATTCAGTGTAATACCCTTTAGTTCCAACAAGACAATATCTTTTTCCAGCCCCTTCCTTTTAGTCCATATGTGTCTTAATCCAAATGAGTCTCTTGTAGGCAGCATATGTAGGGGACTCGTTTTCTTATCCATTCAGCCACTCTATCTTTTGGTTGGAGCACTTAATTCTTTTCCATTTGAGGTACTTGTTTGATAGGAATGTAGTTATTACCATCCTCTATTCATGTTTTGGATTCTTGTTTTTTCTTCTTAAAGAAGTCCTTCCAACATTTCCTATAATACTGGCTTGGTGTTGATAAATTCCTTTAGCTTATTTTTGTCTGGGAAGCTCTTTATTTGTCCTTCAACTCTAAATGATAGCTCTGCAAGATAAAGTATTCTCGCTTGTAGATCCTGAGTTTTTGTCACGTTGAATATTTTTGTGTCACGCCCTTCTGTCCTGCACAGTTTCTATTGAGAAATCATCAGCCAGTCTTATGGGTGCTCTCTTGTGGATAACTAACTGCTTTTCTCTCGCTGCCTTTCAGATTCTCTCTTTGACTTTAACCTTTGGCATTTTAATGATGATGTGTCTTGGTGTGGGCCTCTTTGGGTTCCTCTTTCTTGGTACTCTCTGAGCCTCCTGGGGCTGTGTGTCTCTTTCCTTCAACAGGTGAGGGAAGTTTTCCATCATTGTTTCTTCAAATAGCTCTTCAACATCTTTTTTTCCTTCAGGTTTCCCTATGACATGGATATTTTTACATTTAATAGTACCTCATAGTCTCCTTAAATTATCATTATAGTCTTGGTTACTTTCTTCTTGCCATTCTGGTTGGGTGTCCTTGGCTTCCCCATCCTCTATATCAGTGGTTCGAGCCTCTTCTTTATCCACTCTGTTGATATCCTCTAAAATACTCTTCATCTAAGATAATGTGTTCTTCATTTCTGACTGGTTTCGTTTTACAATTTCCATTTCCAATTTTACATTTTTTATCTCTTTGTTAAAGTTCTCACTGCGTTCAACTACACTTCCCCCATGTTCATTGAGCATCTTTATAACCAGTGTTTTGAACTCCGCATCTGTCAGATTGCTTGACTCCATTTTTCTTCAGTCTCTGTTCTGTTCTCTCATATAGTTTCTGTTTCTTTCTCTCCACATTTTGTCTGCCTTTCTGTGTCTGTTTCTATGTACTAATCAAAGCTCCTAAGTTTCCTGGTCTTATTATCATGGTTTTGTGTAGTAGGTGTCCAGAGGCACAGTTCTGAGAGGGGTTCAGCTGCAGGCCAAGTTTAGCCCCAGTCTGTGCCCCTCCAGGACCACCCGTTAAGGTTCAGGAAGCAATCCACAGATGCTGTACTTATAGTTGCCTCCAGAGGCCAAACCAGAAATTGAGGCCGGCTGCCACCAGTGTGAAGCTTGGAGCTGCTCAGCGAGGAGCACCAGACTACTCGAGGACACACCTGGATGAGGCTTGGGTAGCACCATGAGTTGGGGGAGGCAGAGTTTCAGTTCAATGACATCTCAGCTATGGCGGGGCTTAATCTGCACACTAAAAGCCAGGAGGGCTCAACAGAGGAACAACGGATTATGCTGCTGGCACTTCTGCCTGGGAGAGAGCCTGTCCTCCAGCCCTCATTCTGACAATGCAGTGCCCCCTGAGCAGCCAATCAAGTACTGGTGCTCAGAGCTATCAGGTCCATCACCATAAAAACCTGCTCGCAGACACGGATCCTTTAAGAGGTGTCTGCAGCTGCTGGATGCCACTGCCACCTCCTCTATTCCACTGAGCTGCTCCCTCCTACCTCCAACTGCTGCAGGGTGATTTCTTATTTCTGTCCCTAGTTGTAGAGCTTCCCTTCATCAAGACCTCCAGGCAACTCTGCTTGTGCTCTGCTCTGTGTTTCCATAACAACTTTGATGTGGTTGCAAAAGGGGATGAGAGAAGCTTCTATCATCTACACCATTTTACCTGGTTCCTAGCAATCTTGATGTAAGTTTGAAATTACCTCCAAATAAAAAGTTTAAAAAACAACAATAGCTTTATTAGAGCACTTATCATATTATATTATAATTGTAGCACCACTAGTCTATAAGCAATCACAGACATAGACTATCTCTTATTCACCATTGTTAGGGCCTGAGATCAGAGGGTGTTTTCACAGGACAGGACAAATAGCAGATAAGCTATGAATATTTATTGATTGACCATAAGCATTTGCAAATGAATGTCCTACAAAGGGTATACTGATGAGGGTTATTTTCTGGGTGATGTGTCACACAGGTTCAAGCAAGTCAAGAAATCTCTGCTGATGCTACTAGTAAAAGTATTTATAGGTTTCTTGAGGTTATTGTCTTTTCTCTTCAGGAATTCATTTGATATTACAAGCATACCTCTGCAAATTATGTTTTATGGATTCCTCAGTTCTGAATATGTTCAGGCTTCCCAAAGTAAAGCACAAACAATTCTGTGCAGGCTGTGTTGAAATTTATCATTTCCTGTCATCTCTATAATTGAGCAGACAACCTGAAAAATTTTTGAGCACTCCCGTGCCACCTTCACAAAAAGATATAATTATAAGCCACAAAGAGGTCACAATTCACTGAGGAAACTATCCAAACAAGTACTTGCTTCATTAATCTGCCTCTAATTAAGAGAATGACTCATTAGTATTCCATAATGGTTAATTATTTTTACTACTGCTTTTGACTATTTTCAAGGAACCATAATTCACTCATTCGTTAAATCAAAAAATATTTGTTGAGTATCTACTATTTAAGGGATATTGTCTTGATCACTGAGAATATAGCAGTGAACAAAACAGATGTGTCCCTGGTGTCATGGAGTTTATAGTCTAGTAGGAAAGACAGACATTAGACAAGTAAGTGCATCAGCGATTACCTTTCTAAAATCCAACATTTAAAAAAAAGATATAATAGATTTCCAAATTTAAGACTCAATTTCCTGGAAATTATTTCTTTAGTAAGTTTGGGTGAATACATTTTCTGGCTTAACAAAACGGTCAGTTAGAGAGTTTTTCTACATATCTCCTCCTTGGGTTAAAAATTAACACTTTAAATAAAAATTTACTTTTCATTAATAAAATAATAGAATTAACTTGTCAGGAATTTTCTCAATAAAATAAGAATGAACCTTATATCAGTTAACATCCAGTGGGAACAGATGGTACACTGAACTTTTTTGAAAGAGGCATTTGATAAAATAACTACTTACAAAAGGTAAGGTAGTGTGTAGAGTATCCACAAGTAGTATTCCATAACCCAAGGCTAGTAAGGCTGTTAATACCCTGATACCTATTCCATAACTCGGGGCTAGTAAGGCTATTAATACCCTGATACCTGAGGCAACAAAAGAAAGGAGTGGTTTCTTGAACTTGGGTTGGGGGAGAGCAAGTTCCACTTGAGAAGGGCTACTTGACAGGAGGAGCTATGACCTTCAGGTGAGGGAAACAGCCAGCTAGCCTATGGAAACCTCTCAGGGCAAAAGTCATGGAAATATGTACCCCAACTTTATTCTCCACCATACCTGCAACTCAATTTCTTGCCTGTCCTCCTAATTGTCCAAACCCAACTGGAAGCAAGAGGTAGTGGAGCTCACTTATGTATATATACATATGGGTCAGTACAGAACAGAGTGAAGAATGGATCTAGAGGAGCAAATAAATAAAGCATATGCAGCACATATCACTATTACTCTTTTATCATCACAGCCTATGGTCTCAACATAACTTACATTTTATTTTCTGAGCAGTTTTTGACCTTACCATCTTTTCTTATGTAAAACTAGAGATCATTTTTGGAAGCTAATGTTTATCACTGCATCTTACTTGTGACTTCTAGGTTCTATCTTTCCTCATCCCTTTGACCAATATTTTTCATTTGCTCTGGGTATCCTTGACCAGTTCAACATATACTTTGGAATACTATTTGAGCAAGGACCTTTGTAGCAAGTGCCCCTGTTATATTTGCTTCAGTCTTTGAGTGGCAACTGTATGTGATAGAATGCGATGGGAAGCACTGATTTATGTCAGACTAACTCAGTCATCACTCCAGTTCTGTTTACCTACACTCGATCTCTTGCCTGACAACCACACCCACGAATAGATTAGGATCATCAAGACCACGCTGGACTCCGAACAACCAGGTTCAAAGGATAACTCATCAGAGGAGGGATGAAAATAATTGAGGAAACTATATGAACCTGAAAAACTAGTATTTCTTGCCCACACTGGGTGATGAAATTTTTTTAAAGGCAAGCTAGTAAAGAGTTTTGGCATGCATAAGAAAGATAAGCTCCATTTTCAGTATAGTGTCTGCCTCTGGAGTAGGAAGTAAAAGAGATCCAGAAGTATAGATGGAGCTCCAACTGGGGCTGTATTTTATTTCTTAATAACTGAAGTTCTGAAGTATATATAATAAAATGCTAGTTAATGGTGGGGCACTACTTATGAAATTCTTTGTACTTTTCTCTCCGTGGAGCGTACAGTTGAGGAGAGGAGAATGAGGGGTGTACACCGCAGACATGACCAAGGAAAGCAGACAGCAGATAAAGAATAATGCAATTATCTGTCTGCCAGAGTCCCAGTGGTGTTCTGGAAGCATGTTGCTTCAGTCTAGCCACAGGTTGAGGCCTCATGCATGGGGCTTTGGAATCATGATGACACTAGTAGTTTGAAGACACAATAACGTTTGAATTCTTAGGTATGCCTTGCAAAGGAGGTAGTTCTCTGTAGTAGTTAGGAGCCAGTCTGTAGAGTCATTCTGCCCAAAGTCAGATCTTGGTTTGGGCATCTACTGGCTGTATCACTCCACCCCTCTCTATCTCAGTTTCTTCATCTATAAAATATGATGAGAATGTAAACCTATGTCAAAGTGTTGACAGACTGAATTTTATGCTATTTTTATGCTATTATTCTCCCAGACAAACTGAACTAATGAGAACAGTTCTCTAACACAGGAGTTGGCAAACTTTTTCTATAAAGGGCCAGGCAGTAAACATTTGAGACTTTGAAGACCTTATGGCCTCTGTCTCAACTACCCAACTCTGATGCTGTAGTGTGAAAACAGCGTTAAACAATACATAAACAAATGGGTGTGGCTATGTTCCAACAAAACTTTATTCATAAAAACAGGCAGTGGCCCATAGGCTCTAGTGTGCCAACTCCATCCTTATCATGTTAAATGCTTGGATGCTCCACTTATTTTTCAGAATGGTGGATGGCTTAGGCTACTTGGGATGAGTGACACACATTCCTAGGCTCTGATTAGACCCTTATAAAAACTGTACTGTGCTTACCTTCAAAAGAGGAGAAATTGCCTTTCCTTAACACAAGCTGAGACCACAGCACAACCTTTATAAGTAGATTCTGCTTGTGACCCTCCAGTTAAATTACCCCAAGACTCAGGACTTGCTTCCTGTTGTTACTTGAGAAAATTCTTCATCCTTTTTGAATAAATATGGGAAGCCTCTATTTGGGGTACTCAAAACCTTTCCATAACTCCGAGTGCACAGTCTACATAAATTCTATCAGAGATAACAGCATGAGTCAGCCATCAGTTAGGTAGGGGACAGATACACACTGAGAAAGCCACTGTCTTAAAAAGGGCCAGTTTGTAAAAACTACCACTTCTCAGGATGCCAGGGAACACCATAGTCCATACCATTATCTCCAGTATATATCTCGGTAGACATCACCAGCCAGGATTTCAACATGGCACAGCATTACTCCCAAGGACAGGACCCACATATATACCCACAGATAGCACTTTCCACAGCTAGTTCGTGCCCAAACCAGGGTTTATGGCCAACCTTTAGCTAGATACACCATGAGACAGCTGCCCCTCGGAAACCTGCTAATGCTTCCACTGAGGGGGTATGTTTTGCCAAGTCCTTCTTAAAGAAGGACCTAATACAAGGACCCCTTATCCAGAAGAACTGACATAAAGAATGTGACATAAAGGAGCTATGTTGAGGTAGAATATAGGGTTAATTCAAGCATAACCCCTCCATGTACTCAGAAGACAAAAAGGGTTACTTGGTCAGCAGTTCAGAGGAAGACAATGAACAAAGGACTCTCAGGGCAATACCTGCTCCCAAGAACATTTTATACTGTTCTCATGGGCACTTGCATGCTCCTTCACCCATTCCCATGGACATTATCTGTTTGTTCCACTTGAGAAGGCGGCTGGTCTGACGTTCTCAAAAACACTATCTGCTTCTGTAACTAAGCAGCACATTTTGCTCTCACTCACTTGGGAAGGCAGTTACTCCCCTGATGAGCTAATTTTGCCAAGGAGCAAGGTAATGGGATGATGCAGTGGCTGATTACAGGACTGGAAATCCAGCTCCTCTTGCCTCCCCTCCAGGTGGCCTGAGAAACAAGCCTTGGTCGAAAAGGCAAGATAGATGGCTTTGGCCACCCCCACTCCCTTAATCTCCATGACAACTGATTTACTTATGTAATCGGTGCTCCCAAGACACTTGGGGAGACAGGCTTTTGGAACAATAGCTGGCCTGTGTCTCCAGGAGTTGAAACTCTCTAATAAATGCTTATTCTGTTTAGCCCAACTCCTGTGTAGGTCTTTTGGCTGTGAGTGGTGCAGGTAGCACAAGCCTTATACTCAGTTTACCTCTGGTTTCATTCTCACTCAGCACACTCACTGTGACACTGGCTTAACATAGGCCTGAGCACACACACATGCCTAACCCAATCCATAGTATAAGATTAAGAATTATCCAAGACAGATGTGCGCCATACTCAGTAAAACAGACCCCAGCTCAAGACAATGCACAATGGTCTTAGTTGGCTCCCAGGACTTTATGCATATACTTGTCCAGCACAGGGTCCCCAAATCCAAACTCAGTCCCTATTCAGTCCCAGGCCCTTATGAATACATCTATCAAACACAGTGGCTCCAAACCTGAGCTGATACCCAACTCCTGTAGGATAAACTCTCCAGAAGAGGGCCCAACCCATGCCACCTCTGAGCAGCCCTCCTCCCCGCACCATCCCCAGAAGGATGCAGACCAATAGTCCCACTGGGCACATTCTGATGAGGCTGTAACTCAGACCAGGATCCCCTTAATCTCCTCCGCTCTAAAGAGCAGAAGGGAAGGGTGCCCTGATTGAGACTGGCACTCCCTCCAATGACACTGAGGGTGACCGACCGTCCCAGTTTGCCCAGGGCTCTGTCCCAGTTGAAAGTCTCTCTTCTCAGGAAATCCCCCAGTCCTGGGAAACCTGGAACAGTTGGTCACCCACAGCCCACCCTCACACCTGTGACGGAATGTGTATCGCTACTGTGGAGCGTGCTCCAACTGTGTGAAGGGAGGGGTCTGGCTCCTCTCTGTGCCCAGAAGTCATCAGAGCCCTGCACTTGACCTGAAACTGTGGGGCCACTACTACTCATTCTCCTGCAGCTGGGCACTTCTCTCTACAAGCCACTGACGCTGCCTCCCTCTCTTCTGCCTGCCAAATTATCCTTACTAAACAGCAGGAATTCAAGGGCCCTTTATGCCTCTCTGATGGCTAAGCCTGCACTGACGCCTCTCAGCTGATTCTACACACATTTACTGGGCCCTTTAAGGGTCATTAGAGGTGACCCTTGGTGCCCCTTGCCAGGAATGGGCCTGATTCAACAGCCCCTCCTGCCTTCTATAACAGCTCTCCCCACAGCAACACACAGGCCAGGCTAGCGTCTCTTCTCCTGCTGATTCCCTGGGAACTCAGGAATCCCGCACGCAGGGTCCAGGGGCTCTCAGTTTCCAGACGCACAGCACTCCAGCTCAAGAGGCACCCGGTTTTATCAAGCCCTGTCCTGGGGACCCAGAGGCGAGCGACAGGGGGTTCCTGCCCACAAGGACCTAAGAGCTAGAGGGAGAGATGCGTGCCCACGTACACAGGGTCACACTGTGCTAGAGAAGCACGTCCAGGTACTGTGGGCAGGATCAACCAGGGCTTCTTGGGGAGGAGACACCTGAGAGGAGACTCGCAGGTCACTCGGGATTTGTGCAAAGAAAAGGGTGTTGGGGGAGGTCTGCTAGGACTCAGAGAACAGTATCGATGGGGGCATGGGATGGCACAAGGGTTATGCTGGGAAGTAGGGAAAGGCAGGAGCAGAATCCAGGGGCCTGAGGGAAGAGAGCATTTCACGGAGGAAGTTGGGATCCAGGGTCCCATCCTCCAACGAGGTCCAGTAGGTGTGGGCTAGAAAAGCAACCTTTGGTGCTGAATAGTGGACATTACAGAAGGTCTCATCCTAGTGTGAGTTTCTTGTTGTATAATCAATGATGACATGATTCTGTCAGTTTGTGGATAGCCACATTGTTTTCTGATTCTTGGCCTGTGAATGGCTCCTCTTTAAAATGAGAACTGCATTTTGATGTGCTGGGCAGGAAATGTTCATGGGTTCTCTTCTCAGCAGTGGCCATCACGTAGTTTGCCATGTTACAGCAAGGGTGTGTATTCGGGCTACAGGCCTGGCTCTCCCATGATATGCTTGGTATATGTGGAAGGCATAGGCCCAGTCTCAGTGGGAGATTATTTTCTGGTGGTGCCTGTGTTGGACCAGATGTAGACCATGTGGCCCATGGTTTGCTTTTATTTGCTGAGCCATATGGTGGGTATGGGGGTTAGTCTGGTTATGTGGTGTTTCTTTGTTTTCTGAGCCATTCTGTGGGCATGGGCTCAGTTGGTTCTGTTTCCTGCCTTGCTGTGTGATATATGTATGTGTGTGACCTTATTATAGGTGGTAACTGCATAGGAATTTGCTGCTATGGATATATTTGCTTATAGATATTAATCCTCATATTAGAGATTTCCTCTTAGTGTGTTGAAAGCTGCTCTACTCCAGGGCTCATTGTGAAGCAGTGGAGAGCTATCTTTGATTTTAGGTGCTTTCAGGGGGGAAAAATAACAGCTTTAAAACAGGTAGAAGCATGCAGTGGCTTTTTTTCCCTATTTTCACCAATAACTTGTGGAAGCCAGAATGGCTGATTTTTCAGGACTTAAAAAGGGATCGATGGAGTGGGGACTTCATTATATTGTGGGGAGAGGGTATATACCCCAAGGACAAGGCGTGAGATTTGGGGATGAGGTGGGGGAATCACTTCTGAATGAGAAAATCTTAAAAGGGGAAACTATGCACTGGGGAGGGTAAAGAAAAAAAAGAATTAGAGAAAATATTTCTAAATTATGTGCCACTGCATATAGGTGTGCCTCTTCTGAGCTCTAGGGATCCTGAGGTACTGCTCTCTTCAGTCCTTAGGATGGCTAAAACAAGGACAAGTATGGCAGAGTTCTTTGGCCAACTACCTCTGGCCATGAACAGCCTATCCATTTACCACGCTGTATTCTAGGATATCAATTTTTATGAGTACTGTAAAGACTGGAAGCACCAAATTAGGAAATAAGATGTGTCCAAAGCACTACTCCTGATCTTCCCACTAGCTTGACTGTACAGC
This sequence comes from Rousettus aegyptiacus, assembly GCF_014176215.1. Lineage (NCBI taxonomy): Eukaryota > Metazoa > Chordata > Mammalia > Chiroptera > Pteropodidae > Rousettus > Rousettus aegyptiacus. The sequence continues at coordinate 76,978,473 of NW_023416312.1, read as the reverse complement.
TTTGAACATGTACCTGGAAACATTAAGTCAAGAACTGCCACATCAGGTAAAGGAAGACCAGGTAATTCAGACTAACCCACCTAAAGACAAGTAAAAAAAAGAGTCAAAGCATGTAAAAAGATATGTTAAAAACCATTAAAGATAAAATTAATTGTGAACATTTTATTGGTTCAAGATTTAGATTACTTTATGTTAGACATTTAATATTTAAATAAAATGAATGACTTCTCTGAAGTGAAAATTTATCAAAATTGATACAGAAAAAGTAGAAAAGTCAAATAATATTAACATTCCAGGCCAAAATGCCTTACAGCTGAGTCCTATGAAGTATTTGAAGAAGAAATAGCTTCAATATCTTTCATAGACTAGAAATAGGATATAGCTCAACTCATTTTTGGGGGGCTTCTACAACCTTAGTACAATTTGAGAAAGGCAAATGACAAGGCAATCTCATTCATTAATATGAGCGCAAAGGTCCTAAACCAAATTTTAGCAAACTAAATCTAGCAATAAATGGTTGAAAGGATGATATATCTTGAATAAGTTGGGTTTATTTCAAGAAATGCAAGAATGTTTTCACATTACAGTATCAATTGTTTCGATTGACGATAATAACATATTAAAAAGGAATCATGTGGTAATCTGAGAATGTGCAGGAAAAACATAAAATTCAAAATCTATTTATGATAAAAACTAATATCTAAATAGGAATAGAAAAGAAAGAATGCACTTAATTTATAAGAATCATTTAAAAATTTACAGCCATCATATTTAATGGTGAAGAATTGAAAGCTTTTCCTTTGAGATCATGACCATTACAAGGATGCCCCTTGTCATCACCATTTCTCTTTAACGTTGTAGTGCAGGTCCTAGCAGTGCAGTAAGGGGAGAATGGTATAAGACTTTGAGAGAATAAACCAGAATCTTTATTATTTGCATAGGACATGACTATATATGTAAGTATTCTAAAATACACACAGATAAATTATTTAAATAATGAGACTGTTCAACAAGGATGCTGGATAAAAGATTTATACACAAAATTCATTTTTTTCTACATAATGGCAACAGTTAGAAAAATGGAAACTAAAAAAAAATACCTTTTTTTTTGCAGTGGGATTGCTGTCCGAACACAGGAGTCATAAAAACCACTGCAAAATCTAAGCCAAAATGGGAAAGAAAAAGACTCACATTAACATCGTCATCATTAGACACAGAGATTCCGGCAAGTCTATCACTCTACTGTCCGCCTGATGTACAAACGTGGTGGGATAGACAAAAGGACCATCAAAACATTTGAGAAGGAGGCTGCTGAGATGGCAAAGGGCTTCTTCAAGTATGCCTAGGTCTTGGACAATCTGAAAGCTGACCCTGAGCATGGCTTCACCACTGGTATCTCCCTGTAGAAATTCAAGACCAGCAAGCATTATGTGACCATCATTGGTGCCCCAAAAACATGATTACAGGCACATCTCAGGTTGACTGTGCTGTCCTGATTGTTGCTGCTGGTGTTGCTGAATTTGAAGCAGGTATCTCCAAGAATGGGCAGACCTGTGAGCATGCCCTTCTGGCTTACATGGTGGGTGTGAAACAACTAATTGTTGGCATTACCAAAATGGATTCCACTGAGCCGCCCTGCAGCCAGAAGAGGTACGAGGAAATCGTTAAGGGAGTCAGCACATACATTAAGAAATTGGCTACAACTCCGACATAGTAGCAATTGTGCTGAGTTTTGGTTGGAATGATGGCAGCATGCTGGAGCCAAGTGCTAACATGCCTTGAAGGTTCAAGGGATGGAAAGTCATCTGTAAAGATGGCACTGCCAGTGGAACCACACTGCTTGAAGCTCTGGATTGCATCCCGCCACCAACTTATCCAACTGACAAGCCTTTGCATCTGCCCCTCCAGGATGTCTACAAAATTGGTGCATTGGTGCTGTCTCTCTGAGCCAGGTGGAGACTGGTGTTCTCAAACCCCGCATGATGGTCACCTTCACTCCAGTCAATGCTACAACTGAAGTAGAGTCTATTGAAATGCACCATGAGGCTTTGAGTGAGGCTCTTCCTGGGGACAATGTGGGCTTCAACGTCAAGAATGTGTCTGTTGAAGATGTTCATCATGGCAATGTGGCCGGTGGCAGCAAAAATGACCCACCAATGGAAGTAGCTGGCTTCATGGCTCAGGCGATTACCCTGAACCATCCAGGCCAAATCAGTGCCAGATGTGCACCTGTGCTGGATTGTCACACAGCTCACATTGCTTTGCAAATCTGTTGAGCTGAAGGAGATTGATTGTTGTTCTGGGAACAAGCTGGAAGATGGTCAAAGCTTTTGAAATCTGGTGATGCTGCCCTCATTGATATGGTTCCTGGCAAGCCCATGTGTGCTGAGAGCTTCTCTGACCATCTTCCTCTGGGCTGTTTTGCTGTTTGTGACATAAGACAGACAATTTCTATGATGTCATCAAAGCAGTGGACGAGAAGGCAGCTGGAACTGGCAAAGTCACCAAGTCTGCCCAGAAAGCTCGGAAGGCTAAATGAATATTATCCCCAGTACCTGCCACCCCAGTCTTAATCAATGGTGGAAGAACCATCTTGAAACGGTTTCTCTCAATTTGCCAACGAAATCAAGTCAGTAATCAAAAACCTCTCAAAAAACAGAAGTCCTGGATCAGGTGGCTTCATAGAACTTTACCAAACATTCAAAGATGAATTATTCCTCTCAAACTCTTCCAAAAAATTCAAGAAGAGGGAAAGCTCCCTAACCATTGCCTTGATTCCAAAACCAAAGACATCACAAAAAAATGAAAACAATAGGCTGATATCTCTTGTTAACATTGATGCAAAAATCCTCAACAAAATATTAGCAAACCAAATTGAGCAATACATTAAAAACATCATACACCATGATCAGGTTGGATTTATCCCTGGGATGCCAGGTTGGTACAATATCTGCAAATCAATTAATGTGATCCGTCACATTAACAAATCGAAAGATTAAAACCATATGGTCATATCAATAGATGCAGAAAAAGCATTTGACAAAATCTAGCATCCATTAATGATAAAAACTCTCAACAAAGTTGTAATACAGAGAACATATCTCAACATAATAAAGGTCACGTGACAAACCTACAGCGAACATCATACTCAATGGGGAAAGGCTAAAAGCATTTTCCTTAAGATAAGGAACAAGACAAGGATGCCCACTTTCACCACTCCTCTTCAACAATGTATTGGAAGTCTTAGCCAAAGCAATAAGACAAAGAGAAATAAAAGACATCTGAATTGGAAAAGAAGAAGAAAAACTCTAGTTATTTGCCAATGACATGATACTGCATGTAGAGAACCCTAAAGATGCCACTAATAAACTGTTAGAACTGATCAATGAATTCAGTAAAGTAGCAGGATACAAAATTCATATTCAGAAGTCAGTGGCATTTTTATACACCAATAATGAACTTTGGGAAAGATAAATTAAGAAAACAATCCCATTTACAATTGCATCAAAAACTATAAAATATCTGGGAATCAAATTAACCAAGGAGGTAAAAGACCCATTCTCAGAAAATTATGAGTGATTGAAAAAAGAAATTGAAGAAGATACAAATAAATGGATGCATATACCATGCTCATGGGTAGAAAGAATCAAGATCTCTAAAATGGCCATAATACGCAAAGTAATCTATAGATTCAATGCAGTCCCTATCAAAATACCAATGGCATTTTTCAGAGAGCTAGAACGAACAATCCTAAAATTTATATGGAACCATACAAGACCCTGAATAGCCTCAACAATCTTGAGAAAGAAGAACGAAGTTAGAGGTATCACACTACCTGATATCAAACTATATTACAAGGCTACAGTAATTGAAACAGCATGGTACTGGCATAAAAACAGATACATTGATCAATGGAACAGAATAGAGAGCCTAGAAATAAATCCATGCCTATCTGCTCACTTAATATATGACGAAGGAGGCAAGAATATACAATGGGGTAAAGATAGTCTTTTCAATAAATTGTGCTGAGAAAATTTGACAGATATGTGCAAAAAAAAAACAAAAGAGAGAGAGAATCTGGACCACCTTCTTATACCATATACAAGAATAGACTCAGAATGGATTAAAGACTTAAATATAATACCCCAAACCATGGAACTTCTAGAAGAAAAGATAGGCAGTAATCTCTCTGATATTGCTACTAGTAATTTCTTTTCAGACATATCTCCTTGGGCAAGGTAAGCAGAAGGAAAAAATTAACATATGGGACTATGTCAAACTAAAAAAATCTTTGCACAGCAAAGGAAACCATTAACAAAACAAAGACAAGTGACTGAATGGAAGAAGATATTCACTTATGATATATCTGAAAGGAGGTTAATATCCAAAATACATAAAGAACCCATACAACTCAACAACAACAAAAAACAAACAATCCAATTAAAAAATGGGCAGAAGACCTAAACAGATACTTCTCCAAAGAGGAAATACAGATGGCCAATAGACATATGAAAAGATGCTCAAGGTCATTAATCATCAGAGAAAGCAAATTATAACCACAATGAAATATCACCTTACACCTGTCAGAATGGTTATCATCAATAAATCAGAGAACAAGTATTGGCAAGGATGTGAAGAAAAGGGAACTCTTATACTCTGTTGGTGGGATTGCAAATTGGTACAGCCACAATGGAAAACAATCTAGAGGTTTTTTAAAAAATTAAAAATCGATGTACCTTTTGACTCAGCAATTGTACTTCTGGGTATTTATCCAAAAAATACCAAAACAATAATTCGTAAAGATCTATGTACGCCTATGTTCATGGCAGCACAATTTACAATAGCCAAGATATGGAAGCAACCTAAAAGCCCATCAACAGACCATTGGATAAAGAAGTTATGGTTCATATATACAATGGAATATTACTCAGCCATTAAAAATACGAAATCCTACCATTTGCAATGACATGAATGGACCTAAAGGTTATTATGCTGAGTGAAATAAGTCAGAAGGAGAAAAAAATACCATATGATTTCACTTATATGCAAAATCTAAGAAACAAAAAGGACAAACTAATCAAAAATGGACTCATAAATATCAAGGATAGTCTGGTGGTGGCTAGAGAGAAGGGGAGTTGGGAGGCTGGGAGAAAAGGATGAAGGGTTAAAGGTGTACAATTTAGTAGTTGATAGATGTTCACAAGGATGGGGAACATGACATAAGGAATGCAGTTAGCATTAATGTAATGGCTAGGTGGAGAGCCAGAAGAGAGTAAGAGCAATTAGGGGAATTGTTTCATAGACCATATAAATGTCTAACCAATGTACTGTATACTTAATAATAATAAAATAAAATTTAAATAATATTGATTTAATGAATGAGTGAGTGAATGATTGAGTGAAGTGGGGTATACATATATGAACCCTGTTCTTAGCATATGCTGTCTCCTGGTTTGACAAGTGGTAGTATGGTGAAGATTTAGTTTAGACTTGAATTTTAGTGTGCTTATTTGTGGTTTTAGAATGGTCGTGGTCTGGGGGGAATCATGACATAGATTTAGACTTTCTCTTCCAGTGCTGGTTCATGAGTGAGACTTACGTTGTTTAGATTATCCTTTTCTGAATAGTGATATGGATATAGATCTTAATCTGGACAGGAGAAATCCTACTAACTTGGTATGTGTTAGAAGGTTGTCTGCTCAGTGATTTGGGGAATATATGTCCACATAAGGTCCTGAGCTAGGCAGAAGGCCATCCCCCAGCTCACTGGCTACTAGGGTTAAGAACTGGGCTTTATGAGGGTTCCCTTTTGTTGGGGAAAGACGTGGTATGTGAAAGAATCATGAACTGAGCAGGGACCATGCATGGTTGCTGGGCTGTGGTATGTATATGAGCTCCACTCTTGACGGAAGGAGATGATTTAATAGAGAAAATAGTCAGGAAAAAAATGAGTTATTCAAAGTAAATTTGATGAAATATCACTTAAAAATATTGCTGCAAAAACTCTAATGAGATACTAACAAAGAGAATATCATCATGCATTAACCATGACCAAGTGGAATTCATTCTAGAAATGTAAAGATGCTTTGGTGTGATAAAATATATTAATATTATAATATTTATCATATTAAAAGATAAAAACTATATGACGCTCTTATTATATGTCCTCAAAGGCATTTGAGAATATTCAGTGTTTATATTTTGTAAAAACTTAGTGAAACAGGAATAGATGGATATTTCTTTAACATGATAAAAAAATTATTGACCTCAAACAAAAAGCCAGCAACATCTTTTATATATCTTTGAACTACCTCTTATTTGCCTTTTTTATCATCAAATGTTATTTTAATGGGTCTCAAAATTCTGTGACATACTTGGTCAAGTTGTTTCCATTAAAAAGTACTGATTTAAAAACTAATAACTTAAAAACTATCACCCACAAAAAAATCTCAAATGGTCTCAAAAACATTTTCCTTTCCTTCTGAAGTGTTTTAAATGCATTGTAATCATCAATAAGTATTTCACTATTAAACTTAAATGGCAAATTGAGAGAAACCGTTTCAAGATGGTTCTTCCACCATTGATTAAGACTGGGGTGGCAGGTACTGGGGATAATATTCATTTAGCCTTCCGAGCTTTCTGGGCAGACTTGGTGACTTTGCCAGTTCCAGCTGCCTTCTCGTCCACTGCTTTGATGACATCATAGAAATTGTCTGTCTTATGTCACAAACAGCAAAACAGCCCAGAGGAAGATGGTCAGAGAAGCTCTCAGCACACATGGGCTTGCCAGGAACCATATCAATGAGGGCAGCATCACCAGATTTCAAAAGCTTTGACCATCTTCCAGCTTGTTCCCAGAACAACAATCAATCTCCTTCAGCTCAACAGATTTGCAAAGCAATGTGAGCTGTGTGACAATCCAGCACAGGTGCACATCTGGCACTGATTTGGCCTGGATGGTTCAGGGTAATCGCCTGAGCCATGAAGCCAGCTACTTCCATTGGTGGGTCATTTTTGCTGCCACCGGCCACATTGCCATGATGAACATCTTCAACAGACACATTCTTGACGTTGAAGCCCACATTGTCCCCAGGAAGAGCCTCACTCAAAGCCTCATGGTGCATTTCAATAGACTCTACTTCAGTTGTAGCATTGACTGGAGTGAAGGTGACCATCATGCGGGGTTTGAGAACACCAGTCTCCACCTGGCTCAGAGAGACAGCACCAATGCACCAATTTTGTAGACATCCTGGAGGGGCAGATGCAAAGGCTTGTCAGTTGGATAAGTTGGTGGCGGGATGCAATCCAGAGCTTCAAGCAGTGTGGTTCCACTGGCAGTGCCATCTTTACAGATGACTTTCCATCCCTTGAACCTTCAAGGCATGTTAGCACTTGGCTCCAGCATGCTGCCATCATTCCAACCAAAACTCAGCACAATTGCTACTATGTCGGAGTTGTAGCCAATTTCTTAATGTATGTGCTGACTCCCTTAACGATTTCCTCGTACCTCTTCTGGCTGCAGGGCGGCTCAGTGGAATCCATTTTGGTAATGCCAACAATTAGTTGTTTCACACCCACCATGTAAGCCAGAAGGGCATGCTCACAGGTCTGCCCATTCTTGGAGATACCTGCTTCAAATTCAGCAACACCAGCAGCAACAATCAGGACAGCACAGTCAACCTGAGATGTGCCTGTAATCATGTTTTTGGGGCACCAATGATGGTCACATAATGCTTGCTGGTCTTGAATTTCTACAGGGAGATACCAGTGGTGAAGCCATGCTCAGGGTCAGCTTTCAGATTGTCCAAGACCTAGGCATACTTGAAGAAGCCCTTTGCCATCTCAGCAGCCTCCTTCTCAAATGTTTTGATGGTCCTTTTGTCTATCCCACCACGTTTGTACATCAGGCGGACAGTAGAGTGATAGACTTGCCGGAATCTCTGTGTCTAATGATGACGATGTTAATGTGAGTCTTTTTCTTTCCCATTTTGGCTTAGATTTTGCAGTGGTTTTTATGACTCCTGTGTTCTGGCAGCAAACGCCTTGGAAAAAAAAGTTTTTTGATCTTTTATGGTTTGAGTAGCAAGTGACTGAGTATGCTCTAAAGCAAAGTGTTACAGCTTATATATATATGTAAAATTTTTTAAATTTCAAAAGTTTCCTGGGTTAAAGAATAACCTTTCACTATTTGGCACCAACTGAAGGCAAGGATGCTGCCGCCCCAGGCAAATGTGTTGTTTAAAGCTGTGTAAATATATCTGCCATGGAAGCCCTTTGGCGGGCTGAATTAAACCTGGATTCCTCGATAGAAGTGGGGCAGCTGGTTGAGCAGGAAGGTGAAGTGTTGTTTTGGGATGAGAAAGTGAGATGGAGAGAAGGAAGGAGGGAAGGAGGAAGGGGAGAGAGAGAGAGAGAGAGAGAGAGAGAGAGAGAGAGAGAGAGAGAGAGAGAGAGAGAGAGGTTACAAAACATAGAATCGAAAAGTGTTATGTAATGAATGGTCTGGGCTGGTGCAGTGTGTATGTGTGTGAGAGAGAGAGGCAGAAAGACAGACAAAGACAGACAGAGACATGCTTGAGTGAAGCCATTAACTAGGATAGATGAGGTGGTCTATATAGGAATACTTAAGGATCTCAGCTCTTACTCTGCATTTTCCTTACCATCTAGGTTTCTATTTGTTTTGCTAGTTTAAATGATATCCTTTGACCTCCACATTTGACCTATGAACTCATTGAGCTTTTTTACATTTCTTCATTGTTCCCAGTTTAAATCGTATTTCTACTTGTCAGAGAATGTTCTTCAACTTTATTTGTTTTAGTCTTAGATTTATAATTAAACCTATTCAGTGCTCATTGTTGGTTCTTTTGCCAAAATTTTCCAATAATTTCTTTGTTGGATGAAACTTAACCCCTAGTAGAATCCTCAGAAAAATACTTGAATACAATATTTCTTGAGTTCTGAAAGTTTAAAACTAAAATCCTTGGCTCACACTTTTTTACTTGAGTTTTTAAAAAATGTTTCTTCATTCTTACTTTCTATAATCCAGTCATGTAGTTTGATGCCACCTGATTTTTGTTTCTTGCAGGTCACTTTCTTTTTTTGGTCTGTAAACCCAAACGATTGTCTCTTTATAATTAATATCTGTTTTACTAGGCTATATCTCAGAGAAGACAGTAAATTTCCTCAATTACACAATGGGTTCTTTGAATATGTAGAATCAAGTGTTCTTTTATTTCCAAAAACTTTTATTAAAATATTAGATATTAGCTTGTTTTTTGTTATTTGGTTTTTCTTTTTAAAAGATTTCAGATATATTTTATCTATAAATATCTCTTTACCTCTTTATTTTGATCTCTTAGCTTTACTTCATTCTCATTCTTTCTTTCCCTTACTGTACTTTTCGAACATACCCATTCTCACTTGAGTGCTTTGTCATTTAGTCTTCTGAGATGATTTTGTCTTTTTCTTTAATTTCTTTCCTTTCAGTCAGTGCTCATTTCCGTTTGTTTCTATTCTGAGTTTTTAAATTTCTGATAGTATTTTTCATATCTGTAAATGCTTGTTTAATATATTTAATCTATACTTCTCTCTGCTTTGTGCATATTGATGCAGATGGCAAGATTTCATTTTTTTATGGCTGAGTAATAGTCCATTTTGTGTGTGTGTGTGTGTGTGTGTGTGTGTGTGTGTGTGTGTAATCTCACCTCTTCTTTATCTATTCATCCATTGATGAACATTCAGGATGTCTCCATATCTTGACTACTGTAAATAATGCTGCAATCAACATACAGATGCACATGTTCCTTCAAATTAGTGTTTTGGCTTTCTTTGGATAAATACCCCGGAGTGAGATAACTTGGTTCTTCTGTGTCTCTTGTTGTAGCCTTTGTTTTAAAGTTTATTTTGTCTGGTATAAGTATTGATACCTCAGCTTTTTTATTGTTTGTTTCCATTTTCATGAAACATCTTTTATCATCCATTTACTTTCAGTCTGTGTGTGTTGTCTTTCAATCTGGTGAGTCTCTTGTAGGCAGCATATATAAAGGTCTTATTTTCTTATTCATTTGGCTACTCCATATTTTGATTGGAGCATTTAATCCACTTAAATTTAAAGTAATTGTTACTAGATATGTTGGTATTACCATTTTATTATTCATATTTTTTATCTTTTTTCCCTTTCTTCTTCTTAAAAAAAGTCCCTCTAACATTTCCTGCAGTACTGGCTTGGTGGTGACGAACTCCTTTAACTTTCTCTATCTGTCTTTTGATTCTAAATCATAGCATTTTGGGTAGAGCAATCTTGGTTGTACGTCCTTACTTTTCATCACTTGAAATATTTTGTGCCAGTCCCTCCTGGCCCTGCAAAGTTTCTGTTGAGAAATCAGCTGACAGTCTTATGGGAGCTCCCTTGTAGGTAACTAACTGCCTTTTTCTTACTGCTTTTAAAATTCTCTCTGTTTTTAATCTTTGGCATTTTAATTATGGTGTGTCTTGGTGTGGGCCTGTTTCAGTTCATCTTGTTTGGGACCCTGCACTTCCTGGGCTTGTATGTCTCTTTCTTTCACCAACTTAGGGAAATTTCCAGTCATTATTTCTTGAAATAAGTTTTGAATCCCTTACTCTCTCTCTTCTCCTTCTGGTACCCCTATGACGAGAATTTTGGTACACTCAGTGTTGTCCTAGAGTCCCCTTAAACTATCCTAATTTTTTTTGGATTCTTTGTTCTTCTTGTTTTTATTGAGTTTTTTATGCTACCTTCTTTTCTAAATTGCTAATTCAATCCTCTGCTTCATCTAATCTACTATTGATTACCGGTAATGTATTTTTCATTTCAATTATTGTATGTTTTATTTTGGACTGATTCTTTTTTATGTTTTCTATCTTCATTTTTATATCTTCTATCTCTTCGTTAAAGTTCTCACTGAGTTTTCTACTCTTCTCCTAAGTTCATTGAGCATCCTTATTACCAGTGTTTTGAACTCTGCATCTGGTAGATTGTTTGCCTCCATTTTGTTTAGTTCTTTTTCTGGAGCTTTTTTCTGTTCTTTCATTTGGGACATGCTTCTTAGTCTCCTCATTTTAGCTGCCTCCCTGTGTTTGTTTCTACGTATTAGGCAGAGTTGTTATACCTCCCAGTCTTGGTAGAGTGGCCTGTGGGACCCAGTGGTACAGTCTTCCCTGGTGATCTGAGCCGGGTGCTCCAGGTGTGTCTCTTGTGTAGGTTGTGTGTGCTCTCCTATTGTAATTGATGAGCCTTGGTTGCTGTTTGCACATCAATGTGAGGGATTGACCCTCAGACTAGTTATGAGGACTGATCATGGCAAGTGTAGGAGCTGTTATGCAAAGGCTGACCCTACAGTTCAGGATTTTCTTTATCAAGGGTCTGGTGCCTGCCCAGTCAGCCCTTTGGGTGTGTCATCCTCAGATGTGATCCCAGGTGGTGCTCTGGCTCAGACTGAATCTGCCACAGGTGTGTGGGTTTGGGCCTTTAGTGATGTTATGTTTTACTATTGCTGATATCTTGCAGAAGTCCCCTGTCTTCCTCACAATGCTTGCCTGGCATTTCATATAAGTGGAATCGTGTAATATGTGATCCTTTGTGACTGGCTCCTTTCACTTAGCATAACGTCTTCAAAGTTCATCCATGTTGTAGCAGGTGTCAGTACTTCATTCATTTTTACAAGTGAATAATATCCCATTATATGGCTATATTACAATTTCTTTATCCTTTATTCAGTTAATAGACATGTGGGTGGTTTCTACTTTTTGGCTTTTATGAATAATCCTGCTATGAACATTTGTGTACGACTTTTTACGTGAATATATGTTTTCATTCCTCTTGTGTTATACCTAAGAATGAAATTCCTGGGGCATAGTGGAACTCTATATTTAGCACTTTGAGGAATGACCAGATTGTTTTCCAAAATAGCTGTAGTGTTTTACATTTCCATCAGCAATCTATGAGGGTTCCCATCTCTCTACATCCTCACCAAAACTTGTTTTTGTCTGTCTTTTTTTTCTTTTTTAAATCATAGCCAACCTAGTAGATATGAAGAGGTATCTCAATATGGTTTTGGTTTGTGTTTCCCTAATTATTAGCGACGTTAAACATCTTTTTCGTGTCCATATTGGTCACTTGTATACCTTTTTTTGAGAATATCTATTCGAGGCTTTCGCCAATTTTTAAATTGAGTGATTTGTCTTTTTATTGTTGAGTTTTAAGAATCTTTATGTATTCTGTATAGAAATCAATTGTTACATACATTATTTGCAAATGCTTTCACCTATTTTGTGGGTTGTCTTCACTTTATTGATGGTGACTTATGTCACACAAAATTTTAAAATTTTGATGAAGTCCAACTTTTCTATTTTTTCTTTTGTCATTTGTGCTTTTGATGCAGTATCTAAGAAACCATTGTTCTTATTCAAAGTCACAAAGATTTACTCTTCTAATATTTTAATAAATAATTTTTAAATATTAATTTTTATCTAACCCCTTGCTAAACTTTCTAATTAATTATAATAATTAGCTATATTTTCCTTTTGACCTTCTATGTATGTGAAGATATAATCTGCAAATAATGAGTTTTAATTTTTTTCCAATCTTTAAATCTTTGTTTTCTTATCGTCACTTTCTGCCCAGTATAATGTTGAATAGAAATAGTTATAGTGGATATCGTTGTCTGATTCCTGATTTATAAAGAGAAAGCTTTCAATATATCTCCTTTATGTTTGATGTTGTTGTAGGTTTTGTTTTGTTTTCTGAGATTAAGGAAGTTACAATTCTGGAAAACATGGCCGAGAGAGAGATGTCCTCAGATCTCTCCCCCTGAAACAACAATAAGCTGAACACCTAAAACTGAACAAAATAACACCCAAGCTGCACACCAGCACTTCTGAGCATGGGATCTGTGCATAAGAGTTACCATAGGTCAGGACCCCTAGTGTCGGGTAGTGAACTGGGAGAAATAAAAAAACTGTCTCTCACAGCCATTGGAGCTCCCTGTAGGAGGAGAGGAAGGAGAGAAGGAGCAGCGGGCAATGGGTTTTATAAACAGCTCTGCTTGGGAGAGTTTGTGAGTTCTATGCAGGCAGCAGCAGGGCCCAGTCATTGGGGCAGAAAGCAGAGAAGCGGGATGGGACCTCAGAAAAATAACAGTTGATTTTTACTAGCCCTTGTTGCAAAACAGAGGCTGAGCTGAAGCTCCCAACCCAGAGGGCCCTTCCTGCAATATCCACTGAGACCGAATACCATGGAACCGAAGGAGAATCTGAGCAGACACTGCGGAGACTGAAGCTACCACTTGCAGCCTCTGGAGCTCCCTGCAAGAGAACAGAGAAGGGAGAAGGTGTGGCAACTTCCTTGAACAGCCCTTCCTGAAAGTACTGTGAGTTCCATGCAGCTGACAGCAGGGCTAAGCCATAAGGACAGAAAGCAGAGAAGTGGGATGGGACCACAGAGAAACAACAGTTGATTTTCACTGGCCCTAGTTGCAAAATTGAGGCTAAGCTGCAGCCCCTGACTCCCAACCTAGAGGGCCCCTCCCCCCATACCCTCTGAGACCAATCACCATGGAGACAAAGAGGAATCAGAAGAAACGCTGCTGAGACTGTCACTGGCATTGAAAGGGACTAAAACTGAAGGTAGTGAGCATGATTAAATATCTACAAGAAAATAAAAAAGGCATAATTTAGATTTTATATAAAGCAGGGATCCAAGAGGATTAGATGCCACCTACTGGAAATCAAAAGAAAAGCACCTTTATTATATAAAGAGAGACCTTTATGTAATAAATCTTTCTGGAAGAAAAAAAAAAACAGAATACGCATCTATTAATTACCAGGCAGAGAAATAGTCCATTAAACACCATGAACAACCAAGGTGACAGGCATCTCAGAAAGAAAATGAAAAATCTCCAGAAATTAAGCTTACAGATATAGAAATATGCAATTTAAATGACTGAGAATTCAGGATGGTATTTCTGAAAAAACACAATGAGTTCTGAAATGAATCATATCAACAATTTCAGGAACTGAAAAAACACCTAGGAGACCAGAGCAATGTGAATATCCTTTTAATGTTCATAATGTTAACCACACACCAAAAATTCGGAAATGAAGTACATAACACAAAAGAAGAACCAGAGGGAAAACACACAAAATCCAACCAAAATAAAGAAAACAGAAACACAAGGACAAGGAAACAATGAAAATACTGAGCTAACAGAAAGCAAAAGATACAATGCCTAGAAAAAGATCTCATATTTCAATAATCACCCTAAACGTAAATGGACTGAATTCACCAATAAAAAGGCACAGAGTTGCAGAATGGATCAAAAAACAAAACCCAACCATATTCTGCCTCCAGGAGACACATCTCAGCTCCAAGGGCAAATACAGACTCAAAGCGAAAGGGTGGAAAATGATATTTCAAGCAAATGGCATTCAGAAAAATTCAGGAGTAGCGGTACTAATATCAGACAAAATAGACTTCAAAATAAAAATGGTAAAGAAAGATACTGAGGGATGCTTCATAATAATAAAGAGATTCATGCACCAAGAAGATATAACACTTATTAATATCTATGCTCCCAATCAGGGAGCCCCGAAATATGTAAACAGACCAAAGAGACCTAAATACCCCACTATCAGATATGGACAGATCATCCAAACAGAAAATCAATAAGGAAGTAACATCTTCAAATGACACATTAGACCAACTGGACATAATTGACATGTATAGAGCTTTCCATCCCAAACACTTGTTTATAATTTCTTCCCTAGTGCACATGGAACATTCTCAAGAATTGACCACATACTGGGACGCAGAGGTAGCCTCAACAAATATAAGAGGGTTGAAATCACACCAACCATATTCTCTGATCATAATACTTTGAATCTAGATATCAACTGCAAAGAGAACTCAGGAAGAACCACAAATACATGTAAAGTAAACAACATGCTACTGAAGAATAACTGGGTCAGAGAAGAAATAAAAAGAGAGTCAAGAGATACATAGACACAAATGATAATGATAGTACAACATATCAAAACTTTTGGGACACAGTCATAAGAGGAAAGCTCATATTATTACAGGCCTCTCTCCAAAAACAAGAACAAGACCCCCCAAAACCTAATGTTTCATCTTAAAAGAAAACTAGAAAATGAAAAACAAATGAGGCCTAAAGTCAGCAGAAAGAAAGAAAGAATCAAAATTAGAGCAGAAATAAATGAAATTGAAAACAAAAAAATTTATAAAATAAAAAGAAACAAAGAGCTGGTGCTTTGAGAACGTTAATAAAATTGACAGCCCCCTGGATAGACTCACTAAGGAAAAAAGAAAAAGGACACCTATAGGGGAAATTATGACTGACATCACAGAAATACAAAGGATCATACAAGAATACTATGAAAAAGCATAGAACACCAAATGTAATGACCTAGAAGAAATGGACCAGTACTTAGAAAAATACAACCTTCCTAGACTGAATTAAGAACTGGAAAATGTAAATAGACCCATTTCTAGTATGGAAATTGAAACACTCCTCGAAAACCTACCAAAAAGTATAAGTCCAGGACCACATTGCTTTACTCTGACTTCGAATTATACTACAAAGCAACAGTAATCATTATGTCATGGTATTGGCAGCAAAACAGACACACCAACTAGTGGAACAGAATTGAAATTCCCATATTTATATGAGCAAATAATTTTTAACAAAAAAGCCAAAAATATACAGTGGAGAAAGGAAAGCTTGTTCAATAAATGGTGCTGAGAAAACTGGAAGGCCTCCTGCAAAAGAATGAGACTAGACTATTGTTTATTACCACACACCAGTATTAGCTCAAGATGGATTCAGAACCCGAATATAAGATCAGAATCAATAAAATGGACAGAAGAAAACATAGAAACTAAGCTCAAGGACCTTGTACTTAAAGAGGATTTTATGAATTTGACCTCAAAAGCAAGAGAAATGAAAGCAAAAATAAATCAAACTAAAAAGCTTCTGCTCAGCAAAAGAAATTGTCAACAATGTAAAGAGACACCCAGCCAAATGGGAAAATATATTTGAGAGCAATGCCTCCGATAAGGGCCTAATATCCAAATTATACAAAGAACTCATACAACTCAGTAACAACCAAAAAACAAATGATCCAGTCAAAAAATGGGCAGAAGACCTGAACAGATATTTCTCCCTTGAGGACATACAAATCCCCAACAAATATTTGAAAATATGCTCAACATCGCTAGCTATTAGGGAAATGCAAATCAAAACCATCATGGGATACCATCTCACACCTCTTAAGATAGCTATAATCAACAGGACAAGTAATAAAAAATGTTGGAGAGGATGTGGAGAAAAAGGAACCCTCATACTCTACTAGTGGGACTAAAAATTGGTAGAGTCACTATGGAAAACAGTATAAAGGTTCCTGAAAATACTAAGAATCAATCTACCATATGATCCAACAATTGCACTACTGGGTATTTATCTCAATGACTTGAAAATCCATATCTAAAAAGATATATGCACACCGACGTTCATAGCAGCATTATTCACAGTGGACAGGATATGAAAGCAATCGAAGTGTCCTATGATAGATGATTGGCTAAAGATGCTTTGGTACATATATACAATGGAATATTACTCAGCCATAAGAAGAGATAAAATACTGCCATTTGCAACAATATGGATGGACCTTGAGATAATCACGCTAAGCGAAACAAGCCAGACAGAAAAAGTTGAAAATCACATGACATCACTTATGTGTGGGATATAAACGTAAAAGTAACAAATGAACAAGACAAACAAACAGAGACTCATGGACATGGACAATGGACTGGTTGTTACCAGAGGTAGGGGGTGGTAGGGGGAGGTAGATGGGATAAAGGGGGTCAAATATGGGGGTAGGGGTAGGGTGAAATGGGTAAATGGGATCAAATATATGATAGCTGAAGGAAACCGGAGTTTGGGTGGTAAACACACAAAAGAATATACAGATGCCAAGTTATAATGTACACCTGAAAATTATATAATTGTATTAACCCATATTACACCAATAATCTTAATTTTTATAAAGTTAAAAAAGAGAGAATTTTAAAAGCAGCAACAGAAAGGCAGTTAGTTACCTACAGAGGGTCTTCCATAAGACTGTCAGCTGATTTCTCAACAGTAACTGTAGGTCAGAAGGGATTCGTGCAATATATTCAAAGTGTTGAAAAGCAAGGAAATGTAAAGATTACTCTACTCAAAAAGCTGTCATTTAAAATCGAAAGACAGATAAAGAGCTTACTAGACAGGAAAAAATTTAGTGAAGTTCATCAACCCCAAACCAGTATTACAAGAAATGTTAGAGGGACTTCTTTAAGAATAAGAAGAAAAATGAAAAAATAAAAAGATAAAAAATATGAATAATAAAATTCAGTAACTTCGTATCTATTGAGAATTACTTTAAATGTAAATGAAGTAAATGCTCCAATCAAAAGATAGGGTGACTGAATGGATAAGAAAACAAGACCCTTACATATGCTGCCTTCAAGAGACTCACTTCCATTTGAAAGACACACAGACGGAAAATAAAGGAATGGAAAAAGATATTTCATTAAAATGTAAAGGAATGAAAACCTGGAATATCTATGCTTATACCAGACAAAATGGACCTTAAAACAAAGGTTATAACAAGAGAGAAAGAAATACCTAGTAATCCCATTTCTGAGTATTCGTCCAAAGAAACTGAAAACACTACTTTGAAGGGACATATGTGTCCGTATGTTCATTGCAGCATTATTTAGAATAGGCAAGATATGGAGGCATATTGTGTGTCCATCAATGGATGAACGGATAAAGAAGTGGTACATTATACAATAGAATATTATTTGACTGTAATAAGAACAAAATCTTACCATTTGCAGCAACATGGATATACTTAGAGGGTATTGTGCAGTGAAACAAACTAGAAAAAGAAAAACAAATGCCATATGATTTCGTTTATATGTGGAGTCTAAAGACCAAAATAAATAAACAAACAAAGCAAAATAAACTCATAGACACAGAGAACATTTTGATGTTTGCCAGATCGGATGAAGGTTTGGGGGATGGATGAATGAGGGGAAGGGATTAATGAGTACAAAATGATAATTACAAAGTAGTCATGCGGATGTAAAGTATAGCATAAGGAATATAACTATGTATGGTGTCAGGCGGGTACTAGATTTATCGGGGTGAGCACTTCATAGGTTATATAAATGTTTAATTATTATGTTGTACATCTGAAACTAATATAATATTGTATATAAACTAAAAATATTTTTTAAAAAGATGTTGTTAGTTAAAAAACTGTAAAATTAAATCAAGTTTACACTCTTCTGATAATCCAATTTACTCATTAATCCTTTTTTCTATTGCGGAATTCAGTTTGCTATTATTTGTCCAGGATTTTGCAACAGTGTTTATGATATAGATTAACTGGTAGGTTTTCTTTCTTAAACTATTTTTTGGGAAGATTTGTTCCCCTAGATTCATAAAATGAATTGAGGAAGGCATGCTCCTTAACTATTTCCTGGAAAACTACAGAAATTTCAGTGTTTTTTTCATTGAACATGTGGTGGAAATCACTTGTGATGCCATCAGGGCCTGAAGTTTACAGGAAGCTTTTTTTTTTATTACTGATTCTATTTCTTTAATACTTATAGGTCCATTTATTTATCTTTTTTTTCCTTTGGCAAGTTATTCTTTTTCTCCAGGAAAAAATCCATTTCAACCAAAACTTCAAATTTAGTGACATAAAATTCCTTATAATATTGTCTTATTCTCTTTTTAATACCTGCAACTCCCATATTTCTGTCCTCTTTTGCAGTTCTAACATTAGTCCTTTGAGTCGTTCTGTGTCTCTGTCTCTCTCTCTCTTTCTCTATCAATTTCATCATGAGTAAAATTTTCTTATCAATTTTCTTAGTCTTTCCAAAAAACCAACTTTTTTTTTGTCTATGGCCATGCTACCTGAACAAGCCTGATCCTGTCTGATCTCAGAAGTTAAGCATGGTCGGGCCTGGTTAGTACTTGGATGGGAGACCACCTAGGAAGACCAGGTGCTGTAGGCATAAAAATATAAAAAACAAAAAATAAGGGATTGTAAGCTGACAAAGTCCTTGCAATCTGTGAGGTCAACCAAGGGTTGCCTCGCCTAAAAAACAAACAAACTTTTCACTTTGTTGATCTTCTCTAGGTATGTTTGTTTTCTGGTTTATTAATTTCTACTTTTAAATTTATGACTCCCTTCTTTTTGCTCTTTTTGGATATATTTTCCTGTTCTTTTTTTAACTTTATGCAATGGATACGTAGCTCAATAAACTTCAGCCTTTGTTCTTTTCTAATATATACATTTTAAACAGTTTCCTTTAATCGTTGAATCTCACAAATGTTGACATTTAGTGCTTTTGATGTCAGTCACTTTGAAATATTTTCCAATTTCCATTATGATTTCTTTTTGACCCATAGTATGTTTGTAATTTCAAAATTTATGGGCATTTCCTAGCAACATTTTTGTTATTGATTTCTAGCACATTTCATTGAGGTTTGAGAACAGGATTCATTGTATATAATCTGTACAATTTCAGTCCTTTGAAATTTGTTGAGATTTGATTATGATATTTGTAAATGTTCCATGGATGCTAGAAAAAAACATATATCCTATATTTGTTGAGTAGTGTTATATATATAGTTAATAGGTCACATTTCTTAATTGTGTTGTTCAAATATTTTATGTCCTTACTACATTTTTTTTGTCTATTTGTTTAATCAATTACTGGGAGATATAATAATACACATTCTCCAAATTTCTACAGGTCAGCAGCCACCCTAGTTTTTGAGGGGTTATCACAGATCCCCCACATTTGAAAGGAAAACCACAACATAAATCTGGCTTCTGGTTTGTATTTTAATAAAATTGTCTTAGATTTTTTGTCTTCTCTTCATATGGACTTGGGGGAATGGTACAGATAATGTTTGAAGAACCAGTTCTACATTTTAGTGCATTATGGAGGGAGTACTCAACCGTTCCTTGGTTCACTCTTTAGAAGTGGAGGTATATATTGCCTATTGTCCTTAGCTTTGAGCTTTAGCCAAAATTTCAAAACAGGAAAATTCTCATTCATATTTTATACCCCTCACACAAATTATATATTATATGCATCCAGATATATTTATATGTAATGTTGTTTACAAAAATGAAATCATCCTATTTGTTTTATTTCCACACTTGTTTTTAAAAAACCTTACAATACATAGAATGCTATATCAATGTAGGTTCATCAATGATAACAAATGTACCACTGTGGTACAGGATGTTGATAATGCAGGAGGTTGTGCATGTGTGGAGACAGAGGATATATGGAAATACTCTGTACTATCAGCTCAATTTTGCTGTGAACCTAAAGCTGCTTTATTAATAAAGTTTATTAATTTAGAAAAAGTTTTTAAAAAACTTTACACTAGTGATTTATCTGTTTTTTTTTAATAGTTACATAGAATTCTACCGTATGGATTACTATGATTTCTTTAACAAGCCCTTTATATTTAGGGGATTTTCATCAATTTTTTATCTTTACAAATAATGCCACAATGATCATTAATATATATCCATGTTTAAGTATTTCTACATGATAAATTCACAAAGTGTAGTGGCCAGGTCGATGAGTCTGCACCTTTAAAATATTTATAGATGTACAATATTTATAGATACACAAAATGTACTCCAATAATATTGGCCTAATGTATAATCCCACCACAGTGTTAAAAGAGTGGCTATTTCTCTACACTCTTGCCAAACCTGGAAATTGTCAGTATTTTAAATCTTTACTAATCTGATAGGTCAGATGAAATATTTTGATTTGCATTTTTTTTGTTATTAATGAAGCTGAGTATCTTTCATACATTTATTAACTATTTGTATATTCTCACATCCTTCACCCATATTTCTAATGTATTGTTGGTCTATTGATTTGTAGGAATTCTCTTTTGTATTAAGTAAAGTCTTGTCTGCCATATGTGTTGCAAATATTTCTTCCCAATTTGTTTTTTATCTTTATTTATGTTGTTTCAAGCTTTGCAGGTTTTAAAATTTTTGTGTAGTTGAATTTATGTCTTTTTGCCTTTGGAGCTTCTTGGTTTTGTGCCATGCTTACAAAAACTTCACCCATTTCTTTCTTTCTTTTTTTTCTCATACTACTTTTATAGTTCTCTTATATCTTTGATGCATTTGAATGTATTTTGGAATAAGGTATTACGTCTTACATCATCTTTATTTTTCCAACTGGCTAGCTAGTTTTCCAGACACCTTTATTAGACAATGTTATATTTTCTCTACTAATTTCAAAATGCTACCTTTACCAAAATCTAAGTTGTCATATGCACTTAATTTGTTTCCAAACTTCCCATTGTATTTCATACTGTTTTAATTACCATATCATACTTTTAAAATTATTGTCACCTTACAATTGTTTTAAATGTCTAGTGGCACTAGGCTTCCCTGTTAACTTATTTTTTATAAATTCCCTAGATATTGTTGCATATTTTTACTGAAATAAAACTTCAAGGTCATTTTTTCCTACTATTGGAAAAGTACCATGAGATTTTCAAATCAGAGTGGTTATAGATTTCCAAATCAATTTAGGAAGAATTAATGCTTTGCAGAATTCAACCCTTTAATGTCTCTCTGGAAATAAATTAGTTTTCTTCATGTAGGTTTTATATAATTTCTTTATTCATATAGTATTTATTGGGCACCAGTAATGTGCAAGGCACTGTTTAAGATGCTGGACACAAAAATTAATCAATTTTCTATTTTTATGCTTACATTTAGAGGGAGAGGAAAATGATATTTTAAAAAACAAACATATAATACAGTGACAAGTGCTATAAACAAAGCCGAACAGGAAGATAGAACATGAAGGAAGAGAAATGCTATATTGAGTGGTCTTCCCTTTCTGATAGGTGAAACTTGAGCAGAAACTTAAAGGAAGTGAATGAACCAATCATGCAAGTATCAGGGTAAAGAGCATTGAAGCAGTAAGTACAAAGCAGTAAGGCTCAAGCATGATTGGCTTGTTTGAAGTGTAGGTGATAAGATCTGAGTGGTAACCAGAGGCCAGGTTATGTAAATCCTTATATGTCATGGGAAGAAGTTTGAATTTTATTCTGAATGGGTTTTAAAGCCACTGGAGGTTTTAAAGAAAGAAGTTTCATGTCTGATTTCTTCTTTTAAAGGATCACTATCATTTCTATCAGAAGGTTAGGGGAGCAACCTTGTAGGCAGGGAAACCAGTTAAGTCTAAGAGATAGATAATGGTAGATTGAGCCAATCTAGAGGTATTACTTAAGTGAGGGTGACAGATGAGACAATAATTTAGTGAACTGAAGCTACCAGGAAGGTAGACCCTAGACCCTGGATAATCTCTCTCTCAGTTTTGCTGTGAACCTGAAACTTCTCTAAAAAATAAAATCATTTTTTTAAAAAGAGTGATATATATAGAGGGTTTTGAGAGAAGCACTAATGCACATTTAATGGGAGTTCAGAAGAAAAAGGAAAAGAAAGGGTGAGAGAAAATATTTGTAGAGATAGACTAAGAATTTCTCAGAACTGATTAAAGAAATCAATCTACAAATTTAAGAAACTTAATGAGGTTCATATGGGATAAATAAATGTATACCTGACATATTAGAGTGAAACTTCTAAAAGTCAAAAGCAAAGAAAAAAGTCTTAAAAGTAGCCAGAAAATCCAGACCCTTTACCCTTGTTGAAAAAAGAAACAGGACAAAATGAAGTTGCTTTTGCTAAGCCACATCACCAAACCAAAACTTAACAAACCCAATTGAAATTTTAGACTCTCCCAGGAGTAGAATCTTTAAACTAATCAGTCCGAAATTTCCTGGTCAACACTAGAGAGGCAATTTGTCTGATAAGTCCCCCTGCCTTTCCCTACAAGAAGGTGTCCTTGCCTGAAACAATCCACTCTTTTATTCTTAGTCCCACTCTCTTTCTGCCTGTAAAATCCTTCCACTTTGTACAACTCATTGTAGCATCCTTCTAGTTGATAGATTGGACACCCCTTGGTTCATGAATTGCTTAATAAAGCCAATTACATCTTCAAATATACTCAGATAAATTTTGTTCTTTAACACCCTAAAAGAAACAATAATTAGAATGATACCTGAATTCTCATGTGCAACTTTGGGAGCCAGAAGACAGTGAAAAATCCTTAAGATGTTAAATGAAAGTAACTGTCAACTTAGAATTCTATACTGGTGAAAATATATTTCAGTAAAGACATTAAAATAAAGACATTTTCAGACCAACAAAACCTGAAAGAATTTACTGCCAGCAGGTACCTACTAAAGGAAATTTTAAACACTATTCTTCAGGCAGAAGGAAAATGATCCCAGACAGAACCTCAGAAATATAACAAAGAAGGAATGTAGAAGAAAGTGGTAAATTAATGGGTACTAAGTAAACACTGGATAAAATAGCAATAATCAAGTCTTGTGAAACATATATAAATATGTATTTAAAATAAATGACAACAAAGCTTGATTTTGCAAGGTAAAAAGTTCTAAAGATCTGTTGCACAATACTGTGAATATAATTGATACTACTACTGAACTATAGGCTTAAAAATAGTTAAGATGGGAATTGCAAATTGGGGCAGCCACTATGGAAAACAGTATGGAGATTCCTCAAAAATTAAAAAAAAGAACTACCTTATATCCCAGCAAATTCACTTCTGGATGTTTATCCAAAGAAATTCAAAACACTAATTCAAAAAGATATATGCATCCCTATGTTTCTTGCAGCATTATTTACAATAGCCAAGATATGGAAGCAACCTAAATGTCCATCAATAAATTGCTGGATAAAGAAGGGGTGGGATATTATTTGGCCATAAAAAAGAAAGAAATCTTACCATTTGGGATAATGTGGGTGGACCTAGAGGGTATTATGCTAAGTGAAATATGTCAAACAGAAAGATGAATACCATATGATTTCACTTATATGTGGAATTTAAAAAAAATAAATAAAAGAACAAACAAAACAGAAATAGACTCATAGACACAGAGAGCAAACTGATGGTTGCCAGAGGGAAGGGAGTTTGGCGGGCTGGGTGAAAAAGGTGAAGCATGAAGAAGTACAAATTAGTAGTTACAAAATAGTCATGGGGATGTAAAGTATGAGAAATATACTTTAAGAAATATACATGGAAGCAACCAAAGTGTCCTATGATAGATGATTGGATAAAGAAGCTGTGGTACATATATACAATGTAATATTACTCAGCCATAAGGAGAGATGAACTACTGCCATTTGTGACAACATGAATGGATCTCAAGATAATCATGCTAAGCGAAATAAGGCAGACAGAAAAAGTTGAAAATCACATGAGATGACTTATATGTGGGACATAAACCTAAAAGCGACAAATGAACAGGACAAACAAACAGAGACTCATGGACATGGACTATAGACTAGTGGTTACCAGTGAAAATATATTTCAGTAGAAACATTAAAATAAATACATTTTCAGGCCAATAAAACCTGAAAGAATTTACTACCAGCAGATACCTACTAAAAGAAATTTGAGGAGTAAGGGAAGAGGGGTGAGGTAAAGGGGGTAATGGGGTCAAAAATGTGGTGTCAGAAAGAAATCTAACTATGGGAAGTGAACACACAGTGTAAATATATATATATATATATATATATATATATATATATATGCCTTACCGTTAAAGTGTACAGTTGAAATTCATTTGATTTCATTAACCAATGCCATCATAAAATAAATAAGTAAATAAATAAATAAATAAGCAAACAAACAAACTTAAGAAATATAGTCACTAATATTGTAATAAATATGTATGGCGTCAAATGGTACTAGACTTATCAGGGGAATCACTTCATAAGTTACATAAATGTCTAACCACTATGCTGTACCCTTCAAACTATCGTAAAAAAATTTTTTGGTGATGTAGAGTAGAGCATTCGGAATATAGTCAATATCATTGTAATGGCTATGTATAGTGCCAGATGGGGCACAGAGTAATTGAGAGGATCACTTCATAAATTACATAAGTCTATGGTCATACTACTCTAAACACGCCCGATCTCGTCTGATCTTGGAAGCTAAGCAGGGTTGGGCCTGAGTAGCACTTGGGTGGGAGACCACCTATGAAGACCTGGTGCCGTAGGTGTAAAAAAATAAAAGCATAAATGTCTAATCATTGTACCTGAAACTAAACTAAAATAAATTGCGTAAGAATTTTGTAGACCTTTAAAAATGGCACATTATTCTACTTTCTAAAATGGCATTCCCTGTTATATTTTATTTTGATTCTTCTAGAAAATGAATATATACATCATATTTTTGTTAAACTTAATAGATAATCTTGAAATGGCTTTATGTAATAGTAGATTCAAATTTGTACCTTAATATCCTTATACTTTAAAAAGATTCCTAGGTTTGTTAAGTTCTAGTTATATCTTTAAATGTCAAATGTAGAAAATAAAAGTTAAAGGGATCTTGGGAAACATGACAGAGTGAGAGATGTCCCCAGATCTCTCCCCTTGAAACAACAATAAGCTGAACATCTAAAACTCAGCAAAAAATCACACAAAATGCACACCAGCATGTCTGAGCATGGGACCCATGCATAAGAACTACCACAGGTCAGAACCCTGGGTGGTGAGCGGTGGACTGGGAATTATAAAGAAGCTGCCTCCCGCAGCTGCCAGAACTCCCTGTAGGAGGAGGGGGAGGGGAGAAGGTGTGGCTAACTATGAGTTCCCAAACAGCTTCCCCCCCACCCCCCAGCCTGGAAGAGTTTGTGAGTTCCACGCAGGCAGCTACAGGGCCCAGTCATCAGGACAGAAAGCAGAGATGCAGATGAGCAGAGAAACAACAGTTGATTTTCACCGGCCGGGTTGCAAAGCCGAGGCTGACCTGCAGCCCCGAACTCCCAACCCAGAGGGCCCCTATCCCCCATACCCTCTACACCGCTGAGTCCCAAAGGAATCTGAGTAAACACTACTGTTGCTAACACTGACAGGGACTAAACTTAGGGTAGCGACCATGATTAAATAGCTATCAAAATAAAAAGGCATTTTTAAGGCTTTATATAATGCAGGGATCCAAGAGGATTAGACGCCACCTACTGGAAACCAAAAGAAAAGCACCTTCTTTGCAGCAGGCTAAAGAGACATCTTTATATAATAAATCTTCTTTAGGAAATAAAGCAGAATACATTTCCATTAATACCCAGGCTGAGAAATAGTCCATTAAACACCATGAACAACCAAGGGAACAGGCATCTCAGAAAGAAAGAAAATAAAACTCCAGAAAATAAGCCTATAGACATAGATATGCGAGTTAAATGACAAAATTCAGGATGGTACTTCTGAAAAACCACAGTGAGTTCTGAAACAGGTCATATCAACAATTCCAGGAATTGAGAAAAACAACCAGATGAGCAGAGCAAAGAGATTGAAAACTACACAAAAATCCCAAATAGAACGTCTGGAGATGAACACACGGCAAGAGTTGAAAAATGAAATAGCAAGCTTGGGAAATAGAATTGACCAAATGGAGGAAAGGATCAGTGATATTGAGACAGAAATCTAGAAGTAAATCAGAAGGAGGCAAAGAGAAAACGTGGAATGAAAAATAATGAAAGAGAAATTCAAGAACTAGCTGACACCATCAGCAGAGGAAACATAAGAATAATGGGCATGGGTAATGGAGCAGGGACTAGAAAGCATTTTCAGACATATAGTTGTGGAGAATTTCCCAAATCTAAGGAATGACCTGAAGCTTGGAATTCAAGAAATCAACAGAACACCCAATTATCTCAACCCAAATAGGCCTTCACCAATAAACATTGTATTAAAGTTATCAAAAAGCAATGACAAAGAGAATTCTCAGGGCAGCCTGGGAGAAGAAAACGGTAACTTATAAAAGAAAACCCATTAGATTATCCTCGGACTTCTCAGCGCAAACCTTATAAGTGAGAAACAAATGGAATCAAATATTTAAACTATTAAGTGAATGGAACTATCAGCTTAGAATAGTGTATCCAGCTAAGCTCTCCTTTAGATATGAAGGAGAAATTAAGACCTTTCCAAATATACAAAAATTTAGGCAATTCTCCACAACAAGGCCTGCACTACAGGAAATAATGAAAGGGGTCAGCTCACCTAAAATAAAATGACAAAGAAATACATAATTAGAACTAAAGTGACTACTAGGCAAATAGAAACAAAAGAGTGCAACCCTTACTAAAAACAGGGCATTATAAACTTAAATAATAAGAGAATTGTTATAACAAGATAGTAATGAACATTCAGCATACATAGGGACAAATTTGGTTTCAAAGATCCAAATTCACAAAGGGGAATAGAGATAAGTCACGTGCACAAGAAAATTGATGAAAAAAAATATATAATATATATATATATAACTATTCTTTTCATATTCATAATGGTAACCACACACAGAAGATTCAGAACTGAAGTATATAACATAAAATAAGAAGGACCAGAGGTAAAACCAACAAGAGCCAACCAAAATAAAGAAAACAGAAACATAATGATAATGAAGCAATGGAAACACTGAGCTACCAGAAAGCAAAAGATACAACGGCTTCATATTTCAATAATCACCCTAAATATGAATGGACTGAACTCACCAATAAAAAGGCATAGAGTTGCAGAATGGATCATAAAACAAAACCCAACCATATGCTGCCTCCAGGAGACACATCTCAGCTCCAAAGACAAATATAGACTTCAAGTGAAAGGGTAGAAAATGATATCTCAAGCAAATGACATTCAGAGAAAAGCAGAAGTAGTGGTACTGATATCAGATGAAATAGACTTCAAAATAAAAACAATAAAGAAAGATACTGAGGGACACTTCATAATGATAAAGGGAAACATGCACCAAGAAGACATAACACTTATTAATATCTATGTTCCCAATCAAGGAGCCCTTAAATGTGTAAAGCAATTATTAACAGAACTAAAGGGAGAAACAGACCAAAACACTATAGTAGTAGGAGTCCTAAAACCCCACAGTCAGATATGGACAGATCATCCAAACATAAAATCAATAAGGAAATCACATCCTTAATGACACATTACACCAAGCAGAAATAATTGACATTTACAGAGCCTTCCATCCCAAAACATCTGCTTATACTTTCTTCTCTAGCACGCATGGAACATTCTCAAGAATTGACCACATACTGGGACACAGAGGTAGCTTCAACAAATATAAGAGGGTTGAAATCACACCAACCATATTCTCTGATCATAATACTTTGAAACTAGATATCAACTGCAAAGAGAACTCAGGAAGAACCACAAATACATGGAGATTAAACAACATGCTACTGAAGAATAACTGGGTCAGAGAAGAAATAAAAAGAGAGATCAAGAGATACATAGAAACTAATGATAATGATAATACAACATATCAAAACTTGTGGGACATGGCAAAAGCAGTCATAAGAGGAAAGTTCATATTATTACAGACCTATTTCCAAAAACAAGAACGAGGCCCCCAAAACAACCTAACGCTTCATCTGAAAAAAAAAAACTAGGAAAGGATAAACAAATGAGGACTAAAGCTAGCAGAAAGAAAGAAATAATCAAAATTAGAGCAGAAATAAATGAAATTGAAAACAAGAAAAATTAGAAAAAATAAATGCAACAAAGAGCTGTTTCTTTGAGAAGGTTAATGAAATTGACAAACCCCTGGCTAGACTCACTAAAGAAAAAAGAGAAAAGACACAAATAAACAAAATCAGGTATGAAAGGGGAAATTACAACTGACATCACAGAAATACAAAGGATCATGCAAGAATACTATGAACAGGTATATAACACCAAATGTAATAACCTAGAAGAAATGGACCAGTACTTAGAAAAATACAACCTTCCTAGACTGAATCAAGAATAACTAGAAAATATAAATAGACCAATTGGCAGTATGGAAATTGAAATAATCATCAAAAACCTACCAAAAAGTATAAGTCCAGGACCACATTGCTTTACTCTGACTTCGAATTATACTACAAAGCGACAGTAATCATTATGTCATGGTATTGGCAGCAAAACAGACACACCAACTAGTGGAACAGAATTGAAATTCCCATATTTATATGAGCAAATAATTTTTAACAAAAAAGCCAAAAATATACAGTGGAGAAAGGAAAGCTTGTTCAATAAATGGTGCTGAGAAAACTGGAAGGCCTCCTGCAAAAGAATGAGACTAGACTATTGTTTATTACCACACACCAGTATTAGCTCAAGATGGATTCAGAACCCGAATATAAGATCAGAATCAATAAAATGGACAGAAGAAAACATAGAAACTAAGCTCAAGGACCTTGTACTTAAAGAGGATTTTATGAATTTGACCTCAAAAGCAAGAGAAATGAAAGCAAAAATAAATCAAACTAAAAAGCTTCTGCTCAGCAAAAGAAATTGTCAACAATGTAAAGAGACACCCAGCCAAATGGGAAAATATATTTGAGAGCAATGCCTCCGATAAGGGCCTAATATCCAAATTATACAAAGAACTCATACAACTCAGTAACAACCAAAAAACAAATGATCCAGTCAAAAAATGGGCAGAAGACCTGAACAGATATTTCTCCCTTGAGGACATACAAATCCCCAACAAATATTTGAAAATATGCTCAACATCGCTAGCTATTAGGGAAATGCAAATCAAAACCATCATGGGATACCATCTCACACCTCTTAAGATAGCTATAATCAACAGGACAAGTAATAAAAAATGTTGGAGAGGATGTGGAGAAAAAGGAACCCTCATACTCTACTAGTGGGACTAAAAATTGGTAGAGTCACTATGGAAAACAGTATAAAGGTTCCTGAAAATACTAAGAATCAATCTACCATATGATCCAACAATTGCACTACTGGGTATTTATCTCAATGACTTGAAAATCCATATCTAAAAAGATATATGCACACCGACGTTCATAGCAGCATTATTCACAGTGGACAGGATATGAAAGCAATCGAAGTGTCCTATGATAGATGATTGGCTAAAGATGCTTTGGTACATATATACAATGGAATATTACTCAGCCATAAGAAGAGATAAAATACTGCCATTTGCAACAATATGGATGGACCTTGAGATAATCACGCTAAGCGAAACAAGCCAGACAGAAAAAGTTGAAAATCACATGATATCACTTATATGTGGGATATAAAAAGCAACAAATGAACAAGACAAACAAACAGAGACTCATGGACATGGACTATGAACTAGTAGTTACCAGAAGGTGGGGGTCGGGAAGGAGGTGGTAGGTAGAAGGTTAAAGGGGTTCAAATATAGGTGGTTAGAGGACCAGTGAAATGGATAAAGGGGTGAAATATATGGTAGCTGAAGGAAACTGGACTTTGGGTGGTAAACACACAATAGAATATACAGATGTGAAATTATAATGTACACCCACAAATTATATAATTGTATTAATCAGTGTTACCCCAATAAACTTAAAGAAATTATTTACACCTTAGAAAAAAGAATGTAGTCAAAATAAAAATTATTAATGAGAAAAATAAAAAAAGTTAAAGGACTAACAACATTGTATGCCAAGTCTGCTGATGGGAATTGAGGTCCTATAACCTTTTTGGAGAAAAATCTGAAAGTAGAGTTTTAGAGGCAGAAAGACATATATCTTTTCACCTAGCAATACTTAACTTCAGAGTTTATCCTATATAAATAAAAGTATCAGTTATTTAGGTTATACATCCAAGAAGGCTTATGGAAGCATTGTTCATAGTCAAATCTGAAAACTACCTGAATGTTTAGCAATAGGAGAATGGTATATTCATACTATGGAATATGGCACAGCTATTAAAATATGAATTAGATACATAATTTATTGGACTGGAAGAATTTCCATGAGGCATTATAAAATGAGAAAAAAAGTCATTGCAAAATAGTATGTATGGCATGATCTTTTTGGGAGTAACAAATGATAACGATGACAACAAACACCTCTTATATATATACTTTTTAGTACAAACAGAAGCCAGAGATTAAGATGTGTTAGGTTGAGTTTTCCAAGAATTAGGCATTGAGGTAAGAATCTGAGTGTAAATAGTTTATTTTGGAGGTGATCCTAGGACTTATTGGTAGAAATAGAAAAATAAGGCAGGCAGGAAGGAAACCAATGCAATGAGTATTGGTGAGCAGGTATGGCTGTGGGCCACTGGGGCTCAGTCTTATTGCGGATTTCTAGGTGACTGTAAACACACTGCTAAGTTGTCTCATCTGAGCAGGAGGCGAGAAAGCTGGCACTGCTCCCAGCCGGTCATGTTAGGATGTGGCATTTCTCTTATTTTGCCTAGGTGAGGGAGTTTCAGAGGCTTCTACTTAGCCATTTCTATCATAATGGTTTTTGCTTGTTATGTGAAGTAAAATTTGAGGGTTCTTTTAACTGTAGAGTATGTCCCTTCTAATAGTACTCTCAGGTATCAGAGGAATGACCACAGAATGGGTCTGTAGATTCACTGGATTCAATGTGAGACTTGAATCAGGATCCTATTTTCCACCAGGCCTCCATACATTCTATTCTAACTGGGACCCCATGATGGTGCTTTGGTTCCTTGATATGAACCCCCAAAATACAGGTATTCCTCTTTCCCCACTATATAGTCACATAGATAAATGGCCTACATCTTGTTGAGGCAGAATTGCTAAAATTATAACTGTATGTATTTGCTGTGGCATTACAGCATCCCTCCTCAAGGGGATCTGGCTTTTTCTTCACTTGATCAGCAATGGGTCTGAGAAACTGCTAAAGGATGGGAACTAGGCAAGGGATCATGATTTTTCCATTGTGACAACAGATATCAGTTTACTGCTCAATTAGTCTTGATGTGTGTGTGTGTTTTTCAGTTTCATAAGCAGTACCCTTATCGGGTTCTGTTATGGCCTAAATTGTGTCTCCCCAGAAATTGTATGTTGAAGTCCTAACCCCCTGTACCTCAGAATGTGACTCTATTTGGAGACAGGGCCTTTAAAGAAGTAATTAAGGTAAAATGAGGTCAATTTGGGTGGACCCTAATCCAATATAACTGGAATCTTTATAAGAAGAAATTAGAACAGAGAACACACAGACGGAGGGGCAGCTATGTTAGGGCAGCTACAAGCCAAGGAGAGAGGCCTCAGAAGAAACAGACTCTGCTGACAACTTGATCTTGGACTTCTAGCCTCTAGAACTGAGAAAATAAATTTCTGTTGTTTAAGCTACTAAGTCTGTGGTATTTTGTTATGATAGCCCTAGCAAAATAATCCAGCATGCCATCTATCTTTTCCTAGGAATGCCATAATTTACTGGTCAGCTCTATAGACCTCTACAGGTGAAACCCCATCTTTGCCATTTCAGACTAGCTGTTCATTACAGTTAGCACACTCACCTTGGCTCTGACAGTTAACTTCCGCTATCTGGCCTCTGCTATCCTAGAATCCTATCATCCCTACTGACACCAAGGAGCCTAATTACCTAGCAGTCTTCCCTTTCTTGAACTCTGACTCATAGAAGACAGCCACCATGGAGCTTCTCAACAATGCCCGTAATACATTTTTTACTGCCTTAATAAGGGAAGCGTTCTCTGGGCCCTCCCAGGGGACATTGTCAACTGGTATATTTTCTGGTTGTACATAAGAAAGCCATTCTAGTTTTCCCACCTCTCTGAAATTTTTGACCCTCCCCTCAGTCCTTTGTTGAGGCAATTCCAACAATTCCACTTCATTTACTAAATAGACTTTGTTGTTTCCAAGTTTCAAGGAGGCATTTCAGCAGCATACTAGGACTGGCTCCAGTTGCCCTTGCCAGGATGTTAAATCCTGAGTCATATGAGAGTATTTTAACATTATGGTTCTTGCTTTTATAAGATATAGGGTCTACTAGGGGAGAGAGTCACACAACAAATATAAAATTACAAACTGTGAGGAGTGCTAACAAGGTATGGCAGATACTGTTGTTCAGCTAATCCAATTCCCACTGCCAAATCCATTTACCCAGCTTCCTTCCAGCTAGAATTTTGGCTAGTGGGACAAAAGTGGGTTGTGGTAGGCAAATCATGCCCTCTGCCACCACATCCTAATCCCCAGAACTTGTAAATATGTTACATTACATGGCAAAGAGGAATTTAAGTTGCTAACCAGTTAATCTTAAAATAGGGAGCATATCCAGGTGGACACAATATAATCACAAGAATCCTTGAATGTGGCAGATGGAGTGCCAAAGATCAGAGGAGATGTGATGACAACAGCAGAAGTCAGAGTGATACAATTGCTGGCTGTGAGGATGGAAGGGGGCCACAAGCCAAGGAATATGGACATCCTCTAGAAGCTGGAAAAGACAAGGACACCAATATTGCCCTAGAGCCTCCAGAAAGAATGCAACCCTGCCAACACTGATTTTAGCTTAGTGAGACCCATTTTAGACTTCTGACTTCCAGAACTATAAGATAATAAACTTGTGTTTTTCAAAGCTGCTACATTTGCAGAGGTTTGTTATAGGAGTCATAGGAAACTAATGCATCGGTTCTTTGAGAAAACTTTTGCTTTCCTAATACAGGTGTTGTCCTTTCCCTTTCTTATTCTTGCCTTGAATGTGGATCTGTAAAAGTCATCCAGTGATATTGAGGTAAAGGCTAAGAGAACTGCAAAGCCATCTGCCCTGACATAGTTGAGCTACTGAGCAAATTCCAGCATCCCTTGACCTTTAGCCTTCTAGTTCTGTGAGAAAAATAAACCCATAGACCCATATTTTAAAGCGTTCATAGTTTGATATTCTGTCACATGCAGACAAAAGCATCCCCGAATACTAAGGTAAAAATATAAGAGGCTATGAGAGGCTATCATAGATCAGAAGAGGTATGTATAGGGAATTTTTCTTTTTCTTTTCTTTTTCTTTTTCTTTTTCTTTTTTCTTTTTCTTTTTTCTTTTTTCTTTTTTCTCTTTCTTTCTTTCTTTCTTTCTTTCTTTCTTTCTTTCTTTCTTTCTTTCTTTCTTTCTTTCTTTCTTTCTTTCTTTCTTTCTTTCTCTCTCTCTCTCTCTTTCTTTTAGCTGTCCAATGCCCAATTCTTATTTGGGGCAAAATTCACAGTGTGTACAGCATTGGTGGATTGCAGTACCAAACCTCCCACTTCAATGTTTAGAGGAAATCTTTCATCTCCCTGCCCCTTGGCAGCCAGTGCACGAGCACATGTTCACCATTGTATTTTTAGCATATAACACAGTACCTAACACATAGTAGTAGCTCAGTAAATTTTTAGCATATAAATGAATGCATGAACAAGTACACAGACAAATAGACATACATACATATGAACAAGCATACTCACTATAGCATTTTGGGGTCATAGCTAAGAACTGGAAATAATCTAACTGTTCATCTACAGGAAACTGATTATACAAATAATTGATTTTTAAAAAGTAAGTTCCTGGTACATTTTAACAATGGAATGAATATTCAGTCTTTATAAACAATGAGGTCAATCTTAAATGTGGTGACATGAAAGAATGCTCATAATTTATCATTAAGGGAAAATGTAAGTTGCAAAAACAGTATGACCCTATTCGTGTGATAGAGAATAAACTGAAGCTTATTGCCCTGGGAAAGGATGAAAAAGAACCAGAAAGAACAGTCAAATTCTTCACTTTGAATTGTTCTAGGGACATACACCAAGCATATTCCTGTCTCATGGTCTTTGTGCTAGCTGTCCTTTCTGCCTGGAATACTGGCCCCTTACATATTAACACATGAATATGAATTATTAATATTAATGTATTAATAGCTTGCACCCTCCTTTCATTAAGGTCTCTGTCCAGTGTTCTCAGAGAGGCCTGACTTGACCACCCTATCTTATAGAGCGTGCCCCATCACTCTCCATCCCCTTGCTCTACTTTATTTTATATGACATTATAAATCTATTTATTTAATTATTTATTATATTACTTCTCCATTCAGATGTAAGCCCCATAAGGTCAGGGAACTAGCTGATTCTGATGCAGATTGCTGAAATACCTCAATTCAGAAACCACTTTTAATGCGGAGGGCAGCAGTTCTCAAAGTATGGTCTCCAGACTGGCAAGTCAGCATCACCTAGGAACTTGTTAGAAATGCAAATTATCAAGCACCATTTACTGAATCAGAAACCCTGGTAGCAGAACCCAGCAGTCTATGTTTTTAACAAGCTCTCCAGTTGATTCTGATGCACACTAAAGTTTAAGAACCACTGGCTTTGGTTCTCTTTTTTAGTTAGCATCCCCCCAGCTCTCTTCCTAGGTAGAGAAAGAAATTAACACTCTTATCTATTCTTTCCTCTATGCTGCTCCTAAGAATATTGTAAATAAAATAGAAATGTTAAAATCCTGTGTTTAACTTACCTTAAATTTAACTTAAAAATTTCTTGAACTTTACTGTCTAGAAAAGGTGCTGACAGTATTTTTGGCTTTGCAGGCCATACTGTCTGATGCAAGCTACACAACTCTACCATTGTAGTGTAAAAGAAATTATAAACAATATGAAAATCAATGAGTATGGCTGTGTTCCAATAAAAATTCACATATGGATGCTGAAAATTGAATTGTTGGCTATCTGGTGGCATAATGTGTATATGTGATTTTTTTTTTTTGCATTTCTGATTACATTCATTTTGCTTTTTCCATGAAATGCTTGCCCATTTCTTATGCCCTTTTTCCTGTATGCTAAAGGGAAATCATTCCAGTAGGCAGTAGTACCCTTTGGCCATTCACACTGTATGGAGGGAGATGAAGCTTGATATATGGACATATGGTGAATCTTGAGAAGTGGCAAATATCTTGGCTCATTGGAGGCATAGAGAGAACAATGCTGGAATATCAGTTGCAAGGATGTCTAGGAAAGAAATATGTAGATAGACCCTTGGGGATGGGCTCAAAGAGTACCAATCTCTGTATATCATATTAATATCTGCCACAAAGCATTCATTGCAGAGGATATTAAAAAAGAGTCAGGTGTATAAGCCAACCTTTCTCCTTAGCCACCCAGTGCTTGTGCAATGGGGCCATGAATAGATGATTATACAGTCAGGGAGGTAGGTTATGCATGGACCTAGTAGCATGAGCTTAAACTCTCCAAGGCTGATTTAGTTACAGCCACTGCTGAGTGCCCAAGAAGCTAACAGCAGAGACCAATGGATCTCCAACCCTCAGGCTGTGGACTGGTTCCGGTCCATGGCCTGTTAGGACCTGGGCTGCACAGCAGGAGGTGAGTGGTGGGTGAGCAAGCAAAGCTTCATCTGTATTTGCGGTTGTTCCCCAGCACTAGCATCACCACCTCAGCTCTGCCTCAGATCATCAGGCATTAGATTCTCATAGGAGCACAAGCCCCTGCCATAAAGGTTGCTTACTGCTGCTTTATAGTGCCAGTTACTGGGGGGACACTAGCCAGCCACCTTATGGCAAGTTAATTACATTGGATTTCTTCCACCTTGGAGGGGACGATGAGTTCTCCTTAATGGAATCAATACATAATTTGGATTTGGGTTTGTTTTGCTTGCCTGTACTGCCTCTGCCTAATTATACTTTATAGGTTTCACTTTCCTGTAAACTCTTTGCACTCCTAATTCAGGTTCAGCTTCTGCTTCCTAAAAAATGCAATCTGTGACAACCACTTTTCTAGGGGGGAATGGGACACTTGTAAAGCCAGGCATGCAATGAATGGTGATTGCTCAAACTATCAGCCATGGTGGCTTGAAATGGAATACAAGTGGAGGGCAAAACTTTGGAAAATCAAGTGACTAGAGCTCTTAGTCCCTATGGTGACAATGATGATTACAAAGGATGTGGATAGGGCTAACTGCCTCTGATGATCCTAGAGAGCTTACACAGAAAGAGGACAAATGGAAAGCCTTGAATGCACTGCTGTGATCACAGTGGAAACTCAAAAAGCCTCAATGCCACCACTGAAGTACTCTTTCTTCTCCTAGAGCTGCAGGACAGACAGGTCTGAAGATACTGATCAGAGACTAATTATAAATGTTGCAAAGGTGAAGCATCAATTAAAGGTACAGCCCTGCTAGGACTCTTAAGATAATTTAAGGGCACTCCTGGGGGAAAAAATAACATATTGAATAGAAATATTAGGGCATAAACAGATGAAGCTGAGAAAAACTTAGCTTCTAATCCCCTGAACCATCTTTGGCAGTAGAAACAGTCTTACATCCCTTGTCTAATGGTACCAGCCTTCCTCTGCATAAAAACCTTTTAGCGACTTCTGCTAGAGTGTTTGCCTCAGAAGGAATGCTGATTATTCTCAGGACCAATCCCTGCAATTTTTCATTGCCTCCACCTCCCTTCATAAGGATTGTTATATTTTAGTATAGCCTATATGCCCAAATGCCCAAGGAGAAGGAATGTTGAAGTGGACTTATTATGTGCAACCTGCTCAGTGCCTACCTCCAACTATACTCTCAGGAGGACTGTGCAGTTGAGTTTCCTGAATTGTGGGATTTTCAATTTTAAAACCATGACAGTCCCAGAAAAATTGAGACAAGTTGGTCACCTTACTGGGAAGACATTCTTTATTAAGGCATAAAGAAATACATTGATGAAAGGAACACCAGCATTACAGAAAAGCTCTGTGGAATATCCTCTGTAGGCCAGAGATGATAGTGGGAGATGCTTCAGTGGAATGGGCTCCTTGATTTCAGTAGGAATAATAGGGTCCTAAAGGGTAGAGTACAGGTGATGGTACTTAACTGTTAGAACTAAGGTGGGTGCAATTAAAGTAAAGCACAAGGAGAGAGTGGTAATCAGAGTGTTTTGACCTCCATCTGTTGCAGTGGGTGATTGTTTATGGAATTCCCTAGGAATGAAATAGATGTGACAAATAGAATCAGAAAATTTCTAGTTCTTGTGGGAAGAGTAAGAGCTCAGACTCCTGAACTCTAGCTCTGTTTCCAGATCTACTAAGCCAGTTCATAGATCTGGAGCCACTTAATTAAGGGGGAGGACAGATCTCTTTGGGAAAGGACCTTGTTGCGATGCTATCAGAGATGTATGTATACTATAAATCTTCCAAGTATTCCTCAGGCTAGGATCTGTGGTCATTTACTAGGGCACCATGACCATGGAAAAGGAAATACCCAGAAACTAATGGATATATCCAAAAGACTAGAGGGCCTGAATTTTCCTTTGGTGTATATGGGAAAGGAAATCCATTTTTCACATGCTTTCTAGCCAATGCTGTCTACTGAAAATATTTATAGAGGAATTGGTGCAAATTTGTCTCCAATTGCAGCAGCCCCAACAGCAGAGTCCTGGGAGATTTTGGTGACCCAGGGCAGTCATAAATTAAACTGTACTGGAACTATGTATGACTTTATAATATAATCACCCATAAAATCTTAAGAGTTCATTTAGAAAAATGTTAAAAAATTGCGTGTGGGCAAAATGCCCCATATGTTTGACTAGGGCCAGCTAATGTTTGTTTTAGAAACTTGCCTATTTCTTGACTTGCAGAAGTTCACCCCTGCACACTCAGCAGGGTAATAACATTGGTGTCTGCATTAATGTCCTGTGCCTGTTACAAGGATCTTTTGCATCCTTTTGAGAGTTAACAAATTCTGACTCTAAACTGATGCTAATTCTTGAAGACCCAATATGCTACTGCGGTCCATATTCAGAGCAGGGACTTATGGAGTCAGATGATAAATTAAGTCTTGGTCTGAGTTCATTTCAGTGGGAGTTTGGACCCTTCTTGACAGAATAACCACACATTTTTTTCTGAGCCATTGATCCATGGAGGGAGGGCTCTTATTGTAGGAAGGATCAAATAGCATTCACTGGAACTGTACCTTCCTCTCCTTTCACCCCTATGGCCAAGAAAGTAGACCAAAGCAATACCGAATTCCCGGGGCAACTGAAGAGATAAGAGCCACCACCAAGGACTTGAAAAATAGAAGTGTGAGGTTTCCAACAACAAGCCCCTGTACAACTTGTCTGTTTGGCTTGTGGTACAAGCCATACAGGTTTTGGAGAATGCTTCTGGATTATTGTTAACTTAATCAGGTAGTGCCATCATACACAATTCTTGTTCCCAATGCAATATCTTTACTGGGGCAAATCAATGCAACCTCTGGCACCTATTACACTAGCAAATATTATCAACAGAGGTAACTAAAAATAGTTTGCTCTCACTCTCTTGCCTCAGGGTAACTATGCTGTTTTTGGTCATAATCTAGTCCAAAAGGAAGTTGATGGTCTTTTTATCCCACAGACAGAATGCTGATCCACTACATTGATGGCATTATGCTAATGAATCTGAGGAGCAGAAAGAATCAAGCACCTTAGATATATTATGGCCAGAGGATATATGATGAATCCTGTGAAAGTTCAGGGGCCTGCTATGTTGATGGTACTTCTAGGGGTCCAGTGATCTGGGGGAATGTCAGGATATCTCTTCTAAAATAAGAGGTAAATTGTTTTTCCTTGTACCACCCACCACCACTACCGCCACACACACACACACACACACACACACACACACACACACACACACACAAGAAACCAATACCTGGTAAAACTTTTTGGTTTTAAAGTCAACATATACCATATTTGGGCATGCTGCTCTGACCCATTTACAGTTTTGAGTGGGATCTGAAGCAAGAACAGTTTCTGCAGCAAATTTGGGCTGTGGCACATGTTGCCCTGTTACTTGGGCCTTAGGACCCTGCAGACCCAATAGTTTTGGAGGAGTCTATGGCAGAGATATTCTATAAAGCCTCAATAAAAACCTCAGCACAGCACCTTAGTGTGTTGAAGTAAGGCCATGCTTTCCTTACTTGACTATTCTCTATTTAACAGCAATGCCTGGGTTGCTATTAGGTCTTGATAGTCACTGAATTCCTGACCATAGGACACCAAGAGACCGTGTGACTTGAACTGCCCATTATGGACTGTGTGTTATCTAGTCCACTCAATCATCAAACAGCCATGTGCAGCAGTATTCCATTGTTAAATGGAAATTGTATACAAAATCAAATTCCAGCAAATTGGGAATTTAAAAGTAAAGTGAATGATTAAGTGGCTCAGACTCTCATGGTATTTGTTCCTACTGCATCATTGACTCTCCATCGTCCTTACAGATGGTATCAAGGAGAGTTCTCTATGATCAGTTAACAAGGAAAGAAAATGTAGACTTATGGGTTTTATAGGTGAGTATTCATGGTAGGCTGGCACCTGGTGGAAGTGGGTTGCAGTTGTCCAACAGCCCCACTCAAAGATGGCCCCTGAAGAGAGATATAGTAAAATCCTCCCAAGTAGACTTGTCTGCTTTGGTGGAAGGAGAAATAGTCTAACATACTGACATAGATTGATTCAAAGGCAAAGGCTAAGGAGTTGGCTGGATGACAAAGAATATGGAAAGAAGAAGATAGGAATTTGGCGATAAGGAGGCCTAGAGAAAGAG
Source organism: Rousettus aegyptiacus (assembly GCF_014176215.1). Lineage (NCBI taxonomy): Eukaryota > Metazoa > Chordata > Mammalia > Chiroptera > Pteropodidae > Rousettus > Rousettus aegyptiacus. Next base: position 76,937,919 of record NW_023416312.1, on the reverse strand, counting down.
GTATATGCATTGGCCTCTTATAATGGCCAGAGTGAAAAGATATTCATGTCCCATATAACTGCCCTCAGAGGTAATCTACTGTGGAGGAGACCCTCAGTAATCAGATGGATAAGATTACCTATTCTGTTGATGTTAGCCTCTTTCTTCAGCTACTCTAGTGCTTGCTCAGTAGATTGGTGTACAAAATGCCTGTGGCAGCTGGTCTTCCCTCACCAAAGCTGATCTGTTTACCATCACTTTGATTTGGCAATCCTTGTCAATTTGCAGGGACCAAACGCTGAGGCACCAACATAGCACCATTCCCCAGGGGGACCAGATAGTCATCTGGTGGCAGATTGTTTACACTGAACCCCTTCTATCATGGAGGAAACACCAACTGTCTTCATAGGAATAAATGCACATTCTGAATATGGATTTATTTTTTTGTGCTGGCAACGCCTCTGCCAGCACCACCATGTGGACTCACACAATGCTTGATTCTTCACCATGGTATTCTACTCAAAATGGTTTCCAAAAAAAGTAACTCAGTTAAGACTGAAATAAGTGTGGTGATAGGCTTATGCCCATGGAATTTATTGGCCTTATAACGTGTCCCATTACTCAGAAACAACTAGCATGATGGAATGGTGAAATTTCCTACTGAAGGCTTAGTTTTGGCACCACAATCTGAAAGTTCGGGGTACTATCCTACAGAACCTAGTGTATGTTTTAAAACAGTAGCCAATATATCATATCATTTCCCTTGTAGCAAAAATGTATGGTCCCCCCCAAAAAAAAATGTATGGGTCCAGGATTCAAGAGATGGAGATGTGAATGACACTTCTCACTTAAGAAATATTTGCTTCCCATTCTTACATCTTGGACTCAGTGGGTTAAGAGGTTCTAATGACCAAGGGAGAAATGCTCCTCCCAGGGACATGTTGGGATTCTGATGTTTTAGAGGCTGACACTATCTTTTGGCCATTTTGTGCTTCTCATGCTGTTGAATGAACAGGCAGACAAGGGGTCACTGTACAGACCAGGGTGGTCTACTCCAATAACCAAAGGCAAATTAGGTTGCTACTACACAATGGAGGCAAGGAGGACTATGTCTAGACCCCAGAGGCTTCACTGGGGTACCTCTCATTATTCCCTTACTTAATAGTACTGGTCAATGAAAACTAGTAACCCAATCAAGGTAAGATTATAAGGATTCAGATCCTGTGGGGATGAATGTTTAGGTCACTCCACCAGGTAATGTATCCTGTCCTACTGAGGTGCTGACAGAGGGTAAGGGAAATATGGAGTATGTAGCAGAAAAAGGAAACTATGATTATAAACTTAGAGCTTGCTTCCAACTATGTAGAAGCAGGGACAATAGCAACTGTGTTTTATGTTTATAATCTTTTTCCTTCTACCTTATATGAAAAGCACTGGTGGTGGCTAATAATTTAGATTTCATGTGGGAGCACGAATAAATCAGCACCACCCTGTAATGATACATTAGCTGATGGTACTTTGTACATTGCATTCAAAGACATGGCTTTTTTATTCTGGACAAAAGGCAAGAGTAGTATGGAGGGGCAAAAGAAATGGTAAGTGCTGAAAATTCTTTTTTTCTTTCATAATATGCTTTCCACCCTTCTCTAATCTGCTCCGTCCCCTGATCCTTATTAATTACATTTACCAGGCTCCATTGCATTATGGCTTCCAGTAGCCATCAGCCAATGGGCAGTATCAGCAGGAGATCAGATGACAGAAGAAGAGAAAGGTTAGGGTATTTATTCTTCAGGCTCCCTCCCTGCTAAGATGTGAGTTGTCAGTAATTCCATTACAGAAGGCCACATAGTTCCTGTTGAATGTTCCTTTCCTTATTATTTAATTTTATTTTACTTTTCCTTATCTCCTTAGTTTTTGATAACCATTTTCTCCCCTTGTCCCTTCAGGCTTAGGTATACTATTTCCAGTGTTGCTAGGCCTGAGATGCTTCACCATCCATTTGTTGGTTTCTTTTAATCCTGCCCACACCCTTGTGTATGGTTCCTTCATTAAATTCTCTTTATCTCCTTCAAGTATGTCATCTCTTTTCTGTCAAGAATCCAACATATATCATTCCTAACATTTCTTTCTATGTATCTTCTCTCCTCTTTTTTATAATCGGTCTTGCCAGAGATGTGCCAGTTTTATTAGACTTTTCAACCAATCAATTTTTGGTTTTACTGATCTTTTCTATTGAATATTTTCTTTTAAATTAGTATTTACTATTTAAAATGTTCTTATTTCTGCTTTCTTTCATTTACACTGTTATTATTTTTGCAACTCCTTAAATTATTGCTTAGCTTTTTTGTTTCCAGCCTTGTTTCTTTAATAATACAAAGATTTAAGGATATAAATTTCTTTGTACATACCACTTTAGCTGTAACTTATCATGCTTTTCATTAGTGTTTTCAATATTGTTCTGGTCTAAGTATTCTAGTTTTTAATATGAACTTTTCCTTTGACCTATAATTTTTTAAAAGTACGTTTTAAAATTTCCAAATATAGGTGTTTATTTTCCAGTTGCTATGTTCAGTGCCCTATGTATATCTACTAGATCAAACTTGTTCATCTGATGTTTAAATTTTTTGCATTTTTACTGATTTTTTTTTGGCTGCTTTGTTTATTTCTGAGAGAGATGAATTAAAGACTCTCCCTGGGGTGGTAGATTTGTCTATTTCTCCTTGTATTTCTGTTAATTTTTGCTTCATATATTTCAAAGAGTTTGAGTACATTCCAGATTAAAATTATCACATTTTCCTGATAAATTGAAAATGTTATCAATATATAGTAATCCTCTTTAAATCTAGTGATTATTTTTTTTCCCTTAAAATTTATTTTGTCTGATATTAATCTATCTATAACAGCTTAATTTTTATTGATCTTAGTATTTGCTTGGTATATTTTTCGCATCATTTTTACTTTCAAACTGTGTCTCTTAATTTTAGGGATGTTTTTAAAAACTAGTTAGACTTCTTTAAATCCAGTCTGATAATCTTTATTTTTAACTGGAGCATTTAGTTCATTTATATTTTATGCAATTATTGGCATATTTAAGTTTAAATCTACCATCTTCCTCTATTGTCTTCCACTTTTAAAAAAACTTTTTTCTTTTTTCTTGCCTTTTTGGATTGATTGGTTCTTTTTCTTTCAATGATTTTCTCCTCTGGTAGTTTGGAAGATATATATTATCTTTTTATTTTTGTGGTGGTTATCCTAGACATTTTAATTTGTATATTTAACATAAATAACTAAGTCTTTAGTTAACAAAAATTCATTACCAATAATCAGCATTTCAGGGGACAGGCCCACAAAGGGTACAGCTTTTGCATTCATTCTTTGATTATTTTACTTATTTTATCTTGTTTTGCTTTTATGTTCCTCCTTCTTGATCCCATTATCTGTATTCACTGAGATGATAAGATTGCTTGACCTCTCAAAGACCAAAAATCGGTTTATGCATCAGATCATCAACAGTGAAACTACCAAATCCTTGGCCTTAATCACAGACCTCAGTCCCTATCTAGTTCATCCATACCCATGAGCCAGTAAGATCACCAGAGACAGTACTCTCAGCTGCTGATATAGCAGATAGCAAAGAACAGGCAAGCCAATAAGGAGGATGCAAAAGATATGATAGTTTTGCAGTCTTATAGAGCAAAAAGCCAATTAGCTCTGAGGAATTCCTAAAAGAGTCATCATACCATGTAAAAATAGTTCTGCAGGCTCTGGGAGAAGAGAATACCAAGGCCTCAAAGGACATCAGTGCAGTCAAGTCATACCACATTCATGGTGTACTAAGCAGAATGCATACTGCACACAGTTCAGTGTTTGGAAGGAGAAGTCACTGTGATACAGTGGCAAGGTAAGCCACAATACAGCAAAATATTGTAGCTCAGTGGCTCTCAACAGGAGGTTATTTTGCACTCCAGAAGACATTTAGCAATGCCTGGAGATGTTATAACTACTGGTGTGGGGGGTGCTACTGACATCTAGTGGATCAAGGCCAGGGGTGTGCTAAACACCCAACAATGCACAGGACCTCTCCTGCTCTTGGCAAAGAATTATCTGCTCTAGAGTCAGATTGTTGTAGACTATACAGTGAAGTTTCCATAAGCAGCAGGATAGTGCTTCTTGTATCACAGAAGCCATCCTGTAATAATAATTTCAATTTTTTATGGGAAGGATGATGATACAATGAGTATTCACCATATCATTCTGTTCACTTTTGAAATACTTTATAATAATGAAGAATGAGAAGATCAAAGGGCAGTCATATTTCTGAATCTCCGTGAAATGGCAAAAGGTTTTTATGAGATGTCATTGAAACTGAATGGTATATATTTTCTAGTGGGTGATTTTAGAATTTCAAAATCAGATAGAACATTAGGAGACTAAATATAGCTGATGAAAAACGACCATAAACAATGTAGCATTTCCCCAGAATTTATACAGCCTATCCCCTGAAGAGTTTTACAATGCAAATGAACCTAGTACATTTGGCAAAACTTACCCAATTTAGAAGCTTTTAGTTCTAAAGTTCATATGTTAATATATGTGTGGTAGGATTTCTTCATTTGGTTTGCCTGTGTTTTCTAAATTTTCTGCCAAAGATGTAGTTTTAAAACCTTTTTATTTTGAAAAGTTCCACAAATAGAACAGAGAACCCCTGTTTGTCCTTCCCCACATTCCTAAAATGTTAATATTTTACATTTCCTTAATCATTTTTTTCTGAAACATTTTAGAGAACGTTGCAACAGAATGCCCAATTATCTCTGAATATTTCAGTGGGTATTTTCTTAAACAATGACTTTCTCTCACATAACCATAGTACAAGTATTACAATAAATTAACATTGATACAATGTTATTACTTAACCTGCAGAGTCAAATGTAGCAATTGTCACAATAATGCTCCTTTTTAGCGTAAGAAAATGTTTTTCTGGTTGGAGATCAGTTGTCACTTCTGTAGTTTCCATTAATCTGGAAGAGTTTCTCAATCTGTCTTTAGTGACCTTGACGATTTTGAATAGTGCAAGACGGTAATTTTGTAGACCATCCCTCAGGGTAGATTTGTCTGATATTTCCTCATGATTAAATTCAGGTTATGTGAATTTTTGGCATGACGAATACTATAAAGTTAGTTTTTCTTATCACTTATCAGGAAGCGCATGATGCCCATTTATCTAGTTTTGGGGGATGCTTATTTTCTTCCGCAGATGAAACGGTGTCCTTGTTTTCTCACTGTAAAGTTTCTATTTCGTCCTTTGAAATAGTATCTGATCGGAAGATAATTTGTAGCGAGTAATGTAAACAAGTTGTTTCTCAAGGTACTTGCGCCCCCTAGTTTTGCCTAAGGTTACAATGACACGGGAGACACAGTAGGGCGTCAGCACTGGTGGCTACAAGTGTTTCCTAGGGCCGCTTTCTTTTCCTTGCTAGATTGTATCCCCTGTATTAGCACGTTTGACACACAGTAAATGGCTACTTCTTTCCCGAGTAACTTAGCAGTTAGCAAGGTGTATTGTAATTGATTTGCTTATAGGTTTGTCTTTCCCACAGACTGTGAGCTCATTGAGGGTAGGTATCATGGTTTATTGCTTTTTTATTCCAGGGTCTAGTATACATTAGGTGTTTGAAAAATACATGTTTGAATTAGTAGCCTGGAGTAGATACTACGGAAGAAAATAAGGGCTACGAGTCGGCCTTAGAGATGGCACTTTTCCTGTTCTGAAGGGAAGCGAGGGCAAGGGTGGCGCAGGGCGCGGCCAGCGACGTCACTCTGCGATGGGACCCACGGGTCTGGGGCACCTCGTAGGCAGCAGGGCCTCGGGCTTCGCCGGGGTGGGGAGGATTGTAGGGCGCGAAATCAAAAGTGAACTCGCAGCTCCCGGCATTCCCAGTGGGCGGTGCTCCCCTTTGACCCTTCACTCGCGTGCTACACATCCGGGCCTTTGCTACTAGTGAGAGGAAGATGGCGGCCGCAACTGTGGTGGTTCCCGTAGAGTGGATAAAGAACTGGGAGAAATCAGGGAGAGGCGAATTGTGAGTGTCCGGGCTGGAGGCGGGCGTACGGCCGGGCTGGGCCTGGGTGTCAGCTGCGCTCTCACTTGTGAGGGGAGGTTGGGGGGACGATGTGCCCCCTCCCCCATCCGGGCGGCGGGTGTGGATGGTTGGCTAGGAGTTTCGAACTCGGGGAGGAGAGATGCTGTTACCGCCGCCGACCTCCTTCCTTCCCTGGCCTCCCCGAAATCCCTGCTGCCAGCCGTAGCCCACCTTCCTTTAGCCTTTTAACAGAGCTCCTGTTTCGTCTCTGCGGGTCCCCGCGGTCCTGCTCGGTCTCTTTTTGTCCCCCTCTTCGTTTGAGCTCACTTGGCTCCTTTCTCTTTACGGGGCCGCACCGGGTGGGTTCGGACTTTCCATCTCTGTCCCATTTCTTTACTGTGCACCCGTTCGACTCCGCAGTTTGGAGCCCGGCGCCTCCTCTGCCCGAAGTCGGAGGAGGGCGAACCATCCCGGACTCCCTCCCCTCCGCCCGCCGTGGCGAAGCCCGGGGCGTCGCGAAGAGCCCTGCTTGGCACCTCTCGTCTTCCCGGGGAGCGGTCTCTCGGATTGTCCCGGCCTCGCGCGGTGCTGCTGGCCATGGGAGAAGTGTAGCAGGGATTGCCGCTTTCCCCGAAGATCTACCGGCATTTCTTTGCTTCGTCTTTTCACCTTAGAGCCCTTTCGGGTTGGACTCAACTTTAATTAAATGTTTCCTAAACCCCATTTTGTCCTGGGACTTCAACTAATTTTGGCAACTCTCCAAGGTTCTCGAAGTACCTAGAATAACGCGTTTCCTTTAGTCATAAAACTTCCCCCCCCCGTAATACAGAAAACAGTAACTTGCCATACCCACTGCCTAAAATTTCAGCGCTCTCAGAAAAAAAAAATGTTTAGGTAGCAAAACCCCAGATTTAAAAGAAACAACTTATTTCTAATTTACTTTGAATCGCTTTATTAGAGAATGCCCTATCCCGTATGAGTTAACTTGTTAGCCATTTTTAACTATCGCCCCCTCCCCCCTCCGGTCCCGCCCGTGCCCGCGCGCCCGCGCGCCCGCGCGCCCCAGGTAGTTTACGGTTGCTGGTGCGGAAGATAACGAATCTTTCGGACATCGTTACTTAGAACGAAACGCGGGGAATGCGTTGCGAGATCTGGCGCTTGTAATGTTGCCTGCCTATATGGCCTCCCCACCTCCCTCCCGCCTAACTCGCGCTACTTTGCGAAGTCTTAACAGTGAGCTCTAGAATTGGATTGCCTGGGTAAGCGGCCGTCTTAGCTACTTACCTAGCCCAGTGACCTTGGTTAAGTTCCTTAACCACTTTGACAGTTTCCCCTTGAGTAAACTGGGAATAAGGATTGCTGTGAAGACTAATGCCTGTAAAGCACTTGGCTTGTAATAAGTGCTCAAGTGAAAGCTATTAAAAATAATATTCCAATCTTCAGATACTTAAACTTCCTGGACAGCTCTTGCACTTTAAGTTTGTACCACCCAGCTTAGCAATTAGTTGGTCTCTGACTCTTTCAGGTGTACTCTGATACTCTAACGAATTAAGAGACTCTTGAAGAGAGGGGACTGCCTCATTTATTTTGTTCTACTCCCCTGCCTCTTCCCACCCCCCAGCCTTTCTAGTATTTACTTAGAGTGCTTATTGGCTTATTAACTGACAGAGAAGTCTGTTTGATAAATATTCATTTTTAACTGGAACATTTTCCAAATCCTTGTACTGATAGTTAACAAATACCAGTTATGTCCCTCATGTGCACGGAAGGCAACATGGAAAATTACCAAACCATCCTCATCTATATGAGATTAAAATCAACCCCCAAAACTGATAAATCAGCTCACTGTTTACTTTTAAAGCCAACTTAGTTATTTAGGGCTGTCATTTTTGTAGATTGTTCAGCTTCCTCCTTCCAGCTGTTTTTGACAGTTTTACTGTTGTGCCTCCCACATTGGAATGAGTGGTTTTAGGGCTAGGAGATGAAATTCTACTTGGCTTATGACTGGCAGTCGTTGGAGAAAAACAACGTGATGTAGGTCAAAATACCTAGTCAAAATGGTGTTTTGGATTCACTTTTATGTTTGCCATCCATCATAGTTACTGTGTTTGAAGAGCTGCTTCAAAATTAGGACTTATATGTATATAGTTATCACATGGCTTGTGGAATGTAGTTTGAATTACAGTAGATCCAAATCAAAATAGTTTTATAATTGTATTGTCACATGAAGAGAATTTAAAGTTGCTATTTGTGGGACGAAATGAAATCTTTTATTAGTCAAACACATCACCATCTAGTTCTTAGTCTTCATTTGACCTCTTTGCCCTCTTTGAAAACTTTGTTGCATATAGCCTAATGCTAAAGATAGATATTAGCATTTTAATTTTATTAGAACAAATGGTGGTGTAACTATATTACAAAAATTCCTTTCCTTTGAGGACATGGTTCCATAATGTGGTTAGTATGTCTGCTTTACACACAGAAGGTCCTGGGTTCATGCCCCAGTGGAGCCACAGTCCATGGTCTGTCTACTCCATGCCACCCTGAACAACCTCGATGTCTTGGAAGCTAAGCAGGGTCGGACCTGGTTAGTACTTGGATGGGAGACCACCTAGGAAGACCAGGTGCTGTAGGCATAAATAATAATAAATAATAAAAAAAAGTTTCTTTCCTTTGAAAACAGAGCCTCTTAAACTAGCAACTGGAAACATTTAAAATGAAGGTAATGTGCCACCAAATTATTAATGAATACATTTATAGATTTGGCTTTTAGAATATAACCAATATTTAAAATTATATCTTGGGTTGATATTTCCTTTTTAACAAGATAAATTAGCAGGTGAGCTATAACTTGACAAGAAATTACTCCCCCTCCCTTTTTTAAAAATGCATGATGTATTTCGTGAAGTTCATTTCTTGTCTGTCACTTCTTAGCAGTATAAGTTGTATTCTGGGAGTTATAGTCAACTTCAGCGTAATAGTGTTAAAGCAACACATGAAATGTATGGGGCATTTTATAACTTTAAGAGAGGGCAAATTCTTAATTGTGCCTCGTGAAGAGCAACTGTCTATTAAGATGGAAAGTCTTGGCTTTGAGGTACAAGTTTTGTTAGGAAGTTAATGAGGAGAAAAACCTATTTTGCTTATCCGAGTGGTCCATCACATACCTAGCTAGCCTGTTCTATCCAGAGATAACTGCTTATGTTTTTAATGGTAAATTATAGAACTCTTAAAATAATTTTTCCAGGAAATATCAAAAGGACAAAGAAGGACCACCAAAACATAATTATTAAATGTCCTATCTAATAACAGATTTATTCTTACAAGTTTCACATCTAAATACAAATATTTTCAAATTCCGCAACCTATACAAGATATAGATTTAATCACTTTAATTTTGGAATTAGAGTTTTAGTTTCTTGATGATTTCATATTAGTATAGGACTTGCCATGATTAACCTAATAAACTTGCATGTATTAGTAGATTCAATGGAGAATTCTGTTTTTAGTAGAAATCATTAACACAGCTCAGCATTTCTTTGTGTTTCAGGCAACCTTTTGTAGGATTTATATTCTAATCTCAACCTGAAGGTGTTAACCTCATGTCAATACTTTAATTTTGAAATACTTATATTTGTTGAGTATCATCTATTTGTCTGAAGAACTTAATTCTTTTTCTTTTAAAAATTTACATATCAATTAGAAATTTTTAGGTCTTATTATTGGTGGTTATAATAAAGATTTAAAATTTAATTGCCAAATGTTTTGGTTGCCATTCTTTTTATTCTGCCACTACTAAATTATTTTACACATTCTAGAACTTATCTGAGTACCTTTGGATATTCATTGAATGTTATCTGATCTGAGTTTTTTAGAGGGAAGTAGGAAGGAGGAGTTTGGCAAATAATCATTCTAAGAAATTTTAGTTTTGGTAGTTGAATTTTTTTCTTCAAAAGGTGTTCTAAATTCAGCTGAGACTTTATCTGAAACCTTCATGTCTTAGTTTTCATTTGGCATTTATTTTCTCATTTCAATCTGTATTCATGAATTAAATATAAGTCTTGATCTGTTTTCTTGGTAAGAAAAATGCATTCTTCAGAAATTGTAGCAATACCAGGAGATTTTCTAGACTACTACTTTCTTTGTTTTTAGGAAAATTAAATTATTCAGTGATTAAATATTAAGGTAGAGTGAGTGCTATTAATACAATTGTGTTTTTTTAACATTTCCTGTTACCTTTCCTTGTAAATGCATGTTTTCATTTTCATAAATGCATGTTTCAAGATAAAACTACATGTCCCAGTATTCATTTCTGTGGGTTATGTCTTCTAACACTAGAATAGAGGTAGCACTTTGTTTAACCAAATTTAGTCTTTTTTTGTTATTTGTTTTTAATAATTAATTGAAGCATGGATTGACATGGGTATTTTGTATGTGAAGCCAACTTTGAGATATTAACCATAATCGAGTAGTTCAAGCTTGTGCTGTTTCCTTTTCTACTGCAAAATGGGAATGAGTAAAGTAGTAGTCACAAAATACTTAAGTCCTTGATAGAACTTAGGCATTTTATTCAATTTAAGTTCTATTGATCTTCGACAGAAAGTAAATTCCATCTTTGTTCTCAGGGATCCAAGACAGCATTTCTACAATAGCACCAAACTGTTCTAAAAGTGGAAAAATGGTAAACTCAATTTGGAGGTGATGAAGGGACTAAAATAGTCATTTGAATTTGGACTTAGACACAATACTTGGTTATTTTTTAAGCCACATTAAAATGGGCAACTGTTGGCGGTTTTGTTTTTTCCCTAATCATTTAGTACAGTGGGCCCCAGCCGTTTTGGCACCAGGAACCAGTGCTCCTATGAGAATCTAATGCTCCGATCTGAGGTGGAGCTGAGGCTGTGATGCTAGCGCTGGGGAGTGGCTACAAATACCAATGAAACTTTGCTCACTTACCTGCCCCACTGCTCACCTCCTGCTGTGTGGCCCAGTTCCTAACAGGCTACTGTACTAGTCTGTGGCCCTGGGGTTTGGGGACTCCTGATGTAGTAGAATACTAAAACTGTTAATAGGTGTAGTAAGACATGCAGCATGCAGAATCAAAATTGTTTCTTTAAGGATATTTCATGATCTGTTAATGGATTACTTGGGGAGAAGAGCACATATACGTCTGCTGATTGGAGGAAATTTCTTAGCAATTGTTTTTAGTTTCCTCCTACAAGTAAAGAACTGTTTATGCTAGAGAAATGAAAGTATATATTATGCAAGTGAATTATTGAAATAACCCCTCAGTGATTCCTTACACAAGTTAAGCAGATCTTTGAGATGCTAATTAATAGTTCATGATGACATTATCATTTGCATCCTAGTGATGGAATTATATTTCAGTTATTTCTTAAACTTATGTAACAATGACTGTACCATTAGATTAGGTAGGATTTGGAACACTGACATTTCCCCCTCTTCGCTGAAGGATTATCATAAATGACATGTGCATTAAGCTTATTAAAACAAGTAGAAAATGAAGTTACTGACATTGCGAATAAGTACAGACATTTACCATAAGAGACAATAGTTGGCCTTGCTTTTTAGTAGACTGGGTACAAAGGGAAAGATGAGTTACTTGATTCCATTGCATTCTGTCAAAGACACATTTCCTGCTACTAGTTCTGAAGGTAATTGAACCAGTGGGGACAGTGAGAACTGCAAGGGGGAATTGTTTTGACACTTTATAGCAAATATTCAAGCAATCTTAATACACTTTCTTACATACTTTATAGAAAGGAGCTAGATTGCAGACATTCTTAGGTTATGTTTTCTGATGCTAATCTGAAGCAGATGATATTTCTGTGTTGCCTGTTGGAAGGAAGATTGATTTTGTTTTCTGGACACACTTGTGGTAGGTTTAACATATTTTGAGAAATTAGAAGGTTAACCACTGTTCTCAATGCATTGGAAGGTCTGTCTAGTTCTCCAGGGAAGTAGTTGAAAGTACTTGGGGTCAAACTTAAATCAGTTTATTTTACCATTCCTAAAGTACTCTCTGAATTCTTTTAAAAATAGGAGTTGGTTAAAAACTAATAACTATATGAGATTTTCATACTATGCAGATTTAATTCAGTAATTGTTTTCCATTGGCAAGGCCTTTTTATTTGGTTTTTAAAAAAATTTTGTGAGACCTACAAGTGAGATGTTGACCAGGAAAAGTTTATTGACTTTTAACAACCTTACACTGCTCGTCCTGATGATGGAGTATTGAAATAATCAAAAGACAGAGAAGTGAGCTTCAAGACTTGGATAATTCACGAAGTAGATAATCTCTTCGAATGATTGTAATATGGCATCATATTTCACCTTAGGTGTGATATATAAGCATATTCCATAAGTCTTAAAATTAATTTATTGACTGTGGAAAAAGGATTGCTAGACATAAGAGTAAGAAACATCTGCATTCATTGTTTCTTTTTTTTGTTAGAGCCTTGTACAACTTGTAATAAGATTATTTCTTTTCCTAAATTATGAAATTAAAAAAAATACAGAAAGGTGCATAAAACCTAAATGTAGAGCTTAAAGAATCTCCAAGATGCACACCCATGTAACTCTCACCTAGGTCAAGACCACATAACCTCCTTTGCTGATTGCAACTTCATTACTTCTCCTGAGGTAGCCATTATCCTGATATTTATGTTTTTTTTCTTCCTTGCTTTTATTTTCAGTTTTGCTATTCAATAAGTTTAAGTTTGTTTTTCTTAGACTTTATATAAATGGAATCAGAGGAGGTGTATTCTATTGCATCTGGCTGCTTTTGCTCAACATTTTGTCTTTAGGATCCATTCATGTTTTTGCAAGTATTTGTGGTTTTTTGATTTTCATAATTACAAGATGCTCCATTGTATAACAGTTCCACAATTTGTTGATTTCTTATGCTATTGATGAACAAATTTGTTGTTTTGAGTTTTTTGCTATTACCAACTACACCAGTAGAAACATTTTTAAAAAATATTTTTTATTTTTCAATTATGGTTGGCATACAATATTATATGAGATTCAGATGTACAACATAGTGATTAGTCATTTCTATAACTTATAAAGTGATTACCTCGATAAATCTAGTACCCATCTGACATCATACAGTTATTACAATATTTTGACTATATTCTTTATGCTGTACTTTACATGCCCATGACTATTTTGTAACTACCAATTTGTACTTCTTAATCCCCTCTTCTTTTTCACCTACTCCCCAAACCCCCTCCCATCTGGCAACCCTCAAAATGTTCTCTGTATATGTGAGTTTGTTTTGTTTATTTTGTTCATTAGATTCCACATGTTAGTGAAATTGTATGGCATTTGTGTTTTCCTGTCCGATTTATTCCACTCAGCACAATACCCTCTAGGTCCATCCATGTTTTTGCAGATGATAAAATTTAATTCATTCATTTATTTTTATGGCTGAGTAATATTCCTTTGTGTATATGTACCATCTCTTGATCCATTCATCCATTGATGGACATCCAGGTCGTCTCCATAATCTTGGCTATTATACCTGCTGCAGTGAACATATGGATGCACATGTCTCTTTAAAATAGTGTTTTGGGTTTGTTGGGATAAATACCCAGAAATGGGATTACTGCATCCTTCTTTGTCTCTTGTTTTAACCCATTTCTTATTTAGAAAAAAAAAGTGCATCGCACTGCCAGCATTAATTTTACATAAACACGCTCTTGGAGGCTAAAGCAAATCTGACTGATTTTCAATGTGAAAATAAATATAAAATTTGTTTTTGGAGTTATTTCTAAACAGAACTTGTATCTAGTTCTAATGTAACAAATGTATATGATGATCAGTATTTAATACTTTTTTTATGTGGTAAATTTCAAAGTACATAACACAAAGCATAACATCTAGGATTTGAGATTTTCTACAATCGAGAATTACTATATTTTGTAAATGGAAATACTACTGCGAAAAACAATGCTATAAATAGCATAATCTCATTTATTTCCGAAGACTCTTGATATACTAGAGTGATGCAAAAATAATAATAAAAGTGAGATATTTTGTGGCAAACTTTGGAGGTAAGGTTAGGACTGTAATCTGTGAGTTATTTCAGGGTAAACACTGCAGCTGCAAGAACTGTCAGTGAGTATTCTTGAAGCAAATGTGACATGGGTTAAAGTCTGTTTTGTCTGGTGTAAGTATTGCTATCCCAGATTTTTTTTTCATTTGCATTTTCATGAAATATCTTTTTCCATCCCTTTGCTTTCGGTCTGTCTTTTGATCTGAAGTGAGTTTCTTGTAGGCAGCTTATGTAAGAGTCTTATCCATTCAACCACCCTATCTTTTGATTGGAGCATTTAATTCTTTTCATTTCAACTAGTTGATATGAGGTTGTTGCCATTTTATTATTCATATTTTTGATACATTTTGTTCGTAAAGAATTCTCTCTAACATTTTCTGTAATACTGGCTTGGTGGTGATGAACTCCTTTAGCTTTTTCTTTTCTGGGACGCTCCTTATCTGTCCTTCAATTCTAAATGATAGTTTAGAATAATCTTGGTTGTAGGTTTTCGCTTTTCAGTGATTTGAATATTTTGTGCCAATCCCTTTTGGCCTGCAAAGCTTCTATTGAGAAATCAGTTGACAGTCTTATGGGAGCTCCCTTGTAGGTAACTGCTTTTCTCTTGCTGTTTTTAAGATTCTCTTTGTCTTTAACCTTTGGCATTTTAATTATGTTGTGTCTTTGTGTGGGCATGTTTTGGCTCATCTTGTTTGGGACTGTGCTTCCTGGGCTTGTATGTCTCTTTCCTTAGCCAGATTGGGGAACTTTTCTGCCATGATTTCTTTAAATAGTTTTTTAATTCCTCTTTTTCATTTTTATGTTTTCTATCACTTTGTTAAAGTTCTCACTGAGTTCCTCTACTCTTTCCCTAAGTTCATTGAGCATCCTTATCACCAATGTTTTGACTGTAAAACCCCAAGAAAAAAAAAACTAGGATTGTGGCAATAATTTCCTGGATATGACACCAAAAGCATAGGTGACAGTAGCAGAATCAGATAACTGGGACATCAAACTAAAAACTGTGTGCTCCTCAAAGGAAACAACAGACTGGAAAGGCAACCTACAGAATTGGAAGAAAATATTTGCAAACTGTATATCTGTATGTGTGACAAATATACTTTGGTTAGCATTTCCACTCATAATGGTGATTTTTGATGAGCAGAAGTTATTCACTTTAGTCAAATTTATCATTCTTTTGCATTATGATTAGGACTTTTGTGTTTAAGTAGTCTTTCTCCATTTCAAGGTTAATGAACTTGTCCTTTGATTTTCTGGAAACATTATTTTGCTTTTCGTTTTTAAGTCTTACCTAACTGGAGTTGATATTTTATGTATGCTGTGAAGGTAGGGGTTGCAAAATATTGTTGTGGTTGATGTATAATGAAGAAAATCCAGCCTCACACAGATAATAGTTGGCAGAGGGAGAATTTTAATAGTTTTTTCAGATAATTGCAGATATTCTTCTTTGATATCATGTCGGAATTTGTCAAGTGTTAGTTTCTTAATAACGTGTTGCAATGGCAAATCCAAAACCACATCAGTGATTTTTTGTAATTCGTTAAATTAAAACCTATTTGCCTCTTACTTGGAATCTTTTACCCATGCATTATTTTGCAACATCATGCAGCTCTTCCGGATATTGACACAATACATTGTATAATATCAAAAACCATGTTGCTTAGTACCATCACTTATGAATTTGGAACTAGTTAAATCCATGGTAGCAAATACAAGTTTTCCAAAATTCTAATTTTTGTTTGAAACCTTACATTTTATCATTGGTAACAAATTCTTAGTTGTTGTTGTTGTTTTAAGCGACTGGCTCACTTGGTTCATTTTTGAGAAAGATGCCTGCCAAAGATACAAGTCTGAATAACCAGTTTGTCAGTTCTTTCAAGTTAAGATGGTGTTCTGTGAAAAAGCAGCTATTTCAGGTCACAATTCGAATAATTGCATAAGTGATATTCCTTGAGACAACCATAGTATTTTGGTATGTGGCATAAATGCTTCTGTGTACTTTTCATTTTGTCACATAGAATATGAAAAATACATGTTCAAAAAAACTAGAGTTTAATAAAATTAATAATTTTTACTACTTTACCTAGGATATTTTCTTTATTGTAGCTAAAAACACATAGCATGAGATCAACCTTAAAAATTTTAAGTGAACAGTATATCAGTAATAAGTACAATGCTGTACAATGATCTCTAGAACTTTTTTTTATCTTGTACGACTGAAATTTTATACTCATTGGACAGTAGCACCCCATTTCTCTTTCCACCTAGCCCCTTAACCATCAAGATTCTACTTTAGATACCTCATATAAGTGGAATCATGCAGTATTTATCTTTCTGTGACTGACTTATTCGCTAAGCATACTGTCTTCAGGGTTCATCCATGTTGCAGTATATGACACAATTTCCTTTTATGACTGGACAGTATTCCATTGTGTGTATATAACACATTTTCTTTCTACATTCATCTATGGATGCATATTTGGGTCTTTTCTACCTCTTGACTATTGTGAATAATACTGCAATGAACGTGAGAGTGCAAATACTTCTTTGAGATCCTGATTTCCATTCTTATGAATAAATGCTCAGAAGTGGGATTGCTAGATCATATGTATTTGGTGTAACTTCCAAACTGTTTTTCATAGCAGCTGCACCATTTTATGTTCCTACCAACAGAGCACAGGGGTTCCAGTTTCTTCACATCTTTCCCTACACATGTTAGTTTTTAAAAGAATTATGATTTTTAAAGCAGTTTTAGTTTCACAGAAAAATTGAGCAGAAGGTACAGAGATTTCCCATTTGCCCCCTACCTTCACACATGTGTAGCCTTCCCCATTATCAAAATTACCTATCAGAGTAGTACATTTGTTAACAGTTGATGAACCTACATGACTCATCATAATCACCCAAAGTTTATAGTGTACCTTTAGCTTTGATCTTAGTGTTGTACATTCTCTGAGTTTGGACAGATGTATAATAATGTGCAGCCATCGTTATACTAACACAGTATTTTCACTGCCCTAAAAATCTTTTGTGCTCTACATATTCATCCTTCCTCCTACCCCCAATCCCTGGCAACCACTGATCTTTTTACTGTCTCCAGTTCTGCCTTTTCCAAAATGTCATGTACTTGGAAACATACACCATGTGGCCTTTTTCAGATTGGCTTCTTTCACTTAGTAATATGCATTTAAGTTTCCTCTATCTCTTTTCATGGCTCAATAGTTTTTTTTTTTTGTTCAGTGCTGCACAGTATTCCATTGTGTGGATGTGCCACTGTTTAACCATTCATTTATTGAAGGATGTATTGGTTACTTCCAAATTTTGGGAATTACAAATAAAGCTACTCTAAACAGTTGTGTGCAGGTTTTTGTGTGTGGAAATGTTTTCACTCCTTTGGATAAATACGACGGAGTGGGATTGTAAGAAGAAAATTTTAACTACAATATGTTTAGTTTTGTAAGAAACTACCAAACTGTGTTCCAATGAATGATAGCTCCTATTGTGCCATATCCTCACCAGCATTTACTGTTGGCAGTATTCCAGATTTTGGTTATTCTAATAGGTGTGTGGTGGTATCTCATTGTTTTAATTTGCATTTCCTTGGTATAGATGTGGAACATCTTTTCCTATGCTTGTTTGCCATCTGTATGTCTTCTTCAATGAAATGTTTGTTAAGGTCTTTTGCTCATTTTTAAATTGAGTTGTTTTCTATTGTTGAGTGTTATGAGTTCTTGTATGTTTTGGATAACAATCCTTACCTGGTGTCTTTTTTTTTTTTTTTTTGGTAATGGCTTCCTTACAAGTGTGGAGTGATACCTCATTGTGGTTTCAATTTGCATTTCTCTGATAACAAGTGATGTTGAACATCTTTTCATATACCTATTGGCCATTTGTATTTAGAGAAATGTCTATTCAAGTCCTTTGCCTAGTTTTAAATGAGTTTTTTTTTCTTTTTGCTATTGAGTTGTAGATATTCCTTATAAATTTTGGATATTAACCCCTTATCAGATATATGGTTCGCAAATATTTTCTTCCAATTCTGTAGGTTGCCTTTCCAGCCTATTATTTCCTTTGCGGAACACATCGTTTTTAGTTTGATGTCCCAGCTGTCTGATTTTGCTATTGTCACCTATGCTTTTGGTGTCATATCCAGGAAATTATTGCCATGATCAATGTCATGAAGCTTTCCTCCTAGTTTTTTTTTTCTTGGGGTTTTACAGTTTTAGGTCTTATGTTTATGTACTTAATTCATTTTGAGTTCAAATTTGTGTTATGGTATAAGTGTCCAGTTTCATTCTTTTGCATATGGCTGTCCTGTTTAACCTGTCTAGTGAATTTTTCAGTTCAGTTATTACCTTCTTTAGTTCTAAATTTTTAAATATATTTTCCATCTTTTTGCTGAAATTCTCATTTTGTTCATGCATCAGTTTCCTGAGCTTATTGAGCATCTTTATGATGGTTAATTTAAAATTCTTTGTGAGATAATTCATGTGCCTCTTATTCTATTCCTTTAATTGGGTAATTTTCTCTGTTTCTTTGTGTTCCTTGTACTTTTGTGTTGGTATCATTGCATTTGGAAAACACTCTTCTCTCCCAGTCTTTATGGACTGGCTTAGTACATGGAAAGGCCTTTACTAATCATTTTGGTTACAGATTCTGGCTACCTCTCAAACCTTTTCTCTAGATGTGTCTTCTCTAGACTTAGATGTATTGATTCCAGATTAGAGGGATTCTCCAGTTTCTTTTTTTTTTTTTTCAGAAGCGTGTACTCTTTTACATCCTCTGATGTCCATCTGTCGTATCACATCAACTAGCTCTTTTTTGTTTATAGTGGTGCCTAAGCAGCTAGAGTACACCAGGAACTGTCAGCACTCTAGGTCAGGCTAGTCTCTTAGGAAGTTCCCCCGAAAGCTGGAATGTGAGACACACTCCAGTCTTCTTTCCCTCCTGGAGGAGAGGTTTCTTAGCTCTGTTGGTCTTTGCTGTATTTTGGGTTTTCTGGATTTGCAGCTCACCACCCAGCTCTTTTTGTTTGTTTGTTTTCAGCAGACCCTAAGCACCTAGAGTATACCAGATTCTGTCTGTGCTCCAAGATGCTTGAGAAAGAAACTAGACCCTCAGGCAGTGCCTATCCCACCCATCCTCCCTGGAGTCAGAAAGTTAGATGTACAGTTCAGTTTTCTCTTTTTCTCTCCAGGAAGAATTTGGGAGCTTAGAATTTCCTTCCAATTGTGTGGTGCTGTGCCATTAGGAGGGATCATGGTGAAAGGGTGTTATGAATTTTCCTACCCACTTTGATGCAGCTGGTTTAGTGCTCACCCAGGGTGTTTCTATGGGAGGATGGAAGGCCTGGGGCTTCCTATGCTGCCATCTTGCTGATGTCACTCCTGTCAAAGACATTCTTAAATGAAACTGGCTTTTGTTTTTGAACAGTCATGAAAAATATAATGTAACTGCTTGGTGACATCTTATATGACATTGGCTTTATTCTTTCCTTCAATTTCTTGATTATGAGAATTAAGTGGGTCAGTTTGGTGCTACTGCCTTGATACATGCTAAGGTGCCATTTGTCTTCCTTTGCTTTTGAACTATTAGTGCAAATGTCAGTACAGCGAAAAAAGGTAAATGAAAACTTAGTATTATTACAAACATATTTCTGATGTTGCAGAACTCCAGAAAATGTCTTGGGGATCAAGGGTTTGTGAACCATACTATCAGAATTGCTGCTTTATCAAATTGTAATAGTTCCCCTTTATTCCTCTTTTTCGAAGAGTCTTTTTTTAAAAATGCAGTAATGACTATTGAATGTTGTCAAATGTTTTATACATCCAATTGAACTATAGTGGGATTTTAAAAAGTCAGTTTAATCTGGTGAATTAATTTGAACCAACTTCGCATATTTGAGTTAAACCCACATTAATCTTGATGTGTTCTAATATTTTCCATTTATATATTTAATATTGCACATGTTTAAATACCACAAGACACTATTATTATTATTATTATTATTATTATTATTCAGTTAATAGTCATTTAGAATTACCCATATACTTAATACTTTTTTTTTCTGTCATTTCTGGCTGCAGATTCTATTTAGGGATCATGTTACTATTGCCTAAAGAATTTCCTTAAGCTTTTCTTTTAGTGTGTGAACTCAGTTATTGTTTGAAGTTCAGTCCTTATTTTGCTCTTTTTTGGAACTCTTTTTTTTGGGGGGGTATAGAATTTTAGGTTGTCAGGGACTTTTTAAACCCCTTTAAATGTATCTTTTAGCTCTTTCTGGTACTCGATGTTCTTGTTGAGAAGTTATTAAGATAATACTCTTTCTTAGTTGTTTAAAAGATTTTTGTTTTTGGTTTTCTGTAGCTTTACTATAATGTGCCCAGATGTGGATTTCACTTCAGTTCTGAAAAACTGAATTCTTGACTACTATTTCTTCAACTATTGCTTTCATCCCATTCTTTCACTTTTCTGGAATTCCAGTTAAGCATACCTGTTTTCACTGTAGCCTGTATATCTAGTCTTCTTTGCTATATTTAAATTAATCTAATGAAGTATTCAAAATACGAGGTTTTTTTCAATTTTTTTGAAAAAAATTCAATTTTTGCATTTAAACTTTTATTATTGGACGAGAAAGTAGAATAGTATAATACACCCAATGAAATCATTAACCAGCTTCAATAGTTGTCAATTGTTGGCCAATCCTGTTTCATCTATAACCTCACCTATTTCCCATTGTATTGAAGCAAATATCATGTTATCTGTAAATATTTCTGTATCTCTTAAGGATGGAATATAAAATATTCCAATTGACTCATAAAAGTTAATTTTTAAAATACTTGTTTGAAACAGAATCCAAGTAAGGATCCACACATTGATATATCTCTCATGATTGATATATGTTACGCATTTTTTACTCTGAGGATCCCTCATCATTTATTTTTCATAGCAATATATTTGTCGAAGATACTAGGTCATTGTCCTATGAGTGGGTGGTGTATTCTTCCATTAGGATCAGGAAGCACATAATGTTTGATTGTCTATTGTAATATGAACAGTTATCGATAGATGCCTGGATCTTTCAGTATATTAGGAATCTTAAAATGGTGATGCTGTAATTCTGTCATTCTTTATTAGCTGAAATACCTCAATACAGAGACGTTTCTTATCAACTGTTGGTTCATATATGAAGGCAAAATAAGTGCTTGATTTTTTATTTTACCAGTTTCAAAATAATGAATCGATTTACTAGCATTTTCCAGTTCTGACAAATTAGGGTTTTTAAGTTTGTTTTATTCTCATTTTGGTTAAACATCTGATACATTTCCAAGTATTTTTAGTTGATGTAATTTGCTTTGTAAAGATCATCTGTTAGGATTTGAAATTAATGAAGACTGTTTCTGCTTTATTCTAGTTTGCATTTATGCCGGATCCTCAGTGAAAATAAAAGCCATGATAGTTCAACCTATAGAGGTAAGACTTAAAAGTATCATAGCTATTATTTTTTTGGCTTGGCCAATATTAACAAATATCTTGTTTTCCATCAAATTGTTATGAACAAAAACAAAAAGTATAAATAGTTCACATTATATGAAACTTTTATATGAACATATTATAATTAAGACTATACATTTTTTGTATAAGGATGTCATTTGACCCTTATAATAGTCATAATATTGCTTGGCTTTTATAATTGCGACATAGTATATTTAAATTTCAGCAGTTGCTAGCTATATTAAAAAATTACAGAGGGTACTTATCAATCATAAACAGTAGAGAAAACTAAGCATGGAAAGAAAAAACTATTTTAATCTTATTTACACTGGGAAATTTCCAGAAACTAAGGCTCAGTGTTTTTACTAAAGGTGGTTATGTTTAGGTGGCATCTGGGGATCTTGTTAAAGGCAGTTGTCATGGAAAACATTAAAAGCAAAAGAGTTGTTTACTGCAATCACAAATATGGTTTAAGTAAAATATAATTAAAAACAGGTTATAAATTTCTAGTTATTTTAATTTTGAAAGCTGTTACTATTTAACATTCGTTAATTTAAAATTAGGCATATAGATTTAGAAAAGGGGGGCAAAACCAAAAATTATTATATTTAGTAAGTTTAAAGCATTTAAAGCTTTCACTGTGTGTAGAACCCGTAACTTTTTTTTTCAATCTGGAAAAAATAATTCATAACCAGTATTCTATTTTAAACCAAAAATGATTAGATAAAATTCATTGTAATTATTTAAATTACACCTTTGTGAATAGTATATTAAAAACAGAATGTTTTTCTATAGATAAATTTACTTTTGTCTTACCAAAAATTAAATATTAATATGAGAGCATATACTTTTAAAAGAAGATTTGGTGTTTTGAGTGGAAAGCAGTTTTTGATGAATGAGCCATTTTTTTTCTGTCATTTGGATAAGACCTGAGTCCTCAATATTCCAATTGTTCTGCTTATAAAATTGCGTGACCAATCATAAAGATTTTTGAGGTTGGTATAATGTCTTCTTTTTTGAATAAGTCAGTTGACTGCCAGAAGTGTAAGAAAATAAAAATAAAAGACTCCTTTTTAAAAGCACTTGGAAACATAATTTTTTTCCCCATGTTTAAAACAAGTTTTTAACTTTTCAGTTAACTGATCTTGTTTGGGATTGAAACCTTAAGTGGATAAGAGAAAGAATTCTCAGAAAATTATAAATAGCACAACACAGACTGATTGATTACTCTTTTAGTTTTAAATGAGGGCTATGCGAATCATTAATAACAATCACATTGCGCAGTTGTTCTGATTCACCCATAAAACCAAAAGTAGTTATGAGTATGGATGGTCTCATTGCCTGAATTGCTGGTGCTCTCTTTGGCTTGCCCTTGCCTGCTTCCTCAACACATACACTCAGACCGATATTTGCCAACAGTCAAGCTTTGGTTTGAGAGCCCCAGTTGGTAGTCCATGCAGGAAAGGTAATGTTTCTTCAGAATTTCCTTTGTTCTAAGGGGGATTGAGTTTGGGTAGTATTCCCTCTGCCCTTTCCCCTTCGTCCCTTCCCTTGAATTGATTTCATTGCAGGCAGGCAATTTCCTTTTCACACACACTTCACCTTGTTCTTTTTATAAATCGCTTCCCTTAGTAAAATAACATTGTAACGATGGCTGATAAACAAGAGTAGTCCTAATGATATTCAAGGTAACCAAGAACTGGTGTCTTCAGTGTTCACATCCAACAATGACCATGTAAGAATCTCCAGAAGTCCCTTTTGTGACTATTCTTAAAACTGCTTTTTCGGAAATGTTAGCATTAAAATAAAATCTTTTTTTTTGTGTGTGTATAATTATAAGCTTTGTAAGTTTTCCTCCTCATTGTAAATGTAATTTTTTTCAACTTTAGTATAGATTTTACAGGATTTTGTGGGGCTAGTCTATTTTTATAGATAAAATACAGTAGGAGTTCCTAACCACTTAAATGGACATTTAAATAACGTGTGAATTGGGGACTATTTTTGCTACTTTGTAGATTACCTTGCAATGTTTTTATGTTACTTAGTATCAGCAAAATGATCTGGGCCACTTGTTCTCTATTTTAATCTCCTTCTGTGATTAAGATTAGAATTCCCTCAGCCCCTGTGAGCCCATATTCTTATGGGAATTTAGTTTATGTTCAGCTGTTTTGTCTTAAGAGTGATTGCTTTAAAAAATCTTAGTTTTATCTAGATGACTTTGAGTATTATTTGTTGTAAAAGAATTTTATTAACAGAAATCAAAAGCATGGTATTGACTCCGTATTTCTACCATACTAACAAGTGGGAAGTTTTTCCTTTGCATTTTAGCTTTTATATAATTTATTATAAGCATAAGAAGGCATATTTGTGAAAAAAGGTAGAATATAGATAATAAAAGGTAAATATATTTAAATCTTCATAAGGAATTAGGATAATCCTGCTATATTTCTTCAAATAATAGACAAATTTATTTCATTGTAAAATATTATTTTCATCAAAGAGGGATTGATATAAATTTTGACTTCTATTATGTTCCTTTTTTGTGACTAGTAGTCAAATCAAGGGAGAAGATTTTTAAATATATTTTTTTACTTGCTATTTTTCCCTGAAAGATTTTTGATTCCTCTCAAAAGGAGATTATAAATTGACTTTATTTTACATTAGTATTTTAAGACATTTGTTTTCCTACTTTTAATGAGAGGAAGGAAGTAAAGTTTTTAATGTATGGAGCTAAAGAAAAAGATGGCTAGAAGGAGGTGTTCACCTGACTGTTAATTCCAGCCCACCTCCCCACAAAAAAAATTCCTTCCCTAGGAGAGGAGGCTATGCTAATTAATAGTGAATGAGACTACTTGTGGTCGATGGTTCTCATAGAACTGCCGTTTTATGTATATATGTACATATGTAATTATTTTAGTTTGAGTTCTGATAGAAACATAGAGGAGAAAAGAGATTTCGATTTGGAGAATTCTTTGACAGTAGGATATGGATAAAACATGATTTTATATTTACTGCTATTCCTTACCTGTTGTCAATGTAACCCTGGATTGAATTGACTATAATTTGAATATATTTAGAAAAACATGTACAATATGCTGGTGAGAGGAATGGTCAGTTTATATCAAGTTGCTAGAGTTCTGTGTAGTCATTGAAAATAATTTTGGAGACTGGTAGCATGCGAAAATGCATTTAAAAAAGTAGGGGAATCAGAATACCAAATGATGTATGTTATGAATGCAAACATATAAAATATATAGAAGTATAAAAGAAGATTGGAAGGAAATGCTCAAACATTAGTTACATTGTAGTAGTGGAGTCAAGGTTAACTTTTGTTTTTGTATTGTCTTTTTGTGAAAATGAAAGGAAAAAAACCTGCTAAAGTAAAGCATTGGAATTTTTTTTTATGTTATTGATGTTTATAATAATTTCAAGAAGTAGGAAATAATATAGGTCTTCCCCAGAGGGTCTACCTTTCATGCTCAATAGACTGTGTCCTTATATTCTTTCTTTTCTGTTCAACAGATTTCCAGCAAGCTCTCTATGAGCTTTCATACCATGTCATTAAAGGAAATCTAAAGCATGAACAGGCATCTAATGTTCTTAATGACATTAGCGTAAGTATATAAATATATGTGTATATGTTTTTTTAATTTAATAATTGTTACATATTTCTTTTTGCCTTAGATACAAAAATCTTTGAAGCGTATACCTTGTATTTCATTTTATTCAAAATTATAGTAGTTAATGTCTTAAGGAAATATTGGTAAGCCATTGTTGCTAAACAGAAATGAAGATATTTTAATCTTTTTATCTGGTTGTAAGTAAAGCAGAAAATGTTAGATAAGCTGGGAAGGCGAAGTCTTTATCGTAATAAAGTCAAGGTGTAGTTAATTTAAAATGCTACTATAAAAAATAATTTGGCTGGACTATTTTTCTACCAATATAACATATCAGGGCATTTTCTTTTGTTTTTGATTATGTTTAGAAATTAAATATATTTTTTAAGTTGAGTATTGAATCATTTTAAATTGAGATCGTATAGCTCTAATGTTTATTCGATGCCAATATGTGTTTTTTGGTTGTTTTAGAAAATGTTAACTGTATTTTTTCTTAACCTTTAAGTGATTATTCTGCTTCACTCTTTTATTGGAGAATTTAAGTTAAATTCAAACCAGATACTCTTCATTGTTGTTTGGTATTTGAATTGAAAGATGAGCTCTCAGATTTTAAGGGTGTTAAGGGTGTTTTTGGTAAACCAGTAGTTAAGTTTGAGTTTTTACAAGTGGTATATTCTATTATCATTAGGCTGGATTTTAAACTTGTATAAATAAAATTATCTGCCCAGTTGCGAACAGCTTTCATAATAAATATTACTGATGTAGGACCTGGAGTTTCTTCATATTAGTACAAATTTCCTTTGTGCTGTTTTAAGGTTCTGTAGCCTCCTTCTGTTAGGGTTGCTAATTTCCTGAAGATAGTCCTAAAGAACTTCTATGTTTAACTGTTGTGATCCCCCCCACCACCTGTGGCCATATATTTGAGCAGTAGGTGTTTAATATGGGTTTCTTTTTTATCCCTAAACTGTCTGTATCTGATAACGGCAGCATTAGTCATGTCGAAGTAGCCTGTTTCTTAAACAACTAATATTCCATGCTTGAAAACTCTTGTCTTACTCTGATTTTCTGATTTCTGATTTTCAAATATCCTGAGTACTTGCATTCGAGTAGACATAGCCAAAGTTCATAGTCCTTAAGAAACTTGAGACTGAAGTCTAGTCCACAATTAAGATTATTTAATTCTGTAAATTGGACATCGATGTAGGGTTTAATGTTATGTAATCTGATTCTAGTACTTTCCCATTTATTGAACATGAATAGTCCAAATGAACTTAACGTGTATTTGGTTTTTACTTACCTTCCACTTTCCTTGGAGTCCTCAGTGATATAGTCATATATTTCTGCAGCTGGATTGTCCTTGTCATGGCTTTCTCATAGTCCCATATTTCACTATCCCATACTTAACCCACATAAGCATTTCTCTAACAGATTCCAGTTTGTTCTTTAGTATTTAAATTTCTTTCCTTTAGTATTAAATTTATTTTCTTTAAAAATAGTGCCAGCAAACCAACAGAAAATGGCTCTAAAATTGGGGATGGGATTGGGATATGCTGAAGTTTTCATGCAGAAAGAGGGGAGAATTTTGAGTCAGTTTCCAAAGGCATCATCAGTCCTTAAGGAAAATAAAGATAGATTTTTGCCAATTATTTTCATCTTTAGATTTAGAGAATCTTGAATTATGGAACAACATCTCGTAATTGTTTTTGTATTTTTTAGATTTCTGTTCTTCTGATACCACTGTAATTTTTGCATAGATTGGTTCAGCGTTGAGTTGAGCATGAGCACAACATTTAAAGTTTTGGATGAAAAATATACCATTTTAACAGTTTTGCCTTATGTAGGTACTCAACATTCCAGTGGTTTCTAACATGTAACTTCATTGGAAAAATGTTATTCTTTTTTGCTCTTAATATTTCCTGAGGTGCTTATTTAGGTTTTTATTTTTTTAATCAAGTTATTTTGTGGTAGACATTTAAACCTTTTTTCAACTGTTTTCTGCCTTTAAAAATTTTCTGTGTTATGAAACTTGAAGAATTTTATCTGTGGTATTGGGGTTTTGTTAGTTTTAAAGTTTTATTGGAAAATGTTATTCTGAAGCCATATTTGCTGGTATAGTATTCTAGTATTTATTATGAATAATTATATTTTTAAAATTAGGAATTTCGTGAGGATATGCCTTCCATTCTTGCTGATGTATTCTGCATATTAGGTAGGTATTAAGCCTTTATTTCACCTGTATCAAGTGCTATTTGGTAAATTAATGTAATGTGTTAAAATGTTTCCTTTTAAACTAAGGATTTTACATTACAAATGTACAAATGTTTCTACAAATCTAGAATATATTGTTTTTGTACTTTATAGAGAATATAGTATTATAAGTCAACTGAGTATAATCACTTATAAACTAGCTTGTAGTTTTTATAATTCAAATAGTTTGAGTTTTTTCAGAATGTATCTTTATATAAAATTGAGCTAAATTAAGTCATTTCAAGTAAAGAAGCCAAGTTTTCTGAAGTTAATCTGAATTATTCAGATTTTAGTAACCACATAATTAATCTTATTCAATGCAGGTTATCAATGAATGTCAGAATCTCCAACTTAGGACACTCAAGAGATATTTACTATTTTATCTTTTGATTATTCTTAATTTTAGAAAGAGCACGAAGAGCCAAAGTTATCAAAAGTACTTTTGTTTTGAGGATGAGAAACCAGCTTTGGAAATAACAACTTCTCTATTTGTCCAGAGTAAATAAGAATTCATGCAAGATAAAAAAAGGAATATTTCTTTGACTTAGAGCAAAAGGTAGTGTCCCTCCATGGGAAGCATGGATTTTTAAAAAAAATAATGTATATTAAAAATTTCTTTAATTTTAGATCTGATATGTTAAAATAACTTTGAGCGCTGTTTCCCCCATCAGTCTTATGCTTTCTATAACTTTGGTCTAATAGAAAACATTACCAGACATAGTATTCACTTTAAAATAAGACTTAACCTCAGAGTTTGTCAAGCTGAAATGAATTATTTTAGCTCATTAATCTTAATTCCTAGAATTAGACAAGTTACTTAAATAGATTAGTTACTTAAATATATTACTGAGAGTCTGGAATTTGATCTCAAAAAATATAAATGCCTGGTGCTTGATCTTTTAGGATGTTTAAGATTTTATAATAGCAGTAATTATCCAGTACAGGCCAAATGTATGTGGACTGTGAGAGAGAAATGAAAAGAGCAGACCATCATTGATAGGGTGACCATATATCCCAGTCTTGTGTTTTTTTTTTCCCCCTGGCATAATGATTAGTCGTGTTTTCTTTCAATCTTAAAAGTATCCTGGTTTGGATGATAAAGTATATGTTCATGTTGTCTATTGGATTGATTAATTTATGCCGCCGCCGACAACAACAACAAAAACCCTTTAATATTAATTTTTAATGAAGGCACTACAGATATTACATTGTTACAAATAAATAAATATAACAAACGTTTCAATTAAAAAGATTATTTTTCCTATAAATTTGTAAGACTGAAATCATTTGTAGGTAACATTTTATGGAAGCTGTTATTCCTCGATAGTGTCAGGAGTATATTTTATGTCTTTTTTTGGGTAATCATTAATTATCAGCTTACTAGTAAGTTCTAGTACTTTCTTTATTAACTTATTAGGATATATTTCCCTTCATAGTTACTTAGTAA
This sequence comes from Rousettus aegyptiacus, assembly GCF_014176215.1. Classification (NCBI taxonomy): domain Eukaryota; kingdom Metazoa; phylum Chordata; class Mammalia; order Chiroptera; family Pteropodidae; genus Rousettus; species Rousettus aegyptiacus. Next base: position 76,908,975 of record NW_023416312.1, on the reverse strand, counting down.
TATGAATTATCGTTACAAGTCATTGCTTTTTATTAGTAACATGAATTCATGAAGATGATGTTTGGTTGCTCTTGGGAAATTTCTTTTAGCCTATCCAGTCCATTTTTACAAGCAAGATTAGGACGGCAGACTTGGAAAGAGAATTTCCCTCACCTGCCCCCTCACTCACCCACCCCCACCCTTGGCAGAAAAAAAAAAGATCCAAGGGTGACCCCAGATCAAGGTAGGGGAATAGGAGTAAGAACACTGAGCTGTTTCTAATAACAACAATGATGATGGTAATGATGAAAATAGTAATAATAATGTAGGTGCCATTTTTGGAGCACCTTCTATTTCTAGGCATCATGTTAAACATTTAATTTCATTTCATTCCTTACAGCAGCTTGTGTAAGGTAGGTGTATGGATCAGACAATCAAAGCTCAGAGAAGTGATTTTTTTTAAGGCCAAATAGCCAGTAAGGCAGGGTTTAAACCTGGGTCTCTTTGGTTCCAGAGCCCACGATCTTTTTACTACATCATGTTGTCTTTCTAAGTCATTTAAGGGTAAGGGTTGAGATCTGTATTAAGGGGGAGTCTGAAATAACTTGATGCGCTAATGGGACCTCTTAACCTGGGTAGGTGGTTGGGGACACTGGAACCTAGAGTTGGAAATGGCTGAGGGCTTTTTAGTAAAATCATAGGTGAAATTAAAGAGAACCTATTAGGTACTGTTTCAGGGTTGAGGAATGAGGGTAATGAATGAATTTATTAGAATGGTTTCATGACTTAGGATTCATGACTTAGGACAGAAAGGATTAGAAAAATGGGGAAAACATAATCGGGATAATAGAGTTCTGTACTGATTGTTGAGATAGCTCAGCTAAGAAATTTATTGAGGTCCTATTAAGGACCTCAATAAATTTCCAAGTCCTAACATGGTCAGAATACAGAAAATGATATCTTAATCAGGTCAGATGGCTAAGAGAAGAGCAGACTTGACTTGAAGAGGATGAACTTGCCACCCAGGTGCTCTGATTTTAGGAACCTTGGAGGCAGATCTTAGGGACATTAGGGGCCTTGGATGGTAGAGAGATATTGGTTAAAAGAATGGGCCCAGTTTAGTCCTAACCCCTCAAGAGCAGAAGACAGGATAGCGGGGAGACAACTAGGAGTTCTGGAAGAGATTGATTTTACATATACAGATTAAAACTCTTATTGAGAGATTGAGACTGTACTGTAATTTATATTGCATAAATTACACCCGAAATTCCTTAAATACACTTGAGCTGATTGTGTGCTCAACTACAGTGGCCAGTTGGAAAATGGCACTGTCCAAAAAGGGAAAGTGGAGAAGAACCAGGAAAATGTCGATATTTGATAATAAATCCCCTTCTTCTTTGATTCTCAGTGATGGCAATAGAAGGTAAAATGAAGCAAAGCAGTGGTAGGTATCTATTTAGCGGGAACCCTTCACCCTGAGAAAACAATTTTTATTATATCACTAAAATTGGTGCCTCTTTCTATAGCACATTCTAAATTATGAGTTGACTTTAAAAATAGGATAATAATATGTAATCAGTTAATGATCCTGAGATCAACTTGTGATGCTGCCAATCCTGGTTGAAATTTTGATGGCTGGTATTTAGAGCTAATTGTTTTATTTCCTCCATAGTTTAGAAAATTTTTTTGAGAAATTTTCTGAATAATTTACTGAAACTCAAGGAAGTCTCAGTTTTTAAACATTTTTTTAAGTAGGAAGAAAACCAAAATCTTGAATAAATTTGTTTGCTACCTAGAATTGTAATTCAAAAGATGTTAATATCTTTTAATACTGTCTTTTCATAGAGTTTGTGGCAAGGTAGCTTGGTTAGAACATGGTACATGGTACCAAGGTGGCCAACATCAAGGGTTCGATCTCATAAGTAATAAGATTTTTAGTGTTGGAAGAGATCTTTATTAATAGTCACCCAGTTCACCTTTCCACCTAAGGAAGGAATCTCTTCTTTAGCTTCTCTGACATGTTCGTCCTTTAAACTTTGCTCGACTATTTCCATTTCTGAAAACAGTAATGTTTTGAAACTTAGCTACTTCCAGCACATAGCTCCTGTGTAATCAACTTATCATTTTATGGGTATGCCATTTGTCATAGGGTCATCTCCAGTATCAGAAGAAATTAATGCTAAGCATTCATATATATATGAAGCACAGCTCATACTTGCTAGTTAAATTTTTTTTCTCCAAATTCAGAATCAGGCATTTTAAAATAAGCTAGTTTTAAAGAAAATAAATATCTTCTTATATTACTGGAGAGTGTCTAGAAAAATCAAACTTTAATTTTTTTTCCTTCGTCATTATAGATATTGAGACAAATTGTTTAGAAGAAAAAAGCAAGAGAGACTATTTTACACAATTGGTATTAGCGTGTTTGGTAAGTTAAAAAATACTTTTCCTTTCTTAATATTACATTGGACAATTGTAATCACAGTTAATTATGTTAATTGAGAAGTATAGTGGCATTCACTTGACTAGAAGATGAGATTTGGGTTTTGAAATGGATGCTTTGTAAAATTAGATACGCTAATTATTTCTATGAAATAGGCATGCTACCGTATCACTTAAAGTATCCATACATATAAAACCTTCAGTGATATTCCTGATCTATCAAATGAGTAGAAATGATGTGGGCAGCTTTTAAACTGAATAATTTTTAATAAACTCTTTATTAGGCAAGGAGAAAAGCAATGGAGGTAGTTTAATAAATTCTAGAACTTGTTACTGTCTAGTAAACCATTTTATGTTCATAAATTTAGAACCGAGGAGAAATCCCTTTACTCAGACCTGGAAGAATGTCCTCGTCTTTGTTGTATTAGAATTTATTTGACTTAGTGGAAAACAAAGAAGGTTTAAATGTTGTATTATCTTAATTCTATTGACAGACTCAGTTTTAATCAGAATTTCATCTGTAGTTCTTGCCATTTATAGGTTGTGTACAGCATACTTTTTTAAGCGAGTTTTTAAAAAAGAACTATATGTTATATTTTTTAGTATTTGGAGAGTCGTTTTTGTTGAAGTTCCAAGTTTTTGAACTGAAATTTATATTTTTAAAATATAAATTATAATTTTAATATTTTTATTAATCACTTTGGGTATATTTAAGATTGTAGATACATAGTTGGAATGCTGAGTAATATATTACCTTTAATATTTTTTAATACAGTATTTAGTTTCAGACACAGTTCTAAAGGAACGCCTGGATCCAGAAACATTGGAATCATTAGGGCTTATCAAACAATCACAGCAATTCAATCAAAAGTCAGTTAAAATCAAGACAAAACTCTTGTAAGTACACATATCTTTATGTTGCAAATCAGGTACCTAAGTATTTGTTTTAACTCTTATTTTGAATTCTAGAAGTTTCTAAAGGCAGTTTGAAGATTTTATTTTGTTGCTGTTAGCATGTGTCCAGTATTTTTTCCTTTTCAAAGGAGCCTATGATTGAGTCAGCAGTAAATGTTACCTGTGTGAAACCAATGTTAATTTTTTTCAGTATTAGAAGTTAATACTCAGTGCTTTTAAATTAACTCTGGCTGTACTTTAGGTATATTCTTAGTCTCTTAGTGATGGAAATAGTGATTTGTTATTGTTCCTTGGATTAGCAATATCCTTTCCTTGGGTTACTGGTTTTCCCTCTGTAATTAACATTGGGGTATCTCTTATAAACCACTGTTCTTTTTAACCTAAAAGATACACAATGAGGTAAACTTGCAACAGGTATTTTTATGGTTATTATATATAGGATATAAGAAAATTCAATGAGAATACATGAGTCTTATGCAAACTTGCTAATTGAAATTAATTTTATCCCCTTTACGATGTTTATCTACTTGCAGTTATAAGCAGCAAAAATTCAATTTATTAAGAGAGGAGAATGAAGGTTATGCCAAGCTGATTGCTGAATTGGGGCAAGATTTATCTGGAAATATTACTAGTGATTTAATCTTAGAAAATATCAAATCTTTAATAGGTAAGACATATATCAATTTATATTAATGTGTTACTAAGTTTTTTTTAACTGTGAAGAATATCCATAAAGACGAAATGAGTGCATTCCCTACAAGTTTTCTTTTTTACATTAAAAATGAGAGAAGTGTCCAGCTTGTACTTTTAAGATTTTATCAGTAATAATAAAATTTGAGATGATATTTATGAGAAATATTTGTCACTATTACCTGTGGTGTTTGTATTAGTTTCTGTTCTCTCTAATATTCCTAGTTTAATTTTTAATTATTTCTCAATAGTCTTATAATGAGCAGAAAATAAGTAAGCAAATACGAAGTTATAATAAAATCTTTTTGTGAACTCTTGAACATGGAGATGTTTAGTTTTTTTGAACTTGATTTAAAAAATACCTTTACAAAGGACTTTGATACACAGCTTATTTTATAGTTACAATATTCTGTTAAAGTAAGGGTCCTTGACCTCCGGGCCATGGACTGGTACTTGTTAGTGTCTTGTTAGAAACCAGACTGCACAGCAGGAGGTGAGCGAGCAGCAGGAGGTGAGCGAGCTGCTGTATTTGCAGCTGCTCCCCAGCACTAGCATCACGGCTTCAGCATCACCTCAGATCATCAGGCATTATTAGATTCTCATAGGAGCACTGGTCCCTGGTGCCAAAAAGGTTGGGGACCACTGTGTTAAAGTAAGTCCAGCAGATGTAAAAAATGTATCATAGGAAAGTGTTATTATTCTCCCTACCTTTTAAATAGAATTTATTCTTTTTATTTCCATTGAGCATTTGGAGGAAATGGTTGGTTTCTATAGAAAGAAAGGATGAATGGTAGAAAATAGGGTAATCCTGATTTTTCTAGAATGGAAAGAATTTTTGCTATTATTTGTTAGGTGGTGTGCTGTCTTAGGGAAGATTTTGCAACATTTAGATGTCTTAGATTTTGAGACCTATCAGAGAAGTTATATTCCCTGCTTTACTGGTTATATTTTAGAGGTTGCTTATGCTCAGCTTCTCAGTTCTTTCTCTTTTTTTGAAAGTTATGTATGACTAAGAAAAAGAGGTGTTCCAATCCTTAGCCACTTCCTCCAATGCTATGTATAGGGCCCAGATAAAACTAGATTTATTACAGTTATCTTTGATTTTAGCTTAGGCTTTTGGTGACCAACAGGTACAGAAGGTAAGGAGATTTTAATTTAAATTTACCCTTTTCTTTGAAGTAAGTCTGGTTCTGTAGCTCTCTTTGTTACTTCCTCTGGTTGGCAATTTATCAGCAAGACTGTATTCCACAGGGGTCCAGAGCTCTCGCTTACCTGTGTGGCAGTGACCCATTTAAAAAAGTCCTCCTGTAGGGTTTTCTATTTCCAGGGTGGGCTCTACATTTTTCCTGTGGCATTTTGATTTAGCTTGAGATGCTTGTCAGTACTGCTTTGCTGTAGGTTTGTCCTTCCTTGTATCCTGCCATGTAGCCATGTACTTTCTTTCTTAAGATGGTATTCCCACATAAAAATTCTGTGCTGTGTAAGCTCCTCACTTGTTTTTGTTTTTATTTTATCTGCCTTTTGTCTAGCCTTGCTTCTTCTTTTTTTTTTTTGTCCTTGTGAGTTTATACCTTTTTAGTCCTTCATTATTTTGGGAACATTTCAAAGAGAGATTTTTCTTGGACGTGTGTGTTTATCTATTTAACTGGGAAAATGCACACTACTTTCTTTTCTTGAACTTTACCCTCATAGGGAATAGTTTATTTTACTGTCTCTGAAGAACAGTGACAATCACAACTGTAAGGTCATGACACACATGGATATTACATGAGTATAAACAATTTGATTTCTTGAGCTAAACCTCTGTTCTAGTCCATCAAGTGTACTGCGAAGCATTCTAGGCCAGAAGCACTCAAATGTCACCTCCTCAGTGTAGCCTTTTCTGGCCATCCCTCTCAACACTTCCTATTGTTCACTGTTTTTTCTTTTGAGCACTTATCACCATGTAATGTGCAGTATATTTTATTCCCCTCCTCCCCTGGAAGGTAAGCTCCATGAGGACAGGGGTTTTTGTCTGTTTTGTTTAGTACCTCTAACTTCAGTGCCTGATACACAGGTGCTGAATAAATACTAATTGAAAAATGAATCTTTTTCCTTTTCTGGTAGAGTTTATAGTGATTCTTAGCTTCGTTTCCCTGCCAATGGAGGATTTTAGAAAGTTCATCTTCCTGGCTCTGCTCAGTGTTTGTTTCCGTCTGGCTTGCTAACTCCCCTATCTCTCCCATTGTCCGAAAAAGGAATTTTTCATTGACATGAAAATTGAGGTTAAGACTTCTAATTCCAGTGAGTATTAGAATTTATTGGATTCCCCCTCAATGCAGACTCCATGAAAATCTTGTCTCATCTGGCCAGAGCAGTTCACTGACACAGCATTCTATATTCCATGGCATTTTTGGATGTTTCCCCTTGTTTATTCCCATTATTTTCTCTTTAGGAGCAATTTATACCTCATACAAAGATAATACCTCATACAAAGCTATCTCAGGTCTGCTCTCACTTCACCAGCCATTTGACAGAACAGATATCTAATTTGGGAGATATGCATTTTAGATGATTCTGGCACATCAAAATATTTATATCCAAAAAACAAACAAACAAAAACATTGTTTATATCCTGTTAGATAGTCTGGAGCTATTTACTGCAAGGAAGTAGAACCATTCTGAGTCTTCATGATGGTTGTGATATCAGGTTTGACACTAAATTTGAAAACATTAAATAGGAATGGATAGCGATTAGTTTAAGCTCTTGAGCTGCCAAGTCATAGACCCCATACAAATGATCCCTGCGTCAAGATGGCAAAAAGTATCTTTCAAAAATTATAGGAAAGGCTATCAGAGATGGACTCCCTTGATTGCTGATTCCTTCTCTAAATCAAAAGTTCTGGCTAAAAATTAGTCATGAAGCTTAACTTATTTAAGGTTTTATAGAATGAAAATGGTTCTTCCTGGTTTTGGGTTTAGTAGTCCAGGATCTTTTTGGACTAGGCACTAACCATTTCTTCTCACCCAGAATCAGAGTCCTTGTTACCAAACCGCTGAGGACCTTCAGCTGTTCCTTGGTATCTATGGTTGTCAATGTGGCTGGGTATGTGGAAGGGTAGAGAGTCTCTGCCCCTTCAGCCTCAACAAGTCATTTTGACCAGAGAAACATTTAAAACAAATGTAAAACCCTAAGCCAAATGATTTTATTCTTGGGCGGATTAGGGGACGTTTAATCTCTTTCACTACATTATTATCTTGATTGTATTTAGTTTTTTATCTTTGAAACAGTTTGGATATAAGGGCCATTCAGCCTAGAAGTATCTTATTGTGTAGGCTTTCTCCTATCCTTTTGAAAGGGCAGTGATTTGACTGTTTCCATTACCTAAGGTTTTGCTTTATTGAAAGTTTCTTTACTACACACACATTATGAAAAAATTATTTTTCTTTACTATGAAAAAGATGATAGCAATTGGTATTCTCAAGTATAGTTTATTTTTTACAGTTATATATTTTTTTGTTAGGTGCATTGCTCTGCATCTTGGTTCTCTGGTGGTTCTTGCCTTGAGACGTGCAGTATTTTGCAAATACTGTTTCTTAGAAATAGTCTAGCATAGATTTTTATTAGCCTATTTTAGTTTGTTTGGGATGCTATAATACAATAATACCACAGATTGGGTGGCTTATAAACAACAAAAATGTATTCCTCACAGTTCTGGAGGCCAGAAGTCCAAGGTCAGGATACTAGTATGTTTGGGTTCTGGTGAAGGCCCTCAATTGGAACCTGCCATCTTCTTGCTGTATCCTCATATGGTGGAAGGGGCAAGGGAACTCTTTTTAAGGGCATTAATTTCATTCATGGGTGTTCTGCTCTCATGACCTAATCACATCCCAAGGGCCCCACTTCCTAATACCATCACATTGGGCATTAGAATTTCAACATATGAATTCTAGCAGCAGTGGGGAGAGGGCAGACAACAATACATATTCAGATCATAGCATAGCCTGTTTCTAAAGTAATTCTAGAGATAGCCAGACCATGTCCTTTTGTACAAAACATGGTTTTTCTGTCTCATAAAGTCCATTCTGTTAGGAACATGATGATTGAAGCTGTTGTCCTGTTATCTGAAAGGTATAAGCTGGACGTCTCTCCCAGTCAAGTTTATGGTATTACCTTGTTGTTGTTTTTTTTTCCCTTTTAACAATCTCAATTTGACCTGTTTTCTGAAACAGCCATTTTCGGTTTAATCATACCTTTTGCCTCTAGTTGCAATCACTTGCTCTAATATACTAGCCATCTTGTCTGTCTGTCTTTGGGAAAACTTCAGTTAATTTTTGGGCATTTCTTCAAAGATGTATCATCCGAAGGGTGTGACCTCTCCTCAATAGTAGGGAAAGCATTTTACTAATTTTCTTATCACAAGCACCTGGCACACAGTGGATAGTTAATAAATGTTTATATAAATGAAAGAATGAATCCATTGTCATTATGGGTCCACCATTTTCCACTGTTCCCTTCCAGTATGGTTCCCTATTTAGATCATCAAAAGGCTTAAAGGTATTATACGTGTGTATGTTCGTATGTACGTGTGTACGTACTTATGTACATACATGCATGTATATCCCTTAATGTAGTTGGTGATAGAGGTAGGAGGCTAGGCTTATGATGTCTCTCAAGATGACATGGCTATGGATGCTTGGGCTGGACAAAAGCCTTTCTAAGATGCTTGAGCACAAGAGTGCCTACGTTCTACCACAGCTACCATTAGAAAAAAGTTATTTTGGACATTTCAAGTTTAACCGATTGTTACTAGAGTCTCGTTGTGTGTGAACTGTTACTTAGCAAATTTCTAAGGTTTTAAAAATTATTTTCTATATCCTCGGTTTATTTACTTTTTTCATCGTATGTAGCAAAGGTCATTCTAATTGATTGGAGTAACTTTTGGTACCTGAGACATTTAATAGACAATTCATAAGCCAGTTTTTCTTTTGTGAAAGATGTAAAGGTTGATTCTGTTACCTTTCTTCTAGATAACTGCCTTAAATTGCACCTAGAAAGAAATTGGTAGGTAGTTGATAGTACAAATCAATGATAGAATAGCCTTGATGGGGTACTACTGTTAAAAAAAAACATAATGTAGTGGTTCACATTGTACCACATTGAAAATATAAACTCTTTAAGTTTGTGAATGAAACGCAACATTTCCATGTAACATGGTGCTGTTCTAGTCCTTATTCCCAGGTTTTGTGTATGTAGCTAAATGGGTAATTATAAGTCAGCCACTTTTTCAAAATTATATTCAGTGTCTCTTTCATTCTCTATGATAGAGTATTATTCATTTTTGTTTAGTGATTGAATTTTTATATTTTGTAACTGTAGGAGAAGTTGTAAGGTTGGAGAATTTGCTAGACCTTACTTCCATAATCTATCGGTGTTACAGAAATTTGGAAGCAATTTATTTTCGTCTTTATTCAGGCATAAGTGACATACAATAAGCCGTGCATATTAAAGTGTACAATTTGAGTTTTGACATATGTAAAACCTGTGAAAACATCATTGCAATTTAGATAATGCTCATTTCTGTCACTCTCCCCTACCCAAATTTCTTCTTGCCCCTTTGTATTTCATCCCCTCCTCAATCCCCCTCCCTTATCCCCTTTCCTCAGGTACCCACTCATCTGCTTTCTGTCACTGTAGATCAGTCTGCATTTTCTAGTATTCTTTTATAAATGGAATCATATAGTGAGTATTCTTTTTTTCTCTGGCTTATTTCAGCATAATTATTTTGTGATTATCCAAGTAGTTGCTTGTGTTAATAGTTCTTTTCTTGTTATTGCTGAGTAATATTCCATTATATATACTATAGTTACACTGTACTACAATTTGTTTATTCATTTACATGACGATGGACATTTGAGAATGCCCTATTATAAATCTTGTATGAATATTTGTGTACAAGTCTTTGTGTGGACATAGATATTTATTTCTCTTGAATAAATACCTAGGAATGAAGTGGGTGGGTGTAAGTTTAACTTTTAAGGAAACTGCCAGTTTTACAAAGTAGTTGTACCATTTTATATTTCCACCAGCAGTATTTAAAAATTTCAGTTGCTATTTTGGAGTCACTTTTACATTCATGGGCTGTACTTTTGGCGGGTACAGAAAGAGGCAAGTTTTCTTCTCAGAACTTTAGGTAAAACTCTCTTTGAATAATTTATAAAAATCTGGAGCTCTTTTCAGTAAGATATGATCACTGTGTTAGTCCTTTTTTTCCTTAGTATGAGAAATGGAAGAAAATGTGTGCTTAACTTTGGGTTTCATAAAAAGGGGAAAGAAACATTGGAGAGTGGTTTTCTGAGTGAGTAATAATATATGGCAGGTCCCCTAATAACATTTTTTCATTTAACATCATTTAATTGTAAAGTTGATGAGATGCTGTTTATATCAATGAATCAGTGATAAAATTGGAAATATCATTTTACTTAAAGTTATAGAATATCGATGCTGTTAAGTGAGGGCTTACTATACTGTGAATCAGACATTAGTTTTATAGCATTTAATATAATTATGTGTAGACTTAATAGAAGTAACTCTGTAAATCTCCTCTTATAAAATAGATTATATATAAGAATTTTCTTTGGAAAATCCCCTAAGTCATCCATAAGGTGCAGTGTTTCGACTTAACATCTCTTCCTAATTTCAACACAGTTGTTCTTTTTGCCTCCAGCATTAGAAGAAAGCACTGTTTATTTGCTTGCTCCAATGAAGTGGTTAGCTTGCATTTAGGGGCTATGTCTAATGAAAAATATGTAATTTGAAATACTAGAATTCCATTCAGCTTGATGTGAAGGTATGTGGGAACTGATATAAAATGAGGAACATGCTCACTCATGGTCATAAACATACATTTTATTGAGAGGATTGGTGAGGGAATGGCCTATATCATTTAAATTATCTTTTTTTTGCTGTTATACATAGTTGCATTATCATAAATTAAATATACATATGACAGTACTGCATTATAATATAATTATGGTAATAACTGAAGCTGAATGCAAATAGAGACAAATAAAGAGAAATGTTAAGAGTAGGGTGGCTGATAGGAATGTTTATTAAGTCCATGTCCATGAGCCCTTTACAGTTTACCCTAGGAGATTAGCAAGGATAGGTATCCATCAGCACCTATTCAATGCTTCTTTCCTTCCTTTTTCTCTTCTACCTAGATTGTCTATTTTCTTCTCTCTTTGTTCGTGTTGTATATACTTCTTTGTTATGTCCCCAACTCCTTGGTGTTGTCTTATCTCATTAGTTTTCCCTTTAGAATGCTGCCAAAACCCATAAATATAAATCAGTGGTACAATGATATTTTGTAGCTTTGTTGCATATGTAAGATAAACTACAAAATGATTCTGGAAATGATTGTCTACTTTCACGAACTGTTCGCCAACATTCCAAATAATTCTGCATAAAACATTTAAAAAACCGTTTAGTTGACTAACTTGTAAAATGCATTGTTTGTTTTTCATATTTTGCTAAGAACTAGAAGTATGGATTTCTTTCACTAGCTGGAGTAATCAAGAACTGATCAGACAGTGTGGTATAGTGTTGCAGGTCCTGGGCTCCTGCCTCAGCTTTATCATTAACCCACTTTGTAATCCTGGGCAAGTTACATTTCTCATCTGTAAAATGTAGTGGTGGTGGTGGTGGGGGTGGACTTGATGACTTTGAAATCTATGAAGATTTCCCTCTGGGGCTCGGGAAGCAAACTTGTAAAAGTTGTTTTTTAAAAACATTTTTATCTTGTTAATATAAGTTGTCCTTCAAAGTTGTTGGCATTAATGGAAATGATATATAATCATTTTTGAATTTGTGTATGTCTCATTTGTTGCAGGATGCTTTAATCTGGATCCCAATAGAGTTTTGGATGTCATTTTAGAAGTGTTTGAATGCAGGCCAGAACACGATGACTTCTTTATATCTTTATTAGAATCTTACATGAGTATGTGTGAACCGCAAACACTGTGTCATATTCTTGGGTTCAAATTCAAGTTTTACCAGGTAAAAAAAAAATGTGTGTGTAACTCTATCTAGGTTAATTTCATGATTTTATGTGTACAATTTAAGTTTGAATTGTAAATAATTGGTTTCAGTTTAGCCATTCTAGCAGAGATAGATAAATGGATAGCTAACAGTGTGATGCAATAAATAATAATGTGATGCAATCGGTAGTTTGAATGATGTGATATGAAAGCCTAGAAGAAAGCATAATAAACTTTTGTCCTGGGAGAGATGAAATAAGGGAAGACTTTTTAGATAGAACCTTTTTTAAACCTGGTCCTTGAAGGATAAGTAGGAGTAACACATAGTGTGAGAGTGAAGATGTGACAATATGAATGTACATAACAGATTGAAGAAATAGTACATCGTCTAATGTGGCTGGATTGTAAAATGTGGAGAAATTGAAATTGGAAAGGTAGGTGTACTTTTGATTGTCAAGGGCCTTGAATACTGTATTGAGTTATAATTTTATTGTATAGACAGCCACCACTGGAAATTTTTATGGATGTGAATACATTATTGAGGCATATCTTACATCTTTCACTTAAATCACTACAATAGGTATCTAGCCCTGTGATTATTTCTCTTTCAATCCATCTTTCATATCGTTACTACTGTTATCTTCTAAAAGAGATCTAATTGACACACTGCTCAAAGCCTTTGCCTGTAGGATGAAATTCAAATTTCTAAAGACTCTTTTCACAGTTTATCCCCATTCTTTATTTCCACCCTCATCTTTAGTGATTTTCCCTCTCAAATCTAATATTCTAGTCATATTTCAATTATTCGCTGTTTCCTATACTTAGATATTGCTATGTATAGACCTTTGTTTACATGCCGTTTTTTTGTAACTAGAAAACTATTCTTAGCCAGCCCTCTCACCTGTCTTCATCTTGTGGACTCCTATTTAATCTTTAAAATAAAGTACTATACTTGCTTTATAAAGTCTTGGCCGGTATTTCACCTATGAAGAATTAGTCACTTCTTGATCTCTGTTCTCATAAAATTTGACACAGGCTTCTAGCACTTACTAGGCTATATTAGAAAAAAACTATGCCTATCTCCTTTGCTAGATTATGAGCCATTTAGGGCAGGGTCTATGTTGTACTAATTTGCCTGGATTAATTTACTGCTTAGTCTACAGTAAATGCTCACTAATTGTAAATGACCAATCTGTGTTTTAAGAAGATAACTTGATAATATGGAGGATTTAGCTGTAACAAGGCCCTCATTATACTTTTGGTATAACATTCCTAATTTGCCTACTTGCCTGGGATACTCAGCTAGTCAATAAATACTCATTTATTGTGTGTTCATTATATGCTGTTGCTTTGCTAGGCACTGAGGATTCTCAGGTGAAGCATGTCTATTCCTGTCTTCTGGAGCTCAAGTTCAAGATAGTAAGGCAATTTCTTTTAGGATTCTCAACTGATATACCACCTACTGCCTCTGTTTATCTTTTATTTTCTACTCTAGGATGCTTCAGAAGAGAAATCAGGTCAGAACTTAAAAGCATATAGCTTTTTAATAACAAACAAGACACATGGCAGGGTTTTAGGGCAAGAGCACTTTACCTTTGTTCAAAAATGAGTGATGGCAGCTATTCCTGTTCTGCCAGAAGCCATGGAGTCCACTCTTAGTACAAGGAAAGAAACATTCAAGTATTTCATCAGATTTTAAGAAGCACCATGATAGCTTTGGGTTTGAGAACATGAAGCCAACTGCTAAAGTGACAGGGTAGCTGAAATTTAACTTGAGCATGATTAATTAGAATATAGGTTAGGGCTTTGGAGACTGTGAGTTTGAGAGCATAGGCAGTGAGTAATGATCTACTGCATAATATCAAGTATTGTTAGTTGAATGTGAGTTTTAGAATGAAAAATTTTATGTGAAAATATTCTTCATAATGGTAATGCTTTTTGAGCTGAATTAAAATATCCCTGGGGGTTGACAGTGTTGGAATAATCCTTTTTTTAATAAATAATGGACCTTTTTCTTACATAAGAAATACCTAACCAAGAAACATTTGATTTAGAAATAACCTATTATTGGGAAGAGTAACCCTTATATGGCTCTCTGTGACACCATTCCCTTTTTTCTATTACTTGAGCAATCTTGTGAGAATCTGCAGACTTAAGGACCACTAAAGGCAGGGGATGAAATGTCACAAATTTTAGGTAATTTGTGGTCTTGGAGGTAAGGTAAGGAAAGCCATGAAAATCAAGAACTGCTTAGGGGATGTAATCCTAGGAATTGACTCCTAGGTATGTGTGGTGACCCTGTATGTTAGTTTCTTGTCTTATTCCACCCTTCCCTCTTCCTTTCACTACCTGAAAATGTTCACTTCCTCTGGCCCACAACCCATGTTTTCACCTGTCAGGACTTATTTGGATTAATTGGCTATTACTATTTTCTCCCCTAGTGTTAGGACTTCTAGGCAAAACTAATTATTTCTGCTACGAAATTAGTGATTGTATCCTAGTTTCAACCTGTGATCAGCTACACTAGATGCTTTGACTTAGAAGGGTGGTAAGGGATGTAAGCAGTTTTAGAGCATATGACCATTTTGGAAAATTAGGCAGGCGCATTGCTAAATTCCCCTAACAGGGATTGCTGCTATCGGGGATTTAGAAGCAGCGTGAGGGGCAGCACAAAGGACTGGAAGAATGGAGTACTAGAGAGTGAGAGGATATCAAAACAACAAACTTGGCTCGAGTTGTCTTGCCACAGGAAAGAGGAAGGAGATGATGACTCTCACCCATATCACAGCCCCTAGATTTGTGAATTCAAAATACAGTAGTAGTAATGGTGGTACCATGGTTAAGTGCTATTATAATTGAAATTCATTCATTTAAGACAGATTGATTGAGCATCTCTTATGTGCCAGGTAATGTTCTAGGCGCTATGGCTACATCTGTAAACAGGTAGAAATTCTTGCCTTCATGATGCTAACATTGTAAGTAAAGTATATGGTATGATAGAAGTTGGTCAATAAGATGGGACAACCAAAAATATAGAGCAGGATAAGGAAGCTTGGGAGTGCTGGAGTGGCAGGTTGTAATTTTAAATAGAGTAGTGAGAGCAGACCTTATTGAAAAGGTGAGATTTAAACAAACGAAGGACGTGAGCGTGTAAACTGTGCAGGTATCTGGGGAAGAGTCTTCAAGCAATGAGAACAGCCAGTGCAAATGTCTCAAGGTCTGAGCATGCCAATATGTTGAGCAAACAGTAAGGAGACCAGTGTGGCTGGATCAGAGTGATTGAGTGGGAAAGCAGTAGGAGATGAGGGACCAATCACACAGAGCTAGTGCAAGATTTTTGACTTCGATGCTGGGTGAAGCCAGTGGAGGATTTTGAATAAAGAGAGTGATGTGATCTGACTTAGTTTCTTTTATTGTGTTCCTTTTTCACTTTATTATGAACATTTTCATACATACAGGAAAGAGTGAATAATGTAATGGATACCTATAACCCCATCACCTAGAAGTGAGTTTATTAATATGTGGGTATACTTTTTTTTTGAAATATTAATTTGTTACAATATCATGAACATTCACTCCTAAATACATTAGTTTCTACTTTTTAAAAGGGTATTTTTCTATTTAACTGTGATACCAATTTTATACCTAACTAGATTGCTTGTCATATAATAAACTCAGACCATATTCAGATTTCCCAAATTGCCTCCCAAAGGAATTTTACAACTGGTTTGTTCAAAAGATGATCCAGGCAAAGACCATACACTGTATTTGATTGTTAGGATTCTGCAATCTCTTTTAATTTAGAATAGTATCCCCCATCCTTTAGTAGCATTTTGACTTGTTGAAGAGACTATTCCCATACAGGACCCCACGTTTTGGATTTATTTAATTGCTTTTTCAGGGTTGGTTTAGTTTGTTCTTTGTCCCCTATTTTCCTTGTATACTTGGAGTTAGTTCTAAAGACTTGATTTGACTATGTTCAGGTAAAATATTTAATTGGAAAAATACTTCATAATTTGTTCTTTGTCTTTTATATTGTATAACATCCACTGTCTCTCTGACTTTTAATATTCCAGTAAGTTGATGACAGTCTCATCCCTCCATTATACAATGACATTTCCTTTCTTGTCAGTAGCAGGTTATTTGCAGGTTGATACTTTGGCACCATGTGGATACCCACTTTTTCATCAGCTTTACATTGTGGTTTAGAATATATGGATAATCTTTCCTGAGTCAGTCATTTCTTTAATAAAGTTTCAAATTGTTAATTTGCTAATTTTATCATGCCTTCTATATTTATCATCTGTTGTTCTTCTATAAAGACGAGTTTTTCCTTATCAACTTGGGTTGCTTGATTACCCTGAAATACAGTTTCTACTGGAAAGGCAGGACAAGTGCTTTAATTTTTTTCCCTATTAATTATTAGCTATTAAAGAGTTTCTTTAGTAGCCAACTCTAATGGTGATATGAGGGGTGTGTGTGAGAGAAAAAAGAATAAAAAAAGGTGTACTTGCATTTCAACTTAGATTTTTAAAGAATCAATATGGTTATGGTAGCAGTGGAAGTTGATGAGATTCCGAATATATTTTGAAGATAGTGCCAGTAGTATTTACTGATACATTAGATACATAATGTGAGAAAGTAGAGTTAAGGACTTTTTTGGACTGAGCAGCTATAAAAAGGTGTTGTTATCAACTGAGATAGAGTAAATTTTTAGGTGAAATGGAATTGGAGTGTTGAGGGTAGGAATTAAGTTTTAGAAATGTTAAGTTTGAGATGCCTGTTAGATATTCATGTGGTGATGTTGAGTATGTAATTGAATGTATAGATTTGGTATTTCAGAGAAAGGCCTGGGCTAGAAATAGAAATGTGGATATCAAAAGCATGTAGACAATATTTAAAGTTGTGATAGCAGATGAAATCATCTGGCTATAGAGAGACAATGGAAGAGATCTAAGGGCCGAGCTTTGGGGCAAGCTAATGTTAAAGGGCCTGGGAGGAGAGGAAGAACCAGAAAAGGAGGTATAGAAGGAACATATAAGGTAAGAGGAAAACAAAGAGAATATGGAATCTTGGAAGTTCAGTGAAAGAAGGAATGATCAACTCTGTTAAATGTGTCTTGTAGGTCATTTAAGGTGAGGACTAAAAAGTAATCATTGGATTTATCAGCAGAGAGGTCAAAACTAGCCATTTTGGTAGAGTTGGGGTAGTGTTAAGAGAGAATAGGGAGAGTGGAGTTGGAGACAGTGAGAATAGACAGCTCTATAAAGGAGTTGCTACAAAGAGACACAGACAATGGGGTGGTAGCTGGTAGGAGAAGTGAGCCCAAGAGATTGTTTTTTGAAGATGGGTGAGAGGACACATTTGCATGCTAATTGGAATGATTGAGTATAAAGGAGGAAGACTGGTGATGAAGGAGTAGACTTGAGTAGGAAAGAGATTAGAGTTTATGGCATAAGTGGATGGTTTGACTTTATTTTTATTAAAAAAATTTTTTTTACAGCAGAAAAGAATAGCTTTATTTAGAAGGGAAAGTAAAACAACGGTACAATTCCAGATATGGAAGCGGGCCCGACCAAAAGAAGAGGAGCTCAAAAGGTTTAAGGCCTCTGATGGTTTGACTTTAAATAGGAGCATAGAGAATTCATCTGTGATAGCTGGTGGAAAGGTTGCATATGTAGGTGTACTTAGTAGGTGGGTAGATATGATGGTGAGAGTTTACAGAAGTCCCATTGATTGCTCCAGTTTTCTCATTGAAATAGAAAGCAAGGCTTTCAGCTGAGAGAGAGAATGAGAGAGGAGGTATTGGAGGTTAGGAGAGAAAGTAGGAAATAGTTGTATAGGAGAATGGAAGAATGACTGCACAAGAGAAATAGAGTGTGATTGGCCAGCAGCATTAAGGAGACTTTGAGGGTGGATATGTGAAATTGACATTTTGGAGGGGTTGTAGCTATTTGTAATATTAAAACTTAGGATATGGAGTGAATGGCTGAGATAGGGTAGAAGAGCAGATCTTTGGAAATATCATTTACTTGTATATGAAAATCTCCAAAAACTAACAAAGGAATAGAGTGGGAGAGAGTGACAGTGAATCAGAATGGCAGTGCTAAATGAAGGGCGATGATCCAGGGGTCCATAGATGGCAGCAGTAGGACATCACTGAAAATGGCAGAGTAGGGAACTCCAGAGCTCTGTTTCTTCATAAAAGTAACCAGTGAGCTAGCAAAAACTCTCAACCAACTTTTACAGAATTCTCGAATTTAGTAAAAACCTTGCAACCGAAGAAAGCCTTAGCAAAGAAAGAACTATTGTTTTGGGATAAGGGCACAGTGACATTTTAAATTCCCTGCCTACTATCCATCACACCCAGATGGATGGTGGCTATGAAGAAGCCCACACTCCTAATGCAGATTGCTAATGCCAGAGGATACAAAGAATTGTTCTTAAAGAATTGTGGGTTTCAACCTATCTGGCTGTTCCCTGGAGGACTGGTACAAGGGCTTATATTTGTTTTGCTTGTCTAGGAGCATCCCCAGGGCTGTAGTGGCTTTTTCCCAAAGCATTTAAAGGCACAGCTATAGACTTTAGCAGCCTGGAGCAAGAGACAACAGTTGGACAAACAATAGAGAAACCGAAAGCCTGGGAAGAAAGACGTTGAATAAGGAGATATGCGGGAGAATAATGGCTTTTGAAAAGCTGATGCATATACTAGGAAACTAGGGGGGAAAGGCTATGTACGTGCCCAGAACTGGATGCATGCTCAGAAAAAGGCTGAGAAGATCCTGAACTTTTCCTCTGGCTGGCCTTCCGGCTCTGCACAGGCAGGAAGTGAAGACAAAGGCAGAGTTGAAAAATGGCCTGGCCAAGTGTTGAGGAGTGCCCTAACACAGAGCCAGTGTGCAAAGAGTGGGAGAGTATCTTTTTCTTTTTCTCCCCTCCCTTTTGGCTTCAGGCTTCTAAGAATACTTAAAACGTTAGTTGACCACTAAGCTAACAGAATGTGGATTTCAGTGGTGATAATGACAATAATGTAGACGTCACAAAATGAGCTTAGAACAGTCACTAAAGAAGCAAACACCAATAACCCACCATAAACAGCATCAGCAAACCGTGGAGGAGGGTGCAAAGTCTGATTTTCAGAGTTGCTGCATAATATTCAAAATGTCCAGTTCTCAAGAGGAAATAATGAGGTATGTAAAGAAACAAAATATGGCTCATCACAAGGAAAAAAAAATTAATAGCAACTATCCCTGAGGAAGCCTAGGCAATGGACTTACTGGATAAATAATTTAAGTAAATAGTCCTAAATATGCTTATGATCTATAGGAAACCATGGACAAAGAACTAAAACTAGGAAAACACTGTCTCACCAGACAGAGAATATCAGCAAATAAATAGAAATTTAAAAAAAGGAACTAAACAAATTATGGAATATAAAAGTATAGTAACTAAAATGAAAAATTCAGTAGAGAAGTACAACAGGAGATTTGAGAAGGCTGAAGAAACAGTCAAGCCAACTTGATAAGTCAATTGAGGTTATCCAGTCTGAGCAGAAAGATGAAAAAATGAATAAAAATGTACAGAACCTATGAGACCTATAGGACACCATGAAGAGTATCCACATGTGCATTATGGAGTCCCAGAGGCAGAGGAGAGAGAGGAAGGGATAGAAAGCATATTTGAAAAAAAAATGGTTGAAAACTTCCCAAATTTGATGAAAGATAAGAATCTACACATCTAAGAAGTTTCACAGACACCAAGCAGGATAAATTCAAGAGATCCACACCAAGATATATTATAATCAAATTGTTAGAAGCCAAAGAAAAAGAATCTTGAAAGCGGCAAAACAGATGTGACCCATTGCATACAAGAAATCCTCAATGAGATTAACAGCTGAGTTCAGAAGGCAGTGGAATGACATATATAAAGTGTTGAAAGACTAAGACCATCAACCAAGAATTCTATATCAAGCAAAACTATCCTTCAAAAACAAGAGATCGTGATATTCCAAGATAAACAAAAGCTGGGGGAGTTTATTGCTTGTGGACCTGCCCTGTGAAATACTGAAAGGAGTCTTGGCTGAAATAAAAAGACAATAGACAGTAACTTGAAGCCATATGAAGAAATAACACTGGTAAAGGTAACTACATAGGTACACATAAAAGCCAATATTATTGTAATTTTGGATTTGTAGCTCCTGCTCCCCCATATGATTTGAAAGACAGAGAAATAAAACAGCAATTATAAAGCTAATTAGCTACAATGTATAACTATAAAAGGGAGGGATAGAGATGTATTGGTGCCGAGTTTTTGTATATTATAGAAGCTAAGTTGGTATTAATTCAGACTATGTTATTATATGTTTAAGATGTTAATAGTAATGATACTCAAGCTAACCACTAAGAAAACAAATAAACAGAAAAGGAAATGAAAAGGGAATCAAAATGTACACTACCAATAAAATTAAACACAAAAGAAGGCAATAATGGAGGAAGTGATATAAGACATAGAAAGCAAATAGCTAAACAGCAGAAGTCCTTCTTTGTCAGTAATTACATTAAATGTAAATGGATTGAACTTTGTAATTAAAAGGGAGAGTTCAGCAGAATGTAAAAAAGCATGATCCAACTATATTGCTATCTGTAAGAGACTCACTTTAAATGAAAAGATAAAAATATGTTGAAAGTGAAAGTATAGAAACAGATTTCTCATGCAGATAGTATCCAGGAGAGAGCCAGGGTAACTATTCTAATATCAGACTAAATAAATGAAATTTATTTTATGTAAAAATAAAATATTTTACAATAGACAACAAAGGACATTATATATTCATAAAAGGGTCAACCCATCAAAAAGATAGTAGTTATAAACACATATGCACCAAACAGAGCCTCAAAATATGTGACGTGAGCATTAACAGAATTGAAGGGAGAAATAGTTCTCCAATAATTCTTGGACATTGCTATACCCCACTCTCATTAATGGCTAGACAAACTAGACAGAAGATTAATAAGGAAATAGCGGACTTGAGCAGCACTACAAACCAATTAGACTAATGGACATATAGAACACCCCATCCAACAATAAAAGATTATACATTCTTAAGTGCACATGGAACATCTCTAGGACAGACCCTATTGTAGACCACAGACAAGTCTCAATAAATTTAAAACATTGAAATCATACAACTTATCTTCTTTGACAACAATTGAAAATAGATCACAGCAATAGTGAGGGGATAGTAAATGATAGGAAATTAAAAGCTAGGTGGACTTTAGAGAGGGTGGAAGGAGAATCTTCTGAAAACAACTATAAAAAGCAAAAGATGACTTTTACCTCACCTCTGGGCCAAGCATGAGGGGTCTGGGGAAAATAGCCACCACTTGACTGGGTTACAGTAGGTTTGGTGTTCCTAGAGAGTGCCAGGCTCTGAACAGAAGGTGGAAGGAACATTTAGAGGAGAGGTAGGGGGTTTTGCTGAGGATGGATCATGAATTTTAGAGGATTCCATGGAAGTTTTTTGAGAATGTAGAAATGTGGATGGGACAAAATGGGGATCGTGCAGAGCAATGTGAGGATTAGATTGTGGGAGTTGATGTTTGGCCTGGGAGTCAGTGATTCTCGTGGTGACTTATTTAAATAGAGATAATGGGAATAATGAGAGCATTCTTGGTAGATTTATGTCAGGTAGTTGGCTTTTGTGAGTTTGCTCTGAAACCATGACCATCTTTTTTTGTGTGTATGTGTGGGAAAATGTTTTGATATTAACCATTTATAAACATTTAGAATTAAACTACTGTCGAAGACTTAACTGTCTTAAAAATTACAGTGAAATAGTGCCTTTTTATATGTCTATTAGTTCGGTTAGCTTCACATGTTAAGTGCATGATACCTATCGCAATTGGTTTTTAGTGTTGATAAGCTTAATATAATGTGTTGTCACCATTTGCTTTTTATTTGCATTTGGCTATTTAGTAGTTGCCAGTTGTCCTTACTTTACTCTTCCATTCATCTGACCCCAAGCAATTTAAAAATTAGGGCAGTGTTCTTGATAGTATTCAAAGATCCTTCTGTTTCTTTGTAGGGGATGACCTGGAATTGGCCATTCCATGTTTTAAACTGTTGATTTATTCATGTGAGATATATATATATATATATATATATATATATATATATATATATATATATATATATATCTGTTTTGAAGGGGAAATCAGCTGACAAGCACATATACTTAGCACAAAATCCAAGAATTAAAAGACTAGGGAGAATAATATAAAGCAGACACAGATGGTTCTGCACTTCCAAATTTGTCAGTCTTGTCTATTTGCATTTCCACTGAGAACTATTTGAAAAAAAAAACAAGAAAACACATGTAAACAGAAATCTAAACTAAATATTATGCAATATAAAATCTTCCTTATTCTATTCAATTTTTAGATTTATTCAGACATTAACATGCATTGTAAAATGTGTCCATTTTTGAAACTCCTTTCCTTATGTTTATCAGAATATGTCCCAGTGTGAAAAAGGATGTTGGCATAATTGCCTTCGCCCTAAATTCAGATGTTATGTATGTTCAGGAAGAGCAGTGAAGCTTATTGTTGAGCAAAGAGTTATGTGATCTAATTGTTCTTAAATATTGGTAGATAAAGGATATGATTCGAGTTGTACTTTATGCACTAAATAGAAACTTTTCTTTTGTTTTTCAAGGAACCAAATGGAGAGACTCCTTCATCTTTATACAGAGTTGCAGCAGTACTTCTACAATTTAATCTTATTGATTTAGATGATCTTTATGTACATGTAAGTCAAGTGGGCTGCTAAGAATATTTGGTTGTCAATCCCAGGGGTGAGGGGAAAGAGTATGCAGTCACACGGCACTCCAAGGTTGGTCCTAGGCTCTCAAGTCTTAATGTTTTTAATTTTTAGTTTTTTCAATTAACGTTGACATTCAGTAATATTTTATATTAGTTTCAGATGAACAGTATAGTGGTTAGACATTTATATAATTTTTGAAGTGACCCCTCCACCCTCGATTAGTTTAGTACCTACCTGGCACTATACATAGTTATTACAATATTATTGTCAAGTCTTAATTTTTGAAGCCCTAATGCATTATTACTTTGTATTTACCTTATAAGGTGAATGTATTTCTTTTGAAGACTATTGGGAATCAAATATCTTTTGTCACCTTCACAGAGTTCAAGGTTGGGGATGAAGTTAATGTTCTTAATTTTCATCAAGGTCTATCTTATGGGGAGAGAGGCCAAATTCTAACCAATGTGGTTTTAGACTTCTCTGTTATACAAATTATGGGAAATATAGGATTACTTAGATACTTCTTCCTTCCCCTCAAAATGTTAATTTTAGATATTTAGGATGAATGGGGAAATCTTTATTTTTTTTTAAAAATGGTTTCGTGTGTTAACTGGATAATAAATGACTAGTGTTGTGCTTTTATTGATGGATCCAGGATCTAGAAGAGTGTATATGTGATTGTGATTGATAACCTCTAATGTAGTAACAGTTCAGCCTATCAGTTTGCAAAAACTAGGTTTTATAGTATAGAAACTTCTGTTTTATTAGGTTGTGCATTAGGATATCTATGAATTTAAACCTGTCTAAAACTGACATAATCTTCACTGCCTTTGAGATCACTTTCTAACTTCCTTGCCTATCATTATGTACTGTGGTTACATAGTTGAGTAAAACCTTATCTTGGAAGCGGTCATAGATAGTCTAGCAAGGGAGAAAATATTTGCATTGTATAATAATAACTGTATTGGCAGTATTCACATTGTGCTGTAGGGACTCAATAGAAAGTGATCATTTCTGTCTGGGGGGATTTTGGAAGGCTTTTTTCAAAGTAGTGATGTTGAAATGGGATTTGATAGATGAGTAGGTGTTGGCCATGCTTAAAAGGTGGGAACATTGTAGGCAGAATTAACTGAGTATAAAGGTTGCAGGTTTGAAAGGGCTTCATTGTCACCTTAGGGGAACATCAGGAAGCTCAGAGTGGTTGGAGCCTAGGTATGCAGGAGAGATGAGGTTGGAGAAGTAGGTTGAGGCTGAACTGTGAAGGGCCTTAAGTGCCATAGTAAAGAGTTTGGATTTTTTCTTGTTGGGAGTAGACAGCCATTCAAGATTTAAAGTAGAGAAGTGATGTACAAAATGAGAACATGGAAAATTGGTTAGAAAAGGTGAATTTGAAGACATAGGTATGAATTTATGGTATAGACTGAGAGGACAAATGGAAAGTACAGAAATAATGATAGATTTATTCCTGATATGTTTGAGTGTAACAATAAATGCATGTGGACTAAATGTACCTGTTAAAGTAATAAAGATTTTCAGACAGAATTCAAAACCAGTTTGCATGACACTTCTATAACCCAAGAAAAGTTGAAAGTAACGGGATGGGGAAAATATACCAGGGGAATTATTATTGTTAGACAGAATAGACTTTTTGGAAAAAGAGATAGTCACTTCCTAATAATAAAGTTATGTTCACTAGGAAGGTGTAACAGTTGTAGCTTTATATTATATACCTAATAACATATTCTCAAAATACACAAAACTAGAAATTGAGAGAACTGTAAGAAAAAGCTTATAGTTCACCCATTGTAATGGGAGATTTGAGAGGCAATTGCAATAGTCTAGGTAAAAGATGAGGACCTATCACAGATAAGTAAAGCAAGAAAAACTGGTTTGATTGCCAGTGGAGAGTATAAAGAATGAGAAAGTCTTGCTTACCTTCTTGCATCAGTCCATGGTGACTTTTCTTCTACCACCTCACTTTTTTTTTGACTAATGGGATGAAGTCTACAATATGTAGTTTAATATTTCACTGTTTCCTTTTATTATTTACTTTGCATTAGACTTAGCTACTGAAGTAGATTATGCATTTCTAGGTGCAGGAACATTTCTTTTATAGCTCACCATAGTGCCTAGCTGAAACTACTAAATAATGGTTCGTTGGCTGTATTTTTCTTTGTGTCTGGGTTATTTTATGAAATGTCTACATTAATCATGTTCCACTTATACAAGATGGCTATATTTGAGATAATTGATCCTTTTTCATAATGGAGGGCTGACTATACACATATTACTCTTTCTTTTGTAATAAACTAGAGACTAGTTTGTGACTTAAGTCAAATAGGTATCTATAAAATGAAAAGTGAGATGTCAAGTTCATAATTTTTCTGCTTGAGAGTTTTCATTTACAGGAATCAAATTTGCCTCTTTATGTAATTCAGTAGCTCACCAAGTACACATTTTCTTGGATAAACTAATAAATTAAGTGGCAAACATCACTGTTGTGGTATTATATTAATTTAGGGACTCTTAACAGGAGACATATTACCTAATTTTAAAAGGTGACAAAATTCAGGTACTTAATCCTGTCAGATTTTATGAAAACAATGGAGAGAAACTTATTTAGAAGAGAAATCACGGTCACGAAAAGGCTTGACTTTTTTTTTAATCCCCCCGCCTCCACCTTCCACCCCTGACCTATGTATGTTGCCATCTCCCCTTAAGAACTGGATCTCTGAAGTCAGGGCATCTCCTCCCATGCGCTCATAGTGCACACCCGGGGCTTGGCACACGCAGGGGGCTTGGCGCAGCTGGGGCCTGGGCTGTGGTTCCGCTGGGGCTTGAACCCAGGACCTTCTGTGTGTAAAGCAGATGTGCTAACCACTACTCTATGAAACCATCCCATCTTGACTTCTTATTTACAGTTTTATCAATTGATAGTAGTGTTTGCTTTTCATGTGTGTGAATGGTATTAGCTATTTTATGAAATTTTAATAAACCATTTTTAGCTTCTTCCAGCTGATAACTGCATTATGGATGAACACAAACGAGAACTTGTGGAAGCTAAGCAAATTGTTAGAAAACTTACAATGGTTGTATTGTCTTCTGAAAAAATTGATGAGCGAGAGAAAGAAAAGGAAAAAGAAGAGGAGAAAGTAGAAAAGGTATATAGTTCATTCTAATAAAATTAACATTGTTTCCTGGATTTAGAATTATGAAATTTAACTTGTAATGCTTAATCAATATATGGGAGAAGAATTTCTTAATTTTGATTGTAGTGAAACCTGGTTTTTGGAATACTAATTTACAAAGGCAGGTTTTGTTTTTAATTTGATTGGCACCTTCCCAAAAGAGGCTGCCATGTTTTTTTCTCGCATAAATTTCAAAATGTATTCTAAGTAAAATCACCAACGTATTGATTATATTTATACTCTGTATATTAACGTCTCTCAGGTTCTAAAGGATTCTCAAAGATGAATGAATTCTAGTTCCCTGTGGCCCAATAAAACATTAAGTACAACTTAATATAATTCCAAGTTTGTTAATTGTGACATGGTGTCTGCTACATGAAAAGACAGATTCCGTTTTTTTTTCAATAGCTCAAACTTTATTGTGCTTTGAGGAAAATACTGTTGCATTTTCCATGAATGTCAGTGCTTGTCGACATACATTGTGTTGTTTAGCTCAGTTTTTTTAAATGAAAAAATGTTAAGATTTATTGGTGTCTGCATTATGAATATCTTTGCTATGATTGTTCATTTTTAGCCACCTGACAACCAAAAACTAGGTTTATTGGAAGCCTTATTAAAGATCGGTGATTGGCAGCATGCACAGAACATTATGGATCAGATGCCTCCATATTATGCAGCTTCACATAAGCTAATAGCCCTTGCTATTTGCAAGCTCATTCACATAACTATTGAGCCTCTCTACCGAAGGTATGTTACTGTATGCTTTACTAATCATTAAGGTAGAAGTAGTTTAGGACTACAAGAAAAGTCTGCATATTTATCTTGTCTCCTTAAACCAAGCATATATTTTAGTATGTTTTATCAGAAGGTAAGAATTACTCAAGAGTGTATCAGTCTGATATGTGTTAATCAGTGATTTGTTGCCTAACAACTAGACCAGGTGTTGGAGGATGTGTGCTGCAGCGTAGTCTAAAAACTATAGCTTAGACTTTTAAGTTGAGTTTGCTCCATTGAGAGTGAAAACTCCATTCTTCTGTTTTTTACTTTTCCTCCTCTCTTGGGGGCTGAGAATTCCTAAGGTTTTTACTTAGTGTAATTTTCCTCTGTCCCATGTTGAGTGTCTCTGAGTAAGGACATTGCTTCCTGCTTGCCTCATCTCTCTCATGGCTTTTAGCCTTCTGTTCTGGAAATTGCTAATGCAGCTACTCTCATCATCCTTAGTTACTTTGTTGACCAGTCCTCTAGCCCTCAGCTTACTTTCAGGATACTTAGGAGCAGTATTGGCAGCAGCTCTGGTATCAGCCCCGCACATCACAGTCTGCCTCTAAAAGCCCAGCCTTGTAACTCGTGCATAGCTGCTGCCTCTAGTGCCACCTAGGCTGTGGACCACAAAGGCTTCTCAGAGAGTGACCCCTGTGACTCCACAGTGGGACACCTTGTTTAGCAGGTGAGAACTCTGGGCATGCTGTCCTTTTTAGTGCGACACCCTCTTTCATTATGATGTTCACCTTCCCTACGACCACCTACCTTATACTTAGTCTAGGTAGTGGAACCCAGATTGAGAAATGTTTATTGACTTGAATCAGTGTTGTTATAGTCATATTTTTTTGTTTCATCTCTCAGTGTCTCTGAGGTCTGTCCTTTGTTTGCTAATCCCATATCCAAATTCCTGATATTGGCCAAGCTTAACTAAAAAATTCATATGATGTATGTTAAATATTACTTGTAATCTGCATTTCTCTGATTTCCTTTTCTAATGCAGTTAATTTGAAAGTCTCTTGAGCTCTTTTTTTTTTCAAGTAAGTATTGTTTTTGTCTTTTTCTATCAATTAAATTATCTGGTATAATAAAGTTAGGCATGATTGAAATACAGAAAGCAAATATGAGCAAGAAAAGTTTTACTGATAAATATGACAACTTAAAATGGGGTATTGTATAGTATACATGTAAATTTTGCTTTTTATAGAGTTGGCGTTCCTAAAGGTGCTAAAGGCTCACCTGTTAATGCTTTGCAAAACAAGAGAGCACCAAAACAAGCAGAGAGCTTTGAAGATTTGAGGAGAGACGTCTTCAATATGTTCTGTTACCTTGGTCCTCACCTTTCTCACGATCCCATTTTATTCGCAAAAGTGGTGCGCATAGGCAAATCATTTATGAAGGAGGTTAGTAAGAATTTTTTCTTCTAAGTAGAAAATTAAATTTTGGAATAACAATGTTCTGAGTATATTTGTGGTATGTGTATCTCTAGAAATAAATAGAAAGTGAACTCTAAGAAAAGGTTATTGAGTAAGGTTTGGGGAAAGTCCATTGTATCCTATTCATTCATTCATTCATTTGCCGAGGCAACCCTTGGTTGAGCTCACAGATTTCGAGGACCTTGTCAGCTTACAATTCCTTATTTTTTACTTTTTTGCCTACTGGACCTAGTCGTCCTAGGTGGTCTCCCATCCAAGGACTAACCAGGCCCAACCCTGCTTAGCTTCCGAGATCAGACAGGATTGGGCTTGTTCAGGGTATCATGGCGTAGACCTAACCATACATAATATAATTATATCTATATAACTATGTATAGATCTTAAATCTAGCTAGATTATTAGTCAAGCCCCCTACATAGGAAAACATGCTTTGGACAAGTGAACATTTTTTGAATTCCCTTATAATTAGTGGTTAACTCAGCATTTTTCCCCCTTTCTTTTGCTCAGTTATTTTCTTGGCTGCTGTTTTGAACCATTGCCATTATTTGTATGAAGTCCCTTGAACCTCATACTGTCGAGGATTCATTATTTAATTTTTTAGTAAACTTTTTATTAAAATAGAGCATACAAAAAGTACGCAAACCATAATTGTACAGCTCAGTGACTTTTTCCAAACTAAATACCCATGTATCTATGACCTAGATCAAGAAATAGAGCATTATCAGCACCACAGTGTTTCCCTTGTACTCCCTTCTTATCACTACCCCAAGGGCAACCATTTATGCTATTTTTTTTAAAATCAGCTTTGAGTTATAATTTACATGCAATAAATTTCACCCATTTTAAGTGTACAATTTGATGAATTTTGACAAATGTATACAGTTGTGTATCCACCACCACAATATTTTCATCACCCCAGTAAGTTCCCTCTTGCCTCTTTGTCAGTTCCCTCCCTTCAGTTTTGGTTCCTGGCAACCACTGATAGGCTTTTTCTAGTACTTCATATAAATGGAATTGTACAGAATGTACTGTGTTCTGTCTGGGTTCTTCCACTTAATGCTTTTGAGATTCACCCAAGTTTTTGCATGTGTCAAAAGTTCCTTTATTGCTGAGTACTGTTCATTATATGGACATAACCAGAGTTTATTCACCAGTTGATAGGCATTTGGGTTGTTTTTGTTGGGAGCTATTATAAATAAAGCTGCTCTGAATATTCTTGTACAAGTCTTAGTTGAGGGGGGGGGGGCGCGGGATCCGTCACATGTTTTGTTCTCTCAGGAATGAGATTTCTGGGCCATTTGGGTAAGTGTATTTTTATCTTTTTGCCAAATTGTTCAATGTGTATGACCATTTTGCATTCCTGGAAGCAATGTTCAGTTGCTCCAGATCCTCATCAACACTTCGTATTGTCAGTCTTTTAAATTTTAGTCATTCTAATGGGTGTGTTACCTATTGTGCCTTTAATTTACATTTCCCTGATGATCAGTGATGTTGAGCATCTTTTCATGTTTTTATTTGCCATTTGTAGTCATCTTTATTGAATTGTCTATTTAAATCTCTTGCCCATTTTTAATTTGGTTATTTGTCTTTTATTATTTTTCAGTCTGATTTGCCTTTTCATTTTAAGTCTTTGAAAAGTAAAAATTTTTAATTTTAATTAATTCCAATCTAGTACTACTTTTATGGTTTGCTCTTTTTGTTCTAAGAGATCTTTGCCTAATTCAAGGTCTTGAAACTGAAAAGAATAAAAAATATCTTTTCACTTGTAAAACAAGGCAACCAAAAGCATCTAGAAATTGTTACAATGCAGTTCTTTCCAGTGTTTGGTGATTGCCTCTAATTTTAATTTTTGACAACAGTAACTACACAGAAAATTTTACACCTGAAATATTTGACTTGGCTTTTAACACTTAGCTGATAGTGTTTTTAATGCTCACAAATTTACTTTCTGTAAAGATACTCTGAGGAAATCTGTTAAGTAGTTTAGTATAGATATCATTTATTGTATAACATTCATATAAAGAGGAAATATAATTGTTTCATTACCTTGATGCTTATAGTCTGAAACGGGTGAGTCTTGTTAGTTAACTAGTGCTTGTTCAGAGAAAAAAAGGTTGTGTCTTTCCCAGTGCATCATATTGGGAAGCATGTGAAGTCAATTTGTCTCATTGTCTCATTACTGGTGATGTTAACATTGATCACTTGGTTAAGGTGATGGCTGCCAGGTTTCTCCACTGTACAGTTACTTGTTTCCCCTTTGCTGTTGTTTTTTAATTTTTTTTTACCCTGTCTTCTTCCTCCCTCCCTCTTCCCCTCTGGTAACCTTTTGTTGTTAATATGTATCTTGTGAGGAGATATTTTGAGACAATGTAAATAGTCTTTTTCATCTTACTTTCACCCACCAATGCCATTCTTTTTAATTGAAAATCTTAATGTTCATGTCTCTTGTTCTGAAATTGTTTGGCTACAAGTATCATAAACTTATAAGCAGGAGAGAAAACATCTAACTTGTGGAAGTGTCCTCTACATAGACATGTATACAGATATACGATATTGTTACCAAGATACGCAGGTACTAGAACTGTCATGTTGTCCTTCTCCGCCATCTCCATTGCAGCCCTCCTTTACCTCTGCTCTATTACATTTGTACCTGATGTCTGCCTCTAGCTCCAGCCTCTATTTTTGTGGGGCAGAAGGGAAGAGAAAAATGTTTATTTTGATCACAATGTGGGAAGAAATCTGTCTTCTCTTATTGCTAAGGTTGTGGTAGGAATCTGATCTGACTTAGAATTTTGGTTTCTTTTACCCATAAAAATATTTCACTGTAACAAATCATTTGCTCTCTATTTAAGGTTTAAAGAGTTTTGTTGCTAGGAATTTGACCAGGGCTTATAACATTACTTTTAAAGGTGGAATATGACCTTAGTTCCAAATAATGTATTTACAGTTAAACTTCAATAACAGATCTCTCATTTATAAGTTTGATGTTGCTTTATGTATAAATTATGCATATTTTTAGAAAGTAGCTTATATGCTTATACCAGCTATCACTTAACAGACTAGTCTTCTGGCTTATAGTTATTTGTAATTATCACACTGATTGTGTTTGCGTGTGTGTATTTCTTAAATATGAGATAGGTAGTATATAGGACTCTCTAGTATAGATAGGTCCTCGAATAATGTCATTTTGTTACATCAATGAGGTGCCATAGGAACATAGTTCTTGTTAACATTAATTAGCCTACAGTAAAATTGGTTTCATTATATGTTGTTTCGCTTAAAGTCATAGAACCTATCAATGATGTTAACTGAGAACTTACTGGATAGTAATTCTCAAACTGCGTCAGAATCATCTGTAGGTCTTCTTAAAACACAGATTGTTGGACCCCATCCTCAGAGTTTCTGATTCAGTATGTCTGGGGCGGGACCTGAGAATTCGCATTTCTAACAAGTTTCCAGGTGATGCTCAAAGACTAAACTTTGAGAACTTTTTTTTGTTTGTTTATTTTGAGAACCGTTGTTCTAGTATATTAACTAATTTTGGTCTTTATTTCAGACTTAAAAGAGTGGCTCTATAGAATATATGCTTAGGAATGGAAACATTTTACTATTTTTAATATTTTCTTTAATTGTAGAACACAACTTTAATGTGCTCACCTGACATACTTAAATGTTTTTGATAGTACTTACATACTTGAAGATGTGTTCCTTGGTGCTTTTTTGCATTCAGCCGATGTTAATGAATTAAGTTGTTTACCATAGTGGTAGTGAATACTGATCTATTACTCTATTACCCTATTCTGAGAGCTTTATGTGAATCAACACATTTAACTTTGTAAACCTGAAATTTTTCATAATAAAAATGTTGGTTGCTAGGGAGAGATTGTACTTTAGACCATTGATTCTAAAACTCTAGTTTATGAATCAGCTACTTTAGAATTTTGGCTTGATATTTCCTTTTTTTTTGTTTGGTTTTCATCAGCTGTTTAGGGGAGCTCCAGAGACTCTGTGATTCTGCTTAACTCCATTTACTTTTTTCCAGAATTGAAGATCTACCTTGGTTGTGTAGATTAGAGCTCAAAATTAATATTCCTTGTGGATGAAAGTACAGGGTTCAAGTACAGTGGAATTCATCATACTTGTGCTTAATTTATGTGAATGCAGCCATACTTGTTCTATCAGACTACTACTCAATGTTTACACCTAGGTGTAAGGGTGAAATTGGAGAAAATTTTTCTTTCTGTTTGGTTCAGTTTCTCAGGTGTCAGAGAGACCAAGTTTAATCCACAACACCTTTGCTACTGAACGAGCCTGAGCAGGGAAGAACTGTTAGGATGTTTATATTTGCACTTATATTGTCACTTATATTAATTGGTTTGAACTAAGGTCACCTTAGCTATTACTGAATATCTTCATGTGACAATTCTAATCAAGGTGTAGAATCATAGTTAAGGTAATAAATTATAAGTAGGATCTTAATTTTTCTCATTAGCTATGCTTTTAACCTAATGAGACTATAAACATCTAAGGATAGGCAGATATTAAGTCTATTAATAGGCAAATGTAGACACTGTACAAACAGTATAATTTTTAAAAGACTACTAACTATAATTTTCCTAAGTACATTTTTTAAGAGAAAAGTAGAATTTTTAGTGTGGACCAAAATCCACACTATAAACAATTGATTCAACCCCTGTGCCTCCTCTCAAGGACTGTTTTCTAAACTTGAACCTCAGTGTTCAGTTTCAGAAAAAAAAATTCAAATTATATAAAAGAGAGGTAACATTTAAAAATATTTGTGAAAACATACACCTCTTAGAGGTTTGGCCGTTTGTCTATAGAGGGTATAGCAGGTGCTATCAGATCTTACCCTATTCCTTTGGCTCTTATGCCAGGTCCTTAACATTTCAGTGTGTCCCAGCCCAGGTTTCAACTCTGGCACCTGTCTGCCTTTGAGGGCTTTTCTGGCCCTGGGAGCCTGCATGGTTAATGGAGGAATTGGTCACCTGGATGCTGGGGAACTAAATTACCTCTCCCTTATCTCCCCAGTTCTCAATCAGTGAAACAATGAGAGTTGTCCTCAGATGAGATAACCTTGAGATGTATTTTCACACAGGCCTTCAGAGTCTCTTATTGAAATTAAGCTCCAGTTACCCACAAGAATAATTTCCTACTGGTATTTCTTAGGATTACTTCCCAAACAAACGGTGCCTGAACTTGAACAGGGTCTGCTTCTGGGAGAATCTAAACTAAAATACAGGAGCATATTACTTTAAACAAATTCTATATGAAATCCTTAATTTGCCCTAATGATAGATTTACAGGGCAATTTTTGATTTTATAAAAGATTTCTATTATGAACTTTTTTTTTATTAGTTTGTTCTTTTTATTCCTTAGATTCCACATATAAGTGAAATCATATAGTGTTTATCTTTCTCTGTCTGACTTAAATACCTTCTAGGTCCATCAAAGCAATATCGTTTTCTATCCCCTTCCTTTTCATATGTAGGGGTCTTGTTTTCTTATTCTTTCAGCCATTCTATCTTTTGGTTGGAGCACATAATTCTTTTCCATTTAAGGTGCTTATTTATAGGAATGTAGTTGTTACCGTTCTTTATTCCTGTTTTTGATACATGTTTTTTCTTCTTAAAGAAGTCCCTCCAACATTTCCTGTAATACTGGCTTGGTGGTGATAAATTCCCTTTGCTTGTTTTTGTCTGATAAGCTCTTTATCTGTCCTTTAACTCTAAATGATAGCTTTGCTGGATAAATTATTCTTGGTTGTAAATCCTGGGTTTTCATCCTGTCGAATATTGTTTTGTCAAGCCCTTCTGTCCTGCATAGTTTCTTTTGAGAAATCAGCTGCCAGTCTTACAGGTGTTCCCTTATAAGTAATTCTTTTTTTTTCTCTTGCTGCTTTTAATATACTTTCTTTGTATTTAACCTTTGGCATTTTAATTATAGTGTGTCTTGGTGTGGGCCTCTTTGAATTCTCTGAGCCTCCTGGGATTTTATGTCCATTTCCTTCGCTAGGTTAGGGAAGTTTTCCATCATTTTTTTCTTCAAACAGCTGTTTAACATCTTGATTTTCTTTAGTTAAACTGATCAGATGAATATTTGCAACCTTAAATAGTGTCCCATATCCTCCTTAGATTTTTTTTATAGTCTTGGCACCTTATCTCTTGCCATTCTGATTGAGTGTCTTGAGTGGCTTTCCTGTCCTCTGGATAGATCATTTGATCCTCTTCTTTATTCACTCTGCTCATTTCATTTAATATACTTCTCATCTAGATAACATGTTCTTCATTTATGACTGGTCCCCCTTTACAATTTCCATTTCCATTTTTATGCTTTTTTTTAAATCTCTTTGTTAAAAGTTCTCATTGACTTTTTCTACACATCCCAAAAGTTCATTGAGCATCTTTATAACCAGTGTTTTGAACTCTGCATCTGTTAGATTACTTGACTCCGGTATATCTGGATCTCTGTTCTGTTCTCTCATATGGTTTCTGCTTCTTTGTCTTTGCATTTTGGCTGCCTTTCCGTGTCTGTTTCTGTGTACTAAGCAAAGCTCATAAGTCTCCCAGTCTTATTAGTGTGGATTTATGAAGTAGGTGTCCAGTGGCACAGTCCTGAGAGTGGTTCAGCTACAGGCCAAACTTAGCTTAAGCCTCTACCTCTCCGGAGCCACTTGTTAAGATTCAGCAAGCAATCCACAGATGCTGTGCTTATAGTTGCCTCAAAAGGCCACACCAGAAACTGAGGGCAGTTGCCTCCAGTGTGAGTGTAAGCAAGGAGCACCTGACTCGCTGAGGATATACCTGGATGTGGCATGAGTGGGACCGTGAGTTGGGGGAGGCGGGATTTCAGGGAGTCCTCTGGGTGGAGCGACCTTTGTTATCCAGTTTGATGACATCAGTGCTATGGCTGCCCTGTGTCCCACACATTGGGATAGCGGAGGGCTCAACAGGGAACAGTAGATACCAGCGGCACTTCTGTACCAAACGAGTCTTGCCTCGGCCCTCGCTCCAGTAGTATCTCCTTGTAAGTCCCTGGTGCCTCCTGAGTTCAGCTGAATTGGCACTGGTGCTCAGAGCGAGCAGATCTGTCACCATGGAAATCCGCTCACAGACACAGCCTCTTTAAGAAGCTTCTGCCGCTGCTGCAGCTTCACTCAGCAGCTCAGGAGCAAGCAAACCCCTCATCCTGGCCCCGTCCTACCTTCTGCTGTTGCGGGGTGATTTCTTAGATTTCTTCCTACTTGAATGGCTTGTTCATCAAGATTCCGGGCGATATTTCCTTGCTGCTGCTTCTTGTTTCTGTCATAACTTTGATTTGGTCTCCAGAGGAATGAACAGAGCCTCTACCATCTACGCCATTTTTTTTATCTCTATTATGAACTCTTTATAATTCTATGATAAAAAGAGAACCATTTAAATAAATCACATTCATATTCATTAAGTGTGCTGAATACTTATTTTTATATGCATCTTATTAGAACCATGCTTGTGTAAAACAAAGCACACTTTTGTATCATAACCAGTGTTTTAACCAAGTAATTACTTTTGAGTGGTGAATTTTATGAAACTGAGCATAGCTATTTAGCAGTTTGTTTTGTTTTCTATATTTTAATATTTAAACCACTCCCACAAGTCATTTACCGCAATTTGAATGCTATCCATGTGGTTAGTAGAGAAACAATGTGCTTTATTGTCTAAATTAGGACTCTTAAGATCGAAAGATTGTATTGTTATTTACCCATGTGCAAGAAACAGCACATGTGGTCATCCTGTGTGTAGGTGACCGTATATTATTAGTTCTTTGACATCTTAGGATGGATTTGTATTGACAAAATGAAATGTGATGGAAGATAGTACTTTTTTTCATTTAGTATCTTCCTGTGTTTTCATTAATGATGTTGTATCAACATTACTGGTTACCTTTAACTGTTTTTATAAAGCCTTAAGAGTTTCTTATTGAAAAATAAAAACAAAGTTTTGAACCAAAACATTGAATGGCAATTTAGTTATCTTTTCTTCAGACTTGATCAAGTCATGTTCCTGTAACTTTTAACCTATAGGTTATATTTTCCTATTTGTAAGTTATTTTGATGTGTTTTATCTGGATCCTTTCTAGCAAAAAGATTTTCCTCAGAGTAGTTTTAAGACATAAATGTGAAGTTCTTAGCCTAGTACATGGCATATAGTGACTACTCAAATGGTAGTTAATAAGAACAAGGAAAATATGGTGAAAATAGTGCTATAACTTACTTAGATGTAACTTAAAGTTCCAATTTAGTCACAATTCTTAATATTTTTCATTATTTTCTTTTCTGAGATAAAGTATAGTCTAAAGTAAAATTTGAAACATTCATGGGTTAGAGGTACTAAAAATAGAACATTAGTAATAAAAAAGTAATTTATCAAGTTGTAGCTATATCTTTTCCCATCCTTTATTTCTCGACTCTTCAGATGCCCCCTCTTAATGGACCTACATTCTTTTTGTGCCCAGTATTGTTATGCTGCCTAGTCAGCTGCTCAGTCTTTATAGGGCAAGATTGGAACCTGCTTGGGGCCATTTATAGCTGATGGTCTGTGTATACATAATTGTGAGTGCTCAATTTTATTCAAACTTAAAAATTCAGTTCCTACCAGTTATTTGGAAAGTGTAGTTTTGATCTTCATGAGTTCCTTAAAGATAGGAACTCCCTCCTGTTCATCTTTGAATTCTCAGTGCCTGACACATAGCAAATGAATGAAGGAATGAATACATGTCTTTTGTTTCTCTTCCTCCTTTCTTCCTCCCATTTTTTCCCTGGCCTGGCCAATCAGCAAAACGTCTAGTATTATCTTATGGGAATGGAGAATTTTATATTTACTCTGAA
This sequence comes from Rousettus aegyptiacus, assembly GCF_014176215.1. Lineage (NCBI taxonomy): Eukaryota > Metazoa > Chordata > Mammalia > Chiroptera > Pteropodidae > Rousettus > Rousettus aegyptiacus. The sequence continues at coordinate 76,871,842 of NW_023416312.1, read as the reverse complement.
TTAAAAAACAAAGTAAAAGCATCCAGGGGGGTGGAATGTGTCTTTATCTTTTTACCAAACAAAAGAAAATTACTTTTACCTGCATGTACCTCAATTTATTTTTTTGTTCATCTTTGTTATAATCAGCTTTTGATAGAAAGGTTTCTTACTTTTCTTCTAAATGGTTTCATTTTACTCTCTATATTTCTTGATTCCCCCCCCCCAAATTTTTATGCTTACGAACTCAAGATAACTGACATACAGACATCAGAACCACTTATAATTGTCTAGTAAGGGAATTAGGATAGCTTAGTAACTAAGAAAATGTTTTATATCTTTGGAGAAAACTATATGTGGCTTTTTAAGGTTTATTTAAATTGTAGTATCCTAGTAAAGAAGTACCTTAATTGCCTTTATCCTCAACTTAATGTACTCTTCCAATTATGACATACCCTTATTCCTGCTTCCCAAAGTATACCAGTATGCTGTCAGAATTACTCCCCACCCGAACAACCAAACAAAACAAAGGCAACTATCTAGTTTGTTTTCTGCTAGGCCACTCTTTCATACATGATATATGTTGACTTAATAATTGTTTCTGTGAAAGGGAACCATAACTTTTTATCCTGCTTATTAAAATGGATGTGATTGTGTGTTTTCTCATCAGGGTAATGTGGCAGTCGTGAATTAGTCTGAAATGAAACTACTGCACAGATGTGACACTTCCCTTTAGTTATGCTCATTAAATTAAGTAAACACGAAAACATATATGCACAAACTACCATTATCTGCCAAGAAAATAAGCTTTTTAGCTGCATATTGGCTTTTCCCCTCTTTCTAAATCCTACTTCAGAACTCTAGATTGTCCTTGAATATCAGTGCTTCAGTTGTCCTTTTGGCCTTTGCAAACTCCCCCTACCTTCCACCCGCCTACACACACACAAGTATTACTATTTCATTTTGAATGAATAGACAGCATTGTCAAACATGGCATTTGAGCTGCCCACCTGCAAATCATTGGTTTAGTATTGGCTGATTTTTTTTTTCAGTCTGTCCAAGTTAGGCAGTGGTTTTATCTTTGTCAGCAGTGTTGTTAATATTTTGGGCTTATTTCTTAGTGAGGACTTTAGTGGTGAATTAAAACATAGTTTTAAATTTCTTTGGGTTTAATTTTTTGTTGTTGTTGTTCCTTTAGTGTTAGATTTTTACCAGTTCTGTAGGGGAAAAACTAGAATGTCTAGATAGAAAAATGCATTATAACTAATTTATGCTGGCTATAATTTCATAATAAGTACTTTGATTAGTTTTGGGATGCTTTGGTTTGTGATAATGAGGTTGAGAAAATAGTTGGCTTATAAAATTAACATTTAAAACTCATGAATGTCACAAATGATTTGGAGATTAAAAATATAGATGAAATTTAAAAATGTTAATTGGTAATACTGTACTGGCTATATTTAAAACTGACATGTGTAAATAGTAAGGAAATAATTCACAACCATGTGCAAGTTAATTTTTTCAAATTAGAAACTAAATTGTAATGGCCTAATCTTAACCTTTTACATTTCATTTATAGTTTTTTTTTTAAATTTTAGTTTCAGTCTGATGGAAGCAAACAAGAAGATAAAGAGAAAACGGTAAGAGACTACAAAAATCCAATGTGTCTAATGTTTGCCTGAGTACAGTGTTCTGCAAATTTTAGTGTGGACAAGCTTTAGTCACCCGTGTGAATAATTATTTTATCTGTTACATGCTGAATATAGCTTTGGCATATTATACATTATCTTTTAAGATTGACAGCCTCCTGTTTTTTGAGGATTAGCATGTTGAAGAGGGAGGAGGGAAAATAAAAGTCCCTCATTCTCTTGCTGCCCCTTTCCTTTCCTCACCTCATTTGCTTTTTTAGATGGAGAAATACAAATAACTATTGTGAAAAGGACAGTGATAGTGTGGGGAATTACACATGGTGTGTTATGAGATCACTGAATGGCAGTTTTTCCAAGGCTGACATAAATTATTTAGGGGGTGGATTAATATGGACTGCTTACTGAAATAATTTTTCCTCCATTCTTCTTAGGAAGTTATCCTTAGCTGTTTGCTTAGCATTACTGACCAGGTACTACTTCCATCTCTTTCTTTGATGGACTGCAATGCTTGTATGTCTGAGGAACTATGGGGAATGTTTAAAACATTTCCATATCAGCACAGGTAAATATATAATATTTTTGTATTTTGAAGTACTATTCTAGTGTATTAACCTCTAAGTGTTTAACTTTTCCTAATTCTTCATCTCATCATTTTTTAAGATATCGTCTGTATGGCCAGTGGAAGAATGAAACTTATAACAGTCACCCACTTTTAGTAAAAGTTAAAGCTCAAACAATAGACAGAGCCAAATATATCATGAAGTAAGTTTTAATTTTTTTTCTTCTTATTAATCTAAAGTATTTCTGGATCTAATTTACTTTCTTTCAGCCAGCTTATGTCTGAGCCTCAATTTTGAGGAAAACCAAGAATATTTGCCAATAGTATAGCTGATTATATACTACAGATAGAATGACTATCAATTTTGGTGGTTTTTAGCTCATTTGACTACAAGGTTAGTTTTTTGTAGTTGTCGTATTTGCATAGCTATGAAATCTTATAAAAATCCTCTTTAGTGCATTATATTATAGGATGAGTTTTCTTAAAAAAGACAACCCACTGTGGTCTTTGCTTGATTTGCAGAATACATTTAATGGTTTGTACAAGATAGTCAAAATTCTAGGAATTTCCTCTGCTGAAAGTTATTATAATATATTTTTTTCTTTTTGGAAGATGCAGAACTATCTCCATAGGGTCAACTTTAGAAAAATGTCGATTTTTTATATGTGTGCTTTATTTTCATGTCATTAAAAACATGAGTGATGTTTTTTACTTCCTGGTAAAATGTTTGAAGTTTAATTACGAAAGTTATATACTTCAGATTAGTATTGGTTTAGATACTAAATATACTGCTGTATTGCAAGTGTTTTTAGCAACGCTATTATCATTTCTTTAACATTCATACAACGGTATGGTTATTCTAATTAAAAGTAGTATATTTCCTAGTTAACTAGATTTCACAGTTTGCAGCATTACTGTCTTTGCGTAATGATATTGTTCCTGGTCATGGTCTACTGGGAAATAGGTATGTGCACAATCACAGTCTTGTTTAATAGGTGCTGTTATACAGTATATATAAAGTTTTATAGGAGGATAGAGAAGAGAGTGAATTATTTTACCCTATGGAAGTTGGGGAAAGCATGGAAGGAGTTATTAAAACTGATTCTTCAGAAAGAGTTCTGGTCTTAAGAATTCCCCAGGTAGTTTCTAGCTTGACAACAAGAGCTAGTATTTATGGAGCCATTACTGTGTGTGCCAGATACCGAAGTGCTTTATATAGATTATTTAATAATATATTAAATATTAAATTTCTTGAATCTGTCTCTTCTATTCTTTACTGCTATTAATTTAGTTCTTTTATCTGGAGTATTGTAGTGACTCTTATTATCCTCTTTCTTCACAGTTCTTTGGTGACTAGTCATTGCCTACAAGTTATATGTCAAATTTTATGGTATAGTGATGTAAGAGACCCTCCATGACCTGTCCCTCCCTATTTCCTACTTCATTTCCTGCCAGTTCTACCTCCAGCTATACTAAGCCCACTTATGTTTCCCTGAATGTGCTATGGTCTCCTTTTCCTTTGCATATGTTTTCTTTGTTTTGTTTTGTTTTGTTTTTTCCTTACCACTTTTCTATCTCTGGAGACCTCATGCTCAGAGGGTGGGCTTTAATGTTACCTCTTCTGTAAAGCGTTTTGTAGCACATATTGCCAAGCATAATTGGTTGTTCTTTATTTGTACCACCACTGTCCCATACGCATATAGTGCTATCACACCCCTTGGGTACATTACTATGATCGTTTTTCTTTTCTTAATCATCTAATTTCTGAATAGTTTTAAATGATTTAAATTTCAGTAAATATAAAAAGGTTGACAGTAAAAAAGTCTCTTACCCTATTCCTCTGTCCACTGAGTCCTCTCAAAGGAAAAAAAAAAGTAGCCACTGTTTAGCTTCTTATTTATCCTTCCAGATACTTTTATAAATATACAAGGGAATACAAATATATTTCTCCTTTTTACACTATTGATAGTATACAGTAAGTATTGTTCCGTAATTTGCTCTATTTGTTTAAGAATATAAACATTTAATAAATGGTTTTAAATCTGTTTTCCAAGCTGGACTGAATGTGAGGGCAGGAGCTGTTATTCATCTTTTTTCCCTTTTTTTTCTTAGCACTTTGCCTGTCACAGAATATGTGCAGAACTTTTTAAGTACTTGGATTTTTGTTATATTTTTAAGTTATGACTATTTCACCTGGCTTGAACAATATGATATTGATATTGATTGAACATTTTATGTTGAGAATGGAATGTATTAATTTACTACTTGTGGAATCTCACAAGTTTTGATTACTGTTTAAAACATGAGTTTGCTATAGGGCAGCCAATAATTCATTCTACTGATACTCACGGATTGTATTCCATGTGCCAGACTCTATGGTAGCTTGAGGGGAAGGCATAATCAAGAAAGTATTCCTTTTATTTTTGTTTGTTTTTTTCCTTCTTGGTGGTGGAGGCAAAAGGGAACAGGATAAAAAGTGTAGAGAGGAAGAGTTAGCTTTGGAAAGTAGGAAGGCCACTTGAAATAGTAGGGTTGGAAATAGGGACAAGTGGTGGTAAGTTTGAAGGTGAAATGGAGTATAGCCAGAGTTCGAAACTGATAGGTGTCTCTTCTGGTGAGGGGAACTGGGCCAGGGTGAATGGAAAGATGAAGCAACTGATGATGGAATAATTTTGATTGATGGGTCAGTTTTTTTCATAAGAATCTTCTTAAGACAATTATATCAATTTCTCACTTCCAGAGTGGTCAATTCCTTTAGCTATTAGATGAATTGGTTATTTGCTTCATTATATTTTCATTCTAGAAAGCTTCCTGTCACTTCTAAGCTTTTCAAGTTTCAATTTTCTATATTTATTATGTCATAATTTCATCAGAAGAGTTTAAGATGCTTTTCATTGTTTTAAATTGCAGGCATTCATAGATAAAAATTTCCAGATTGTTAGTAAAAAAAATACTGAGCAGAGGAAGATAAAGAGGAAGGAAAGGAATAGAATTGATTTTTCAAAAATTATTTACTTTTAATGTGAAAACCAGAGAACTAACTGTATCAAGGAGTACAGCATTAGCTATTACTCTGTTAGGGTCACTGAGACAGATGGCATGAGGCATATATTTCATTGCATTACACTAAATTGGTTGGATATCTTAATTCTTAAATTAATAAATGAGCCCTTCTAAATCTAAAATAACTATGATTCTCTATAAGAAGAGTTTTATCTACTTGTAGAGTACATTAAGAGTTTTAAAGCTTTATTAAACTTTACTCTAAAATGGAAATGTATATATTATAAATATTAAGTATTAATCCAAAATCTTAATACCCTCTGGGAGAATGCCTAGTCAAAATATCCCAAGTCGTAGAGTAAAATCTGTGATGAATGTGATTGTTTACGTGGATCCATTTCGAATATTTGGGTAGGAATTGTTGTTTTCATGATGTAACAAAGCTATTATGAAGGAAATTACTTAAGATGATCCCTGTCGCCTTTTCTTCTCCCCCTGTAGGCGTCTTACTAAGGAAAATGTAAAGCCTTCGGGAAGACAAATTGGGAAGTTGAGCCACAGCAATCCAACCATTTTGTTTGATTATGTATGTTTTGAGGTTAATATTATTTTAAGGGATTTTTCTTTTTGTTGTTTTTGAGTCAGCACAAGTGGAAATGAAATGATGTAGTTTTAAAAATGGTAGTTTTATGGAAAAAAAACCTTTAGCAAATGAAACATTGTATGGCTATTCTAAAAACAAAACAGCAGATAATATTTAATACGTCGATTTACTTTCTAGTGATATTTAACAATGCTCCTGTTATAAACAATAACATTATCTTGTTTATCACATTTTGACTTAGAAACATTAATAGATTCATTATTTGATCTTAGTTGTTAGAAACATTTGAATAACATTTCATTGTGATTTATATGTAATACTTCCATTATTTAGAAAGAGATTTCTAAAACATACTTGACATGAGATTAGGTTTTATAATTCCAAAATTCAGCTTTAGATATCCTGGAATGATATATTCTAATTGGAAAATGTAGCTTAGGAAAATATTTTCTAAGGAACTAATAGGCTAGTAGGTTTTATATAAATATAAAATGGAAGGAAACTACTTTTGAAAAATGAAGAGTATAGCCATTATTTAGTTAGCACAGTAGTTCTCTTGATTAGTTAATACCATCTCTTCTTTGTTGCCGCCTTCCAGATCTTGTCGCAAATACAGAAGTATGATAACTTAATAACACCTGTAGTAGATTCACTGAAATACCTCACTTCATTGAATTATGATGTCTTGGCCTGTATCCTTTCAAGTGAAGTAGTACGTACATTTCACATTTCATAGATACTAGTGGTGAATGTTTTACTTTCATTCTAAATTCCTTTTGTAACCATCTGAGGTTGATTCAGTTGGCTGATCTGAAGGTTGGCCATTCAGGAATTTGTGTGCGTATTTGTATTGTATACAGGGAGAGACAATGCTACATTTATCAAACATCTTGATATAGGTAGAATCTGTTTTGCTTGCTGAAAGATGGAAAAGAGGGTAAAGAAGGAAAGTTGGTATTATAGTGACTGTATTTTTCAATACTTTATAATAACTTGAAGCTAACAATTTAGTTTTTTTCCAAGATGTGGCTTTTTGTTGTTGTTTTAAGGGTCTTTGTTAGAAATATAGTGACTTAAAATTTTTTCTAAATGTATGAAAGATTGTATCATTGAAGCTTTAGCTAATCCAGAAAAGGAGAGAATGAAACATGATGACACAACCATCTCAAGCTGGCTTCAAAGTAAGTATTTTTCCAAGGATGAAATTTCCATCTGTTGTAGCAACCATGCTGTGTATTCTGTTATCTGTGCTAAGAGTCTGTTGGCAAGAGCTCTTGAAAATCTCTAGTCACTCAGCTTTTTCTACAGAGTATTTAAGTTCTTGGCTGTGTAAGGAGGTTCATATAGTACTTATTCATTTTCCAACTCAAGAGGCCAGTATTGGCTATGATAGAATTTGGGCAAGTATTACTGGGGAGATAAAAATTCTTTTCTATTATTTTAGAGGAATTAATTTTAAGGGAACTAGTCTCCTTTCATTTCCATCCTGAGGCTCCAGTCTTCTTAAAAGAGTAAACCTTGGTTGTTTAATAAAAAACAAACAGAAAACCCAGCCTTTAAAAAAAAATTCTTGTACCTTTGATTTCTAGTAGACAGTTCCCTTTTCTTTGAACTTGTTGTGTGTGATTGCTGAACCTTGCAATAACTCTTCTTTGCCGTTTAAAGTCTGAAATCTGTAACTTATAAGTCATACGCATAAATTCTTTGGGAATTAGGTTCTTACTCACTGTATTAGCCTTATCTTTTGCCCCTACTCAATATTCTAGGTTCCAGTAATACTGAATTTCTTACACTTTCCGTGGCCTGTTTGCACATTATTCCCTCTACTTGGAATACCTTTCCATGCCAACTCCTCTCCTCCATCATATCTTAAGATTTCAGCTTAGAGGTCACATTCTTCAGAAAACTTTCTCTATTAACATTCCCACCCAAAAGTCAATTAGGTGCCCCCCTTCTGTACTCCCATGGAACTTTTTATTCATTATAGTAATTTCAGTTTACTTTTCTGTATCCCTCACTAAACTATAATCTCCTTGAGGGCAGGACCTGCGTTTTGTCCATTATCCTTTAGGTGCTCAGCAAATAATTGTCAAAAAGACTACAGATAATCTATTTGACTTTACTAGGATCTCCTCCTCTTGACTTGGCTGGGTTTTCTTTCTATTCATGATGTGATAATGACTATAGGTTAAGATGGTCTTTTGTCTGCTTCTTGGTCTAGCAATGCTTTACCTGCTTCCTTGCCCTTCCACAACTAGTAGCATATTTCCAGATAAAAAGAGATTTTTTTGATACATTTGAGGGGCAGGTGTTTTGTTTACTGAGTGATCTCCAAGATTTTGTTGTGGCCTAATTAATGTCATAGGCTCTGGAATCAGGCCATATAGATTTGAATCACGGCTCTACCTCATACCAACTATGTGACCTTGAGAAAATTAAATGTTCTAAATTTTCATCATTGATAGATTTATATGAACATGAGATGATTATTGTAAACATTAAATGAGGTAGTTACATAAAGTACTTAGTATAGTGTTTGGCATATATATGCCCAATAAATATTATCAGTTATAAAATTCCATTAAGTAGCATCAGCAATGTAATGATTTCCCACCTCATTTTGTTTTAGAAATTGAGTTAGTTGAAGAAATGACACTTAATATTGTATTTTTTGTTTTATGAATTGTTTTTAAAAAGTCATTTTATTTTTAAATTTCATATAGGTCTGGCTAGTTTTTGTGGTGCAGTTTTTCGTAAATATCCAATTGATCTTGCTGGTCTTCTTCAATATGTGGCTAATCAGCTAAAGGCGGGCAAAAGGTATTTATAGCAAATTATATGTAAATGATATTGAATAGAGTACTTCTGGTGATGATGGGATATTAAATTACTGTTATCCTGAAAAACTGTTTGTTGATTGTAGGCTTAAGTAGAATAGTTCTTCACTTATTTATGTGGAATTCTTTAATTAAAATAAGTTATAATTTAATACACAAATACTTATTTTGCATAATGAAATTAATGTTTGGCTATATATGTAGCTCTCAAAAGACTAACTCATTTTGACTACCTGTTAAGCTTTTGAATAAATGGTTAATATGGTATATTGTAAATCCTCTTATGACAAAAGATATTTCACTATTGACTATGCTACTGAACAGTAATTGGCCTTTACATTAAACATTTGGTAGGAACATGTTTATTTTGAGGAATTCTTTTTGGAATTTGAGCTTCAGACATAAAGCTTACATATGTTTTGGGCAGTGTCACCTTTTCTTTACAAATATTGAGTTTTATCGTTCTGGACCAATATCAGTAATTCTTGACTTTTTTTTTTGGTTTAGAGAAAACTTTAAAAAATAATATTTAGACTCAGGATTTTATCAACATATCACTTACTCTATGCTTATCTGTCAGTCATTCCTATACATTTTACTCTTCTGTGGCTATAGGTCAGGAGAGCATGTTATTTTTAAATCTATAAATCAGTTTTCTGTACCATGAATAGTTTTTGTGACCATATAATTAAAAGATAGTTTAAAGAAAAATTAAAATAGTTCATTGGTACTTATCATATACTAATTTCTATGAGGTTTTTTTTTTTTCTTCAAAGACTGTTTAGGGAAGACAAGGCCAGTTGAGAGAATAAACATTAAGAATCTTAGAAAACTGTTCTTTTGTCTATTGACTTGTGCCTTGAGTATGTCTAGCTTTACCATTGGGAAAATATCTATATTCGTTTGGAGGAAAGAATGCTTTCACTTTATCTTCATTACTTAATTAAAGAAGATTTTGGAAGTCATAAGTGTTATTTCCATTGACAGTCCTAAACTTTGAGAATTAAAATGTATGACTGTTGGCACAGTAATAAATTGCTTAAGGCTGGCCACTAAACTGTCATCTTAGGCTCAAACACCATAACTTAGAACTTCCATTCCATTCCTTTTTTCCTCCCTTCCTCCCAAGTGTGCATCATTGTTTAGAGAGTTGACTCTATTGCCATTAAAGTATATATATTAGCCATCCTGTACCGGAGGATTAAAAACTGCTGTGTAGGACATTATTGGGTCAACTGATAAAAATGAAATATGAACTGTAGATTAGATAAAAGTATTGTATCAGTGTTAGATTTACTAAATTGATCTATGCTGTGGTTGATGTAAGAGAATAGCGGTTTTCTTAGGAAATACACTCTTAGGAGATATATTCTTAGGAATTCTAGGGGTAAAATGTACCCCTAAGTTGATGTTGCTTACTAAGTAAGTTACTCTTAAATAGTTCAAAAGTGTGTGTGTGTGTGTGTGTGTGTGTATGTGTGTGTATGTGTGTGTGTGTGTGTAGAGAGAGAGTGAGAGAGAGGGGAAGGAGAGAAAACAAATGATACAAATGATAAAGTGAGAAATAGTAAAATGTTAGGTGAAGTTGAGGTAAAGGGTATACATTGGTGTGCTTTATATTATTTTTATTTTTGCATGCTGTCTGTATGTTTGAAATTATTTCTAAGTAAAAAGTTAAAATAAACATAAACATATTACCTGGCCCAAATATTTTTCAGTATAGTTCTAGGAATGCAGTTTTTCTTTAAAAACAGCTTTAGCCCTCTTCCCCTCAGTTTTATATACGGATTATTTAGGGATTTTATTAATTATAATATGTTGTCACTGTTATGTGGAAGTTTCAACTATAGACTGTTTCTTATTTTTTCTAAATAGTTTTGACTTGCTGATATTGAAAGAAGTGGTACAAAAAATGGCAGGAATAGAAATTACGGAAGAAATGACAATGGAGCAACTAGAGGCCATGACTGGTGGAGAGCAACTAAAAGCTGAGGTGAGAATTGCTATTTTTTTATTCACTTTTTAAATTCAAAGTGTATGCATGCTCATATTATAAAGAATTCAAACAATACATAACTACCTTTTTAAAAAGGTGAAACGAAGTATAAAAGAATATAATTAATACATCTGTAAGGGAAACAAATATCAAACCTTTTGTGGTCCTTGATATCCTAACTGACATAAACCTGAACATAGTTATTCCATTGTTGAATCTGCTCCACACCGAATAAAGAATAATTGTTTATAAGAGACTGTAAAGTAGAAAATGTAAATTATGCAGAAGTTTCAAGACAATTGGCAGTTATCTTTAAACCAGTGACTATAACCAGTATTCGTGTCACAAATGTAAATTTATAAGAAAAGGAAGGGTATAGGCTGTATGAATTTTTTATCTTCAGGGTTGTAAGTGAACTTTCTCTGTCTTCTTCAAATCAGATGGCATGTGTTGTGTATTGTGCACTGGTAAATTTATATTTTCTCTTGTGCAGGGTGGTTATTTCGGCCAGATCAGAAACACTAAAAAATCTTCACAGAGATTAAAGGATGCACTATTAGACCATGATCTTGCTCTTCCTCTCTGTTTGCTTATGGCTCAGCAGAGGAATGGAGTAATTTTTCAGGAAGGTGGAGAGAAACATTTGAAACTTGTGGGAAAGCTCTATGATCAGGCAAGTTGAAGTGGCTTTTGTGTTTATATGGATTTTTTAAATCCAGATAATGGCAAACATAGAATATTATATAACTCGAAAAATGTCATTTTGCACATCATGTGGGTGTGAAATAGCTCTAATGTAAAATAGATATTCCAAAAATGTGGACGATTTCTGTGTAAAATTATGATATTTAAGTGATGGCTATAGGAGATGTAATAATATGTATAAGGTTTTCAATTGAGTAGATAACTTCAAGTTGTTTGTTCTGTCTTTCCTGATCTCTGTTAATCTGGAATTTCAAGCACAACAAAGTAGATTGATCTTTATTTGTGAAATATATTTATAAATATTAATCACCAAAACCTATGGGCAGCCTACAAAATGTGTTTATCACTGTGTTACAAGGAAAAAAAGATCATATATATTTTATAAAGTTTTCATCTTTTAAGGGCAAGGAGATTGACTTTTATATACATAAAATTGTTGTATGTGACTCAAATAACATTCTGTTAAAGGTGATAAAACAATAGCTTGGAACTTGAGGCCTGGTTGGTACTAAAGCCTTTGATTAGTCAACTTTTCAGGACCTCGTCATGTTTTTTGTAATATGATTATGTTTGTAGATTGTCTCTAAAGTTCTTTCAATTTGTAAAATTTGAATTCTTGTTAATCAGAATATTGTTAAAATGGCATCCTAATTATTTTGGAAAATGTATGTTTTTTTTAAAAATGATAGCACATCCGTGTTTTTTGTCTTATTTTTTAAATTTAGTGTCATGACACCCTGGTACAGTTTGGTGGGTTTTTAGCATCTAATCTAAGCACAGAAGATTATATAAAGCGAGTGCCTTCAATTGATGTACTCTGTAATGAATTTCATACACCCCATGATGCAGCATTTTTCCTGTCTAGACCAATGTATGCACACCATATTTCAGTAAGTATAAATATCTTTGCTTCCATTCAAGAATGATTCCAAACTACTTTAGCTGTTTTATTTGTAAATGCATTTTACTTTGAAATAGATATAGATATGTCTCTTGGAGAGTTACCGTTTTGTTAATACTCAGCTCTGAGCAGTGTATAATGCCCTCTTTAAAAGTAAGTCATAACTAGTTCTATAATTTTGCTGTTACTAGCCACCAGTTCAGGTTGATGTCTTATGGGCTTTCTAGAACTATAGTTCTCAAACATTAGTGTAGATGAGAATTACCAGGGAAGCATCTTAAAAACTCAATCTCATGTCCCTAAATTTTAATTTAGTAATTCGAATGGTACCTGGGAATTTGTTTCATTTACTTTTTAACAAGCACTAGATGATTCTAAAACAGGTGAATGTGGTATGTTATTCTGAGCAACACTCCTGTTGAATAGGGTCCTGTTTCATCAATGACAATATTCCTGTCGGATAGTTGACTTGCTGTTATCGTACTGCCTTGAAGGAAATACGGACAGAAAGACTTAACCAATCCCAAACATTCTAAAAACTCTATCGTCTCTGTTGTGTAACTCCTCGGAAAGGTGTATCTAGGGTTCTTGTTTTATTTCTCTCCACCTAAATGAAGCAATTAAAAACAGAAATCAACAACAAAAGCAATCTAGAGCCTTCCCAAGCAGGCTATTCCAGTGGTGATTGTATTCAAATTCAAGTAAGGATGTGGGAGAAGAGGAGACAGCCCTCTGTACTGTGTTCTGACACCTAGACTTTTCTTTGCAAAGCAGTGACCTAATGGGAATTCACATTTTTCCTTCAGGGCCATGGTCAGTCCTCCACTTTGACTGGAGTTCCAACATATTCTTCATTTTAGTGTAGACTTGGATTCTGGCCCTTCTGTTTATTTGTTGTTTGTAAGTCTACTGTACAGGTTTCACTACAGATTTTGGGGGAAGATCTTGGTCCTTATCTTAAATTAGGATCCCATTTTTGTTTCCAGCTGGGATACAGGGCTCTGTAGTAGAGGCATGGAAAAAGTGCTGATCGATCATTTAAGAGACCATCAGCTCTTAGTGTTTACATATCAACTGCTATGGTCTCACACCTCCATGTAACAACTAACTGAATGTTAAATGATTTAATTATCACCGTATTAGCATTATGATGCTATTTTGTGCTATACTCTTTAGAGGGTAAAGAGATAAGGGAAGTAAGATTAGGCCTTTTCTTCTCCTTTAGAATCTCTCAATCCAGAAAATTGTATGCTCTCTGCATAGTTATGTCTTCTGTTGTCGCCCCACCCCACAGTAGATCAGTCTCAGCTATACAACAGGGGACCTGATTTCTTGAAGGACTGAGGTGGGAGAATTTCTTCTTCTCAGGAATTCTGACCTGCTCTTTGCTATACTGAGACGAGAACACAGTAATCAGCGATATTGAACCCTAGCAAACAGGAACACCTGGTTGCCTGAGGTTGGCTGAACTTTTCCAGGTCAGAAAATGGAGCAGGTCATTCATACCAATAGCTACCTTTTCTGTAGCCTGTATAAAATATTAGGTCTTTGTCATTTAAGAGATACAAAAATCTAAACAGAAATGTCATTTCCTTCCCTCTCTGGGTTGAAGAGGAAAACAGAAAACTATACAGAGGTGGCTATACAGTCAAGTCAGGGATGAGCCACATGCTACCCTCTGGAAAGGGAGTTCCGTGGCAACTTTGGTTGTACTGGATGGTATCCAACCTTCTCCAGGGATTCTTGGTTTTGCTTCTTGGGTGAAAGCCTCTCTTGAAGAGCCTTTGATAAGAGAGTTTGAGTATTGGAGGTCGCTTCCATAAATTGACTACCAGCAGGCTCTCATAGGAATAATTTAGCCAACCAAACACTGCTCAGATTGTTGGGCCAACAAGACCTTTTTGAACAGTAATGAGAAGTACAGCAATAACTATTGATATCAGTTCTATCCCTAGATCTAGTTCTCAAGGTGACTTGAGATGTAGACCTATTATGCCTCTCCATTTGACTGAAGATGTGAGCTTGACGAGGGAGTTAAACTGACTTTAGACAAGAAAATATTCATCTAGGTAAATATGAAATGTAGGTGTCTTTTCTGATCAAGCCTATTTTTTTAACTAGATAGGGAATAGTGGGATACCTAGCAATAGAATTCACAGATTCAGAATCAGAGGATTGGAGAGACAGGGGCTATCATATAACCCTCTCATACCTATAACTTGATTTCCAGTTTTTAATTGCTGAGACCTACTTTGCAACATGGATGTGAAAGAAAAGCTTTCCCCAAGTTAATAATTTAGATCTCACCCAAATCAGTTAGCTAAGCTATCTTATACACGTAGTTTCAGAACTATTTTATCCTGTTTTTTTTTTTTCTTAGAACCTTAGCGGATGTCATTCTGCTCACATATTAGTTACCATCAGTAGAATTCACTTCAAAAATTTAACCCATTTCCCATTTTCCCTGAGAATACTCTCCGGCAGCACTTGTGGCTGCAGTGTTTACCCCAAGATAATTCGCGGATTACAGTCCTAGCCTTACCCCTAAAGTTTGCCACGAAATATCTCGCTTTTATTATTATTATCGTATCGCTCTAATATTATTGATATTCTTCGAAAACAAATGAGATCATTCTATTTATAGCATTCTGCTTTTAGTAGTGGTATTTCCAATTACCAAATATAGTAATTCTCATTTGCTGAAAATGTCAAATCCTAGAAAACATGGCATTTTTCCACTTGATATTAACATTATTCTTGAACAGTTGTTAGCCGGAGAATCATTTAATGAATCTGATTTATGTATACATTTCCGTTACATTAGGATTAGAGGCAAGTTCTGTTTAGAAATAACTCCAAGAACAGTTTTTATATTTTATTTTCACATTAAAAACCAGTCATTCACTTCCGTCTCAAAGAGTATGTTTATGTAAAATTAAATTAAAGCCGGCAGTGAGCTGCACTTTTTTCTCTAAATGGGAAATGGGTTAAAACCTTTTCTTATTCCAACTGCCTGTCTCTCAGGTCCCTGATGTAATTGAGACTTCTCTCTCATAAGTAATGTTCTTTTTTATCTTTGTCACCTGTGTGGTCTTAGTAGTTATCAGTGTGATCTCTAAAATGCAGATAATGAGAGACAAATATTCCCACTTCTAGAATAATTGTACAATTCTCAGAGCCTCTTAAGATGCAAAGAGTACTTGGTATGCCTTCAAGTCCAGTGAGCCTGGAGTATAGTGGCACTCAGGAGGGAAGGCAGCTGGACTATAAGGAGTTAAGACTCCTTCCTATCACGATGTAAAACCAAAAGCAGAATCTTTCACTTCTGACCTTGTAGTTCTGGGTTCCACAGTTAGCACAAACTGAATGATTTAAGTGTTTTTCTAACAAAGAAAAAGTTAGTTTTAGATGTCCTCTTAGGTTCATCTTCAGGGATGAAGCCTAAGTCAAACAAAATTTTCTGGGTCAGAGCTCTTTCATCCTAGAGACTGAAGGTCATGAGACAATAATAATCACTTGGTTATTATTTTCTTTTTGACATTTGGCATATACTCTGTGAACTAATATGTAGTTCTTCCCATTGTACTAACAGATTTTTTTTCTCATACGTTTAAGAGTATGGCCTTCCTCTGACCCTCCCCCCATTAGGATAAACCAGTCAGACCAAAAAAAGCTGCATTGTCAGTTCCCATACACTTTATACTCCAGTATACCATAACCATTCATAGAAAATCTCATTTAGCTTAGCATTAGGGTGACCAGTTGGTCCTGATTTGCCTAGGACTTTCCCAGTGTTAGCACTAAAGTCTTGCATGCCAGGAAATCCCTCAATCACTGGCAAACCTGAACAGTTGGTTACCCTACTTAGCAGTCTTATGATACTTTCTCATAACCTTTCTTAGCGTTGATGCTTCTTAAATGACAAATTGTAATAGCCAGTGGGAACTACATGTAGTGATAAAACATTCTGTCTTGGCTGGTTGTCACTAGTTACATTCTGCCTCTTTACTAGTGTTAAGACCCTGTACTTGGTTCCCATGAATATTTCAAAAGCAAGAGTGGAAACCCTGCATGTCCAATCTTTGATGCAGCAGTAAGAGAGAATAGGGTGGGGGGAATAGACCGAGGACACACATACCCTATTCACTTACTCAGCAGGTCAGATTCAATAAGTATCTTTTTGAAAGCTCCTAGTGCACACACAGGACTAAGGAGTGAGTGGAATAGCTTCCAGGGATGATTTACCTTAAAATGAATGTTAGTAAGAAATTAGAATTACTACAACAGTTTTGATTGGCCATCTTCTGATTCTTGAAAAGGGAACATAAGTTTTTACACTGCGAAAGTCAGTGCTATAAATTATGTGTGTGTTTACTTTTTATTTCTAGTCCAAGTATGATGAACTTAAAAAATCAGAAAAAGGAAGTAAACAACAACATAAAGTTCACAAGTACATTACATCATGTGAAATGGTGATGGCTCCTGTCCATGAAGCAGTGGTTTCCTTACATGTTTCCAAAGTCTGGGATGATATCAGCCCTCAATTCTATGCCACATTCTGGTCATTGACAATGTATGATCTTGCAGTTCCACACACCAGCTATGAACGGGAAGTCAATAAACTTAAAGTCCAGATGAAAGCAATTGATGACAATCAGGAAATGGTAAGTTTTTGTTCTGGTAGCTCAAGTACAATAACTTCATAGCATTAATTCAACATTACCCATACTTTCTTAAAGCTACAGTCTTATTGCTATATAGTATTTTCCTAAGTGGATTTAATGGTGATCTCTTAATGGGTAGGGGCAGGCACTTGCCAAGTCGTGGAAGTTTTGATCAATCCAAAGGTGTATGAGTTTGCTTTTCTACTGAGGGCTGTGTTAGCAACTTAAAATGATCTGTGACTCCAACTGCAAGAGCAATAGGAGTTCCAAAAAGAGAGTTCTTTAGGAGAAGGCTTTATTGAAGAGGTGAGTCTTCAGCTGTGTAGGTCTTAAAGCGAGATTAAGTTTGAAAATGTGGAGGCAAATTGGTTTTTACTCTAGAGTTTCAGCAAAGCTGTGAAGTTGTCCAGGGTTTAAGGAGATAACTTTTAATATAACAAATGGGCTTAGTGATAAATTTGGAATGGTTGGGATGTGGCCAGAGTATATAGGGCAGCGAATCTTAGAAAAGAGGACTTGATAAAATTGAGAGCAGTTTTGGATTTCTGAGCCAGAGCTTGATAATGATAAAGATGGTTCTTTAGAAAGATTATTCGTGGCAGCGGTATGAGGGATGCATTTTATAGGGGCAGGGACTGGCATTAGGCTGGAGATCAGCTAGGTGGCTTTTTGGGTAATTCATTGTGAAATACTGAGAGCATAGACTATGGTGGGGGTAGTGAGAATACACAAGACTTATAAACAATTGAGATATTGGAATGAAGGAGAAGGAAGAGTCAAAGATGACTCCATGCCTCAGACTTGGAGTACCAGTGTTGTGAGGGTAGCCTGTACGAAGATTGGATGACTTTGTCTTGAAATTGTTAAATGAAGGTGAGAGTACATCTAAGTAGACTCCTAAACATCCCTGTTGAAGCAATGAACATAAAATACCAGTATTTATCCCTTTTTGAGATTTTTAATTAAAATAAAGGGGGGTAATGTGCCTGTAGTTAGAAAAATATCTAACTTATACTTTGTAGCCTCCAAATAAAAAGAAAAAGGAGAAGGAGCGTTGTACTGCTCTTCAGGACAAGCTTCTTGAAGAAGAAAAGAAACAGATGGAACATGTACAGCGAGTTCTACAGAGACTGAAGCTGGAAAAGGACAACTGGCTTTTAGCAAGTAAGTTGGAATTGTTACATTCCTGTAACTGCTAAATTGCAAAAGCAAATCTTTTTAGCCTTGGAGGTGTTGAAGTGTATTATGTTTGTATTTCAGCTCTGTTCACTCTCCCATTCTTTGGTTATTCATTAAGGCAGAGTCGACTTCACATGTTCATATTTCTGGAGAAATTATAAATACAAAAGTATCCACAGAATGAAAATGAAAGTCTTATCCCAGGCCTTTTGGTTACAAACTATAAATAGTTTGTGGTTTTATAGCATTCTCTACACTAAAGTTAATATGTTGTCATGTTTAGTAGCCTTGAGGCACTTGAGGAAGAAGTTTACCACTTAATATATTCTTCCCTTATTTTTAGAATCTACCAAAAATGAGACCATCACAAAATTTCTACAGCTGTGTATATTTCCTCGATGTATTTTTTCAGCAATTGATGCTGTTTACTGTGCTCGTTTTGTTGAATTGGTACATCAACAGAAAACTCCAAATTTTTCCACACTTCTTTGCTATGATCGAGTAAGTTCTTTTTATTGCAACCTTTAAAAAAAAAAGTCTCACACAAAGATAGCGAAACATTCTAATCTATAGAGGTATTATTGTGTGTGTCGTTAAAAGCATGAACTCAAGAGCCAAGTGCCTGAACTTGAATCCTAGCTCTGCTACTTTCTAGCTACGTGATCTTTGGCAAGTTTTTTTAACCTCTCTGTGCCTCAGTTTTCTTATCTATAAAATGGGATGCTAGTACCTGCTTCAGAAGATTGTTGTGAGCATTAAGTGAGTCACTACACACAAAAGCACTTTGAATAGTTCCTGATACATAATAAGCACCCCTTGTTAATTTATTAACTCAACATTTGGGTTTATGCTTGTCATAATAGGTAGAACTCTCTTCTCCCATTTTTAATCTTCACCCCCTCATAAACAAAAAAAGCTTACACCTTCACAAATTCATTAAAGCAGGGTTGCTTTACAATATGGTTACCTTCACAGATTTTTGCCTCTGGCTTTTTTCTTAATAAATTACTGCATTTTGTGGTTTAAAATGCAATATATGTTACAGCATGCCAGCTGCCTAATTTCTAGTGTCTGTCAGCCTCGCCTCTGCTTACTGTCCCCCTAATCCCAGTAATATCTATGGCTAAATGTTTGTTAAAGAAGTTATAATGTAATAATAATGATAGTTTTTTTGTCATTGTAAATCAGCTTTCTTTATAAAAGTTTTTTGTTATTATTGCTTTATGAATGCTATTTCTTCACAAAAGCTAAAATCTTTAAAGGTCTATGGAATTGTGACTATAAAAGGAGAAGATACATTTTGACTAAACTTACCTGTTTAGTTTATTATGATTTGCTATAACACGATCTTTTAACATTTTGAACTAATTTTGATTTGTTTTTATTTTCCAAACATTTTTTTCCTATAGGTTTTTTCCGACATAATTTACACAGTTGCAAGCTGTACTGAAAATGAAGCTAGTCGATATGGGAGATTTCTTTGCTGCATGTTAGAGACTGTAACCAGGTGGCACAGTGATAGAGCCACATATGAAAAGGTATGACTAATAAGTAGGCTTATATTTTACCCATGCATATAGTGACCACTTCCAGTAATCTCTAGGTTAAAATCTCTAATTTTAAAAGGGAAGCTGAGTTTAAGATTTAGTTGTAAAATGATGTTAAAAATTTTAGCATAATTCATCCATTTTTAAAAAGTGCTATCTCAAACTGACAACGTTCCAAATTAGTATCATTGAATAAGGCAAACCTTTCTGTGAAAACTACCTGTCATTCAAATGCACATCATATTTTCACATGGAATCATTAGTCTACTTCACTTTCAGCCTCTGCTGTTTTGGGGGACAGAATTTTTCTTTAAAAGTAACAACCTTTTTTTTCTCCCTTAGGAATGTGGAAATTATCCGGGATTCCTTACCATATTAAGAGCAACTGGATTCGATGGTGGAAATAAAGCTGATCAATTAGACTATGAAAATTTTCGACATGTTGTACATAAATGGCATTACAAACTAACCAAGGTAAAAAAAAATGTATTTCTCAAAGGTGGTTTTTTCTTTTCATACATAGACTTTTATAATAATGGATCTTAAAATGTTTGTTGTAGGCATCGGTGCATTGCCTTGAAACAGGCGAATATACTCACATCAGGAATATTTTGATTGTGTTAACAAAAATACTTCCTTGGTACCCAAAAGTTTTGAATCTGGGTCAGGCTTTGGAAAGAAGAGTGCATAAAATCTGCCAAGAAGAAAAAGAGAAGAGGCCTGATCTCTATGCATTGGCTATGGGGTAACACAATTATACTTTAATGTGATTTATGAGACTAGATGACAGAAGGATTCTGAAGACTTTAAAATGTTTTACAGTGTTGAAGTTTATCTTCTGCCTTACTTCAGGAGATTATGGGAGATTATGCGATCATGTTCCCAAAGGCTGGTGAGAGTTGTCACTTCTGATTAACAGCTTCCAGTCTATACTGGATGACAGTTTCATAAGTCATACATAATATGTCTTGGTTTGGAAAAAATGTAATTTTATCATCGTTGGGTTATCAGATCTTAAGTAGTAAAAAAGTCATATTAGTTTAAGGATTAGTTTACATTGAAATTTTTGTTTGTTTGTTTATTATTTTTTTAAGTGCCTACAGCACCTGGTATTTCCAGGTGGTCTCCCATCCAAGTACTAACCAGGCCCGACCCTGCTTAGCTTCCAAGATCAGACGAGATCTGGCAGGTTCAGGGTGGCATGGCCGTAGCGAAATTTTTATTTTTAAGAAAGCAACTAGAGCTCTATAAAGACAAGAACTTACTGAAAATATTTTTTTATTCCTTGGAACCAAGTAGTGGAGTGAATAACTTGCTAATTTTATTCTTTTAAATCCCATGTTTGTGCTATTTGATTTGTATTTGTATATTTAAAAACTTTGTGCGACTTTCAGCTACTCTGGGCAGTTGAAAAGTAGAAAGTCATACATGATACCTGAAAATGAGTTTCATCACAAAGACCCCCCTCCGAGGAATGCAGTTGCCAGTGTACAAAATGGGCCTGGTGGTGGGCCTTCTTCATCATCGATAGGAAGTGCATCTAAATCGGATGAAAGCAGTACTGAGGAGACTGGTATGCTTATTTGTAGAAATTTATAAGTGATATGTTTTGTTTCAACAAAACTAAAATGTTTTGTATCACATGACAAGTAAAATGCTGGCTTAGTATTACTTTTATATTCACTAGGTAGTTTATAACTGTCAAGTAATCAATCCTTTGTTTCTTTCTAATTAATCTCTAATCCTTTTGCTGTGAAATTGTAGTTTACTTATATTTAGGGGCTTGCCAAATAAAACCTTACCTTTATTTCAGATAAATCAAGGGAGAGATCTCAGTGTGGTGTGAAAGCTGTTAATAAAGCTTCTAGTGCCACACCGAAAGGGAATTCAAGCAATGGAAATAGTGGCTCTAACAGGTAGGACAACTGTGCTTGCGATATGTCAAAATTCTGAATTCTTATTTGACTAATCTCTTTAGACATGAATGGAAAAGAGGGTAGTAGCTGAATACTATGGAAGTCATTTATGTTGGACTTTGACCTTTTGATGATGTCCTTACCATCCTCATTATGTTTTGTATGATGTTGAGACTGACTTTGTTTCCCTTGCTGGGATACGTAGGGAAAGGTAGGTGGTGAAATTGAAAAAAAAAAACATTTCGAGATTTAACGTTTGCTGTGGACAATCTGGATAAAGATAATCAACATAAGAGAAGCCTATACTGATTTAGATCAGTGATCCTGCCAGCCAAGTCATTCAGTTCCTGATAGTAGCACCCTTGGTTGGCTTTTGGCTTGTGGGGTAATGTTTGGTTGTTACCTTGTAGTCCTCATAGGTTATGAAAGTATACAAAGGAAGGGCTTGGCATCACTTTGATCATTCTTTTTAATCTGCTATTCATTAATTTGGTTATTATTTACTGGACAAAGAAATATTTCCTTTTTACTTGTCTAAAAGTTGTCTGTTAGTTTTCAAAGGGCATTCTTAGTTCTGTAATTTTTGAAGTCAGTAAGAAATCCTTACTGATTTAAAACGTGAAATATATTTTATGACTGTCTAAAAATCTTATATTTTTATTTTTAAATAGCAAAACTGTTAAAGAAAATGACAAAGAAAAAGGGAAGGAGAAAGAAAAAGATAAAAAAGAAAAGACTCCAGCTACTACTCCAGAGGCCAGGGTACTTGGTAAAGATGGTAAAGAAAAACCAAAGGAAGAGCGGCCAAATAAAGATGAAAAAGCAAGAGAGACGAAGGAAAGAACACCTAAGTCTGACAAAGAGAAAGAAAAATTCAAGAAGGAAGAAAAAGCTAAAGATGAGAAATTTAAGACCACTGTCCCCAATGTAGAATCAAAATCGACTCAAGAAAAGGAAAGAGAGAAGGAGCCATCCAGAGAAAGAGATATAGCAAAGGAAATGAAATCAAAGGAAAATGTTAAAGGAGGAGAAAAAACACCAGTTTCTGGGTCCTTGAAGTCACCTGTTCCCCGATCAGATATTGCTGAGCCTGAAAGGGGTAAATTTACCTTTATTTATATTTGTTTACCTTTGGTTGTCGTACAGTTGAGTTTTGTCTCCTTGTTTTGGCAAACTATCTAGGGACTTCACTGAGGGCAACTAACACTTGATGACTTTAAAAGTTGGTGATTTTTTTTTTTTGAAGTGTTTGGAAAAAGTGGAACTATACCCTATTGTGACTATTTCTTTTTGTCCCAACAGAACAAAAACGCCGCAAAATTGATACCCACCCTTCTCCATCACATTCCTCAACAGTAAAGGTTAGTATAGCCTGACGAAGGCAGCGTCCATGTTAGGCTCACCTGTTTGGAATACGTGTCCTGACTTCCTTCAAGTCTTGTGCCAAGTATTCACTGGAGCCACTGGAGGTTTTATGTTACATTAGAAAATGAATTTTTTACATATTGGTGGACTGATATTTTTTTTCCTGTTGAGTATTTTTGTAATAAAAATGTTAAAACTTCAAGGACCTAGCACTAATTTTGTAGTGTTTGAAAGTACAAGGAAATTTTACCCAGAAGTGCCTCACTGCTTTAAGCAGTCTTTTTGGAGTGCAATGGTGGCTACAAGCAAATGAATCCTTTCAGCAGAATGAAGCCTATTTTTCAGCATAAATAATGAAGAATATATAGCACTGAAGACTTCCTGGATGATACAGGATAAACAAGATACCTCTGAATTCATCAAGCTTCTTGATGAGCATCATACCGATGTGTGCCTTCTAAGAAGGAGTCTTGAAAGGAGTTCCATTTTAAAGTCTCCTTGGTGATCAGTTCTCCTGTAGTTGTGTATATTCAGTGAGCATGCAGCTTCTGTTGTATCTTCCCTTGGAGGTTTGTTTATACCCATTGGGTTCCCAACAAGTTGAACCTTGCGTTACGATAAAAGCAGATGTGGCATCCAATCCTACCACCCAGCAAAGAGAAACCCCAGGCATTCAACTGCAGCACAAAATCGTGGGTGTAGCCTTCTTGAAGACTCAGGGTAGCCATTCCTTGCTCCATATTTAATTTTAATTCTAAAGTCATCTAATTTCATGGAATCTTTGAATTTGCAGTACGTTGAACTTTTAAAACTGTAAGTTAACTAATTCTTCATCAAGAGCACTGTGGTGGAATTCCATAATTGATTTCTTTTTCCTTTAAGTGATTTTGTGTGTGTGTGCGTGTGTGTGTGTGTGCGTGTGTGTGTGTGTGTGTGTGTGTGTGTGTAGGGGGTATGAGATTCACCGTCAGAGGCACGTTCCACAAAAAAAGTGATTACTCTTTTATAGAATACATTTTGTTGTTAATATAATGCCACTGAATTTTCCAGCTAGCATAAAAATGTATATGTTAGAGTCACAGTAAAGTAAAAATCCAAACCTCCCTATTAAAGAAAAACTATGAAAACATAAGACAGTGTTCTTCCACAGTGACCTCCATTAATTTAAACTTTTTGTGGAGAAAAAAAATGTTTTAAATTTTTAAGCCTCTTTAACATTACCTGTAGCTTAAGTACAGTGTAATGACATTTATTTTTAAATTCTGAGCATAGATTTTTATTTGTTACATTGAGTACATATAATTTAGTTTTTTTAACATTACAATTCCATTACATGGTTTTGCTTTTGTTTTTTATTGTTGATATTCATATAATAATGACATCATGAGATTTATTCTCACAAGAAGTAGCTGGTCTATTTCCAGGTTACAGCCATACTTTCCAAAGTTCCTCTGGGTTCTGAGAACTATGCCAGCTCACCTGTCATCTCCATTCATTTTCTACAGGACAGTCTCATCGAACTCAAGGAGTCTTCAGCAAAGGTTTGAGTCTTTTAAAATCATCATGCCTAAGTAAAGCAAAATTCCTTACTTCATATATTTAGTAGATACTCTCGCCCTAGTAAATTCAGTAAGCTAGTAGAATAACCTTTAAAAACACCTATCACAAACTGAAACAATGGATGACAATGGTCACTTTTAATGAGATTGTTATAAAATGTGCATAATATAGCATCATTTCTATAATCTCTCCTTGTCAGCTGTGTTACGAATTATCCTTTATGCTTCAAATCTGGAAATAAATTCAAGGTTTGGGGAAGGCATTGTTGATTTGTTTTGGAGAGTAGGCTTATTTAATTTCTTCCAACAAATTTTTTAGGCTGTTTCCTGGCTTTTTTAGACAACCTGAAAGACCAAAAACTAAATTTGATGCGTTCACATAACTGTTCTAAAAACTGAGCCCATCTCAATCCATAAGATTATTTTCATTGCCTCTGCTGAGCTACCTTTTTGGTAGTTGTAGCATAATATCAAGAAATGTGGTTAATGTAAACTAGTCGTTTTCCTGGAGGGGAGTACTCAACTTGATGGTTGCGTTTATATGTCAGTATTATTTCTTGCCTATTACTCAGCTTTCTTGAATATTCTGCTGCTAAAATAATGTGTAGTTTGTGTATCTTATTATAGAGTTCATTTCATTATTATAGTTAAATTGTCCATTGTTCATGTTATTTTGTCTTTATTATTATAAAACTTGTATCCTCCTTTACTTTCATTTTCTACTTTGCCTTTTCTTATATTTGCTAAGTATGATTCTTTTCCTGATGGACCAATACAAAATGAAATTTTGAAACAAAGCCAGTTGACATTACTAACTGCTTTTAGATTTGAAGCTTTAAACTGAAATGTCTGTGGATATTGGGCAAATAACCATTAATTTTTAATAATTTAGATTAGCCAATGTGCGTGTGTCCTGAAATTGTAGCATTATTTTCAGAATATGCTGTATTAATCAAGAGTATCAGTTGTACTGTCAATGCTTTCTTTTAAAGTAAAACTTTTTATCGGCTAAGTTAAACATGTATTGCAGTATACTAGGTTTTCATAACCAGTTTGGGATTGTGTATGTCAGTCTTAACCGCAGTGGCTTGTGTGGGCTATTTTAAATTCTGGGTTAACAATGTTACCTTGTATTTATTTCCTGAAACATACTTTGAAGCAGTTTGATACCTGCTGTTACAGTTAACTGGATTTTCTAACCAATGATGAAGATTATGGTTCCTTACATTTGTGAAAGCCTTTTGAAAATAACACATATGTGAGAGAAACATATGTTATTTCATGCTCAATACAGTGCTGAGAGGTAGATAGGGCAGGTGGTAGTATCTTTTTGACAAAGAAAAGACTAAAAAAAATTCATAATCCCTTGCCAGTGGCATCTAACTTGTCATTACAAAAATTTGGACTATAAGTAAGGTTCCTCAGGTGTTTTTAAAACAATGAAAACAAATTACAAGGAAAGAAATTATGGTTCCTTGATTCTTAGCACCTATTTCAACAGTAGTTGACAGAGTTCCTAAGTCTTTTAGTGTGTTTATCTTTTTAAAAAAAAAATTATAATGATTCAGCCTTCCTGCTCCTGCCCTTTTAAAAAAGATGGTGACTTTTTAAGAATTTAAAATTGAATAGATTTATTTCACATTCAACCAGAAAATTTTAAAAAATGGCACATAAATACACTTCTAAAAATTATGTGATTCAGCCCACTTTTCAGATCCTTAGTGCTTGTATGGTATCTGGCAATATTATTTGGCATTCAGTAAATACTTGAAATGAATTCCTAGGCCTTTGGACTTTGGTAAAGCATCCAAAGTTTACTGGTCTGCATAGTTGATGTTACATTTTTATGTTTCTAGGAAACTTTAATAGTATGTGAATATCTTAGAAAAAATTTTATTGAACTTTGATCTCTAAAATTGATCTATATATACATTTACTGCTCTTGAGGTAGCTTTTACTTTTTAGAGGACTTGAAAGACGTGTGTCTACTTTTTCTTGTTGTCTTGTCACTCTTAAATATACAATCGTTCCCCTGCCCTTACATGTAAAGTTATGCCCTGGGATTCTTTTTTTTTTAATTATTATTAAATTACATACTATTTTCATTTTCTAATTCATGGTAAAATGTAATGCATGGACTTGGCTTTTCAAGTAGGATTAGTTAAAGGGAGAACAATCTAGCTTAGTATCTAAATATTTTTTCAGTTCACGTTCCACTCCCAATTTCCGATTGGCATATTTCCAGTTTTGGTCAGTTGCATTTTTACCCAGCAATCCTGTCAGCTACATCTGATGAAGAATGTGTGAAAAGTATGCTTCTTTAACCTAGCATCTTTGTAATTTAGGAGGGCAGCAGTAGCCACCATAAAAAAGAATGCTACTTTTAATTCTGCTCACCATCTTAAAACAAGGATTTACAACCAAACCCAAGCCTACAAGTGAGGCCATCTTTATATATTGTAGCTTTAATAAGTCAAATGTAGCAGTGTTTTCGTAAACAGATTTTGAAAATCAATCAAATTGTATTTTGGACCTAATGATTCCAGTGTCAAAAACAAAAGCAAATCAGAAACAAAATTCAACAACACAACATGCAGATCAGTTTAACAAATTGTTGATTTTATTTGACAGACATGTATTGAGTATTCATGTGTGTACAAGATATTAGTAAGTATATAAAAGTTGAAAAGACACATTATTTTATCAGCTTTATGAATAATATCAACATGACTAGAGCATCTTGAAATGTCATTCAGGGTGTTATACCCAGCAAGAGTACCTTTCGGACAAGCACTTTTATGACTGTTTCTCATTCTCTTGCTCTTTGTTATTAATGAACATTTTGTCTATTTCAGTTGACCATCAACTTTTAAACATTTAAAAAAATTACTTCTGCACTGCTATGGCAGTATTTCTGAGCCAGCTGAATTGAAAATATTTGGTGGTGTTAAAAAATAAGTGTCTAATTCTCAAATTGATGCTTGTCTTTTTTCACTTACTCCTTTGAATACCAAAGGATTTCCTTGTGTAAAAAGATTTGACTTTTGACTATTCTTTTCATTCCTAAGGTATAGCTAGAATTGTGTAGTTATGTAGCAAGTTATATTCAGTATTCTGCTGCCTAATACTTTTAATGTCTTAAATTAAACATAAGCTCGTAGCACAGTTGTAAATGCTGTAAGGTTAAGTATCTGATTATTTCCTTAATATTTTCTTTACTATGGATTTCCATATTTACACCTTCCATAAGTAAGATATCTCTTATTTAGAGTTAGGAAATCCTTGCTCTTTGGTGGTTTTATTGCCAATGAACCTTTTGGTGGAGAAAGAATAGGCAGAGGAGAATATCAGTTCATCATTTTTCAGTCTTTGAGTTGTTTCATCATCCTCAGCTGACCGTGTGATTTTCTGAGTTATGTGGAACTGGGAGGACAAATTTCACACTAGTGATTATTTGATAGAAATTGCAGTGCTTTCAGAAGTAGAGAATATGCAGCCTTTACATTTGTAAAAATAATTTAGGATAATCTATACATGGTATATACTGAGGGAGAAAAGACCGATCAGTCAGTCATGGCTGGGCTTTTTACACTTTTGCTCACTGTTGTTGATTACCTATCAGTAGATGGTAAAACTATTTAAAATTTCCATGATTGTATAGAGGCTTATTTTTATTTTTTTATTTTTTTACAGTAGAGAAAGTACAGCAACTGTTTTTCACATATAGATTCTTGTAATGGTGGTTATAAGTCCTCACACTAGAACTATAAAAGAAAATGTAGCTTATGAATTTACTGATGAATTTCAGTTGAAGCAGGAATGAACAGATTGGGTTTAAATGGTAACTTTTATTAAGCCAAGAATTGAAATTTTTGTATAATTTGTGCCATGCTCTCTTATTTTACTTCTTGTAATCCAGACAGCTGACCAGTTTTGACTTTGGGTCTAACTACCAATTGTCTTTCATTAAATAAACAATCAAGCAAATGATATCAATACTGGAAAACTAATAATCTTTAGTAATATTGCCTTAATTTAACAGCTCTACCTTAATCATACTCCTCCACCACTGTCCAAGAGTAAGGAGAGAGAAATGGACAAGAAAGATTTGGACAAGTCAAGGGAAAGATCCAGAGAAAGAGAGAAAAAAGATGAAAAGGACAGGAAAGAGCGGAAAAGGGTTTGTAATTTTTAAAAACTAGTTTGGAAAGCTCATTATCATGTACAGTAATGTGTTGCCTTTTTGAAAGTATTAGTTTGTTGCATGGCAATCTTTTAGTGTTTAACTGATATTTTCACCCTAAAGCGTGTTTGAATCTTCTACAGTAATAAGGATCTTCAGCCTAATAATCTCTTCCAACTCTGCTATTTTTCAATGTCATTTTACCAAGTATGTGAAACAACCACAAATATTTTCCAATGCTGGTTAGCTGTGCCCTTCTCGTATAAAAGTAATACTTTAAAACTAAAACATAAACTCTTGATCAATGTAGTTCACAATTCTTGATTCTAGGATCACTCAAATAATGACCGTGAAGTGCCGCCGGACTTAACCAAGAGGCGAAAAGAGGAAAATGGAACAAGTAGGTAGACTTATTAATACTTTTGAAGCAATCATCAAACTGAATTGGAAAAGGATTTCATGATTCTCTTTTATAATTTTAGTGGGGGTTTCAAAACACAAAAGTGAAAGTCCATGTGAGTCTCCTTATTCAAATGAGAAAGACAAAGAAAAAAATAAGTCAAAATCTTCAGGCAAAGAAAAAGGTGGTGATTCATTTAAATCTGAAAAGATGGATAAAATCTCCTCTGGTGGCAAAAAGGTAAATAAGGAAAACAAAGGAACAATATACTTTTCTTAGAAAATTAACCCTTTGATAATTTAGCAAATACTGCTTTTTTAGTAGGCAAGTGGTCTTTTGTTAATTATTTGGGGATGGGAAGATGAGGCATTAGGGGAGTGCAGGTTATCTGGGGAATTCCAGCCAGTTCAGTCCCAAATTACTGGAGGGTACACTTAGTTTATCTTTGTAATGCCTTTCCTCTCCATTCTACTCCCATCTACTTCTGTTCATTGAGTTTCAGCCTTTCATTTTGTGTTTTCTTTTTTTCTCCACCAACAATACTTTTAGTTTCCTTTCATTCATGAAATTAAAATATGGTTACATGTATTCTCCTTGATCATTCCACTGTCATAAAGTATTAATTGTGATTTCAAACATTTTATAATATTTTCTCCTAATTTGTGGTTGCAGTTTGTATTTGATTTTCAAATTAAGTGCAGTGTGCATTCTTTTAGATACTAATGGATGAGATTCAGAATATATCTCATGCATCTGTCATAAAGGAAGCAAGTCATTACTAAAATGTAAAGTGTTTATGAAACATTATTGTTTATATTCAAAATATATGCCATGTATTTATAGTTCTTAAAAGCAGTTTTAGAAAATTATAAGGTGATAGTTTTTAAATTTCTATAAGCTTTAAAAAGGAAGTTGCTCCTTTTAAATAAGTATTTTTTAAATTGAGGTAAAATGCACATAATATAAAATTAACCATTTTAAGGTATACAGTTCAGTGGTCATCATCTGTATCTAGTTCCAAAACATTTTTACCACCGCAAAGGGAAACTCCATACCCATTAAGCAGTCATTCCCTGTTTTCCCCTCCTTTTATCTGCTGGCAACTACTAATCTGTTTTCTGTCTTTGTGGATTTACCAGTTTTGGATATTTCATATAAATGGAATTGTATAATAATGTGGCTTTTTGTGTCTGACTTCTTTCACATAGCAAAATGTTTTTGAGACTCTTCCGTGGTGTAGCATGTATCAATATTTCATTTCTTTATATGGCTAAATATTCCATTGTATGAACATACCACATTTGTTTACCATTTGTCAGTTGATGGACTTTTGTGTCGTTTTCTATTTTTTGGCTGTTGCGAATAGTGCTACTTTAAAGTATTGTTTAAATACCTGTTTTAAATTCTCATGAGTGTATACCCAGGAGCACAATTTCTGGGTTATATGGTAATGCTGTGTTTAACTTTTTGAGGGACTACTAAACTTTTCCACAGTAACTGCACAGTACATTTCCATCAGCATTATATGAGGGTGCCAATATCTCTACATCCTTGCTAATGCTTGTCATTTTCTGTTTTTAAACATTTATTTATTATTATTATTTATTTTTATTATAGCCATCCTAGTGGGTGTGAAGTGGTATCTGTTGTGGTTTTGATTTTGCATTTCCTTAATGACTGATAATATTGAACATCTTTTCATGTGTTTTTTGGCTATTTGTACATATCTTTGGAGAGATCTATTCAGATGCTTTGGCCTTTTATTAATTGGATTGTTTTTTTGTTGCTCAGTTGTAAGGGTCTGATACTAGACCCTTATGAGATATAATTTGCAAATATTTTCTCCCATTCAGTACATTGTCTTTTCACTTTCTCGATAGTGTCCTTTGATGCATGAAAGTTTTTACTTTTGATGAAGTCCAATTTTGTTGGTGTTGATTGTGCTTTTGGTGACATATTAAATAACTTTTTGAAGAAAAATTTATGACTAGTGGGTGATTGAAAAGGGATTTTGAGCTGATTTTTATAGTTGGTTTTCCCTTCCCTGACTAATTCCACCATTCCTTTTAGGAGTCCAGGCATGATAAAGAAAAGATAGAAAAGAAAGAGAAACGGGACAGTTCAGGAGGAAAGGAGGAGAAGAAACAATATCCTTTTCATCTAATTGATACTTTAAATCAGTGTAATGGAAAGCTTTGATACTGGTCATATTTAGAATTTCACCTTTGTAGTAGTATGTGGTCTAAATGCTTAAGAGCTTTTAAGTGGTCTCTCCAGTTAATCCTCTCAAATGTACAAAATGTAGATAGAAGTGGGAGACATTTTTTAACTTCTTTGGTCACTGAGGTTGTTTTATGCCACCAGAGGATTTAGAGCCCCTCTGGCTGTATTATCACTGAGAGGAAGAAAGGGAACAGAGTGCCTTGGGCTAGGGGCATGGGGAATTGAAGGGCAAATGATGCAGCAGATGAGCAGAGCTGGTAGAGTTTGAGGCCACTAGACTGGTCAAAGCCAAGTAGGCCTGCAAGCTGAGGGATTGTACTAAAAGATGGTACACCATTCTTTTTTTCCAAGTTGTTTTCCCTTAATTTGTCATCTACTCATAAGTCCTCGGACAAGCACAGATAATGAAGACTCAATCAAGGTGAGTGTTCTCTTACCTCCTTTTTATTTAAAGAGAAATTTTACAAAATGAGGTCTGATAATGCTGAAGAAACTAGATTCATTTTGTAAGGTACAACTAGAATTTCTCACCTAAATGTAATGACTAGTTCTTTGGGTATAGATGTAAAACAAGATTTGCAGTTATTCTGAGCTATTTTCATTTTAAGCTTGCTGATTAGCTATGCATTTTTTTTAGCACCAAGACGTATCTAAGAACATCAGGCTTTCCCTTCACCACTCATTCCCATCTTCTCAGGATGATAATTACCCTTTTTAAGTGCCTATAGCCCTGTAGGTCATGATGACATCTGCATTTTACAGGTGAAGAAACTGAGACTCTGAGAGGTTAAATTAAAGAGTGTGACAGATACTAGTGGACAGAGCCAATACCTACACATAGATCTTCTTGCCCTTCAGTGTTCTCTGTTCCTTTTGGCTCTTTCATGCAGACATGTTATTCAGAGATTTTTGTTTTAAGTTTTTATGTCTTTTTTTCTACCACTGCCTAAGTTTTGCAAAGCCAAAAAATATGGTCTGTGCTTTTAGTTCTGGAATTTAAAATATGCAGCTTTGTTTTCACAGCCTTATGTGAGAGTTAAAAAGTGTTTTAACCACCTTAGATAAATTGTATGTGGACAGTAATCCACTCTGTCCTACAGAGTGTTCAGAACCTAATATATACACTTTTTTGAGCACTCAAGGTCATAATCTGAATAGTTTTGTGATGTCTTAGGATTATTAGGGTATGTAGGATGATTTGCCCGCTACATTCAGTGGTTCAGAATGGTTGTATTTGAAGCTGTCAACTTTTTTTATAGTCTCATTTTCTTGCTTCCATATTAGCTCTCAATTCTTAATGATATCAAGTATACTTGCTGTCTATACCCTTTCCCTAATATTATTTGCTGCTTCTAATCTTTTACGAAACCAGATAGATTACTAAGGCTTTTTTTACAGTTGTTTAAGAGTGAGAAATGTCTGAGAGCCCATTCTGTATAAGGGTATGAGCTTTAGGGTATAGATTTTGTCATAGTTATTTTACCTGCAGAGCAGGGATTCGAGGGTTCTAGATAGGTAACCTCCTGACTAGAGG
The DNA here is from genome assembly GCF_014176215.1 of Rousettus aegyptiacus. Classification (NCBI taxonomy): domain Eukaryota; kingdom Metazoa; phylum Chordata; class Mammalia; order Chiroptera; family Pteropodidae; genus Rousettus; species Rousettus aegyptiacus. The sequence goes on along the minus strand of NW_023416312.1, from coordinate 76,839,042 downwards.
CGTGCTTTTTCAGCTTTATTATTCTGTGCTTGTTATCTAAGTAGTAGAGTAGGGTAAAATGAGAACATTTAGAATTTAGTAATTTTTTTTAAATTAGAAATATTGTAAAAGAAATATTATTGCCCATTCTTCAATTCTAGCCACCCCCTACCCCAGCAAATTATAAACTCTTAATCTTTTTCTTTTTAATTCTTTACGTTAACCTTTCTTAGAATTTGGTATTAAGTTTTTTACTTCTTGTTTTCAACTAGTCTCCTTATTAAAGAAAACCAAAAACACCTACATCTTATATATCTTCATTAGAAATGGGCCAACTATAGTCATTGAAAACTTTCACTGTGATTTTATCCATCTCTCTTTACTCAGTACTTAAATATTATTCTTTGATATATGAAGGTTATGCTATAGATTCATTTGAGTTCTTCATATGGGCCATGGTTTTGTACTTTACCTCTCTATATCATCTCTCAGGACCAAAGGCATGAAAAGACTGGCCTGGGTGTTAGATGTTAAGTTGGTGGTCTTGTAGCTGAGCTACTCAATTCAGATACCCTTTTAAGATACATTTAGCTTGATGTTCATCATTTTCAGTTTCTTGTTGACAATTAACTGCACTTTCTTATTGGGTAGACTCTTAGTTTTGTGAGACTCTGGTTGGTAATTTCCTTTTTCTGGCTGTTCTGGCTGCTTCCTATTAGTTATATTCTAGGGTACGTCAAGTCTTTCTATTGTTCTTCCTTTATCTTTAGAAGCCTTATCATTTTCATATTTGCCCCATTTACCTTTAGGCTACTTCAAATCTGCTGTTCCCTGCTCCGTTTTTTTATTTATTTTACATTCTAGAGAAAAGAGAGTTGTTGTGTATGTTGGATTTCTGTGACTCAAAGGTGTCATTAATTGTAAGATTCATTATTGGTTTCTAGAACTGTTCTTTGAGAAGAGTGAATAGAGAAGCTGCATTATTTGTCAGTATCCACCCTGATTTCAGAAACATTAAAATGATCACATTAGAGTTAAGAAAATATAGTGTATAAATGTGACCCAGATTAAATTCCTTCAAAAGTCTTTTATCTTCTTTTCCTGTCTCATAATTTTTGATTGCACAGTTCTTTCTGCTTGTTCTCTATATTTTCTGTTACTTGTTATTGCTAAAGTCTTTATCCAAATTCCTTATCTCTCTTTGATTTAGTCCCTTGAACACTACTAAATGCTTTGCTGTTAACCTTTTCCTCTAATCTTTAAAAATTTCTGCCTATTAAAATTTTCTTTTTAGAACTATCCTTTAACTTCTCAATTTAAATTTCATACATGTGATCCTCAATTCATGAATGTTGAGTTCAGGTGACTTATTGAGAGTCTTTCTATAAACCACATGTTGTGCTAAACTGAGACTTGCTCTCAGACTTTGAGAAGGTCAATCTTCTTGGACTTTATTCTTCATTTCAAAGAACATTAGCAGTTAGCTCTATCCTATCCATCTGTATTTGGAATGTGCTTCGTTTGTATTCTAATCCTTCACTCCAGTGAGGCCTGACATATTTTTGCAGGTCTATCTTTTACCTCCAGTCACATATTTACATGTAACCTAATACTTTTATCCTTTAAACCCAAGGTTGTAAATTCTTAGCCCTTGGGCAGAATATGGCTTGTTAGATGTACCGTTTGGGCCTCACAAGAATATTTAACATTTTTAAAAAGTAGTCACCTTTAAAAACCAGAAGAGTTGACAAAATCCAAATTTCAGTTTCTCTTGAAGAATTGGGACATCTGGCAATATCTTGTCCTGATTTCTGTATGGCAGCAATGAACTAGACCTGCCTAGGTGCTGCTGCCCCTTTATATAGAGAGTGGGTTATTTTTTATAGTTTACCTCAGTCCCCACTTAGCTCACTTAATTTGTTTCCAATATATGCTAACCCCTGTAAACAATCAATTTTGTACATCTTGTTATGAGCCTTGTTTCTTCGGTCCATACTTGGAAACTGACCTCCTAAGCACTCAAAGATTGCTTATTTTGGGACCATATTGCCATGTCTAGGCATAGTCCTAGTTGCTGGTAATATGTGTTGGAGTAGGGAGTGTTGTTAAGTTTCTTTCTCAGTAGTTTCCTATTGCTTATGTGCGTGCATGTACGTGCGCGCGCATGTGTGTGTAGCCTTGCCTACAGAGTCCTAGTCACTGATTCTTCTGTATATGTATGTTACATATCTCTCTTAGAATGTGATCTTGGTGAAAGCAGTAACTTCCATTCCTTCTAATCAAACAGCCAAGTATTTTTTATTACCTACTAAGTTTCTTCTACTCTGTTAACTGTATGTGGGGAACTATGTACACAAAGATTAAGTATATCTCTTTGGGATCGACTTTTTTCACCCTCAAAAAAGAATGTTTAGTTTATTTACAGTGTTTACTAGTACACTGTTTAAAAGGAAGTTGCTTTGTGTGCTGCAGCATATTTTTTTGAGGGCAAGTTTATTATGCTATCATCTGGGTCTGTATGTAGTAATTGTTGAAATTGCACAAAAGTTTTGTTAGATTGAAATGACGGACATAAGCTATGTTTTTCTTCATTATAATCCTTTATACTTTTAAAAGTATTGGGTTTGAGTTCTGTGCACTGATATTCATAGGCACCATACAGGTGGAGAGAACAGGAGGAATTTTCTATTTCCTTTCTTCCACTTAAGGTAGACCAAATATTCACTAAGGTGCTGTGCTGTTTTTTGTCTGGACATAGGCACGAGCACTTACAAAATGCTCCTGTGCCCTGAGCGTGACTATTTTGTACACATGCATTTATCCTGAGAGACACCTCTGAGTATGTTTAGATTCAGGTCAACAAAATCCAGTTTTAACTCTAAGTCACATTTTATCCATGTGAAACATCCCAGGAAGTGTGTTTGCTGTGTTAAGAATTCCTAGGTAGCAATATAGGGATCAATGAAGTAGAAAAGTGAAATTAGGATGGCTGTCCTTATGTCTTTCTCTTATAACTCCTTTCTTCCTCATAAATGTTCATTTGACTTTTTAGCTGTCAACTTCATCCATATATGCCTTTCAACTTGGAGTGTGTGTGTATGAGTGTGAGAGTGAATGAGTGAACGAACTAGCATCATGAAATCCTGACAGCCTCAGACACTGGTAAAAATGAAGGGAACTAAATTCTGGGGTACCTTCTTTGAGGTGATGATGCTTAACCAAAAATAATCTATTAATTCAATGGGCTTGTGTTTTATAGTTTCTCTAAATCAGTTTTTTTTTTGCTATTGAGTCTTCTTTTATAAGAAATCTATAAAGTATTGAAACAAATTAGAAAGTATGTATGTCTTTGTGTGTGTTTCTAAAAGCATACCTCTGATAAGAAGGCTGAATTTATATTTGCCTTTCTTCAATCACCAGTCTAGCTGCTTCTTTCTCCAGACTACCGTAATTTTCAAATTTGCTTCTTGCCGTCACAGCTCTCTATAAAATAATATCATTTAAAATCAGCTGCTTCAACCCTGAGAAGGATATGCTTTGAGGTCATTTCATGACGTTTTCTGATGCCCTGACAAAGGAGTAGGGCATGGTGGAACATAGGCAAGTGACAACCTTACTAATACAGCAGGGCCTATTTCTGGCAAGAAAGAAGAAAACACACACACAGGATGTCTAGATAATTCCCAACAGAAAGTGATGTTTACAAAGATAAATTGTCTTAGCAGAGTGGAGGGCCACTTTTTGTTGCAATGTGTCCTACAAACATGATATTACCAATACAGTTTATAGTACTGATACAGTAGAGGTGTCTAGGGTGGAGGGCAGCCAATTCTGAACTGAGACTGAAGTATAACCCTTTAAGAAACATCAGTTGTCCTAGGTGTAAAAAATGGTAGATCTGTGTGATCCCTTGCGTTTGGAGCCTGTGCTTTATTTACAGTGGTTAAAAGTGGCCCATAGTTTTAAAAAAGTTAAGAAAAAACCTTAGAGAATGTTCCAGTTAATGTGGTATAAACTCATTGTTAATGAGAAAATATGGCTCTGCTGGAAGATAGAGTCCTGAAGGCTGAGTTTGCACTGTTTCATCACTATGTGACTTTCTTCTTGATGGCAGTTTTCTTTCTGAAGTTCACTTTAGGGTGGTTTTCAAGTTTGTAATCCCAACACTTCAGCACTGTTTTATAAATACATTCTGGACACTGCTGAGAGACTGACATCCAGTATCTTCTTTCCACTTGCTCTTGTGCTTGCTGATTTGTCATTCCAGGATATGGACAGACCCCTAAGCTGAAGGTCTCCCAGAGGAGGATGCCAAAGCTACATGCGTCACTCTCAGAACGATATCTCCCATAATTAAGAGCTTCTGGTGCTGTCCATTTAATGGGAATCTGCTTTAAGTCAGAAGATGAATACAAACCACCATCCTCTTAATGAGACATTCCAAAGTCACTGATTTTCAGAACATTATTTTCACCTCCAGGCAGTTTCTTGCAGCAAGGTCCCTGTGTATATAATTTTTACTTGAGATTCGCCATCCAGAAGCAGCATCTAATGAAAATTTCACTGTTTTAGTTCATCCATCTTTCTCAGAAAGGAGAGGAAATCGCCTCCTGGAACAAGTTCTTTAATGATGTAGATAGGCTGTATTTGTGTGTGAACTCTCTTATAAGTTTGACAATATTGGGGTGATTATTGCTTGAAGTTTTTGGCTTCTTGTAAAAATTTTAATTTCAGTTCCTGGGAAAGGTCATCTTTACATGTTTTAACAGCAATAGCATTTTTATCCTTTAATGTACCCTTAAATATCTCGTCAAAACTTCCCTTGCCCAGTGATTCTCCTATTGTGACATCCTCATGATTGAGAACCCATTTCTTATTTGAGTTATACTGATAACATGATACTCTTTATTGGAACATGGACTTTTTTGCCATTTAAAAAATTGCACATAACATAAAACTTGCCATTTTAAAGTGGTTTTTAGTATAGTCACTATGTTGTATAATCATCGCTACTAATTCCAGGACATTTCCATCACCCCAAAGAGAGCCCCACAGTTGTTAGCAATCACTCCCAATTCTCCCCTTTCTCCAGCCCCTGGAAATGATTAATGTACTTTCTGTCTATAGATTTGCCTGTTTTGGACATTTCATAAAAATGGAATCATGCAATATGTGGCCTTTTGTGTCTGGCTTCTTTCACATAGTATCATGTTTTCAAGGTTCACCCATGTCGTAGCATGTATTAGAACTTCATTTCTTTTTATAACTGAATAATATTTCATTGTATGAATGTGTACCACATTTTGTTTATCCATTCATCAGTGATGGATAGGAGCAATGATTTTTAAGTATTAAAATTGTTAAATTCAACATTAGTGTATCCACAGTTATAATTGATAATATCAAGATTATACATGGTGTGAACAGAATGCTGTATAGAAATGATATGTAAATTATTTGTCAGCATTTCATGCAAGTGTGATTATTTTCTAAGGCTCTTCTAGCCCTGGTTTTATGAAATATGTGAATGTAGTATTTTCATCAATAAAGTTTAATGCGTTAAGCATTAGTTTAAAAATTGAATGAGAACAATGTTAGGCAGATAAGTTATTTGCCACATGTTGTAATGATCATGTTTTGAATTAATTTCAATATGCAGTATTTGAAAAATGTCAATACATAAAGGAAAGGAGTATAATTAAGTCAATATATTTTTAAAGCAATTTTTATAATTTAGCAAACATTGCATCTTAATATAAGTCACTATTAAAATCGTGTCCTTGTGAAAAATGTGATGTCATTTTTTTTGTTGATCATGTAAAATTGGTTTCTTTTCATTGCTATGCATTTCGTTTACTTTTGACAAGCTATTTATTGCTTGCCCCTGTGAAATGTTTTACTTGTTTTGATTTAATTTTTTTCCTTCCTCCCCTTCCCCCAACCCCTCCCTCTCTCACAGACAAAATGTTCAGATTTTTTAAAAGTCATCATAGTGTGCCTATCTTTAATGGTTTATGAGAGTGGGCAATAAGTAATACGCAAATATTTCATCCTTTTTTATCCTTATCTAGGGACTCAATTCAAGCCTTTGCTATTGACAGAACTCACTGATTTTTCTTTCTTAAATCTTCCTTCCTCTCCTTTCCCTCCTTCCTTTTTGCCTGCCTGCATGCCTTCTTTCCTCTTTACCTTCTCTCCTTCTGTCATCTCCTGTCCTTTCTCCCTCCCCTCTCCCTCTTTCCTTCCTTCCTTCCTTCCTTCCTTCCTTCCTTCCTTCCTTCCTTCCTTCCTTCCTTCCTTCCTTCCTTCCTATCAATATAATGACTTTGTTTCTTTCAGGTGAGATTGGAATGAAATTGTTCACCTGTGACCAGAAATTTATTTTCCTGAGTAGATTGCCAAGAATTATGAATGAAGAGGGCCCATGTGCATCTCCTTAAATTATTCAGTCATCTGCTTTATTGCTACATGTTGAAACTTAAAATTGTTGAGTTGTGCATTACTGTATTTAACTTGTTGCTTAGTTTCTACATGTTTATTTTCAGTAAATGGCTGAAAGTGTTCACTATTCTATATTTTTAGCACAATGTGCTGCATACAGTTTCCAGCTAGCAAATAAGGTTACATGTGTATGGAATTTCACTTTAGGTTAACTAAATATGCCTGGGTTTAGTTGCCCCCCGCCCCGACTCTGAAATGCTTCCTTTTTATTGTTTGAAATTGAAAATAAATAATTATTGAACCATTTTGAATTTACCTCATTTTAAAACTCAGTTTTAATTTATTATTTGGCCTGTTTTTAATAGTACTCACCAAAAACAAAGTGGGAGCAGTTCTAATGCAATGTGTAGGAATCACTTTATATAGTACATGTACAATATTAAAACCTGTTTAAAAATGAAAAAGGTACCAGCACTTACTTGTCCCTTGCCATTTTTTCTTATAATTATGTTAGAGAAATCTGCAGGGGGGAAATCAAAAGTTAATTGTGTTTTAATTCTACAGCTTCAGGAGCTTTGTATTGCTGAACTTTCGTCTGGAAAAATTTCGCAGTGACATTTTTAAAAGAAAATTTTTTTTATCTACTGAATTCTACCAGTGTAACTTTTTTTCTAAATAAACAATAGTTTTTTCAAATGATTGTATATCATTGTATATATTGTTGCTTATTCAAAATAACTTAGCAAAGATAATTCATTAAGGTTCCTAGCCCTTTCTCTTTTCTGTCTTAGTCCATGAACTATAATATTTTCAAATGACAGCTCATTCAATAATATGAAAAAATCCTATTTGCTCACCTCTGCACCTGGGATAAACAGAAGGGTGAAATCATGTCAAGAATTACCATTTACTCTTCAATTACTTGGAACCAATGATATCTATGCAAATTAATTTTTGAAGAAAAGGACAGCAAAGGTTATAACTTTTAAAAGGATTAGCCAGTGCTGAACATATTTTAGAATTGGCAAAGGGATATAAATCTTGATGGCCCTTTTCAGGTAATTGTAATTGCAAAATTTGATGACCACAGTAATTATTTATGGGAAGTGATCCATTCAGTGACTCTTGAGCATCCGTAATATGCCTGGCATAAAAAGAAATGATACATTTTAGAATGATTTTAACATTGAGGAAATAACTGGTTTACCTTAAAAATCATTTGTCTGAAATACATCCGGGAAGAGCTTATCAGTTGTTACATTGTATTCATATTTTAAATATTACATGATTGGGAGTTTGAATGAGAAAGTTCACTAATTAGCATAGTATCTCTTGTCACCCAAATTATTGAATACAGGTAATCTTTGGTTGTGGCCTTGCTAGAAATTTATTGAGGATGGAAAATGCTAACTTTGGATTTAACTGTGCAAAAATAATTTGTGTTGGAGGTAACAAATCTGTATTTGTGTAGTGATATTTTAAAGCATCTACTCTCTGCTAGGTACAAAGGAGTATTAAGACCTAACTTCTGTACTTAGGTGCTTCTAATATAGCTTGAGAACTTAGAGACAAATGAGTGCTATTAATGGTCGGCAAACTTTTTCTGTAAAGGACCAGGTCACAAATATTTGAGGCTTTGCAGGCTATGTAAACCCAACTGCAACTTCTCAGCTCTGTGATTATATAGCATGAAAGCAGCCATAGATGATATGTTAATGAATGAACATAACTGAGTTCCAGTAAAACTTGATTTACAAAAATCCGTTATAGATAATCCTATAGAGGTTTATTTAACAAATATTTGAGTGACTAATGCACCAAAGGTACAGCCATGAACAAAACAAAGTCCCTATGCCCTCATGGAACTTCCATTAGTCAGTGGAGGCAAACAACAAATATTTAATGTTTGGTAGAGGGAAGTCCTCTGAAGAAAAATAAACCTGGATAAGGAGGTTGGGTGAGGCAGGGCTTACTGCTTTTTATATACAGAGTGATCATGAGGAGTGAAGATAGGCAAAGCAGGACATTTTGTGGCAGTTAACACAGTATGAATATTTTATTACTAAGTAATATGAACAGGAGATATCCCTAATCCTCCACCCATCTTTGAAACTTACATGAAAATCATGTAATGTGCAGGATTTCTCAGGATCTAGGCTCTAAGTGATAGTGGCTGGTGTCTAAGCTTTTGTCTAAGTCATTTTCTAAAGAGGAGTTCTTTAGGTTCATAAATGGACTTGGAGGATTTCTATGGACCTTCTCCCACCCCAGAAGTTGTGGTTTACATGCATTTTGGGGGGTCTGTAGTTTTCACCTGATTCTCAAAAAGATAGATCTAAGGTGGTGAGTTGGTTTTTCTGGGTCTTGTTCCATATAACTCGAACTTTTATAACCCTGAACCTGTCTGTCTCGAGCTGGCGAGAAGTTGGAAGATAGTCATCCATCCTTTGCCTTGTCTAAATGGTAGGGGCAAAAGTTAGAACATCTTGCCTTGTCAAATGATCTGCAAGTGATTTTCAATTTATTGGAAAATTGCTGGTCCATGATATAGGGCCATTTTCTCTTTTGAGGAAGCACTTTAGCCACATATGGCAGAAGTTCTAGTAGCCTTATTTTTTCCCCATTATTTGTTTTATTTCTACCTATTATGTTCCAAAAATGATTTATGGAAAAATGTACAGTACAGTGTTTAAAAAGTAAATGAGAAAATTCGATTTCTGGGTGAAATTAATACCTAAAATGAGGTTAATATACCAAAATGTCATGCGCACCTGGGCTGTTAATTGGCTCCGAGAAACCTGGCAGGCCACACAGGAGAAAGTAATGTATCAGTTAACAGTAATTATAGTGTCCATCAAATAAAAAACCAGTCATGGTGGAGAAGAACATTTTCTGGCAGTGAAGCCCGAAAAACTTTTCATCCTCATAAAGCAGCAGCCCCGCCTTTTCAGTAAATCAAGGGTATGTAAGTATCTTGTAGTGGCCCTAAGTGTCAGCTGATGGCCAACACTTCAACTCATTCTAGTAAGGATATATCTACAATGACACTAAAATATGTAGTCCAGGCATGCAGGTCTCTGATGGTTCGGTTTAGTCCAGGAAAACATTTTTGAGTATTTTGGACAAAGATTCCTCAGCTAGGACTTACGATGGCCTACTTTTTATAAGCATGTTTGTAAAGCTCAGAAACTCACTTGACCATTGTTTCATTCCCATGATAACAACTAACATAAACAAGACTTCTTTAGTTTAAGTGCTGTACCAGGACTTTGATTTTTTTTTAATGGATACTGATCTCTAAGGCTACCTCTTAGATAGAATGAAGCTTATAATATTACAGCTGCTTAATATTCTCTTACCACTTATCAGAAGCATGGTTTAAATGTTTAAGTTTTTAAATTGAAGTAACCATTTTTAGACACACTGTCAAGGTCAACGATTTTGTGTCGAGTTGAGAAAAAAAGAGGAGCTGCTTAAAATATGCTAACTAATGCTAATTGAATACAGAGTATTGTATTTATGATGTAAATTGATATAAATAACAATAGGGATATTGTAAATAGTAACTAAAGGAAGTATGGCAATCTGAGAAGATATACTTTAGGAATAATTACTTTTTGTTCCTGATTCTTAGGTACTGTTTTAAGCTCTAATGACCATTATTTCTATATGGGTCAGGCTAACAGCTTAATTCCTTTGATATGTTGTTAAATGAAAGTATTTAATAGAGGAAAAAGGAAAGGAGACTTTCGATTGAGGACAGGGCACATAAACTTGAGAAATGCATCGTCATAAGTCAGACTTAACCTTTGTTTCAGGCATAGGAGCTAGGAAATGACCTAGGTGTTAACGTCTAGCTTACTCTGAATTCTAGTTTTTGTCAGATGATGGCTAGATGTTCTCGGACTTGAGTATCAGGTTGATGAAGAGCTACTTACAAAATTTTAACCAGAATGATATTGTACTATATTCAAGGGCTTCATGATTCTAATTTTATGCAGTGTGTAGGGGAATTCATTTCTTAGGGTTACATCAAAGAATGTGAATTGCCATCAGATATACCACTGCTGGCATCCTTTTATGCTTTCCGGGGTAACTGATCCAAGATATCAGTAATACAGACAAAATATCATGCTAACAAGTTACAAGCAGGAAATGAAATGTAAAATGAGTAAGGTTTTCATACCACATGCATCTGGGGGCATTATATTTTAAGATAATGGTGAGTACTCAGGGAAAGAACAACCTTAGACTAGGCGTGTTTTCGAAAATCTTGTTCTCAGCAGATGATCTGGGAAGATTTCATGAAGGATTTGGATGTTCAATAAGCTAATCTATTTCTACTCAGACCTAGAGGGTGTGTTTTTGGGTTTGGTTTAACACTAAATTGGCACTGGAGGAGAGACAATGCTGAACTTGGAATTCAGACCCATTCTGGCATACTGCAGAATTCTTGAAGATAAACCTATTATCATACTAGCCCGGGATTAGATTATATTTGAGAAGCAAGTGCTCCCTACCTCTTTGGATACTGTTCCATGCTGCCTCAAGACTTTTTCCTTTTTCAGTTTTTTTATGACTAAGCCTGACATCAACCTTTTTATTGTCTTAATCAGTGTTATTCACATTTTTCCTATCTTTATGGGTAATCAAAAAGTTATTGCTTCTATGTCAAGATGACTTTTCTTGTTTCCTCTGGGAGTGAGCTCCACTTGTACTTCCTCACCTGGTCTTCACAATGTCTTTTTGTTAATAAATTAAATCTATTATAAGCATGTATTGTGCACCTGGCATGGTACACCCAATAACTGTTAGCTATTGTTATTAGCGGTAATATTTATACCAGTAGTTTGCAAACTGGGAATCATCAGAATAATTGGGAAACTTTAGGCCATCTACTGCAAATATACTGAGTCAGATCCTCTTGAGGTTAGGAGTCTGGAGAGAAAGAGAGAGAGAGGGAGAGGGAGAGGGAGAGGGAGGGGGGGGGAGAGAGAGAGAGAGAGAGAGAGAGAGAGAGGGAGAGGGAGATAGTTAGTTTAAATTCATCACGTGATTCTAATGTAGAGTCGATAATTGGGAATTACAAACTTTAACCAGCCCGTGATCCCAGCATCTCTGTTCTTACCCCAGTTAGGGCCAGAATCCATCCAGAGGCTCCTTATTTTGGGGTGGGGGGATAAGTATATTAGGTTCCAGAGACAACCCATCTTTAGCAAGAGATATTTTAAAAGCAAGAGCAACAGCTTCTGCCCTGGCCCATGTTGCTCTTGTTTACTCCAACCCCCTGTCTTCTCCAGCCTACCTTCACTGACCTTTTGGATCTAACCTCTTGTTAGCCTAGACACGTACTGTCAGCAAGCATCTACTACTAAGGTAAGCAGTTTGGAGTTCAGAGTTACTTTTGATACCACTTATACTTCCTCCTTTAATTTTTATCTGTAGTGGTTCTCTTTGTATGATCAGAGTTGGTTCAGGGCTGAGTTTTGTTCTCCATTCCTTTTCCTTGCATAATATCCTGATATCAGTGAGTTGGGGGGTGTGTGCATAAACATTTAATAATTCAATGCTATAACTTTCTAACCACTGTTCTAGCTGCATCCCACAAATTTGATGTGGTATTTTCATTTTCATTTGACTCAAAGTATTTTCCAGCTTCCTTGTGATTTATTCTTTGACCCATGTATTTATTTAGAAGTATGTTACTTAAATTCCAAATATTTGTAGATTTTTGGGTTATCTTTCTGTTAACAATATCTAATTTAGTTCTGTTGTAGTCAAAGAACACTATGAATTATTTAAATCCTCTTACATTTACTGAGACTTGTTTTATGGTACAGCAGCTGGTCTACCGTGGTGAATATTCCACATTGCTTGAAAAGAATGTATATTCTGTTTTTGTTGAATGTAGTGTTCTATAAATGCCAGGTAGGTAAACTTCATTGGTGGTATTGCAAATCTTCTGTATCCTGGCTGATTTTCTCTCTGTTTGGTCTGTCAATTACTGAGAGAGGTGTACTGAAATTTACAAATTGTGGATTTGTCTTATTATTTTAGTTTTGTCAGTTTTTGCACCATATAATTTGAAACTGTTATTAGGCACATACATATTTAGGTTTATATTTTCCTGGTGAGTTGACCCCTTTATCAAAATGAAATATCCCTCTTTATCCCTGGTAATATTCCTCATTCTAATATCTACTTTAATATTAATGTAGTTTCTCAAGCTTTTTAAAATTGTATTTGTATGGTATATTTTTCCATCTATTTCCTTCATATTGATAATAGGTTTCCTTTTAATTCAATTTGACAATTGTTTACTTTTAATTGGAGTATTTAGACCATACATTTATTGTAATTATTGATATGATAGGGTTTAATTCCAACATCTTGCTATTTGTTTTCTATTTGTCCTGTCTCTCTTTTTTTCCTCTTTTCCTGCCTTCTTTTAGATGGTTTGTGCCTCAGTTTCCTCATTGGTAAAATGAGGCTAATAATAACTACCATTTCATAAGGTAGTCCCAAGGATTAAATATGATAACTTATACAATGGTGCTTGGTACATATTTATATAGCTTTATATATATTTTAAATCAGAGAACTTGAGATATCAACTCTCCAAATGCTTTTGGTTCTAGACCTGATATGTACCTACATGAGTGAGGTAGGTAATTGTCTACAGGTGTAGTTTGGACACTGACAAGCCATGGTTCCAAATATCTCCCCTACTGGCTAGCTGTGGTGAAATTCTCACAATTAAGCACTTTATAAAAACTTCTGGAAATATACATATTCTTTAAGCTAAAGCATTATAGGAAGAGGCAATCAATTTTCTCACTAGCACCGAAGTGCAAATGATTCTTGATGATACTCTGTAATGCTCCTATATTCCCTAGGAAAGTATTGAGAAGTTTTGTCTAGGCAAAAGTCAGAAAAGGACATAGCCTGATCCTGGGAGAGCACCACAGTGGCCAGCTCCAATGGCTACTTGAAGGTCAAAGGAGAGGTAGGACAAAGTTCCCAAAAAGGACTTGGCCTTTTTGGTTTTACCTTGGGCTTATTTGTGAAGTTAAACTTCTGGTTTTTTATTTGTTGGTTTCCTCCAGTTTCCCTGTAGGAGTAATTGATATTTAACTATTTGACTTTTGTAGTAGATGACTCGATCATACTTTCCATTTTACACACCCCCAAAATATGAAGTGACTGATTTAGAAGTCTAAGTGGCAGTGGGTTGAGAACAGTTGAGCTTTTCCCTCTTTTGCTTCTTCACTGAGGTTTTGTTTTGTTCCTATGAACTCTGCAACACTAATGAGGAACATAAGTTCCATGGATGCAGGAACTGTTTAATGCCAGAACATAACACAGTGTATGCTATTATAGGTATTCAATAAAAAATTTGACCTATTTGTCATTTCCTCCAAATGAATAGGAACATTTAAATTAGATCATTATCACCTGTTTGAGTCCCTGCCCTCATTGTTCTTCAACTCATCTCATTTGGACCATTCACCTTGTCTGAACTGAGCTCCAAACTTAGGTTTTTGGCCTTATCCTATCATTCTCCCCCCCAACTTTTTTATCCAAAGGCCTTAAGAGGTCAGAGACTATTAGCCTGTAAGCTAAAATCCTTCATTACCCTGGGTACTCGTGGTTCACTTTGTACAATAAATATGATTCTGTAAAGCACTCTAGAGCACACACATACATAAATCAATTTTTTTTTCAATTCTGATCATTTGTCAACATATTCTAAAACTAACACAGTCAGATAGTTAATAAAAGGTACTTAAGCACAGAGGGAGGATCCCATTGTTTCAGGGAACTCTGGTGAATTATTTCATTAAAAAAGAAGCTTTAGGAAAATGAATGTGTACTCTTGTGTCCTAAATTTGAGTTTCATATATTGGTATTCCTGAAAGTGAGGACCAGCTATATTTTCTCTTAAATTTTTTCCCCATGGCTATTATGTCTATTGTGATAGTTCCCTCTGAATTCTAGGGACCAAATTTTCTTGCTTCATTTATTTATTTTAGTTATTTGTCATCAACTTGCAACAATTACAGAGAAATCACTCATTTTACAAATGTTGGTTGATCATGTAGGATGTGGAAGACACTATACTTGGCCCTGGGGATCCATAATCAAGCATAGCAAGATCTGTGCCAAGGTGCTCAGTCTGGTAAGGGAGGAAGATAAATCAGTAGGCAATTTCTATGCAGTGTGAATAGTGCTTTGATATGAAAAGCACAGAAGATGAGTGGGAGATTGTAGGAAGAGGGTGTTGATGTAAAAAACACTCAAACCTGTAGAGAATTTTAATGAATTTATTTGAGTCAAACCAATGACAATTGCCGGGTAGCAAAACCTCAACAGATTAAAAAAAAATGCTCTGGAAAATGGTAGTTTCATAGCTTATTTTATACATTAGAATCAGAGGAGGAGACATAAGGGAGATTACATAAAATTCATTGGTGGTAGATTAGGGAGTGGGAGAAAGCATAGCAGAGAAATCTCTGAGATTGAATAAAAAGCAAAAGAGACACATACTTTTACATTGGTGGGTACAGGATAGTCAACATTTACAGCACATAGTAATGTTATGTAGGCAACAAGATAACAGTGAGGGGTTAAGTGGTCTGCTCTAGTGGGTGTTTGTACCCTGAAGAGTTTAGATAAAGGAAATTACTCTGACATTACAAGGATATGTTATCTTAGATGCAAAAAGACAGTAGACAGGCTTGCTTGAGGTAAAGATTGACTTTTGTCAAGGAAACTACAGGCCCAAGATGTGACTTCTGCCCATGACTTTCTTTTAGTTAGGAATTTTTATGTTTAGCCCATCCTACATGGTTACTTTCCAACTCTGAGTTTGTAAGACTCACCATGCAGGCCTCCTCTAAATTTGTCAGGTTTAGCATATGGTCTCTTTTTCATCTACAAGGGGTTCAGGGAAAATTGCTTGGAGCAGGCGACATCTATAAAAGCACAAGTCTCAGACAAAGTAATTTATTAGCACATGTCAAAATTATATTCAATTACTAAAGTAATCAGATATACAAGAACGCTTGTTCGAAGAGCATTTTAAAAACAGTATTAGAATATTATTGACTAACAATAATATTGTAATAACCATGTATACTGTCAGGTGAGTACTGGACTAATATAAAATAATATCAAATGTCAACTCTAACCGAAAAATAATTTTAAAACTGTCTAATGTTTTCTAGTGTAATAAACTGAAACTTTAGAAGTTACTTACTGAACCAAGCACCCTCCAAAAGGTAAATCACATCTTAGTATTTTTCTGCAAGGTGACCTCTAACTTTATAAGACTAAAATTCTCTGGACCCTAATGAGTTGTGAATAATAGTCAAAGTTATAAACCCTGAGAGTCAGGTGACCTACGGGCTTATTAGAAAGTATGTTGCCACTATATTTAAAAAGTCATGTGATCATCTTTTCTCCTTATTTTCAAATTTTAGATTAATTTTCCTATATAGTCTTCTTTGTGACCTTGGACAATTTCTAAAGAGTGGTCTTGGTTACAAAAAGCTGTTCTCATTATGTTTTTGTGTCCAGATAATTGAATTTATTGCCGAGTTAATAATTTCCTATAATTCTTAGAGGTAATAGAAATTACATATAGACTCGATAAGGTAGATGATATTATTCTTCACAGCAATTTACTCTCCACCTTTCCTGTAAGAGAATTATATATCCCTGCTTATTGCCGGATGACTTTCCATGTCTTTTGTGGGAGGAGTACAGATTTGAGTTTGAGCTCAAATGACATGTTTTGGAAAAGGAGATGAGTGGATATTTCATATGCCACACCTACCTGAGTTTTAAGGTGATTATGTAGCTTGGTTTCGCTTTGCTTCTCGTGTTTGCCTTCTGCCAAGAGAACAGTATAGTCCAAGTAAGGCCTCAGGCAGGGTCCTAGAAGAAAAGACATTTATGGCTATGGAGAACTGAGCCAAGAACTGAGCACAGTTGCAGCTGACCTGCTGTTAGACTATGGCTTACATGTAATATGAACAAAAAAATAAAATAAAGGTTGTGAGCCACTGAGACTTCCCTCTAAGGTCAGGAAAAAGACAATGTCCACTCTCACTTCTAGTCAACATTGTACTGGCATTCCAGACAGGGCAAGTAGACAAGACAATGAAATTAAAGGCATCTAAATTGTAAAAGGAGTAAAATCATCTCTATTAGCAGATGACATTTAGTATATAGAAAATCCTAAGGAACCCACTAAAAATTATTAGAATAAGTTCAGCAAAGTTAGAGAATACGGAATTACTATACAAAAATCAATTGTATTTCTGTACAATAGCAATGGGAAAATTGAAAATATAACAATTCCATTTATAATGGTATCAAAAATTTTTAAATACATAGTCATAAATTTAACAAAAGTGTGAACCTTATATTCTTAAGACTACAAACACCATATACAAGCATAAATTCAAAATAGATTAACGACTTAAATGCAAGACCCGAAACCATAAACCTCCTAGAAGTAAAAATAGACAACAGACTCTCTGGCATTGCTCTTAGTAGTGTTTTTTTTTCTGATCTATCTCCTCGGGCAGAAGAAAAAGAAACAGGACTATATCAAACTAAAAAGTTTTTGCATGGCAAAGGAAACCAAAAAGAAAAGACAACCTACTGAATGGGAGAAGATATTTTCCAATGATACATCTGATAAGGGGTTAATATCCAAAATTTATAAAGAACTCATACAACTCAACAACAAAAAACAATCTAATTAAAAAATGGATAGAGGACCTATTCAGACATTTCTCCAAACAGGACATACAGATGGCTAGTAGACATGAAAAGATGCTCTATGTCACTAATCATCAGAGAAATGCAAACTAAAATTACAATGCAATATCACTTCACACCTGTCAGAATGACTATCATCAATACATCAAAAAACAAGAAATCTTGGTGAGGATGTGGAGAAAAGGGAACCCTTGTGCATTGTTGGCAGAATTGCTAATTGGTATAGCCAATTTGGAAAACAGTTTGGAGGTTTCTCAGCAAATTAAAAATACAACTACCTTTTGACCCAGAAATTGCCCTTCTGGGCATTTAACCAAAGAAAACCAAAACACTAATTCGAAAAGATCTATGCACCCCTATGTTCACTGCAGTGCTATTTATCATAGCCAAGATATGGAAGCAACCTAAGTGCCCATAAATATAGAGAATTGGTTAAAAAAAGTGGTAGTACATATATACAACAGTGTATTATTCAGCCATAGAAATGAAATCTCACTATTTCAATAACATGGATGGACCTAGAGGGTATTATGCTAAGTGAAATAAGTCAGAGAAAGACAACATATGATTTATATGTGGAATCTAAGGAACAAAATAAAGAAACAAAACAGAAACAAACTCATAGACGCATAGAACTGGTAATTGCCAGATGGGAGGAGTTTGGGGGTCTGGGTGAAAAAATGTAAGGATTAAGAAGTACAAATCGGTAGTTATAAAACAGTCATGGGGATATAAAGTACAGCATGGGGAATGCAGTCAATAATATTGTAATAACCAGGCAATTGTGTCAGGTGGGTGCTGGAATAATCAAGGGGATCACTTCGTAAGTCACATAAATGTGTAACCACTATGTTGTACACCTGAAACTAATAGAAAATAAGATTGAATGTCAACTCTAATTAAAAAATAAAAATTAAAAGAAGACTGTAAACCATTTTTGAAAGAAACAAGATGTAAATAAGTAGACATCTTATATTCATGGATTGGAAGACTTACTATCATTAAGATGGCAATACTTCCCTAAATGATTTATAGTTTCAACCCAATTGTTATCAGCATTCCAGCTGGCTTCTTTGTAAGAACTGACAAGCTGACCTAAAATTCATATCGAAGTATAAAAGAGCCAGACAGAATAGCTAAAATAGTGTTAAAAAAAGAACAGAATTGGAGACCTCATACTTACTAATTTCAAAATTGACTAAAATGCAAAAATAAATCAAGGTAGTGTGGCACTGATATAAAGATAGACATAAAGATAAATGGAATAGAACTGAGAAATAAACTCATGTTTATAGTCAATAGATTTTCAACAAGAATGCCAAAACAATTCAATGAGAAAAAAATAGTCTCTTCAGAAAATGGTGGTAGGACAACTGAATATCAACATGCAGAATGAAGGTGGTCTATGGCCATACCACCCTGAACAAGCTCAAAAGCTAAGCAGGATCGGGCTTGGTTAGTACTTGGAAGGGAGACCACTTAGGAAAACCAGGTGCTGTAGGCGTAAAAAATAAAATAAAAAAAAATAAGGAATTGTAAGCTAAACAGTCATTGTCCTTGCAATCTGTGAGGCCAACCAAGGGTTGCCTCGCCTAAAAAAAAAAAGGTGGCCTCCTACCTCTCATGATATATAAAAAATAACTTGAAATGGTTCAGAGACCTAAGTATAACAGTGAAAACTATAAAACTCTTACAAGAAAACATAGAAGTAAGTCTTCATAACCTTGGATTTGTCTTTGTCAGTGGTTTCATGTATATGACACCACATACATAAACAAAAAAAAAGGAAAAAATAGATAAAGTGGACTTGATCAAAAGTAAAAACTTTTGTGCTTCAAAGGATACTATCAAAAAAGTGAAAAGACAGAGAAGAAATTGGTGTAGATGATAGAGGCTCTGTTCATTCCTCCAGTGACAAAATCAAAATTGTGACAGAAAAAAGGAGCAAAAAGCAGGGAAAATCACCTAGAATCTAGATGAGCATGCTCTACAACTAGGGAAAGAAGTAAGAAATCACCCTGCAACAGGAGGAGGTAGAACAGGGCGAGGACACAAGGCTACCCGGTCCCTAGCGACTTAGTGGGACAGAGCATGTGGCAGCAGCAGCTGACAGCTGCAGACCCCTCTTAAAAGGGCAAGTGACTTTGGTGGTGACCATTCTGCTCACTCTGAACACCAGAGCCTGGTCAGCTGCTCGGGGGGCACCAGGGACTCAAAGGGGACACTGAGTTGTCAGAGTGAGGGTCGAGGTGAAACTTGCTCTGTACAAAAATGCCAGCAGTATCCATTGTTCTTCTGTTGAGCCCTACCCCCTCCCAGTGCATGGACTCAGTGCCGCCATAGATGAGACCTCATGGAACTGGATAACAGAGGTTGCTCCACCCAGAGGATGCCCTGAAACTTCACCTCACCCAATTCACGGTCCCACCCAAGCCACATCCAGGTGTGTCCTCAGCGAATCTTATGCTCCTTGATGAACAGTGCCAAAACTCACACTAGTGGCAGCTAGACTCAGTTTCTGGTGTATTTTCTTGAGGCAACTATAAGCACAACATCTGCTTATTACTGGCTGAATCTTAACAGGTAGCCCTGGAGGGGTACAGGCTAGGGCTAAACTTGGCCTGCAGCTGACCCCTTCTTAGGATTGTGCCACTGGACACCTATTACACAAAGCCACACTAATAAGAACAGGAGACTTAAGAGCATTGCTTAGTACACAGAAACACAGAAAGCCAGCCAAAATGGGAAGACAAAGAAGCAGAAATCATACGAGAGAACAGAACAGAGATCCAAGAAAAATAGAATCAAGCAATCTAACAGATGTAGAGTTCAAAACAATGGTTATAAAAATGCCCAATGAACTTAGGGGAAGCATAGATGAATTCAGTGAGAACTTTAACAAAGAGATAAGAAACATAAAAATGGAAGAAAAAACATCAAAAACAGGAATAAAGAATGGGAATAACTATATTCCTATTAACAAGTACCTCAAGTGGAAAAGAATTAAGTGCTCCAATCAAAAGATAGAGTGGCCGAATGGCTAAGAAAACAAGCCCCCTACATATGCTGCATACTCACTTCAGATTAAAAGACACACAGACTAAAAGGAAGGGGATGGAAAAAGATATTACTTTGATGGACCTAGAAGGTACTGTGTTGAATGAAATGGTGAGATATAAACAAATATCACATAATTTCATGTACATGTGGAATCTAAAGAACAAAATAACAACAGAAATGGAAATAAACTCATAGACACAGAGAATATTTTCAGGGCTACTAGATGGGAGTGGTGTTGGGGGCAAAGAGATTAGGAGGTACAAATGGATAGTTGCAGAGTAGACATGGAGATGTCGAGTGCAGCATGGGGAAGATGTAAGGGAGAAGAGGGGTACTAGATTTAGTGGGGTGATCACTTTGTGAGTTATGTGGATCTCTGATTACTATGATATGCAACCGAAACTGGTATATTATTGTATGCCAACTATAATTTTTAAAAAGCTTATTCAATTGTACAATGTAAAAACAAGCAAATAATTGTCTATTATTATATTATTATTATATTATTATATTTCAATAAAGCCTGGGGGAAAAAAGTGAAAAGATAACCTGCAGAATGGAAGAAGATATTTGTGAATCACATATCTGATCAGGAAATTGTAGCGGGACTATAAAAAGAATTACGACTCAATAATAAAAAAAAAGCATAACCCAATTAAAAAATGAGAAAGCAATCTGAAATGATTTCTCCAAAGAAATGGTCAATAAGCACTCAAAAAGATGCTTAATTATAATTAGCCATGAGGGAAATGCAAATCAAAACCACAATGAGATGCTGCTTTACACCCAGTACGATGGTTATAATAAAAAAGATGAAATCAAACATTGACAGGATGTTGATAAATGATAACCTTCATACACTGTTGGTGAAAATGTAAAATTGTACAGCCACTTTGGAAAAGAGTCTGGCTATTCCTCAAATAGTTAAATATAGAGTTACCATTTGACCCACCAATTCCACTTCTAGATATATACTTAAGAGAATTGAAAACAGTCTTCTACACAAAAACCTATACACAAATGCTCATAGCAGCATTATTCGTAATATTCAAAAAGTAGAGTTAATCTTCATCAGTTGATGAATGAATAAACAAAATGTGTTATATCCATAATATAAATATTATTTGGCCATAAAAAAGAATGAAGTTTACAACATGGATGAACCTTGAAACCATTTTGCTAAGTCAAAGAATCTAGTCTCAAAAGATTATATATTATATGATTCCACTGATATGAAATGTCTAGAATAGGGAAATCTATAGATATTGAAAGTAGATTAATGACTCCTTAGGTCTGAGCAGATTGGGGGATAATAGAATAATAGCTAAAGGGTATAGGGTTTCTTCTTGGGGTGATAAAAATGTTCTAAAATTGATCATAGTAACGATTATAAAACTATATACTAGAACCATACAATTTAAATTTGTGAATTATGTGGTATGTGAATTATATTTCAATAAAGCTGTTACCATCCCAAAAGTCAGTTTTTTTAACAGTGCATATGAGCTTGATTATATTTCTCTCATGAGAAATATAGTAGCTGATATGTTAAGAACACTTGACCTATAAAAAAAATTGGTGGAATTGGAGCTTCTCTTATTTATTTGGAAACTTTTCCTATATTGTGTGTTTGATGACAAGGAAGCTCTTATAATGCTGTTGATATAATTTTAAAATACAAAACATAGGCTTCCAGTAACTGTGGAAGAATGAAGTGGTCACATAAAACTTCTTACAGGTAACAATTATAAAAATTGATTTAAAAAACTTGTTAAAGACACTGGAAAGTGCACAAAATTAAAATAAAAGACATTGCGACTGTAAGGGGTGAGAGTAGTGAATTTATAGCTTTCTAGTCTCAAGATATTTCCTGATCCTCCCTCCCCCATGGCTATGGCCGAAAGAAACAGCTGTAGAAAAACATGGCCTATTGGCTTAAGGTAGCTTTAAGGCTGGAAAATCAGCTAGAAATTTAAAGGGGGGAAATCCTGGCATCAAGAGAATTATAGAAGGAATGAGACTCAAATTTCAAATATAAGTTGTGCCCAAATCCTCTTTACAGCTAAACTATACATGTGCAAGAGAGAATTCATGAGACCCAACATGAAACAAGTAAAGACCAGAGAGGAAGCTACACTTGAAATATGGAGCTACATAGAGCAAGATCTGTGCATCTGGCTTAGCCTTACATTTTTATTTTAGTAACTTTATTGAGGTGTATTTTACATTGTATTTTTTGTTTTACTTGTTTATTTGGAAACAATTATAGATTCACAGGAAGTTTCAAAAATAGTACAGAGAGGTCCATGTATCCCTCTTCCAGTTTCCCCCAATTGTTACATCTTACAAAATTATAGTATAGTATCAAAACCAGGAAATTGACGTTGATAGAATGTGTGGGTATAGTTGCATGTTTTTTCGTCCTGTGTGTAGATTCGGGTAACCACTATCACACTCAAAATGCAGAATTATCTTGTCACCACAACGATCTCCCTTGTGCTACCCCTTTATATTCATATTTACCCCTCCTCTCCCCACCACCCCCAATTCCTGATAACGACTAATCTATGTTCCATCACTGCAATTTTGTCACATTGAGAATGTTATATAAATGGAATCGTACAGCATGTGAGGTTTTTGACCTTGTGAAATTAACCTTTTTTTTTTACTTAGCATGATGCCCCTGAGATCCACGTGTTTTCACTATTTCATACCTTTTATTTCTGATTAGTATTCCATGGAATAAATGTACCAGTCACATATAGAGGGACATGTTGGTTGTTTGCAGTTTTTGGCTATTACAAATAAAGCTGCTGTGAAGGTTCATGTACAGGTATTTCTGTATATGTAAATTTTTCCTTCTCTGAGATAAACACCCAGGAGTATTATTGCCAGGTTGTATGACAGTAGAATGTTTAGTTTTATAAGAAACTGCCAAGGCATAATCATCCATTTTACATTCTCACCAGTAATGTATGCGAATCCTGTTGCTTCATATCCTTTCCAGCATTTAGTATTGTCACTGTTTTTTTTTATTTTTTTGATATTTACTTATTTATTTTTATGGTGACATTGATTAACAAAATCCAATAAGTTTTATCTGTACACTTTAACACTAAGGCATATATATTTTTACACTGTGTGTTCACCTCCCATAGTTAGATTTCTCTCTGTCAACACATATTTGACCCCCTTTACCCCATCTACCTCCCCCTCCCCCCACCCCCTGTCCTCTGGGAACCACTAGTCTATGGTCCATGTTCATGAGTCTATGTTTGTTTGTCCTGTTCATTTGTTGCTTTTAGGTTTATATCCCACATACAAGAGATAGCGTGTGATTTTCAACTTTATCTGTCTATCTTATTGCACATACATTGCATGATTATCTCGAGGTCTATCCTGGTTGTCGCAAAAGTCGGTGTTTTTTCTTATGGCTGAATATTATTACTTTGTATATATGTACCACTGCTACTTTAGCCAATCATCTATTGTATGACACTTTGGTTACTTCCATGTACTGGGCACTGTGAATAATGCTGCTATGAATATCGGTGTGCAAATATATTTTCGGATATGAGTTTTTAAGTCTTCGAGGTAAATATCCAGTATAGGGATTGCTGGATCATATGGTAGATCAATTTTTAGTATTTTGAGGAACCTCCATACTGTTTTCCATAGTAGCTGTACCAATTTGCAGTTCCAACAGCAGTGTATGAGGATTCCTTTTTCTCCTCATTCTCTCCAACATTTGTTATTACATGTTCTGTTGATTATAGCTATTCTAGCAGTTGTGAGATGGTATCTCATTGTGGTTTTGATTCACATTTCCCTAATAGCTAGCAATGTTGAACATCTTTTCGAATATTTGTTGGCCATTTGTACTTCCTCTAAGGAGAAATGTCTGTTCATATCCTCTGCACATTTGTTGATTGGATCATTTGTTTTTTTTTTTATTGTTATTGAGTTGTATGAGTTCTTTGTATATTTTGGATATTAGATCCTTATCAGAGATGTCGCTTGCAAATATATTTTTCCATTCAAATGGTTGTCTCCTTACCATGTTGCCAATTTCCTTAGCTGAGCAGAAGCTTTTTAGCTTAATGTAGTGCCATTCATTTATTTTTGCTTTTACTACCCTTACCTTTAAGGTCAAATTCATAAAATCCTCTTTAAGACCAAGGTCCTTGAGTTTAGTTCCTATGTTTTCTTCTATACATTTTATTGTTTCAGGTCTTATATTCAGGTCCTTTTCCATTTTGAGTTAATTTTGGTGTGTAGTGATAGACAACAGTCTAGTTTCATTCTTTTTCAGGTGGCCTTCCAATTTTCCCAGCACCATTTATTGAAGAGGCTTTCTTTTGTTCATTGTATGTTTTTGGCTATTTTGTCAAAAATTATTTCCCCATATAAATATGGGTTTACTTCTGGACTCTCGATTCTGGTCCACTGATCTGTGTATCTGTTTTGCTGCCAATACCATGCCATTTTGATTACTGTCGCTTTGTAGTATAATTTGAAGTCAGGCCGAGTGATGCCTACAGCCTCATCTTTTTTTCTCAGGATGGCTTTGGCAATTTGGGGTCTTTTGTGCTTTCATACAAATCTGATTATTTTTTGTTCTATTTCTTCAAAAAATGCCAATGGGGGTGTGTGTGACTGTGTAGTGTAGTGGATAACATGTCTCTTTACATGCAGAAGGGCCTGAATTCATGCCCCAGGTGGAGGCACAGAACATACTCCCGAGTGCACCAGGCCCTGGGCGCACACCTCAAACATGTGGGTGGAGACACCCTGCCTTCATAGATACAGTTCTTAAGGGAAAATGGCAATATCCATAGGCCAAGTGTGGAAGAGGGGGGAGGGATTAAAAAGGAGATTGCTTTAAATTGTATGATGTTTTAGCTAATATGAGATAATATGGTCATTTTAACTATGTTGATTCTTCCAATCTAAGAACACAGCATATCTTTCCATTTCTTTGTACCTTCTTTGACTTTTTTTAATAGGGTCTTATAGTTTTTATTATATAGGTAGGTCATTCACATGTTTTAAATTTGTTCATAGGCATTTTATTCTTTTTGTTGCAATTGCAAAAGGAATTTTTTCTACTTATTTTTCTGACATTTCATTATTAGAGTATAGGAACGCTATGGATATTTGAACATTGATTTCATATCCAGAGACTATATTGTATTTATTTATTGTTTCTAGTAGTGTTCTTGTGGAGTCTTTAGGATTTTCTATAGAGAGAATAATGTCATCTGCAAATAGTGACAGTTCAACTTCTTTGTTTCCTATTTGGATGCCTTTTATATCTTTCTCTTGTCTGATTGCACGTACTAGGACGTCCGATGTTATATTAAATAGTGGACTGTTTTGCCTTATTCCTGATCCTAGAGGGAAGGTTTTTAGTTCT
The DNA here is from genome assembly GCF_014176215.1 of Rousettus aegyptiacus. Classification (NCBI taxonomy): domain Eukaryota; kingdom Metazoa; phylum Chordata; class Mammalia; order Chiroptera; family Pteropodidae; genus Rousettus; species Rousettus aegyptiacus. The sequence continues at coordinate 76,813,355 of NW_023416312.1, read as the reverse complement.
TCGCCATTCAGTATAATGTTGGCTGATGGTTTGTCATATATGGCCTTTATTATGTTAAGGTATTTTCCTTTTATACTGATTTTGTTAAGTGTTTTGATCATAAATGGATGCTGTATTTTGATATGATCATATGATTTTTATTTTTTAATTTGTTTATGTGGTGTATCACATTAATCGATTTGTGTATGTTGAACCATCCCTGTGCCCCTGGGATGAAGCTCAGTTGAGTTTTTTTCTAGTTTATTAAATTTAGTTTTAAACACTTTTTCATAGTATTCTTGTGTGATTATTTGTATTTCTGTGGTGTCTGTCATAATTTCCCTTCTTTCATCCCTGGTTCATTTTGTGTGTGTGTGTGTCCTTTCTCTTTTTTCCTTAGTGAGTATAGCCAGGGATTTGTCAATTTTATTACTCTCCTCAAAGAACCAACTCTTTTTGCATTTATTTTTTCTATTGTGTGTGTGTGTTCAATTTTATTTATATCTGCTCTAATTTTGATTATTTCTTTCCTTCTGCTGACTTTAGGTTTCATTTGTTCTTTTCTAGTTTTTTAAGATGAAGTGTTAGGTCATTTTGGGGGGCTTGTTCTTGTTGTTTGCGATAGGCCTGTATGATATGAACTTTCCTCTTATGGCCGCTTTTGCCGTGTCCCATAAGTTTTGATATTTTGTACTATCATTATCATTCATTTCTATGTATCTCTTGATCTCTCTTTTAATTTCTTCTCTGATCCAGTCATATTTCAGTAGTGTGTTGTTTAATTTTCATGTATTTCTGGTTCTTCTGCTTTCTTTTTAAGTTGATCTGTAGTTTCAAAGCATTATAATCAGAGGATATGCTTGGTATGATTTTAACTGTCTTATAATTTTTGAGGCTATCTCTTGTGTCCCAGTATGTGGTCGATCCTTGAGAATGTTCCATGTGCACTAGAGAAGAGTGTATAAGCAGCTGTTTGGGGATGGAAAGGTCTGTATATGTCAATTATGTCCAGTTGGTCTAATGTGTCATTTAAGGATGTGATTTCCTTATTGATTTTCTGTTTGGATGATCTGTCCATATCTGACAGTGGGGTATTTAAGTCCCCTGCAACGATAGTGTTTTGGTCTGTTTCAGCCTTTAGTTCTGTTAGTAATCGCTTTATATATTTTGGGGCTCCCTGATTGTGAGCATAGATATTATTAAGTGTTATGTCTTCTTGGTTCATGATTCCCTTCATCATTATAAAGTGTCCCTTATTATCTTTCTTTACCTTTTTTATTTTGAAGTCTATTTTGTCCAATATTAATACTGCTACTCCCACTTTACTCTGAATGTCATTTCCCTGAAAAAGCATTTTCCTCCTTTTCACATTGAGTCTGTATTTGTCTTTAGAAATGAGATGCATCTCCCGAAGTCAGCATATGGGTGGGTTTGTTGTTCTGATCCATTCTGCAACATTAAGCTTTTTCATTGGTGAGTTCAGTACATTTACATTTAGGGTGATTATTGAAATAGGAGATCTTTTTATAATTACTTTACCCTTTGCTTTCTGGTAGCTCAGTATTTCCATTGTTTCCTTGTCCTTGTGTTTCTGTTTTCTTAATTTTGGTCAGCTTTTGTGGATTTTGCCTCTGGTTATTCTTCTTTTATGTTTATATACTTCAGTTCTGAATCTTTGGTGTGTGGTTATCATTATGAATATGTAAAGGATAGGGATATATATATATATATAGTCACAGATTTTCTTTTGCACGTGCCTTATTTCCATTCCCCTTTGCGAATTGGGATGTTTGAATCCTCCCCTTTTCAGTCATTGTTATCTCAGTTGCTATGAATGCTGAATTTTCATTACTATTTTGTCATAACAATTCTCTCCTTACTATTTAAGCTTATAATGCCCTGTTCTTAGTAAGGGTGGTACTACTCTGCTTCTATTTGCCTGATATTCATGTTACTCCCAATTATGTTTTTTTTTGATCATTTTATTTTAGGTGAGCTGACCCTTTTCAGTATTTCCTGTAGTGCAAGCCTCATAGTGGAGCATTCCCTCAATTTTTCTATGTCTGGAAAGGTCTTAATTTCTCATTCATATCTAAAGGAGAGCTAAACTGGATACATTATTCTTGGCTGGTAGTTCCTTTCACTTAAGAGTTTAAAATTTGATTCCACTCCTTTCTGGCTTGTAAGATTTGCACTGAGAAGTCCCTGGATAATCTAATGGGTTTTTCTGTATAAGTACCATTTTCTTCTCCCTGGCTGCTCTGTGAGAATTCTGTCTTTATCCTTGATTTTTGATAACTTTAATACAATGTGTCTTGGTGAAGGCCTTTTGTGTTGAGATAATTGGGTGTTTTGTTGACTTCTTGAATTCCAAGCTCCAGCTCATTCCTTAAATTTGGGAAAGTTTTGTCAACTATTTGTCTGAAAATGCTTTCTAATCCCTGCTCCTTTTCCTTGCTTTTGGTAATGCTCATTATTCTCGTTTCCTCTCCTGATGGTATCAGCTAGTTCTCGAATTTCTCTTTCATTATTTTTCATTCTTTGGTTTCATTCTTCTTCCTTCTGATTTATTTCTAGATTTTTGTCTTCACTATCACTGAATCTTTTCTTCATTTGGTCGATTTCATTTCCCAAGCTTGGTATTTCATTTTTCAACTCTTGCAGTGAGTTCTTTATCTCCAGAATTTCTATTTTGTTCTTTCTGAGGGTTTCAGTCTCCTTGCTCTGCTCATCTAGGTTTTTTTCAATTCCTAAAATTTTTTATATGACTCATTTTGGAATTCACTGAGTGTTTTCAGAATTATCATCCTAAATTCTCTGTCATTTAAATTGTATATTTCTATGTCTGTAAGCTTAATTTATGGATTTTTTTTTCCTTTCTTCCTGATACGACTTGTTACCTTGGCTGTTCATGGAGTTTAATGGACTTTTTCTCTGCCTGGGCATTAATGGAAGTGTGTTCTGCTTTTTTTTTCCAGAAAGAAGATTTATTATAAGGTCTCTCTTTCGCCTGCTGCAAAGAAGGCATTTTTCTATTGGTTTCCAGTAGGTGGCGTCTAAGCCTCTTGGATCCCTGCCTTATATAATGTCTTAATAATGTTTTATTTTCTTATAGATGTTTAGTCATGCTCACTGCCCTCGGTTTCAGTCCCTGTCTGTGTTAGCAGCAGTTTTGGTACCATTTGCTCAGATTCCCCTGGGGCTCCATGGTATTTGGTCTCTGAGGATATGGGGGTAGGGGGACTGTTGGTTGAGGAATGAGGATTGTGCCTCTGCCTCGGTTTTGCAACCACAGCTGGTAAAATCAACTGTTTTTTCTCTACCATCTCTGCTTCTCTGCCTTTCCTGCTTCTCTGCTTTCTGATGACTGAGCCCTGCTGCCGGCTGCATGGAGCTCACAACTCTCCCAGTCAGGGCTGTTCAGGGAATTTGCTGCACCTTCTCCCTTCCCCCTCCACCTACAGTGAGCTCTGGCTGTGAGAGGTAGCTTCTTTGTTTCTCCCAGTCCACTTCCCGACATCTAGGGTCTGACCTATGGTAGCTCTTATGTGCAGATCCTATGCTCAGATTTCCTAGTGTGCAGTTTGGGTGATTTTTGTTGAGATTTAGATGTTTAGCTTATTGTAGTTTCAAGGGGGGAGATCTGGGGATTTTTCTCACTCTGCCATATTTCTCCAAACTCTTTTTTTTCATCTGAATGCATCTCTATCTGTGCTTACATGAGCAACAAAAAGCAGAAGCCTATGAATTTGAACTGTCAGTAGACAGAACCCAAGTCCAGCAGGACAATTGGTAATTAGGTGTGAAACTTAAGAAGAAAGGAAATCACAGAAAGCCTGAGTCCAATCTCTGTTCAAATTCCTGGCTGACTGTGAGATCACACAGATACATAGGTGACTCCCCAGGAGGCCAGGCTAAAAATCTAAGTAGACACATCATAAGAGCAAAGCATGTATATGTTGCTGCATACCAGAAGGGATAGAAAATTTATAGTTTGCATTCAGGTAAGTTATCTGTCTACTATAATAAAAACCCAGTAATCATAAGAACACATAGGAATCTACAGTCAGTACAATGTTTTTTTTCTATAATGTCTTAATGTTGAACAGAAAAAATAATACTAGACATTAAAAGAGATAGAAAAGTGAGACCCAGGCATGGTGGAAAAGGCAGTTAATAGAAACTGACTCTGAGTGGGCCCAAATATCAGATTTAGCAGACAAAGACTTAAAAACATCTATTATAAATATATTCAAAGAATTAAAAAGTTTTCAAAGAATTAAAGGAAAATGTGATATCAACAAATAAGAACATTGCAGCAGAGATATGTAAACTACAACAAAAACAAATAATTCTAGATTAGAAAATACAATAACTGAAATAATTACTAATTGCACTCAACAGATTGGAGATAGAAGAAGAGAGAATTAGTGGACTTGATTTCACACATACACACTCATACACACACACACACATTTGAAGAACTGAGAGAAAAAGACTGAAGAAGAATGGAGATGTGGGAGAATATTAAACAGTCCAATGTGTGTGTAATTGATAACCCAGAAGAGGGGAGAAAAGGAAGCAGGAAAAATATTTTTTAAAAAATTGAGAAATTTTGAAAACCTCAAACAAGATGACTTTTCTTGTTTCCTCTGGAAGTGAGCTCCACTTGTACTTCCTCACCTGGTCTTCACAATGCCCTTTTGTTAATAAATTAAATCTATTATAAGCATGTATTGTGCACCTGGCATGGTACACTCAATAACTGTTAGCAATATATTAGAGAGAATAAAGGCATTAGCCTCTAAGCAAAGATTCAAGAAGCTTGGATGCCACCTACTGGCAATAAAAAAATCAACAGGCTAAAGAGAGACCTCTGTATAATAACTCTTCTTTCTGAAAAAAAGCAGAATACATTTCCATAATGCCCAGGTTGAGAAATAGTCCATCAAACACCATGAATAACCAGGGTGAAAAGGCAGCTCAGAAAGAAAGAGAAAATCTCCAGAAAATAAGCTTAAAGAATAGAGATATGCAATTTAAATGACAGAGAATTCAGGGTTGCATTTCTGAAAAAATGAGATGTAAAATAATTCAGATCAACATTCCAAGAAATTAGAAAAAAATAGACTAGCAAACTGAGTTTTTTTTGCAAGGAGGTTGAAATCCTCAAAAGAACACACTAAAAGAGATGACAAGCGAAATAGCAAACAGGAAATAGAGCTGAACAGATGAAGGAAAGAATTAGTGATAATGAAGACAGAAATCTAGAAATAATTCAGAAGGAAGAAAAGAGAGACCAAAGAATGAAAAATAAAGATAGAGAAATCTAAGAACTAGCTGACATCGGGAAAGGCAACATAAGAATAATGTATATACCAGAAGGAGAAGAGGAGAAAGGAACAGAGAGCATAT